>NC_092590.1:41625000-42864000 GCF_047663525.1 Anas platyrhynchos | reverse complement strand
CCCCTTTCTAATTCCCTAGCCAAGGATACTCATTCTCTCACACTTTGCAAAATTCTGAGAAAGAAAATATCTCAGTGTCCTGAATTTAGTATATACATCAGAAAATAGCTTCTGTATTTTGTGTCAAGCAACAATAAACAAGTCTACAGACAGTTCATGCAATGTACATCTATTTTTTAAAACAAAATGCAAATGTAATGATTAATTAGATCTTAACATCTGCTTAGAAAAATATACAATGCCACATATTTATTAATAAAAGTTTCATAATCTTTTTTTTTTTTTTTTTTTTTGCATTTCCACTCGCAAACAAAAACAATTGTCTCTTCTTTATGTTTGGAGGACATATCTACCAAAACTGTGAACTAGTAAATCAGAGTTTATTTGGGTTTTGACTGAACACAGAATTTGCTTATGCATCTGTATGCATCTTGCTATGTTTGTACTGCTTTACTTTAAAGGTCTAATACTCTGTAGATTCATCCCTTGGTATTCACATGGCAAAGTGCAGCTTCTATTTGCACCTGAATAAATGTGAGACAGTGAGCTGATTATTTCTGACAGTCAGTAAAGTGAGAAGCAAACATACTGACAGAAATCCACGTGCAGCACTAAGAAATGAAGAGGAGCAAAAGGTAACCTGCCTGACTCCATTATAAATATAGCCAGTCAAGGTACTTTCAACAGATAAGAAAAAAGTACTAAATTAAAATGTTACTATCAAAAAGCCACATGAGCAAATACGTCAAATAAATTAAACGCTCATAGCAAATAAAAAATACTTTGTGAACCAGTATTTTTAAAGTATGCATGCAACTGATTCATGAAGTGACAGAGGAAGATACCACTTAATACAGAATATCTGTTAGTACAAGAGTGGAATTTTATTCTAATGTTCTTTTTTTAAAGTGATAAAAATAAAAATATCTTTCTGATTCTGCATGCATATTCCTCTGTTTACAGTAGCTTGTTTAAAAGGACTCACTCTGTAAATGTGAAGCTTATTCACTCATCAGTCAGGTTTTGCATTTATGAAAAATACTTCTCACTGCAGTATTGCCAGTTATGGCAATTTTGAAACACTGAGAAAACGTAGCTAAAAAGCATGCTCTTTGCTTTGACTTAGAGAAAAAAAAATAAACATAAAAAGTAAAATCCATGCTGTGTTTGTTTCTATCTCTGATAGCTTATAATGCATTTTAACCACAGGAGTCTTTCCATCATGTATTAATTATGGTCTACAGATAAAATCATTATCATTATGTAATGAAAAATGTGAGTAAATTACTTTTAATATCATGTGCAGTAGAAATTCAGTAAAAGTCATGCAATTTTTATATCGGCATTTCTTGTTATCAGATTTGCTCCTACCTGCTGTGGACATTATTTGGCATTTCTTTTTCCTTCATGACAAATAGAGATTTACAGAAAGGTCTCTCAAAACAGTAATGCATTACTCTTGTGTATATTAGTGAATGCCATGCCAGCTCTCCACAGATGATCTCTTGCTGCCTCTGCAGTCTTTTCGCATGTAAGAGCCCTGGAATTTCTATTTGTGCTCAATTGCTCTACTTGAGTGGATAAAACTGCTTGGCAAGCAGTGCTCAGTTAAGCATTTCTAGAGGTTTTCCGAAATAAAACTCCCTTTCTTCAAAGGGTCTGTAGAAAACATTGAGTGTAACTTTTCCAGTGAATATATTCTAAATGTAAATTGATATATCTGTCTACGGTTTTTGAAAATCCCCTGCTTAAAAATTTGCCTTGATTTTCCAACTTTAAGAATCTGTGAAGATTCTCATATTAGAAAGTGCTCAATGCATTTACTGAGAGACTGAAAACTTAACTTTGCTGTTAGTGAACACTTCCCAGCAGATGCAGGACAAACATTGATCAAATATCAGCACTAAGTAACATCTTCTGTGAAATGTACTTTGATACAACCAGAAAAGACACTACGTGGAGATGGCAGCACAAAAGAGATTATGTAGGGAGACTATCTCTAGTAGACAGGACACATTCACAAGTGAGGCGAAGCTCATCTGTTGGTCTGTACACTGTTAGAATAGCCATATAATACTGCAAACTTGCCAGAAGTGTAGGTTAGTCCATAAGCATAAACCCTCTTTCTACAAAAGTGTGTGGTGATGGACAAGATAAGAAAATATTAGGGGAAAGACTTACAGGGTGGATAGGACTAGATGATTCAGGGCATCCTGCATTCCCTTTTCTCCTCTCAAGTAGGAAAAAGGAAGTATTTGTAAACCATCAGTGTTGCCACGTCTCAAATAATTCATGGTAACCTGAAGATATAAAATGAAACATTAGCTTAGATTATGTTTCTGTAAGGAGAGGATCTCGTGAATTACATACTTTGCCTTCTTTAAGCTTGCTAGAAGTTGTTCCACATCTTGATATATTCATGTGCATTAGTACACTATACAACAGAAATAGTCACATATTCATATGAGAACCAGACTTTCTTCAGTAAGCATGAGAGAAAAATCAAGGCTCTGTATGACCTAACAATTAAAATTTAGAATAAACCAACAAATCCTGGATGACAAATATTTGCCAGTATTATACTTCTAAAGAATTCCTTTCCTCTATACTTTTCTAATTCCTTCTAGAGTTACTTCATTGCAAAAGGTTAAAGAAGATATTAACTAATAAGACAATTCATTTTCTAAAAATAGATTGAAGTGATACTGCATTAGGCAAACATGGGGCCAGAGTCTCAGCCAAAACCAAGCTCCTCTGCCATCAGTCATGGATTATGTGAATGATTCTAGCTGGCAGAAAAATTGCTAAAGTTGTTTTTTGGCTCTGTTGGAATCCAGGGGGGGATTTGCCATTAACTTCTTTTGGGCCAGCATGCCCTTTAAATGATTTTAAAGATCTCCTGTCATGCAGAAAGCCCACAGTGACATGACACAGCATTATCCAGTATATCTCACATCTTCACTGCCTCCTTATACAGGCACACTCCAGGACAGAACGTACTTGGGAAAGTGTGGCAGTGAAAAATGTACAGAAGAAGATCTGACTCAGAGCAAGGGAAACAAACCAACCATCTGAAGAATTTTTTTCTCATAAATTTTCAGAATAAAATTAAAGATGAAACACTCGGCTTGCTATACTGCAGATAGATTGATAAAATATTGTTTTAAGAGATCCTAATCACATGACTACAGTCATTATAACCTAAATTGATTCAGAAGAGATTTAATTAATTTAATGCATCTGGCAGTAATTATTATTCTGCATTTATTATGTAGGATTTTTATTAGCTTAATGGTTTTATACATTTATTAGATAGCTACTGATGAAAATTTCAGTTACTCAAAAATCTGAATAAATCAGCAAAGACTTCTCTTTTTTTTTTTTTTTTTTGTTACAGTTTTATTAAAATGATTTGCCATTTTGGCTCCTACCAGTCATGACAAATTTCTGCTGCTTCATTGAGAAAAAGCTCTATCCAATATCCACAAAAGTTAATAAGCAGATTCCATCCATTGCATTTCACTGTAAATTGTGTTTACAGTATCTTTATAGTGCAGCAAATCTTTCATTGTTCAAATGTAATTATCAAGGATCACTTACTTCCATTTTATTTAATTTTAAAATAAACAAGTCATTTTAACACTTAGGTTTAAAGTTACCACTCGTGCCTTTGACAAATCTTCATTTTCACTTCTCAATGTCTTAAAACACACCCACATCTCTTCCTAAAATTTAAACATATAATCTTTCTCTATAAATGAAATGCGTTTCACATATCCAAGTGAAATTTAAAGCAAGATGTTAGTTTACAATGGATTTTATTTCAGTAGTAGTATTCATAATATTAAAAAAATGAAATATATTTTGATCTGTACAATTGAAAAGGAAATATTATGAAAACTGTCATATAATTCTGATAGAAACATCTCATCTTATTCTTGAATTAAAAAAAATATTTCATTTTTATGCTGAAATTATAAAATTATGACTCAGATGTTTGACAATACATCAGTTTCAGACTATTTCATTTGATTTTAAATCTAGCATCCTCTGTTTTGAGATAACATGTTATGGCATTAGTCTATGTAACATTTGACTTACATTAAAAAAAAAAGTTTAAATTTGTTTCTAAGTGAAACGATTAAATGCAATAATGCAGTTTAGTGAGATAATTGGTTTTCATGGGTAGCTTCTGTTACTAAGGAGAAAAATCTGTAGATTAGTCAAAACAACATATTATGCTGAAAATTAGCAACCAATGCCAGCTAGGCATTTACATCCCAAGTTAGAGGCTGTACAAAAGAAAAATCATATTCCCAAAATAAAAGACAAACTTGCTTGATATCCTCAATTTAGATTTTGTTTTTGGACCCTACTGTGTTAGTTCACAAGATCTATCTGACAACAGCAACTAGGAGACAACAAGCAATATCAGCATATCATCACTGGATGATGTTAGGTGAGTTTAGTCAAACTGCATTGTATGCGGTCAATATATGGCCCTGTATCCATCAAAATTACTGCTGTGCCCCAGACTCTACAAGAAGTTTGGAAAAAATTATTTTCCACTATATGCAGAATCGTCTGACATTCCCCAAGTGGTCTTGCAACATGCTGATGGGAACAAAATAAGAGCTAGGGAGTATGCCTGCTTTTGAAGCTATGAGAGGAAGCACTGATGACTATGCTCTCTCTGCTTAGCTGTTTTGCATTTGCTGCCTACAGAAAAGCAATTTGCCTTTCTGCAGATTAACCTTGCCAGTTCATCAGCAACCTAGCTGTACCACAAAGGTAAAGAGCCATTTTCAGAGCTAACATAGTTCCACTTCATTTTGTACCAGTGCAACACACTGTTCTGAATAAAAGTTCTGTTAAGCTTACTGTCCAAATATTGCTTAAAGTAGGCTTTTGTAAAATGGTGTTATGAAGTATTTCTTCCTAATATGCTTTTTTTTGTTGTTGTTTAAGGATTTATTTACACTATTAAACAATTCTTTCAGAGTGATTTCTATCTACACACAATTTAAAGTATTAGTAACTTCTAGATACCAGTTTTAAAGCTACTTCTAATGCAAAAATGGATTTATTTTATATGCAGAAGAACAGTGCAGCAGTCTCATTCTTTGCAGTTTACAATTGATAAAAGCCAAGGTTAATTAATTAGAAATATTAAAGTTAGGATTAACTCTTGGAATTGATTCACAAATCATTGGCAAGCCGGTTGTTCTGGCACAAAAATTATTTTGATTTTTAAAAGTTAGCATTATAACAACAACAATTACTTTCAAAAACCCAAATGACTTGGAAGACGAAAGGAATAATATTACAAAACTCTTAATAAAGCAAATTCTTCTAGATTGTTCCAGCTGGAAGTTGAGGTTTTGTTCATATTTTATTTATTGCAGTGGTAACTTGTTTCTCTGGAGCCATTATTTTCATTGCATAGCCTTCCATTCTACTAACTGGAATCTTTTTTTAACTCTTCGTTTCATTGTTAAATGTTCAAGGGAAAACATTGCTCTGCGGTAATATAAATATGGGATAGAATTACTGGAGATTGTTTCTAAAAATGCTGTAATGCAGAAAATGAGATAGAAATGGTAATATCTGGACCAATATTTTATTTAGATTTGTTTTTCCCAAAAAAATGTTTTAGGGAGATCCTCCATAAACAACAGAATAGTCACTGTGCATGTTCTCATATCTCCAGCATCAATTTTCTGGACTTTGCAAACATATTTTTTTTTTTTTCCAGCAGAATGCAAACACTTACGGGATTAAAGTCCCATCCTGGAATAAAACTGCTGATAAAATCTTAGTATCATAATTATGGCCTAGGGAGAGAAAGAAAACAGGAATTTTCAGAAATAAATCCTGAAAGATGAAATTCTCTGGAAGAGGGGAAAGAATTGGATATTGCAGAGGTGAACACATTGGATGGCAAGTTTACTAAGAGAAATAAATGAGGAATCAGTAAAACAATACATTCGTTTTTATGTTTGTTTTTTTTTTTTTTTTTTAATTGAATGTTTATGTATTCTGAAAACAGTGGACAATATGAGAAATACATATGGATGAAACGTGGGAAGTAACAGATACGATAAGGTGTCATTGAATGCAAAAGGGGGAAGTCACAAAAGAAATGAAGAAATTTTAGTTTTCAAGTTTCATTGTCAGGAAGCCTTACAGACAAAAAGAATATTCTCAATTCTATAGAGACTTGTGACAGACAGTGATTTTTGGAAGGTTAGTAATGTTACTTTAAACCCTTGCCTTTTGTATTAGATTAATATTAGATAAGGCTTAATTAAGACTTCTCACTTTCACCCTCACCAATCACATTAGAATTATGAGGGAAAATCAAAGCTTTCACTCAGAAGGAAAGTTAATATTCCTTATCATTCAAATCAGAGTAATTTTGGAAAACAAACTCATAAAGGTTTTGTTCTCTCTTCCATTCTTAGTTTCTTCAGATATTCAGAAGATATCAAACAGATCAAGAACACCGGAGGATGAGTCATCATTATGCAATTCATAAATGAAATGATCTAATTTACATTTTCACAGACATACACATGGAGAAATTTAAGATATCTTTTTGTATTTATTAAGTAGCAATTATGTTGTGTTTATTTCCTCATTTCCAAAGTGAGGAAAAATGACAAAATATTTATCAAAGTCTTTTAAGATCATGATATCTATACCAATACCTATTAAAGCATTTCCATTAAAAAAAAAAAAAAAAAAAAAAAAAAGATTTATTGATTTTTACCTTTGTTATGCTGATCAATTAACTTTTGGAATGATCTACCTTGCTACATAGAATATGTCTTTCAAACTTCATCAAAGACTTTCAACAAAATGAAGGACTATGAATTAGGACTAAAACTTGGCTTTATGCCAAACCTAAGCAACATAAAACACCAACAATACTGCAGAACTGCTAGTTGGTATCAGGAAGAGAAGGAGCCAGATTCTGTCCTTATATCCTATTTACTTCTTTAGTAACTTAGGCTGTAAGTAAATTAATATGAAATCAGGGTCTGAGCTTGGTAGATACCCCACATTGAATCTGCAGTAGATACTTCAGCTGAATTATATATTTCATAGAATCATATTTCAGCTGTGACCTTGAGTTAAAATCACATAAAATTACGAAAAATATGTATTAAAACCTGATTTTCTGCATTAGCAAAAAAAAAAAAAAATGTTAACCATTCTTCAAGCCTACATAAAAATTGCAGCCTCATTTAAGCTGCAAAATACTCACCACCTCACTCAAAACTAAGCTCCTTGACCAAACATTGATGATAGATTGCTAATGATATTTTATAAACTTTTAAACGTTTTTAAACTTACTCCTCATGTTTTGTTGGAGATTTTGTCTCCTACTCCTTTAGGAACGATGTAGAGATGAAGGGACAGGGACCCCATTATTCATTTTCAACAAAAGTGCAATGCTTTCAGAAGTAAGAGGGATTTGCAGAGTGACACGTGTAATAGAGAGCAGAAAGTGGTCCTTCGTGGGTAAGTCTTGGAAAAAGGGACCCATGACTCAAAGACACAGGCCTGATTCATATGATCTATATTTCCAGCAAGGGTCTTGCAACAGCAACTTCAAAAGCCATGGCTCTCCTTGCACACCGCCCTGCCCACAGGCTTTCTCCTTCACTATTGCACCCAGGCAGGAGCAGGCAGCCTGGCATAAACAGAGTTACCGTACCTGGAAACAGGGAAAGTGTTGCTATTGACTTCAAAAGGGTTAGGACTTCAAAAGGATATTGGGATTTCAGTTTGGCTGGCTTTACTGTAACTATATTATGCAAAAGGTCTCTGGCTGCTGCTTCATTCTGGATTTTTATTCCTAGTATGTCCCTAAACATTTTCTCTGTTTTAACTTTAGCCCACATACACTAACATAGCACTAATTTCATTCTACTGTTTTATTATTGCATGATATTTCAGTTAGAAAGATTTGGCCTGTGTCCTCTGGCAAGGAGAATTGCTGATTTTATGAAATATTATCCATCACCTTAGATAAATTTGTTCATTTTGAAAAGTTCTTTTTGCAAAAGACTTAAAATAGAGGCATTTATAGTCTGTTCTAAACCATTTTTCAGCATCTTAATGCATAGCTTACTATTTTGAAGCAGTCTTATGGAACTTATTAACTGTGCTTTTGTTTGCTTTTTATATTCATTGATGCTCAGATCCCAAAGTTGGTAAAAATCACGGGAAACCAGTCAGTCATTCATTTTTGTAAATACATATGCATGAATCATAATTATACACTAACTCATAAAGCCAGGAACTGCCAACAATAAAAATTGTATTCATTATCAAAAGAAAAGAAAGAATTTGATTGTGTCAGGCAGAAAGAGGCCTTGTTAGTGCACCCTTTTCACACTGGGGATTTTGGAGCATAGCAGGTAAACATAACTGTTTTATGTCTCAACACAGAGACTCTTGATTACTTTTTTTTTTTTTTTTTTTTTTTGGAAAAGGTACTTAAAACTGTCTGAACTATTTAGTTATGGTATTTCATAGTGTGTAAAAGAAAAAAAAAAAAAGCTCTGTTGGCTATCCCTCAGTGTTTTTTCCCTAAGGTGCAGGAAAAGGAAATTGAGATGACAGTGAGTCAGTGCTCTTGAGAAGTTAAGAGCAACTTTGATTTCTCTTAGGTGCAGTCTGCTCTAGCTAATACGAAAAAAAAATCACTGCCAATTTCAGTAAAAAACGTTAGTAAACCTTATATTTCTACATGTAATAAAACATGTATAGACTTCATACTTTTACACACAATTAATGCACTTTATTTTTATTTGTAATCAGTTAACAGTCAATGACACCAGAAATATTTGGATATATATATTTTAACACCTAGAAATATTACTGGAGCAGCATCTCAAGTAAAATGAGCACAAGCTCTCCATCCTCCACAGGAATCCTGGAGGGAAGAATGCTACGCCTACATACATCCAGATTTTGGATTAAGCACTCAAACAAATATAATGGAATGAAAACATGAGGGTACTATCTTTATGTAAATACAGTAGGAACTTCCACATGCAATAATGACTAAAGTCTGTTTTTCCATGTGCATCTCATGTTATATCTACACTTGTATTGACTCATTAATTTTGGCCTGAAACACACTTACTGTTACCCTTCAAGCTCAACTATAAGGATAAGATGATTACTAAGACTGAGAAATGACTGCTGTCATTTAGCTTTGGTGCAGAATCAATTTTTAAATGAAAAAGAATTACTATGCAAATTAGCACTTTCAAGGAAACATTTAACTTTCAGGTTTTCTTACACTAATCTTCTAGTCATTAGTCATCAACCATCCTACAAACAGTAACTTTTGTAATCACAAATTCATTTGACGGATCTTAACATATTTTGCCAAGACATTTTCCTCAGGAAAATTTTAAATTTTGAATAAAACATCACATATCCATTATCTTCAGAGAGATAACAGGAAAAAAAGGCAAACTGAATTTTGTCTATTAATTTCTGCTAACATTTCCAACTCCTGATGGCTTCTGGATAACTACTGAAGGCACTCTTAATAAGATTAGATTTTGATTTGATCTAAAGTGTTCCTTTATAATGATATTCTGAAACGATAACAGATTATTCCCCTGTAAACTGAATCACAAATCTTATCTTTTTTTTTTTGTGTCTTTCTTAAGAAAATCTGAAGTGCTACATGTAATGAAGAACGAAAAAAAAAAAAAGTGATAAATATTTGAAAGCAGTATATACAATAAAAAATGAGCACATTTGAAATGTAATAAATGTGTCTACCACAAGGCAAAAAACATGGTATGGACAACCACATGGAAGTAACTGCTATATGCTACATCTTAAGGAACTCATCTCCTGATTGTCAAAAACCCTCTTAAAACTCATGGATACTAGCCTCTCAGCTCTTTTCACAAATTTATCCTCCAATAATATCCTCCAATATCCTCCTTTCATGGTGTCCTACAACCTTCATTAAACTACTAGGTCTCCACATTACTTATTGCAGATATTTGTTCCACAAGTATAAATAAATTGGAACAGATACCTGGGCAAAATTGTTCTGTGCTATCCAGACAAGAGGCTATAGTTAAACTTCCCCGTACTTAAATTTCATAGCCTACATATAAAGAAGACCAGCATTTAGTACAGCTATTTTCAGTTTTGTATGGGTAAATGTGGCATAAAAATGAAATGAAGAATAAATGTATTTACTTTTTCTGATGTCACACTACATAATTTATTAGGCTGATGCTGCTCATTACTCCATCATATTTCTCTGTGAAGTCTCTTACAATATCAAATGAAGAAAATTTATATCTAATAATTTCAAACTGAAACATTAATATTCAAATCAAATATGGTGCTATTGTGATAGCCATTTCTGTTATCTCATTCATTAGTCATTCTGGACAGTTCAGACAGGCTGTTACCTACAATAATAGGGAGCATTTTGCTTTTTAAAGATTAATTTAAACTGTATTTTGAACTGCAGCAAACTATTTATTTAAGTGTTGATTGATTGATCCTGACAAAATAGATTTATTTTTTTTTCTAACGGAATAAGTACTGTTCATAAAGCTGTAGCCAGGAACCTTACATAAGGCAAGGTAAGTAACATATTCTGGCTCTGTGGGAGGATGACCAGCCAGGTCAAAATGTGCACTTGTCTAATAAATTTGTAATACATTTCAGAAATTTATAAAGCAGTCAGGAAAGAGTAGAACTCTTATGACTAGCTTTGACAATCTCACTTCCTTTTTCATTTTCAGTTCATATCTCCATCACTTCTCTGCATAAATCCCCTTCTGAATTTAAACTTACCACCTATTTGTTCATTCAGAGATGTCTTTCAATTTCCTTCATTGATAGTATCAGTGTATAGAGTCAAGTACAGGTGTTATATCAATCCTACATATCATTTTGCAAGCCCTCAGCAGCCACATCCAAAGTTCTTGCATAGTGGAGAGTAACATTTAAAAAAAAAAATAAAAAAAATTAACAAATCTCAGCTTGCTTGCTATGTCTGATTTTTCAATGGATCCTATACTTACCCATCACAAAATAACAAAAACAAAACAAACATTGCCAGCAAATATTCATCCATTGTTTTTCTATCTCGAACATTTTTATGCTGCCCTATTTTGAAAAAAGAAAAAAAAAAAGTAAATATAAAATATTTATTCAATGACTGTATGTGTTAACTCAAAACAATCACTTCAAGAGGAAAAAAAAGTCATGACTGTAGAAGACTAAATATGAAAACTGCATTTGTTGTAGATACACATTTAAAATAGTTTTATAGCCCCCGAAATTGTAAGGATTCTAAATATCATGTTCCTCTCAATTATTCTAGCATCACAAAAGTCTTAGCACTATTAAGAATTCCTACTAATAAACCAGCACCCAACTCACTTGGTCTGAAGTCAGTGAAACACAGTTTGAATTGGTGGCTGCATCAGAATCTGATGGGACTAAACTGGCTTGTAAAGAGTGGCTATATCCAACTCCTCCCCTTTCACTTCTCTTCTACTCAAATCTGCATCTTTTACATGCTAGAGCCCACCAAAGCTGGACCTCATGCTAAAATTGTCTACTCAACCTCCTTATGAACTGCTTCCCAATTCACTGAAGTGTGCAAAGGATCTTTATCTCTAAACATGGGTTTTGAAGAAACAGACATGTGCAAACTGTTCTCATTACCTCTGCATATTAACCAATAAGCTGAGCTATCAGATACTCTGCTTGTGAGAAGGAGTGAGTATGAATGTGTAATAATTATCTCCTTTGGCTCAGAGCAGTGCCATTCTTTTATGTCTTTAAAAACTTGAGACATGTGAACTCTTCTTTAAGATGAGATCTCTTTTTATCACTGTTAGAAATGTATTTGTATAACCTTGGAGAAAATATTCATACAGTTTTTGAGGGTGCTCTGATTTTCTGTAGCACTAATGTCTGTTTACTTTTGCTTGACCCCATGGGTGCAGATGTGTACACACTTATAGAGGATAATGAAATTAAAAGGGGATGCCACTGAAAATGAAAGCCTTCTATGTGTTTGGGTTCATGCTCAGAGAAACAGCAAGAACACAAGGCTCATCCCTCTGCTGAGTATGGATATTGCAAGACTGCACATCTTTCTTGGAACTATTTTTGATGGCTAAGGAGCAACAGAGAACTGCTCTAAGTAACAGTGGCAGTGGGGAAAGAATAGAGATCTTTTTTCCAAAAAAGAAATTGGGGTCAGTGTTTCACTGCTTTTTGGAAAGATGCTTTCCTACACAGATGACAGTTTCTTTTGCATAAGAGTTACCTCATTTCATCTGCCACTGCTGTCTTAGATTACTAGTGCAGAACCGAACCAGGCAATGGACTCCAGTTTGGGGTACTTGATCACAGATTTGCCACAATGGGCTCATTTGGGTCCCTGTTTCAGTTCAGCCATTCCTGACTTCCAGTACTTTCCTCTGATTCCAATAAGATTTAACCTGACCCCACGCTTGCAAGTATTCCTTTAAGGAAAAAAAAAAAAAAAAAAAAAAAAAAAGGAAAATTGCTTGGGTATTAAATCACAAACTGCTTGGGTATTAAATTACAAATGCTGTATATTGAAGGACACAGGTGTAATTCATTGGACAAAAACACCCTTTTAATGTTCTCAAGCAGCCTTGTGTAGTTTGCTGAACTGGTAAGAAATATCTTGACACATCTAGTCTTTCTTCTAAATGAAAGAGGAGAGGTTAGTTTCTGCCAAGAGCCCCCTGAAGCTGCTTTCAGCATGTAGACTGAGTATGACTTTTACAATCATCTTTGGATCATGAGGCCACAGCCTGTCAGACGAAATCCTCAAAGGGATGGAATTCGAGAGTTTTAGGATGTTTCACTCAGTATATATACATATTTCTAGAGGAAACTAAAGCCTACTATTTTAATCTTCTCAGTTTTCCACATCATCGGTTTTTAGTTTTCATTTTTCCCATAGTCTGTGTTTGCTCCCAGATCCAAAGTTTGACTATGAAGGCAGGAGCACACTACTAACAATAAATCTTTCTGGCATTTATGTTTTAAGAGTAGCATCTGTAATTATATTACTCTTACTGTAAATAACATAAGCACTGATGCTTTTATGATGGAAATGAATTCAGAAGCCTGAATATTTATGAATTAGTATCTTTCCTCTAAGAGAATATGACAACATTGAAAACATGCAATTACCCAAAATACCTATAGCGATTAAAATTGTAATTAATGACAAGCACTCTTATTAGCATAAAATAAATCAAAGGTAAAATATATAATATTATATAGATAAAATTATAAATATATATTAAAAAAAAAAAAAGAAAGAAAAAGAAAAAGACAAAATATCATGGTTTCTACAGTCTAAAGGAATAAAGTGCTTACAGGCTGTTAGTCTATTTGCCAACGACAGGTGGTGCAAAATACCTAGAACATCAGGAAATCTTTCACATAGTGGGGTATGGCTATTTCCGGAGGGGGGGGGTGGGGGGAGGGAATAAAAATGTTAAGACACCATTAAAGCTAAAAATATAAATTAATTTCAAGCATAAAGGAAGTTGTTTTGCCTTCTTCAGAGGCATATTATTGAGGATTATGGCATAATTCTGCTGACACTGGCAGAATCAATGCATTATTGTGCAGTGATTCAGGAAGTTAATTTAGAATGAAAAGTACATGTTTTCATTTTAACTCATAGTTTTGAGTTGCTTACAGCTTCCTGAAAACAGAGACACATACATCACACATCTAGACATCTCTGGCAGGTGTCCTGTCATTGCTTAAAATATTCAGTAGTATGACCAATAAAGCCTTTCCTAAAAGGATGGAGACTTCTTTATTCAGTAACTCAGTAAGCTAAAATAACTATTTTCAAATGTTCCTGAAGAAATCATACAAAAATTCTTATGCTTTTTAAATTCAGATGTTCAAAAACACTATTTGTCAGCATACATTCAAAAAATTGTCTGAAAGAATTTCCCTAGAGATTTAAATGTAATGGTTTCCAGGATTTCAAGAGAAGTTTCAGAAAGCTTTGAGACTGAAGAAAGTTAATTGCTATCAAAATACTCATTCAGATGTCATTACAGCTTTCCTTACAAATACAGGAAATTCCATTTTTACTGTGAGGTTTCCCTGTTTAGTTACTGCAGTTTCCTACAGCTTTAAGCATGAATCAGTTGTTTAATCATGGATTATTTGGGCACATAGTTCTTTAAAGCTGGAAAAATTTAAATATCTTGGGTGTAACATGAAATTCTCTTCCAATCTCTGCAGTCTCTTATTATACTGTAAGAGTTGGTTAGCAGTCCCACGCATGACTTTTAGAAAGCCACAGAAAAGTATTGACAAAGAAAGCAGCATAAGTTAGACTGGCTAGCAACTGTCTGTTGTTGCAGAATTTTCTTTGGAGACATCAAAAGTCAACTGTATGATTCACATTCTACAGAAATTTTTTTTCTATGCAGCAATACATTTACTTTCAGTCCAAAACATGGCATATCTCTTCATGCCCTTAAATAACACTTGGATGTTGCTATTCACACTTCCCACAAAAGATCACTACATACTAAACTCTGTTTCTATTACCCATCTAATGTCATACTGTATTGGTTTCATGTTGCAAGGGTTTGGTAGCAGGGGGCTGCAGAGATGGCCTCTGTGAGAAGAGTCCAGCAGCTGCCCCATGTCAGATCAGAGCTGGCTCCAGCTGGCTCCAAAAGGACCAACCACTGCCCAGAGCCAAGCCAATAAGCAATGTTGTTTGTGCCTCTGTGAAAGCAAATTTAAGATGGGGGGGGGGGGGGGGGGGGGGGAATAATAGAGTAATAACTTTAAATAAATTTAAAAAATCTGAACCATAATGGCAGCTGGGAGAGCAAGGAGTGAGTGAAAACCAGCCCTGCAACCCCAAAGGTCAGTGCAGCAGGAGGTACTCCAGGCATGCAGCAGAATCACAGAATTGTCTAGGTTGGAAGAGACCTCAAAATCACCAAGTCCAACCTCTGACCCAACACTAACAAGTCCTCCACTAAACCATATCACTAAGCTCTACATCTAAACAACCTTTAAAGACCTCCAGGGATGGTGACTTGGTGACTCAACCACTTCCCTGGGCAGCCTGTTCCAATGCCTAACAACCCTTTCAGTAAAGAAGTTCTTACTAACATCCAACCTAAAACTCCCCTGGCGCAACTTAAGCCCATTCCCCCTCGTCCTGTCACCAGGCACGTGGGAGAACAGGCCAACCCCCACCTTGCTACAGCCTCCTTTAAGGTACCTATAGAGAGCAATAAGGTCGCTCCTGAGCCTCCTCTTCTCCAGGCTGAATAAGCCCAGCTCCCTCAGCCGCTCCTCATAGGACTTGCTCTCCAGACACCTCACCATCTTGGTTGCCCTTCTCTGGACTCTCTGAAGCACCTCCATGTCCTTCGTGTAGTGAGGGGCCCAAAACTGAACACAGTACTCGAGGTGCGGCCTCACCAGAGCCGAGTACCGGGGGACAATCATTTCCCTAGACCTGCTGGCCACACTGTTTCTTATGCAATCCAGGATGCTGTTGGCAGTCTTGGCCACCTCAGCACACTGCTGGCTCATATTCAGCCAACTATCCACCAATACTCCCATGTCCTTCTCTGCCTGGCAGATCTCCAACCACTCACCTCCCAGCCTGTAGCTCTGCTTAGGGTTGTTGCGGCCCAGGTGCAGGACCCGGCACTTGGCCTTGTTGAACTTCATACAATTGACCTCAGCCCATTGGTCCAGCCTATGCAGATCCTCCTGCAGAGCCTTCCTACCCTCAAGCAGATCGACACACGCACCTAACTTGGTGTCATCTGCAAACTTACTGAGGGGGCACTCAATGCCCTCATCCAGATCACTGATGAAGATATTAAAGAGGACTGGCCCCTGTACTGAGCCCTGGGGGACTCCAGTAGTGACCGGCCTCCAGCTGGATTTGACTCAATTCACCACAACTCTTTGGGCCCAGCTATCCAGCCAGTTTTTAACCCAGAGAAGCATACGCCAGTCCAAGCCAAGAGCAGCCAGTTTCTTGAGGAGAATGTTGTGGGACATGGTGTCAAAAGCCTTACTGAAGTCAAGGTAGACCACATCCACAGCCTTTCCCTCATCCACCCAGCGCGTCACTTTGTCACAGAAGGAGATCAGGTTCGTCAAGCAGGACCTGCCTTTCATAAACCCATGCTGACTGGGCCTGATCGCCTGCTTGCCCTGTAAGTGCCGCGTAATGACACTCAAGATAATCTGCTCCATGAGCTTCCCTGGCACTGAGGTCAAACTGACAGGCCTGTAGTTCCCCGGGTCTGCCCTCCGGCCCTTCTTGTAGATGGGCGTCACGTTTGCTAGCCGCCAGTCAACTGGGACCTCCCCTAATAGCCAGGACTGCTGATAAATGATGGTGAGCTTGGCCAGCTCCTCTGACAGTTCTCTCAGTATCCTCGGGTGGATCCTGTCCAGCCCCATCGACTTGCGCACATCCGAGTGCCGTAGCAGATCGCCAACCATTTCCTCATGGATAGTGAAGGCCACATCCTGCTCCCCATCCCCTTCCACCAGCTCAGGGTACTGGGTATCCAGAGAACAACCAGTATTGCCGCTAAAGACTGAGGCAAAGAAGGCATTGAGCACCTCCGCCTTTTCCTCATCTTTTGTAACTAGGTTTCCCCCTTCACCCAGTAAAGGATGGATATTCTCCTTAGTCCTCTGTTTTGCATTGTATTTGTAAAAAGATTTTTTGTTGTCTTTAATGGCAGTAGCCAGACTGAGCTCCAGATGAGCTTTGGCCTTTCTAAATTTTGTCCCTGGAAGTTCCCCTGTGGCTTGTAGAGAGGCCCCTGGTGGAGCAGGCTGTTCCCCAGCAGCCCATGGGTCCCACATGGAGCAGATCTCCATGCTGCAGCCCGTGGAGGAGCCCCCGGTGGAGCAGGTGTATGTGGCCTGGAGGAGGCTGCAGACCGTGGAGAGCCCCTGTAGGAGCAGGCCCCAGGCCAGAACTGCAGCCCATGGAGAGGAGCCCACGCAGGAGCAGGGGCTCTGGGGAGAACTGCTGCCTGTGGGGGACCATTGCTGGAGCAGTTTGCTCCTGGGGGTTGGATGGGCCCTGTGGTACAGAGCCCTGTGGGAGCAGTTCTTGAAGAGCTGCTGCCTGTGGGCAGCCCCTGTAGGATCAGTTCAGGAAGGACAGTATCCCACAGGAGGGACCCCACATGGAGCCGAGGCAGAGAGAGACCGTGAAGGAGCAGTGGAGACAGGAGACAAAGCATTAGGGACTTACTGCAGCCCCCATTCCCTGTTCCCCTGTACTGCTCAGGGGGAGGATGGGGGGAATGTGCTTTTAGTTTTTTTTGTTTGCTTGTTTGCTTGTTTTTTTTTGTTTTTCTTTCTCACTTCTCTAGCTTGTTAGCAATAGGGAATAAATTACATTAATCTGCCTATGCTGACTCTGTTTTGCCCCTCATGATAATTGTAGAGTGATCTTGCTATCCTTATCTTATCCCTTGAGCCATTTTCATTGTATTTTCTCTCTCTTTCCCCTTGAGGAAGGGGAGTGAGTGTGCAATTGTGGTGGAGCTCAGCTGCCCAGCTGAGTAAAATCACAACACATGCATAGAGATAACAGGAAGACATGGAAAACATGGAGACACAGAGAGTTCACTGCATTTAACACTGGAGAGCTGCAACGTATTTATCTAATTAACTTATTGGGAAAAAAAAAAAAAATAACAATACATCAAAGAGTTTAGTGCCTATAAAATAGTGTAAGTTATTGTATCATACTTAAACTGAGTAAACAAACATCCTCTGATCAACATCACACTTTTAGGCATACGTGAACCAAGAGTTAGGTTGACAAAGATTCTTGGACAATGTGAAGCTGAGTTTTGTCAAACCAGTGAAATAGGAATCTGACCTCATACACCAGAATCCACAGTCCTGCATGAAATGCCTAGTCCATGTCCACAGCCTTGGGCTAGATTTAGGAACCTCTGAGCATAGTTCAAGAAAAGCAACATGTTCAGTGGAGTAATCACCAGAAAGAAAAAAAGTTATGTCAAGAATGAGTCCAACAACACTGTTTTACCTATAAACCATCTCTGGATTTGGGGTGGGAACTCTAGATGTTAATTTCCTCATGTTTTTTACTTAAGTGAGTGCCTATACTGACTGGCAGGTGTCTGGTTCAGAAGCTGAAACAGACTGACAAAAGCAACATCCTCAGGGGCTCCAGGTTTGTATCTGTGGGGCACACCAAATATCAAACCAACCTGGAGAAAAGCAGCATACTTCTTTATACAAGGTTTTATAAATAGTAAATCTAAAATGTTCTTAGAGACCTTAAACATTAATCTTTATCTTTCCTGAGCATTTCCTATACCGACTTTAGATAAAATTCAAATAATCACACCATCCTTAAGATTCACTGAATAATAAAGCCAAGTGCATCTTTATGACTGCCAAGAACTCCAAGCACCTGCATAACTGCATAACTCTCAGCTGACAGCAGCCTGTCAGATGCCATGAAATGCACTAAGAGCACAGAAAAATAAATACACACACACAAAAAAAACAAAACCAAAAAAAAAAACAACACAGCAGTTCCTCACATCTTCTGCATTCTGTGTCCATACACAAACATTACATACTGCTACAGTGATTCAAAATCCACTTACACAGTTTTGTGGTCTTCATCCAGCAACTTATCCTCTGCCCAGAAAACACAAAATCAAGTAGGCTAGTTGACAAAATGAAAGGAATATCACTTTAATAAACCAAATAACCAAATCAGGAAACTTACCTAAATTATATTTTGCAGCAGGTATTAAAAGCTAGGGTTTAGATTTTAATTCAGATAAAAGCACTTAAAATAATTTTCAGAGAAAATTAATTTTGATAAGGGAAATTACTGTCTTAAAATTTGTTCTTGCCACATTTCTTCTTTTTCAAACTAGTGTTAAATCACAGGTGGATAATAAATTTCCTACAAGTAAGTTAAAAAGTTATAAAATATTTTCAGATAACTATAACGGAAGTCATTTTGCAGATTATACTACAAGGAATTCATTAAGTATCTGAATGTTTCTGATAGCCAATCTCTCAAATACCTTGGTAATTCACTTAAATCTGGACTTTTGTTTATAAAAAAAATTAATCTGTTTCTTCTTGAAAGACATTTTTCTTTATAAACCAGAATAAAATGAATGTTATATTTCATTTTTGCTAGCTTTTCAATATGATTGATGCAGACCTTTAATGCATTAATTTTACAACATGAATTCATATTCAAATAGATAGTCTTGTTAAGAAAGATGAACAGCACCAAAAAGGCAAGATGTGAGTTACCCCTTTCTTCCCCTTCTCATCAAGAAACAGTCCATGGAAATTATTAGCACATGTGTCTGAATGTCTAGTTCACGTAGTTACAAGGTAAACTTCAGACAGAATTGGAAAAAGTAATCTGAGGAAAAAAATAAATCCAATAACTAGTTTATAAAGCATGAAGGATCAATGACAAATTTTCCTTCCCTTTAAAGAAATGATTGTTGATTTATCCTGTGTATTCATAATATTGTAAAACCCAGTAAACATGCTTTACCTACTCTGCTGAACAGGCTGCAATGTATTATGCAGGTCTCAGCCTTATATTGGCATTTACAGTTTACAGGCACAAGGCATGCACAAGTCGCTCACTAGAACAGGCTCCCCAGGGACGTAGTCATGGCACCAAGCCTGTCAGAGTTTAAGAAGCGTGGAGACTATGCTCTTAGTCACATGATCTGAATTTCTGGGTAGACCTGTTTGGAGCCAGGAGTTGGACACCTGATCCTTGTGCATTCCTTTCAACTCAGGATATTCTATGATTCTAAGTTCTAACTAAACACCAGTTGGGCAGGAGCTTACATCTGGGACAAGTACACTTGAACAGCAACTTTTCTGTGTATAACATGGATTAACCTACCCTAACCCCCCTACCCTCCCCAGCCTGTGTTCATAATCCCACAACCTACCATCTGAGGATGGAACACATGTGATTTAGGTCTAGAAAAATGCTGTTGTGGGGAGGGACAGAGCCACATGTTGAACCATCAGTTTGCAAGAGCATGGCAACATTTGCCACTGAACAGTTGCCGTACAATTAGTACGCACTCACTATTACCCACATCTTGACTTCTTATTTTATCAAGAGACAAGAGAGAGCACCAGCATGCTGCGAAGAGCACTGTAAAACACAGTTTCTGTGGAGCCCTACAGACATCTGCACAGCAAGAAGTAAATTCTCAACACTCCAGCTGGACTCCTGGTTGGCCTGTAATATGCAGTTTAAGGACCACATTCTCAATTGGCACAGGTCCAACTAAATTCAGTTGAGCTGTGCTTTAGTGCACCAGCTGACAATCTGAACCAACGCATCTGATAGGCAGCAAAAACCTGGTCAGTCGGCTGGATGAAATGCATTTGTCCCTAAAGAACACTATATTGAAACATCAGAGTTTTGGTACTATTGCTACCTTTCTTCTTACACATTTGGTAAAATAACATAGTGTTCTTGCATCTAGCCTTGGTTAAAGTGAAGCTACAGGCTTGATGGTTATTGAACACAGACATAGCAGCTGCCAGAGTTTTGTGTAAACAGTATGCAAGGCAACACTTTTTTCCAGGGATCCCAATGAAATGTTCTGCCAGATCATCATTAGAGAACAGGCTGCTCTCAAGAACTGACTCTATTCAAAGTCTGAAATAGACAGATCAAGAATTTTATCATGCTCCCATCCCTATGAA
Organism: Anas platyrhynchos; assembly: GCF_047663525.1. Lineage (NCBI taxonomy): Eukaryota > Metazoa > Chordata > Aves > Anseriformes > Anatidae > Anas > Anas platyrhynchos. The sequence goes on along the minus strand of NC_092590.1, from coordinate 42,843,153 downwards.
CATCCGTGTGCCAAACATTGCACTATCCCAACCAATAGGCCAACAGGGCATCTGGCCAAAAAGCAAAAAACAATTCCCATATTATTTGAGGATAGAGCAACAGGGCCTCTGAAGTCTTTAGCTAAGAATACCACTTAAGAGGAAGCACTTAAGGAGTATGACAATATAACTGAACTGATTATAGTAGGACTACTAGGGTCATTATAGAATCAGGTCTTAATACAGTGTAACTGAAAATCTACTTCTGTAAATTCTCAAAATGAATCTACTGCTCAAGTTAAAGTTTAAAAAAAATATATATATATGCAAAAGAATAAGTGAACCTGATTTTCTCTTTCAGCTGAAATCTTCATCTTTTAAACAACTGTTTTATTTTCAACTTTCCTTCCCATTCTCCTGGCTGTTTACCCTCTTGCCCCATATTCCCACATAAACTTACCCATTCAAAAACATTTAGTGCACCTTCTTTTCTCCACTTACCTTCCTTGAAAATTTACTCTCAGCAAGAAAGGTGGAGCAATCATCCAACCAAAATACAGCATATCAAAAAGGTCAAAGCACTACAGCAAAATAACATAAATCACAAAATATAATGGGCATTAAAATTCTGACACCTCACTGTCATGACCAAAATTGTAACTAGAGTGAGAAATTACATGGAATTAGCTTCATATTGATACGCTCTGAAGACTGTAATTTCATGGTGCCTGGATGTCATTTTCAGAACCTTCTACTTATTTGCAGTCCTGCAGGCATGCATTCAGTTACCATCTAGGGCACTTTAAATAGAAGAGAAAAGGAAAGATACATAAATGTTTTACTTGAAGTAAGAAGTCATGCCAGTTATTCAAACTTTTGTTATTGGTTCTGCTGTAGTCAGAAATCTTCAGTAGATATCTGATCTCTTTTCATTATATGTGTAGTATTGAATCTCCCAGTAGAGAATATTATGAAAAAGTGGATTTCAAAGTCATGAGTTGATTAGCCTCATGTTGCTTCCTTTCTGCTTAGCCCAACAGAGCAAATAGGACAGAACAGAATCAATCCAACTCATCAAATCCAAAGACATGATGACAAGGGCAATATTTACCCATAAATCCTTTAACAGACAGTATGAGAGTTGAAGTGTTAAATTACCAGCAGTAAGTCTCTCTCTTTATTTTTTTATTTTTTTATTTTTTAAGGTGTTGTCACTTTTGAGGATCATTTGATTTAATTAAAGCACACAAGGAGGATTACTTTGCTGATGTTTTGATTTAGGTGATCTGATTATACATACAGTCTATGAGTTCCTGTTTGTTTGCTTTTTTCCTATACTCTGTTTTATGACTGTCTTTCATTCTCTTTGCCTCATGCTCCTCGTAGAGAAAAGGCAAGGGACTGACATCAATGTGACCATCCCTGAATAAATGGATGGTTAAAGACTCTCAGCACTTCTGTACACCTTCACTTGGTGAGAACAAAATGATGGAGGTGAGTCTGAGATGAAATCCATTTTGTCTAACCTCTTAGAAAGCAGCTGGGGTTTGAAGGAATGGAATTTCTCCAGAAGCAAAACAAAAAAGATCAGGTGTTAGAGTTACGTCTTAAAAATCACAGAGCCTGAAATACTTATAAACACAAAGAAAGCAGGAGTAGGAGCGAGGAACAGAAAGGATAAGGGGCAGGATATATCAGCTTAGGTTTACCACCATGTTCACACAACTGTGGTGCTGCCACACAGGAGCTGGCTCACATACAAATAGCCTGGAGCATAGGCGGAGGAGGTCATGTACCTCTTCACTAGCAGACATAATCTCAGTTATTGTTACAGCAATAAGGCTACCATAATAGAAGAGAGAAGGCACTTTGTCAGTGCAAAAAGCAGAGGGAGAAGAAAGTAAGTGAACCAGACAGGGAGGAAGCAAATAACATTACAGATGTTTGGTTGTAGTGGTATAGAGAAGAGGAGAATTTAGTTGTCTTGCTGCAGTGGATGTGAGGTACAGCACTGTTGCTTCACTGTAGGAAAAACATTTGGATATTCAGCTACATTAGAAAGTATAGAAACTGATCATGGAAACAGTTTCAATTTAGGGCGAATGCTGAATGATGTGGTTGAGAAAATCCCTGTTGAGTATAATACCCGTTGTTCTGAAATTGGATTTATTTAATTTCAATGAATATAAAATATTTAAATGCTGAATGGAAGACTTTAGTTCATAGAGACTATTTAAACTACATGTATAAAGGAAATAATTTTCACTTAAGCAAAAAACAAGGTAACAAAACTGACTGATTTTCAGTGCAGACATATATTATTTCATTCATACATTTTAACAGCTCCCTTATTGATTTTTTTTTTCCAAGAAAGAGACGTGTTTTCCTCCATCAAGATTTCATTTCCTTTGGTAATTCCTGAGTCCTTATATGAAAGACTAGATCTCTCCAGGGGAAATCGGTCTAGATAGTTTTAAAAGAACTACATAGCCATGTCCAGTTCAGGAGAGTGATGTACTACACCACACAGTGAAGTGACACAGACCTGGGAGACCTGGGTGGTGTATAAGCAGGGGTGCACTGCCAACCTGGCTTTGCTTCAGCCCTCTTGGATTATACAGGCTTCTAAAGAGTGGGCATCTGGTCACAGTCTGTATCTCACAAAGAAACACATAAACCAAGGATTACTTGACCAGGAATTTCCATCATTTTTTAAACTCAGAAGAACTGTGGTCATCTAATTGAACGGTTAAATACTTAAAGAATTAAATTTGAAATCTTTTGTTTCATGAGTTGCCAATAGAAGTAATGTGTTACAGGAAAAATGCCAAAACAGAGGGATAATTTCTCAGCATTTTTTTCTGGTGTCCATCTGTGACTACTGTCTAGCCATACAGCTTTTAGGTCATGTTCAATTATACAATTTCCCCCAGTTATGACGTACAAACAGAATACACATCACTCACTATATTTCTGATTAAGATTGCTTTGTTTCAAAGGTGGTTTTACAAGTAAGCCAACTACCAAATATAACACTGTTCAATAGAGTCTATAGGTTACTTATTAAAACCACATAAAAGTGGTAAACCACAACCATAAAAAGATGAAGCAAAGCTCGTCTTCACAATCCACTGTCCCAAAGGTATGATTATCTCCTGATAGCCATATCTCCCTCTTCTGCCTTATTGCTAATTAAATTAATTAATTAAGGAAGTCTTTCCCAAGTGGACTTGATTTAATATGCTGAATGTAATTAGCAGCTCTTGGAAATGGAGATGAGGTGTTGTTTTGTGTGCGTGTGTGCATGCACGTGGCATAGAGAGAACTCAAACCTGCAGAGAGCATGAGTACTTGGGGTTGTTTTGTACAGCAGAAGGGCACAAAACTGCCGATGGCTACAATCATACATGTGGGACAGGGACTCCGAGACCACAAATTATATCTGTGTTTTTTTTTTGTTTTGTTTTGTTTTTTTTTACTGTGATATCTGTTAATTATTAATAGGAAGTGGGTATGCATGATTTGAAAAGGCAGAATTTGTTGTGTTTTTTTTTTTTTTGTGTGTGTGTGTGTGTGTGTGTGTGTGTGTTTTTTGTTTGTTTTTAAAAAAGAAGCAAGTGTCATGACAGAAAAGAGCTAAATCATGTTTGCTTGAAAGCTGGTAATGTTTATGGTAAAAAGTACTTTCCTTTTTCCCTTTGCCAAGCATGCTGGATGCAGACCTAATTAAAAAGGCTTAGATTTACTGCCTTTATATGACTATCCGAGAATGTCTGTTTTAAAAAAATAATAATGTTGACTTCAATGAGTAAAGGAAATTTAATATTCACAATTATGTAATAAATCCTGTTTATCAAATACTTCACTTATTACAAACACTGAGGAGCACATTTTGTTAGAAAAAGTATCCAGTGCTTATTATTCACACACACACAAAAAAAACATTATGAACTGATTTTTATAATTAAACCTGCAGTTCAGATCACATTATTTGTGTAGGTCACACTATATTACTTCTGTTCTTTGACTGGATGGCTTGTTTTAAAAACACAACTTAAAGTGATGATTCATTGTGCAAGACCCAAAAAAATATTACTTTAATTTTACACCTTGCCCATCAGACATTTAATCATAGTTTTTAATTTTAATAAAATTACATCAAGATTCATTGGAAAAATAATTGTTTTCAAATAGAGAAACATTTTAAATCTATTTATAAATTATTGTGAATTATTAACTTCCTGTACTGTACCTACTAAAAATGTTACATATAGATATTGAATAGACAAAGAAACCAGAAGTTACATTAAAAACTCTGAACTATAAAAAGCAACACAAAGGTCTTGTATGAGAAATTATTCCACAAGGAGCTTTCCCCACTACCATCCCAGCCACACTGGTTAACAAGTTAAATGCTGAAATGTGATATAATGAAAAGCTGCTACGACTGTGGGAAGGAACAGGGAAGCATAACACATTATAACATCATTGTCCAATAGTATTCCTTCACAATTATTTATTTATTTATTTATTAAAAGAGTCAGTGTGATCAAGGACTATGGCATTTTTAGTAATCCAGGCACATGTGAGGTGACATAAATAGTTTTACAAATTTGAATGAATAACAAATAAATTCATATTAACAGTAAATGCAACTGCTACAGTAATGATACTGCAGAGATGGAGATCAGTACAGGGATTAAACAGAGGACAATTGCTCACAGAGTTAAGTGACTTCATAAATTTTATGAAAATAACCTTTATATAAATGACAAGCAAGGAAATTGTAGAAATACGTTTCATAACTTCTAAAGATGTACTAGATGATAAATTTATCTGCTAAAATCACAGGAAAAAAAATACAAAAGTTATCCAAAAATAATTAGAGTAGCTCTGAATTTGATACTATATCGTTACAATAATCATTCTTTTTATAAAACAGTTTTTATTTTCCAGGCACAAACACACACACTTCACAATTACTCAAGTACGTTACATAGGGAGAGGCAATGCCCAAGTAGCTGGTGAGGCATGTTTTCAGTTGCCCTATGTGCCACAACTGCTTTGTTATCTGTCTCTGACCTCTTCCTCTGCCTGATAACATGTTTCTCAGATTTATTTTAGGACACCTAACACCTTAATACCTGCCAGCAGCTGCCAGTTTTTAAAATTTTGAGTGTCGAAGGACTGTTTCTTCTTTTATTTAAACTTGTTTCATTTTGTCTCTGAAACCACTATTGCCCTAAAGATCAGGACAGGGAAGTGTTAGTGCTGAAATGCAGATAGATTATCCATGCCTAAAAATGGAACTTTGAAAGCCAAACATTTTGAAGGAACTATCAAGATGAAAAGGGTTTTTTTAATGCCATTTTAAAACAGTAATTTCACGCTTTTGATAGGCTGTTGAATGCCCAAAGATATAAAATCCTTCATTCCACAACACAAATGTAGTGCGAATTAAAGCTGGAGAAAAAAAAAAAAAAAAAAAAAAAAGATACTGAGGTTGCCAACAATATAACAATAAAATAAATAAATATTCTCCTGTATTGAGGGAAAAGTTTTTCCCTTTGAAGTTTATCATGAAGGAAAAACAAACAAACAAACAAAGCTACAGGAAGATACATCTTTCTCTCTCCCTTCAATGCCTGCTCTGTTTCATTGGGTTTGCACACCTGTGTTGTGGTCTCTAAGCAAAAGACCCTGAAAAAAGGCTAATATAACTATCCAGAAGACTTCCTCAACATCCTATTTGGCAGCAAAGAAGTGTTTTCTAGTGAAATCTTTATTGATATTACTTACTCTTATTACAAAAAGTTTAGCATTGTCAGATCAGCATTTCCATCTATATTTTATAAATCAGTGAGATTCTTAACTGTTCTGAAGCTATTCGGCAGATGAAAAGAAATGAAGAAAGTGATCAGTATTCATTGTTCTAGTAAGTGGGTTTCTCTGCAAAAATTTGACTTTTTGATTACATATTTGGAAGGAGGGGGGAAGAGTAGGGGTGGGAAAGCTCACTGCTCCAAGCAACAATAAATATTCCTGCACAAGAACCCCAGGGGGAAAAAAGGCACGTACACATGAGAAAATTTGAAATATCATTGTGCTGTGCATTAGAGAACTTTCTGGAAAAAAACAACAACATTCTTCAGGGATTTTTCCTCTTACAGTGTAGATTAAAGTGATATGAATATGGGAAAGTAAAGCCAGCTCCTAATCTTCAGTATATTACTGGGGGGGGGGGGGGGGGGGGGAGCGGGAGAGGGGATATAATGCTTTACTTTTTCTCCTGAAAAGATCCAGATGACTGGTAACTAAGATGCATTGCTATGCATCTGCTGGGGCTGGAAAACCATCACTTTGGGTTGTCATTTATGGAGGTCATTAAATAATCACCAGAGTAATTAAAAATGTTCTGGGATAGAAAACAACTAGCCCCAATACAAATTTGTCACCCAAACCAGCCTTTTCCATATCCAGGACTCAGAAAGAAATCCCATTCTATTTCCAGGCCCTTTTATTTATCCTCCCTTGAGCTCAGGTGAGCCAAGCAGCTCCTTGCCATCAGGGCTGCCTGGCTTTTCCACCCCCAGGCACTGTCCTCTTGCCCACAGCAAGTGCATGGCGGTCCCCCAGGGATGCATTGCCCCCAGCTACAACATGCACAGCAACTGCTGCTGCCACAGGGTACCTACCGCAGGTTGAGGCAGCAGCCCCTAAACACAACACAGAAACTACCCACAAAGCTAATCTCTGTCCAGACTGAAGATCAGGATTTCAAAACCAGTCAAGAAAGGCAGACAGTAAATAGCTCAGACGTTTCTCTCTAGCTCAAAAATACTCACCAGGGATTGCATTTATTTAAGTGTGTTAAATACTAGAGAGAGGAGAAATCAGCATTTCAGCAACAGGATTTGGCTAATCTCACTTTGAGATCAGCATTTTAGGTTTGACTAGGGTCAATCTGATCAAAGTAATTGGTCTCTGCTAGCTGACCAAAAATCCATGCAGAAGTTTGTGGTCTCAGTGCAGTAATTTGACACTAGAATAATTTGGCTGCATCAAGAAAGACAGCAAGAACTAAATTGGCAAGAATTAGAAACTAAAACACTGCCAACCAGGCCTCAAAAATTCTGCAGTGAGCTTCAAAACCTTCCCTGAGGTTTCCCTTCCCAGAGGAGAGAGTTGGTGTTTTATCACAATTCCAGTCCCCATCCTCAACTTCTTGCATGACGACTCCCATCAACCATTTCCATGTCAGCTCCTCCCATGGACATGAAACTCAGATGAAACATCTGAACTGTCAGCACCCCAGGAATCAAAGCAATCAGAATCACAGAGTGATTTGTGTTGAAAGGGGCCTTAAAGATCATCTAGTTCTGATTCCCCTGCCATGGGCAGGAACACTGTATCCAATAGTTAAAATATCGTGCTTTTCTTCTGTAACGAGTAGCGTCAGGAAACTCCAATGCTCATATCTGCAAGCATATCTGCTCTAAGCTTTCTAATATCCTATTAATTTTATTTTTAAATTGTACATACATAGATGCACACATATGTATATCAATATGGGTTTGCTTAGCAAAACAAAAAAAATTTAATATGTATATTCTTCCTTTTACAAGAAGTTCGATGACCAGCCCCCACTGTATGCCATATCCTTTACACCAGTTAGAACTGGGTCCTATGAAAAGCCAATATATTGAGATGCAATTAGCATCTCTGATTTTTCATACAGTCAAGAAGAGTCAAAAAACAGTGCATTCATATTGTATGTGCTTTCCTGAAGTCCATTTTTTTTTCCCCCTCTAACACCCATTTTCTAATAACAACAAAACAGTCAATCCTGAATTGCGCCCTGCAAAGGCAAATCACCCAAGTGGAACTATGCTGAAATCATAGAAACCACCTTTTGGAAATGTATATGACAGTCTCCACTGAACTGAGACCGTAGGTAGACCCAGATTAGATCCATTATAGAATCATGAGTTAATTAATTTGGTGGATTTAAAGTTAGTTAAATTACTATTTTTTCTCCTGGTATGCCAGTTCATTGATGATATCTATATATACAAACACCCTTATTCTTAGGTAAGTACTGTTAGTAGTACAGTGAAAGTTATTAGGTAAATATGTCTACTCCTACTGTTATGAAAGAAAGAGTAAAGAAACAAATGGTGTGATGCGTCTCTTTTTTTTACGGTTACATTTTTAAACTAACCAGATAAAAAGAGGTATAGATGAATTAGTTAACTAGTTAATTGATATACACGTTTGCCTACAGTTTCCTCTCCAGAAGTATTTTGCTAATGATTAAATTTTAAAAGACCATCTCTTTCAAAAGGACAAGTGTTACACTGATAGAAGAAATAAACTGACATCTGAGATAACTCTTTTGTACAGAAAAAAATAAACACAAGCAAACAACTTATTTTCCTGATGCCAAATATAAAGGAAATCCAAACCTTGAGCCTTTAGTGAGGTATATCAAAGCAAGTGAGTAAAAAAGGAAGACTAATGCAGAGAACAGAAAGGTTTGTTGAAGAGAGGAACCATGGAGAAAATGGAATTCTGTTGAATCTTTGGAAACTGCTTCTACATATTTCTACACATGTTTTATCTTCTTTAATAACTATTTCACTGAGTCACTAAACTTGTGAACTGCAAGCACACCTAAAGAAACTACTAGAATTATATTCAAATTATACTTTTCTTTTTTTTTTTTTTTTTTAAAGTTATTATTCCACTTAAGGAATAATAACTTTTTCATTACAGTCACAAAGATTTTTATAAAAAATCCACCCTATCTCTATGACACATTGATTTTTCTTCATGAATAAAATAATGATTCTGGCTCTCAAGCTTTGTCAGAACAGTAGTCTTTAAAGGAACTAAGAAGTTCATACAGTCAATGTCTTTTGCGTTCCCTCAGAAAACTGAGAAACTGAAACAAACCAGAAGACCAATGTGCCTATTTCTAAGGAATTTCCCTCAGTGTATGCTTGCATGCTCAGAGGTCAAAATCACGTAATGAACAAAAACAATAAAAACATAAAATATCAATAAATAAAAACAAAAAATACACACATTTTATCTGTTTTAGGTTTTACTGCATATCTCCTTGTATTTTAATCCATTGGCCAAAGCTAAATATCTCTTGGTAAAGTTAGGCTTTATCTTTTGTTTTAAGAGGCAATAATCTCTGTGAACTGAAATCCCAGCTCCCCCTTAGAACTATGGAAGACAACTGAAGTTAAGACTGAAAATGTTCTAAGATTTTAAGAAACTAGTCTACTTAATATTGTCAGCCTAGGTCAGCCTAGTAAAATGCAAAGTACAAAAATAAAGAAGTCTACAGACACTAAGGCAGTGTTATATTATTTCAATTATATTAATGAAAAAAATTACAATATTAATCTCATTCTATAATTATGGAAACTGAGAGAAAAGGTATGTTTATCTAGTGCACACATATATATATAGTATTTATATTATTTATATTCAAATACATTTCATAATTGAAATGTGTAATTACAGCAGTTCCCAATGATCACCAAGAGAAAAAGGAGTTACCTTTTCTTGCTGTCAACTAGATGGGTGACTTAGAAGATGTAAAGAATCACCACACAGCTGGAAATCTGCAAGTTTTGTATGATGGTAAAAATGGTAAATCTTTCTCATAATAGCAAGCTTTCTGTCTGTGCCATGGAGCACTATTGATTGTTATCCAGTACATTGCAAGACAAAACACTTGGTAATAACTCACCAGAGCCATTGCCCAATAAAGTCAATGGAAAGAGTCATGATGATTTCCAATAGCGCTGGGCTGAGGCCACCAAGCATTAGATTTCACAATTCCTGCTTTTAAGAAACAGCCAAATTATCGGCCGGTGTAAATCAACTTGACTTCAGTGAAGTCAAGAAGCTATGTTGATTTAAAAGGAGTCAGTGACATTTATATTATGTCCTTCAAGGGGTTCTGTAGGGAATGAAATTCAATAATAACTTTCAGCCTTTTGCTCAACACGCCGGATGACAAGAGAGACACCACAAATTCTTCTTTTCATCCAGCTGTTTATAATAGGCATAAGTAAAATTACATCAAACCTGCCCTCTGAACTTCTACCTCTTCAGCACTGTTAAGTTTCCTGCATTTCATCATAATGTCAAATTTCAGAGCCTCATTACTATGGGATCTCAAGGAAGAGCAAGCAAAAACCTCTCCTTCTGTCTGTACTGGGGGACAAAGTCCCCTGTCCCAACTCACACCTTCTGCAGAAGTACATTTAAGCTAACCATAACAGTCTGGATTCATGTCTATACTATGTCAGATGGAAAATGATTTTCAAGTAGGAAATTAAGTTTATTTACCTGTTCTGTTCATTTGGAAATTTGGGAAACACGACTACAAGGTTTGTGAGCTGATGTCTCATCCAAGTGTTTATTTCAAGGCAAAAATATATTTTTGCCTTGAAAGCAACAGCCAGCTCACATCAAATGGATTATCAAAGCTGTATCTCCAAACTTCTGCAATATTTTTAACAAGAGTTTCTCCTACAACCATCCAGCACAATAAATACAATTTATCCATATATGTATATATATATAATTTTGCACTCACCTTCTTCTTCCACCATAAGGAAGTTGAAGACTACAAAGCAGCATCTCTTAACATTATGTTCCACGTAGAATATTTTCTAAAAGCAGTATAACATAATAAAACCAATATATAAAAGCAATTCATGAAATAACGAATAAAAAAAAAAAAAGAGTATTTAATTTTAGCTATCAACTCTGACCTCTGGTTTTCATATAAAATTTTTACCAGCATTTGAATCCAGACTCTCATTACTGATGTATTCACATGAAATTTATTTGATGAGCTATAGGTTTATCAGACTTTCTGCTTTGTATTTCCTGATGTAATGTTTACAAACTGACAATTTTAAAAGCCTATATTCTCTGAATTCCTTTATTAATCTGTTGGATGATGTTCATGCTTCATGCTTAGAGCATTCAAAATCAGCCCAGTACGTGCCATTTAGTCTTCAGGAAATAATATTTAGACTTAAAGAAATATTTTCTCATTGATCCACTTTTCATTCAGGAGTGATAATGACACAGACATAAAATTTTAAATTAATTTGTTTAATGATGCTTATATCATGAGCATCAGTGTGTAGGACAAGGCTTTTGCAATTCTGCATGGAGCTATTATTTAGAGATAAAAGTCATTTAAAATAATTTAAATGTAGGGTTAGAGAGAAAAAAAATAGGCTAAGATTAAATATTAATTTTACATTCCTGTCTTCCCACAGTCAGATGGACATGCTTTGCTATCGCTTCTTTACCAAACCAAATACCTGCTTTTATTAAATCTCATTCATATCCTGGTCTAAGAAATGGTAATGGAAATGGTCCTCCTTTCTTTTTTTGCCTCTCCTCTAACTTTATTAGTTGCATGACTTGATCCAATGTATACTTTTTCCTTATACTAATATGATAATGAAACAAATATAAGAGATTACTTATAAAATAATCCATAACAATTGGTGGAGTTATTCTCTGTTACTATTTGCTAAAACTATTTATTTTTACTATGTGTGTTTACACACATAGGCACACACACAGTGGAAGAACAAGAAAACAAGCCTGTGCCCATTGACACTATCTTTACTCTTTTTTTTTTTTTCCTTTTTTTTTTTTGTTCTCCACCTTTTTAGAGTCATTCTCTAGATGACTGTTCAGGTATGGTGTGTGAATGAGTAGCAAACAAATACATAATAGGTTTCTGAAAAGTAATAATAAATAATTATGCCTGTACCTACTCTGAAGATAAATAAAGGTGTCAAAAGCTGTCAGTTTATCTCCAGTAGTACTGTGGCTGTAATTTTAGAGCCATGCTACACTGAGCCAAATGCTTGAAAGGGAGACTTCGCAGAATAAACATCTCAGAAGCATCTGTTTTTACCGAACTTCAATAGACACAACTCATATGTGCACTGTCTACTAAATGCTGTATTTTTGCTGCAGATAGATTCAGAATCATTTAGGTTGGAAAAGACCACTAAGATTGTCTAAGTCCAACCTTAATGATAGTGCCTATCTGCACAGAACACAACTGGGGTTGCCGGAGATGCTCAGCACACGATTACAGAACCCAACATGCATGGGCAGCCATCAGAAGGGCTCTCCTGTACCCTCTGCTGTCCTCAACTCTCACAAAACCTCTCCAAAATTGAGTGTAATGAGCCTGTGATACCACAGTATCACAGAGCAGCAACTGGTTTAGGTATAACTGTTGCATCTGAAACTTTATTTTCACCTTAAGGGTCCTTGCAATCTGGCAGGTACCTGGTAATAAAGCCCCCAAATGGCATGTGACACCTCTGATACTAGTTACTTTTTGCATATTACAGACATAGCCTATGAATCATCTACTGAGTAATAGAAGGCTCAATAGGAAAACTGTATTTATGAAACCACTGAAATGAACATCTGTCTGTTCTTGTGTTACAAAGTACCCAGACATCTATCTTCTTTTCAAATCTCACAGGGAAAAATGTCAAAATCTATAGTATAAAATTAACAGTTTTGTATTTTGCACTGCTGGATAACAAAATCAAAATGAAACCAATGAATTCTAATTTTGGATACATACCTATTTTACCGTCTTTCCCATTATAGTCTTTTGACTGTTTTGTATCAGATTTCTCCTGATACAAAAATATGTTTCACATAAAAATCTACAGCAAAAGCACAGGTGGGATGCATACAAACAAAATCAGACACAGGTGTATTTTTCGTTATCTTTCCACCTAACTACTTCTTCAAACTTTTACTATGAAAAAAAAAAATGTTTTCTAAATCTGTTTTATCTGCTTTTATTTATCATTACAGTTATAAAATATTAATGTGTCATTTTACTCTGAAAAACACTATTTTAAAAAGCAAACTATTCCATGTTCATTAATATCTGAGCAGATGGGATGTGTTGCAACAGATTAGTATTGAATGTAAAAATAGTAGCACCACCTATTGGCAAAACACATAAACTGATCAATCAAATTTCATGCTAGCATTCATGTTACTGGATGTTAAGGTTTTGTTCTTTTTTTTCATTTTATTTTATTCAAAATGCACATATTTGTTAATATGGCTGCTTGATTTATCTTAGAGTATATCTAAAATGTACCAAACCCATGTATGAAACTGGAAAAGTAACCCAAATGTAACGCAGAAATTCTTAATGCCAGCATCAAATTTGGTCTGAATATATTTAAAGGATCTGAAATATATCTAAGCTGTGGATACTACATATTGACTAAAGCCCTGACCCTGAAATATTAGCCTCAAATTCCCCCCAAAATCTTGAAATGTCCCTTTGATTTTATTGGACTATATAAATGGGGTCCAAAAAATTATGTGGAGAAAAAGCATTCTAGCACTGGGGTGAGAAAACAGGATTTTCAAATACTTGTGCATATCAACACAGACAATTTATGAACTGACCCTGACAAATAGTTACCGTGATTCTGCTTAATACTGGGAGAGCAAAATTGCTGCAGAAAATAGATGGAATGAAAACAAAGAAAGCTTTAGTTTAGCTGAATATGTGAGGCTAGAAGTTGGGCAATGTTAATTTTTATCCAGATTACATTTAAACAAACTGTAAAAGTTAGTGTATAATTTCTTTCACTGTGCCTCTGTTTAGTTTTGGTTACTTGGGTTTGATTTCTCAGAATAATTCTAAATTAAATTCAACTTATAGGACAACTTTCTGAATATTTTTTTATTAATGCTATTATTTTCTGCAGGATTGATTTTTAGGGATTCTTTATTATATTTCTTTTCACAAATTTATATTATTTTACTTTTAAATGCTAAAAGCATTTGCCAGGAAAATTGGTTTGATCTATATATTACTATTGACCCTGCTATTTTCTTAAGTCTTCTTTCTCTAATGGTCTTGTTCATTATTATTCTTTACAGAACTAAGAGAGGCCTCGAGATTAACTCCCCTTGTCCTTATGGGGGACTTCAACCTGCCAGACGTTAACTGGGAGTGCCACACGGCTGACACGAGCAAGTCCAGGAGGTTCATGAAGCACCTAGATGATAACTTCTTGGTGCAGGTGCTAACGAAGCCAACTAGGAAAGGTGCCCTCCTAGACCTGTTGCTAGAAAACAGAGAGGGTCTGGTGGGAGATGTGGTGATTGGTGGCCGCCTCGGTCATAGCGACCATGAAGTGGTTGAGTTCAAAATTTACGGTGACAGAAGGAAAAGTGCCACCAAAACCTCATCCCTAGATATGGGGAAAGCGGACTTCAGGCTGCTCAGGGAACTAGTCAGCAAGGTCCCCTGGGAAACTGCTCTTGAAGGCCTCGATGTCCACCAGTGCTGGTCATTCTTTAAGCGATGCCTCCTAGAAGCACAAGATCAGGCAATTCCTAAATATCACAAGTCAGGCAGGCAGGGCAGGAGGCCGGCATGGCTGACCAGGAACATTCTGATGGAGACTAGGCGGAAACAGAGAGTGTTTCGCTACTGGAAGGAGGGCCGGGTGTCATGGAAAGAATACAGGGATGCTGTTCGTGTTTGTAGGAAGAAAATTCGTGTGGCTAAAGCACACCTAGAGTTGAAGCTGGCTGTGTCTGTGAGAGAAAATAAAAAGGGTTTTTTTAGATATGTGAATGGAAAAAGGAGAACTAAAGAATACATAGGGCCGCTCCTTGACAGGGAAGGACTCCTCACAGACAATGACACAGGCAAAGCAGAGACGCTTAACGCCTTCTTTGCCTCTGTCTTCAATGCCAATGATGGGCTTCGGGACCCAGGGTGCCCTGAGCTGGAGGACCGGGACGGTGGGGATGACAAACTCCCAACCGACCCTGAACGTGTGCGGGATTTGCTACTCCACCTGGATCCCTACAAGTCCATGTGCTGAAGCACCCTACAAGTCCGGGTGCTGAAAGAGCTGGCGGACATCATCGCGGAACCTCTCTCAATTATTTTTCAACGATCCTGGGAGTCTGGAGAGGTCCCGGTAGACTGGAAGCTGGCAAATGTTGTGCCGATTTTCAAGAAGGGTCAGAAAGAAGACCCTAGCAATTACAGCCCTGTCAGTCTCACGTCAGTGCCTGGTAAAATCATGGAGAAGATGGTTCTCGAACTTATTGAGGCGCACCTGGGGGACAAAGCAGTCATTGGTCCCAGCCAGCATGGGTTTGTGAAGGGTAGGTCCTGCCTAACTAACCTGATTTCCTTTTATGATAAGATCACCCGTATGGTGGACCAAGGGAAACCAGCTGATGTGATTTTTTTGGACTTCAGCAAGGATTTGACACGGCTTCCCATAGGATCCTACTGGACAAAATGTCCACCATACAGCTAAATAAAAACATCATACGATGGGTGAGCAATTGGCTAACGGGCAGGGCCCAAAGGGTTATGGTAAATGGGGCTGCGTCAGGCTGGCGGGCGGTCACCAGTGGGGTCCCTCAAGGCTCCATTTTAGGGCCGGTACTTTTCAATATGTTTATAAACGATCTGGATGTAGGAATAGAAGGCATTTTGAGCAAGTTTGCTGATGACACCAAACTTGGAGGAGTTGTGGACTCTGTTGAGGGTGGAAAGGCCTTGGAGAGGGATCTGGATAGGTTGGAGAGATGGGCAATCACCAACCGCATGAAGTTCAATAAGAGCAAGTGCCGGGTCCTGCACCTGGGACGGGGAAACCCCGGCTGCATGTACAGACTGGGAGATGAGACGCTGGAGAGCGGCCTAGAAGAGAGGGATCTGGGGGTCGTGGTAGACAGCAAGCTGAATATGAGCCAGCAGTGTGCCCTGGCAGCCAGGAGGGCCAACTGTGTCCTGGGGTGCATCAAGCACAGCATCGCTAGTAGGTCGAGGGAGGTGATTGTCCCGCTCTACTCTGCGCTGGTGCGGCCCCACCTCGAGTACTGTGTGCAGTTCTGGGCACCACAGTATAAAAAGGACATGAAACTGTTGGAGAGTGTCCAGAGGAGGGCTACGAAGATGGTGAAAGGCCTGGAGGGGAAGACGTACGAGGAACGGCTGAGGGCACTGGGCCTGTTCAGCCTGGAGAAGAGGAGGCTGAGGGGAGACCTCATCGCAGTCTACAACTTCCTCGTAAGGGGGTATCGAGAGGCAGGAGACCTTTTCTCCATTAACACCAGCGACAGGACCCGCGGGAACGGGGTTAAGCTGAGGCAGGGGAAATTTAGGCTTGACATCAGGAGGGGGTTCTTCACAGAGAGAGTGGTTGCACACTGGAACAGGCTCCCCAGGGAAGTGGTCACTGCACCGAGCCTGTCGGAATTTAAGAAGAGATTGGACTGTGCACTTAGTCACATGGTCTGAACTTTTGGGTAGACTTTTGGGTGCGGTGTCAAGAGTTGGACTTGATGATCCTTAAGGGTCCCTTCCAACTCAGGATATTCTATGATTCTATGATTGCTCCATCACTACCTCAGAGAAAGAAAATCATGTTAATCGTGGTGGGTGAGATTCCAGTAGCAGAAACTCTGCACACTAAGTCTGAATATTGACCTTCAGATAGGCATTCCTAGTTGTTTTCACTGTTTCAGTGCTCAAAATATTTGAAAAAGAAACTGTTTGTTTCCTACGAGCAAAGCTTCCCTGTGCTCAGGAGCATATTCATTTTTACTTTGTTTCAAAGGAATCCAGGGCTTTTGAAGTGTGCTAACAGTCTTTGTATCTGCAACCCATTACCAAACAATGTGTTTGGAGCATAAAGCCATGCTAAACTATGCTACCCATCGGACCTCTGGGGAGATGATCACCAGCTGGAAAAAGGACACTTATTCTCCATGTCTGCAGTCCCCTGCATCTCAGAATTCATGCTTTAATGACCTCATTGTCATGCAAAGTGGCTGTCTCTCCCATCAGCACATATATCTCTTGTCTTTGCCTGTGATGATTTTACTAGAAACAATGCCAGCAAGAAAAATATCTTGTTGGTCTCCTTTGTGATGCCTCTTTAATCTGAACTGGACTAAACATAGAGAATAAGGTTGCATTTACCACTTTATGTTTAAGGTTTATGTTTTTTTTAGCAGCACACATTTCTTTGTAGTATTTTGTATATGAAAGACTATTATTATTATTATTCAGCAGAAGGAACAATTCAATTTATTTTTTACTCTACAAGGATGTGTTGGCCAAAGTAATTTATGTAGACTTCCTTGGCTTCATTACACTGTTTCAGCAATGCAAGCAGAGCCAGACACAACTGCAGCTGCAGGCTTGTAAATACTTGCCTAACAAAACAGTCCTACCACAGCTAATGAATCTTGGTGAAGCTGACACCTCTTTCCTAGTTAGAGCTACAAACGTGCTGCTTTTGTTAGATAAAGTGAAAAGCAGCCGGTCTGACACCATTGCATCATTTTCTAGGAGCCCCTGAAGATATGTCACATACGATGTATCGTCTTGGATTGAGTCAGAGTATTGTGTTGTTCTGTCATATTATATATGTGTTTAATGGTCTTTCACCATAGCTATCTCCGTGCAACATGAAAACAGTACATTAGAAATCCGTTAAGGATTCAGGGCTTCCTGAGGGGCAGGCAACGCGCCAATGCCCTGTGGCAGAGGACTGCAGTTATGTGGCTGCCACCATGTCATGGGGCAGAGGAGGGTGGCCTCAGGTGGGTGCTAACTGTGAGGGAGTGGCAAGAAGGGAGATGAAGTGGAGCCCTGCTGAACCCCTCTCACCAGGGCATCCAGACCTCCTAGGAGACCCTACAGTGAGTGAGAAGTATTAGGCTGAGTAAGCACAATAGAAGAAAAATGTACCAAGTCACTTCTGTGAGCTTTATAAGGGCCAAGAACAGAGTCAAGTGGTCATGTGATTATTATGCTTACCTCCATAGCTCCTCAGCACTCAGTGTCTCTGAAATATATTACAGACGTAATTCGTCTAGCAATTACGTCAGCTTTAAATGTGTCACAACTGTCGTCACTGGAATTACTCTTAATTTGCCCTTTCATAACTAGGAAGGAAAACTAAGATTTATATCACTTGTAAGGAACTATATATTTTTGGTACTACAAGTTTTTTCACCTTCTGACTAATAAACAAAAGCAGATTGTGCATCCAAAAGAATTATAGTAGGGGAGAAGATGATTCGTCAGAAGACAGAAAATTTAACAGGACATGATGTCTCAAATTATTCTTGTATGAGTTTCAAGTAGCCATACATTTTTAAAGTCATTAGTAAGTCATTCAAAATAAGAAAATCTAACAAAAAGTCGTAACATTACATTGTTAGGGAAAAAGTGCAAGTTTTTTGTAAGGTACACCCTTGGTATATATGCTTCTAATGATGCTCTGATACAGTGGATTATGTTTATTTCTTGAACTCAAATACTGTGGGATTGTTATTTTTGTTGTATATGAAATACTTCAAAACATGACATCATCTAGGTACCAATAGATTACACCGTCTATACTCATATTTGATTACTGAAAGCAATGGAACCATTCACACACACACACACAAGAAGCAGTTTCTGAAATATAGAGGAAGAAGCCCTTAATCTGTGAATTTTAGGAACTATCTTATTTAAATGATAGTTAGAGGGATAAATTACCATAATCATCCTACCTTTATCATTTCATTGTTTCATTTGACACAAAAAAGAACCGGCTGGATAATTCTTTTCCAATAATGGTTACATTGACTTTTACTCACATTTCTTCACTCTTCTATCCTCTTCAGGTCTACGTAATTCTCTTCATTTTTTATGGTGTTATTCACATACCTGGTTTCCCATTTCATAGAAGTAACTACTTCCAAAACTGCTTCAAGTAAACACAAACTACCCTCAGAAAAGTATGTCCTGCACACACGAAAAAACACAAAAGACTAAATATGTCCATGTGAAAACCATCACTGTGATTGAGAAAGAAAACAGAAGATAATGTGTAAAAGAGAAATCTAACACATTTCTCCTTAGAACAAATAACATTTTGAGGAAAATGAGTGTTTTAAAACACTAGGAAGTCTGCACTGTCTGAGAAACACACCGATAACCTTGGTAGGCAGGAGAGCCACTTTTTGCTCATTTGGGCTGTTCAAGCCAGACAAGGCATGCAACCAAAGCACAGAAATAGGCATATATATATATATGTATAATAAAATAATAATAAACAGTAATAAAAGCAATTAAATAAGGTTTTTTGAATGATATCGGACTAAAGAACTTCCTACCCTTGACACAACAAGCAGAGGATTCATACAGAGAGTAACATACAGATCAAATTCAGCACAGTACAACTTACTCCCATTTCCCATGCAAATCCACACTGCTGAAGGCCTTCCTGCAGGGAAGGACACCCTTCCCTCACAGTCTCTGACATACTCACTATGGGCTGTACCCACCTGGAAGGTGGATGGGCAGAGCACTAGGCTGGTCCTCTGTGTCCTGGTCCTGCCTCTGCTGCTACCCAGTTAGCTTGTGTGACCTTTCCCTCCCCAGATCCCTCTCTAGGACTTCCTGATTTGATGATTATGTCCAAGCTATTGTTTGAACATGGGCCACTCCTCCATAAACTTATTTCAAGGAAACCTTTCTGGCCTTCCAGAATCCTACAATCAAAGCTGTGTGTTCTCTAAAGATCTCTGATTCTCTCAACAACATTAATAGCTAAACATCTGAGAGAGACAGGCCATCAGCTTTTTTCCACCACCATGGATGCTGACAGCTCACCTCTGATGGTGACACCAGCCTTTGCCACAAACAACAAGTAATCTTCACAGAATTGCAGGGACCCAAGTTAGATCTAAAATGAGACAGCCTGAGAACCAGACCTCCTACAGAGATGAATCTGCTGCCCAATGTGTCAGGGATGCTTTTGAAAATGCTTATGAATCGCAAACACTTACTTATTATAAATGTTGTACCACTTCTTTCTGCATCATGTAGATGTGCATGATGAAGAAAATGAATATCATCCAAAAATTTTAACAGAAAACTGCAAAATTCTTCCTGATCAGCTATGATTCTGCTCACTAGGACATAGAGTTTCAAGTTACATTTTTCTCCATTTCAGATTATTAAACATGAAAAATAAAGATTTAAAAACTAAATTCCTATAATAAAATAGATAGGATGGCTCACAGACCAGAATGCAGAGGTAAAAGATGATGGAAAACATAGGTTAGGAAGATTTCTTTTTCTTCCTTGGAGCAAACTGTATTCAATTAATATCTAAATAATCAAAGCCCTATATCAAAATGACTTGATTTTTAGTCAAAGGAAGAAGATTTTAGGAATGTCATTGTTTCTAATACAATTCTGTCCCAGTGCCTGAGCTCTCTGCTGAAAGCAGTCTAGATTTTTGTACTCCATTCCTTTGTGGTCAGAGTGATGCTTTAGGTCTTTTCCGGACTTTCTCTCTTCCTTCATTTTCATCTCCCCCATTCTGTCTCTTACATTTCATTGTAGGGGACGCCCTGTGTTCTACTCTCATTTTTTCAGGAATTCTGCACAAATTGATATAACTGGAAGCCATTACATATATATTCCCCTTAATTGACAATCATACAGAGCTCACAGGAAAGTAATAATATCCAGTTTTCTCTTGTCTCGTTACGGCCTTTGCTTCCAAACTTGAAAAGCAGCTCTACAAGGCATTTAAGGTCAAGAAGAAAACTGATATAATTATCCCCTAATTCTTCAAATACCAAGTACTATCAGACACAGTATATATAATGTAGAACTGACCAAAGACTTTAACAGTATGGGATCTTGTATGGTATATGACTATAAGAGACTATGGTTAGCATTAATTTATTTAGGACAAGGGAAAAAAAATCACAAAATATATCCAATGCTTCTCACATAAGCTTCCATACTGTGAACATCTAGCACATAGGCACTACTTCTCTTGGCTGGGTATGTAACATTACCTGCCTTTAGATCCCATTGCATTTATTTTAACTAGCCAGACAAACTTTTCAGGCTGAAACTTTCTCATAATTGAGGGTTTTCAAGGTAGGGGGAGAGGAAGAAACAGGTTAAATGAAAGCAATGCAGGTATCTTGTTCTGGAAATAATATTAGGGTGATGATACTGAAATCTACATATTACAGATAATATTAAACAGGTTGATTTTGTTTAGGTATGTCACAGGATTGGAGTAATGAAAGGTTAGACAACATGTTCAGATTTCTCTGGAACCAGGAATGCCTTCTGCTGTTTCAAATATCAGCAACTTAAAACCCTTTTTAAAATCTCTGTTCAGCTACAGCAAGTTGAAATATGACAGCAAACTTCTCTGAAGTACTTATCTACTATGAATATGTACACAGCCCCTCAATGCAAACAACAACGGTCTTCTAGCATTATCAAGTGCACTTCAGTCTGGATTTACAGGTTGTAAATTCTCCCCTGAAGGGTGCTACACACCATCCTGTGTTGGCAAAGAGACTTCCAGCTCTTTGAATTCTCCCCAAGACTGAGGAGGGACAGCAAAGGCTCCAGTAATAAGGTCTGTGAGCAAGAAGGGGAAAGAAATGCAGCATCGTAGTATAGAAAGGAAATATACTCAAGTGTGGCAGAGTTGGTAGAAGAGGGCAGGAGGTACATGCTCTCTCTCACAGGGCTCAAGCATCCATGCAGGGCTCATGGATAAAAGGGCTGTTCATTACAGCACTGAAACTAGTGACACAAACCATCCAAGCAAGGGATTGCTTACACAAAATACTCCTGGGTTAAAATGCAGTAAAAGCTACAGATATTCAAGAGAAAAGTCATGGAAGGCTTGGAATAACCTCTTTCTTGACAGCCCTATTCTTGCCCCAGTGCTATGACTTATAGATACAGAATCACAGACTATCCCAACTTGGTATCAGGGCCCAGGAAGAAAAACAAACAAACAAACAAACAAACAAAAAAACCTGCCTTCATTAAACTTCCTTAAAATTAGGTTACATTTAAGATATTTATTTTCTCCTGTTTTAGCTGTGCACATTCAGGGATTTTTTTTCTACCTGTCTTCCTTCAGCACCAGCCCAAGAAACATTCATATCAATGAACATGCTAACAGAAAAGAAGTGCCCTCATGGGGGAGAGTGCCTTTACATTTATTATTCTTCAGTATTTTATCTTGTGTTCTCATATTTTCCACTGAGCATCAAGTCCCTGCTACTTAATGGAATACAATTAAAGCTACAAAAGAAATTATAATACGATATCAAGGCAGCACTTAAAGTCGAGATGAGGATACAAAATAGACAACACGAAACAAAGCAGGATTCACCAAGCAGCACGGAGTTCACAATTTGTTCACAGCCATATCTTCAATCTGCCACTTCATGTATCACAACTCCCACCATGCTCTATTTTGAGAGCTGAGGTGGGATTAAATGAACACCCAGATCATGAATCAGTTTTTTGCATATGGATGCATTTCACCTGCAGTGCCTATATTTTGTTGTATATTTTCACATCAGTAGACGGTGACTATGCTTCTTTATTTTTCTGCCTCCTTTACAATTTAATTTCATTAAAATTTTAACATAAATCTTAACTTAAAGAAATAAAAATAACACAGCTGCTTCCTTTCATGAAAATAAGATCAATCAGAAATAAAATATGCTGCCTGTATTGGTGTTAGCAAGAATGTGTTAAAATTAAGTTTGACTGCAAAGAGCTTGCATATTTTAAATTATAATCTCTCTTTCCAATGGTTTAAACAATAGTAACGATAGCAATTTGTGTGAACTGTATTTGTTTAGCTATATAAAATGAAACTGCAATAATTAGATATATTTCAAATCAGTAGGATTGCACTACAAGAAAAATACTCATTGCTCTCTATTGCTTCAGATGTGCATGAAACCAGTTCAGAGACTTAAAATGTATGAGAATAAAAAACCCCAAACACTTGCAGTGTGCTACTTATCACACACTGTGACAGTGATAAATTCCCTCAGTGATTCTCAGGTGCCCTGTTGTTATCTTTAACTGCCTTCTAGCTTGTCAATCTTCTGCTTCCAGATGGTATCGGTCATTCACACAGGCAAAACCTTGCTTAGAGGGACTTACACTTTGTGCTGGTAATAGGTGTTTTATCTTCCAGTGGATTATTTGCCCACTGTTCTTGTGGAATTTTACAAAAGAAGCATCTCTGATTATCTGACAATTTATCTTTTGTACGAATCTTGTTGGAGATTGAGTTACTAGAAGGAAGTGGTTCTTTCAAAATGGAATCTCTCCCTTAGGCTTTTAGTGCAGGGTAATAAGACTTCAGCATCACAGAAAGTAAGGGACAGAGGAATACCTACACCTCCAAAGCATCTGATGAGGAACACCAGTAACTGTGTAAACTGTGAATCCATCTGAGGTATCTAATACTACACATAGCCCATACAAAAAGAAATGTACAATCTGTACAAATCTCAGTTATATTGTATATTTGTCTACAGCTACCACATACTATGTAGACCATTTGGGGTCAGAATTTTTTTTTCCTTTAATGAAAACTATAAATATATTAATTTTTTCTTGACTATTTTCATTGTGCATCTGTTACAGAAAACCCTTTATCATGTTTAGAGACCCTACTAATCCCTCTTTTTACTGCTGGCACATGGTTATTTCCATCTTAAGAGAGTTCAGAGCTATGTATGGGTAAAAGCATATTAACATATCAAAAAGTGCAAGCATTCTATCAACTTCATTTTATTTGATGGGTTTCACTATGTCCTGACATTTTATCTGAAAATACTTTTGAAAGCAATATAGTAGTAAGGAAATGGTGTGTGTGTGTATATATATATATATTTTTTTTTTTACCTAGAACATCAGATGTCAGATAAATTTTGCATGAATACTATGTTGTATAATAATGTAAAGTACATTTTTCCTTTAAAAAGTTCAGTTTTGTGTAGAAATCTTTAATCAGTAGAAGACCTAATAACTGACTCACTGAAACAAAAATTATACTTGTTTCACAGATCATCATGAGACATGGAGAAGCATTATCCACAGTCACTTTACACTGAATGGAGAGAGATTTCTGTTTTTAATTGTAGCTAAATAAAACATTTGCCAGAATTCTTAGTCAAAAGTAGGAAAGAAAAAACTATTTTTTTTTTCCATTAGAAGGTTAAAATTTGATATTCCTTAATTCCTATGATTCATGTTATGACCTCTGGTCTATTTGGATTTATTTGTAATTTTTATTATTATTTTTTAATTGCTTAAAGCATCCATGTAAAGCAGGGACAAATAGATCAGTGGCAGAAAAATGGAACAAGTTTGCAGCTGCTCATCTTAAGCCAGAGGGAGAAGAGGAGAAAGCTCACTTTTAAGAATAAAGAAAAAAGGATAGGAGCATAGCTCTTGCTAATGGGGCAGTGCCAAAGAACTCTGAAATCTAGATGATATTTTTAAACTCAACCCATTTACAAGTCCTCTTAGTATCAGGGATTCACTTTCTTTTTTTTTTCCTTTTTTTTTTTTTTTTTTTTGGGGGGGGGGGGGGGGTAGGGGGTAGGAAGGCAGGAAGGGGGTTTAGGGCTAAGAACTGTATCCTGATGTCCTAATAAGTTACTTTGCAATACAGGTAGTAGCCAACAACTGCATAACCCTTCCAAGATCTTATGTAAGATTTCAGAGCTTTGTGGAGGGAGGAAAACAGCATTTCCAGGAAAAAAAAAAAAAAAACATTCCTTGTTTCTGCAGGACAGAATCAGTTTCACTAAAACTAAATGAATTGCAGAATGAACTGCAGAAATAAATGCAATAAACGCAAGAGTTTTCACTAAACCAAGTATAGTTCATGTCTTCTACTCAGCACTTCTCAGTAGAGAATTAAAATTAAAATAAAAATGGGGATGCAATAAAGTCTGCTAACTGCGATATCATCTACAGGTCAAAATCAAGTTGTCTAGCATACTTCTGATGATTTGAGGTAGTCTTTTCAGGTCAAATCATAAATTAATTAATTTAAAAAAACAGCCAGAGTTGCTCTTGATCTCTGTAAGACCAAGACTAACTTGAGATGCTGGCTGAAAGATAAGGGGCAGCAGTCTTGTCACAATGCCTTTGAGACATTTGAATTTGCAGTGTAATAATTAAGAAGATCCATTATCATGTTTATTCCTTACCTACAGAAGAACAACTATCCCTCCAAACAGATCTATTTATGGTCCTCAAGCGTAAGGCCCTGGTATCTGAATGCCTGATTTTCCACTTTCTGCAAGAGGAAAACAGGTCTATAGTATTTTCATAAGGAAAATATACATAAGGGCAAAAACTAACAAGGAAGATAGTGATAAAAATAATCAATAACACTAGTAGGGTATTAATAGGGTATTAATAATAGAAAGTTGCTTTCAACTCTCATCCTTATGCTTTATACTAACAGGAAGTATCTTAAAATTTTATTTTGAAAGTAAGATCGTATCATTCCAGCAGGAGTTATATGTTATATGTTATAGCCACAATAACTAATGAGACTACTTATAATCACTTAATCTGAAGATGTCAAAATATTTTGCAAATATTAATGAGTTTGTTAACAAAGACACAACTTCCTATGAGGTACAGTAATATACCTGTCCAGAAAAAAGGGATACCTTGGTCTCTCAGTGCCATCATAGCACAAGGGAAGAAAAAGGAATTCAAAGTAATTCTTCACATCTTTAAAAACAGTTTTTACCTAGCTAAAGCCCAATAAAGAGAAAAAAAAAGTTCCTACTCTGTCATGTAACTAACTCTTTCACTCAAAGAAATAATCTGTTAGTTTATTTTTCTTCTCATCTTTCATTTTTTGCTTGTTTGTTAGCAGAAACATGTCTAGGTTTTCTTTTTTTGTTGTCATTTCTTTTTACTTTTGTACTTGTTGTTTAATTTTGATTTGTTTTTCTGATTTTAAAGCTGACGTCTTACGAAGGCTGGGAAATGCTGACTCCAGTCATCTAGTCTTTTCATTGATAATGATTTCAATATGCATATTGATTCTAATAACCTGACCTTTGAAAGTGTAAACCTTTTCACCCAGAGTTATTACTAGGTTTATTAAAACATTGATAAGTGTAAAACATAACCTTTCTTATCCCTATGCTTCGTGACTGTGACTCCAGAACTGGCCACTGAAAATACAGATTTTTTTTTAAATGAATACCCCTCCTACAGATCATCACTTACAGACTTTTTTTTTTTTTCCCCACCAATTGATACCATCATATATGTGGCAGAGCCAAGAAGAAAACTAAATATATAGGGAAAAAGCTGCAAGAATAGTAAACAAAAGCTACAGGAAAGGCTGTATATTTTTCAGATTACAAATAAAACATGAGTGAAGAAAAGCTATAGTGATACCAAATTTCTGGAATCCTAAAATTCCTTTACCTGGAGGTCTTAAATTTTGCTAGCCATTGGCATCAGGTTTTCTTACAAGCAAAAGAAAAAATGGAAAACCAGAATGAGTATGAGTGATTAAATGGATACTTGATCATGGTTCCAAAGGCAACAGGAAAAACAAGATTTCCTCTGTGAATGTCAACATTCACACCCTGTATATGTATTTACATGAAACGGCTTCATCAAAAGACTTTGAGCAAAGGGAAAAAAATAAATCAGATATAGGGTTACAGAAAACTTTGCATTTACACTACTATTAGGCTTTTATCAATTTTTTATTATTTTTTTTAATAAGGAAATGCTCACACAGAAACCTCTCTCTCCCATAGCTTCAAATATGTTAATTTGTCACTCACTGCCATTATTCTGAAGCCTTGTGTTATTTTTTTCCCTTGCCTTGTTCTTTATCATTCCACTTATTTCACTGAAACTCTTTGGAGAGCCTGCAGAAGTAATCTGTAGCCACATAACAGCTGGTTTAGATTTTGTCAAGCTTTCTGTTACATTTTAGTGTGCTTTTGGATTATGTTGTCTTGTGCTTAATGTGTGTAATCCATGTCTGTATTAAAAGGATACTTGACCGCATTTGGTGTAAATAGCAGTGCCATCTACTCGCATGAAGACAACCAGTAAATCAGCTTACAATTAGTGTGCTTCATTTTATCCGAGAGACTAATACTAATCCATAGTGTTAAGGATCACAATATCAATGCCTTTAATTAAATATAACATTATGGTTATAACAAATGTAGTCCTTGAATTCTGACACAGTTAGTTAAATTGAAAGTTGTATAATCCCACTAGTCTAGGAATTAGTATTGTTGTAACCAATAATAGAGTGGAAAAGCATTAAAAAAAAATATCAGATCTGGTCCATTTTAGGGGTTGATACCTACAATGAGGCTTCCTTAATCCTCTCCAGATGGTTACCAATACATTAGCAGCTACTATCAAAAAAAAATGTAAAAATAGAAATTCTTATGATTTCTGTCACTAGCAGCTTTTTCGTCAGAAAAGCAATTACAAAACAAGGCGTACTCCACAGCCCTGTGCCTAAGTTCCTTCTGTCTCTTCCCAGCACAAAGAATAGGAAAGAGGGGGCGGACAAAGGTGACGTTAGTTACCTCGGTGTTTCCAGTACTCCCCTAGAAATTTAGTCATCCACAGATTTGCCCTGATGCTATTCTGAGCACTGGAGCAGAGAAAGCGCGCTCTGCCAAACCACTTCCCTTCCCTTCCTGAGCTACCTATGACACATTCTCCACCCAGCCGTGATACGAGTGCATACCAGCAGATGTAAAAAGGCCAATGTACTACAGCTCTTCACCTCTTACAGATATGTAACTGGAATTTAAGATAAGTACCATGTACAAATATTCTTACTTGCTCTTCCCTGTTGCTGTCTTATGAACAGTTGTTTATTGACTATCACCATTCAAAAGCAATGTTTATTGAGGTGATTTGGATGAAAAACTTCAGGCTTGGTGAAGTAGCATTTTCTCACTAAATACATTTTAGATATTTTCTGACCCTTTCTGCTCTGGTAAGCTGCCTTGTTCCATCATGTCAAATGATTTGGACTATTATTTCAAACTATTATTAAGAGAAGAGTTGCAAAAGAACTGCACAGATACTGCTGTAACCAATACTATAGAGAAGGCACAAGTCACCACTGCTGAGAAATCAGAGTTTTGCAGACGCAGTCACGTTCTGAATTTTGATTTATATTCTCCACAACACAGGAAATGTGATCTCTTTTCTTGGATATTTTTGCAAAAACATGAGCCAAAGACACAGAGGGACACCCACAACCTGGCCCTGGTGGGCTCAGTGGAGCTCTAGGGCATGTTTGCATATGGCTGTTCACAACTCCCCCAACTTGCACCACAGCTACACCCAACCCATAGACTTGCTAATTTCAGCATCAGAAGAAGTTTCCAGAAGCTCTGAAGTAAGAAGATACGGGGTAACCTGGGACAAGGAAAGCTCAGCAGTCATGCTTGTGCTTGACCTGCAAGCCTGCTCCCAGGTTATGTGGGACTTTCAGTTTTAAAATATAGTCATAATACAAATATGAAAACCTCATTTTATCAAAAAATGTGATTATTACAGATTTTATTATACTCTTCCAGTCTATAATACTAAATAATTTTATTCTCAGCATCCTTCCTAGATAGGACTCATATTTAAATCACTGCCCTGCAACTTGACAAACTTTAATGATTGTAAAGATGAAAACTATATTTTAGCTCAAGGTGAATGAGCCCATTCTATTGTTTTAAAACAGTTATTGAAAAGTTTAGCTTCCTTCCAAAAAGTTTGCGATGATTATAAAATTGTTTTTTTCACCTAATGGTAAATTCACAGAGCAGTAAACAATATTTGGCTGTTACTTTACATAGTGTCAAAAAAAGCTACCGTTAGGTGTCATTTATTATTACTTGTGCTTTGTTTCAGATGCTTATGTTTGTAAATATGTTATTTATTATTTTTAATATGATTCTCTGACATTTCAGTGGAATATACTGACATACTACTCATATCTCTAGAAAATTAGATGCTACACAAATCAAGCAAGTTTAGAAGGAATATCATTTTATAAGTGTAAGCAATTTCTAAAAATGTCAAAATATCTCATTTCATTATACCGGGAGCCAAATGTCTTCCATTTTAATTTTATTTTTAAATTTATATTTTTAAGAAGTATTATGTATGTTTTCTAGTATAAGATGTTGAACTTTAAGAATTAAGATATATATTAGTCAATAACTTACTATTTTGCCTTACACAGGGTATACATTGTTTGGTTTTGCTTCCCTTCAGAACACCAAACTCCAGGCGCCTTTCATGCCTTCATTGTCATGGTCACTGTATTTGTTTCAAAATTGGCCTGCATTACATGGGAGATATCTAAGGGAAAACAGACTGGGAAGGAGTGGTTGATTGTTACAAACAGTAGGATAATCTTTAACACATGGCACATTCCCATGCTGGCTTTAGAGCTAATACTCCTGAGCATCTTACAGCTAAAATACAAAGCAGTCTGTGGTGTTGTTAGGCCTTAATACTTTTAAAGACACATTGAGTGTTAATGGGGTCCTCTGGATTTAAAGCTTTGTTGTTTATTACACCCAGACTGCCTGGGTTTTCTCTAATGACCTTCTCCAGCAAGTCCTCTAATTCCTGACCTGATGCTGAAGTCAGACAGCCCTGGATTATCCCCGTCCCTGCCTGCAGCAGGCTCAGTTCAGCAGCACAGACTCATTCTCTTCACCCCCAAAACTATGCTCTGGGCTCCCAGAACATTTGCACATGTATCTTATTGATCCTGATCCTTAAGAAAGGACATGTTAGGAAAAACTTTAGTCATGCCTCTGTAGATGCCTATAGAGAGCTGCCATACTCAGCTACATCTGCTCAAAGGCTGCTCTCTCCCAAACCTTCACACAGCCCAACAACCTATCCCAGCAACAGCATGTGCCATATAACTATACAGTATAACATACAAACTAATTAATCCACAGAAGACCAAAACGGAGATTGGAAGGGCTACATGCAAGCACAAAACCAAATAATTCATCCAAGTTCCCAAATCCAGTTGCATGCGCCATTACTGTACCAGTACAAGATGCAGGTACAGCTTAGCAAAGCTAGATTTTCATCCCTGCTTCCACACAGAAGTAATCCAGGCAGAGGCAGGAGCTTCAGCATACTAAATATCCCAGGAATTATTCCCAGACTAAGGTTCAGCACCTTCTGTCACTTAAATCAACAACAAGGTTCCCACTGCTGTTTGTGGCATGTGTCTGGGCTGCTATAGAATGGCAAGTGAGAGATCAGTCACAGCTGAACACTCAGGTGTTCGTAGCCACTACAAAATGAAATCTGTAACTGTGAATTTCTAATTATTTCTAATAGACTTGTCTTGTCCATGCCACAAAAACACCTTCACTTCCATCTTGGTCAGTTCCACCTCCCACACCTCTGTCAGGTTTTACTCACAGTTGCTGCACTTTTTTTTTATTTTTATTTTATTTATTTATTTAAGATTTTGAGATGGGGATTTTGAAGAAACTTAAGGGTTTCTGCTGGCTGCTCAAATCTCATTGAAATTCAATGATAAGTGCCCAACTCCTTTAGAGCACTTGAAAATCATGAATTAAACTCTCACAGGCATGGACTAATTTTACCACATGCGTTCTTGATTTGAAGAACAACATTTTGTATTCAAAATTGCTATGTATTTTTTCATAATACAAATACCATTACCTTTTTACATATCTAGATCTGGCTAATCTCATGGGTAGAGAGAGTTCATCTCAGAGCTGCATAGGGAAGATCCTGGACTTAGCAGGAGCCTCTGGAGAACTCAGTTTAATTTCCTGCTGTACTGACAGCTCTGTATCGTGTCAAAATGAGTCAGTTAGGATCAGATCTTTAAAGGTGCTTCAGTACCTAAGTCTCAATGAAAAAATAGGATTCAAATGCCTAAATACCTTAGACCGGGGCCATATTAGATTCATTTCCTAAACAAATTATGGTACCTAACAAGTACCTTAGATAGATTTGGGGAACTAACTTCAGTAGTTCAATACTCAAAATCTGAAAACAAAAACAAACAAAAAATATATTTCAGTTGGTATCCGTGGGTACCTATATACTTTTGCTTAAAAATCTTTTATTGAGCAGTAAATATTTGCCTATGTCTGTATTAGGAAGTGCCTTTGTGTTGTAAACGAATGAAAACATTTTGCTTATTTTTCTGAAATGACAGATATTCCTGACATCTCTACTAAGTTGCTTATTGGGCAGAGTGAATTACATCTGAAACTGTGCTTCATGGGCAAATTATACCCAAAGGAGGAAGCTGCAGAAATACCCCACCTTTTCAATAGTAGCTCAGGTACTGAATCACTAAGACAGCATGCCAAAGATGCATTCTGGCTCCTTCCATCTGAAATAGTTCCATCCTTCCATCTGAAATAGTTCCAACTGACATCCCAGGAGAATGCTACATCTCCCTGATGTGTATGAAAGCCAGGGTGCAGACCATTTTTTTAAATCCTAATGTATTAAAATATATATTTGCCACAAAGAGCAGGAATCTGTATTGCATTGATTTAAGCATGTAGCACAAGAGACACAATTCTGCTTCTGATCTTGGCTCCAAAGACTATCTATGTATTTTACACTTAATATTTATTTCTTAAAACGTTTTAGTAGTTCTTTAAGTTTTTGTTTCTTACAAAGCAGCAACTATGCCTAACTTCATATTCTGACAAAATAATTTGTAAACTAAACATAGATTCTGATTAATGGAGCTTCCTCTCCCAGATATCTCCCATTCTTCTGCCTGCTGGGATTATGACTTCTAATGAGTCAGATTTGCTTGTCCAGAATATTTATATGCAGCTCTCTGTGAATAATACTCTTACAAAATTAACTAGATATTTTTTTCTGGAACCTTAACTTTTGATACACTAACAAGACGTGACATATGCCCACATGTTGTAACATATGACAGTGTACAGTGACACATTTCCATTAGGTTCTGTAAGAACCTTACAGGACTCCTAAAATCCTTCCCAGGTTAAAAAACGCCTATCATGTGTTAAGCAAACCCATAGAACTTTTGTTTGATTTGAATAGTTCATACTTTTAACCTATTCCAAACATCTGTGGTGCCAAAAGTTATTCTCAGTTGAAACACTGCTTCTAGCACAGAAAATGGGTATGAGATTTGCTTAAATTCTCCAGCCAACTAACAATTTCTCTCAAGAATTAATTACAACAAATAAAGACAGAAGATGTTCGTTACTCATTACTTATTTAATTCATTCAGGAGTTTATATTGCAGTAGTTCCCAATTCTCTCTTTACCCTGAATCATTTCACATTTTTCCTTAGTATTTCTATTTTAAGTACAGAAACCTCCCATTTCAAGTGAATGAACCTCTTTGTTCTGTAAGCTTTGATAAATGAGAACATTAGATACACCCAACAGCCTAATGAAATTCCACACCTTGGTTTGGATGCTATCAAATGTGCTGCAGATTGTTTATTTCCCAGAGTGTGATTACTTGGAGAAAAATCTCATCTTTGATAATGGTGCTAAACAATGCGTAGCTTCATTGATATTTAATAGATAACATACTTAAAACAACACTGTTGGAGTATATCTTTTGTACCCAACAGCTGTTCAGTTTTAAAAGACAGAAGTACAATACTGTATTGTATACTTGAATTACACATTTAGTTTAAGGGATAAGAATCCCAGTAGCAGATGGCATTCCAGGCTGTCTAACATAGCAGGGGAAAGAAAAAATATAAAGCAGGCCAATAGTCTGTCTTGATATTATAAATCAACAGACTGGTTACTGCTGAACACATGAAGATTAATACATCAAAATCTGTGGGTTATTTCTGACAAATGAAAGTAGAAAACATTTCATAGTGTGGACCATGTCATGACAAAACTGTGCCTGAAAGTGCTTCTCAGAGAAACTCTTGCTAACTACAGTTTCTCTATTGTTTCTCATTAAGTGCAATTACTGATCTTGCACTGAATTTGGGGGAAAGAAACCTGGGTACAGATTCTCTACTCCCAGGAAAGTCCAGGTGTTGCAGTGCAACATGGTATGGGAATCCTGATTCCCAGGCACATCATCCTGTAGCCAAACTGAGCTACACAGCTAGAAACGATGCAGCTACAAAGCGAATCAGGGAACCATGAATGTCGAAATATCTGCTGTAATCATATTTTATTCCAGGAGAGCACCTCTTCCAGCCTGATTTCAACTATATGACAGCATCAGACTAGCTGACAGATTTTAATCCCTAGTGGACAAATAAAGGCATATGGTATGAGAAATCTTCCTTAGAGTTGGAGGAATTAAATTAGCTTCCTCAACTGAAACAAGTATCCTCAAGAATTCAGGACCAGTTCTCAATCTCTTTACTTTTAAAGTTTTACTGTACTGTAAGTTAGGAAAGTAACTTTTTAATTACTGTACATAAGCCTCTTCAAAAGCTGAGGTACCTCTAGTATACATCCATATACGTATGTGATTGATATTTTACACACAACATGTGAATCCATGCAGAAGGACACAAATACACAACACACAAATTGCTCTACAGAAGTTACTTGGTGAATAAAATGCAAAAGCAGAATTTTTGAATCCACAGCACTCTCAGGTCTAAGTAAAAAGTTCATGCTTAAGTTTTGTTCTTCACTGTGCATTAATTTTTCCCTGAAGCCTTCCTGTGTGAGATATTGAATAGACCATTGATAAACTTGCTTCAGCAACCAAGACATAGCTTGTCAAGAATAGAGTCCTCTGAGATAAAGACTTAGCATTTAGTCATCAACTGCATAAGACCAAATAGTTCACAGTTAAATTGGATGCCACAATGGAAAATACTGTTAACAACATGTGTATTCATGTAATAAACCTTTAAAGAAAAGAGGTGAGTTGCAAAAAATAAAACCAAAAAATAAAAACCCACAAAAGAATTCATAGAAGAAACAAATATTCACTTGTCATCCAAATTCCAGTACTGTGCCTTACCCAGCTCTGTTATTTTCAAGAGCACCTGCTTAAATACCTGTTAGCTTATGTGATCATCTCCAGTCACCTTTGGAGATTTTATTACTATAGACTGCTCAGTGCTGAAAAATTCCTTGCTGCGTGGGGAGGACAATATTGACACAGGTTCACTGATGTCATAAAATGGTCTTCTACCATTTTATTTGTTTTCAGTTACATTTACTGAATTGTCCTAAAGTGATTCTGCGCTGCCATTGTTGTTTTCATTACAGTAACTGCAATGTAATTACATCTATAATTCACAATTTGTAATTATAATATCATTATAAAATTATAAAGGAGCATTTATAAACAACATCTATTTCAAATAAATCACAAAAGAATAAAAATTAAAGTATACGTCTATACAAGACTAATTCTTGCTAATGAAAGTCAACATAATCAGAGAACGATTTTTAAGTAATCAGTACTTAGAGCTCATATCATTTCTTCCTGTGCTACTATTTGTTGTAGTGAGTTTTCTTAAAAGTTTAAAAAATATACTTTAAGGAAATAAAGTAAAGTAAAATAAAATACTTTTTAAAAAAATAAAGAAACTGAAATAAAACAAAAGGTTTGTTTGGTTTAACCTGAGGCTAGGTCTTTCTCTTGGCTAAAGAGAAAAAAAAAATACAGAGGAATAGGGAACAGAAGGTAAAGTGCACCTGAGATACAACACACCTATATCTCTTGGGCTGCCTTCCAGAAAACATCTGTTTTGAATACATTTGTCAAGGGAATAATGATCCATTGAGGATTTATTTTTGGATTCTGAACTGTAGAGCACCATCAAATCTTAACTAATATTTAAATATTTTCAAGAGTTTCATCACTGTATTTTTGTTTAGGGAAAACAAATTTATCCAGTTTCATCTTTTCTAAAATTTGGGGTCTGTGACTAAAAAATCTGGAACAAGTAAAATAATTTTTATAGTGAAGACTGGTAATTTTTCACAGATTATGAAAGTTACAAGTTCATACAACTGTTAAGTCTCATCTAGCAAAACACTGCTGTGTGATTTTTGAGTATGAGACCGAGCCCCCCCACCTCAGCAACAGGACAGGTTATATAGTGTTATTTCAGGAGGTTAGTTTAGCTAATTCTCAACTAGAAGTGAAAGCTTTGTTATTAAAAAAAAAAAAAAAAAGGCAAAAAGGCCTCAATTTATAACGTGTAGTTGCCAATAGTAGGTATGTGTTACATGTGAGAGTGACAAAGGAGCTATATGCTAAACCATACCATCAAACTACATAGGAAATGGCTGTGCAGAGGTGTCCAAGGCAGAGACCTGGAACCACCTCCACATAGACAGTAAACATGATCTGCTGTATGCTGCAGGTGGGCTAAGAGCTCAACAGCTTCCTGCACATCAACACATTTCACAGAGTAGGACACATTATCCTATGACCACATTGCCAGAGGTGGTGGAACTCATACTACCAACAGCAGTCCACACTATTACATCTATACGTTATAAAGCAGTATTTCTTCATAGTTTTTGATCAGGAAAGTAACAAAAGCAATATACAGAAATGACCTGACAGAATCAAATCACATTGTACGTATAACCAAATAGGATGTATACGTTCACTTGATTGAACTTTAAGCATACTTGTTTTTTGTAATTTGGTTTATAAACATTCTGAACTGCTAAAGGCTCAAATATTTTAAAGAATTGAAAATATATTTTCACAAGAACCTGTACTGTATGTGCTGCCTAGGGAAAAAGTTATTGTCATTTGGAGGAAAGCAGCTCTGATCAAGCAAATAATACGAAAGTAACCTTCCTGGATGTGGTAAAAGGGTGTATTTTTAAAACAGTATAGGTCTTCCTACATGTTTCTGAAATAATTTTAGTTAATTTGTGGTTCAAGGTTAAGCTGTGCAATACTTGGTTACAAAATTATTTATGCCTTAGACTGTGGTACTGACAGCATCTGTGTTATCTCAGTGACATGTAAAGAACAATTTCCCAGAGATTTAGACATACATTTATCCTTGCTATTAATAATATACTTGTATTGTATACAGATATTCAGTAGTGATCTATTACCTGCCTACATTAATTTTCAATATTCTTAATTGTAGTGTTCAGTCCAATGTTATTAATATCAGTGTAACTTTCCATATTTTTTCAAGAGGATGTTTCCTGTGAAATGTAGACTTGATCCTTTTTGGTTTTCTCTATCATGATCTCTTTATCTAAATGACTATCATTCAAATAAATAAATAAATCCAGATTCAAATAAGATGGGCAAATACAATAGCTTCTTAACTGAGAAGATAAATATTTATACTGTTCTGCAGTTAAGTCATTTTTAAAAGCAAGCTAAGCATTGGTCTGCTACAGCTTTGGAACCTGATATTTTTTCCGTCACTTCAAAATACCTTCTTCAGGTGTCACCATGTATTATAAAAGAAAAGGCTATCTTCATATTTACTGCTACAGTGCATATATTATTTTTACCCCTCCACCCCACCCCCCCAAAAAAAAAGTAAAAAATTGTTCAGTGTCTGATATTTGTATTTCTCTATTTCCTAAGCACAAACCACATGCAGAATATGTAAAAATTTCTTGTGACTACTGCACTCTTTTGAACATTATAACAATGCACATGCAGTGCACAAATGTGGCAGGTCCACTGGGGAGATCACTTCTCACTCCAGAGGGGAAAAAAATGTGATGTAGTTAAAGGAGTTTTTTGAATGATGACTCCTCTGCCTTAACAGAGAAATAACTGATGACCAAATAGGTAAGGGCTCTATCTCTTCACAGATACAGAGAAATCACTCTGTAACCAGACATGAGCACACACTGAAGCTATTTGAAGAGGAATCAAGGTTGAAAGCATCTGTCTGGGGCTTAACAGTAAAAAGTGTACAAGAATCTTATGAACATCCCCAAATCAATTGCCTCCAAGCCCACAAAATTCAGTGATAGTATTACATTAAAAGATATAGTAAAAACAAAACAAAACAACAACAACTAAGCTTTCTGAACTTCAACTTTGATCCAAATACTACTCAAAAAAAATCAGAGTAAATAAATTAATTTTACTGGACTGTACACATTTTCTTCTCTTTTCCTATATTATTTATACTGCATTAAAAATCATAAAAAGATTAAAAAAAGATCATGAAGATCATGTTAAAGATCATTGCTTTATATAAAGATATGAAGCAATATTATCTTAAACAACTACTTTTGAGTATATATTGTGTATATATACACAATATATACTCAATGAGTATATATTGTGTATATCAAGGTGTATATATTAACTATACACCTTGAAAAAATGATGCTTTGATTAAAAGTATTGGAAGAGAATATACACTGACAAAACTCTTTTATATATTAATGATGCCATTAGAATACCCAGCATTCATGTTTCAAAGTAAGGTATAATTTTAAAGGACTAAAAAATTAAGTCATTTTGTCTAATAAATTTGTTTTATAATGAAAAACTTAAGAAAAATTAATCTATTTCACTTATTTAAAAAAGTGAATGTAAATATCTACAAAAAATAGACTTTTTGTAAAGGGACTTTGATGTCAGCACTAGTGCAACGTGACTGCAGTGTCTAGCTATTGACAGTAGGTAGATTCAAACAAGAAATCAGTTACAAATACTTAATAATAATAATAATGGAACATCTTATCTATTGAGGCAGTCAATTCTCTGTTACTTGAAGTCTTT
Organism: Anas platyrhynchos; assembly: GCF_047663525.1. NCBI lineage: Eukaryota > Metazoa > Chordata > Aves > Anseriformes > Anatidae > Anas > Anas platyrhynchos. The sequence goes on along the minus strand of NC_092590.1, from coordinate 42,805,459 downwards.
AAAAAATATTAGATACCTTATTAAACTATATTCTCTAGCTCAACCAGAAGTTTGCGGACTTGATTGAAATCAGGTAATAAAATTACATGTTCTCAGTTATGCTGTAAGCCATGAAAATTGTTATATAGATTCCTTTTGGTCTTAAAAGTTTTTATTTTTTTAAAAATCACTGACAGAATACCACTTAACTTTTTACAAAAAAATAAGGAATTCATTTTCATTATTCCCTGAGCATTTCTATTATGTCAGCTTTCAGTGCAGAAGTTTTGCATTTCTTCAGTTTTGCTTTAGAAGGAGTCATTCTTTAAAACAGGTAGAGTGCACATACTGCAACATTCTGTTGATTTGGAGGAATTACAAACTGAAATCTGCTACACTTCATCCTGACTTTTGTCTAACTGCCTAACTCATCACACTGGAATCAATGGAATGAATTGCAAGGTAAGATACTAATCAACGGTAGCTGGAATGGAAGAGTAAAACCCTCTGTGATAGCCTATATCAGATTTCACTTCAGTGACTTTATTCCTTATAAATATGCAGGAATTTACTAAAATTTAAACGTCTACATATACACATGCTTTGAATTTTATATTTTACTACCAGTATCAAAATGCATATATCCTAAAGTCTGAGAGGTAGATTAAAATTTATATTTGCAATGTTGTTTGCAACTTTTATGTTACTAAAAAGACAGTATATTTATATAATCAGTTGTATTATCCCCAAGAAATTTTTTTTCCGCAAAGATAATTTTTGTTTTTTAGAAGTAATTAAAACATTTTGACAAGGTTTTCTGGTGTGATTGATAGTCTTTGATGAATACTGTTGGAAGCTTTTTGTTTGAGTGGTGCCTTGAGCTCTTTATTCAGTTTCATGGGATCTGTAACATTGCTTTAAATTTCCACTAGTAACAGGTGATTCTTCTATAGGAAACCATTAGCTCCACGTTTTTAAACAATGCAGATCTGATTTTGATTTCAGGCCTTTTTAGCTGTCTATATATAAAGAGAGATAAAACCTTTAATAATTTAAAAATAAACTTTGTATCTTAAGACTGCTAGTGGAACACTAAGGGCTTCATTCATTAAATAGGCAGAAGCCAATTCCTAAGCCAATGAGCTGTCTCAAAGTAATTTGCATATTTCTGATGTTTTAACTCTTCTCTGAAAATTCAGGTAGAAAGTTTTTTTTTTTTAACATTATTATTTTTTCCCCCCCTTATGCATTCATTGTGCTCAAACTCAAGTGGAATACAGGGAAAGGTAGCTACTTTGGTTTCAATGATCAGTCTGAAAATATGGGAAGGGACTAATCCTTACCTAGAGGATATGGAATTAAAGAAGAAGAAGAAGAAAAGAGAAGGAAATGTTATAACCATGTGATGTTAAATCCAGCTATGACTAGTTAGCAGGGATTCTAATACTGCTCTGAAGGGGTAGCTTTACTCTGCTTTGATAACTCAAAGAACATGGGGCTAGCAATCAAATCTGTTGAGAGCGGGATTAGCCAAACTGACACTTAAAAAAAATCAAATAGACATTAGCAAAATTCAGCTGGGAAAGAATAACTGAAATATGCATGGAAGGATGATATAATATACGTATTATAGGTATCTATATAAATACATGTATTTATGCCTGTGTATGTAGAGAGACATATAAACACATACATGTATAGACTATCAAAGACTAACAGAAAATGAAAAGATAGGGAAGCACCACCTTTATAAAACGTAACAGTAGTCATATGAGAGTGATTATTGTCTATTATTGTCTAGATTATTATCTAGAACTATTGCATGTATTACTAGATTATATGTAGCCCAATTAATAAAAAAAATTTCAGTTAGCTGCTAATTTTCTGGATCAGCTTTATTTTCTACAAGTTGCCAATACATTCAAGAATGATTTGGCCACTGCAGCTTCCTCACTGATGCTATGCTGGTGATGAGTATACGAACCCCAAATGCAGCTATTTAACTAACAGTGGAATGGAAATACCCCATGGTAGTTATGGGGTCATGTGCAGATGTCACCAGTAAAGGCCTAAATGTGGTTTAAGTGGAAAAATGCCACTTGAGAGTGAAAAAGAATTCTGCATGAAGAACAAATAGCCATTTGAACTGCAAGAATGTAGTTCAGAAATTTACAAATATATCTGTTGTAACACTGTCTAACGTAACTCCCTAAGAGATATGGTTTCCTTACTGATACAGTAAATCAGAAGAAAACTAAAATAAATAAAAAATAGAGGAACATGCCTTTAATCAATCTTTAACATCTTTAACATCTATTGCTTTGTAAAGCAATGAAAAGAATGGCCGAGAAGGTAAGAACAGAATTTTAAACATTCAATTAATACAAATGACACTTTTAAATCTAAACAGGTTTAAACAAACTAATTATTCCCAGAAGAGTGGATACCCTCTCACGCAATGTTAGTATTAGATAAAAGCCTAATACCATTCCTTCTACCTGTTAATCTGCCCATTTAAGACTGCTTGTTATAAATATGTACTTCTTTCTGTATAATACATGAACTGAATTACCAAGTGCAGTAGTAAGAATAGGCACCTACATGAAACAGGTCAGCTTTTACAGACATAGGATCAGAGCATTAAAATTTTGGTTCTGCAGAGTGATAATTGATCCTGGCATCATTAGCTGAGTTTTCCTTCATGTTTCATCAGAGATGTAAAATATGGTAAAATAATTATTAAGTTGCTATATGAGTGATGTTTATTTGAGTTCTTACTCACACAATTAGAAAGAATGTAAATAGATTGTCAATAAAACTGCACTAACAGACAGCTGTGGGGAAAACAAATTATACACAGAACCAATTTATCAATGCTCTGTATATGAACAAATGTTATCTAAGCCCTTTTATTGATTAATTCTTTAAATAATTTTATTTACCTTTATGCAAACTATTAATCTACTTTTCTTGTTGAAAAAAAAAAATCAGTAAAAGTGTGAATCATCCTGAAAATTCAAATGACATTGTTCCATCTGTTTTGGCAAATTTGGCAAATTATTTCTTGTATTTTCTAAGTAAGTAGATGCTTAACAAATTTTTTGTTCTGAAAGTTCTTTTCATTTTCTCCTCTTTGCAAAAGAATCCTTTCTCCTTCCTTGTTAAAAGGAGCATGCAATGAGACAGAGAAAAGACAGCTGGCTAAAGTAGGGGAAATTACAATTACACTAAAGCAGACATTTAAATCTACTTTTCCATATTTTGTTTTAGAGACCCATTCTTATCACTTTCAATAATGCATTTTCTGCCAGCTCTAAGAGTGACCTTTGGACCTGAAATAGAACATGGTATTTTGCTAAACCTCCTCCAAGCTAGGTGTACTGAAAAAAAAAAAAAAAATAAAAAATAGGACTAGCACCAGGGACACAGATGTCAAAGTTTTCCAAGCTGTAGGAAGAAACCCTCTGCTGACACCTGCTTCACTCCATAGTTACAGCTGGGATCTCTTGAACCCCTGACTGCAGAGGCACATTAGTCTTAGCAGCTCAGTGCTTCTCCTCCAGTGGCCGCAACATGCCTCCTGCCCTTCCTAAAAAAACCACGCCACCCCATAGGCAATCCTAGGACATATCTGGGCAGGGATGGCTTCTGCTACCCTCTAAAACAGGAAGTAACCCTCACCACGTCAGGATGGGTCTCACCCTCCTGCCTGGCCCAAGGGGCTCTGGCTGAGTCCCATTTGCCAGAAGGGTATCTTTGGTACCTGAGTGGCACCAGTATCACACTCCCCGCTCATGCTCAGTTGTGAATTGTTTTACCTGACAGGGGCCCATATTTGCACAATGTTTCCTTTGTCATTCTTCACTGGAAACAGGCTAGGGTCCAGGTGACCCTTTTGTAATTTAGTATCATAATCATATAATACAGAGAGTCTCAATCTTGCCAGACAAATAATCCTAAAGCTAGATTTTAAACACTAAAAAAGTATAGAAAAGGGGATCTACTACTACTAAAATAGAAGCTGCATTTAGTTTCTTTTCTTTTTTTTTTTTTTTTTTTTAATTTTTTGTGTGTGATAACCAACTGGAAATAACTAATGATTGAATCAAGCCTTTCAGTCAGGCAGGACTGCTTTAATTAATCTTTTCAGGCTTAACCATAAACTGTGTGGCAAGATACTCATCTGTGTTAAGGAGGTGGCACTTTGTAATACACATGAACAAAAATAAACGGACCTGAGAGGGTGCGTGGGGGGGAACCCCATAAGATTTTCACAAATTTCTGAGACCTATGAAGTGTAAAGACCTAAATGAAGACCTTAGTATCTTCACAGTCACTGTTTTAAACATAAGCATTTGCGTTCTGACTTTTGCTTTTTGCACCAACTCCCATCATTGCTGTAAATGAGGCTATTAAGCTATTTGGATCACATGACATAGATGTGGACTTTTGATACCTAAAGAACAACTATGTCCAGCCAACCCAACATCAGTTTCTATTAATCTTCCTGTGTGCATAGGATCCTTTTTAGTTTATTTCTTCTAAGGAACAAACACAGAAGTACTTCAGTGATGGAAAGGGAGTTTAAGGAGTATTAGGTAAAAGTAGTCTTTTCACCCAAAAGATCATTTAATACTGTTTGTAACTATTCCAAAATTCATGAGGTCTTCACATTTATTTTAATTGGTCTAAACCAAGATTATAGAACCACAATAAGTGACCATAGGAAAAATCAACTTTAGTCAAATAAAACTTTATATATAACTAAACATTGTTTGTGAGAAAACATTGTTAAACCTTTTTAATATTTTTTCCATTCCTTGATTTTCATTTTCTATTTTCCTCTGTTAAAGAAGGTGCAAACAAACAAAATCTTGCTTAAATTATTTTTGATGTCAGGGAATAAAAATAATTGAGTAGTCTAAGAATGATCACCTACATGCTTGATCAAGCTATTCAGGAGCTATTAATGTCTCTGTTGCAAAGTAATGTAATTACCTCCTTTTTCCTTGTTCTGCAACTCCTTATTTTAGTCAAATCTATTTGACTGGTTCTTGTTTCTGTTTAGATGGATAGCTTCAAGGCAAATAATATTTAAATACCAGGAGACAAGACAAGTTTGTTCATCAGGCATGACAAAGTTAGCCTTCTAAGTTCAGCACCTTAACAAAGTTTAAAAGTCAGGTAGTGGACAGACAGTGCTGTGTCTATACGAAGTCCACATGAAAATCCTCTAGTTTGCATATCATAAAATGAATTTCATTAAGTATTTAAACTGTTAACACTATCAGTGATTTTGACTTGATTAGATTAAGAAGTGATCTTCAGTTGGCTGCTGGCAAAGTCTGTTCAGCCTAACTACTTCTGTTTGCAGTATGAACCCCCCCAGTAAAAAGGGTTTCTGGTTTCCACAAAATGTGAACCTGGAGTAAAAATAGTTTCATTGCCATGATGAACTAATCCCAAAATACATCCTCATTTTCTATATATAAAACTGATCTTTTAAAACTTTAATGCTATGTCAACACGCATATCCCTTAGTATGCAGCACTAATATCATTTTAATAAAAGTAATTGTTCCCTGGTGCAACCTTATGGAAGTCAATGGAACATAAGGGACATATTTGGCCTCTTATGTCTTATCAAACCAATGAGCTAGACAAATTCTGATACGGCTAAAGGAACTTAATGTCCAATTAAGAGCTCAGTATGAAGAGTGAGTCATAACTCATCAGGTCTTTTATGGCTGGAAACACACTAGCCCATTCAGATCAGAGCTACCTATGGGCAAGTCTCATGAAAACATATGTTTGTACTCTCATTTTTTCATTCATATTGTAACCACTGTGAAACATGACCTTTTACTGATAGTTAAATGGAGAATTGTTGCATTTCTCTTTCACCTTTCCTTTTCCTTCTGAACCAAAAGCATTTGCAGTTAGTTACACATGCAAGCAAGTTAAATCATATTATATTTTTTGTGCTTTTTATTACTTGATAGTACTGAAAAGGAGGCAACAGCCTAATTTTTTTCTCAGATTACTTTAAAGGGAGTTAACACTTCTTGAATAACATCTAGCAGCATTATGCAAATGTGCACATATTTTATACACCAGTCATTCAACACAAAGTCACAGGATACTACTGAAAAAGAGAAACCACAACAAGTAAAAGAGGGGAAAATGTTCTGAAGATACTAATCATGCAAATGAGAGAATGATTAATATGAAAGCTTTCACAGTCGTATAAAAACTCCAGTGAGAAAGGATTCAAAAAAATCAAGGAGAAAAATTCCCAAGATCAAACTGGTGTCATAAGCATAGTTATGAAGTAAACTGGTGTCATAAACAGTTATGAAGTGATGCCTCAAAAAAAAAAAAAAAAAAAGCAGCTTTAAATCATATTAAAAAAATGGGTAACAAGTTTTAGAATATTAAAGTGATCAGACATGAGGTAGGCTGGCTACCTGATATGTCTGGATGAAGTATTACAAATCACTAAAGTTCAGAGAAAAAAGATTTGGATAGATCATGAAAATGGGGATTACATTAGTCAAGATGAAAAATTACTAATTCTTTAACATATTAAAAAAAAAAATCAGACTGGCAATCGTAAGTGGCTGACATGTGGGGAGTATGCCATTATTCATACTTTGAAATCTTAGTGAACTATCAGATAGATATTAAGCTTATATAGTTTCACCAGACTTAGCAAAATCCTATTCTATTATCACAGTGTCTAGAATATTGTCAATCATTAGAAGACCTTTTGATTTATTTTGAAAAGGAACTAAGTCTAATAAGCAGAATTCTGCTATGATGTACTTCTATGCTTTCTAATATACATTTTATAAAACTGTTATATTTCATAAGAATGTTATATTTCTGAGATTTTATCTGATTGTTATGCAATATGAAACATACACACTTTTAATACGTCCTTTAAGACATAACTTTACTTCACAATTTCTACATTTTAAAAGCTTTAGCTCCATTGCATTGCATTACAAATTGCTCAAATTAACCTGTTACCAAGCTAAATAATGTGAACAAGTGCAATTACACCTTTGTTTTAATTTGCACTCTAAACAAGATATCTATCTACCCAATATTAAAAATATCGATACTTATAAGAAAAGAGGATTTCTTCCAAATTATAGTGTTGCTAAACATTTCTTTTTGGTTTGACATACTGCACTGCAAATGATGTTCAATTTAAAGTTCTGAATTATTCTTTGAAAAATCATACAAATTTGAAAGCAAAACAACCCAACCACTCATATTTTCCTATGCCCCATTTTCCTATTTTCATATGCCCCATAATGTAGGTTTGGAAAACAGACAAACAAAAACCACAATAACAAATAAGCAAACAAACAAACAAAATTTTCCAATCTAGTAAAACAGACAAACTGGAATCCACTCCTTTGATTAAAGTCGTCTCTAGTACTGCTAGTCATCTTCTAACTGCACCTCCACAGGACAATTGATCTCAAAGATAGTTGCACAGCATTTAAGATATGTGAAGCAAAACACTCTCAAAGTATCAAAGGAATCATTTTACATAGAGTGATGGAGATCCCTGGTATTACAATTTGGCGCTGCTACATTGGCCATCTAACAGAACTCAAAACACACAAGCATGCTAACATTGTTATGAACCAGCAATGTTATCTTGATACGGAGAGCATGACAGCACAGACTACTATCACTGAAAATATTACAATGTACAATTAGGCTCTCGTGAGTGTGATAACCTTGCTATATTTTTTGTTTGTTTGTTTGTTTTGGTGGAGGAAGGAGGGGAATGTGTTGGTTAATTTTCTTAAAGCAAGAAGCATTGTAACTGATGTTATTACCATATAAGCCATTCTCCTGAATCTGTTATAGTCTTTCCATGCAACACTTTTAGTCCATCTGCTCACTTCAATACCATAGGCTACATATTTAAAAAGTAGAAAAAAAAAAAAGAAAGAAAAAAAGCTGTTCCAGAAAAGAAAATGTAAACCAGTCCTATCAGCACATTATGAGATTTACTCTGTTGTGTTTAGAAGGAGAGAGGAGGCAATTTACTGAAAAGTGTTTAAAAACAGTAGCTGCCAGAATTTAAGTGGTCTAAAGACACCTATTTTGAGGGCACACAGGGAGCTAAATTAAGACTGTATTGCGAATATATGTGATGATGTCTAGTGAGGAATTTAAAATATAGCACAAAAGAAATCAAGGAGTAATATTCAGGGTTATAGCAAGAAACAACTACTCAAGTCTGTGGAAGCAGGTGGAAATGGGAAATTTGAAAGGGCTGTCTCATTCCACTTTTACTTTTCTCTTACAACAATTTTAAAACACCATCACAGAAAAGATAGTATGTCTTTAATTTTGACAGACAACTACAAATAAAGATATTTTACATAAGTCTGCATAATTCTATCAAATAATTTTATTAGTATAATTAGTATAATAATTAGTACATTTTTTGAGATGTGAAAACCATAGCACAAGGTGAAAGGCTGCATCAGGCAGCCATGTAATGGAAGTTTTCTAAATACTATAACCAGAGATCTTGTATTACATCTGTCTCACTGCACTATTGAAAAGTCCCATTTATGAACACACAAGCAGACCAAAAAGTATCAGGGGGACACTGACTTAACTGTAAACAGATGTACTGAAGACTGTTTTTGGACAAAGTTTATTTGCAGGTCTTTCTTTGCTAGCTGTTTGAAACTGTCTTCCTTGTGTTTATTTTGCTTTTATAAATACATCAGTAGGAACAGCTTTAAAAAGTGCTTTTAAAGAATCAGAAAGCAAAATGGCTCTCTTGACAGTATTGCCTCCCAAAACTGTATGATTTGTTGCTATACTTCACCATCCATTTAGTAAAAAATAAGATTACTGTCTTTCTTCCTTTCAAAAATACATTTTGTATAAATGAGGGTTCTCCTTCACTGTTTAAAAGGCATAAAGTAACAAAAATACAGGGAAAAATTTACTCTTAACCAAAAGAGGAAAAAATGTTTTTGATTTTATATACCACAAGGGAGGAAAAGCATAATCCTATATCCATCAAGCACAGTTCCATTCTTTACCACCTTTGTCATATAACACTCTTCTGATCACAGTGATCCAGGGCAGCATTAATTAGATTAATTGCAAATTTTCACATGAGCTCAGGTTTTTCCCTATTTTATGCATTGGTTCTCAGAAATATTAATTTTTAAGTATAGAGGCACAGTGGTCTCGACTCAAGAGAGTTTTGAGCTTGATCCTGGGGTACCAGTCAAAGAGAACACAGGTATTTTAATAATACCCTTTGCACTGAGGAAGCAACACAAACAATACTCCAACATTACTTGCCATTGAACATTACTTGAAAAATTACTTTCTCAGAAGTACCAAACAGAAAATATAATTATTCACTACTCCAAGTTATGAAATACTGGAAGTCCCACGAAAACTGATTATTAGTTTCTTACTGTAAAGAGAGGTAAACAACAAATGTCTCCCAAAAAAAGTAGACTTTGATACATGAGGAACACAATACAATCCTTGCTGACAAATAAAATCAAGGAAAGTAAGATTTTTCAGTCTCAGAATCTCTGCCTTTCTCATACATTTTATTTATTTATTTATTTTTATCATTGGGTAAGTCTTACGTCAGAAGAACTTGTTTTAGTGATGTTATAAGCAACATCACATACACACGTTTTACCCTTCAGATTCAGCTGCAACATTTACACCTCTGGTTCACAATAAATTATTCTTTTTTTTTTTTTTTTTATGTTCCTTTTGTAGGCAAAACTATTTAGCTCAGTGAATAATTTTGTAGCAAGAAAAATATGTTGAGCATTTAGTAAATCTTCACACTAAATTCACCATAAACTCACTCTTCATTTTGTGAGCTCCCAAGATATATGTATTTTGAGAAGCAACCAAAAACTTACTAGAACTGTCTCAGTGTATGTTTTCACTGCAGGGCTGCGTATTTTAAAAGAAAAAATAAATTAATAAAATCTGTTTTATATTAAAAGAACAACATCAACAAATAAGTATATATTGTGCATCTTATAGTACTCCTGACAAACGAAATTACATTATTCAGATTCCATGTTAAAGAGAGGCTTTTTTTCTTGTTTTCCATAAGCCATACAAGCTACATTTCCAGAGTACTATTTTATAACGCACTGTCATACTTGCTCTACTATCATTTTTTAAACAAAAGATGAAGTCTTTGAATTGCAGAGAATATTAATGGCTTTTTTTTTTTTTTTTTGCTTTACATTATTGCTGACATCAAGCATATTAACAAAAAGCAAATTACAAAGAAAAAAATGCTATTTCTGAAGTGGAAACAATGAGATGTATGGCTTTTTTCCTGGTTGGATCTATAAGAATAGCTTGCTACGGAGCGACAAGTCTTTTCATGTAGACACTTCAGTTGACTGATAAATAATTTGGGGCAAAACCTATTTTTCAAAGCAAGTTATAAATATAGGAAATAACTAGCCAGTAGATATTCTGTAGCTGAGAGAGGAAATCATAAGTCTAGAAAGACGCAAATGATGCTATTTCATTTTTTCTTACAGACTGTATGATTTATAAGTTTTCAGAAGTAAGATTTATAGTCTCTTTTAAGTCAGCCTATAAATAACAAGAACAAATGGAGCCTGGGAAGGAGTAGCAGGTGTGAAGGAGAACACAGGGGTGGGCCTGGACACAGACACTCTGGATGGATGGCTAACTTGTGTTTTATTGAAAGAGTTCAAGGGAATTTGAAGACTAGAAAAGGCAAGGTGGATTGAAATTGTGAAGAATCTGGCAAATGAACTGAAAGAAAGGCTCAGATCAGATGGGGGACACACACAACTAGGTAACTGAAGCCTTTCAGGAACATTGCACAAATCCATGCAGCTGGACCTCCATGGGAATGTCCCATCCTGTCTCCCCTCTTCTTGGAGGGCAAGCTTCTCCTTCTTCAAGGGAAGAAGTCATATCAGGTTTGACTCTCCTCAACAGAAATTAGAGTGGTGGGAGACAGCAACCTATGGTGAAAAAGTGACTGGTTTCATGTAAGAACAATTTCCCCTGTGAAATCAGCAATTCTCACACCTATACTGACAAAGCACTCTCCCTTGGTCAATAGACCCTTGTACCTCCCTACATGCGCACACACATTTCCTCTGTGGAAACTCATCTAGTAGTTTTCTACCTCACCACAATGAAGATCTTCAACCTACACAAACTTAACTCTTAAAAAAAAATTAACCACACACCCTGACATTTGTTTCTTATACAGGACACAATCAGAGAACAAATCAACACTCATTGAGGGGCATTCGCACATGCTTGCACAGAAGAACCATGCCCTTGCTATTTCAGAATTATTTTGATAGGAAGACATGATGCAACTTCATTTTAAATTACAAGCTGTTGTTCCAGACTGTTGGAAAACGGGCTTTGCAGCATAAACAGTTTGTTTTACATACAGTATCTCAGAACAAATTGCATAACCTGAAATGTAATGCTAATTAAAAGAACTGTTTTTTGTAATTGCTATAACTATTTTTTGTCATTAAAATGGCTTGTTATGTAGTTTCCAAAACATACCTATTTACTGAGTTACCAACTCAGTATAGTTTTACAACAGGTTTAGTTTGCACTGACTCAGTGCAAAAGCCTGGCTATACAGAGACACGAAGTAAGTATAATCTCTATGATATGCAGACTTACATAGGCAAGAAATCTTGAGCTGCTTACGTGATACCAGTTATAAAGATCACAACAAAAGACTTAATCTGTAAGACTGCCTGTGTCATTCAAATAAACGAGCCAGCTGCATATCCCACATTAGCTTACCTGAAGGACTGAGTATAAGGGCATGGGAACCTTCACTGAAGTCTTTAAATATCAGTGCTCATTGGCTCCTAATCATGTCTGGGAAACTCTACCTGTCTTCCTCAGCAAACAGACTGCTCACTCAAAAATGTGATTCCAATATTCAGCAAAGGGAACATAAATCGACTGCATTTTTTGTCCAGCTAAGAAGCATAGTTGTTGCTTACCTACTTAATTCATCCAGTTCAGTTCTACATAACTCTTCAGGGAATTAAAATATCCACTAATAACAGTTGCTGAACCTAGTTCTTAATGGTCAGTAATCTAAATGCCTGAAGTCAATAAGAAATATTTGGAAGGATTTAGCTGGAATTAGGTTAATTCAACTGAAGTTTGATTCATTTCTTCTAAATGTTTAGTGTTTACAGTGTTTTCCTCTGTTCTTAATGGACTCTTTCTATATGGCTATTAAATGTGTCATTTTAGGGGTTTATACCTACACGATGATTTTTAGTGCTTAAAGTAATATGCTTCAAATGGAAGGTCACATCGATGTGTCACAGCATAGTGAAGTGCTTCTTCTCTTTCACGATGTTTGTAATGGGAACCTTTCCTACAGATACCTGTTCTTCCTCCATACCTATAGCTGAATATTAATACAGATTTCTTTCACAATTTCCAGAATTACGTCTTTTAATTTCAAGGCTCAGTTATTTCAATTAGTAACACATCATATCACTAAGTACTATAGTGTTTCCAGAAGTCATGTTCACAAGACGCTGCTGGTCTGACTTGCAATGTGTGCTTTGCTGCTTATTCATTCTTGCCATCAAGTGTCTGTCTTCCAGCTACAGCAGCAAGCAATATTTGTGAATGAAGCTCCTTTCCACATGCTGCATCTGCCATACTTCTTACCACTAGGCTTTTCACAACAAAATCACAGATGAGATTATTTGGCTTCTTATGCTCTTCAGATCTGAATAGATGATGTATCACATTAAGCTGGTTCTGACCTTTATAGAGCACTGCTTGACCTCGGTTTGCAGTTTTGCATGGCAGAGAAGTGCCAAGGGATGTATGAGAGACTAGGAACTTACTCTATAAAAACATGAGTTCTTAAATAAGTAATTTTTAGATTTCTGCTGCAGCAATAGAAAATAGCATTGCACAGGAGAAAGCAAAACTTCTCCTACTTCAGCAACTTTCAACTGACACAAAGGATTTAATTTTCTGCCTTGCTTACCTAAAATGTTTAGTGCTTTTGGAAGTGATATATAAATTAAATGTATTCTACTGTTAGGACAAAAGAGAAAAATTTAATATCATATGCAAATAAGGAAATGGACACACATCTGAAGCCTCAGGCCTCAAGAAATGAGAAAATGAGGGACCCCTTAGCTATTTCAACAAAAGCTTATCTCAACTTGTGTTTATTTTTGATCCAGAATTATTTCTAGCATGCCTATTCATACAATACCTGTTCACAAAAACATCACAGAAACAGTACACTGACATTATTCCTGCACTGTTTTCTCCTCCTATGGCAACTGACAAACTCCAAGGGTTCTGGCTTCATATGGCTCAGACTGGTCAAAACATGAAAAATTCATTCCGGTCCTGTATTTTCATGAGATATTTAAATAATAAATTGAACTTAAACAGTCATCTGAACTTTAACATAAAAAGATTAATCTGTCTCCTGTAGGAACCATCAAAACCATATGCTATGTTGGCATTAAGAAAATCATCATCAGATAAAATAAAAATAAGCTGGACTACCAAGTCCCTTACAAATATATAATTAATTTGACTCTTAAAGGGGAAGAGAAGGCCTGTTAATTGAAATTAAGGGGTTTTAAATTATTTGAAAGTTGGGAGGCAAAAGTGAGATGAGCCAGTGGAGATTTGTAGAGAACATATCACATTAAAATTGGCTTCAGCAACAGGGTAACCAGCTATGTGGTTAGGGAGAAGCAACAGGCATCATGTATCTTGTCTTTAAAAGATGACATTATTTCACATTACAATCTTTTAAGCTAGGAAAACAGAGTCTAGATTAAATTGCTATAAACTGGGTGCAACAGTGGTTGGATAGTACCTCCCAGAAGACTTGTCAACTGTTCTCTGTTAAAGTGGAAGTAAATATCAAATGGCTCCCCACAGGGCTTTGTCTTTCATATGGCTCCATTCAATTTTTAATTAATGAAAGAAGAGAGGAGAGAGACTAAGCTTCTGTGGAAAATTACAGAAAACACAAAGATAGAAAGGACTATGATGAAAGTTGGGACTAACAACCTAAGAGAGCTCAACCAAGTAAAGAAATAGTCTGGGAGTAATTCAGAAGGTACAGGTGCAGCTGATTGTTTTGAAGTAATCTGTAGACATATTGAGCAGGGAACAATTAAGTAGACAGCACTCCTTCAGGAAAGGATCTTGAGGTTAGAGGGTATTGCATGCTCAAGAAGAATCAGCAGTGCCATGCATTCATAGGACAGGCAGGCATCACAGCAGGATGTGTAAGTAAATGTCTATGCCAAAGAATGCATGAAGCAATCCTCCTGCTCTACTAAATGCTGGCAGGGCCTCATCAGATGCCAGGAGAGAACACAAAGGAGCATCAGAGGTGCCAAGAGGATGATCTGCAAGGCAGCTTTTAAATAATCAGTGTTTCCTCCTCTAGAGAAAGATGGGAAGAAAAAAGAGTACCAGGGGAAACTATGCAACATTATACATCAGGTGTGTGAGCTACTTTACCAAAATGAAAGAAATTATAATTTCCCCATATCTGTGCCATATACAGAAAAAATTAGTGTCACTGCTATGGAAAAAAAAAAAAGTTTAGATGATTGGAATAAAAAAGATTTTTATTAAATATTTACAATAGTGAGAAAATAGTCTACTGAACTTTTTAGTAAGTTGCTCAAATCTCTGTAAAAAAAAAAAAAATCAAAACACAAAAAACACGTTACTAATATTCCGCAAGGAAGAAAGAAAGGTTAACTTCTGGAGGTCCCTCACAATGAGATGTTTCTCAGCTACTATAACAGTCCACAAGCACATACTGACTAAGGTTTGTCCATATCAACATCTATACTTCATAATTAAAAATAAATAAATCTTTTTCAAAGGATTGGATAAGCACCTGACATAGCAGCAAGGAACAATACAAAAGCTTTCATATCACTAGTTAAAATGACACCAGCCAATACTTTGCAGCCAGACAGGACCGATTCTCATTATAAACACTTCTTACAATACAGATAGTGATGGATATGAAAAGCCTCATATTATGAGCATGTACTTATGCAAAATTACATTCTTTATCCCTTTCATTTGTTAATTGTTAAAATAATATGGTAAAAAGGACAGTAACAGTAGGCAAGAGTATTTAGCTGGGTATTTAACCTCAAGACTGTGTAAATAGGTGTATTGTAAATATTTAAAATTCTATGACTAAGCCTCACATTAATCCTTATTAACAGACTTTGTGTGTGCAGACAAGAATATTACCCATGCTCCTTCCCTAAGCAACGTCCTGTGAGTAATGATGTTGATAAGCCCAACCTCTGAAAAAACAGCGCATAATCTTTTTCTGTTTGCTTCTGTGGTGTGGGTCACTGGGTTACTTGCTTGAAGCTGAAGTGATACTTTATTTATAAATGCCATGTATATATCCTTTCATAGGTGCTGCAAATTGAGGGATACAAAGTATTGAAGAATACTGTGCGTTACAGGTTTACAATAAATATCTCAGGTGGTTGGAAGGGACAGATCCCATAATAATTGCCATAGAGATGTATAGATGTGGTTTTCCTATTTTTTTTTTTTTAATATGCAAATGGAAACTCTCTCTCATATTTTAAAGATCTTAAATTTTCTTCTGCTCGAGCATGAAAGATTTAGCTGTTTGTAAAATTCTTACATTTTATAGGATTCATTTTCCTGGAGGAATTCTGAATTTTATGGCTTAGATCATGGAGTTATAGCTGCATTCTTTTGTCTATAAATAAAGTGTATACATTTTGTTTTCTGTGTAAAACATTTTTTTGTGACAAAGACAAATGTGATGGTTAGCTGAGTTTCTCTTAAGTAAATACACCTCTAATATTCATATGAGCTCTTTCAAGATATTGAAAAACAGTGTTGTGCCACATGCTTATGTTACTGCTGAGACAAAGTCTTTCATCTTTTCTCCTCCTATTGTGTCAAGTGCTAAAGAAAAACCTCATGTAAAAGCAGGCCAACAGATTAACTGAAGGAATAGCACCTACAAAGGTGCTAATACAGCAGTGGTGCAGTATTAGCTGGTAATGCACAATTCCTGTTTTAATGCATGTAAGTTCTATTTAGTAACTTATTTAATATAACAGATACACAGTGAAACTTTTCAAAAGATAGCTTTAAGAAACCAGAATATACCAAGGTACGTTATTTTTCAGCACAATCTAACTTGAAAATGAGCAAGTGATCACATCTATATCATGGTTTCCTTCTGATCTTGGATTAACAAAAGAACAGGTTATTTAGCAGACTCAAATTCCCTACCTCTTCTGGGTAGCATTCAAGCTCATAATAAAGGCATCTGACAAGCACATGCCCTTTGTGTATCATGCATTATCCACAGACCTCTTAAATCTCCTTTACTGTGTGAGTCTCTGAGAATTGCCTTTTGTCTCAATTGCTGAGAACAGACCTGCTCCTCTCCTACTTGTTGCTCCTGGTGACTGACGCTTCCGCGTGGGCAAACCCAAGTGTCATCCATGAAACAACACACTAAGGAGGTCTCAACTACTGAAACGAAGGCAAGCTGAGAGGTTTGTGCTGAGTAAGAAGGACTACATTTTAGTTATCAGCATTTCAATGCCGTGATACTATCACCATACTTTGATTAGCAACATTTGCCACTGGATAACTATCTGACCCACACATAAAAATGCACCAGGGTCAGCAAGTAAAATGAACTGTGGAGGTTGATTATGTTAATTTTCAAACTATTGGGTCAATCCATCCCTACACCTAAGAAAAAGGGGATGATATTTATAGGAAGACTGAAAATCCAGAGAGTTTGCTGTGATATACAACAGAATATCTCTTTAAGATGCCTTGCTTTGATTTCACTGGCAAAATAACTGCTCAATATTTTCTAACAGATGTTTAATCAAAACAATTTCATCTATGAAGCATGAGCCTTCCAATAAGAATAAAACTAATATACATAAAATCAGCATATTTAGAAACCAACCTACTTTGGAGTGTGTGTTTTTTTTTTTTTTTTAAATAGTAAGCCTATAAATATATACTTTTTGAGAGAGAGTTCAGTGATTTCTAATTTTAAAAATAGGTTCGCTCCAAAATTTACTAAGGCATTTTTGCTGTATGAATCCCAGAGTTTGCCTGCCAAAAAAAACAGGTTGTCATTTTTTTTTTTTTTTTTTTTTTAAGTTTCATGTTAGCATCAAAGTACGTTTTCATGAACTCTAAAAAATAAGGCATCTTGTGCTCTCACTCATGCTATGTATTTGCACTATTTCTTGGTGCAACTTGATTAGTTTCACATAATATTCCGGATACCAGAATAAATGTCTCATTCAAAGCAGAATGGAAATCCTTAAATTACCTTTATTGAATCTTATGTTTGTTGGGAATGAGTCAACTGAATGATATTAATTTATGCAAACAATAAGAATGAAGGCAAGAAAAAGTGCTGACTTGTGTATTATACATCATTTATGCTGAGAGTAAGATTAGCGAGGCAACAAGGGTAATAGAGAAAAAAATACTAGATAGACAGCAAAATAAGTTGATTATACTCTGTCCACATAAGAGAATGCCATATCAACTTATTTGTTATGCTTAATATATCACAGAAGAGTATTATTATCAGGAGTGATTTCAGTATGACCTACTTGTGACAAAGGTATCATTGTTCCAATAATAAAAAAAATAATCTGACATTTTCTTAAACAGTATTTAAGAAGTATAGAACATAACTTTTTAATGCAAGTAGTCCAACATGATGGACTCATATCTCATCCTAACAGTGAGAAATGGATAAAACAAACTTAAAGCCTGCTTGTTTCCGTTTGCATTAACTACATTTAATGCAAAAACTATGGGTTTACACTGTTTATGTAAAAATCTCAAGGTTGAAGACGTTCTCACAAGGAACTAATCATTATCAGATAAATCATGAAAGAAATAAGTTAAGCAGGAAAACATAGCAGTGGTATTTATGTGGACTTTTGTCCCTGCCTTAAAATTCTGCCAAACAAGAAAGACCAGGCTAATAGAAGTAAAATTAAATCTCAACATTTTCAATATAAACAGATATTAGAAAAGGAAAGGGAAAAATAGGCAACAATTAAAATATATGATAATATAGCACAGTTCATAGCATATCCCAAGATGGAAGGGACTCAGAAGAATCAAAGTCTAATTTCTGGTTCACACAGGACCACTCAAAACCTAGATTCTACATCTGAGGGCATTGTCCAAATGCTTCCTGAACTCCAGCAGGCTTGGGGTCATGACCACTGCCCTGGGGAGCCTGCTCCAGTGCCCAAGCACCCCCTCAGCCTGACCCTCCCCTGTCCAAGCTCCATGATATTCCATAGGGTCCTGTCACTGTCCCCAGAGAGCAGAGCTCAGTGCCTGCCCCTCCGCTCACCTCCTAAGGAATCTGCAGGTCACCATGCAGGTTCTCAGAGCCCACCATAAGATAAAGATAAAAGGTGAACAAGGCATTAACATCTCTGCTTTACCCACGTACCTGTTTGTTAGGTCACCAACCCCATCAAGTAACAAACCAACGTTACCTCTGGTCCTCCTTTTGCTGTTAACATTCTTTAAAAGCCCCTTTTTTGTGTCCCCTACAGTTCTGACCAGCTTCAACTCTAATTTGTCTGCACAAATTTTCTCCCTACAATGGTGAACAGCATCTCTCCTATGTCCAAACGCTATCTTTTCCCACTTAAGTTCTAATAGAAAATCCTTGACCAGCCAAGCCAGCCTTCTGTCCAGCTTGCTTGACTTCCAACACTTTGGGACCACCTGCTCCTGCACTGTTAAAGAGATGTCTCTTAAAATGTGACCAGCACTGATGGACTCCAACATCTTCAAAAGCAGATTCCCAGGAGATCTTACTAACTAGTTCATTGAGCAGCTTGAAGTCTGTTCTCCCCATATGCAGTGTTGAAGTTTTGCTAGCTGCTTTTTTTCTATCATCAAAATTTTGCAAAATGATTCTAATGTGCACTGTGGCCAAGACAGCCAGCAGAAACTGTTTCACCATTACAAACAAGGAAATTAGTAAACTAGTAAGAAAAACAGAAGGAGAGATCTTAAAGTCAGCAGAGCAAAAGAATTCAAAACAGATTTTATTATATATTAGCAATGAAAAAGATCATGTTTTAATTGGTCCCTGGTAGGTAGTGTTGCCTTTAGGACAGCTAATGAAATTGTCAGCCAAAATGAATTTCTAGTATTCTATTGTGGCACAAAAAGCAAATATGTAAGGCACACCAGTTAGGAGTAACAAAGATGTCTTGCTTGTCAATGGAATAACCAGTACTGACAGAATCTGAGTCTGCTACATTTTGATTTCAGAAGATTATGTTAAACTGAAAAAGTAAAGAAACATGCGAATAAGATTAGAAATAATTTTTTGTTATCAAAAACTTCTGGCAAATCAGACTGTACTTATTTCTTCTGTCCAAAGAGGACATTAAAAATTGACTTGATCTCTAAATACTTGTCTGTGGAATATTAATGAGATAACAGAGGGCTGCACAGTCTCTCAGACAAAGATTCACACACCAGAAATCGGTCATGATGAATTCAAAGGTGGTAGTGATTTGTTAGGGAGAAGTTAATCTGGACAGATATAGCCAGTTGGTAAAACGCACAATTCAAAGTGAGGCTAATTAACAGTAGAATCTGCAACTCATGCAGACTATGTGGGCTAGAGAAATATATCTTGTATTAACAGCCAGTAATTCACTGCTGGTCTAAACTCATACATCTAATAAAAGACCACAGTTGCAACAATACTAATGCTTATTGTCAAAATTATCAAATTATTATATAAAAGACTATTAATAACACGCTTACATCTGTTATCCATGTTCCCTGAGTATTTGCCCTGTTTCACATCTGTTGTGCTACCCACTCATGCCCCTCTGGGTTCTAAGGTCAGCAATGAGAAGAGGTAAGGGAGCTAGGATCAGAGTCAGCATCATCCTGCCTTCTTTACCAGGAGGAATATCATGCTAGCAGTGGGTTTCTGCCTCTTCCCTACTCCAAGGTCTACATGGCTTTCATTTTGTTCAATTCTAGCACACGCCATACCTTGACCATCACTAATTCAAAACCCCATATCATATTTTAATATACTATGATTTAGATGGTAGGTATTGAATATTCTAGATGTTTACCCTTTCTTTTGTTTTGCCCTGAAACTGGTTTTATCTGATTTCCAGTGCTGCATTCCACTGCAACATTCGCAGTTTGTTTATAGCCTCTGCTGTCATCCACAGGATGTACTTTAAAGGTCTTTGTTACCACCCTTCCCCTGTTCTCTACTCCATGTTACTTCTCTACTCCATGTTACTATCATGGGGTCAGAGATAGTTCACACTATACAGAATAACCAATTATTATCGTTGTTACTTACAGAGATGCATCAAAATTATTATAGCACTATACTACACAACTGTGCAGAGCTAACTTGAGCTAGAACAAGTTAGGTAATATGCAACTTCTCAGCAGGTAAATGAGCTAAAAACAGAGCTCCGGACAAGCTCAAAGAAGGACAACCAAAGCAAGCCAAGTCCATAGCCTCTTACCAGTGATGGCAATAACAAATTTACTGCATTGCTGACCAATATTGAAGTGAATTGTTCAAAACTTACTTTTAAAGCTCAAATAATGTTAAAGTGAGAATTCATTCAGGAAAGGAAAGGCTGTTGTTATGTAGATAGCAAGTCTAGACAGCTATAATGGTCTCTTTCTGGATATATAATCTACAAACAGAAATTTAGCATGCCCTCTGTCTTGAAGGGCTTATTCCTCCTTGAGATTTGTGTTTGCATGCAAAACACAAAACCGATAGAACAAAAAAGACTTAATTGTTTCTTTTGTAATATTTTGCCTTTGGATTGTAGGCACTGCTTGAGTTATCACAAGACCCATCAACTGTGGCAGCAGTATAATTGTCTCACAGAACAGACAAACTTTGCACGCACACTTCTAGCTTCACACAGGGAAAAAGAACAAGCTTTTAAATATTGTAACATAGCTGGCTTTGTAAGCACAAAACTTTTTTTTTTTTTTTTTTTTTTTTTTAACCCCTGTGGCCAGTGATCTTCAAAGACCTGGAACAAAAGGTGATGTGATTTTCAGATCATCAGATCACACCTAAAGTTCAAACCAAGTTCAGCCAGATGGAAAAAGCAGTTTTTGGGTCAGTTACTTTTAGCAGAAAGATAACTTTTCTTGCACTTATGGTTCTTTTTACTGCATTTTATTTCTTTACTTATTCTACACCTGTTCCCCTCCATATTGGCTACTACTTTGCAGCCTGCCCTTTAGCTGATAGGTGATACCATCTGGGACTTCATAAAGCAGTTCTGGACCAGGTGGCCTTGCAGAAGTAATTCAGTGCCAGAATAGAGCTCCCTTTCTGATGTGTTCATCTCATATTTCCTGCTGGATGACCAACCAATCCCTTCTAAACATAGGTATGCCCTATGCATAGCATATACTACACTAGGCCTTCTCATAAGCCAGAAAGTATGGTTTTCCTTATTAACACAAAAGAAAGTGCTGTGCTTAAAGTTAGTGTTGTGTCTTAGATAAACAAAGCTGTTACTTTTTACATGTAGCACTGAACTTGAGAGAAGAGGCAGTGCAATAGTGCGCATTAGGTCCAGACAACTGCATTATAATGCTGTAATGTTTACAATACTTGAATTAACGTGTGACCATCTGCTTTTGTGTTTTAAGCTTCATAGAAAGGGGTATTTTACTGATGCATTTTGACAGTCTTTAAGAAAATAATTGAAATGAGATATTTAAGTAGCAGACAACTTTGTAGTAGCCATTTTGGAAGCTGATTCCTAAGTAGCTAGAGTTTTTAACATGGGCAATTTTCTGCTTTCCTAGGCTCAACGGCTCACTGCTGATGCAGAACATTTAGTGAAATACCTTTTTTTTGAAATGCTGTATTAAAAGGGGGTTAAAACAGCAACAGTACTATCCCATCTGTAACATACATTAAAAGTTCATCAAGACAAGTGTCTTAATGAACAAAGGTAAACTAATTAGTTTGTCAATGTACACTTTGTGCTGTTTACACAGCTCCAAAAGCATCTTTAGCACAACAACTTAATAATATTCCATCAATTATTAGAACCCTGCAGCATCCCAGGGGGGACAAGTTTCTCATGCAGTTTCCTGCATGGCAGCAGCTTTCCCACCAGGAGTACTCTTCAGAATCTCTCATGTCAGGATTCTTTCTTTCCCTTTGATGACATGCCTCAGCCATGTCAGACACTGTTACTTCAGGGCCCTGCCAGATGCAGAGGTATCAAGTGTGGTGTCTTCGCCCTACAACTACAGAAGTTACACCGGTCCCTCAGTGTGTCAAACAAGTTTATTATTTTTACTTTTCAGTGACTTTTTGTTCCACAGAGCACTTGCTAAAAATCTTCCTTTGGTTTACCAACTGCTCCTGCTGTTACATATATTAGCCTTAATAAAATCCATTAGTTATGCACAGTGCTTTTTTCATTAATGAAATATAATAATGTTAATGTTTCCTGTCTAATGTGTGGCCAACCAATTGTCAGGATTCTTCTCAGATTGCTATAAAATTGAATGCACATAACATAAAAGGGGTTAACAAGCTATTAATACCTAGTAAATGTGAAATTAAATTAAAAAATGCATTCACAATGATTTTTAGCAGATTTAACCACTGATGCAATAGATCTTTTATGTTATTTATCCTTAAAATACAGTGAAAAAAAATGTATTAGAATGTATTATATTTTTGGTTTCTGTTATGTCAATGATTTAAGGTGAAATCTCTTATCTTTGCTTGAGCCAGATGCACTCAATAGTGTAAACACAAAAGCAAATATTGTGGCAGGTTGAAAAATAAACATGGCTTAACTCTTCCCATGCTTTGCCCTGGGGAAGGAATTTACACCAGAGCACAAAGGATTCAAAACATTGTTACTAGAGAAACTGAATAATTTTTATTCACCGATGGTTTTATTCCTGTACATTTATTTAATGTGGACACACAGAAAGAACGTTAGGCACTAAAAAAGAACAGTCAACAATCCTGTGAAGATAAACTGCTGACACGCTAGAATCTGGCATTTGCTCCTCTTCAAAGCTAGCCTAGCCACAAGCTCATACACACATGAAAGATTTCTCATGTCCAGAGTATTCTGTTGTTAGAAATCATGGGGGGGGGGGGGGAGGGAGGGAGGGGAAAATGAAAATCAATTACTGCATTTGTAGTATGCCTTGTTAAGTGTGTGGTAATCTCTCTTCCCTACTCCAAGAACCCTGATAACCCCGATTTTTTGAAGACAAAAAAAAACAAAAACACAAACTAGACAGCACTGTAGTTTCACAGGAGTAATGGTCACTGGTGGGGACCTACAGAGTCCTACCTTCAGGGGACATACAGAGTACAATAAATAAGAAGGAAGGAGTAGGTTTATGCAGCAGAGGGTTTACTGAATGCCTAGTGATATATATGACATGAATTAAGATAAATTACTGAGAATATATCTTCATGTGCCACTGAAAACATCTTGTTCTCCCTCCATTTCACAGTAAAGAAAATGGTAGGGTTAAAAACTCAACTGCTGACATTCATAAAGATACGCATGCTTTGGAGGCCAAGTGGTCCATTTTCACATTTTGAAGACCTCTGCTAAGTAAATGAGTGCTCATAACTGATCACTGTGTGCTTAGCAGTCTTGTGAATATCTCCTCATACAACATTCCTTCCATTTTTAGTTTTCACCAAAATATAAAGTACATTAGCAGCTATTGGTAGAGTTCATGCTTCCTTCCTCATATCTCACACAGCGTGCAAGTATATACTTCCTTCAGATGCTGTTTTCCTTTGGAACACAGCCTGAATTCTATATAAATGCTTCCTCAAACCATTGCACATGATATACAGAAGTAGGCAACATGCTCTTCTGAGCATATTTCTTTAACTACCTTTTGCTGTTGGGGATGAAACCTATTCTTTCCTTATCCACTCTTAAGATTATCTTGCACCTTACCATTCACTTCTCAGAACGATTCAGTTTTCCTGTTTAGTCTTACTCATAACACCAAACTAAACATTAAACTTAATGGTGCCAATGACCTTGCTGACAGTGATAGTCCTAATTTTTGTTTCATAATGTACCCCTGCACGTTCGCTGACAATATAAATCCTGCAAATAAATGAGAAGTTTGGCACCTCCAAGGGACAGAACTTGTTGCCAAAGCTTTCGCTACTGACATAATATTTTTACTTCTAGCTGGTACCAAAGCTCTGTCCAGACTTCCCTTTACTTACAAGATACATTCACAGAAATGCTGTTCTCTTTATCAAATTGACTCTTCAGTGCCACAGAATACTAATATTTCTACAGAAGTGATTATGTTTTTGGCTTAGTGGAAACCTAGGTGCAATGCTGATTCCAGTTCCATTTAACAGTGTTTGACAGCAACTAAGCCCAAGGATGAATCAAGGTTGACATATTTAGAACAAAATAGTGGAGCACTTGACTAAGCCAATAAATGGTTCCAGCTGGGACTTGTCCCATGACTGGTGATGAGGACACTGAGGGTAGTTTCCATGGCAGGTAACTTTAGCTAAGGATAGTTTGCATTTACCAGAAACAAAAGATATTCCAATTATTTTTCTAAATGCAAATGAAAAAACAAATCTGCATCATTTTTGTTGTATTCCTGCCTTAGATATTCCTTGGGTATCCTTGCATTCCTGCTTGTATTTATTGCTATTTTCAGTCTCAGCATGGATCTAACTGGGAGTTTCAATTGGTAGAAGCAAAACAGACCACGATCAACTGGAGGAATTTATGGGATGTATTTGGGACAGACTGATGAAGAGGACAGAAAACATTGGTCACTCAGTCAAAACATGATAAATAATGAGGGTAGTTCTGTAGTCACTAGAGAGGAAAAAAAAAAAAAGCAACATTATCATAAAGACCATAAAAACAGTGAAAACATAGCAATCTACAGTTTTAACTTATTCCTCTTTTTTTTTTTTTTTTTTTTGCATTTATGATGGCAACATATTCTCAAAAATTAAAAAAAAAAATTGCAATCAGTGGAGTTAGGTTTATTTTCACCAATGCTGAATGTAAAGTCTTCATTAAGTCTTTTTATTAACTGATACTTTTTCACAAGAGATTGAGGACAGCTTTTTTTTTTTTTTTCAGTTAAAAAAACTGGAAATTTAGGTGCCCATTCATTTTGGAATTGTAAGTAGTCTTTAAACACTCAACCACCAGCAGGCTGGCATCTTTTTGAAATTAATGAAAACTGTGGTAAGGATAACCTGTAAATATCTAATCTGGATTCTAGTACATGGTGTTCTGCTTATGTTCTTCCTTCTTACCAGAACCTGACTATCTTTAACCTCACCACCACTAGCACAATGAAGAGTTAATATTAAGAAGCCACATTCTGTTTACATAATTGCACATTAATCGTTCTCCTATACTATATACACTGAAGTATAATTTAAGGCCTTCTACTAATTTTGTTATGTGTGGTATAGAAAAAACAGAATAGGAATAGGTAGTTGCAACTAGAAGCCCAGATGGAGGGGGGGTAACCAAAATTTTCTGCATGCCAATTATAACCACAAGTATCTCATCACTACCAAATGCTGATAAAATATTATTCCTCTGTCTTTGCTCTCTCTTTAGTTTTAACAGTAAGTATACTAGCTTCTGAAAAGCAGACACACTAGGTTTTTTGAGTTTGCTGTGTTGATTTTCTCATCTAGACTGTGCTGCATAATATGATTCATACAGTACCGTATACATCATAGGATATTCTGAAATACAATGATATTTTGTGGAACAACAAAAATATTACTGTTTTCGTTGTCTTCCTGTGCTGATTATGAAATCTGTATTCAGACAGGTGGTGTTTAGCACAAACATTTTTTCACCTAATTCATACTAATCTGCATTCCACATGCAGTCTCACTGCATATATCACCTAAATTCCTTATTTTTCCTCTGGCCCCCACAAGAGACTATTATTAATATTACTTTTATTATTGTCATTGTTGTCATTGTTTTGTTCCTTCCCCACAGATTCCAAATGAAACACAGTGAGTAGAAAAATCGTATTTTCTAGATTTTGGTCTGCAGTAAAGAATAATAAAGCTTACATAACATCATGCAGTTCATATTCACACCAGTGTTCAACCAGATTATCCTCAGTGTTGTTTTGTCTTTCTCCTCCATCTTTATGCCCTGTGTGCCCCACCCCAATAAATCTAACAGCTTCTCAGCTTTGGCTTAAGCCTCAGTACCAGAACAAGTGTAGTAATCAAACAAGAAGGTGTTTTTGTTTTATGTTTCCCTGAAATATCCGAAGGCCACTGCCCTGTAATAGCTCTTTGAAAATCTGAGTAAGCTGTTGCATTGCAATGTCACTACCACATCACCTGCTACAAGAGGACCAATTTCATCCTACATTTTCACATACCAGGATCTTACTGCCCAGACTTTTCCAGCAGTAAAATTGCAGAGCTGTTGGAGGAAATAGAAGTGCAGAAAACCCTTCACCCATTACACTCCAGGAAGGCCATTTAACCTAGGTGAGTGGATCTCACCATCACAGAGATGATAAGCTTTGCTATTGAGCATGTTTATGTGCAAAACATTGCCGAATGAAGCCTGGCTGAAAAAATAATTTATGGCAGCAGTCTGTGAAGACATCTTGCTCTAAAGTCTCTGCGTTCCATAAATTTGGGACTATACATGCACTGAGAGAAAAGACACAAGAGATATACCAGTCACTGGAGGAAAAAAAAAAAAAAAAAAAAAAACACTTTAAAAACACTGAACTGAATCCCATTAAAGTACCAATTGCTATTGAATGAAAGAACTGAGTAGGAAGTACATATTAAGGATGGATTCTTCCTGTTTCCTTTTTTTTTTTTTTCCCCTTTTCTCTTTACCATGAGCTCTACAGCTACAATAGAAACTGGATCTTGGTTTCACTTTAACTACAAAATTTTCCAAATTGTGATACCAGGATGAACAGAAAGCAAAATGCCCCATCATTTTCTACCAACACATGATTACTTTTGAGAGCATAGTCTCCATCTAGCTCAACCTTTCACTACTTCAAGAAAGAAATGGGAAAGCAAAGCTCCTGAAGAAATATTTAGCTATTGTTACAGTAGAATGTTAAAAACTGTCTTTTTCAGTTTGACAGTCTTTATGTATGGGTATTATTTTACCAAGCTGTTTACTAACACTTGCTGAGCATATGCAATACCATACAGATACAGAGATTCCTAAAGTTGTGGGGGTTTAAGTAGATGCAGAAGTCTGAAGAAAGTTGTCTTTCTTGAGATGAGAGCCAACTAAACTCTGGTAGTAATAGCTTTGGTAAGATTTTGTTTGGGCTTGACCTGTTAAAGGACTTGATTGATTTTCTAAGGCCTCATCTAACATAGTTTTGATATACTTCTACCTACACAGAACTATGTACCACCAATTACAAATCCTAGGAAGTCTCATCTTCAAACAAGTCTAACTTGCCCTACAAAGCTAAAATATTATCTCCATTAAACAAGTGTTCAGCATCACAATACAATGTTTCTGCAATTAAATTGAAACGTGTTATATAGTGCATAATAATTGGAGACAAAGTGTGAATACTTTTAAATGTGGCATATAAATTTCTAATAAAGGATACTTTTCAAATAGGATCTCCTGCTGAAAGAGTTCATTGTATCTAAAAAGTAGAAACCTGTCAATAATACCCATGTGTCCTATAAAATGTTTTCATTTCTTTCATGGTATGTTATGCTTCATCAGTTTCCTTAATCCTAGCTGCAGTTCACGTTGCCATGCTGAAACAGCTCACTGAGCAGTAATTTATCTCTTGACTGTGGCATAACAACCACAAATACAGGTTATTCTGGGAGTGAGGATTTGCATTGCATAAACTGTATTTTTAAAATCATTTTCAAATGAGATTAATTCATGATAGGAAAATTATTCCTCTATTTTTGGATCTGGTTTCCAAACACTTGAGGCTGAGTCTTGAGTGTTTTGTTGGATATCAGGCAGAATCTTCATTTGAGGATTAGGGATTTCTGTAAAAACGAAATGATACCACAAGAGAAATGAGAAGATGTTTCCCCCATTTACTTTAATACCTATTTAAAATTGGCATTGGAAAGATAATGACAGATTGCATTTTAGCTGAATTTTTCAGCTGTGCACTAGATGACTTGTATTTCTTTTCAATTAGGCTGACTGCTTTAGCGTGGTAGGAGATTACTTCTCCCGCATGCTGAAAAGATATTAACAATTAAAACTGGGGGGGGGGGGGGGGGGGGGGGAAGCAAGTATCAGAGGATTATAGCTGTTTTCTTTGCCAAATGACAAGGGTTTCTCTTTGTAAGTATCTTGTTTTAGTGTTTGCTACTAAGCAAGGGTGGTATGCATTGAATAGATATAATTATTGCAAGACAGTATTTTATATAGATAGATATTTAAGACAAATGTAAATATTTACATAACAGTCATACTTAAATAGCTTGGCCTCATACATCAGAATGGAGTGAAGTTGTCTTCAGGCATCATGCTGTGTGAAATGTGCTTCTCGAGCTTTCAAGGCCCAGATACAGTAAACAACACTCTTGTTTACTCCTCCAAGAACGGAAGAAAATTGAGGGATGTGTGAGCGCCTCCCTCCCAGTGTGGAAGAGGCTGGGGATGTTGTGGGAAGGCAAAGGTGCCCTCATGGCCCCAGCCACCTGCACCCTCACCCAGTTTCCCATCACCATGTTACAACATTACTGACCTACTTCTGGTGGTTTTCTTACAAATTACTATTGATTTAATTAATGGAAATTAAACTCAGTAACAATAGTAAAACCCCATTTCAGACAGTTTGCAATTAACATAACTCTCCTCTCTAAACCACCCTCCTGAGAGGGCAGGCAAATATATTGCAGAGATCAGTGGGATCCTGTAACTTTTATGTTCTCTCAAAACAACTCCTTGCTTTTTATTACTGAAGCGTGTTTGAATTTAGATTGCAGAGACATTCTACATTGTTAGTGTCTTTTAAGAATCTCAGAGTATCTGTGAAACACTCTTACCTTCATCTACTCTGTTTCCTTCCTGCTGATTTTTCCATACTAGCTACATATTAATTCAAACCAATGTTCATTTATTAAATATCTCAGCAACTAGGCAAACGTGTAGCAATCATAATTCCGTTTCCATCACAACAGGCAGGCTCCAAATTATGCCCACTTTTATCCTACTCCACTCACCTAAGTCCCATTGTTATGATTTATATCAATTCATGCATAGATAATGTCTATATGAGTTTAAAAAAAGAGATATGGAAAGATGCCTATACACAATGTATAACAAAGTATGAACTCCAAAGTTCATTTTGTTTTTGTATAAAGCTATCAAATCCTATATACACTTTTTTTTTTTAATCTTTCTCAGAACCACTTAAAAACTTGTTGAAATAGACTTTATCATGGGTTTTATCTTCTGAAGCAAACCCAGCTCAGCACTATTAACTTGCAACGGTACAATTACTCCTAGAGAATCTTCTGAATTATTGTGTAGTAAAAAAAGTTAACACCTTTTTTGATTATGCATATTCAAAAACAATCTCTAGGATCCCGATCTTCACTTTCAGTAACTTTGCAAAGTAAAAAAAGATCTTAGATACACACCAGTTAACAATGTTTGAAAACATAAACCTAGACTAAATTAACTTTAACATCTTTGGCAAATCCTTCATTCATGTGGTCTGAGATAGGCTGGTACAATTAGATCCAAGATCTAAGTACTGAAGTCCAAATGACAATGCAGGAAAAAAAAAAAAAAGAAAGAAAGAAAAGACTGCTTGTAGCATTTTAGCCTGTATACCATCTTCAAAAATAATCAGGAACAAGCATCTTATGTTCTACAATTCTTTTTCTTTCAATAGAGAAATTATACTGTAGGCAAAGATAACAGTAAAATGAAAATACGTTGATACCTATGCATGTACTCACACTTCCTTAGTCTTGCATCTGTAACCTACTCTTCATCCTTTTTAGAGTAGTATAACTTCAGAGCAGGTATTCATGATTTGTAACAGAGCAAACACTCATCAGAATTATGTCTGTCCTCATCTTTCACACAGAAAGATTCTGGATCAAAATCCTCAAGGTAGGTGAAGTTCTCTTTGTTTACAGTTGTCTCAATCAATTTGAGCAGCCTCTACTTTATGTGGGTTTTTCTTTCATATAAAAAAAAAACAAACACCTACAGTTTTGAAGACAGAGAGAATGGATACACACACTGCAGAGATGGAAGAACTCGGACACAAAGCTACTCAATTCTTATTTGAAGTCAAAACAGAATGAATGAGCATTCTCTGAAAGTACTCGGGAACTCTATTTATGAAATAGGCTTAGAAACAAACTGCCCTATGTGGTGGTTATTAGAGCAATTACTATTTGCTGTAATACTATCTGAACAGACACACACTGTGATGAAAGCTGCAGTTTAAAAAGCAAGGTGAGGGTCAACATGTTCAAATCAGGTTTCAGTTTTTGTCAGGTTTGTCACTGAATTTAATGCTTTGAACTCACTAATGGTAATTAATAGCTATTAACCACTGTTCAAAGCAGTCATACATCTATACACAGATAAAATACTTGTTTTAACAGTAAGTCTCCTGGCCGCAGAAATTATTTCATCTTTCTCCCAGTTCTTCCTCAATATGCATGATCCCAGGTGCCCAGAGATCAGCATCTTGTGTGAGCCCACTATTGACTTCTCTGCTCAGTGACCAGAGTTGCAAAACATTAAACTAAGAGTGCCAGCTGTAGTTGTTATTTTTTTTTTCCCATATATACTGCAACCATGCAGGGAGCTCTACAAATTCCTGGAAGAAGAAATATTGTCTACCCTTATTGGCTAGATGGCTTACTTCATTTTCTGACTCTTAAATATATTTCTAGCAGGTAGGATTGATTCTATAATGATAAAAAGTTCTGCATTTATGCAGATTGAAGTGAATCAATACTATTATTTTTTAAATTCCTAGAACAGGAATAATCTTTTATACATAATAAATGAATGAACTTGCACTCAATTGTATTTAAAGGATAAAAGTTATAATGGTGTGAATTCAAGAACTATATTAAGATCTGGAGCTTTGACAAATAAAGTATTGCTGTCAGCAATCACCCATGAGTGAATTGTCAGGGACAGAAATTAATGGTGGACACAGATACACAGCTAAGGCATATTTGGGGCTAGTTGGGTTTATTTACTCATTAACCGATCTTTACCAATCCTTAGTCTTTCTTTGAAGCTTTTTGCATTTAAAAGATATTTACAGTAGGGATCAACTAATTAAGCGTCAAGTTCCTACCAACAGGCAATATTTTTGCTGTGCTAGGGCCCGGGGCTGTAACAACAACCACCTCAGAAAATCCAAGCCACTAACTCGGATGCTAAACTTGGAATCAATCTTAGGTTAGTCCTACAAACAATCCAATATCTACAACAAGAAATAAAATAAGAATTATATACATATATAACGTATATATGTGTGTGTGTGTTTTTCCTTCATCTGAGAAGAAATCTGAGATGGACAGCCCCTAGATGTAGTTTTTTATTCCATAATAAAAATGCATGTTGCTTGTAATTTAAGTCTATATGCACAGGTACTCATGGAGAGAGTGGGTTTATCTGCTTGCTCTAATGTTAGAAAGAGGACATTAGATTCAGACCACCTCTTAGTTTGCATTTACAAAGCTTGCTATGTATTAGCTACAAAACAGTATTTTCCAGTTCACTCTGAAAAAGAATAAATATACTTTGATGGAGAAGTACCTAACATGCAGGCTTATTTCAGTTACTGTAGAGTGTTTGTTACACTAGTGCACACACTAGATATTTTCTGAAAACTGTCAGAGTCACTCTCAGATGACCACAAGACCTCTCTGTTAAGCCATATGAGATTTAATAAAATAATAAATATCTGAAGTAGATAATTCCCTGTATGCCTACAGTTGTATACATGCAAACATACAGACATACACACAGAGTAA
The DNA here is from genome assembly GCF_047663525.1 of Anas platyrhynchos. Lineage (NCBI taxonomy): Eukaryota > Metazoa > Chordata > Aves > Anseriformes > Anatidae > Anas > Anas platyrhynchos. Next base: position 42,773,266 of record NC_092590.1, on the reverse strand, counting down.
TTAAAGTTGAGAGGAACCTCTGGAGGTAATACAGCCCAATGCCCTCCCAGCTGCCCAGTATCTGAAATAAATGTGAAACAAATCAAAAAGGAAGAGAAAAAGATCTTGTATGGAATGTTTCTGAAATAGTATAAAAGAAAGATAGACAGACACACAGACAAGAAAGATTTCCTTGAGTAGTGGCTAGTAGCATTGTTGCTCTCCATTTGAACGTTATGGCCTTTCAAAATCACTCAGGTAAGACAACTGTTGCAAGTTTTTACTTGAAGAGTCTCTAAGAGAAACATCTTGTTACCATGCTAATGTGCCCAGTTGTTTTTTCTTAGGAATTGCCACCACTGAGTTCTTGCAGTTATACACCTGCAATGGTCACTAAAAACTCTAAGAATTTCCGAATAAATAAATAAATAAATATATTAACTTTACAGATGTTCCCTAGAAGATGGGAAAAATGAATCATTTAGCTCCAAATTTATCATTTTTTCTGAAAATTTGTTTGTTTCCCTGGGTATTTTTGCCTTTATAGGATTAGTTGTTTTTGCATTGATCTTCTCAGGGCTATCAGATTATCAGTGGAGAGAAGTGTCCAACAGTTATCACCTACTTATCATCCAGCAGCAGTCATCAGTAGGTTTTGGTAACAGTGTATGTATGCAGTTTACTTTACACATCTCTAACTGTGAATGACCTGAGACACCATGAACACACAACATGTATGGAAAAGGGAAACAGGAAAACATACTGATGAAAAAAGCAAATTACTGAATCATCAAGCAAATAGTAGTACTTCCTAGATCTCACAGAAGCCTTTTTAATCCCTTACATTTCTAGCCTTTATGGCTTTATAAAATGAATTTGCAGTTTAAATAATATACATCACAGCTCTTATTGCTCCACTTTTCCCCTTTTGTTTGTAATAGCACTCACAGTGAAAAATAATAATCAAATGTAGAAAGTCACAAGAAAAGGACAAGAACATTTTTATATGCAGTGGTTCCAGCAATAAAAAATTATAGCCATAGTTTCAAGTTCTTCACCTACAGATCTAACAGCATGATCTTGGCCAGTACTAAACGCCGTTTGCTCCAAACTAACTAGAAATACTGCTGCAGGTGACAAACACCTGCTCTCCTCACCTGTGCCAAAGTCAACACTGCAGTGGCTATGAAAAATAGACCTCTGTATTACTTTGAAGGTAAACCAAAATATTCTGATATCTTAGACATAAACAAGACATGAAGGCATTTGATAAGTGTATACCATCCTTGTTCTCTCCTCGGAGCTTCAGAATTAGAATATGTGCAGACACATGCATTTACATATACATAAGCACACGCTTTTTTCAAGAAAGTCAAAGTTCAAAAGTCACCTCTAAAGACTGTTCTTATTGCAATACCCATTAAAAAAGAAATTGTGATGCCATTGAAAACCTACTCAAAACACTGAAAAAGACATTAATGCAACTTTTACTGCAGAAACACAATTATGCTGCTTTGCTCACTAAATTTCTGTAGACCACACATTTCCTAATATATATAGATCACAGAAAATATGGTGGGGTACTCTGTCAGCTAGTGTTGAAGTGCTGTATGCTCATGCTGAAGTCCTTGAAACTTCATTTTATTGATGTGCCTTAATTGCATTGAGTCCTACCAAACACAGCCCATGTAGGCCTAAGGCTAAGTGAAGCCCATGCATTATTTTTTTAAGAACTTCAATATTAAGCCCTCATTCAGAATAAACTACATGTTAGATACAGATAGCTATAGAATTTTATTTTATTTTATTTTTTTTTTAAGAATAAAACCAAGGCAGTCTTGCAAAACTCTTATCTTGATCCAATCTTATTCCCCGTTTATGCTAACAATATAGAACAGGTAGCTTGGAGCTCTTTATCTTTCCACTGATTGTATCATTTTGTATTCTGTAAGTACTTCATTGTCCTCAGTTATAAATGAGCTGTAACAGAATTTTAATAAAATTCAGGAAACACTTTCTGATTCATGTTTGCTATTAAACACAACTAAAATGAAATTTATTATTTCAGTTGGGATAATACATTTAATACTGATAATGATAGATCGCTTAAGATATTAACTTCTAATCAGATGTAACTGAAATATCTTTCAGCTTATAAACGTTTAAGTATTGTGTTCGGCTGTGCTCTGTTTCTTCACTGTACAACAGAAAATACAATCAAATGACTAGATTTTCTGTACTGTAACGTTTTGTTAAATTCATTCAACCAAGCAATTGCAAGTTCAAGAAATTGGTTATTTCCTGTCAAAGAGTATGTTAGCATAACATGTTGAATAGCTTCTGCATGATACTGAAGAAGAGAGATTTCATTTTCACAAGCTGTATTTGTTGCAAGAACTTCCTTGTTTCCTTTATATCTTACACTGGCTATCGAATCAGACTCCTTTAAACAAAAGATATCTAGAAATATTGGATACATGTTCATTTACTGAGCATTATTCATTCTATATGCATGTTGTGTGTTTATATATTTCATACATGTTCGAGTTTGGTAATTACATAATACAGACCCCATTTATTAGTTTTATTCATATAACCCAAGTAGATTTTTAATAAAATTGTTAATTAAATTTAATCAAGTTTCAATCCAATAAACCTTTATTTTAATCCTTTTCTCTGAATGTTGAAGTTTACTCCTGATTTATGAACATACCCTCATTGTATAACTTATGCCTTGGAGTGATAATTTGCAGATCAGTTATTTGACAAGAACTGGGAGGAAGCCATTTCCTCTTTCTTTGCCCAGCTGCTCTAGGCAGTGAGAATAAAGAGACACTATAAACTATTTTACCTTCCTTAAAATCCACAGAGAACAATAGATACTGCTCCTTTGGGTAAACTCCAATCCCTCAGTCCCCTATTTAAGTGATATTTTTACACTGAAACTCAAAATGTTTCAGGTAAAAATACATTTTTTTTTGTTTGTTTGTTTTTAGCACCAAAACATAGCCACCTTTCTTGTTTCCCTAAGACTGTATGTAATAACTCAAATGAGAAGACCAAAATTCAAAATATGAACCACATTCAGTTGGGTAAGATTGCCAGGGGAAAATGGACATTTAGAAATCTGCTCTACAACAAACAGAAAGTAGTTTTTCTTAGTGACTGTTCATAGTGCTCTACTAGGTACAATAAGATGTAGTATTTTAGATTTGCCATCGAGAACCCCAAGAATTTGCCAAGCCTCAGCATTCAAATGTTTTCTCTTTGCCAGTGTCATAGTTGACTGTTATTGAATGATTATATACTGTAAAATTACATCAAAACAAAAGCCACCTTTAAAAATTGTCCCTTTTTGCATGGTGAATCATCTCAAGCAACTACCAGTTGTGGAAGATGGAGCCTTTTCTTAACAGTTGTTCTTGTTAAAGACCTTATACTGTTATTGCTAGGAATGAAAGATGCATGCTAGCAACATCATACAAGCTACTTGTGCTGAGACTTTCTTTTTTTGGGGGGGGGGAGGGGGGTCATGTTTGTTTGTTTCCTGGAGTTTTCAGGGAAAAATAACCTAATATTTATAAGAATGAAATGGACAGCCTCTCACGTAAAGCCTGAACCAGGACAACAGGTAATTTACTTCAAGATAGTTATAAACCTTGAAACAAGCTCACTATAAGAAAAGCTAAGATGTTAAATATAACTGTTTCTCTAGAATCATAGAATCATAGAATATCCTGAGTTGGAAGGGACCCTTAAGGATCATCAAGTCCAACTCTTGACACCGCACAGGTCTACCCAAAAGTTCAGACCATGTGACTAAGTGCACAGTCCAATCTCTTCTTAAATTCAGTCAGGCTCGGTGCAGTGACCACTTCCCTGGGGAGCCTGTTCCAGTGTGCAACCACTCTCTCTGTGAAGAACCCCCTCCTGATGTCAAGCCTAAACTTTCCCTGCCTCAGCTTAACCCCGTTCCCGCGGGTCCTGTCGCTAGTGTTAATGGAGAAAAGGTCTCCTGCCTCTCGACACCCCCTTACGAGGAAGTTGTAGACTGCGATGAGGTCTCCCCTCAGCCTCCTCTTCTCCAGGCTGAACAGGCCCAGTGCCCTCAGCCGTTCCTCGTACGTCTTCCCCTCCAGGCCTTTCACCATCTTCGTAGCCCTCCTCTGGACACTCTCCAACAGTTTCATGTCCTTTTTATACTGTGGTGCCCAGAACTGCACACAGTACTCGAGGTGAGGCCGCACCAGCGCAGAGTAGAGCGGGACAATCACCTCCCTCGACCTACTAGCGATGCCGTGCTTGATGCACCCCAGGATACGGTTGGCCCTCCTGGCTGCCAGGGCACACTGCTGGCTCATATTGAACTTGCTGTCTACCACGACCCCCAGATCCCTCTCTTCAAGGCTGCTCTCCAGCGTCTCATCTCCCAGTCTGTACGTGCAGCCAGGGTTTCCCCGTCCCAGGTGCAGGACCCGGCACTTGCTCTTATTGAACTTCATGCGGTTGGCGATCGCCCAGCTCTCCAACCTATCCAGATCCCTCTGCAAGGCCTTTCCACCCTCATTTGAGTCCACAACTCCTCCAAGTTTGGTGTCATCGGCAAACTTTCTCAAAATACCTTCTATTCCTACATCCAGATCGTTTATAAAAATATTGAAAAGTACCGGCCCTAAAATGGAGCCTTGAGGGACCCCACTAGTGATCGCCCGCCAGCCTGACGCAGCCCCATTCACCATAACCCTTTGGGCCCTGCCCGTTAGCCAATTGCTCACCCATCGTGAGCAATCACCTCTAACCACCTGGAAATTAATCTCAAGATTGTATCCAGTCCTGTAGATTAAAATCAGGCACAACACAAATGGTTATATCAATTACACACTGTTCTACACTAGGAAACAATAATACATATTGTAGTAGTCCATTTAGAGTCACTTAAAGTTTAAAATAACATCTCTCTACCTGATGTGATGCAAAATCCTGGAATCAGGCAATTTCTGGAATCAGCTTAGGTACTAGTGAAAATGCCAAGCTCTATCCTTTCCATACAGTAATGTAAAATCTGGGTACTGAAGAAAAAAAAAAAAAAAAAAGGCAAGTCAAGACATTACCTCTTTCACCCATATTAATTACACTTGTATTTTTTCAGTGTGTTGCTTAACAGATCTAAAGTGTATTTCCCAATATATTTGCTTTGCTGGAGCTGTACTTTATAAAAACCCAAACATGTTAAAGAATGTTGATTTTTAAATTAGGTTTATAGTAATATTTAATCTTTGAGATCTGGTCCTTCCCAGAATGCAACAAATCCATTCACAAATTAATAAAGAATATAAAATATATCTCCTCCCATAAATGGCATTGTGATTCTCCACATACCATCTGATGGACTCAGACATAAGTATTTCAGGCTGTCACCTTGCACTGCCCTGAGAAAGACTCACAGGTTTATTTGATTGCACAAGGCAAGGTTGTACAGAGAAGGGAAAATAAAGCAACCATTTAGTTTCACATAGATTAAAGATTAAAACATCGGGCAACTGAGTTTTAAGGGGGGGAAAAACAAACAAACAAAAACAAATTGCTCTTACAAGCCACTACCAATGGGGACAGAGAGAGTTGGCAAACTGCATTGTTAGCAGTTCCCATTCCTGTGAGAAGACCAGGCTTGACTGTAAAAATAAAGGTTAGTTGTCTCAGTGATTGAACGTTTTTTCTTCAGAGAAAGTGTCTAAGGACCCAAGAGTCTCCAACCTCTGACCTTCTAGGTCTCATTAAAAGATGCTCTTTTTCATATTTTTTCTCTTCAGTCTAGAACCTCCTCAGCTAACAAACAGTCCCTCCACCAGCAGGGTCTCAGTGAGGAAGACCTAAGCATGAGCACCTTCAATGCCACCCAGCAGCATGTTAAGGCATTGCAATGAAGAGGATGAGAATATTGTCACCAAGCAAGTATTAAAGGGAAACAACACAGAGCCAGATCTACAGAGTTCCTGTTGTCCACGATGGAGCAACTGCAAGCCACAAAACTGATTTGCAGAGTACTTCTCTGGGAAAAGAAGCTTACAGATTAACATATTTTCTCCTCAGAGAACACACTTCTCTCCAGCTCAAACCTTTTTTGTTGGGTCTCTAAAGAGCTCAGACTATTACCTAATGGAGTTATTTTCACTGTTGTTGACCTTTACTATGCGAATTTGTATAAATATAAGCCCTGTCTGGCTGAAAGGGCAGTGGTAATAAAGTCTCTTAATCCAAGACTAGAGGTGGAAGACTGTAGATGCAGTTCAATGTACCTTAGTCTGAGAATGCTTTTACCTACCTGCAAGTGAGAACATGTTAACATGACTGCCTTCAAAACTAATCAGTATTACTTTCATATCCCCACTTTTCTGTTGAAAATAATGAGAAATCACTGAACAGTTAGTTTTAAAAAAATAATATATTAAAAGATTTTGCTGTATGAAGTTGATTGTTTTTAAAATGCCTACCTAAAATTGTTAATGTAAATTATGAACTGGATATCTGTTTAAAGCAGGCTTTGTTTAATGTGTTTTAATAGAAAATAATCAGTGCAGTATATACAGTACATTTCCATTAGAGTGTTGCAACATAAAAATATTTTATAGTATATCGTAAACAGTTTTGTGTTTACAATACATTTCCATTAAAGAGATCTGTTATAGAAGCTGTTTTTAAAAATCAAACAGTAAACAGTTTTCAGCATAGAATGTTTCCATTAACAGCCTCTGCATAACGAAATCATATTTAGAAAAAAAAAATCTAGTGATTGTTTTGCATAAAAGGTGCATTAGCATGGAAAATTTCAGCAAAAATTATGATCTTTTGATTACATTTAGTTACTGCATTCCTGTCAGAAGCACATACTACAGTGGTGGTAGGTGAATTGCTGGTTTAGATAAGCGAAATATAATTCATAATTGCTATAAATGCATTATTTTATTTTCTTTCAGAGATCTTTCTGACAGTGCAGATTCTGCATTTGAGTATGGTGTGCATCAAAACACCTAGAGGCTCAAGCCAGACAAGGGCAAGGCGGTACACCAACACAAAGAAGAAAGCTTCTGGGGGGGTGGGGGTGGGGGGCATAGAAGAGTAAATGGAGTGATGTGCCTTGCTTAAGACCATAGTCACATCCTTACCACAACAGGGAAGAGTAGCCAGACCTCCACAGTACCACAGCAGGCCTGGAGAGCCCCTTAGGATATTCAGCTTAGAGTTTCTGATCAATTAATTTCTTAATTCTGCTTGAAGCATTTGAGACAGCAAACATCGCATTCTCTGCTTGTTATTTTTACTGGTACTGGCAATGGTCAGTAGTCTTCTGCCTTTTTAGGGATGCACTCACAAAAATTACAGATTTATTATACTCAGCCAGTAGGGACTGCCATCAAATGGATTTAAAGTTCATTGTTCATTTAGACTTATACAGATCACTCACATGCAAACTTTTTAACAATGTGCTTATCTAATTGCATTTATAACTGCACTTATTTTTTTCCTTATAAACAAATGCTAGGATATGGGGCTTTTCTATTCTAGGTTCTTGCTCTCAAGACTTACCACAGTAGTCTTTTCTGAAAGATTCATGATTTCAAATCAAATGTATTGCTAGAGGTAGCTACTTTATGGATGGCTTTATGAGGGTTCTCCCATCCCACTCTACAAAAGCATAAGACAAATATGTATTTTAATTCTACAAGATCCAGAAGTTGATTCAGAGCTCATTTATACTTCCTTAAATAAATTTAAAAAAAAAAAAAAACATAAGTAATCTTGCTATAATGAGTATGATAAACCATCAGGAATTAATGCAAAATGTTAATACTTACACCAAGAATGTGGGAGATATTTTTCCAATTTGCATTTTGTTACTGCTTTATGATATTTACACTCTAAGGAGCATATATTGCATGTAGTATTAATACTTTTAAATCAATTTAATGTTCAGTGCAACTACGTTAATGTAATATTATGGTTAAGGAATTTAAATACATAAATGCCAAGAAATTCTAAAGCTGTTTCCCACAACAGCCATAACTCAGTTGCATATAAATCTTAATGTAACAGGAGTATTAAAAATATGAAAATTAATTCATTAAAGTAGGCTTTTTGGAAGATACAACATCTCTTCACTGATTGTTTCAATGACTAATAAAGCATTTTGCTCTCAATAGCCACTCAGAGCCAAACAATCTCCAACAGTCTTGTATTACTTCTGCAGCAGCACATCATCTGCTCAGCAGAACCCTTATGACTGTTCATTTGTGAGCAAAAGCAAAATTATTCTGGGTAGTGCCAAAGTTGCAATTAGGAGTATGCTATCTCTTTCTATTAATAAACACCCCTCACTAAAAACTGTCCCTTCCTTTTGCTCAACTGCTTTTGGTGTCTTCCACAGTCATCGCCTCCGCCTGCCCAGAAGAATAAAAACTTGCAGTCCAGGAAAGTCCTGAGCTATTTCAGCAGCTGGACTCGGTCGTACCAGCAGTTCTGCCACCACTTCCATAGCTAAAGTTGACCAGGTCATGGGGACAACACCATAACTATTCTCAGAGATGGACATGGGACAAACAGTAACGCTTAAAGGTACAGCTTAATCAGCCATACCCTTTGGCTATCAGTACCCACCTCTGTCTCCCTATTTGCCCACTGTTTTTGCCTAGTATTTGTTTAGCTATGGCAGGCATAACACTTCACTGCAGTGTCCTCCCTTTCTATTTGGCAACTAGGATGAAAGAGCCTCCTCCTGACCAAAGACTGAGCAGAACAAGCCACAAGCAGCAAAGAGGATATGTGAAATCCACCAACTCTTAAGGCCCATTCCTACTCCATTTTAAAATTCATCTACAGACAATGCTGAAAGTCAGACCAAAGAGTGAGACACAAAGATAATTTCACCAACACAGCATAGATAAGCATTGGGCCCATGTCTGTCAGCATCATATACACTTCAAAAAGTTACCAGTTCTGTAAGCTTTACCATCCACACTTGTTGATTTAATATGTTGTCACTATCCCAAATAATTAATAAGATCATAAATAATAATGGAGCACATTCCTGGAAATAAGGACAAAACATAGAGCTGGTACATGATCTAAGAAATGCTAAGTGGCCACCCCTCACCCTTTGCAGTGCAGGAGCTTCTGTAGTAGCTTTTTATTGATCAATTGCACTCCCAGGAATAATGATATGAAAGGAGTTCTAAGGAAAGAAAGACTTTACAAGACCTATAAATATAACATATGTGGAAGTACACACTACACCTATCAAACTCTGGCTGTTGCTCTTGAGAGCTCATGGGAAGCATTTAGAGTAGGTTACGAAGGCTTTCATATTTCTGAATTGGTAAGGAAAATGATGTCCTGTTATTAAAGACTTCTTCCAGCTTTAACTATGAATCTGACATAAGTGTCAAGAGGAAGCAGAATGGTAGGAACTTGTTATAATGAAATATTTGATAGGTTCACTGGAGCTATGGAAAAGGAAAAAAGTCCAAAAAAAAAAAAGTGAAGCTTCTTATTAAGATCCAGCTAAAACATAAGCCAGAGGACAGAGTAATACATAGCAGACTTTTGTGGTGATATAAAAAAATAACAATTTAGAAGCAAATTGTATACTGTGAAGTAAAGATAAAGGAATGCCAGTTAAATACCTGTTATTTAATTAGGTTTATACTCATAAGCAGTTATGCATAAATTAATATAGGAAATACTGCATGCTTGCAAAACAGGAAAAACAACCTACACATTTAAAATCCTATGACACAATACAATTGGTTGCCATATTCACAATCCTGTAGAGTTAGTACTAGTAAGATAATTAAGACAGTAGACATTTCTTCTATAGGAAATTACCACCTTTAACTAAAACTTCAGACATTGTTAACGGCTCTATACTATCTATTTAGCATGTACATTTATAAATACTATAATTTGTATAATCAGCATCATTTGTAGCATGTCTCTTTCTACTTAACCCATTCTTGAGAGTATAATAAACACCCAAAATACAATTTTTAACTATTTTGGGGGATATGTTTGAGATAAAGCGGAGACACAGCACACACTAAACCAATCACAAACTTATGTTTTACAAAGCCAGTTATTCATCCAGCAACAGCAAACGTCATCTTGAATTAAAAAGAACCCATTCATATATAAATGTGATACCTCTAAGGCCAAAATATTTGCCTGCACAGGAACTTACCAAAAGACTTTGTCTCCCTCCCCTTACCATTATCTAAAAGCTCTAGTTTAAGGCAAAAATGTTTCCAAATCACAAGCGACAGTAATTGATCAGCTATGCAAAACAGGCAGCAGATCATACCTGAAAGTATGTGATGTAGTAAAACAGGGATATAGAAGGAAATCTTAACTTTCAGACTGACAGGGTTGACCCCTCGGGTCGTGTGTACCAGACAACTATGTACAGTTTTTTTGAGTTGAAGCACACCCTGCCTCTTCCACAGTTGTGGCAAGTCAGAAACATCTGCATTGTCCCAAACCAGCCCATGACTGGCCTAAAATAAATTAATAATAATAATAATAAACACAACGCTGTAGAAATAGTGGCATTAAGCACATACTATAAGTTCTCTGCAATTGCAAATTCTAACTGTAGCTAAGGTCTCTGTGTGCCCAAATTAATGGTGAAAAAAAAAAAATCAGTGTCAAACCTAAAACCATTGCTCAGGATAAAGAGTCTATGATGAATTCTTACCAGCAGGAGTTCTAGAAGTGCTTTTTTGTGTACACTCTTCCAACCCACAGAGCCCATCTCTACTTGGATGGGAATGGTTCATCACGCTCATCACTGACATTGGTGAGTAGATAGATAGATATTCAAGCATACCTCTGAAAGATTCAAGTGCAGTACTGAGATAGTAGCCAGTAATTATCAAGGATAAGTAGTGTGATTGCTGTGATTCTTTCTAGGTAAATCATACAGAGAGGACTTCCTTCTCAAATGGCTTCAGATTCCTCTTGCATGTTGACCATTAGTGCATGAAAGCTTTCCTGGTAACAAAGAGTTAATGTTTTGTTTATAGGTGTAATCCAGAGTCTTTACTGTACCCATGCTTATCCTGCTCAAGGACGAATCTCAGAGAGAATGTAAAATTTGTAGCATAAGCATTTCTGATAGTTTATGTTGACTCTAAATTTTGTGAGTAATATCCCTCAAGTGGGATAAATGAACACACAACCAGCTTTAATGCTCCTACAAGCACTCAGCTCATGGGATTGTTCTCTAGATCAACCACACTGAAAGCCAATTGATTCTATATATTTCAGTACACATCTGAAAATATCTTTGTTCATTAGCAATACTGCTGCTTCATGGGGTTATTACCATACTTTCAAAGGACACTTCTTTACCTTGGAAAGATTTTAGACAATGGGGAATTCCTTTTGGGAGGGTCAAGAATTAATTAGAGTTACTCTATGAATAGAAATTTTATACAGCAAAACCCAGAAGAACTAAAGCTAAATGCCCCAGAAGCAGAAGGCACATGCCTGAACTATTATGGGAGTCTTTGTTGGCATAATTTCTAGGCAAAAATCTCAGTGATTAAAAGGGCCCCTTTCATTATTACCATATTAGAAACATATGCAGACTGCTTATATTAATGTTTGAATGCTCATACTTAAATAATTAAACAAAGTGATGCTCTTTTTGTGCATGTTAGCCACAAGTCAATTATTAAAATATTCAGATGAAACAAATAAAACATTGATTTACCCTTTGAATCCTACTGAAACACTCAAATCAAGACCCTTGCTGACAACTTTTTATTGGTTTATTTTAAAAATCAGTGTCTGTCCAGCACCTTGCAACTCCTCTACACCTGACAGCTTCTGCTTATGCAGACTGTAGCTCTGAAAATAACTTTATACAAATAATAATAATAATAATAATCTAGTTTTCCTGAGGAAAATATTACAAATTTAAACTGCTTGCAACTCACCAGTTTGACAAAATCCCTTATTTCTGTGTTCACATCCAGCTACATGCAGTTGTTTGCTGCTGCAGGAAGCAGGGAAAAGCAGAGCTAGCACAGAAGTGGCAGGGGGGACACCATCAACATGCACCAACACACCACCCATGAGCTAATGTTTTTGGAAGCTGCTCCATTTTGCACTTCACTGCAGGAGGGACAGTGTCTCCTGCATGGCTCTGTGTCTGTTGTCTAATCGCTAGGCCACTTACTTTCTCATGCATGTAAATTAATGAATTAATATGATTAAACAGACTTTGTAGGAACTGGGGATTCATATCGCTAATGAACACTTCAGAATTTATTTATTTTTCCAATCTAAAAGAGGGAACACAAACAATAGATTGTTTTGGTCAGCCATGTTGCAATTATTACTCCCATAGACAAGCACAGTAGTGCTTTTGACCATAGAAAAGATTACAAGATTACAAACTAATATATTTAGTACAAAGTACACATAAAACAAAAGGCCCTATGAAGTTTCTCATTATTTTCCTGAAATAGCTGGTCTAGTTGTCAAAGGCTAAATTATAATTTGTAACCCCCCCAAAAAACCCTTATGTTTAAGTATGTGGAATGTAACTCCATGCTATGTTGGTGAGGACTGAGATAGCTGCAAAAAACACTAAGATATGCTTGTATAACCAGACTCCTAGTACTTCTTACCCAGTTAACAGCTCACTCAGCCTTCTGCCAATGCTTCCCAGACATGAATAAACTCCTGTTTTAAGTAATGCCTTTGTTCCATGCAGAGATAGAGAGGGATATTCTGAGTAGACAAAGATGCCTATGAAATCAGCTGCTAGAGGATAAGGCCCCCTCATAGGCTGTATTTCACGCAGCCTGTCAAAGTATTTGTTATCTAGTAACTGTTTTGACTTACTTGGTGGATAGATATTATAGAAACAGAAACCTCTTAAGATTTATGGTAATGGAAGAAAGAAGGAAGCTTACTCCTCTCCTTCTCCCCTCCCATCTGCCTCTCTCCCCCCCCCCCGCAATAGTCACACAACCACCAATGTTAAAGTGATGCTACAGCTGCTGAGCTGAAATAATTTTTCGTTCTTCTTTGTATTGTCTTATTAACAGTAATGTGGTTTCTAGCAGATGATCTTACTGTCACTCTGGAGAATACTTGTTTTATTGATGAAAAGAAGAAAAAGTCATTAGCAGTAATGTTGGTGAAGGTGCATATATTCGTAGCAGCAGAATGGAAAACACAAATAGAATATTAAATGCAACAACTAGCAGGAATGCAAAATTAGTCAAGTGCAAAGTTGTGAGAAATTAAAAAAAGAGAAAGCCAAACAGTTCAAGTATTTACAAGGGGTCCGGCCTTGCTAGCTACAGCCCGCTCCCTGCTACTTGGCTGGCATGATAGGGTACTGGAATAATCTGGGTAATGGAAAATCCAAGCTTATAGGCATTTTGTGAGCATATTGCAGGGATCTAAACAGCTCTGTAGAGTCAGCTTGAATCAAGCAAGGCTCATAACACACTGCTCGGCTCTGTCCCTGACTGACCTGGGCTGGTTGCCTGCGGAGCCACCAAAACGCCTGCGCTCTGTGCATCCCGCTCTGGCAGGCTGTTACTAGCCCGAGCACAGCGACAGCCCTGAGCCAGCACACTGAGCTCCCGCGGCACCATGCCCAAGATAATCACCTTTCCCACGAGCTGGACACCGGGATGCACACACAGAGTGACAAAGCCAACTCCGGACAGCCCCACACCACCCTTCACAGGGCCAACAGCAGCTGCACTGGGGCTCCCCGGCCCCGAGAGTGCCCGCAGCGAGCAGGGGGCTCGTGTTGTGATGCATACCTTATGCAATGTGCATCAGCGACAGAGGGGAGGAGGGGGAAAGATCAGCTACAAAATGAAATGTCTCCGCATAGTCAGAGCGCAGGCATTTGAATCCTGGAGTTTCTCATGTGTCTGATCAGCATGGTATTTAGGCATGTAAGTAATCTCTTGTGTTTTTCATGTTTAAATCGAAATCTCTGGGCACACACAAAACCCTGCAGGACTTAGCTTAATTTTGCTAAAAAAAATATGTTTTTCACTGTTTAAAAACAAAGCTTGTCAAATCAGCAAATAAATACTTTTCTATTGAAATCTTATTGAAGGTTTCAGAAGAAAAAAAAAACAACAATATATCCCCTTTGACAACTGAGTATAGATTAAAGGACATTTTTTTTTTTAGATACGATCTTCCAAATTAAAGGTAAAGTAAAACCTGACCTGAGACTAGTGATCTCAGTGTACTGCTCTGCTGGTAAGCACTGGTTGGAGCTAATTAACGTGTCCTGAAGCCTCTGCAGCTGCCTCCTGGTCAGGAGAGGCTGAGAGCATTGGAAGTGCACCTGAGCTTAGGCAAGACTTCATACTTCATGGCTGTGCCTACCAGAAAACTGTGTGTAGTCATCAACAGAAATTAAAGCTGGTCAGGAATTTTCTACTAAAATATATTTTGCAGTAGGGAGAAAAAAAAAAATCACAGTTGAAAAAGCTACTGCCTTCTCTTCCTGACCCAAAGCAAAAGCCAGCCTTTTCATCTTCATGATCTCTTTGGCCTGGCAGGACATGATATTAACTGATGTTCAAACCAGTGTACTAGGGGAAGAACTGAAGAACACTTTTTAAAGTCTGTCATTTCATAAACCAATCCATATATGTCATACATTCCTCTAAAGCTATAAAACATTTTATACAGTGCATTTTATTCTATTTATTTGACTATAATTCACTTCTGTGTATATTGTACCTACATTAATAACATCATTAGGGTTGCAGTGATCTTATAAATATCTTATTAAACTTCCTGAGGTCAGAAAAATCCAACCTCGTAGCTGCTCCACCAAAACATCCATATCTGCTAGTATAAGCGTATTCCAAACCAATTCCAAACATATCACAGCAACCAGAATTACAAATGGAAATCAAATAAACCACTGAAATGCCATCACTCAGCTCTGCTGTGCTGTGGCACCTGCTCCCAGGCTGGATGCGTGCTGGGGCCACCCCGCAGCCCTGTGCCAAGATGAGCAGTCCCTGTGCAGTCTCCACCATGACCTCTCTCAGCAACAGCAAGGGACCCCATGTGCAAACTGAAAGTATGAGGTGTAGCACAGCCATCACCTCTGGGGTTTGATTCTTCTTCTGCATGCACAACTCAAAAAAGTCTTAAGATAGTCAGCACAGTTTCCACTAGCTGATTGATCTAGTGCTTTTCAATGCCCTGTCTTTATTTTAACTTACATTCACTTGCAGTCTCTCTCTCCCTCCCCCCCCCCCAAAAATTCTACTGCTTGGTGTTGCAATGTTTGCTTCTTTCACTGTTATTTCATTAAATAGCAAATCACTCCGAGTTGTTCTCCTCCCATGTCCTGAAGAAAACTCCTTTCCTCTTTTATTGCATTCTGTCCCCCATGACCTTGTTGATCAAACTTTCCCTTTAGAGAAATTCTCTACATGAGTCCACACAGGTTGCACCTAGGGAGATGCAGTCAGTTCAGAGAACCAAGGAAGGAGAAAAAGCCCGTTAGATTTATGAGCTATAACACAGTGGGGCAAATCTGCACCATATAAAATACAATATTGAAATGTTTCCAAAAATAATTTATTATCTCATTATTATTTTTCCATGAGCTTTTAATTTCAATATTTCAGCTTCAGTTTCAACAAGATTTGGTAAAAAAAAAAAAAAAAAAAAGGTGGAATACCAGTTTCCCACTAGGTGGAAATGCTGATTTTGTCTCAGATCTAATCAAGATCATTTAGTTAAATAAAAATAAAAACATAAATCCCAGATTTTTCAGAGCAACCAATTTTTGATTGAAGGAAACATTTGGGAATGATGAAACAACACAACATAGACATTCAATCATATTGAATAAAGTTGCAACTGTTTCATTTATATTATTTAAAACTCATATTTAGTGAGTTTTAGGACTTAGTTTGGCTCTAATTTGAATACATATAAGTTCCATTGCCAGAACATATGTTCCTTGGTTCTCTAGCTTAAGATTTTCAGAAACAAAAAATGCATTACTTTAGTTACTATGAAAACTCTCAGAAATCGGAAACTACAGACAGTGAAGCACCAATTTAATGAGAGGCTACCTGTGGTTAGGCATAAACTAGCAACTACAGTTATTTTTTAATTGCATACCATCTTTAGCACTGTAGATGTAAAGGTCTTTGAAAGTTTAATTCCCCTAGAGCACTAGGGACCCAGGAAAACTTTTTTAAATAACTGAGATAATAGCAAAAAAAAAAATCATGATAACAGTTCAAAATTTTTATAGTATACTTGTCAGAGCAGATATCTGTCTATATTGGATCAAGGCCTGTGGCAGCACAGCAAGGGGAGTGTGGAGGCAATACACAGGCAAGACTACAGAATCGCAGAATATCCCAAGTTGGAAGTGACCCACAAGGATCATCAAGTCTGACTTCTGACTCCACACAGGACCACCCCCAAAAAAATAAATAAAATCAAGCCATATTTCTGAGGGTGGTGTCCTAAAGCCTCTTGAACTCCAACAGCCTTGGGTTTTGGTGTTTGAAGAGAAGGAAGTGTAGAGAAGTAGATTTCTTGAAAAACAGGACTGCAGCTGGACACAACAGATGCACGCTGAGTAGCTCATTATAGATGGAAAAAACTGCTGCTGCCAGCTTTACCCATTTGCTAGCAGAAGATACTGATACATTGCTTGGGCACAGACAATGGCTCCTAAAAGGCATACGTGCAGATTTGAGGGTTACCAAATATACCTGGGTGCTTAATTCCTTCAGGATGAATGTAGGTATTAAATATTAGTTGTATAGATGTACTGGATTTTATATAGATGGACTAGATTTTATAACTTAGATTGTTCCACCCCTTTCTTATACATGTGATGATATGATCCTGTATGGCTAACACTGGCCTGCAGTATAAAGTTTATGCCGTATAATGCACAGTTCTCTGGACACTTCTCCCCAGAAACTGAATTTGTTACAAAAATAAGTATTTATGATATTTTCATCATTATATACTCACAAGCATACTTACATGAGTTATATATGAATCAAATAGGTACTAAATATGTGATACAGACATGGTAACAGATAAGGTGAAGGATTATGTGATTAAAGAAGACTCCAACAAAATTTGTTAGGATTATATTCTATTCAGTGCCTGCTTGTCCTCTGTGAGAGCATATCTCTTCCCAGCTTCCCCACCCTGCCCAGAGAGCTATTACAAACAAATACCTGGACATCAGTGCTTTAATTTACTGTGCAGGGTAAGACCGTGAGCATTTCATTTTATTGTTGCCAGTAAATACAGCATACAGCTCTGTGTTTTACAGAGCTAACCTGATTGTCTCCACAGGATTCATTATACCTATTGTATACCTCTGTACACTAACGGTAGTAAGAGGTTGTGCTTCCCACACACACACACTTTCCTTTCTCCAGTTGATTTTTTTTTAAACCTTATTTTTAAATCTTTGCCTTTTTTCTTTTCTATTTTGGTGACACACGACTGAATAGTATATGTTACTTCATACCTAATATTAACTCTGGTAGTTTTCCTAATAAAAAGAGTCCATAACCCTTCAGTGGCCATATGGTATTACATATGTTTAGAACAAACTGCAGATGTAACACTTGGAAAATGTCGTCCTTTAGCTGATCTAGATGTTAATCTGCAAATTGAACAAGTGGAGAACCTCTCAACCTGTTATGCCCATGAGCTACAGAACAAATGCTCTGTCATTTACGCCCTTATGAAAGCTTATTGGCCTCCCAAATATGGTATCTGAGGCAGATTCTTCTTTTTAAATCCAGATATTTATTTTGACATTTAAAACAAAAGTTAGAATTTTCAAACATGTGTTAAAATTATTCTGCCATAACCTATAATTTCGATTAAATGAGCAGAACTAGCTCCTAAAGACTGCTTTGAAAATCTTGCTATGAAAATTAAATTTAACACAGAGCAGTCCTCCAGTGCTTTTGATCTACAGTGCTTCTCAGGTGCAGGACAACACTTCTGGTATGTGGCGACAAAAAAAACAGTGCAGATTGAGTGACATTTATCAAGAATCAGGAGATGCCAGTTCATGTCCTTATACTAAGCTAGATAGTCAGGACTACAGCAAGTACTACTAGCTAGTACTACTTAACTACCATGAACGTGCTGTTTTTATTCCTCATTTTTCAAAAATTAAAAAAAAAAAAAAGAAAGAAAGAAAAAGAATTGTGAAATGTCTAATGAGAAACAAGAACATTCTGAAACCTTAAAGTTTCATGAAAGAAGACAGAAGGCCTGGTCTGACTAGAGCTCTTAAAGAAAAAGATCCTTCTTCCTCTGCAACACTTACAGAAGAGCCAAGACAGAGAACCAATGCTCAAGTAACAAAACATAATGTAAATGAGCCATTGAAAGAAGCCATGAAAGTAATTGTAGGTTACAGGTGACGTGTCCTTTATCTTTACCATTGTCACAGTTCCCCCCAAAGGCTGAATTCTACAAATGCATTCTTAGGTAATACTATAAAAGTGATAACTCAGAGTAGGGCAAAATAGATGGTGGAGTCTGAAATGACATGAAGGCCACAGGCAAGAGATTGAAACAAGGCAAGTGATGAAACAAGGCATACATTCTCACTTCCCATTCCCACTATGTTACCACTGGTCACAGGACGATGTCTTTGCTAAATATGGAAAAACAGAAAAGAAAAAAAGAGGTATGACCTTGGCAACCAAACAGCAGTTGAGGTGTTCAAGCAATTTGCTGCACAAGAATGGAGTCACTACTACTATAGAGAACACTAAAACTAAGTTAGAACTGAAATTAACACTTGAGTCTTATAGCACTGTAATATTGTAAATTGTCAGCATTTTTCATTATGGTGCCTCCTCCTACTTAATTCCTAAACAGGTATTTAACCCTTCCCTTTCCATTTTACAGTGATGAAATCAAAGACATCATCTATCATAGGGGGCTATCACATGTCCCAGACAAATGAAAGCTGTGAGATACAGATTTAAAAAAAATAAAATGAAATAAAGAAGAAGAGAGATGGTCATCTAAAAAGCCTACAAACATTGAAATGTGGGACAAGTTATAAGGAGGTATCTCAGCAACAGAGTTTAATGATCTGTAAAGCTTATTTATTTTGGTCATAAATGGATATCTCACAGCAGAATCTGAAATCTTCAAACACCAGTCTTCTTCTATTTTACAGTTGAAAACATCATCTTGTTGAAATTTAAGACATTTTTAGATGCCCATTATGAAAAATCTAAGCTTTACAAAGATTAGGGTCAGTATCATGTTTTGTTTGGTTGGTTCGTTGGTTTTTGTTTTTGTTTTGCAGTCATTTCACAGTTCTTCCCACTTACCATAACCCATGACAAGTTTTGTCTCAACTATTTTTAAGCACAAAGAGGTTTCATATGAATTTTAAGTATTCTGAGAGACTAAAGTCTCTAGTTATTTTAAGTCATTTATATAATGTTTGAGTTACAGGGGCAAAGAAAACAAGGAAATTCAAATTATACAGATAAACGCAAACATGTCTAATTTTAAGACTGATTCACCTAACATACATAATGCCAAGTTTTAAATCCTACCAGACATGATTCAAATGTCTACATTGATAACTATTCATTTTAGCAGATGTTTAGTGCAAAACCATTAATATGACAGTTACATAACCACCCAGTGCACTGCTAGAAGCCCCAGTTCCTCCACAACTCGATTCCTAGATGCTCATCATTTTTCTGTGAGATCCAAACAATCTAACAGATTTATTTTTCCAAAGATGGTCCTGTGCTGTAGACAATGACTGAGGTTAAATCACTTACTACAAGAATATGCACCTTCTGAGCAACCTATCTACGGTTATCAAAAGGATAGGCAATGATTGGTGCCCCCACAAACCCAGGTATGGCTGTAGCTATACTTCACACACAATAATTTTAGCAGAAATTCAGTAATGGAACACGTTTATTAAATCATGAGTTTAGAGTAAATACATATACCAGTCAAACTGTAGGGATTACTTCCCCACAACCACATCATTATCTTCCTTCCCCCAAAAACTGCATCTCAAATGTCAGAAAAAACTTCTCTCCACTGAAGATATTCTCCATTATTGTTTCTTTGTACATTTTTCACAGTTTTCATATACCTTTAAAGTAGACCTTTGAGAATTCATATTGTGGTTTTGATATATTTGGCTTAGTGTTCTAAGTTATATTGAATTTAATCATGGGGTCACTTGAGCCAAGTAGCTCTGCTGTTTCTAATCTACTAACTGCACATTTTTGCTGAAATTGGATAGGACAAGTCCTATTAGGAGTCTGACACCACAGGTCAATAAGTCTTTATTTCTTCTATAATTTTATTTTTCATTGTGCCATGCTTTTCAGTTTTCCCAGTTCATACTGGGAAATTGAAATCACCCATCACTACAGCCTGATTGTTTTCCTATTTTCCTCATGTTGTACTGTTGCTCTCTTGCCTCTCTTGATGGCTTGTTCTAGGAACAATCTGTCCTTTTACCTTACCAGGTCTACTGCTAGGATGTACATACACCTAACAAAGAGTTGCTTTAGATGAAAATATAGCTTTACAGGTCATAAAGCAATTCAGCATGTTTCTCAAATATTTCTCATCTAAGTATTTACATTTAATGAAGTTTAACCTCCTTTTCAAACTCTTCAAGGACATAAAGCAAGAACAGTTAGAAGGAAAGTATCCATATACTATGACTCAATTTTCTGCCACACAAATACTTGAAGTTTAGAAATCAAACTCTTCACACTGTCACTGTCCAAACACCTTACCAAAGAGAGAGAGAAGTCCTATCCTTTAGTTTGAAAACTGCACTTCAATGCTGAGTTTGAGCAACCACGTCACACTGCCACTAAAAGAGCAAGTCTTCTTCCTGCACCCATATGGGCTGGCTCCCTCCTACCCATGCTTGTGCAGCCCCACAGGACATGAGAGGCAATCCTAAACTTCAGGGAAAGACTTGCAGACAGTACCCAGCTTGTGCATTACATCACAGAGAGCTGGCAGCTGTCATCTCGGTCATAGTTTCATGCATTCATACAGACTTGTGATCCCACGCTCACCTGTTTGTTTACACATGTGCCTACTGTATGTGTTTATGAACAGTAAAGCTCTTGAATGTGAGCATATATGATTATGTTTACTGTTACAACTTATGTGGAAATACTAAGCAAAACATTCAAGTAAAACACTGCATTTGACTTCATTCAATAGTAGAAAGGAAAACTAAGGGCAGAAGGTGAAGTTGTACTTGATCAGACCTTGTTTTGTCCTTAAATTGTTTTGCTGTGCCTGTAGATATTGCAAGTTCACTTACAGCCTCACATACAGTCTTGCTGCTACTGATTAAATGCTATATAGCATCTAGTCTTTGTGGCTAAATGTCCATATGGTTCTATGCTCACTTTCTGAGAATTACAACTCTTCATAACGGAGAAAGAAAAATCTCTTTTCTATGTAAGACAGGATTAAGTGAATAACAGGATATCACTATTATAAATAAAGCTGTAATATCTTTTTCTTACAAGTGTACTCATCTGTCTACAGAAACATTTGTCTTCTTTTGGCTTCTAAGCAATGGTTTCTGACAGAGATGGCTAAATAAGCAAATTTTTGTCCATCAGTTCATTGGAAAAAAACTTAATTGCCCAGTATAGATAATGCATTTTGAAGTTTACTACTGGTAATTTCTTCCTTCCTAACACCTATATAGATATAGCATACTCTTATTCTACAGAATATGTTTAAAGTCACTATCCCCCCTTTTAGCAAGAAATTAATGACCATTCAATGACTACCTCCTTCAACAAATTTTGTCTGTATGTTTCCTGTACTATTAATGATACCAGAAGTGGTAATTCTCATTTTAGAGGGGTAGGAGAATATTAAAAGTGACAAAAACTCAGATTAGTCTTCCAGAGAAAAGAAAAAGTAGGTAGTTGGCCATTTTTAGCTGAAGAAATAATAGGATAGGTTTTTTCAAAGTTTTCTTAACATCTGCTTTTCAGACCACACCTATGATTGTCAGTGCCTGAAAATTTAGAACACCAGTTAAAAAGTATTACTATTCCTTTCTTTCCCATGTGTAAGCAATAAATCATTCTCACTTCTCAAATAAAAACATGTTACTCAGAAAATACACCAGTGCATATCCAAGTGCAAGATCCAAGTCAGAATGCATAACTAATTTCTTTTTTTTTAATCATTTTGTACTTATTAAAAAAGCTAAAGCAGATTGGTAGAAAGTTAGAGGTGCTGACAAATCCACATCCAAAAGAAAGAAATCCACAGCTCAGTCTAACATTTTTGTTCCCTTCACCCAGAAACACCAATATTCATATTTTAGAAACTTTACTATATGTTACTGCATTTTAGTATTATAGCTGATGGTTTATATCTCTATAAATATATTTCACAACATACAATAAATATTTTGTCATATAAATATTTGTAAAGAGAAAGTTATCTTGATTTTAGTAAGACATCAAGTTAAAAAAGGGAGAATAAAATTAGCTTGGAATGACTGTGTAAGATTAGACACTAAAATTATCCTCCCACGGTCATATTTAGTTCTCTAAACAGATTTAACTAATTTGTTCAGGCACGCTACTTTCCAGTGAAGATAATGAAAAAACATGAAAGCTCCACATTCATTTTTGTGAATATTCAAATCTCTAAATGCAATAACCCTAAAAAAAAAGAAAAAAAAAAAAAAAAAAAAAAAAAAAAACAGTTCATCTCTGTAACACTGTTTTAGCTTGCTCAAGCTGCCATTTTGGGCAACAGCTTGTGCTAGAACTGCTTATATTCCCTAAATTTATTTTTTAAGGAACATAAGTGATGCTGCATGACTGGTACTGTCACCAAAAAAAAACACAGCCTGACAAAAAAAAAAAAAGTTTCAAATATGAATATTGCTATTCACAGCCAGCCACAGAATTAAATAAAGATAACCTATAACAGTGAATATGTCCCCCCCCCCCCAAAAAAAAAAAAAAGACAGACAACAAAAAAAGAGAAAACACTTGTTCACACGAATTTAACCACAAGAAGAAACAACAATAGCCAGATGCATCATTTATCACAGTGGGGTGTTTTTTTTTTCAGTTTTGTTTTTAGTCTGTTCCAAGCATTAAACAAGTTAGAAAGACTATTAGTATTGATTTGAACATGTACCTTACCTCACATTACAAGCCTCTGAAAATTCAGTTAGGGACTAGCTCTCGGCAAACTGAAACCATCCTACTTCACATTGCTATTATAAGAAAGGGTCACCTTTTTGTTCAACACTATCATTGTATCTCACCACATACAAAGCAGTAGAAATTGGCTTATTTTTAGCTATTCTATCACTCAGATAAACACTTACAATTTCTGATAGCTTTTCCTCATGCATCTTTAACATTTCTTCCCCTTAACTTCTATGTTTCACGTAGAACTCAGCAAAAAGGGCCTATAACAACTAGGTGGGTTTGGCTTTCAGACTGCCCAGGTGCTTTAAATCATCCTTTATTTCCTCAAAAGTCATCTACAAGGTCTTCAACTAATTACTTTTCTCTCTAGTTATTGTGTAGTAGGAACCTAACTCAACCCAAACCCATTCCCACAACCCTGAATAACTGAAGACACTCTGGTTAAACAAAAGACTATGCTTAATGCCTTATGTTTTTTAAGGTTTAAATGGATAGGCAAATATAGCAATCAGTTCTTGAAAGCAGTTAGTATGTTGGAAATTTGTGTATGATGCTTTCCTTCAACAAAAACATAATTTTCAGTTTTCTTGTGGAACTAGTCTTCCAGTGTGATTACTACACAGTAAATCTTTGATACCTATTATCTGCTACTAGATAAACTAAACTCCTGCTGCTTTTGTTTACAATACTTTTGTTAACAGTTTTTTTTTTATTATTTGTTTGTTTGTTTGTTTTTGGTTTGTTTGTTTTAATGTCAAACAGAAAACAAGAGTGTAGTTTGTGAAGTAGTTTAGATACCTAGCAGGTAAACTGTTCTGTCAAAGCAAGGCTTTTTTTTTTTTTTTTCCATTAACAATACAACATTTCTAGCGTTTCAGAGATTTTTATTTGAAGGATAAAAGCTTTGCCTCCATCCTCACTCATCCTATAATTCTTAATCTGTGATGGACAGGTGACAAGCCTAAACCATAAATAAATAATATTTGCTTTCATAAAAGCAACGTTAGAAAAAATATTTCAAGCATCTAACTAGAAGAAGTAATTTTCCAGTTTTACTTTCTAAATGTAACTGTGTGTAAACTGAATACAGATTGCTTATACAGAGAGCTTAGCAACAGTGCTGCAATTATCTTTGTCAAACTTTTGGCAAGTTTAGATATTTTATCTCAAAATTATGGGTGGTAAAAGCAAGTACAGCCTGCAGAATATTTGTGGTACATTGACATAGATTTTTGGTTTAATTTGTAGTAGTTCAAAAGATATTTCAAGGATTTTAAAAGTATTATTTGGCATTAGAAAAGCTCTATTGTCGTTAATAAAATCAGCCCCAATATAGCTAGCACCTGTGTTAAACAGGTGTAATCCCATTCTAGATGTAAAAATCTAGGCTGTATATTCCATGCTGTTGCTAAACATGGCTAGCACCTGAACACTAATAAGGTGCTAATTAAGAACTGCCATTTTAAGTCTATCATGCTTGTGCATGTAAACTCACCATATGCTCTAGATCAGATTTCCTACTGTGGAAAAATTGAGAAGGCTCAAGCTGTTGATATGCAAAAAACTATTGCTTTTCAGGATCCTCTCCTCTAAAAATGCCTTTCCTCCTGTAACTGTAAGCGTAGGCATTTGATAAGATTACCATATGCTCCTGTGTCTTTTTTGGGTATATCTGCACAAGAAATGGTCTTTGGAAAATTATGGCACAGTGCTAGAGAACTATCCGTGATTAATACCAGGAGCTGGGGACCTGTCAGCTTGCTGGAGTACAAGTATTTATGTTCTTCCTAGTAATCCTTGTAATGACACAGATCAAACCAGTCTTGTAGAAGAAAAAAAAAAATAAAAAATTGTTGGTCCCAGGCTAAACCCGAAGTAAACAACAGAAGTCACCCATCTCTGTTGGCACTATGCCCTATCTGCTGCTGCTCAATATACCAGTGAAGTCAGCAACTGTGAGAAGGATAAATTTGGTTCTAATCTTATAGAGGAGAGATGCACAAGGTTGTAAAATACTCACTGGAAACACAAATCAAAAATCACATCTGTTTCTGATGTCTATGTTTTAACATCCTCCTGAAGCAATGGATATAAAGGTCATAACTGGTCTGACATGCGCACCACTATACACTGAAATTTGTAAGTTTTCTTATAGCCCTTATTGATATAAGGGGCTATTGATCAAGCTGTACACATTTGAATGAAACAATTGTATATGAAGAATATGTAATGCAAAGCAAATTAAGCTTCATCTCAGAGAGAAAGTGTGACATTTTATTCAGTGATTATTCCTCAAAACCAGTGAAACTTCCATTTGTATCATTGGCTTTTCATATACATATGAATAGTTTTACCATTAATTTTCTAATTATTTCTATAAATAAAAGTTTGACTACATGGTGCAATGTCAGCTTTTTGAGAATCGTGTATCATACCACGACTGACATTCCAGGAGCTGAACAGCATTTGTATCTTCTTTCATTTGTATCTTCTTTCAGTTGCCCATGCAACTGCATTCAATAAATTTAAAAGGGTCTATTTGTTAATAACAGGGATTTGCAGCAAAATTAATCACATATTCAAAAAATGCTGCTTTCTTTTTTAATATATTTAAATGTTTAAAATCATGTTTCAAAGATAATGTCTTACCATGCTCAGACATGAAAGGTAGAAGGTAAACCATCCTGCCCAATGTGGCTTGCACTTGTGGCCTTTTAGTCCTACATTTGATCACAGCATATAGGAACCAAGAGCTGTCTTTTTTTCTGTTGCAGTACACAGACAGTTTTCAAACTACATGTTCTTCAGAACACAGGTATTATAGGCAGAGTTGGAAATAAAAAGACAGTTTTAATTTTTAAACAAAACAGAAAACACAAAGTTCAGTTCAACAAATAATTCTGTGACAGGCAATATTCTGGCTTGTTGTTATAAAACTAAACCATTATGCTGTAACAAAGCCTAAAGATGTTGAAAACTGTCATTTCAGACATCTGAAATGCAATAAAATGCATGTTCTTGATGACATCAACAAGAATGCATATTGTACATGTAACTGAGATTTTGACTTTATCTGGATTTGTTGATTTACTCTGAAAATCCGATGCTCAATGTACATCAGGATTTTCCATTTCTTATATGCATTGATGTGGCCTACTGGCAACATTACTTTGTGTCACAGAAAATACAGTCTTAGTCCTGCAACTCCTAGTCAAGTGAATTATCCTTAGGCCTAGTTACACATGGATCCATTAAAAGAAAGAAAGAAATAAGATTTACAAGCATAAGGAACACAGGGTCAGGGGTTAGGCCCCTAAGGAACATTAAAAGTCTTCTAAAGCTGCATGAAATTCAGCCTGCCCTTCCTACTTGTCAACAGCTTCATGTCCTGCATCTAGACAAGATATTTGTCTGCCACATTTGCAAAGAACAGATCAGATCTGTATGTTTGTGATACAGAGGGGAAAATCTAGATTTACACCTTGTAGGAGGTACTAGGTATTTGACACCTGTGTAATAGCAATTTGAGAAAGGTAACATTAGCCACAGGGATTCACGGGCTCCACTTCAGCAGAGGTGAGGCTGCTACAGCACCACAGGACAGACAAGATACAGGGCCAACTTAACTGTTTATGCAACACTGTCATCCTTAACTGATCGCTCCTCTAGCTGTGGGCGGGAGTGTCAGTTTGCTATCAAGCCCGTAGGCAGAAGTGCATGTAATTGCATTGCCCCCAAAGCAGCCTGGCTGAAAGATAGTGACTTAAAAAGTCATAATATCCCTCCCGGTCTCTCCATTGTATCAGACAGAAATAAACTGACACATATCTGCACCTGGGGTGATATATGAGCCAAGAAACATCAACGTCACTATGCCATCAGGTACACTGGTGAATTATGCTTCTGCTCATTCTTCATCTACATCCATCTCTTACCACTTGTCTGCACAAAATGGATTCTTATTAGCTCCCTGGAGCTCATTCATCCCTGTGCACAGAAAGCAATGATAACTTCTGAGCTTAAAAGATGAATAGAGTGACCTACTCCTCCCTACACTTTCAACCTGGTCAGGGGAAAGACCCCTGAAAGGGTCTTTATTTTGCCCCTGGCAAGGCACAGCTAATTAAGGCACACATTAATTAAGAACAATGTGCATTTCTATACCACCCATTCTTAAAAAGCACCTCATATATTTTTCCACATATTTAACAAAAATAATTGTGACACAAAATAAAACCTTGAAAAATGCAGTCTCGTAGGAGAAACAAATGGCAATCTACAAGAGATAATAAATTTAAGTTTATTGTACACTCTAAATTAAAATCTTTCTCAGCATTTCCATTATAACACAGTGTTAAGTTCCCTCTATATTGGCTAACAGAATAAAATGGTATTATGCAACCTAAAAATAAATAGGAGTGTTAAATTCTGGATCAAATTATGATAGGATTTTTGCTCCAAAAAAATCAGCAAACAAATGACACAAATAGATGCAACAAATAATATCCTAGATTTGTCTGGCTAGTTTACATAGACCTTTTCTTGCTCATCTGGAGAGACATCTACAAGTTCACCATAGGGTGAAACAGCATCATCTCTTAAGGGAAAAACCTGAAATACGGAAAAGAGATTGCTTACTAATGGAGACCTAGCAAGATGTCCAAGTCAAGAGTATTTGCTTCAAAATGCCTGAAAGTTAAAGAACACAATAGGAACCTATGGCACAGAAGAAAAGTGAAGGACAATACTAAGAGCTACACTTGACTGTAACTCTAGTGTTCATCGGTGCATATATAATTTTCAGGTTAGGCAAAAGATTCTGCATTTGCAATACTAAAATATACGATAGAATTGTATGTAAACGAATAAGCATACACGATGTCCTTAGTTCTGATCTTCATCACCTTTCTGGATCTGCTGAGGAAATGAGAGAAACTATCCCTCCCAGATACCCTGTTAAGTGCCTCTAAACCCATTAAAGGTCTTAGGTATTCTGCTGGGGAAAGTGAGCATAGTACAAAAATAAAAATAAAAAATTAGGGTAGCTCCCCTGATCTCTTAATTGCTTCAACCCCCTATTAAAACAAAACTAAAAAGGAAAATGAAATACTGATTTTCAACCCGCCGTCCTTCTCTCAGGGTGGCACCACCAGCAGTTTCTGGCCCACAGCCTAAAATGCAGAGCTGAGAGAGGAACCCTGACCGTGCTCAGAGGTCGCCTGTCCCGAGGAGCCCCCGTGGTAGGAAGCCCACTGGTCTGTGTCTGCACTGTTTTTGCCCAGAAAAGCAGCCTCCTCTCAGCTCACAGAAATATCTCTCAGCAGCTGACAAATTTGTGCTAGCAGACCAAAATAACTCTGCAGGGGAAGTTTACGAGCACTTGCTAGTATGTATAAATAAAAGTTGCTCTTTCCAAATTTACCAAGAGTATGCACCTTTCACATATCCTTGGGCCCATCCATAGCTGCAGTTTTCCAAAACATTGCAGTGTGGAGCAGGAGATTAAATTTAACTGTGTTAGAAAAATGCCTGGAGCTGGCATAAGTGAAGATTGCTGATTTTATGCATAAGACATGGGGCCAGCTCCAGGAAGGACAAAGTCTGGCTCAGCAACGGCCAGCTTTTTTTTTGACATCATGAAGAGTGGTTTACCTCTTTGCACCCCAGTTCCTCACCTTTGTAAAATAGATCCATCAGGTCTGTCTGTCCCTACATGCTTCCTCAGATCAATTTCTTGTATGCTGTAGTTAAAAGGACTCAATCTATAGTTCATAGTATTATTTGATTGAACTAGATATTTATTTAGTGCATTAAAATGAAACTATAATTTTATTCTGTGGAAGGTTCACAACAGCATATCCTGATTTAGGTCTGCTACTTTACTTCCCATGAACCAGAACCAGTGTGACCCATATGGGTCAAGAACATTCCTGTCTGAATAAATATCAATCTTATTTGAAGGAACCTAAACCTGTATTTTATTTCTAAGAAAAATAATCTGATTTGAGGTCTTACATAGCTTACATTGCCTATGGAAACAAAACATTCAAGAAATCAGTATTTTGGACAGCATAACTCTCAGAGAGAATCAAATATGATAGGGGAATGAGAAAAGTGGAAAACTGTGATGCTACATCACACCGGAAATAAAATTCAGGTAGTATGTTGAGGGAAGAGAGAACAAAAAGGAGTAATATCAGAACACCAAGGCTTTGAAAGCCTGAAAGTCTGACACACAAAATATTTTAGGGTTAAAATTCACCCAGCGTCTGAAGGAAACCTGGACAAAACCTGTCTTCATGCTGACCTACCTAAGTATTTCATACAGCAGAATGATCTGCTGGTGGCAGATGCTGTCAGATGTGGGACAGCTGGTGAAGGGTCTAGAGAGCAACTGTTATGAGGAGCAGTTGAGGGAACTGGGGTTATTTAGCCTGGAGAAACGGAGAATGTCTCTCAGGGGAGAGATCATCTCTCTCTACAACTACCTCTAAAGAGATTGTAGCTAGGTGGGGGTCAGCCTCCCAAGAAACAAGGACAAAAGAAAGGGACCTCAAGTTGCACCAGGGAAGGTTTCGTTTGGGATATTAGGAAAAAAAGGATTGTGAAGCATTGGAACAGGCTGCCCATGGAAGTAGTTGTGTCACCATCCCTGGAGGGGTTTAAAAGACATGTAGATGTTATGCTTAGGGACATAGTTTAGTGGTAGACTTGGAAGTGCTAAGATAACAGTTGGACTTGACGATCTTAGAAATCTTTTCCAACCTAATTGATTTTATGATCTCTGAGAGGGTCTGCAGGTGAGGAAGGATGAAGACAGTGGAGGACTGAGGGCTGTCCACACACAGCCAAATCTGACCTTTCATTCTTTTTGCCTGAAAAGCTTTTTTCACCTTTTGTTATCATTTTTTCTGCCGTCATGAGGAATGTTATTATTGTTCTCTGTAGTTAGCCAGTTATTTATGGAATACCACTTTCTTCCTAATTTACAGCAGTTTCTCACAGAATACCTGGCCAGCAAGCTTCTTATTCTTACTCATATCAGTTTATTTTTATTATTTCTTGCAATAAATGTAAATAGACTCGCATTATAACTTTTTATACCAATTTAGAGATTGAATTCCAAGAAAAGCAAAAGATAGAAGTAACAGCTTCGCGTTACTGAGCGCAGGAGCAAACCCGTGTTCTGTCTTTGCTGAAGTTCATACAACCAAGGTCAGAGGAGATAAACCAGTCTGCAGATATGAGGCTTACATTATATTTAGCGTAGCTCACAAAAACAGAGTGAAATGGATTTACCTATGTGTCTCCAGTGCGGACCCTTTTTGTACTCCAGAAGCACAGTAGATGCAATTCTAATTGTAGCTGCATCTCTGTGAAATAGAAAAGTGTCTGTAGTGTGAGAAGAGGCTTTACACTTTGGACCAAGGGTTTTGTTATGCTGGTATTTCAGCACAAACTTCACTGTAGAATTCTTGCAGTTATTGGTAAACACTTCCCCAGGTAGGTCCACTCATTTTCCATTCTCCAAGTAGGGCCATTTATAAAATAAATTGGTATTCAGACAAGGTAATAAAGTAGCATTAATGACAACTGTTCCCTGCAGATAAATAGAGCCTGAAGGCTAAGAAACCCAGTGGAAGCATTGCTCACTTGAATAAAGTATAAAGTTTGTATTTAAAGTATGAACATTTTGTTTGTTTATTCAAGTAGCATTCAATCCAACCATGACAATAAAACATTTTAATTTTATTTTTCCATCACTTGAGAGCCACAGTTCGCCAAAAGAAAGATGATTTATTGCCTTAGCAGTTACCTCCATTTCCTTTTCCTTGTGATGTCTGGTTAGTATCCATGGATCGCTGCTATTTAAGAGTTTCAACTGAATAATCCTTCATTGATTATCAGTATCTAGGAAAACAGTTTTTGTGTGTGTGTGTGTTGCTTGTTTTTCTTTTTTAACCTGTTGCTTTTTTTAAACAGTCAACAAAATTATCATGGGGTCTTGGAGAATAATGACAACACCAGCTAAGCACGTTCCATGTTAAAATACAATCAACCATTCATATCACTGCCTCAGATCCAATTTTTAAAAAGAATTGAAACTTCGCATGCCACAGAATCAACAGAAAAATGGTAACTGTTCAGTCATTAAAAAATCATTTGGTATTCATTGTAACAACGTTAATCATAATGTATTCATTTGGCATTCATGTGGCTGTCACATGTAAGAGTTCAATTATAATGCACACTAGCTAATGAGCATATAAAGTGTTACTGAATCAACATTACTGTGCAACATTTTCTTATTTGAATTATTCATATGCTTCAGGTTTAAAAATCTATCACCAACAAGCTGTTAAAAAGCAGCCATGTATTATAAAAGACACGTTTTGGAAGTCTTGTTTTTGAAATCTGTTCAACTGTCTGTCTAAGCAAATGCCCATGTAGCCTCCATCACTGTAGTATATGAGTACCTGGAGAGTTGCCCATGGTTTTCACACATGCCTAAAACCATACTGTTTAAATGTGGTCCTATTATTTTCAACATAGATAGTACAGCACAACATATGAGTCCAGATGGAGCAAGGCAATTAACTTCCCATCATTTCAGTGGGAACTTCTAAACACTTTTGAGGAGCAGAGCTCCGGTCTTCAGGGGAGGGAGTGTCTCCTTGTGATCGTAGCATCATAAAGAGACTATCACAAAGGCAAAGCAACCACAGCTGGTAAGGACCTTGTCATATTGTGAAGCATACTGCTAACTTCCACCTTTAAGCAACAATAACAAAAAAAACAAACCAAACCAAAACAAACAAACAAACAAAAAAGTAGAGAAATCTAATTTTTCTAAATCCTGAGAGATAAATGAGAGGAAAAGTCTGAGATGAGATATCCCTCTGCAAAGATGTTATCTTTGAAAACACCTGTCTTCCTATCTAGCTTAAGCCTGGGTTGTATTGCAACATCTCCCATCACCACAGAGAGGAAAAGAAAAAAAAAAAAAAAAAAAAAAAAAACAGCCCAAGAAATGTTAATTAATTGAACTCTATAAACCACATGGTAAGTGGAGAAAGCAGGATCATTTTAAAAGTTTGAACAAATTTGTCAAGAAGACTCAAGGAGTGGTTTACCTGATTTTTGCATGAAGTGATCCTGACCTTCAGATCCCCACGCTCAGGAGCAATGCTTGTGTCCATGTGGTGCCAGGAGGCAGGTGCCATGTTGTAACAAACCAGAGCTCAAGTACCAAATTCAAAATGAAGGTGAGGTAGAGGCTTTAATATACAATATAAGTTATATGATACAATACGATACAATATAAGTTATACAATATAATACAATATAAGTACTATCTTCCTAGTTTGGAGAAAGACTAGGCCACACAGAAATCACTGCTATTTTGGAGATCTGAAAATACAAACCAAAGAAATAATGGAAAAATTAGAGAAAGAAAGAGAAAGAAAGAGAGGAAGAGAGGAAGAGAGAAAGAAAGAGCAAAAAATTAAGCACCTATGTGTTTTTCCACTATCTTTTAAAATATTACTGCATTCTAGTCACCTGTCTCTTTCCATGCACTGTATGCATTGCTTTATACAAGATCTCTAACTTATAATCTTTTACATTGTTTTCTTTTTTCAAGGTACATTCAATTACCCTCATTCTTTTCACTTGTATCCTACATACCTACTTCCTACAGTGTTCCTGTGTCATTTTTATGTCCTATAGTTTGAAAAGAAGAAAACTGAATTTACAGTCATCATTTTTTGAATGGTGGGGTTAAAAGGGAAGTAGCCTTAGTTTAGAAAATACTTCCTGCAACATGTAACTTTCCCGCTCTGTTATTAACAGTGAACCTTTAATGTTGATCACTAAAACTCCTTGTTTCAGAACCCCCGTAGAAGTTCTAAGAAGTCAACAAATTCTCTTTATGAAGCTTTTAAAAGCATATTGTACATATTTTTAAATGTTCTTAATACATCTGTCCTTTCCATTAAACTCTGCAGCACTAAGTTTTTTGAGTCAACAAAGCAAAGTTTTGCTCTAGGTGTTTAGACTGCCTAAACCAATACTTTAGATTTAAGTGTACATAAGCAACTACTTAAGTCATTAGATCGTTTTCTTGTTGTCTAAGCTGAAAACTGTTAAAACAACGTAAAATTAATAAAATCTTGTCATGACTGTAACCGTGATTTTGTAACTGTCTCAAAAGTAGTAAATTAAAGTAGATGCCAGAAACAAGACTTAACTTGTATCAGAGTTGCTTTTTGTCCACCACAGGTACCATGCTCCCAGCTGTGTTTGCTTAAGCTTTGAAACTTACTTGGGTCTAGTAACTAGCTAAATGACAATATGTCTTTTTTTGTTAGACTTTAGAGGAAGCATGATGAGAACAGGAAATCTTTCTCTGGCAGATATTGAAGCCTTGCCTTCTTGGAGGTAACAAATATTTATATGTAATTCAAGAGAATGAAAACACAGATGAAATAATAAGACTATAAAAAATATACAGTAGTAAGAAAGATACAGAAAGTTAGAGGGCTAAGACATCATGCTATCAAAATGAGAGTCCCATATCAAGTGAGAGTCAAAAATGCATCTATGATATCTCTTTTCAATCTCTTGTATATAAAGTGCACATATCGCAATTTTAAAATAAGAATTGAACATAAAAATTGCCAATGAGAGGCCATTTTGAATACATTTTAAATTTATTTGAAGCCATTTTTTTTAATCATTCAATCTCCCCTGCAAAATTATCAGCATGCAAGACCAGAGAAATGTCTGAATTCCTGCTGTATGGGGAGGAATTGAGCTAGAAAGAACTGGAGCTGCCAGAGCACCACTTCCTTTACTGGAGGATCTCTCACCAAAACCAAAAGCTGTCTGCATGAAATTTCGATCACTAATTAGGTATACCAGGTGAGTATTACCCATAATGTGCAACTATGTGGTAAACTTTAAATGAGAGTCCTTACCATGTCAACTAAATTTGTTCCCTTTTTCTAAATGTATCACTTTCTTGGAGAACATTCATCCTTTCACATTAGCAATTCTCTTGCCAGGTTCTATCTGTTAATAGTCCATAATTCAACTCTGAGAAAATTGCTCAGCCTCACAAATTCTCTGCTCAGCATAAATGCATCTGATTTATTTTTTTTTTGTTTGTTTTTTGTTTTTCCCAAAAAATTAAAAAAGTGTTTTAATGAACTGAACAAGGATGCAATTATAACTGTTAGTGTTTTAAAATGTTTTCCTTTAATCACATAAATGCAAAAGTGCCCATATAAATGCTACTCCCAAGTCAGCATTCACACCTGTGATCTACGTGTCTATTCTATTACTTAAAGATTGCTATTTGCTCTCAATGCAATTCTATTTTTTATGATGTTATCAATTACTGCTTTTTGTTCCTTCAATGCTTTTAGTATAGGATAAATGACTCATTTGGTAAGAGTTAAATACAGGGAGGTAAAGCTGGGTCATATTTAATTCTGCTGGTTCATGCTAGAAAAGCATATGCAGCATATGATATAAGCTTCAGTGCAGCAGGGTTTTAGGCTTTATTGACAAGCCTGAAAACTTTCTCTCATAAATTCTTTGCACAGAATTTTGTAGTAATCAAGGAGTTTGAGCATCTTATGTATTTTTTAAAATGAAATATGCATATTACCAATTGAAAGTAACGAATGTTATGATTGGGAGAAATGTATCACTTACATGTACTTCAAGCCTTCAGACAAAACCCTTTCATTAAAGAAGATTAATTTCAGGCTAAATATAAAAGCAGCTGGAGTCTCTTTTAGTTATAATTCTCCATTTTGTGCTTTCTGATAGTAATACAAATTACATTCTTGAAGACAAAATACACTTAAACAGAATGGAAATGCACAGTGAAGTACACCTGAGATCACACCAATTCTATTTAGGGATGTTCACCTATAGAGGCAGGGCTTTAAAGTCCAAACTCAAAAACCTATATTATTTTATGGAGCCCAAGTTTACAAAGAGTCAAAGGGATAACATCTGGCCCACCTCTCATCTGACTCCCCAGTGGATCCAAGGCAGTGGATCCAAGGCAGGGTGACATGCCACCTCTCTTCTTAAAACAGCCCAGGCTAACAAAACTACTTCTCCTGAAATCACATAGTGCATGCAACCTTTCAAAGAAAAAAATGTCACTTCTGTGTTTGCCCATTGTTGATATCACTACGAGATCTCCCAGCAGGAGAGCCAGACGCTGAGCATGCATGCCTGTACCTAGGACCAGTCCATCCATCCAGCACATGAATGCAGTCTGAGGCCTTCACTGTGTGGCAGTACAAGATCAGCTTTTCTCCTTTTCCATATTGCTGGGCTCACCCAAAACTGGCAATTAATCTTTGGTCATTGTTCATTTAGCTTGGATTTTTGGAGATAATTTCATCTGCCAAGTATTGATTTCTACAATATAGACATGTACATTCAAACTAGTTGTCTGGATTCCCTTTACAGTCAATGGAAATAAGTAGGTTTCATTCATCTTTCACTGAATTAGGACATCTAAATCACTGCTGCCAAATCACCAAGCAACTCAGAGGACAGTGAGGCAAATAACATATTTTGTTTTCTAATAAACTCTGCTATGTACCTGTTCTCTGCATAAATTTCTTTTTCCTTGTAACATTATTCTTTGTTCACTAATACATTACCTCCTTATGTGCTTATTCTCTGTCCATAGTAGGAGTCTGTCAATAATGATGAGATTCTTTAGATGATATTAGTAAAGAATGAGGACTGCCAAATTCCACTGTCATTTTTATTAAATGATCGATGCCTTTTTAGAGATCCTATTCTTCATATATTCTTTACGTAATAGTGAGCAACAGGTTTCATACCTTTTCAGGCAATACAGCCTTCATTTGCATTTTATTCATTTAAGCTCTACTTGTCTGCAGGGAATATGCTACATTCATACAATACATTTCAAGAGTGTATTGTTTCTGCATAGAGAATAAGGATAAACTACTAAAAAAAAAAAAAAAAAAAGACAGTTATACTTGGAGAACTTCCATTTAGCCTGTTCTTTGAGAGTCTGTTTGCATCCATAGGCTGGGCTCACAGTTCAAGACACCTGGTTTCTTATGTCAGCCCTGTAAGTTGTTTTTTTTTTATCTCCTATAAAATTTGGATAATTTTACTTCCTTCCTTCTTTAGGTGAGAACAATAAAGTTTTACTCACTATTAAATAATTTGAAATACACTTTATCAGTTAACTGAAAAAAATAATCTTAAAACTCCATGTCTGGTTCCATGGAGAGGGTGAAATTATACTTGAAAAGGCAGTAATATTGCAAAACTCAGAACATTTACAAGTTTTTTTTTACCTTACACAGATGAAAAAATGCCAGACAAATTCTGCCCTGCTGCCTTTGTCCTGAGGAGCATCAATCCAAATCACCAAGATTAATTGATGTAGAATAATTCTCTAGCCATGAAAATGTCCAAGACTGTCAGGAAGAAGCTCCAAACAGGTGAGCATTAGCTCACAACAAAACCAGGTGAACATATAGCAGTGTCTGTAATCCTAAGGGACATAATGCCCAAAGTCATTGTTTTCAACCCATTTATTCATGGCTCTCCATTATGAAATGAACTAAGCCAGACTGCATGATAGCAGTACAATACAGTGAAAGCACCATTCCACTCAGCTAAAACAGTCTTTTGTGCCATATAACATATAGAAAGGAAGTCCAGTTTTCATAGACTTTTGTATTGAAAGAAGCTACTTCCACTTTCATTCTGTAACTCTGCTGGAGTAACATGTGATGACCCATATAATTCTGCAAAATATCGCAGATGTCAGTGGTTAAAATTCAAGCAAATATTAATATTTAAAATGTAATCTACAAAATATCAATTTTAATTAGTACATTTGACATATTAAAAATCAATACTTAAGTAGTGAAAGATTCTGCTGTTTAGGCTGCACTCCACATGGATGATCATTTCTAAATTAAGAGATGCAAATTTAATCAATAGATTTAAAACTTTACATCACTTGAGGCACTTGAGTTGCTTCTAATCAGCCTAGTAAAGTGAAAGCATCATTTAATTGTTGTTTTTTTTTTCACTCTCTTTGAAAGACAAACCTACCTTCAGGCTGGATTTTGCTCAGAATAAGCTATATTATCTTCAGCTTTTGTTACTCTTTCTAATTCTTAACAATTAAAAGTGTATTTAAAATGTCAAGAAAACAAACAATTTAAAATCCCAGAGGTTGTTTCATCATTTAAGAAACTTCAGCAAAATCAATACCTTAACTGCTTAAGTTTCCAAAACAAACTTGGCATGATATTGTTTGGCATTGTAATACTTGTAGCAAAACAGCAGTATTTTGTTGTGGGTTTGAAATCAGCCTTTACTGTGCTTGCTTTTCAGAATTATCAAAAAATTACTTATTTTCTAAGAAAGGTTGTATAAAATTCTTATGCCTTGGTAATTGCTACTATGAACCACAAATTTTTGCAAGTTAAAATTCCTTCTTTTTTTCCCCATTTTTAATTTTACAAAATAGTTGTTAACAATGTTGTCACGTATCTGTCAAAATATCCACAACCTACCTTGAAATACAGTTCGTACTCTTTTTTAGCCCTGAAAGAGCTTATCTTTTTAGAATGTTCATCAACAATTTGTCAAATTTGCTTCTGCATAAAGGTCAAGAAAGGCTGAAGAACTGTTTTTTACCTTTTTACATGAAAAGTCACACAGAACTATTCATGCACTTGTCAATTCCTTACATCTAGAATTAGTATGAATTTTTCCATAGAATATTATAGGATTCTATCTGCATGGTAATTATGTTTACAGTTCAAAGTACATTGAAAGCATTTCAAATAAATCTATCCTGAAGACTTTTAGGCTAAAACTTTTAATAGTTTTTAGTAGCATAAATAAATAATATTATAAATAAATAGTATTCATTTAGTATTATAAATGGTATAAGTATAAAAAGTATAAGTAGGATAAATAAATAGTATTTATTGGGCCCACATTTACATTAAAATGGTCAATTATAATAGAGGGAAATATGATGATTTTATTCTTTTTTTATTTTTTCTTAAAGCTATCTGTGGATAGTGCAGCATGGAAAGCACCATACATTCAAATGGAGCAGGGTAACTGCTTTATAGAACTCAGTATGCCACTATCTAGCCATTTGGCATTTTTTAGTATTTATGTAACTGGTTGGTAATATTCTTAAATGTTTATTCATCCAGTTTCCTTGTAAGCCGCCAAAATTATATAAATAATTATAACCTAAAGTTACTAGTAGTATGTCTTCAGTAAAAGGTATGCTTCTGAGTCATAGGCAACAGGATATTTAGGCTTTTGCATTGATCTAAATTAGGTCAGTGACCTTTTCTTTCCACAGATTTCAAGGACAAAAATAACATGACACATTCTTAAAAAAACTGAGCATCACAACAAGATCTGTGTACTCTATGATACAGATGATACCTCCCCCACAGGGGTTTCCAGGGCAAAATAGTTTTGGACACTGGAGGGAAGCAGAGATGATATTTCATCTCTGAATTGGTCACAGGCTGTGCACTGCAGTTGCATGGTTTCAGCATTGCAAGCACTGTGGCTTTCTATGAGAGCTGAGCCAACAACAGACACAGACTTCTGACACTGAAATCTGCAGGAAGCAAATGGCATTAGTTACCCTGAATGTCCTCACAACACAGCAGTAGTGTATATAGAATTATTAATGTCTCTGTGTTAATATATGGTAAAGTATGAGATTGTTGTGAAGGTAATGTCTTTTCTATATTTGCATGCCTGATAAGGATTCTGACTGAGAAATGTAGTTATGACTTATTTTTTTCTTCGATACCAATACAATAAGGACAGCTAGGATTTGGGAGCCAAACACTGTATTTTTTCATGAACTGCTCTTTGCTACATAATGCTCTGCCCAGTTGAGTGCCTAAAAATCCCATAAGGCTATGGAAATCTTGGCTGAACCACTCCTGGGTGTACTGGAAACTGGCAAATGCATTTCCCTAAACACAGATCTTGTGGATGCCAGATGCTAGGTGAAAACATCTATGCAAACACTTTTCAGCTTTATATTGCAAGAAACTGCATCCCCAAAGCCCCATTTAGTGAAGGTTGCTAGCATTACTAGAGATCTAACAAGCAGCAATTGAAGAAAAGACTGGGGGTGCAGCTAGGAAGCGTGCAACAGCTATTTTCATAAACAGCAAGGTCTGTCAGACCCTTTCTATACTACCAAATGGGAACTACTCCCTGTACCATCCTTAACATCCTTTGACAATAGTGACAAAAAAACTTTCCAACAGCTCTGTGTGAAAATCCACTCCTCCCTTTCTCTACTTACATGCATTACATAAAGTGCCTGCACATACAGGTCTTGCCATCCTCATTCACAGAGGCACACAGCAGGAGAAAATCCATACAAAACTGAAAAAGAAAGCACAGAAAGATCTGAATTTTCAATTTGATTCAATTACTTTCTGTCAAGATATTGTTCTTCACCTATGACAGTCAATTGCTCTTAGAAACCTTAAGCCACAGGCCAGCTGTTGCAATGTAGAGTATGACTTGTGGCATTGTTTTTTCCATATTGTCCAGAATGTTTCAGAGATTACTTTTAATTAATTGTTTTTAGGGTCTGAAATGGTCATCTGGCTTGCATGTTTTCTTTTCTTATCCATTTGACCAGAATGTTTTCCATTTGTTGTGCTTTTTTTTTTTGCTTTTTTTTTCTTTCTATTTTTCACAGGCATTCTGTAAGAACTGGGAAATATCCAAATTGTCATTTAATTCAAAAGGATCATCATTACTTCAAGACAGTTAATGTAATACTGCATAAAAATCTATACTCTTTTTTTGTTGTTGTAATTTCTGACTTGTATGCAACAGTTAAAATTAGGCAGAATCCAATATCTTATTTGTTAATAGAAAGATCACTCAATACTATCTCTAAAATCTTAACAACTGCATTCAGGAATCTATCTATTACTCCAAACTGGCAACCTATGTGCTCTTCACTGAATTTGTACAGACTAAAATGTCAATTATTTATTTATTTTACTAGATAATGTATGAGCAATCAGTTATCCTCTGACCTCAGATCCCCTGGGTCCTTCCCATCTGTCAGACTTCTCTGTAACTACACATGTTCATTCCCTATATCAGTCTAATGCACTAGACTTGTACACATCCTTTACAACCACAACACTGAAATAAAAACAAGAAAGGTGCCACATCCAAAAAAACTCACTCCATTTTTTCCTGTTCCTTTCTAAAAGTCCAGGGAGTCATTACCTTTGACTCTTCATTAAAGCTTCATATGTTTATATATATTTGTGAGAGCCTCAGTATAAGTGAAAACTTGAATTCTGTTTGCTAAAGTAAAGACATCTGTACAATGAGGCAGAACCTCAAAGTACATCTAAACATGGTCCCTAAGGGTTTGGGTTTGTTTTCCCCTCTCCTTAATTCACAGAGTAGGTAATTTTAATGAAATACTGAGTAATTGAACCTGTTTAAAAGGCTAAATGGTGAGTTTCTAGGAAATGTTTTTCTTGTGTATTTACACAGGATCATCTGAAGTATAAATACAGTCCCTGAGTAGTTAGCTCATATTGTAATTAATTTAATATAGTGGATTGGATTCACAGATGACATACATATTTTACACATGTAGACATATTTTACACTTACCATTGAAGTCAATGAAGCAAAGTCAATTTGCACCTGTTAAGGATATGACAATGTGTACCGAATATTTTGTTCACTGTTAACCTGGCTTTTACAGCTTCATTGGGTGAGGGTGCTTTTATTATGATAGTGGGCCTTCCCCTAAGAGGGATATATAAAATAGAAAAACGTTACCTTACAGACTTTTCCTCTTATTTTCAATATAGAAAAAGGACTGAAGAAGTTGATTGGTTGTTGACTTCTTTTATCCCTTTTCCAAAGCAAACCCTTAATTTTAACCCTTAAAGGCTTTTCTGATATTTTAAAAATTAGAAGAGAATGTGTGGGGAATTTAAAGTTACCTTGCTTTGTTATTTATTGTAAAAGAAAATAGTCTAGAAACTATTTATATTCGGTTGTAAGCCTGTTTGCTTGAGGTGTTCTTGGAAAGGTGATGGCACAGATTTGGTGTGAATGATAGCACTGAGTATTTGTTCTTTCAGAATAACTTTTGTGTCTTTTCTGAATTTTACAAACCTAAAAAGACTTCACAGAGACCCTTACATTTTCCTGATGGGAAAGCAGGAAATATTTCTAGTGTGGAACTCAAGGGGAAAGAAAGCAAAAACAACTTGCAGCACTGATTACAAGATTCCTCTAAGATTTGTTCATTTTCTTTACAAGACTGGATTAAAAAAAAAAAAAAAAAAAAGTTACAAAAAGATCCTGAAAGTGTTATCTTTTTGATTTAGGAAAAAAAATAAACACAAGTAATAGCTTTATCTGACACAAGAAAGAGATGCAAACCAAATCAGTGGGAGTACTGTAATGAGTGGAAAATACCAAAAAAAAGTAGACCTGACATGGCTATATTAGGAAATCACAGATCTCCTTGCAGAGACCGTATTCTACTCAATACACACACTTTTTAAGTTTACCAATGGGAAATATATGCACCAGTACAAGACACACGCACCAGGTTCAGTATCCATTTTTCAACATGCCATTTAAAGCACAGATTGGTACATACCTACTGAGTTTTCACTCATTGCTCTAGGATGCAACTACATTTCCCTTGATATACTTGGATAATAAAACAGTTGGTGGTAATTATCTTAATGATTTCAGCATGAAGATTAGTAACCCTTGTAATTTTTATCCTTGCTAGTATAAATTAGTTTACAAGGGCTCAAAATACCTGTTAAACTGCCAAGGCAATGTTCACATTTTCAGTACTCAAATTAACCTTTTACTTTAGAACAGGAATACTTATGTATAAGAACTGAAACCTCTTTACTTTTTGAATAGGAGGCATTAGTAATTGAAAATTAGTGGGGAACAGACTGTGGATTTAATTCCCTTGTTCCAGGAGAGCAGAAGGAGTGAGAAAAAAAAACCTTACCCTTCAAAGTAGAAGTTCAGACACAAATGAACTGGGATTAAAATCAGATCCTTTGTTTTTGAAGAATTTTTATCCTTTAGAATTCTTATAATTACTGTATTCATACACTATGTGTATTTTACATATACATATACATATACATATACATATACATATACATACAATGCAATAATACTAACTGTACAACATGTAATGATTTAGTAATCCGATTCAATGAAGACCCTCAATTTAACACAGTTCAAAGGCACCCACTTAACTGGAAATGTGTGTTGCAGTCCCTCTATTCTGTGAGTCAGATAAATTCTGCTGCAACAATAGGCTAAGTAACCTTGTAACCACAAACACATTCTGCAGTGACACCAAGAGTCACTTATGTAGTCCTAACCTCTTTATATAAAATTCCATTAAAGATTTACTTTTGTATGTATGAGCATTGAAATACAATATATACACATTTACACAGACAAATATTGCAAGGCAGTCAGACACTGTTCAAAAAGGCTGGTAGATA
This sequence comes from Anas platyrhynchos, assembly GCF_047663525.1. Lineage (NCBI taxonomy): Eukaryota > Metazoa > Chordata > Aves > Anseriformes > Anatidae > Anas > Anas platyrhynchos. The sequence goes on along the minus strand of NC_092590.1, from coordinate 42,730,377 downwards.
CATATTGTTCTATTAGTTCAATTTTCTATTTAACTTGTGTACTTTCCAACTACATAGAAAATAATTAGTCCAGGTCTAATTCATTCCAGTCTGAGTCTAGAAACTCATCTAAATAGGAAAGACAGATCCGTTCTATGATTTTTCCAGTAAAAATCAAAAATCAGAGCGTAGACTGGCTAAAGAGAAGACTCTAAACGGAGAGAAAAGTTTGGGTTAGCATTCAGATTTTCATCCATCAGATGTAAAACTCATAGCAGCCTGTCTTACAAATTTACTTTGCCCATCCTTGTGCCCAAGTAACACACTTGATTTGTCAGTAACTAAGTAACAGCTTGAAATACATTCTTCTTTTCTTGTTAAAGTGAATCATCCTTGTAATATCTCCAAGATGAGATTATCAATGCATAAATATAATGCATATGTCCGTTTTTATTGTTTTCAGTCATATCAGCATTCACTGACTATTTAAGGTCTAACAGTAATCACATATTAGTCTGCAAAATACTTTTCAGCAACCTTGTTTTAGTTCTTTTTCATTTTATGCTTTATCTATTTTTTAGGTATTTTTGATTTGTCTATAATGTATGATTTATTCACTATTCATGACATAAAAACAAAATGAGGGAAACTCTCTTCTTATTTCTTTTTATATTCTCAGCTGCTCTGTGCAGTTTTGACAACCATCTGCTTAGATTAGACTTTGCTTCTTTCTCCTGTTCATCCCCATCATAATAAAATATTGACAGAAACAATTTCTTCTGGGAAAATAGAAAATTAATAGATAAGTGAAAGCCCTAGTTGTTTTTTCATTAAAGTTCTGATGTACTCTCACAACTTGTGTTGTATTTATTTATATGACCATTTGAAGCTGTGAAAAATTAAAAGGTAAAGCTCCAAACCAAACACTGGATTTCACAGTGGGATTCAGACTATACCTAATATTCACAAGTTAATGTAGAGCTTTTCTAAATAGCAAGTAGCATGCCAAATGAAAATCTCTGGGTGCAAAACTACATGTTTGTAAAACTACTACCCAGAGCAAGACCAGTCTTTTTAGCAGCAATTAAAGGGATCAAATGACACACCCAGGTTTACAGAAGTGAGAAAAAAATCACAAGGCAATTACATAACTTTGATGTTTCTTAAATCAGTATTGTTTTTCTCTGTTAGGTGTTTAATGACTTGGAAGGACGTGGAAAACTGCCGGATGTGACATGAGAAATGGCTGCATGCAATAAACAGGAGGGGTGGAGGGATTTTGTCAATGATTAAGGGGGAGCCAAGGTACAAAAAGCCAAATTTCACTGGCACTCAGAGGGGAGCTCTGTGGGGATCAAGTTTTGTGAGACCAACAGCACTGAGGTACCTGCATCAGGAACAAATGATGTTGCCATGATTACCTAGGCAGCAGTATAGGAAACACTCCATCAGCGTTGGCACAACTTCCCTGGCCCTGGGGTCCCCTACTAGCATGTGTTCTGGGCTGGACAACAGCTGCAACAACCCACTGCCTTGTAACCTTCTCCCTTTGATTTTCTCACTGATATGCCTCAGTACTCAACAAGAATACCAGCTAAAGAGACTTTGTAAATGTCTTCCACCATGCAGCCAAATCAAAATTCTCAGGGATCTGATTTGCCTAGGTCTTGCTGGGTAATTTCAGCAGCTGCATGCCTTGATCCAGCTTTTGATATTCTTACAATTTTGGCTGGAAAGACCTTTAACATTTTTGTAATTAGTATATCAACTCTTATTCAGTATTCTCTACTCAAACATCCCACATCATCCCATATCTACATCAGGACTGGAAACTCATGCACTGCTATTATCTTTTACCATGAGGCCGGTGTCTTTCCCAGTGGCATTTTAGCAGGACATCATCTCATGTTATGGCCTACATTCTTGGTCCTCAACCCTGTAATCTTGCATTTGGCCTTTTTAAAACCTGAGTTTGTTTTGTTTTGTTTTGCATTGATTTTTTTTTTGTTTTGTTTTGTTTTCCAAAAGAAACACTCTAGAAACCCAATTAGACCAATCTATATACATGAGCTACCTTATTTACTGTTCAGCTGTTCATTTGTACATTTTCTCAGTAATAAATCCATATATTTTCTTCAAGATTTTTGGCTGATGTTTCTGATAGCACTGGAACAGGTCAGTAAGGATTCACATTAGAAACATCCACAGAGGATAATGATATAATATTAGATAATGTACTTTTTGCCACCTACTACTTAAGAAGTGTGACTGAGCACCTTAGTCTTTTAAGGTTGTTTCTATTAACCTTATCTCCAGCTTCTAAGAGGTGCTGAATTTAAAAGAAAAAACAAAAATTTGATATAAGAATCTAATAAGTAGGGTAATTATGATGGCTGATAGAAAACCTAAGAGATTTTGGAAATTATTTTTATACTTGGAGACTGATGTTTATCAGAGGAATTTACTGAAAAAAAAAAAAAAAAGGAAAAAAAAAAAAAGATGAAATTGATTACCTATAATCAGATGGGGATGCTAACAGAGTTAACTTGTATCATAGCTTCATACAGGTTTCAGAAAATTGCAGATAGAGACACATAGGCTTCCCCTCTAACTCTCTGATCCTGAGAAAGAGGAGAAAAGGAGACAGAGAAATAGAAGAAGTATCGAAACAAAGACAAATTGGCTGTAGCTACTTTATGAGACTTGATAAGAAAGCTTTCCATTTATTTCTTTTATGTCCTTTGTCCTTATTGAAGGAGGTACCCCTGAATCACAGTCTAAATCACTGAGACAGCCTAATTTGTGCCCTAATGGCTACATGTTGCTACTAATTTCTACCCTAATGGCTACTGATTTAAAAGAAAGAAAAAAAAAAAAAAGATTAAAAAAAAAAAGATACTTCATTTGTACTGGACTTTCTACAGTAGAAGTGTAACCAAATATGAGAGCTGCTAATTTGCTAATTGACTAATTAAAATAGCAATTTCTGGATTAGTGTGTACTGCTATTTAATATGATTTTTAATCAGAATGTCAGTTGCTTTAAAATCCTTTCAATAATGCTGCACTAATAAGTTCACAATATAAATAATATTGAGGTCAAGCAGTATTATTTGATCACTTCCTTAAACATTAATATACACATTATACTATTAGTATAAGGAAAAACAACAACAACAAAACAAACAAACAAACAAAAACTTGGTATAGAATTTATAGAAAATACAAATCTTTGAAGTTTTCCCTTGCAACATACGTAATGCATACTTAGCAAAATGTTTAACTATTCTTAAGGTCTCTTCTGAAGACTAACTCACAAGTTCAGTGTTCAAGAGCATAGATAAAAGTACATAATAAAATGCTTAATCACTGTTTTGAGTGCAAACCTCAAGGCAACTTTTATTGTGGAAATGTTCTTGCCTTTCCATTAAATTTTCCCTCTTCTGAGCAGAGGGGGAAGGGAGGAGGAATTATTATTACTGATTTAATTAAGCTGCTAAGATTACTGGTCCAGTCCAATGGGAAATGACAACTCTGAGATTGCGAATTGGATGTAATCATCTCACCTCATTACTATTTTTGTCATGAAAATAAATTAATTTTGTATATTTTCTGTTCTCATTACCATACTTGTCAGAAGAGGGAACTATCAAAATTCTAATAATACCTGATGTACTTTGGTAATTATGGTACTATGCTTCACAACTTTGACATTTTCAATCCTGCACATGATTTGCTGGCTATTCCACTCCTCCTTGTCAGGTTAATAAAGTTTATAAATATGGAATCAGCTAGTTTATTTTCTACAAAATGCAATTGCCCCATTTTATCCCTTATCCAATTTTTATCTGTAGTTGGGAGGGCAGGGGGGAGAATGAACAGAAAATTACGCTGAACTGTACTGCCATAGGTGGACATAAAAGGTATCAGATTTTCTTCTTGTGCACTGAAGTTGTACAATAAATGTGCAACAGTGTATCTGGATATCAGCTTTACATTCAAATCCAGAGATTAAGCTCTTTTTCTGGAAGTTTGACAATGAACTCTAACCACAATTGCATGAGCTATAATCAAATGTATTTTTGTGTTTACACCTAAATATATTGTTTCAGTTGGTTAAAGAGAACATCTTGGACTGCAAATTCCATCAAAAGCAAAACATAAAATCAGAGTCTACAAAATAGAAAGTTATATGTCACTATACCATTATGTTCTCTTCCTGGGCAAAATAACTAAAAAGTGGGAACATCAATTTTTTAAAAAAAGCACTCCGAATGTCTCAGAGCATAAACCAAAGCAAAAGAACTCCAGCAACTTATGCATACTCAGAAGAAACAGCTTGTGTCCATGGAGAAGAGAAACCTACCTCCCTTATCCCTAGCCTGATGTGTCTGCTGCACCTTTGTACTGCTCCTGTAGCATGGCTGGTACATCAACTCTGTGGCCCATTGCCCGTGTTCTTCGTCTTCTTCCTCATCCTTGTAGGTGGAAGCCAGTTGCTGACAGAGTGAGGATCACAACAGGACTGGTCATGCCCGTGCATCCTGCAGGGCAGCCTCTAGAGAGCTACTGAGGTGCACAGTTATGTGGCAGGAGCAGAGGACATGCATCTCACATCATGTTCTCCAAAACCACTGGAAGAACCCTGGTGAGTATCTCTTCCTCCTTTCTGAAGGCTTCTGTTCAACAGGTCGCTTCATCCACCCTCTTTGTGGAAGCCATGGCAGAGAAAATGGCATGTGACAGACTGGTTTAGCCTAAAGCAGTATTCCAATAACACACAACCATATACCACACATTTCCTAATGAGGCAACCCTCTTGAATCCAGAACATCTCTTACCTTGTGAAAGAAGAAAATAAATAAATAAATAAATAAATCTAATACAGTAATACAGAACTGAGAAAGGACCAAAAGGCTACCAGATAGAAGATTTTTTTCAAAAAGATATCCCCCTTTTCCTCCAACAGCAACATAAGTCACCACTTATCAAAATGATGCAAAGTTATACTTAGAATGACAACATTTTCCAAAGATACCTTCCATCATTCACACTTCTTTAGAAAAATGTTCCTTTTGGATGATGGGATAACTACAATGGTACATGCATCTTTACTTCTGTACTCCATTTATGTAATGCATAGGCAAGTCTGAAAGCCAAAATAACTTTAAGCCCCTTATGGTGCTTATGTGACTGCCCTCCTTCCAGGGCAGTAGCTTACGCTGAAACATGTAGCTTATGCTGAAAACTGTCCACTGACATCCAGTCACGTTCTTATAACAGCTGAAAACCTTGGTGCTAGTTTTCAAAGCAGTTAAGGGATCAAGCTGCAGCTACATCAGAGAATGCATTTTGATGTATAAATCACAGAAACAGTGATATTTTTTCAGGGAACACTGAGAGTGAAGATCACAAAAGCCAGAACAAAGCATGCAAGAGCCAGGGAGAATGCATTTTCTCTGTAAAGAGACACAGCTCTGAAGGGATCCTCTGTCTTTCAGAGGACACCAGACAGAGCAAGTCTGATTGCCTTTCAGAAGCATCATATGGCCCCATTTTAAGTGACAGGATGTATTTTTGATCTTTAGCTCAATAATCCTCCCAGAAGACCTCACCAACTGCACTCAAACTACAAATGAAAATCTCTATTCCTAGTAAAGTTTTGGCCTCAGAATGGCAAGAGTGTCAAAGCTTTCATAAATTTTAGGAGCTGTTATAATGTTAAGGAGGTATATGCAACCAGGTGCAACTTCTCTACCACTGTCATCTTGAGCAACACCAACGAGCAGAATTTTTTTCCTAGAGCTTCACAACAAAATGGGCAGTCCTGGAGATCAGAAATAAGAACCTATTTGGTAAAAATAATTCTAGTGAGTGGAAGGAATGGACAATATTTATTAACTGTAGGAAGACCCAGGTACCCAGATGCTATTTGTAAAAAATACTTGGCACTTAAACAAAAGTATTACTACAGAATTTGAGATCCCATATGCATGAGACTTCCATAAATGACCCATATGAAGTTCCATAAGCATTAATGCAGATTCTCACAATAGAACTGAGATTTCAAATTATATCATCAGTTTAATCTACATAAAGGCATTACTCTTTGCAATTTCTCGATTCATCTTTTCTTATTTTTTGTTTAAGGATTAGATCTCTCCAATTCCCCAAAATTAATGTAGATGACCATTAGTCTAGAGCTTTCTAGCACATATTCTCTAATTATAAAAATTTACATCTTTGAGCAAATGTCTACAACAAAAGAGCAAATTCTTGTGGAGAAGGTAAGGGCTATACAAACAGCATCAGATAAAAATGATGAACATGATTACTTGCAACCACTGAAACAATTTCTACAGAAAGGGCTCTAAGTGGCTAGGAAATCTGATAGTAGAAAGCAAAAAATATGGCAAATTATTTTTAGTAGATATATTAATCATTTAGACCTTTTAAATCAAATTTTAAAAGTCTATAGAGAAAAAAAATAGTTCCGCTGAAATTTAATGCAATATTGCCAGTGACCTTAATAAAGTCAGTGGGTGTCTAACATGATTCTGCTGCGTTGGGCTTATTATTTTGTCTAGACAAAAGGCAAGATCATATCTGTAACTCACATAACAGTTTTATATCTATCAGGGAACAATAGTACTGAGCAAAAAGATTAGAGAGAGATTGTAGCAAAGATTTGGTTTCTTCTGAGGACACATGAACTACGCAAGATACCTATCTATCACCTTGTAGAACAGGCTTCCTGTGACTCCATTAACAGAAGTCATTTTCATAAGTAATTTAGCTGGCTTTAACAAACAATTATGTTTCACCTTAAGCAACTGGGAAATTCAGAATCTGTAGGCTGAATTACACTGATTTCTTTAAGCACTCTAAACAATCGGAAATTCATTAGCAACTTCTTTTTTCTTTGGGGCCCAAAAGCTCTGAGGCAGGTATTAAATCTCCCATTTTCAAGCATTTTAAACAAACTCACAATGTGTTCCATATTTACTAATTCACTAAAGTTTGATGGTCACTTGAAAGCAGATGTTAGGGCTTCCTGGTAATGTAAATATCTGTGTTAGCTATAACTAAGTAGAACTATTCTAATACCGATTCATTATGAAGGAATGAATAGTAATTTATATTAAAATTAAAAAAAATAATAAAATAAAATCAAAGAATGTAGCAAAAAATTAACCTGTTCTAAGTAATATATTTTTACAGAGGTGATCTGAACGCTAATTCTTTCCATGAGATCTGAGGAAGCCCCAGGCTATATTTCCAGACAGTATATTCCAGAAGAAAACTAACAGTTACATAAATATGTGTAGATTAATAGTGGTTGCCAAATAGATTCATTTGATATTTTTATGATCCAACTGTTTTCCATTTAGCCAGCAGACAGTGATATTTTTGTTCTGCAGAGAAAACCATAACAGACGAAATAAAATGGTTTATACAGTAAAGCTGTTCTGCCCTTAAGGTACAGAGTTTTTCCATATTGTTTTAATTTGAAAGTTTATTCAGATTATGAACCCCCCGCTGACATGGACACCTCTACTCTCCCTCTCCCTATCCAATTCTTAAATCAAATATTTGGGTCAGCATTTGTACTTTTACTTTGATTATGTGAATAAAGACTGTGGAAAGATACAGTGCAGTCTAAAACATCTTTATTTTATGGTTTGCTGTGAGCTTACATATTTGAATGCTTAATTTACAGACATGCTCAGGGAAGTGTTGATGCAAAGAAACCAGCTATTCATACATAATCCAGATCAAAGTGTTATTTCTCCATAACGTGTATTATATGGTGCAAGCTAAATAATTTATACAAAATCTTCCCCAAAACATCTGTAAGTAATTTAAATTAAAATTTAAAAGTTGTGGCTGACTTCTGAATTGCCTTGCCTTTCTGCATTTTCCACAGTCTGATTTTTGTTACCACATGACTCCATGCCCTACCCAGACTACCTGAACAATAGCGTTCATGCACCCAGAGTGCTGCAAGCTGAGGCCAGCAAGCACAGCCTGAGACCTTGGCAAGTTGTAGAGATGTCCTGGCCACACTTCCAACTATAGCTATACACAGTACCAAATTCAAGTCTGTGTGCCCTGCCTCTTAGCTGCTTCACAGGATTGCTTTGGCCACAAACAAACAGTGGGAATGAAATAGTTTAACCTAACATTGCTGCCAAACACTTCTTAATGCTGAAGGACAGCCTGGGTTATGGTTTTCATTAAGTTAATATTCATATAGTGTTAAAAGATATGCTCTGTACTTTAGGATTGCTCAGTATGCCAGATTAAGAAGTTACCAACAAAGATGTACAGATTTTAGTGAGGCCACTGTTTAGCCAGCCAACAGTAATCCCGGTAATGATACTTTAGGGCAGCAAAAGACACTATATGTGAATCATGACTGTAAGTCATTGCAGGACACCATACAGTCCACTAAGCACAAAGCAGGGCCAAGTAGGAAATCACAGTGAATGCAGTAGAATTTATGAACAAATTTTGAATGTCAAGACACTCTTCCACAAGCTCTCTGATGAACTGATAAGATGGTTGAAATTTGCTGTGACTTTAAATGTTCTAATAACTGTAATATGCAGGTTGATTTTCATATTTGCCTTGAAGTAGACTTCAGCTACATAACTTTCCTCAAAATAAGGAGGAGTAAAATAAAAGCAAAGACCTGACATACCAGTGATGGACTACAATATAGATTAAGCTAATGTTGATTTAAATAGTCAATTTTCTAAATGCTCTATTTCACCATCCTTTTAAAAACTGAACAAAGCCACATTTTCTTGGATACATGTATTTAACCCATACTTTTAACTTTGTATTTCAATTTTTGATTGAAGATGAAAAGTATAAATGCAAGATACCACAAGAAATAAACCATCTTGCAAGCTCCCTTCTTCATGAACTCTCACTGACTTCAGTGAAATTATTATTACTATTGATTACTAGAAATTACTATTGCCATCTTCTGGTGCAATTGAAAATTGGAAGTTGTTTTCATTAAAACATGTGGTGAGATTACTGATGCTATCTAATGCTGGGAATGGTATGGTCCCTTTTAGCATTGTCATGAGGTGTAAAATAGGGATGTTTTTTCCTACAAATAAAAAGCTGTGTTTCCCTCAACAGAAAGAGGAAAATAGTGACAGCAGCTTGAGCTCACTCAAGCTCTGAAGTTTACTTCAGTGTTTAAAAAAAAAAAAAATGCCTTTGGGATAGTTTCATAGTTTCGTGTGCTGTTTCTGGTTCTGGTTCTAAAAATAAGCAAAATTTCTGTATACTACTATTGAGGAAAAATACCATCAACCTTGTCTAGGTTTTCAAAGATTTGAACTGTGTACCAAAACCAACTTACACTAGCTTGCACCTTAAATGGATGTCAAATGTTTGATGCCACAAACAAACACTCATGGTTCTTATTCACGATTGGAAAATAACAGAGACCTTTCAGTCACATTCAAAATACCCTTTCATAACTTTTACTTTCAGTGTGAAAAGAAATAAGTCATCCCACTTAAGAACAATCCTCTTATCAAAATAACTCATTAGTATAATACAAAGCACAGATTTATGAGTTAAATCTTTTCATATAAAAGGTTTCTTGAATGTATTGTCTATTTCAGGATAAAGGATATTGACACATTTTTAACTTTTTTATAAATATTGCAACACTTCATGGCTGTAAAATGAAATGAACAGCCTTGAAATAGGTCAATGAATATCAAGTCAGTGAGGATCATGTCACCAGGGAATTTTACATTATTTGGTGACTTTATATCACTATTTATAAGCTACCACTTAAGCACAACTTTCATGCACCAATAACTTTGTGAAATTTTATGGCCTGTGCTATATACCCAAGGTGTTTTCAGGTTTCCAAATCTGCACATCTGTAAACTAATTATACAGAAGGGAATGAAATGTACTTGCTTACCTGCTTAGGTTCAGTAGACTGATTTCAGAGTTTTCAGAGACTTAAATACAGGCAAAAAATAAACACAAAACTTGTACAAGAACCCACTGGGAGCTTTTCCATTGACTGCAATGGCATTAAGTGTATTAAATATGCTCCTTTATTAATAGGTGGTGCTACTTAAAGTCTATTCTTAAATTACTGGAAATGATTCAGCAATAAAAAAGGTTTCTATTGGTGCTAAGATACATAATACCCTCAAAGAAGTGTGGGGGAATAAAAATAAAATAAAATAAAATGAATAGAACATCACATAAGCTGGTTCCCTTTTTTCCAGACCTCATACCAAACTAGAAGTCAATAAAAAAGAGATAGAGTCATTATTATGCTTACCCAACTATAGTATGTAATTCCTCAATGATGCAGATGTTCTATTGACCCAGAACAAAGATGCAATCTTTATTAATTAAAGGCAGGAATTGATCCTAAATAGTTTTTCTGTAGGAGGAAATCACAAGATATGCAAGGAGGTGTCCAGCTGTGGTTTGTTCAAGTGAGACCTGCTCAGCACAGGTCCTTCAGTTCTCCCCAGGGACATCACTAAGAGCTATGAATGGGAACTAGCTTCCCTTATTCCTACTGGCAAATCTAAAGAAGTGACCAAAGGGATTGGTTGAGCAAGTCTAAAAGCATTCCAAGTCCCCAAAGACGTTTCTTCCCTTTTTTGCCCAGCTGAATATATTGTTTTACCAAAAAATAAATAAAAATGGGTCAAGCTAGCACATTAGTATGTGTGCCAAAACCATTGGGGTATTAGGGTGGTCCTGGCCCTACCACTCTCCTTCCCCTTTCTCAGAGTACCTACATCAGTCCTGAGAGGTGCCACCCTCCTTTCCTACCTCAGTTTGTGCATTCCAAAATGCAGACAGGTCAACCCATATGGCTGAAACCATGTGCCTCAGGGAACTCTAGCCTTTGAGCAGAACAGGAAGCAGTAAATTTCTAGAGAAGAAAGCTGAAGTGGGTCTATGCAGAATTATTGGTTGTATGGCAAGAGCCTTGCAACCTGGATTCAATTACTACGACAGACAGATAGAACTTTTCCCTCTATAAATTGTGCATTATCAGGCAGCCAGTTAACAGAAGCTCTTTTATTTTAACCAAGCTCCATTAGAACCAAAGAACACAGCAAACTTCTTCTAGCCTGCCTTTCTTGAACAGTTTCTATCTAAGGCTGCTTCTGAATTTTATCTGATGGCTGACCACATACACATTTCATTGTCTGTGCACTTTCTACCGCATCTTGTCAAACTAATGGTTAATACTGATTCAGTCTTGCTTATACTTCATAATCCTAACAGAGAAAATACAGACAATGAGTCACTTTTATAAGGCTCTCTAAAACTATTCCACATTTATTTTCAGTTGGGGTAATCAATTACATTCCCTGAAGTGACAAAAAATAGCAATTTTTACGTTGCTCATGTATTTATTGTCTTAATTCATGTACATTTGTTGTGACAGATGCTGTACCACTCCTCTATACCACAGATAAAGGAGTACACAAATGTCATCCCTCAATTCTCAGACATCCATCCTTTCCTAGTTTCAGCAAATCTACCCTCTGCATTGACATTCCTGATCACACTACAGTTTAGGGAGTATTCATCCACCAGGCAACAGGGGACATCCTAGGTATCTAAAAAGTTAACAAGAAGAAAAATAAAATACAGTAAATTTTTATTATGATTAATTGTATCAATTACTCTATTTTTGCCAGATCCAAGTCAACTATTACTATTGCCTATCACCTACCAAAGACACATTAAAGAAAACTTTAAAATTCTCATGGATGCCAAATATTTTGGCAGCCATCCATCAGTCTTTACAAACAAACAAAAATCCTTAATTTTTCATAAAAGACAGGATTTTCTGAAGCTAATCTGTTAAGTACACAATTACTTTCAAATAACAGTAAGTCAGTGACACAAACCCTTCAAAGCAGCATAACTGAAGTCAAAGACATCATTGTTGGAAGGGGTCTGCAAACATCCCCCTGACAGCAAGGAGACATGCCCATTGCAGGTGGAGCAAGACCCTGCTGAGCAGGATGATTTACAAATTCAGAATGAAAAATGTGGTTCCCATCCAAGGCTAAGATCTTAAAGGTATTTGATCTTCCATATTGTGGATGCTTCGTTTCCTATGAAAGTGATAAAAATCTTCCAATACCATTTCCCCGTTTTTTTCTGCTTCCCAGATGACGTAGTTCAGTTGCCTTCTTGATTCCAACACTGATATTGCAAATCGTTTTAGGACAGTAGCATTATTTTCCTGCTTCTCAGATTGTCCATATATAAAAGGGAATAAATAATGTCTATTTTCAGTGCCCTGAGATCTATGACTTAAAATTGTTCCTCATAAACTGTTGTCATCTAGGAACAACAATAGGAAACATTTAAAATAATAAAATAAAATTTGAGCACTTCCTATTAGAATTTTTTACTTTTCTCTCCCTTGTGCAACAAGGTATAGCAGCAGCAATTGGAATGTTTGTTTGTTGTTGTTTTCTAAACTCAGTACGCTTACCACCCCTTTATCTAATGTCACTTTTTCTTGCCTTTTCTGTTTAATTTTTAAGAGTTTTGTTCTTCTTATATTTTATTTACTTTTTATATTTCTTCTACTTTAATGACCTCTTATTTGCCACTGACCTTCTCATTGATGTAGAAGAGCACAGAATAAACTTCTTTACAAAATAACTTTAAACAAAAATCACAGAATGGTTTGGGTTGAAAGGGACCTAATTCCAACCCCCATGCCATGGGCAGGGATACCTACCACTAGAACAGGTTGCTCAAAACTGTAAGTACAGTAGAGAAAACTGTCTTTCTTACTAACATGCAGCATGCTATAACCAAATTTGCCAGAATCCCACTCATCTGTCAAGTTCCTGTCTAAAAATAATTTGCTTCTACCCCTCCCCAGCACCCTGTTTTACTAGACAAAATGGGCTGAAACAGAGTTTTCATGGGTAAGTCCCTGAAGTCTGTGAAGAAGTTGCGTGTACCCATACCCCTTAGAAATCTAAGCTGTCCCATCCATTTATGAAATCAGTGATTTAAAGGAAGGAAATAGACTCTATCAAAGCTTTAGCCATTTGGAGAGTCCAATTAGGACTTAGCATTGCATTTTATAACACAGAGCTCTTGCATTAAACAGCCAAAGAAGACTAAGTTGAGCAGAGGAAGAGCAAAGATGTTAACTTTGTGCTGTTTTCCTGTTAAGAAAGAGCTTACGTAGCTTTCTGATAGCCTTATGAAGAAAGGCCTTTAAGATGCTTAGGGCATGAGACAGAAAAAAGACAGCAGACTAACAGGGATTTAATAGAAATTTGCTAGCACACGTATACCACCTCCTCAACACTTTACCAAATCTCCTCTGGTGGCCACAGGTGTTTGTGTCCTGGCTTTTCTGTTCAGAATAGTTACTAAATCACACAATAAATGGAAGATGAAAAATCATAGTATTGTTTTTACTCAAACAAAATCACACTGCCATGTGGGACAGGGGAAAAATGGAGGTATTTGGGATCTGAAAGACAAGAAATATTATATATATATGAAGCTACATGTTGTTTCATATTTCTCCATAATCTCTTTTTGTGACTGCATTGTAGTAGATTCTCACGCTACTGAATATTTTTAGATAGCAGCTACCTCTTAAACCAGCCATTTAAAGCCTTTGTTATTAGTGCTCAAAATAACGTTGGTGAAGGTATAAAAACATTTTATGAAATAGGCTGGTTCTACTAAATTTGCTGTTTTGTAAATGGATTAGAGAATATTTCATCATTCATATAGCTGCAAGTATTATTGTGTATGTGACAGAAGTAAAAACAATCCTTTGAAGTGACTTATATTACAAAATAAATAATAGCCAAGTTATAACGTAAATAGAGTCTCTGTGGTCTTTTCCTAATACAGGAGATTCACCACAATAAATCTAAATGAAGATTAGTTTGTAAAACATCTGGAGGGGTGTGGATCACTGCTGTGCATTCAGAAGTTGCTTCCTTCACCGTAAAAACAACTTTTTCATAAGCTCGTTTAGCTTTACTTTCTGAAAATCCTATAATCTTTATCAAAAGTAATGTTGCATTCAAATATTCTTAGCAAGCAAATGACAAATATGTTCTGTATTATTATATTTCTAATAAGAGGATACAATTTTTATCAAAGACAATATGACACATAGGAAGTCAGCTACATTTGCAATAATCCCAGATGCTATTTTGCATGTAGAAGCGTTGGTGGTTTTACTGGTAGGAGGGAACAGAGCTTTGTTTTGTTTAGTTTCTGTGAACAAAGGCAAAGGAACTGGCAAAGGAGGGTTGCCTTACTTTGGTTTGTTTGTTTGTTTGTTTGTCTGTTATGTTTGTTTGTTTTAGGTGGTACAGTTATATTTGGAAAGTTATCTAGCTTGTGGAACTGGAAAATTATACTGTTATCTAAAGTAGGCTTATAAACAAACTGAAACCTTTTTATAAATTGGCTTTGTACAACAGAAAATTTATGTGGTTTTTTTTTGGTACAGGAAAGCATAAAGAAAATTTCCTACCCATATTGTCACTGATGATGTTTTCTCCCATAGGAAAAAAAAATTATATATATATATATAAATAGATATATATTTATTAGGCTATATCTGTTGCATAAATAAATAAATACATCTTCTAAATAAAATACACTGACAGTTTCCCTTTAGAAACAAATATTGACAGCCACAGGAAGCAGAACTGAAGCAATAACCAGATGAAATTGCAGTAAGAAAAAATGAACCACATGAGAAGACAATGAACACACAAAGTTAATATTCACTGTAATAATTAACAAACACATTGCAAAATTGAGAGAGCAAAAGTGCTTGTTTCAATATAAAGCAAGCACAGATGTTTCAAGACTGACAATATCAAGTGCATCTTTAGTAGCAATAAGATTTATGTGTGTTTCCTGGCAAATTTCTCATTATTTTTGGTCCAAATTGTTCTCTTGTGGGCCTGTTTTCATAACCATATGCTTATTAAGAGTTTAAAGTATTTTTCATTGGAGAGAAAAAAAAAGATTTCTCATGATACTAAATGATTCCCCAATCAATGAATTTGTTTAAGCTTGTGCTGCCATTCTTTTCCACTGCAGCTTCAGAAGTAGGGACAATCTGTTTGCTAGCTGGGGAAGGGAAGAAAAGATCATAGTAGAATTTAAAGAATAACCTCCAAACATTTTGTTCCTGTCAGTTTCCTCATCCTCTATTTTTTCTTGCCTCTCTGCACTCACTGAACTTATCACAGATTTGGGTTCTCCTCGGCTGGATGCCCAAACAAACAGCAACACTATGAGCTCATTGATGTTCTCCACAGAAAATCTTTGCATCTCCCACAAATAATGCAAACTCTGTTTTATCCTCTCCTCTCTTCCTCTGAGCTCACTTACTCCCTCTAACAGTTTTCAGTTTGGAAACATAGTGGGTATGCATTTGGGATGCCATCCTGTGCACTGCATTAACCTTACCTTATTGAATGCTTAGAAAGGCTGGATAATTTGGGAGTGTCTTTTTGCCTTCTCTTTACCAGAACTCTAAAAGAGTTTTTTGCTGCAATGAAAGAATTTTCTGCTGCAATGTCAGACCATTGCAGACATAAATTCTATGGCAAGCTCAGTTCCTCGATATACTAGGGCTAAGAGACTGAAAGTCTCTTAAAAATGAAAGACTTTCATTTTCCAGTCTTACTTCTCATGCAAAGGAAGCAAAGCAATAAGGAACAATGTAAGTGAAATATAAGGGTACAAAAGCAAAGTCACTCTTTGTCAAGGGATTAATAGTCTACAAATTATCTGTTTGTTGCTAGATGGCATTAGATAAAGCACTAGCTATTTGTTGTTGTTTTTTCTTTATCCTCCTCTGCCCAAAATGACTGCATATTTCAGGTAAAGACACACCAAGCCACTTTTTTTTTTTTTTTTTTTAAACACAAACCACTTCTGTGTTTTCCTTGCATTACTCCTGTAGAACAAACACTTCTGGGGAGTGAATTCAATGCATTGAGTGAATTAGTTTCTTCCCCAACTTACGCACATTATTCTCTGAACTGCTTGCAAGTCTGCATTAACTGTGATTACTCTCAGTAAAGGATAAACCCACAAACAGCAGATTCCAGGCTTTGTAGCCTACCACCACTTTCTATTTCTGTGGTATTTAAAATCTACCACCCCTAAAGCACAATTGGAAGTCTAGTTTAATTAATCCTTTTCAGAAAGAAACCGTTGGTTTGCTCCAACTTGTCTTACACACTACAAAGTGTAAACCCGAGGCCATCCTCTCCTGGTTACCACAACATGATAGCATACACTTACACTGGGCCATCTGGCTCTTTAATTGTATCTTGTAAGCATGAAGCTAAATTAAATGTTTCTGTTTGTGGGTAGCACACTTTGAACAATGAAAATACCAGATGATCATTCACCAAACTGATATTACATTAAAACTTTATAATAACAAGCAAACTCATGCTGACAAGCACAGTATAATAACATTTTGTCATTCTTCATTATTAGGAGTTTGTGATAAATGTTCTTCTTTATATATATATATATATATATATACACCCCCTTAAATGTACTTGTTTTCTTTTTAAGATTTAGTCTTCTTTAGAGATCATTAGTTATTGTGTTCAGAGATGGAAAGTAGGGAACATAAACACCAAAACATTAACCCTTTCAGTTTGCAAATGCGGATCACACTAACAGAATATATCAAAGAAAACACAACAATTAAAGTTACACATTTCCCATAGAAACAGGAAGATATTTTAATCCTTTTGTTAATGCTATGAAGGGTTAATATCCTTTTCCTAGTAAAGAAAGTGAAAAATTTAATAACTGAGTATTTGTACATGTATATAAGAGTCTTCACCCCACAAAGATGCACTGGAAATTTTGATCTACATGCTCTCATACTGACCTACTTTGCATGCATTCCTTGGAACAGACAGTATCTGTTATCTATGGGTTTAAGGGATGCTATTAAGCACAACCTGGAAATTGTATCATCATCAGTTTCTGCGATGGCTCTTAGGCAGTACTGTCAGTCATAGATGGTTGTAATAGCAGTCAGACTGATGGTAATATTTTGAAGATAAATTCTTGAAAGAAAAAGAGAAAGAAAGAGAAAGAGAGAAAGAGAGAGAGAGAAAGAAAGAGAAAGAGAGAAAGATAGAAAGAGAGAGAGAAAGAGAGAGAGAGGAAGAGGGAGAAGAAAGAAAAAGAAAGAAAGAAAGAAAGAAAGAAAGAAAGAAAGAAAGAAAGAAAGAAAGAAAGAAAGAAAGAAAGAAAGAAAGAAAGAAAGAAAGAAAGAAAGAAAGAAAGAAAGAAAGAAAGAAAGAAAGAAAGAAAGAAAGAAAGAAAGAAAAGAAAGAAAGAAAGAAAGAAAGAAAGAAAGAAAGAAAGAAAGAAAGAAAGAAAGAAAGAAAGAAAGAAAGAAAGAAAGAAAGAAAGAAAGAAAGAAAGAAAGAAAGAAAGAAAGAAAGAAAGAAAGAAAGAAAGAAAGAAAGAAAGAAAGAAAGAAAGAAAGAAAGAAAGAAAGAAAGAAAGAAAGAAAGAAAGAAAGAAAGAAAGAAAGAAAGAAGGAAAACAGAGAAACAATAGAAAAATGTTATTTATACCTAATCTACAAAAGCTGAAGAATGTGTCTTGTGAGGGAGACACAAATCCCTTGTCTGTTGGGATCCAATCTTTGTAGACTCAATTTTCATGCTGGATTAACTGCTGCTGATGACTTCAAAAGGACCAGGTTTTCACCTCAAGTGTTCAAAGCAAAACTGAAAAGAAAAAAAGCCCACACAAGACTCCCCAACCTGTTTTTGATGTGGAATATGCTGCACAGGATGACTGGGACTCACTGAGCAGCTCTGAGCATCCCTGATCCTCTAATCTACAGTGTTCAAGAAAAGGACTTTGAAATGCACTTTGTGGTGTAGAATTATTTTGTGGTGTAGATGATTATGTAACCTGACATAACCTTTCATATAATTAAACATGTAATCAGCAGATTTTGTAGAAAAGAACTATAGTTAAAATCTGTAGGATAATGCCATTTACAGCATCATAGAGATTTGCAAAGATATGTCTGATGTGTACTCTATGTATTATTCAAGTGCATGCAGTTTTGGGGATAACTTAGCTACACATGTGATACCAATACATTATGTTTTTATTCTTAAATATCTCATTCTTCAGCTTTTATGTACTTTAAGCTTTCTGTATTTCAATTTTCTTGTCATGTTTAAAGTAATATACCAAGCTGAGCTTCATATTTAAATCCAAACGTGGAACAGGTGCATCTTTATGTTTTGACTAGGCAACATTAGGCTCTGTATCAAAAGCTGACTAAAATCTTTTCAAAATAGAATGCTTGTTACAGGAGAGCAAATTATAACAGCAACAACAACAAAAATCACATTTCCTATCTTTCAGCAAAGCGGAGGCAGTAATTATTCTTCTAATGGTAAGGTGATAATTGTCATGTAATGTTATAATATCTTTGCTTGGAGGTACTTTTTATTTTCATTTCTATCACCTTTTCTGAAAGGCTACACAGCAATAAATTAGGTATTATATAAAGTTTGGGTGAGCAGTGTAAAGGTTGCCTGAACACAACACTAAGCCAGGCAACGGAAAGACCTTTTTATGTCAGAAGCACATCATTGAAGATTCCAGCCAGAAATCAAACAGATACCTAAGTATGAAAGGTGATGATAACATTGTAGATTAAATGAAGAAATTTTCAGAACACAATTACACATTTTCTAATGAAATGACAAAGTTGTTTCCACTTTGGAAAGTGCTTTTGACAAGGCTCCACGTTTGAAGTTAATGTCTGTGTCTAAAGGGCAGGAGGTACAGACTAAGAGAAAAGCTGGTTCAAGCCAAATGAGGAAAAACAAATGAGTAGTAGTTTTAAGGGATCCATAGAACAGTAAGTGATAATGAATTATAAATATATATGGGTGTAATTTGAATGTTAATATCACCTTTATCTTCTAGAAACAATAATAATAATAATAATTTAAAAAGTAGTATTATTAGTATATTCAGATCAAGCTCAATCACCAGTAGCTAGCAGCAGGATATTTACCACTTTGTAACTACATGTAAACAGAATATTTCACAGCTATGTAATTTTTTATCTCTTTGTTCTGTACTAAACATGTTCCATATTTGCTCCCATTACTGTTTTACTCTACTCTGTTACCCTAGGGTGAAGCTGAAGTATAATGAGGGAGAATTCCTGCTTACAGGGATACTTCAGATCAAATAACATGTAATTTGGTACAGTCAGGCATGCAGAGCTCCAGACCCTACTGTGTCTCCCTATTAGATCCTCCAGCCTCTGCTGTGGATATTCAGCTTCATCTTCACCACAATGATGTTATGGCTGGAAAATGCATCTCCATTCAGCACAAATGCTGAAGTTGTTTTGAGATGGCATTCATCTTGATAATAATGTTTCTGAATACTTTCCCAAGCCTTTGCACACAAGTCTTTTGGCACTCACAATTAGCTTAAACACTGATAGCTACAGGTAGAGCAATATGCCTGCCATCCTCCACAACGCTGGTCAACAGCATGCAGATATGCTGCTAAAAGTTACCTTTTACATAACTTCTAGTGAGGTGTAAGAGAGAAAGGAGTTTGAGTAAGGAGGTAGCTGTCAGAAAGGGAAAAGCAGATCATGAGAAACAGTTTTGGATGTCAGTACACTCTCAAAGAACTGAACTACAATATTGGTAACATTGTAGCTATGATAAATCATTATTCACATACTTATTATTAATTCTCTTTTCAAGACAGTAAAAAAATTTACAAGGCACATACTCTATAAATGAAGCAATTTTCCTCTCTTAGGATTCACAGGAACACACTCTTTATCTATAGGCCCTAACAGAACTAAGTAAATAGACTCATTGCTCCTACATAAGGCAGGTTATCCCATGGTAAATTACCTACAGCAACACTCGCTTTCTCATGTACAGGTTCTGAGTCCATCCACATGTACACAGAAGTACGTGCATGGATCTGTGGTGTGGCCCAGAGCTCTCACGCTTGTGCTGGTGATTGGGGCACCATCGGGGCTGGGGGCCACCCCCTCATCCCCAGCATCCTCCCAGGCACAGCAGGGAGGTGGCACTGAGAGAGGCAGCAAACCTTGTCTGGAGGCTGCTCATGATGGGCACAGTCACACCATGCTGCTAGGCATGAGAGGCAGAAAAAAGGATGCTGCTAGGCATGAGAGGCAGAAAAAAGGATGCTGCCCAGCTAATGAACGTAAGGAACAATAAGAGATACTTGGTTATACACCCGAGGGTGAAAGTCAGCACCTCCCTGGTTCTTGAAGTGAAGGACTTCACAAAGGCAAGGTGTTTTCATTCACTGCTAAAAGGTTTTGTGGGTATTTCTGCAACCCAGAAGCACATTTCACACATACAAAAGTCTGACTGTTCTCAGATAGAATTATTTTAATCAAACATACTAATGTACTATTCATCCAATAAAACTTATCTAGTAAGTCAACTGGCATTCAAAAATGATTGATAAAAAGTTGCCAATAGGAAATTAAAACTAAAACCTATATATATAAAATATATATAAATCTATTATATGTAATAGTTAATATACAATATTAAATAATTATATAATATTATATATTATATACTAATATAATATATTAGTATATATTAATTATACACATATATATAATGGTGGCTCTAAATTCATTGTAATGCCATTTAGTGAATCTTTCATAAGAAAACTCAAAGTAACAACATCACATTTCCAGCATGTAAGAAATTGAGTCCTAAATTCTAGCAGTCTTCTCTCACTGTGATGCCTCAGTGTACGGTTTGCATGAGAAAGAGCTCATTATGCCCCACAAGATCCCAAATGCCCAGCAGAGATAACAGTCTAAATCATTTGTTCTCTTTAAAATAATTTATTCATAGGTAGGAATATGAAAATGTGCCCTTTATGAAGTTTATCTGTATCTATAGCAAACACAACTTAAATTAATTCTTCATCTTCAGGACTGGGAAAGTTTGACTAAGGCATTAGGGATTTTTTATTAACCTCCATTAATTCAGTAGTCCTACCACTTTGATAACAAATAAAAATGGATGGCTAAGGAGTTTTTTCCTTATTAAAAGGTGTGAGTGAGTGCAATTAAACATGGCCTACATATCTGAAGATATATTACATATTTTAATGTAACTCCAGGGTTAATAAGAAAGCATGTGAAGTTTATTAGTCTGTTGACTAGTGATCACATACAGTACATCATCTCTGTAGTAGGAAGAACACACATTGGTTGTTCTTAATTTCCCTTGCAGTTTTGAGTTTATTTTTGGCATTTCTGCAAAATCCTGAGATAGCCCATTGCAATTTAGTTTTAATTAGAATGGTAAATAGGATGTCTTAAAAATCTTTTTTTTTTTTTTGTAATACTTCTAATATCCAATGAATTGTCTAGATCTACGATTGTTATCACTAGATTATTACAAATATTAGTACTATATGAAAAAAATTAGATAATATGTATTTTAAATATCTGCAAAACCCTTGTATGTCTGCTTATTTTCATTTAAGAAAAATCTGATTTGCCTTTAGTTTAACTATCAGCTTAAATATAGATATGTCCTAACTGCTAAGAATCAGTATTTACTGTTTTCTTTTAAAACAAACATTTAATCTAGTTTTAGTAGTTTTATGTTCACATACTCTTGGTACCATTCCACTTTTGACATACGAGAAATAAATTACAGATTGTCTAGAGTATGACCATATAAGATTTTGAAAGTGAGAAATAACACATTAGAGAAATGGGGAGAAAATGCCAATCCAAACTATTTATCATAACACGAAGGAAAGAAGGAAAGCAAGGAAGGAAGGAAGGAAGGAAGGAAGGAAGGAAGAAAGGAAGGAAGGAAAATCAGATAATGTACAGAAAATGGTATGGTATGCTACTAATAGTATGACACTGAAGAAAGAATTGAAGAAAGCAGTGTTATACAATTTAAAAGCTAAGTCAAGATAAGCCTGCTTTATGTGTCTTTTAGAATGAATAGACTATATTAATGTACAGTCCATATTTAAAAATTACCTCTAAAATAAAATGAATAATGTTTTTTCTTACTGCAAAACCAAAATCCTTTATCTGCACAGTAAAAACGGAGAACTGAGTCGGTTAAAAATAAAGCTCCTTAGCTTAGATAAAAATTCAATGAAGAAAAGTCATCTCTCATGATGAAATACTGAAAATGAATTATTTTATTTGCTTTTTCTCCTTGCCAGAATGTTAATTATAAAAGCATAATTTAATTTGGGAAGAGATTTGTTAAATTTCAAAGCCTAATTTGAGTCCTTCAGACATGAAGGCTCCCAAATGCTAGGTGCTACATCTAAAGCTCAACCTCCTTCTTTTGAACCAATTTTCTGCAGACATCTAATTTATGATCACTTCTTACCTCATGCATATATCTTAGTGCATAGTTTTAATAGACCATTGAGGGGGTGTTTATTTTTATGATGAAATATGCAACATTATAGCAATCATTAGATAGGCATTAGCTTAATCACTGGTAGTTTTGAATGCAATAAAAAAATTCTGAAAACCTGTTGGCATTCTCAATGTGAGCTATTTTAGGTTTGTTGGTTGCATCAAAGGAGATGGATGGACCAGGAACCCTAAAGTTTGTTGGTGGGCAATGCATTCCTGCTTGTGGATGTTTGTTTTTGTCTGCAAGCCTCAGGTTCTTGGCCAAGCTAGCAAGGACTCACAGCGCCATGAAAGAGGAAAACAACTCTTGCTTTTCAACAGGCAAAAATAATGTGGTAGGTATAAATTGCTGCCACAACCCATTCATTCAAATTATCAGTGTGTACACTGCACCTAGGACTGGTCAAAAAGGTCAACTGACATACTCATCCCCTCCAAAGCAGAAGCAACCTAGGAACTCCATTACTCTCATTACTTTTAGAATCAGATTTAACTGATTTACTGTGCTTTTCTTTTTTTCTTTTTTTTTTTTTTTAAGGGAATCTAAGTATTTCACCCCATATTTTCCAAATTGAATACACAATCACTTCTTAAAAGAAAAGCTTCACATTTTACAATCATGTATTCTTTTTTCTTGAGCCCTCCCCATTCCTTCTCTCCTTTTCCTTGGTGGCCTTTTTTTCTGCCCTTTTCTTTTGACATTGAAAAAATGAATGAAAACAAAACACCTCAAATCACTCCAAAATTAAGAGGGATTTTCTTTTATAAATATTTATATATATCTTCCATAGCTCTTTTGAAAAAAAGAAAAAGAATGGTCTCTCATTCAAGATACTGTAATCAAAACTATTCATAACAAAACATACATTATCTAAATAGGATTCCCCTGAGCAAGCTTTTTTTTTTTTTTTTCTCTAAAGCTGTAAAATAAAAGGTGATCTATGAAATAACATAGTAATTTCATCTATCAACTAGAATAAAGAACTAGATCTATTAGATGACTTCTGATTTACTGAGAGGCATTAAGATATTACAGTGATCAGAGAACTGAAACTAATGAATATACTACAGCTAATGGTAGGTATGGCACCTATAACAGCTAGCATTCATGACCCATTGGAAATGTGATAACAGCCTAATTATAGATTTTTATTCATACCTATACACTATTTCACGAACAGGCTGCAGAGTTGCTAAAGTAACTTTGGTTGCAACTAGCTCCTTGGACCCTGCATGTTCTCATTATCTCTTGTCTGTTAATGTTTTCTGAAGTCAAAGGACTCATGTTGTATAATCTGACGCTGCTGTTATAGCTACCTCTTATTCTGAGATGATAGGAAACTCTAAAAATTTAAAGCCATTACATTTTGTACCTCCAGTTAATTTTTAATTACATACTTTCTTTTTAAGAAACAAATTTTTTTAGAAACTCATTAGATTTTTTGTGAAGTGGCAAAGAACTCAAACACACAGATTACTGAATCAGTTATACCTCAAGTGTATTTTAATAAATATATTGTTCTCTATTTTTTACAGACAGTATGAGGAACAACTTGAAGCTAAAGATTGGAAAAAAAAAAAAGAAGTTTATTTTTGTTTTTGATGGAACAAGTGACAGGCCTGATCCTTTGTATTTGAAAGTTTGTATCCCCATAGCCTGAGCTGAAAATCTGGTTAGGATTGAACAGATATATCTGGATTCCCTAGACTCATCTTTACCTTGCTAATATTGGTCTGTGATAAGTTGAGTTTCACTTTCCAAACAGAGTGAGCTTGCCTGACACTGTTGTCTTCACCACCGCTGAGAGAAAAGCTCTAGATTTTATATCATAAATATATTTCCAACAGTGGATGGGGCAAAAACATGTTAAGAAGCAAAAGAGCACCTCTCCTTGAGGCTGTGGCTGCCTGCCTGACCTCCTGGAGGCCTCTACCCACATTAGTATCAGGGCCAGCCCAAAGATAAGAACAGTATTTTTCCACCAAGCCCCACACCCTTGTTGCATCACTGACAACGAGTTTGGACCTCTGTGATCTAGCAATCAGAAAGACAGTACCGTGTGTCACCATGGCATTGCTGTAGGTGTTAGTGAATCTTCCCAGCTAGGCTCTTCCAAGCAGCAGGGAGTCAGCACTAAGGCAGGATGCCTGTCCCGAGAGCTTTGCAGGCTACTGAAACTCTCAAGCTCCTTGAAATGGCGAAATCTTGTTGAGAAATGTGTGCATGCTCGCATGCACATCTAATTGTCCATTTTAAGTTTAAGAAGCATCTGGGTAATGGTATTTGATATTTTTGTCAAATTTTGCTCCCTTAAAGTGAAATAGCAGGGTAAAATAGAGGCAAATATTTCGACAAAAAAAAAAAAAAAAAGACAGTGATAGGGTCACTATGTCACTCTGGATGCCATCTGTCATAACAGAACATGAAAAGTTTTTTGTGCTCCAAGTAATTGTAGCATCTTTTGCTGTCAAATTAAGGAGAAACAGGGAATATCTAGAACAAAATGGTCCATGCTTCTTAGGGTACAGCAAGTATAGGTAGATACCAAATTCCAGTGTAAAAATCAAGTAAATCAAGTCACGAAATTATGTTTTGCACTGCATGAGAAATATATGGGCAGTAGCATTTACTAATTTCTCCCTCCATTTTTGTCATAGCTTTTGTGGATAATTGCATATCCATCAGCATATGGCATAGTTTTTATTAAAATATTAGAAATGACAAACCTCTACTGTGCGACTTTTTACTTTTAACTCCAGTTATGGCATGCACTGAACTATTGCATATTTCTAGATTAAACTAACACAATTTTTAAAGCCACCTTGAAGAAGACCTCTGAATATAAAATTAAAAAGAACTAAGGATTCAAAGCTCTTGGGAAATTTGAAAACTGCACTTGAGCACTTCCAACCGTCCGCTCTTCCCTATTGTCAGTATAAGTATAGAGCTGTCTAAAAACAAACAAAAACCCATCTTCTCGTAACAAACATTACAGCACATTATTTTGAGAGAACAGTAAAATGCAAAGTAGAAAAATGTTATTACTCAGTCTAGGACTTTATTTTGTCATTTTTATGACTGCTATTCTTGTTTAGAGTTCCATGAAATCTTAAATAACTCTGACTGCCAGTTTCTCAAATTTAAGGCCCATTTTTGGAGATTTCCAGCACTGCAGTGCTCCCTAGAGTTGCTCTCGTGAACTGTTTCAGTTCGTGCCCCAAGCTTGACCCAGGCCCAAGAAAGTTCCAGTGAAAACCTCAAGTCAGTCAGCCTTGCTGGTTGTTCAGCCACCCAATGTAAAGAGGAGTAACCAAGGATTACCAAGAAGGATTACTCAGAAAGTTTGTTGCTGGCAGATCATTTGTTTAATTAATGCTTGTATGTTTTTACTATAACCATCTCCTGTGAAAGCTTTGGTAAACTTCTGCACAGCCTATTCTCTATTGATAACTTCCTGGCTCCTTCATGTTTATCAAGTTATGTTTAGAAATGAAGATATTGACATTTGCTTCTCTTGTCTGAAGTTATTTTAGTTTCCAGCCTATTTCTGGAGGTAAACACTATCAAGTGATTCATTTGCTATGCACATGGAATATCCATGACTGAGAACAGAGGTGACTATTATGCTTCCTGAGTTACAGTAGCAGGTCTTTCTTTTTTCATCATTACACCATTTCTTTCTTTTTTCATCATTACACCATTTTCTTTCATGTAAATATAAAACAGTGAAACTTCAGTTAGGGCAGGAAAATGACTATTTTTGCTTTACCTCAGTATTGATGTTATTTCTATGTAAACTCATGAGAAATACTCTCTTTACATACAAATTGTTAGATTTACAGCTAATGTCTTTACACTGATTTATTCACACTATTAAAAAATACATCTCTCTCTCTTTCACTTTCATAATACCATAAAATTAAACAACAGTCATTAAAAATTATATTGATAAATTGATGATAGGCATAACAAATACAAGGCATGACTGCTGGAATACAATTTTAGGAAAACAATGTACTGTGAAACCTCATTGTTTATAAGGACCTTGCTTAACAGCAATTATTTTCTTCAAGTTGCAGCACAGCCTTTTTTGATCAATGTAATGTATGAAATGGTAAAATATTATCATTTTCAAAGAGGCCTAAGAATATTCCACTTGGAAAGATAACTCAAATTGGTATTCTTCAAATGGGCATCCCCTCCTAGCCACTGGAGATAGACCTAAGCCATGAGATTCATATTTTAAACCCAGAGCAGATGAGATTCACATTCAAGGTTTGAAAAGCATGGTGGGATTCATTAGGCAAGTCAACAACTAAGGAATCACAGAAATATCAGCAAACACCAGGACTTTGTTATTAAAGCACTGAGGCAGAAACTTTCTGTTAAAATGTTAAGTCTTGCATTCAAATTAAGAAAAATACATCTTTATCATAAACTTTACATTTGAGGTATGAATTTCAGAGATACAGAAAGGGTGCCAGACCGACACCACAATTCCCAAAGGATTGTTAGTTAATGCCACATGCACTTTGTGCACATTATCTCAATTATACTATTTGCTTATAAAAATTACCATTGTCAAATACTCCACAATTGACTTTGTAACTTTGAACTTTGGAAGGCTTCCATGAACTCCTAACTGCCTTGTTGAACGCATTTTTTACCTACTTTGTGGATAGCTCTTTAAATGCTCCAGAATAGTGGAATGCAAGTAGACTAAGTGTTGCTTAATTTGGTTGGCCATTTATATCACAGGGTATTTTTTGCCCTCAGTGCCATCAACCATAAAGGAATTTCAAGCACACATAATTAATTAACAGTTTATAAAAGACAATTAGATATAATAAAAGACCTCACTTGCTCAAAGACTAAACAAAATTGAACTTGAAAAGGGCACTAGGACAGTAAGAACAAACTCATGCAAATAAATAAATAAATAAATGCAGATAATTTTTAATAGTAGTTGAGGTCTAGGTTGTTGGTTCGTTTGTTTGTTTTATTCCTGAAGGTATATGCCATTAACATATATTTTCTCTTCACTGATGCAACGTGTGCTATCCATTATAATGGCAATTAAAATTATTTGTTAATTTCTTTCAAGGGTTCAGGGCACCTTATAGTGCTTGAATAAAATAAAATCCAGCTTTACATGCTATGGAAGACATAAGCAGACAGACTGTCACACAGAACAAATAATGTTTTCCTTTACTTCCATAGTTATTAAACCTCTTCCCCTTCTCTCCCTGCATTCTGGACTGTGATAAGACATTGTGGCTTCTTTTGGCAAGCTCATCCTTCAACAGTGATTTAATATAAACACAGTAAACAACTGTTTACTGTGCTATCTTAGTCAAAATGTTCAAATCAAAGTATATCCATGGACAGAGACTTCATGAAGAGGTTTTATCAGTCTCTCCTACTCTTCCATTTATTGCTTTTTTTTGTCGTTGTTTTATTTTTAATAACCACCCATCTCTGCTTTACTCCCTCTCTCTAGTAAAAATTCTGCTGCTGCCATCCAATGGGAGCTCACTCAATTTTTATACTTTCCTACAACACTAAATGTTTCATAATAGCTAAGTTTTCCCCAGCATACATTGATTCTGGTTTCATACCGAGGGCTAGTAAGAATAACCAATCAATATCCCTTTCTAACTGTTCTTTAATACATTGATAAATAAAAGGTTATGCCTTCCTCTGATGTGCATCTACTTGTTTAAACTGCTCTAATTCAAGTAGCTAGGGGGGAAAAAAAAAAATAATAATAAAAAAAAAAAACATATACCATTACCTAGGCAAGTACAGAATTTTTGCATGGAGTTTTTATGTGAGAAGATGGGGAATTGTCCTGTTTCTTAGTTCTCCATGTACTGCTGTTGTGGAGATTTGGTAGCTAATACATTGGCTTAAAGGAATAAAAATAAAATACATAAATAAATAAAAAGCCCTTTGATCCAACTAACTGATGATACACATTCATGCCTCTTCTGCAATAGTATCAAAAGATTTCTGAGACTAACACAGGACAAAGAAGGATAGTCTGAGAGCACTGTTCAAATTCTGCTCTTTCACCTCCCATTCTCTCACTCTTTTTTCCATCACATAAAGCCACACACATTGCTTGTACGCATCCTACATGAAGCATACTATGAGACCAAGAGCATCCCCAAATGACAACATCACGTGAGTTTCCAGTTCAGTAAACCATCATGCAACAAGCACACTAATTTGGGTGATGACTAACAAATATTTAAAAACATTTCATACACATATAATGTTCTCCCTGACCATCCACAGGGTGCTTTGTTTAACTGCAGAACTAAAAGAAGGGGCACAAAAAAACATTACCATGCCTAAACATTAATAATAACCAAATGTTTTTCAACAAATACTACAGAATATAAATCCTCCTAACCAACTCCATTGACAGATTTGTTCTGCCATTAAGTTTTAGAGTTAAATGAAACCTTAGCACTGGTGAATAAGTGTTAAGTAAATGTTATCCATGAACAGAACTTAAAACTCATTTCCACAGTAGAGTTAAACAAGAACACATACTGTGTAAAATGTTCTATTTGTCCCAATTCTGGATTATAGAAAGCATCTTAAAACTTATTTTGTTTTCTAAAATACTTAAAGATTACATGGATTTTTGAACACTTCTGTCCCTTCATTTTCCCTGCTTATTCACCAAGCCGATAATCCTAAACACATTAAGGTCTAAAGACGAGACTTCGACACAAAGGCTGTGAAGAGTCATGAGAGTCATACGTTGTGTACTTTGCTGGTGACAGGATGGTACTGCTTCACTCCTGTAAATATCACTATTATTGAATGTCTAAGGATGATCTCAGCAGTCATCAAATTATTAAAAATTGGAGCATTTCAAAACACTTAAAATATTGCTGGTTTTTGCTAAAAGGTTTTATTCAAATGCAGTTAATGCTAAAATCCTAATATAACTTCCTCAGTAAGTAATTTGGGTAATATTTTAAGTTTTTATGAGCAACTTTACCTCAAACATTATTACAGGATTCTACAATTTCAAAAGAATTACTTTTATTTGTATGCAGCATGCTTTCATTCTCATCTCTGTGTCTGAGAATATCTGAAAACATTTTAATATCAGTATTAATTGAAGAAATGAATAAAATACTTTATAAGTATTTATAAGTAAGAAATGACCCTGACATTGAAAGCAAAGTTAAAAAAAAAAAAAAAAAAGAGAAAAAAAAAAAGCTAAAAAATACCTATAGATCTGGTCAAGAATATATTTTTTTTAGTATATATTTTTCACTGTAACATGCTAAGTCCTCACTACTTAAATTATATACAAATGTCAGTCATATAAATAAAAACTATGTGGATTGTTTTTCAAATATGATTAAACATTGGGAAAGGAAGTACAGTGTAAGAGGTTTCATCTTAGTTTACGATGCAGTATTATGCAATGTCATCTTTTTTTTTTTTTTTACAAACTACTAGCTCACTTTAGTTGGTCAAAGTTTAAAAAACTTTTTAGCTCTTAGTTGACTTTTCCTTACTAAGAAAACGCAATATACCAGATTAATACAATTGAGAATGAATGAACTGAAGCACAGCTGTATATTAAAAAGTGACTCTCAATATTTGACATGATAAATAAGGTGACAGTACAAATAAAAAGTGTTTAAATGCTAATAAAACGTTCTAAATCTCAGATATTTTGTTTTTTAAAAAAATAATTAAATTTCTGGTAAGAAACACTGTCTTCTAAAAACAGGTCATATATCGAAATTGAAAACTTTCTGCATATTTTGGGAACTTTGCTGAGCTCTGCTGATAAAAGATATTGCAAATGATTATAAACCCCTATTACATTAATGAAAGTGATGTTTGGGGAAGAGAAAAAAAAAACAAACAACAAAACACAAAAACTCAAAACACTTTCTTTCATTTTACGCCACATTAACCATGGGTTTGGCGTTGTACAAGATACAAAGGGACAGTACTGATGCATGCAGGAATGGAATAGATTTTGGGCACAAAACCAGGTCTCCAAGTTTGGAAATATATCTCTCAACCAGCAAGTTTGCTTAAAATAACTCCCAATTGCTCCTATCAACTCCTTCTTATGTAACTTGCAAATGAATATAGGTAATTTGCAAAACACAAAGTGATCTTTTTTTCTCTAAATCTTGTTGAAGCTGGTGCTGATGCTGAAACTTTGGCAATCTCCTGACATTAAGTGAAACTGTAAATAAGAACAAAGAAATGTAAATGGGCATGTTATTTTCCCTTCATTTATTATAACATTTTAGAAGTGTTACAGAGGTTTTTTCACCCGCTTTGAAGTCTCAGCTTTTGTTCTGAAGGTGGTTCTCACACAGGGATTGTCCTCCCCTCTCCACTTCCCTTCTCACAAATCCACCCATGCTGTGTCAGCAGCACATGAGCAGTACACTTCTGAAGCTTCCTGTAATTAAGTTCACCTTGTTGTATTATAGGTAAACATGTTCAGACTTATTTTGTATACATTTGGGAAATAATAGCTTTTACAGTCAACAGTATGAGGCAACTTGTGCTACTAAAATAAACTGTGGTGAGGACTATGTCTTCTAGCACTTTTACAAGTAGCAAATTCCCCCAGTGCTTTGGTATTTTTATCAGAAAATAATGAACATTAATTTTCAATGTTTTGTATCAGAACTAACTTATGTTTACATTTATACCATATCATTGGTCCATGCACAGAAGATGGGATTCAGTTGACAAAAATCAATTGTACAGTTTCATTTCAGACATCCTTGTGCATCCTGCTTGGCCTTCGACTTTCTACACAGTCTACACCTAGTCCGCCATTCCCATGAAAGCATCTCAGACAACTGAGGGCAACTTAAAGTGGCACTAGGCATGTATGATTTGGCAACTGGTTCCTACGCACTCAGTGTTACATAAACTATTACAGAGTAATTCTCTGGTAGTTTTACCTGGGGAAAAACACTAGTGCAGAATCCTTCAAGGGACAGAAACCTCGATGCTTCACACCAAGATACAGTAACTAATTGACTCAGGAAAAAATATGCCTGTTTAGATTGTGTTTTTTTGTTGTTGTTGTTTTGTTTTGTTTTGTTTTTCAAATAGGACACTAATACATAATTCATTGCCAGATAATAACAGGACAACTTTGTCTTTTGCCAGCTGAGACATGGAGTTCAGCAGCCAGACATTCTAGCGTAGACAATTTCAGTCTCAGCCAAGAAACAGTGATATACCACAACAAAACACCGATGTTCCTCCCCTGCCCAAGGCCAGGCACTGCTCTCCAGGCTGCCAAGGCTACAATTTCCTTCACCGAAATGTTTCTGTTTTGGAGGATCCCTCACAAGCCTGAGCTATGCAGCCTCCCAGGCAAGTGACCCTTACCCACGATTACTTCACATGGCCAGGCTAGTTCTTTCTCCTCTTTTACACCCTCTACTGGCCACTGACCCTCACACCCTGTGAGTTGAGTCCCATACACCACTCCTCTAACCAACCAAATTCCCCAAATCTGCATCTTTCACAGCCTAGGACTTTGCGGCGGTGCAGGCCGGGTCCCTCCTCTCAGGAAAAGACACAGTGGCTGGGGTGCAAGTGGGCATATCAGCCATGTGGCTCACTGCTGCCCTGGGACAGCTGGCCTTTGGGCATGAGAAGACCACACACACATTTACTGGCCCTCAACACCCAGGGGTGCAGTAACAGGCTTGATACCCAAAGAGCAGTCCCAGGGACATAGAAGATACCAAGTCACTACCAGCTATCACACTGCCCGGGGGGTTTAAAAGAGTCCCATGAGGAGGCCAGTGCCAGCCCACATAACAGTGCAATGCCACATCCCACCTTGTCCCCACTCAGCCTGGTGTCCCCACCAGCTCTGTGTTGCTACAGCTCCTCTTCTTCCCTCCCACCATGACAGGAGACATCTCCAACTGCTTATACGGAGGTCCTCATACAGGGCCTCTTCATTTCTGAGTTTAGGGCCAGTTGTGTGCTGTGCCCTGGCCAGAAAGCTTCTAGCCACCCTCTGGCACTAAATCCAGAAGTCTGCTTTTGGCCCATCCATAAGCATTTTGGAAGGCATGATCTCTCCCTGCCTCAGGAGGGGATTGAAAAAAAAAAATTATATATATATAAATATAAAAAGAAAAAATGATTAGCCACAACTTAAATGAATCCTTTGTACCCATCTTCCTGTGCCCTCCCCCATTCTCTTTCCATTATGCTATGATTACATTAGGTTTGGCTAAATTAAGCATTCTCAGAATACTGCTATTTTATCTCCATTGCCCTGACTTCTTATTTTGCGAATGCAAATGAAAATTATTGTGGTTTGCTGCATCCTTAGACAACATGTTACGAGTCTATATTTCTGCTGTATTAAAAGGACTATCCCACTGCAAGCTGAAAAGAGCCCAAACACATCTCCTTCTGGAAAACATTATTACCTCAGCTGTTTCTACTGATCATTAGGAGTAGCTGAAACCATTACTGTAAATGGGCTTCCAACTACAAAGTTTCACACGGAATGGCTGCATTTCTTGGAGGAAAAAAAAATGCAGTTAAAGTCTTTCTGTTCATGGCTACTTTCTTGATTTTTGAAATATTAGAAGAAAGCTTTCATATATTTCTGTGGAACTTCTTTTTAAAATGTCTGTGAAAGGAACATTTTCATGTTCATTAAAGCTGGCCTTGAAACAGCAACTAATGGGAATGCTCAATATTAAGATCCTCCTTTGGGGGACAGATTTACACTCCAAGGCAAACCACTTAGGCATTTAAAAGATTTTCAAAACCAGGGCACTGAAGGCTGAGGAATCTCTGCATCTGTGAAAATCTGACTCCAATTTGTAATGCAAAGATCATTTAAAACCATGGTCTTTATTAAGGAAATAAAAATGGATGCTGACTGTTTGATGTTAAACTCACATTAAAGGAATCTGGCAATCACACAAAAGCATTGAAGAAGAGGGGAGAAAGAGTCATAAAGAACATATGTAAGAAGAGAGAAGGGCAATGGATTTAAAGAAAAAAAATGACGGGTTTAAATACAAATGTACTATGCAATGTTATTCCTGCTTGTTCTGCTTCTTTGCTGGTCTTGTTCTGATGCACATTTTTGTAGAAAAGGAATGCATTGAACCCTTTCAATCCATTCACATTTAATAGTAAAAGTAATTTTCTCAGGTGGGCACTGAACAGTTGCAATTACAGTTTATTTTGCTGGAGAAATTCTTTTAAGACACTAATGGTGAGAGGCAAAAGGAAGGAAAAGCAGCACAGCATGTCTCCCAAGCTTGATACCAGCAGCTTTGTGGTACCCAGATTACCCGGAGACACTGAACAGTATTTTTGTGTTGAAATCTCAGGGTGTTTTGTTTCAAATGTAGTTTAGCAGAGTGTGATGAAAAATAATAAAAGTATTCAAACTGTGGTCGTCCAACTACTGCTATTCTCATTCACAAGATCCATTTAAGCTCTAGCACAGTTGTCTTGGGGCTAGCAAAAACAAGAATCATCTGTGAAACGCTAAAGCTTTCACAATTTAGTTTTCATTCACATGCACTCCATGTCTGCTTAAAAAAAAAAAATTAAAAAAAATCATACCCAATACTTAGAATACTTCTTACAAAAGGCCACTCCAGAAGTCCAACTCTTGTTTGACTCAGAACTGCATAAATGTCATGAAACACAAGACAGGTGAGTGCTACAGACATGAACTAGTAGCAAAACTTAAGTGCTGTTTTTATTGTTTGTTTTAATGGATGGGATTTTTTGTCCCACTGATGACAACATCTCTTCAGAAAGATGGGGGGGTTGTTTTTTTTAATCAAATTATTTCAATATGCAAAGTAAGTGTTTAAAACTCCTGGCAGGTAGTTTTTCACTGCTGAAGCAGGTCTTCAGAAGTTGCTGTAAGTATTTAGAGGTAGAGCTGTATTATTTATTTATTTATTTATTTATTAAGTAATGTCTTTGCACACATTTACTAAAAGGATACTAGAAACTAGCATCATAATATGAATTGCACGGAAGACAGAATAATTTTTGTTTGTTTGTTTTTTGGAGGATAGCTGAACAACAGAGGGAGAGTTCAATTTCTGCTATTTAAGTGACTCGTAGGAAGTCACCTTACATTTTTATTCTTACTGTTGTTACTTGGCTTTGGTTTGATTGAACTTTCCAAGCATCTTCATAGCATTTTTGTCTTTACAGAAAATA
Organism: Anas platyrhynchos; assembly: GCF_047663525.1. NCBI lineage: Eukaryota > Metazoa > Chordata > Aves > Anseriformes > Anatidae > Anas > Anas platyrhynchos. The sequence goes on along the minus strand of NC_092590.1, from coordinate 42,695,606 downwards.
ATTTTGCCAGTACTAAAACCACTGACCTGACTGCAAGATCTCGGGACTTGCCTGGGTTTGACTTAGCTTGAGCTAACTTTAGCCTTAAAATAAATAAATAAATAAATAAATAAATAAATAAATAAATAAATAAATAAATAAATAAATAAATTGTCTCATGGTCAAGTAACTACTGCCTAAATTTATTTCAGAGTACCTCTAGTTTATAGAGATAACAAGTTATTCAGCATGGATTGAATTGTCTATGTCCCTAAAATAAAATCAGGTATGGAAGAGAGTATACACACAGGTTGATACCAGAAGTCCAGGGCATTGACAGAAATCACAGCTTTAATTCACAGGTCACTGCAGGAGTGCAGCATCTCATTGTTCAGGTAAAATCAGTTTTAAACAGAACAGAACAAAAACTGAATCACTGGAAACTAGTGACAATAAAGAGCACGTAAGCTGTGTTAAGAAAACTTACAAAAGTAAGCCAAAGCAGACAGAAGGCTGAGGAGGAAGGAACTATTGACATATTTACCAGCAGCGGGAAAAGGGAAACTCATCATTACAGCCATACTCCCAGTGATGACTTTTGGATTCTGATAACTCACCCTTTCTCCTTCAGGAAGCCTGAAGCTACTAATCTTCAAATCCAAGGAAGCTGAGTGCACCATCAGAGAAAAAGGGGGTTCTAGGAAGGACTTTTTCCCTAAAGGAAAAAAAAAAAAAAAAAAAAAAAAAGTTAACTGTACTATTGAAACTTTTCTATAGTAATTTACATTATGAATGTATATAATTTTAACTAGATTAATAATTTAGACCATTCTATTGTTAAAACAGGAGTAACAATAATTTCCCGGATTCTTTTATGACAGCTGTGCTCTTTTGCCCCTATGAAATTGAATGGAATAAGCATGATGACTATTGATGGTGGGGAGAGGATGGAAAGGGGGTGTCTGTACAGATCTCAGAACCAAGTATTTTAGATATGTCAACATAATTTACAGGAAAAAAAATATAAAATTAAAGGGAAATGAATGATTATATATTGTTCTTAAGCCACAATGTATTTACCCTGTTAAAATTTGCAGAAATATATTTGTTAGTTTCAGTTGTAGACAGGAGGTTATTTTATCTGCAAACACTATAACCATCAGAAAACCACTGCAATATGTCCTTGAAGAGTTGAATGTGTTAAGTCTTTTCAACCAGAAAGTGATCTGTGTTTTGTACGAAGTATTTAACTGAATACAGCAAAACTGTGATGAATTTCCAGAGATGCAATACTAATTTATAGAAGCGCACTGTACTAGTTAATTGTGTGTGAACATATATATTTGACTATGCATCAGAGACAAGCTGCGTGAGGACATTTTTTTTATTCCTTTATTAAACTTTTGGAATGATAGTTGTGAAAAGACACTATAGACAAGCTTTTTAGCATACAAGCCCTTCTTTAGATCTAAAATGAAAGCAGTAAACTCAAGGTTGAGAATAATTATGTTAATTAGTTAGCCAATTTGAAAGAAAATGATGGTTGTTACCAGCAGAGCAGAGGGTGATGTCAGCAAAGAGAAGCACTAATAAGTTCAGTAGGTCTGGTGGGACAGAGAGGTCAAGCAGAGGTGCCATCTGGAGAAAACTACTAGCTACCAGGAAGCCAGTATCTCGATGATTTTTAATGTCAAGTACAGCTGTGAATGTTACTTATGAATATCCTTATTTCTTGTAGTTATTCCTTAAGGATCAGGGCAAAAAGATCAGAAACACAGTCCTTTCTGAGATAACATTCTTCGGCACACGTTTTACTTTCATAAATTATTTATAAAGGTTCATGCTAGTGGCTATCTGATTTTGTCCAGAGTCTCTATAGGGGCTTTCAGTACGTTATAGGAAACTGCATTTTTGATAGCTTTGTTGCAAGAGACATTTAGCGCTTGGACATGTGTGCTAGATGTTTTTAGCATATTTTCAGCTAGCTGAGGGTGGTATCATTTGACACACATTGAACTCTGAAGGTGAATTTAAACCAGGTTAGTGCGTCATTTAAAGGCCAGGAGAAGGGCTACTGGGAAGAACCAAGATGCTTACAACAATCTGATGGTTTACTGTAAAGAGTCCAGCACTGTGAGATGCAAAGAGTTTCCTTGGTGCACAACAATCTTGGTTTAACAAGGAATCCATTTTCCTTTTGAAAGATGATTCTTGTTGCAGAGGGTGGGGTGGATGTCACATGTTCTCAGGAAAAGAAAGTCTTTTAATAACCATTTCAATCCATGCCAAGGATGCTTGGTACATTGCAAATAACTGCAGTTTTGTTAAAACAAATATACTGGTCACACATAACATAGAAAGGGTGTTTCCAATTAATCAGAGACCAATACTAGTGTGGAAACTTTCCAGACATAGTTGAAGGTGGTACAGTTGCTGAATTATCAGCTTAGATAATAGTATGGAAGTTAAAATCATTAATATGTTTTAGAATCGGATGACTTGGTAAACAATTTTAAAATAAAATGGTGAGAATAAAAATCTGCCTTACTGTGTTTTAAACATAATCAAAATGAAAAGTATTTTCAGAGGAGTTTGGCTTTGAAAATCATTAAAACACTTATTTTGACAGTGGAGACTTTGGGGGGGGGGGTCTTGTTTATTTTGTTTTTCTTTTGTTGTTTTGTATTTTAATTTGGAAGATTCAAAGCTTATGCTTCTTCATTAGAATCTGGAGGGATTCTTTATCAGAAATTCTCTTAACAGCCCTATCAGTAACATATATACAATCATCATCACATCGTATTTAATTGGGACAGATACAAGAGTCATGACTGTTTCCATTCAAGTTTCAAGCTAAATGACATTTTTGATTGAGTTACTTCAGTGGCAAATCTCCACCAGTCAGCCAAATTTTCTATGCTATGCTATCATGTTTAGAAAAGAAAAAAATGCTTTCAATATTGTTATTATAGCTGTCATCAGACTGGTTTTTGTATGAATACACTACATAGTAGATACTACTGAGATTTTTTTTTTCTTTAAATAGTGAGTGAATATTCAAGTATAAACTGTTTAAAGTATTATTGTAAATGTTACTCTAATAAATACTTTGCTCAACTATACTTCTCTGCAAGTACTGTACAAATACTTTTCTTTTTTTTTAATCCGTACAGGGATGTCTATTCAGGGCTCAAAATTACTTATCTGTGTTAGTTTAGAAGTGAGAATTCTGCTGAAATAAGAAGAAAGGAGATTGGATTACAAGTCTCTTTCAAAAAAAAAAAAAAAAAGCCAAATATGTATATATGGAAAAGAGTTAAAAGAAGCTGAACTTTCTATTAAAGTAAGCAATATCAGTACATTTACCATATAAATATAGTGCTAAATCCACTCTTTGGTGAATGCTTACAGACTGAAAAAGATCCATATCAAGTTAATGAACTCTACTCTGCTGACTTAGAGAAAAGAATATAAAATAGAAGAATCTACATATATTATTTCAAAATGCTTGTTAGATAGATAGACTTATCTGTATTATATATATATATATATATCACACAAATTACATTAAAATAACATTTACAAAATTGCAACGAAAAAGTTTCAGAAGTTTGAAAATGAAAAAAAAAAATCAAGGTTGCTTGCATAACCTCAAATCACCCTTTCTGCTTACACTGTATTTTGTGATCTTTAGTTAAATCATCTTATGACATATCACAAGTGGAAAGTCAATACAGAAGAGCAATGCTGGGAAGCTAGGAAAAATTAAGCAAGTCTAGACTGCTGACACTCACCCATAAACTAGTACAAGTATGATGCCATAGTAAAGTCCTGAAGCAAGTAGAAAATGTCGCTGCTTTGTTAAATCCCAGACCTAGAAATTGTAAGCGGAATATGTGGTTGTAATTCCCAAACTACAGTTTAATGAGGTTCACTCTAACCTGTTTAATGTCATATACGATTCATTGCTATAAATTAGGTTGGATAAAACAAAAAACAAAATTCCAGAGCTGTGGTGATAAATCAGTGCTTAAAAGGTAGGGGGCTTAGAAACACAAAGCAAAGGCTTCAAAGAGCTGGTAAATTCTTTTTGAAGAGCATGGCCACCAATCTGCAGAGATGGAAAGCTAATAGGACTGGGCAAAAGGGCTTTAAATTAGGAAGAAAGAATAAGGTGTTCAGCAAGGAAAGAGAAAGAAACACAAAGAAAAGTGGCTAGTACACACACAAAAAAAAAATCAGCAAGAAAGATGCATCAAGAGAAAGGAGAATAGAGGACACCAAACTGGGATGTAGAAGGCAGGTAATTTAGGGTGTTACTAGAGAATGGAAATAAATGGAGAATGGACATAAAAGCAAAACTGAAGGAAATTAAATGAAAGAAGTACACACAAGGCTGTAACATATCCCTGTTCCAATGAATTGAGACGTTCCGTTTGGGAAAGTAACACAAAACCCAGAAAATCTTACTGTGGGATAAAAATAAGTAATTGAAATGTCAATAGAGGAAACCACACTCTATGAAACAGACGAAGAGGAGTGACTGCTACATGCGTACATTCAGGAAGTATTCCCTACTCGAAGGTAACCATGGAAGTAGAAAAGAAAACCTTATTTATTTATTTATTTAATCTATGGAACAAAATAAAAGCAGACAGAGAAAAAAAATTAAGTTTTCGACAAAGTTCATCAGCAAAACTTAGATGAGATGAAGCCCTGAAGCAGACAGCACATACTGACATTAGTTGAAGAATTATTGAAAGCCATACCAGTCTTAATAGGGAAGTTATTTTAGGAATAAAAATACACAGAGCAGAAACAGTTATTCTCCCATTCATTCAGCGGGTACATTTCCCATGCATACTGCCGAAAACTTGGGATCCTAGAAAAGGGATTCACAAAGCAAACTGGACTAAAGAGAGATTACCACAAAAAATCCATTTTAAAATTAAAATTCCTTTTCTATCAACCTATTCATGCTTCACAGCTACAACAAACAAACAAAACAAACAAACAAACAAACAAACAACAACAACAAAAGATGCCTTTATTATTATTATTTAAGCAACAGAATTAATTTTAAAAAGGAGGGGAAAGGGGGCAGGGGGAATGTGCTCTTATCACAGTTGCTCGCTAAGACACTGAAACCTCATGTTTGCTGAGCTAGCACCCCATCTCCTGTGAATACCCTATGGAGAGCAACATAGCTCATCACACAGACAGGAATCCTAATTCTCTCCCTGCTGTGGGAGTTTCCCCTTGATGATACAGATAAAATGTGGTTTCTGTCTAATTTAATAATGAATGTTAATCTGTGGAAGATAACTAAAGCTTCAAACTAAAGCTTTCTGAGGATCCAGATTTGTGATTAAAAAAAAAAGGGGGGGCGGGGGGGGGGGAGAGGGAGAGGAAGCAGAAGAGGGAGTGGGGATAGCCCTGGGCCGAGGGACTCTATAGCTTTTTCTTGACCTGCGGGTACATTGAATTTAAACAAGGCAGCATCTCCAGTTAAGTAATTTAGTTCTGTGCCTGGGATCTGAATTGCCACTCTGATTCCTTTGCCATATGGGAAATATAGACACACAGCTCTGAGGCTTGGATTCCATTCTGGCAACCAGCATACCTGAAAATCATCAGTTACAGCACTTATTTCTTAAATAACAAAATTCTGCAGTTTGATAAGTCTATCCAAATGTCCTCAAGTGTCTTCAGCTGCAAGTGATTTCAATGAGAGAAGTGTGCATTCTACAAAAGAGTCTGGGTATTACAGGAACTTCAGAGGAAAAGAACCAAAACCTGTTTTTTTTTCTTAAAAGATATAGACTATGTAAATGTACAAAAATTCTGACTGAAGTCACTAGTTAAGTGAAACAACATCTACAAAATTGCAGTCGTGCAGCACAATCAATAAGGAACTGCTGGAGTTATCAGTACAGAAGCACAACTATAACACAGAACTGAAAAATGACAAGAGATGTTATGAATTATTTTGATGTTTTAATATGCTCTTCAGACTAGCTTGCCAGCAAATTATTTATCTTGTATACAACTACAGAGATTTCATGAAGACCATTCTAAGAAGTAAGAAGGAAAGAAGAAAAAGGAGAGCCTTTAGAGACTGGTTGTATCAGAAATGCTACTGTTTTCATATAAAAACACTGCTGATATAGATCAGAATATCAAATTATATTTACTGGTACACCAAAATGAAAGCCTGCTTCCAAGCAGCAAAAGCACATTGACCATGTCATCCATTGGTTCTAAGTTTGCGGTACAGTTCCAAGAAGATTCTTATTTCAAGAGAAAGCATTGTGCAAAAAAGGGATAAACATATCAAAGACTATTTTTGGAAGCACAGTTGTCTTAAAGGCTAAATTTTTACATTGCTTCTGTAAGATACCACAGTTAATCAGCTTAAAAAACAAGTGTTTGATATTTCCAGTGTCTCAGAAGTATCTGTTATTGAAACAATTTCATGTTTGAAAACAGTAATCTAGAAAGAAGGGTCTTTTGCTAAAATAAGATGTGAATTCTGATTTTCTTCCCCTCTTTCTGGCTAAAATTTTGAAGATTTACATTTAGAAGCTGAGAGCCACATATATTGAACCAACAACATTTTTAATTATGACTTAAATGCAGGACCACATAATTGCTCATATTGATAATTGGCATAAGTAGACATTTTTCACAAAATTTGCGGTTTAAATCTGTTCTGAAGTAGCAAAGAATTCTTTGGATTGGTTTGCACTGTCCTGCTGTCTGCAAGATGTATAGGTGAAAGTCTAGTTACATAGGCCTCAAAACACGTCCTGATTTCCTAACATTTGCCCTCCCTAAGTGCAAGATTATAGAGTCACAGAATCACAGAATGGCCAAAGTTGGAAGGGACCTCTGAAGATCATCTAGTCCAATGTCCCTGCCGAGCAGGATGACCTAGAGCACATTGCACATGATGGCATCCAGGAGGGTTTTGAATATCACCAGAGACGTAGACTCCACAACCTCTCGTAGCAACCTGTTCCAGTGCTCTGTCACCCTCACAGTAAAGAAGTGCCTTCTCAGCCACAGCCTCCTGTGCTTCAGTTTGTGCCCATTGCCCCTCATCCTCACACTGTGCACAACTGAAAAAAGACCAGCTCCATCCTCTTGACACCCTCCCCTCAGGTATTTATAGATTTTGATGAGATTCTCCTGAAGGATCACATTTCAAATTTAGTTTTGTTCCCAAATCGAAATAACTTCTTCATATAGCTAGAATATTTTCAAACTACAAACATTTCCCAACAGAAATTCGTCTTTATTCCTTGGAATATATATATTTATTCAAACCCATTAGGACTTTCTATAAACCTCTTCCAATCAGATTTCCTTGACTCTGTTTCCACTGTGCTCACTTTTCTGTATTTTCTGCAGTCATGTTCTTCATTTTCATGTTAATGGCATCAAATAATAATTCTGAAATACACTGTGTGTGTGCGTGTGTGTGTGTCAGAAGCCTGGTTGCAGCTGTACGTGAACTCAGGAAAGGCTATGACCTGTTGCAGTTCTCCCTTATCATGACCCCCTTTATTGCACATATTATGATGCAGCAGTGAGTCAATAGCCATCAATCTATTATTCCGTTCAACTTTTAGGGCCTGATTTCAGAACAGATAAGACACCAGTTCAGAGAGTTCACTTTTACTTCTAGATCAATGACACTTAAGCATATTAAATATTTTCAGAAGCACACAGCAGGCTGACATCCCATCAAACTGGCCATGAAAAATATTATTGTGTTACTCCTTGTATGTAATGTCTCTGTAGAACAACTGACAGAATATATATGGTTTGATATATGACCCTCAGCAAACCCAGCCCATTAATAAAAGAAGATCAATAATGTTCTTACTGTTTGGGGGTCATGCTCTGATAATGTTTCTGATAACATAAGAAAAAGAAAATAGATGAGCTGCAGGTTGTTCCACTGGATATATGGCTGTATGTCAAATAGTATTTTGACCAAAATCCAAGCACTGGCAGACTGCATTTCATCTGCTCCTACTCTTCTACCAGTACTCCTTATTGCTGTCTGTTTCCTTGCATATTTATTAGGCTGAGTTTTCCCAGAACAGACTGTAGTAAAGCAGAATATTTACCCAGTGTACTGTAAAAAAAAAAAAAAAAAAAAAAAAAAGCCTCCTACATAGAGAGTTACAAACCAAAAGACAGAAAATTGGTGAAAACGACATAAACAAATCAGTATGATCTTTACCTAAGTGTTCTGGAGCAGCCATGCCTTTAAACTATCCTCCAGAAATACAGTAACTTACCTGCCTAGTTCTATGGTTTTGTTGTTGTTGCTGTTTTATGGCAGGGAGGTGCTGTATCTATAGAGAAATTCAGTAATTATTCCTTCCTATCAGACTTGAAATGCTGGTACTATGTTGTGTTTTCTTGAAAATTTTTATGTAACAGCAGAATTCACACCATTTCTTGAGTTGCAGAGCTGAGAAAAGAGAAGAGAAAAAAAGAAAAAAGTCATGGGATTTTTTTGTTTGTTTTGGTGATTTTTTTTTTTTGTTGTTATTGTTTGGTTGTTTGTTTTTTGGCACAGGACTTGCATGTATAAATTGAAATGTATTACCTGGCTTGTGGAGCTCCAGTACTGATGTGTGACTTTATAAAAATGGTAATTTCTCAGTTCCCAAATCCCCCACCTTATTACATCATATGTGTTTTCTTAAGCTAATAATAACATATCACCATTTCTTATATGCATAAATGTACCAAAAACACGTATAAATAGTGACCTCAGTGAGACTTTCTTGTTATGTACTTTCAATAAGATTTCCTACCAGATTCTAATCTGTTGCATTTTCTTGATCTGCAGGGTTAGGGACGTGAACAATTTTTTGTTTTACACTGCCTGTTTTATTAGACAAATGTACAAGAAACAAATATTCTAACCTTCTCACTAACTTTTATTTCAAGTTCTTTACTTTTTCTACTCCTTTCTGGGCATGGCACTGTTAGTTAAATGCTACATACACTTGTAAGCATTAAGTCCAAGGACTGAATTTATGCTTGATATTTTCCAGTGAGTAGTACTAAGAACTGTTTGATGCCTACCACAGACTCTAGCAAAAGCTGACAATTATAAAAGAAGTATTACCAATAAAGAGCCCAACACTGATTCTGTAGCTTCTGTAGGCTCCAGCTGCAGCACAGATTCAATGAATGTAATGAAATCCTAAACACTGAAAACCTTGTGAAAGTTCCCTTTACAAGTTATGTTCAAAGTCACTGTAAGGACATGATTATTTCAGTATCCATTTTGAAGCAAAAGGCTCATCAATTTTGCCACAACTTCAGTCCTGATATCCCATTTGTTATTAGTGAAGGATGGCTTAAGTGTTTCCAAAAAGACACATAGCATAAGACGGCATGTCAGATTCTAATGATTTCACTGCAGGTTGCAGGCACAATAATCTCAAATTTAATGGTAAAGAAATAATTGCTTGAAAAGAAAAATTAATGACTAAAACAAACCTGAGCTCACTGGTGGCTCTAGCCCTCCAAAATACTGTGCTTATTTTCTGGATTAGAGCCAATTAGTTTGCAAGTAAAAGAAGAGGAGACTTTGCTTGTTAATATAAATTTCATTCATACATACTTGAACACTTTAGTAACATGTATGTTATCAAGGTGCATCATTTCAAGGAGATCAACATTAAAAGCTTTAAAATGGAAGGGAAGGGAAGGGAAGGGAAGGGAAGGGAAGGGAAGGGAAGGGAAGGGAAGGGAAGGGAAGGGAAGGGAAGGGAAGGGAAGGGAAGGGAAGGGAAGGGAAGGGAAGGGAAGGGAAGGGAAGGGAAGGGAAGGGAAGGGAAGGGAAGGGAAGGGAAGGGAAGGGAAGGGAAGGGAAGGGAAGGGAATGCTGCAACTCCTGAAATACTATTTTTTTAAGTAACATTCCTTTCCAGCAAAATCTTGGTGTCTAAAAGGACTCTACCTCTTCATGTTTTTGATGGTGCAAGGGTGAAAAAAGAAATTTTAATGCCAGAAAGGATAAAAATTAGATATGAAGCTTTTCCTATTAACATATCTCAGATGTTAGCCCTTATAATAGCTTAGCCCTAATAATAGCTTAGAGCTATTATTTAACCCTAAATCTTTCAGTATATTTTAACATATCAAGCAGTATATCTTCAGAAATTCCTTTAGATGAACAATGTAAATAATATCTTAATAACATCAGAGTTATTGATCAGAGATGGTGTATTTTCCTAGCAAACCAAGCTTGTTTAAGAAGTAAAATAAGCAAAAACTACCAACGATGACAATATTCAAAATAAAGAAATGAGGCATGAGCTTTTCATAAGCAAAACCCAAAAAACAATTTTAATCTTGCAGAGCCAACATAAATTTGTCTCATACAGACTTGAAAAACTTCATATGAATAATAGCCATAATTCTTTACCTTAGATGGCTTAACCATAAATAATATTCAATTACTTTATGCTTGTTAAGAACTAATTATATAAGTAGTATTAGTGTAATAGTAATAAGTAAAGGGCTTTCTTCTTGGACATAATCTTTGTTCATCTTGCTGTCTTGCTTATATATCCTTGTATATGGCTTAGTTTTGATCAATTCATTCAGCAAACAAGAAAAAAAAAACGGATTTTTGATCTTTGATTAGCAGAACTTAGCTGAACATACAAGGTTTTCTTTATATATTTTTAGTCTTCCACAGAAAGCCATAAAACCAACTCTTCTAAGATGACTGTTAAGCAAAACTGACCTTCACGTAACACAATTCTGTGGATACTGTTAGCTTTCCCCTCTCTCTTCCAAACACATATTGGGATTTGTTTGGTACATTACTCACTAAATTGTTTCATGATATTGTAATAGTAATGTGAAATTAAAAAAATAAAAATTACAAAACAATTATGAAAATACTCCTCTTTTTGAAATTCTTACTTTTTTTTTTTTTCAAAACGTTCTGGAAAACTAAATATTTTGTTTCACTTTTCTCTGTGGGAAAATTTCATTAGAAATTGATCTTTATAACACTTAAAATAATTATAACCTTTTCTAAGATACAGCTCACAACTTAATTTATCCTTAGAGTCTTTGAGTCTCTATATTTTGTAAATAGGAAATTAGCATTATGGTGTCCTGATGTAAAAATTTAAACCAAAAGCAGACTGAGTCAAATCCTTCTCTCTGTCAGAGTGAAGAGCTAGCAACTCTTCTCCTTACATTAGCCTACATGTGCTCTGTGAAGACACCAGAGAAGTATGGAGGCCCTATTTACTTTTGCCCAACGGCAGACTTCAGACATACTTTCCATCTATCTGCGAAACCCTTCCCCAGAGTCAAACTGCTTTTCCAGGTGAGCCAAGGGACTTGTGAACCTAATATAGCAACATACAGTGAAACTCAATTCATGGTGAATATATGTGTTTGAAAAAGTGGTAAGATGTACCTCAGCTGTTTACTTTTGCCCTATTGGTCCCCAAGGGTCAATGAGTTCCTCAGTGACTGATGGTGGTCCTATTAAGTTTCCATGCAAGGCAAACAGGTTGAGATAAGATACCGTCTTGCCTCGTCTGACTGCTATGGGACATGGCTTTGCTCTCCTACAGTAACTGAAGTAGACGGCTTGTGGCTCTATATTGGAGAAAACTTTATTATAATTGTGTAATAATTGGCAATGAGAGCCATGGACAAGATGACTCATTAATGTCTTAACAAAAGATTTATGTCTCAAGCACAACTATGAGTTATATGTTTTGAGTGATATGTAGGAGAAGTGTGAAAAAAGATAGTAACTGACAAATTAACATAAGTATAACACTGGAAGTACCCTATCAGTTTTCATTAATATGTATCTGGCATACAATTATAGGAAGGCACAAGAGTCATATGTGGTCAGTAGAGAGAGCACGTGAAGATGCAGCCATGTGTAGAAAAAGGAAAAAAAAAACACATCATGTCTATATAGGCATTGGAGTGGAGGCACCTTTGTGTGTAAAACATAAAATAAACTTCTGATCAAGTGGTACTGTACAGAAAACTTGCACAATATGGCAGCTAATGCCTTGTTTGACTACAGGGAACAAAGTAATGAGAGGTGCTGATAGCTTCTATTGTTTATCTACCTATAGTCAAACAATAATTGTGGTTTGCTTTGGTTTGACTGTGTTACAGACATGCTAATAAATTGCTTTATTACAATGTATTAATACAATGTAATATTATAAAGGTACTATCTCAGTGATATGACTCAGAGTGCTTAAGTAAATGTTAATTTCTTTGTGGCAGAACCTCATCTACCCTAATCTAGAGGTCAGCTCTTCACACCATAGCATACCAAATGCTGTCATTAGATGTAATAATTACAAGCTGCAGATCATGCTGCACTCTGAAAGGAACTGCAAATGCTTTTATAGTCAGTTGTGTTTCAGTCAAAGGACAGAGAAACAGTTAACTACAAGATGAAAACACCTGGAAAAGCCATATCACTCTGCATGTCAAAAAATTCAAATCTTGCAGAATGATGACTGTTTTACCAAAATTTCTTTAAATTCTGTCCCCCCCAAAAAATGTTTTACTGCAGTGTTACCCAAAATGAAAGATTTCAGGATGTTCCTTGAGTTGCATGGACCTGCAACCCACCTTCAAACATTCAGCTTTGGCTGAATCAATAAAGGTTTGTAACTCAGGCCTAAAATAGCAATGCTGATAAGCCTTAAAAATATTTTTTTTAATAATGTTTACCTTTCCATACAAAGTCTGTGAAGGCATATATTTGTTCTTTATAAATAATTTAGGTGACTGAAACACCATGAAGAAGAAATACTTTTGGAATCAGAAAAAAAATCACCTTGGGACAAGAACAGATGGGGACCATTGACCATAAGAGGAATGTCTCTAACTTTTGCAGCAGTGAAGTTCCTAGACAGGATTGAATAATATTCAGAGGATATTTGATCTGTTTATCAAAAAAACGGGCTGATATTTCTATCTGAGACAGCAGAATAATTTGATGTTCTGTACAGCTGGTGTACTAAATAAACCAGCATAAGAGACATTATACAGAGTGCTCTTTTAAAAGGACAAAAAACAAAGTACCATGGAAAGTAAATTGTTAACAAGTTTACACAATAAAATATTGTGCAGAATTGTAGTTTAAGTACCGCATAAGTCAGAATGAACTGACACTTTGATCATGAAGTCTCTGCACTCAGCCATACAATGAAAACCTTCAGCACATTTTGTCAGGCATAAAACTCTTATTTTATTCCACTGAATGCAACGCTGGGCCTAGCTCTTCCCAGGATGTTCAGGTATAGTACTTTTCACAGTTTGGTTCAGTTTATGTTCACGTAATCAAATAATTGTCCTTCAGATAAAATTTTGCCACTGGTTATGCTGTTCATGCAGAAGTATGTGTGTGTGCTACGAAACACTGAATTCAAAGACCTGATATCCACTAAGATTTTTTGATAAGGTTGCCACATTGATGCTTCTGTTTATACTGATTAACTTATTTCACTGCTAAGTTGCAAGAAACAGGTCCCTTAGAAACTATCTGGAACTGAAAGAAATGTTAATGTATTTAGTTGGGTCTTTTCACAGTACATTACTCACGGGTGTTGTAGAGGGTGTGATGCTTAAAAATACAAGTATCTGTGTATCAAGTGCTGACTAATCTTTAACACATTTTCAGCCCAAGGTATATATCAGCAGTAAACTGGAATCATAATCATGTGCCCCAATGCATCTCCATAAGTATATTACATTTGTCAGCAGACCCAAAGGAAGTAATGCAGTGCCTAAACATGTTTGGGTTCCCTTTCATAGGCTCCTAAACACTGTCTTCTATTGAATTTTCTGCTATGCACTTCCTTCTCTCTTCTCTTCAGTCTCCGGAAGAAAGAAAAAATAAGGAAACCTAGTTTCTGGGCTGTAAATGTCTTTCACACTTCTCCAATTTGTCTGTGTGCCACATCAGTTGTCAAGAGGATGCTTAATATCTACCTACATACAGGTAACTCTTCACATTAAATAAAAGGTTGCTTAAGGTCAACAAGGTACAAGATTTAGATATATTCAGATACATCTAAGTATAACAGAAGTTCAGCCTGTTTAACTGAAGACTTTTTTGAAATGCTAAAAATGGTGATCAGCATCACAGCATTAGTCACTGATGTGAACAAGAAACTCAGTTTCTTGTGAATGAAAGTCTAAGTCTTATTGAAAAGTGGTCTTATTTTTTAGATATTTTTGAAAATTTTACAATATTTGAATTCAGGAAAATATATATATGTATTGAGTTCTCTCTCATTTGGGCCCTCCAGCCCCCATTTTGTAATATTTTAAAGCAAATGTATAGAATAAATGGTTCACTAAATAATTTCTGTGGTAACATAATTCCTAATGAATCCTTTCATATAATCATGCATATCTCTATAAATATACCCTGAGCAATAAACTATGATTGAAATTAAGTAAAATACACTCTTAAGGTTGATTTAATCTCTTTTACCAAATAACCATTAAAATGAAAATTCTCTCACAGGATGCTCAAGTCAAAATGAGGAACCTGATAATAAACATTGGGTAATAAAAATAAATTAAAAATCAAATCTTTATGATATATTTTCCTATCAAAATGAAAGTAGCAAATTGAAAACAATAATGATACTCATCCACATCTACAGTTCCAACAAAACATCTCAGAATTTGATTTACAATTAGTGGCATCTTGAAAACAAGCCATCATTTTACATTTAAAACTGCTACCACTCAATCCATCAAGTATTAAATCTTGATGTTGATTAATGACATTCTCTCATGCTGTTTCTTTCAACAAGGTTTCACAGAGACCAGAGCTGCATTATTCAGTATGGAACTAGCATGTTACTAGGTTCCATGCCTCCCTCATGGCCAGTTCAGATGCTACTACTGTGTATAAGCAGCAGGTATTTGTTGGTTTGACAAATGTTAGTATCCTCACCAGGAATATAGGACGTACACCTCAATGGCTTTCAGCATTGTATTGGCACAAGCTCCCAGTGCCTGGAGAAGGTGGGATGAATGTAAACTGTAAAAGCAGGTTTCCGTGGGGGTTGCTGCTGCCCCACGAGTTGTGGTGACTGAAACATACCATTCAGTTCTCCAGTGGAAGCAAGATTATCAAGGGGTCAGATATTACTAGGATCCATGGTAGTTTGTAACCATCATGCAAGAGGATGGTAGAAGCCCAGAAGGCTGGTATAAGCAATTTCCCTAATAGCATTTCAGCTTTATTCTTACTGCTGTGTTTATCTTGGGTTTCTGAGCTATCAGGTTTCACATCCCATCTAGTTATTAAAATGGCTGATGCAAATGCTGTTCTAATTTTGGTGACAGAATATATTTTAATTCACACTGATATTCAATCTCACTTGCTGTTAGTATCATCTCTTTTAATGGACGAAATCAAAGGAAGAGACTAATCTCTTTTTTTATTCACCTTTCACTTAGATTCTTTTGCAGAGCCCCCATCTGGATTAGGAGAATAGAGAGGAGAAACTAGAAAACAGATGAGAGACTATGGAAGAACACAGAAATTACACCTGTTACATCAGACTAGGAGTAATGTAGTTTCTCTTAATTTTCAGAGAAAACAGTTTGTAGTAACAGTTTCTTGTTTCTTTGTTGTTGGTTTTTTTTTTGTTGTTTGTTTTTTTTTTTTTGTATTGTTTTGTTTTTAACTGTTATTTATTTAAATTGTAGACACAACAGAGAAAATTTGCAGGTTCTCCATTCAAAGAAAACCCGGTATAGTTAATAAGCTTTTGGTTTGTGTGATGATTAGAGACTAAAATATTTCTTCTGTTAAAAAAAATCAGGAATCTGAACTGCATACGAGCAACTAGGTACACATATTCCAATTTAAATAGTAAAAACAAAAAAAAAAAAAAGAAAAAGCATTTATAAATATTGTCATAGTTGCAAGCCATTCCATACATTTATTCCTTGATGCATAAAAACAACTTGGTGCAAGCCTCTCCTTAGAAACATGCAGTTATTTAAATTGGACAAAACGGAGCTTTGCCTTATGCAGTATTATCTAAAACAAGCCTGAAATGGAATATTTAGATGCTGAGCTTTTTTTTTTTTTTTTTTAAAAAAAAAAAAAAAAGTACAATAAAAAGCATATAAGGACAGCTATTCCCTTGTCAGTATTATTTACTCATTTGAACTGGCTTTCCTAGACTACAAAAAAAAAATAACTGAAGTATAAAACCAAATTAAAAAATTTTAGCCAAGCTCTTAATCTGTAACAAATCAATGTTGTGTATTATATTGCAACTGGATCAATTAATATGAAATAGACAATAAAACAGTCCATTAATGGCTATAATTTTATTATTATTATTACTATTATTATTATTACTCTGCTCCTAATCCTCAAGGAATCTGAACACCAGCTTCAGTGAATAAATGATGAGATCTTTACTACTTTGAAAAAACTTTTTCACACGAATGATCCACTTTTTAAAATGGTAATAGGGAAGAGCTGTGACTAAACAAGCAAGAAAACATCTTGAGAGTTTAAATCAGCTACACCCTTTTGTTTGAAGTGACAAGGCCTATCATTAAACAGAAAAATTGTGCTTCTCCAGCATAACAGACACACCAACAATGCGTTCTTACATTTTCTTTCTTACTGTTATTACCTTTTCACATATAATTGGTTTCACACATATTTGAGGAGCCTAAGCTGAAAGCCATTTGTTTTCTCCCTAACACACCCAGCCCTGCACCACCACAAAAACTTTTTTTAAATAAATTCCTCATCTTATTAATATATTCCCAATTCCCAACCATTGCCACACTGCTCTGCCTCTGTAACTGGTGTCTTCATTTATATCAGACTTCCTGATATAATGCTTCCTTTATACTTTTCAGTTACAAAACTGACCTCCAAAATTGTCATATAACATCTCCTTTAATTTAATCAATGATTATCTTTTTGAAAGAAACTAAAACGAAAGTGATTGTTAATTACTGGAAGAGAATAAAACTTGTAATACACACAGGTAAATTACGCAGTGCACATGTTAGTATTTGGCCTAAGTCCTTTCAGAAAACAAGAAAATTCAAAGTAAGAGTGGTGAAGGGAAGGAAGAGATGAGAAGAAAAGCAGAGAAGACACACAAAAAAAAAGGGGGGGGGGGGGGGGGAAAGAATTAGAAGGTAATTTCAGAAATTATATACAATTTTAAAGACAACAGAGGAAACTAAAAATATGTAATTAGAGCTGCACTTGAGAAGAGATTGTAGGGCTTCTGATGATCCCCTGAAAGACCACAGCAGCGGTTGGAAGGATGGTATAGCATGGGCAGCACATTCGTGTGAGTAAGGGAACAAAATGCTTCAGTAAGGTGCTGATCATGGCCTCAAACCCAAGCAGAAATGCTCCAATGGTGTCCAGTACTAAAATTTCTTCACACTGTATATGAATATATATACAGGGTTAAACCCACAAATAGGGTAATATCCCATATAGGAAGTAACACACATGTGTAGTGTTAGATATTATGCATACTTAGTGTATACATAACATTTATGTTAAAACTGTTTAACATTCAAGATGTAGCATATACTCGTTACTTAAATATATTATCAACATATACACAGTCCTCAGGTGACTAAGATCAGATTTTTAAGACGTATTTGTAGCCTTATTTGACAGAAAATTATTCAGTGTAATCTAGTAAACTTTAAACAGGCTTAGCACTACTGCTTGGTACTTCATAGATGGATGAGCCAAGTGCTCCTCTTGAAGGTGGTAGACGCAACCATGACTAAAGGCCCAGGCTAGCATAGCCTGGGAGAAGGCAAGCGAGCCTGTGACCAATGAAGGTAGCAGCCCTGCAACCACCACTAGTCTCCTCTGCTCAAAATACTATAACCAGATAGATTTCAGTGTTCTCTAAATGCCTAATTTCATGTCCACGTATGCATATAGAAACTCACAGCCCTGGGCTTTGGACACGGGATAGTGCTGTTGTTGTTGCCCTGTAGGCCACAGACTAACAGAGCCAGAGAGCTGCCAGACAGAAAGCAGGAGAGAAGAAGGTGACTTTGAAGTGAAAAATGCAGGACCAGCACTCATTCTCATTCCCTATCAATAGCAACAAGAGTGTGGCAAACCCCTCACCCTTGTTTTGGATAATGCCCAAAAGAGCAGAAAGGAGGGGCAAGAAATGTGACAAAAGCCCATGAAGTGAAACATAAAGGCCAGCACTGCTGTAGAAATGAAAGATTCTTCAATTGGACAGAGGAAGTTATTCAGCAATTAGGAGCCTAAGAAGTTTTAATGATAGCGATGGAAGAGCACAGAATTAAACATAGAGAAGGTCCTGGCCAAAGAACATCAAAAGAAAACACTGCAGCAACATGTAAGATCTAGTCATTCTTGCTTAACTGTTTTATTTATTAATTTGCATATTCAAGAAGAAATAACTTAAAGTTATCTTAAAATCTTAGACTTTGATAATAAAGCCACACCACAGGTGACTAATTATACTTTATATCACTTCATTTGCATTTTAGTGTCTGATGGTACTCAAAAATAGTTTTTTGACCTTGTGAGGAGGATTCCCTTGCTGTCCTCTGCAGGGAAATGGGTAAATGAACCTGAAAGCAATTGCAGTCAGCTGGAGTAGGGGGCAGTGGTTGTGGTGCTCCCCTGGTGTGCAAGTCCCATAGTCACTGTCTTTGCACAATGTTGGTTAGACAATTCTGCAGAAAGCAGTAGAAAATCACCTCTGTCATGTCCCCTACCTGCCAGACAGCACAGGAGTTTCAGGGAGAAAGGGCACTGAAGAACGCCTCAATTAATCCTGCCTGAACAATGAGCCATTAAAAAAAGGAAGGGAAGGGGAATAAAAAAAGAGACTGCTTTTTATGCATTTTAAGCAAACACTTGAAAAGACAAGCATTGTTGGATTGTCTCACTAAACGACAAAATCAGGATACAAACAAGAAAAAAGAGGAGATAGGTTCAAATTCCCTGCCTGGGAAAGGTGTAAATCTCAGGATTTGCAGTTGTCAGTGGATATCCCAATATATACAAGTACTTAATGAATAAGCGTCCCAGAAGTCCAAATACATAGCACAGATTACTATCTCAGGAACAGCATCCTATTTATGTAGTAACATTGTTTTTGAGAATCTCAAAGAAATGTATACGTTTATACTCATTTGTGTACTGATACTGTAAAATTACATGACAGACAGAGCAAAGAAGGGGTTATAAAATGCTTCTAAAAAGCAAATGAGACCAGAAAAAAAAAAAAAAGCAAAAAAAAAAAAAAAAAGCAGTAGCAGATGCCTTTACATATCAGCATTAAAATATTAAAGAAAAAATATTAAAATATTAAAAAAATAAATCTAAATCAACATTTTTTTGTGAATGAATACAGACAATACAGCTGATAAGAGAGAAAAAATAGCATTGATGTGCAGCATTATGACTTTAAAATTGTGAAACTAGTACTCCTTCCCCACCCATGCATCCCTACAAGTCAAAAAACGTTCTCTAAACTGTATACTGATGCATCAGGAACCAAATCCACCTAATTATCCTTATGTTTTCTTTTCATAAGATGGAAAAGTTCCTATATGGTATATATAGCCATATTCTCGAGGTATCTATCAAAAGCTTTATTAAAGTAGAAGACAAAAAATAAATGCCATTCTATAATCGAGAAATTAATGTTTCTGGTTTTCTACCCATTTGTGAATGTGCAGTTTCATTTCATTTACTTTCTCTTTTCCTCTCCAGCATCCATTTTGTTTTGTTCCACTTGCTAGCTGTTTAATTTCACTGAAAATAAGTATTTTTCCCTTCTTAAAAATAAAAATAAAAAATAAAGCTACTATTTGCCACTCATTACATTTCTTTAAACCTCATCATTCTTTTCCCTGTGTCAACTGTTTTGTCACCTGAATTACTTCCTCTTACACTCTTCCTTTACAAGTAATATTCTAAATCTGATGCTCTTTTGGAAAACTTTACCTCTCATAATGGCGTGTATGTGTTCATTACTTTCTCTCTCCCAGTTATATTATCCTATAGCAAGAAATACAGTGACTTTTGAACTTCAAAACTTTTTCAACCCTACAAGAGCTGATGAGCAAGGTATTTTTGCTTTGTCTTCCTTTGCACCAAATCAGAACAAATTTAGTATCAGCTTGACCTGAGGATTGAATTGAATTATTAGGTAAAATTGAACACTTGTAGAAAATATGTAAAATAGTGTAGTGATATACCATGTAATGGACTCCTTCAAAAGCTGTTCTGCACAATACTGCAGATGTTAAGGAGGTTATTTATTTTGCCTCAGCCTTTCATTGTTTGTTCTTTATGAAAGCTCCCAGACAAATTTATATAAATTCTAGGGAGACATTTTTAAACAGAATTCTTTGTAACATCGCCAATGATAGTTCAGCATACTTAGGAAACAGAAAAGCTTATCTTGCTTATTTCTGAAATCCAATGATTCCAAGAATTATTTGTTACCTTAACTAATATCTATAGAAGTATGCCTTCACCACAAATACATATATGCTCTTATAGGTTTCTGAAACAGAGCTTTAAAATATTACTCCAAAAAAAGTATGTTGCGCTCTCTACAAGACACTAATTTACCTGTCTGACCTTTGATTAATTGTTTCATTAATCTGTCATTCCTAGCAGTAATTATTCTTTGGATATGGCATGCACAATTTACTTAAGGGAAAAAGAAGATCCAAGTTGAAACAATTTTCACATTTCCTAATGACCAGGCATAGTGGAGAACCTTCCATAGGTCACCTGATGGTAAACATAGTTCTTTGATTATTCAGTAGTGAGATGTTAGTTATTTACTGGAGATTTTATTTTATTGCTGTTTTTAATTTGTGCTTGCAGTTGTGTTATACTGACATAATTTTCACAACTTTCTAATGAATCTGAGAGTTGGAGAAGAGTCGAAAGAGACATCTTATGCAACTACTTTTCCAGCAAAATCACTAGCTCTACTTTTGCATATCTTCAATGACTTCTTGGTGTTGAGTGAGACGGAACCACAACAGATTTGCTACCATGTTCAGTCTTTCCCTGGTTTCTCTTTCAGGGAACATTTGGGATTCTTCAAGCAGTATTTTCTTCTGTTTATACTCAGAACCATAACCATGCAAAA
This sequence comes from Anas platyrhynchos, assembly GCF_047663525.1. NCBI lineage: Eukaryota > Metazoa > Chordata > Aves > Anseriformes > Anatidae > Anas > Anas platyrhynchos. Next base: position 42,674,391 of record NC_092590.1, on the reverse strand, counting down.
TATCTCTGCATATTTCAGAATAAGACCACATTAAATCTGTTAAACACTCTTGCCACAGCTTTGGTTTTATTTTTTAAGTATTTCCTTTCCATCTAGCTTTTAATTTCAATCTTAATTCTCTATTACACGTTACTATAGCACCTTCTTGTCTTCTTGACTTTTGTTTCTGATGCTTTCTTCATTAAGTCTTTATGGCACCTGCTTTGACGTAAGTCTATTTCTAGAAAACTTTATCATCTGAGAAATTCCTTTTTCTTTTCCAGATTTTCTTTTTAGGTACTGCTTGGTGAACAGTCAGACTACCTTCAATAGGTTGTATTTAGTTTCTTCCAAGTAAGTGGTATCTTCCACCTGTTTCAGTACAGGTGGGAAAGCTAACCTTCTCCACATTTAAGCTGAGCATTAAATAAATGGAATAAGTAATTTAGAATGAAGAGAGGCCACAATATTAATTTCCAAACTCTAAAGAATAACATGCCACTTTTTAGAAGGATATTAATTTACCCAGCTGTCAACAGTTGTCCTAACCATATAGGAAGATAGATAAGGAAGGTGGTTTACTTTTCTTCGCTGCGTTAGTCTGCTGAAAGTTACTGATACTTCCTTAAAGAAGGGCTTCTGTCAAGTTCTGCTCCTTGGCAAGAGTTGAGTCCTCTGTTTTCTGGTTCTCCTTGTTTGAGGTATAATAGCTCTTCTAAAAATTATGAGCCGCCAGCTATATGAAAACTTGTAAAAGTTGATTTCTGTCCAATTTAATCAACAGAACTGGAACATAAGGATCTGTTTCACCTGTTTCTTGTTACGAGGACACATTGTTTTAACTATGTAGTCTCTTGCTTTTAGTTTACATTATTTTTATCCATGTTTGGATTGTCCATGATGCCTCCTTCAATGCAAGTTGTTTTTTGTTTGTTTTTGTTTGTTTGTTTTGTTTTGTTTGATTGAGGGGATTTGGGAGAGGAGAAGAAGGGGGCTAAAAGTTCTTTCCTCCTGGAATGATTTGTAGGTAGCTAAAATATGGAACAGTTTGTAAAAATATGGGACAGTTTGTAAAAGAGGTCATTAACTTCCCATATCCTGATATCAGAACAAACTGTGCAACTAATGAGCAGTCCTTCTCCCCTCAGAGAAGAACTAGGCTCCACTCCTTCGCATATCTGAGATTCCCCTTTCCAGCAAGATCTCTTTTTTCTCCACATCTCCTGATATGACAAGTTAAGCAAATATGCCAATGCAAGTAAAAAATCTGAAAGAAACTAAAAGAATGTAAGGCAAATAAATTTGGAATAACAAAGCAAGCCTAATATACTTACCAGATGCTAAATAACTAGAAATATCTACAAAATAGCCGTCTTACAAGTTATACTTTTATGTACCCTATAGGAAGTTGCTTAACAGAGGCTGGTATTTTTACAAAGCTTTCTCGGTCATATTTTTAATGGCAGACACATTTTTCCACTTTTATTTGTATGTTCTAAATCAAATCATGGGCTGAAGATTATTCAAGAGATCTTTTTCCAGCTGTTTGCTATTACAGCTCTGAGCTAAAAGTCATTGTTATAACAACAACCTGTTTTGTTTTGTGTTTTTTTTTTTTTTAACGTAACTTTAAAATATAATTTTGGCTGTTAACTTCAGGCTGCCTCATCTATACCCACTTCTTTCCTTAAATCTACTTAAAGCTATTCTATCTCAAAAAGATAAAATTAACTGAGACATTATTGCTTAAATGCATTGATAATAATATTGTTTAGATTTAGCAGTAATTACATATTCCCTTCTCACAGTCAAACAGGATTAGCATTCGTTTCTTGCCGATGCTTGCTCTCTCTCTGCAAACCTGTATTTCCAGCTGTGAAATAACAAATAACTAATCTTCACCCTTTCTCTACCTTCCTGAATTTCCCAGAACTTTCAAATGGGAAAATTAAATATCTTAAGTGCGTCTACAAGGTCTCATCTTATTAAGACTTTTTTTTTTTAAATAAATAACTTCAGAGACCTGTAATGTCAAATGTATGTATGGAGGGAAAAGAAATGGAGTTGATAGAGTAAGAACAGATCACTTGAAAACGAATATAATATTGAATAATATTATTTTTTTTTCAGGTAAAAATCAAAACTTAAACATGTACGTTAAAACAAAACACCTCTGCCTAGCTTGAAAAATGTATTGATATCATTTTTTCATGTGCTTGGCCTATTTCTCATATTGGTTTGGAGTTGTTGGTGAAAGATGTTTTCTCGGATTGATGGAGGAACTTCACCACATCATCTATAAAGACTTCAGCTACTCCCATATATTGTCCTTGCACCCATCTCTCCCTGCAGATACAGGTCCTCTTATATTTGTGAGCGGAAAAATAAACTTCTTTTTTGGTAACTCCTGCATAAGCAGGTCTCTGTTCATTTGAATAAGTTACATATATGCTGTCTAGCCCCACAGAGTGAGTTGCAGAACTGAAGTATCCATCAGTCAAGTATAAAGAAACTCTTAATCCTCTTTAATATTGCAGTTATTTATTTTTTTGCAGCTACATTTTATGAACTTTTTTCCAGCAAATAAAACTGCCTACAAAATAAGGTCCCTGTATATTTTCATTTCCTTCATTTTAGCTGTTTCTTAAATTGTTTTTGAAGAACAAGCAGAAACTGCTATCAGTGAGAGAAACCAGTGGATTGCATAAAGAAACTTTAATTTTACTTCCATGGGTTGAAAATGAGAATAAAACCTATTTCTTTCAAATAAATGATTTTTATTTTTTTTTAATCTGCTAAAGATGCGACCTCTGGCTGAGTCACCACTATGAGTCCTGAGATTTCCAAAAAGGAGTTAATCAGCTTTCAGCAGTGCTAGAATCATCACGTTGCAGCACTGACATTATCAGCCAGTGACAGTGTAGTCTAATGATGTAATCCTTCTAACTTTGTTTTACACTGCTGCACCAGAGCAGCCTGCCTATACAGGTACAGGGGTAGACCAACTGCATTTCCAGCTCTGTCATCATTTGTTGGTGTGTAAACACCCACCAACCACTGCAGCTCCAATGAAATGTGGTTTTGCGACATTAATTATGGCTGATAAATATAATTATCATAAATATATGATAATTATAGAAAAATCCAGCTGGAGGCCGGTCACTAGTGGCGTTCCCCAGGGCTCAGTACTGGGCCAGTCCTCTTTAATATCTTTATCGATAATCTGGACGAGCGGATCAAGAGCACCCTCAGTAAGTTCGCAGATGACACCAAGTTAGGTGCATGTGTCGATCTGCTCGAGGGTAGGAAGGCTCTGCAGGAGGATCTGGAAAGGCTGGACCGATGGGCTGAGGTCAACTTTGTGAAGTTCAACAAGGCCAAGTGCCAGGTCCTGCACCTGGGCCACAACCCCAAGCAGAGCTACAGGCTGGGAGATGAGTGGTTGGAAAGCAGCCAGGTGGAGAAGGACCTGCGAGTATTGGTGGATAGTCAGCTGAATATGAGCCAGCAGTGTGCTCAGGTGGCCAAGGCGGCCAACAGCATCCTGGCTTGCATAAGAAGCAGTGTGGCCAGCAGGTCTAGGGAAGTGATTGTCCCCCTGTACTCGGCTCTGGTGAGGCCGCACCTCGAGTACTGTGTTCAGTTTTGGGCCCCTCACTACACGAAGGACATGGAGGTGCTTGAGAGTGTCCAGAGAAGGGCAGCCAAGCTGGTGAGGGGTCTAGAGAACAAGTCCTACGAGGAGCGGCTGAGGGAGCTGGGCTTGTTCAGCCTGGAGAAGAGGAGGCTCAGGGGCAACCTTATCACTCTTTATAACTACATTAAAGGAGGCTGCAGAGAGGTGGGGGTTGGTCTATTCTCCCATGTGCCTGGTGACAGGATGAGGGGGAATGGGCTAAAGTTGTGCCAGGGGAGTTTTAGGTTGGATATTAGGAAGAACTTCTTTACTGAGAGGGTTGTGAGGCATTGGAACAGGCTGCCCAGGGAAGTGGTGGAGTCACTATCCCTGGAGGTCTTTAAAAGACGTTTAGATGTTGAACTTAGCAATATGGTTTAGTGGAGGACTTGTTAGTGTTAGGTCAGAGGTTGGACTCAATGATCTTGAGGTCTCTTCCAACCTAGATAATTCTGTGATTCTGTGAGGGAGAAAAATAGTTGAAAGCAGTACATGTAGTTAATGTGCAAATAGAATGCACGTTAATTTTCATCTGAAATCAGTACATATTTTCTTATTCATAAACATTAAGCTATGATATTTTATTGTATTTTTAGTGGGGTTTTGGAGAAAAGTGTGTCACTTTTCTTTACCATTTTATTTTGCATCTTATTTCACACACAAAATTAAATTTAAAATGAAGCCTCAAGAAACATAGATGCTTCCTGACCCAAAAAAAAAAAAATAAAAGCATGCAACAAATTCTGTTATGGAAAATCAAAAATATGGAATTGTGATTTGAGCAGCACTTGAGAGGGAAGGTACTGTTATTTTGATAACCACAGGACATCCATAAGGCTCGAAAGAAAATAATAGGGATTACAACAATTCTCACTTCTTCTTCACACCACTTCAGAAATCAAATAAAAATGAGGATATCTGCTCTTAGGAACCTGGAATTCAAATAGACCAGAAGAGGCACCAGTACTATGCCACTTACTTCATTACTTGTACAGCAGCTACAATCTTGTTTTTTTAACATAGGAGATGCCTCCAGGCAGATATTACAAAGAATTCCGAAACCAAAAGTACAATTAGGCCCAAGGCCAACAGCCTGAAGCATGACTCAGTCAAGGGACATCAGATCACAGATCAATATCTCTGGTAAAAAGAATAAAAACAGAATGAAGCAGGCTGCATACAAGGAAAAGAAAAAAAAAAAAAAAAAAAAAAAAAAAGAGTAGCAATATCTTCCTAGCCTCGGTTTGAAGAGGACAATAAATTGAGAAGTGTGATTCAACAGTCATATGTTGATATTATTGCTATATTCTTCTGGGAGAAATTCCTTAAAATCAAGCTACGACCAGGCTATTTAATGCCTCTCTATTAACTGCAAACCATAGTGATTTAATGTAATTTTATCTTTAGACTCTGTAACTACAGAACCATATACATAACTTTACCCATGTGAATCGTCTCCAAGATTTAAGCAGGATTATACATATAATGAATGCATGGTCAAAACTGATCTGAAAGGAAGAAGTAAACCACAGCATGAATAAATAATGCTTAATGAAATGTTGTTTTTGAGGCAACTTTATGTTTTTTCAAAAGAGTTGCCTGGTTATCTGTGAGACAGCCGTGTTCAAATGCCACCAGGTGCAATCTATAATCTGCTGTGATAATTTCTTTTTGCCTTCATTACCCAAGCTGCCACATGTGAGGGCAGCCACTGGATGTACCCTCTCTGGGACACAACCATTGTGTGTAAAGAACTGCCTGCTATGCAGACAGCATGCTTCACCCTATGCACACCCCCTTGCAGGCTCAGCAGTAACACAAGTGGGCATTGCAAAAAGTTTCTGAAGGAGGCATGTTTATTTTTCACTCTGTAGAAACATATTCTGCACAAAGTGTTGTGGTTACAAATCTCCTTTGTTTCTGAACTCGCCTTAAGCAGCTGTTAGAGTCTTACTTCCTTTTTTGACAGTTTGCTGGACTCCTGCTCACATGGGTGAAATCATAACTAAATTCCCTTCTCAGGACTCACTCCAAACCTGATGGGAAAGTAAACAATTTTGCACAATGTTTTTTGCCTGTGTTTCTCCAGTTGCTTTTGCAACACAACCAGCTTTGCTCAGCAGCAAAGCCTACTCAAGTAGATAGTGCTATTGCCTGCACTAACACAAGACACTTATTCAAGAAGATTACAAAATAATGATGAAATTGTGGTATTACAGCATTGTAAATCTCATCAGTGAGAACAGAGAGGCACTCTCAACGTAACAGATCACCATTTCTAGTTTCTCTCTTTCCATAATCCAACTTCTCTGAACATACGTAAACAAAAAATTTGGTATTTTAAACTTAATTAAATACTACAGAGGTAGCTACGTATAATGTTTATATTGTAGTTTAGAAGTTCAGTTTTACCCCAGAACAGACAAATTAATTGCAGATGATTAAAATGCTATTTATTGTACTAGTACCTTCTTTTACAAATATATAGGATGGCACTTTAAATTACCTTGTGAAAGCTTGACTGCATAAGGTTGCATATTAGGCATTTCTGTACTGTATCGAGGATTTGTATTGGAATTGCTTAAAACTATGAAGTGTCATAATCTGTTGAAAGGCCCAGGAAGACAGCCAATACTTTAAAAATGTACATTATTAGCAATTACCCCACATAACAAAATCATGAACATGAATTAATTACTACAACCAGACTGAGGATACACCAAAACCATGGGATTTAAATGTGGGCTTACTCTTAGTTCAGCTGCTCAGCTGAGGCACTCACGTCCATGGATGAGAAGGAAATCTTGTCATTCATTGGGTTGCAGCTTGCCTTCTTTCTGCAAACACAAAACTGAAGATTACTGAAGTTATCTCAAACTTCAACCTCATTACAAGAGAAAACCTGCTGTTGTCGCAGAGCACCTTGCTCCCTGCAGTTATTCTCACCAAAAAATGTCCCTTTTCTTTCCCCCACCTCCACACACACAAAAAATTCCCTTTTCTTCTTCCCACTTCCATACCCTTAAGGGGTTTTTGCCTTGCTTCAGTAGACTGCTGGTGTGCTCTCTGCTCCAAAAATGTGTAAGCTGGCTTCCTACAGTAAAGTATAATGAATGAATAAAAAGAAGAGTCGCTGTTCTCAGCTTAGATATACTGACACTTTCTCTTTCCAGCATCTTAACCATGCTGTGAGTTCCTGAGTATATTCAGTCCTCTCACTTGCCCCAGACACCTTTTCTGAAGCAGTTTATATCATCAGCTGAGTGAGTTATGCCCATATTCACAAGTGGTTCATCCATCCAGGCTCTCAAAGTATTATAAAACACATTACCATATGTATATGGCTTTATGTACAGTTATTATGTAGAGCTTGATACATAGATATGTGTTAATTAAACATACTTTCTGAAAAGAACAAATCTGATCAAGCAAAATACTTCTCTTATTGAACTTACTAGTAAATAACCTCAAAAGTAAGCCAAGGTTAGGACACACTGAGAAAGATTTCTGAACTTTTCTCTCAATTAAACCAAGGTGAGAAGCTTTTGGGGGTGATATTTCTCCTGAAACTAATGGAAATAAAATGGTGGTAGGTGAGAGAAAACTGTACTCCATTGTCCCTGCCTCAGTGTTGTTCCTTGGAGCAAGGAAGGTATCTGAGGAGGGGAATCTGTTTTGTTATAAAGACTGTGTATCTTAATTGCAGCCAGGGGAAAAAAAAATAATAATACACTGACAAAATATAGCTATCTTTTCTCATTTATCAGGAATACTTTAGGCATGGATAAAGCTCCATCTGAGTTATCTGTTTAGGTAAATTATCTTGGAAGGATCTTTATATTGTACAATTAGCTCAGAGCTGAGCTGCATCTCTCTTGTGGGTAGCACAGCTGTCAGCAGCACATTGTCTTTGCACTCCTAGCAGGTTCCAGGGCTCTGCTGCCCCAAGACCCTCTGCTCTGGGCCTGCAAAACATGTAATTGCTATTAACGAAGTATTGAATTTGAATCTGTTGAGCATTTTTACAATTGCTATTAACAAGGTATTGGCTACTCAATTTGTTAATCATTTCAGGAAGGTGGTGGCAGAGCTTGAATAGCCATAGACCCAACAGCAGCCTTCTTTGGAGGTGCTTGACTTTTAGGAGTTTCCATCCAAAAAGGAGAGAGAGTTTTTTGATGTAATTACTTTCAGGGATTAGTTGGATAAGGAATCACTGTAAGCACTTATTATAACTCCTGTTAGAGCAGTTCCAGAGGAGGACCACAAAAATGATCAGAGGGCAGGAGCACCTCTCCTATGAAGAAAGTCTGAGAGAGCAGGGGTTGTTCAGCCTGGAGAAGGGAAGGCTCAAGGGACACCTCATTGTGGCCTTTCAGTACTTAAAGGGGGCTTATAAAAAAGATGGAGAGCAACTTTTTACAAGAACAGATAGAGATAGAACAAGGGGGAACAGTTTTAAACTAAAAGAGGGAAGATTTAGATTAGATGTTAGGAGGAAATTCTTCACTCGTATGGTGGTGAGGCACTGGAACAGGTTGCCCAGAGATGCTCCATATCTTGAGGTGTTCAAGGCCTGGTTGGATGGGGACCTGGGCAACCTGACCTGAATCAAGGAGGTGTCCCTGCCCTTGGCAGGGAGTTGGAATTAGATGATCTTTATGGTCCCTTTCAACCCAAACCCTTTTGTGATTCTATTATGATTCCATAATTTTTACTGTAAGGTACAAATACTTCAAAAATTCTTGCTCAATTGTTCCTATTCTAGTCAGTTTAGTTTTCAAGTAATTTGAGAAAACACATCCTAATAGCTTAAAAATAGGCTTTTATAGCCAAATTTAAAAACAGCTGAAATTCTGAAAAAGCTTTATGATCTGCAGCTACAGTATACTGTAGTTACATGGAGCATTTCACCCTTAATGTAACAGTTTTACATTTGAAAAACAAAGTTAAGCAAAATTTAATTCTGCCTTCAAATTTCAAATGAGCTTTGGCAGGCAACATATGTTCCCCAAAAGCGCACTTTGGGGACTTAGGCCTTGACAGAAGGAAAGCACTGACAGGATGAGCAACCAAGTGATATGTTCCACCTCTGTTTTCAGTCGCGCTATCATTTGCACCATTTATAACAACAGCAACAACAAAAATGATTACTCACAAAGCAACAGCTGTCCTTCTTCAAACTGCTCTTAAAACCCATCTCTGTCATGATGTTTACAAAAATTTGACAATGGTTAGGCAGACAACATTCTGCAATTACCACTTATTCCACAGATGAGCACCGTATCATTCCTAACTTCTCTTTGCTGTATTTGCCTTTAGATATATTTTGCTATGTGCTCCAAATAGTTAGGAAATAATGATAGAGACTCTATATATCAGAAATATTTATTTAAAGAATTAAATGTCCTGTTTATTGTTAGACTGAGGTGCAAGTTCTCAGTTATAAAGATCTGAGCAAATGAAAACAGTACATGTCTCCCGTATTTATACTAGCTAATAATTTACTCCTAATTATGAAATTACATCTAATCATCTCCCTTAGGTAACAATGCCATACTGAATAATCTGATGTGTAAAACCAGTTTTAAGTATCAAGTTGAAAGAAATTCACTGAACAGTATCGTACGAATGCTAACTACAGCTAGGAGCATAATTAAGAAAATCAAGTATTTCCAGTACAACCCCAGCAATCATATTTTGGGATATATTACAATAGAATTTCAGGCAAATGAAGATCTCCTTAGGTATATTGCTCATATTCAACAATATCAGAGAAGCTAGATTTCATCATCTGCCTTAAAACCCCTTAGCTATCACTGTTTCCACCACCAGTCATATAAAAACAGACTTGATTTCGAGAGTAGTATGTTCACAGCTCTGGGGGTAGTGGCAGCAAGATTCATCTATCACCTTGTCTCCACCTAGTACAGATCTATCTGATAGGTGTTCTGAAAATATCTTATCATGCTGGATTTCTTAACACACAAACCGTGAGGAAATGTGGAGGTGAAAAAAGCTGTCCTAAAATGCCAGTGGTTCAAAAACTCTTCTGAATACCGGAGAACAGGTTTGAAGTTTTGCTGAAATTTGAAGCGTCTCTCTCTGCGGTTGGGATTGCTGACTCCCAAGAGAATAGCCTAATCCGTAGGCCCTGGGCATGCTCTGACAAAACTGGATTTCTCTGATTCTGAATGTTCAGTGGAGGTGACAGGGAAGAAAGGGAAGGAAATGTAAATATGTCCTCCATCCATCTAAAAACAAGCCAATGATCAGGTTTTTTATTCATATCAGTGAAGTGTTAGAGAGCTACATAGAATATTCTAAAGATAAAAATCTCCTCTGAATATGTATATGAGCGCTTGTACAATTTTTTGAATACTTCAACTATTTCAATAGTAACCCATGAGATGCTGGACTAAAATTGTTCAATGGTAACTAATATTCAAATAACCCATCAAAAGTGTATTTGCAACAGACTAGCATCATGAAAAGAATTTTGGATAAAGAGGAACAGATGAAGAGAAATCGTAAAGAGAACTCAGAGGAACTGTCAAAGTCCCCCAGGACAGCTTTAGACAGAATTAGGACACCATTTGCAGGGAAAGTTGTTGTTATGGACACTGAACACTCAGCCCTAGCTCCCTGCAATGGAAGCAGCCAGAGAGGAGCCCGGCTGTTCAGCTTTGATCAGAATTGAAATTACACCTAATTTTCTTGTAACCTGTTGTTTCCAAATGTTAAAAGGAAAGGTCCAGCCTCAGACCAGACTTGAATCATGAATATATGTCCAGGTGGAAGAGAAAAATCTTGGGCATTCTCTCCAGTGAAGCCAAAGAAAAGAGGGATATAAAGGCACATACAGGACACCTCATACCCAATCCATGGTTCGGAGACATGAGCATTAAAGAATTACACTTTAAGTTAAACACTGACACACAGCACTGGGAAGGTGCCAGGACAGGTAGAAAGATGCCATCTGGGAGTTTTAAGTGATAGTGTGGCAAAGTACATCTCTTCTGCAATGAGACGATGGCACATGGCATCTTCACAGCTTGGGCATAGTCTTTCAGAGCTTATCTCAGCATCCCTGCTGCTGAATCTCAATCATAAATTGCAGCACCAACTTGTGCCTGATTTTCTTGCATCTATGGTGAGGGTTGTAAGAATTTTCACTTTCTTTTCTCTCCTCTCCTGCCTTCACAGCCCAAAGACTGGCATAAGTAATCTTACATTAGAGATTAAAAAATGGTTTTATAAGAAATAATCAAGAGTGTGGTGTTGAATTGGGGTTGCTCAGTCTAAAGAGGAGGCTCCAGTGGGACCTTACAGCAGTCTTCCAGTACCTGAAGGCCTACAAGAAAGCTGGAGAAGGACTCTTTGTCAGGGAGTGTAGCGATGGGACAAGGGGTAATTGCCTTAAAATAAGGGTAGATTTAGATCACATATAAGGAAGAAATTTTTTACTATGAGGATGGTGAGGCACTGGAACAGGTTGCCCAGAGATGCCCCATCCCTGGAGGCGTTCAGGGCCAGGCTGGATGGAGCTTTGAGCAACCTGGTCTAGTGGGAGTTGTTCCTGATCATGGCAGGGAGAATTAGATATCTAAGGTTCCTTCCAACCCCAACCATTCTGTTACTCTATGATATTCTGAGTGGACGGAAACTTTCAAATTTTGCTTCAAATAAGTTTGAAATTTTTATAAATTTCAGTGAGACATTGGACAGTGGGTGCAGATTATTTTTTTTGGTAACAAAAAAAAAAGGGCATAATCCAGCACATAGTCTAATGGACAATTCATTGTTAAGAACCTCCAGCGAAGATGGGTGCAGTATACTGAAAAGCTGGACTCCAAGTTCTCACTCCTCCTAATGGCTATCTTCAGACAGATTCCCATCCAGCCTGTCAGCAGCTCTGCATGACGCTCTTGGGCACCTTCCAGCACATGATGTGAGTTTACTTAGCAACACGGGTGCCCAAATTTCAATACGTAATGCAGTGGCCAAGAGCTGTGGGACATAGCAGTTAACATAGCTCAAGCTCTTTGCCAGTACTTAGTCACAGGTCTCTCTTGTAGTGATACAACAAACATTTTGAACCATCTGCAGAGCATGTAATATTGGCTAAACAGCCAATTTATCAAATGACTACATCTCAAGATTGTGGAGTCAATATACTCTGGCTTTCTGACAGAGAGTGGGAGTAGGAGGAGGAGAGTAAATTTTCCCCTTAATACTTACTAAGACTGGAGAGACATCGTTATAAATACATGTGGAAATACAAAACACAAGAAACTAGCAACCAATTAAAGTCCTTATATCTCTTGTTTTCTTATCTCTATCACAATTCTTATCTCATAAAACCTTTGACTAGAATAGGAAAGACTATTCTAAAGGCGGTAAGTGGAGTTCAAGCCAGATAGCAGATTACAAGGTCTCCAAAGGCACCCAAGGCTCTCAGAAGTAAGGATATAATTTAGAAGTTGATAATCTACCTCTGAGTGCTTCAGCCACAAAACTCTCCACGCTGCTCTAGGTGATCTAAGAGATACTGGAAGCAAGATAGTCACCTCGGTTCAGATATTCACAAAATTGCCTTCTTCCTTCCGGAGAAGGCAATCTTGCAATGGCAATCTACACAGTACAGAGCTAGATACACTTTCCATTTCTCTAGAAGCCAACATGCTAGGCTGGTAAATCTAGGGTTCTCAAGTGAATTTGGTAAAATTAAGTTACAGTGCAACTCATACTTTCACCAGAAGAAAGAAATACAGTGATTTGGACTTTGGCTTACTATATGAACTTTTAACTAAGGCTTACTGGCTAAAAGCCAGGTAGATACCTATAGCAGCCACAGGCACAAAACATCTCTGCATCTCATTTTTAACTGTCTCTAAAATTACAGTACAATAAAACAAGGCATGGTGATACTACAGCAATGATTTCCCTAAAACCAGAGTTAACAACACACTGTAGATTACTGGCTTGCATAAACACCTCTTCTTCAGGTGGTTTAATTCAACAAGTCATTGCAGGGCATTTTGGCTCTGTGTGTATTTCAGGCAACGGCTGTTAGGAAGCCACACAGGTCTACATGTACATGTAAATCACAAAGCTGCAGCCTTCCTGGGAGAAACTAACACAAATCAGACCAAGACACCACTTGTATTAATGAAAGGAAAGGAAAGGTAAGGTAAAGCTAGGAACTACACTTTGGTAAAATAATGCTGTAGACTTAGTACATTTTTGTTAACTGAGTGAAGTTAACAGACCAGTTTCAGTTAAAGAAAATTACTGGAAATAGTGGTGCCATATTTTATTCTTTTTCTTTTTTTTTTTTTTCTCCCAATATTCAGCCTCAGGACAGGGTAGCTGCTTTAATCAAAGCAGTATTTTAATTAAGATTAGACAAAGGGGAAGAGTTTTATGCATAAATATCAATATTAAAGATAGCAACACACCTGTCTGATTCAAATTCCAATTAGAATGGGCTAAGTTTGTATATGTGAGCAGGATTTGGGTTAAAGCACAAAGGTTTAAAAAAATCTTTCAAACTCATGCAAATTTAGTCACTTCTAGAAACAAGTTTCACCTGTTCTCACAAGCCTTCTGGCTTTCTGGATGAGAATCTGAACTTCACCACTCTGAAAAAAGCAGCATGTTATGGAATCAAGACAAAAATGTTAATGCTAAGTCCAAGCATTTAAAAGCTTAAAAATTGAAATCTTATTTGAAGCAGGGCATGAAATTCTGGCAACATCAGACTATCTGCTAAATCACAGCAATAAAAAATTACAGATGTGAGTTTCACAAAATATAATAATTAAACAAATATATTAAGAAAACAAATTAGCCAGAATGCTCTTGTAAAAGGAGGGTGTGTGTTTTGGGGAATTCGTGTATGCAAAAAATTCTAAACTGGCATTTATAAACTTCAAAAACAATTTTCTGAAACAACCTTTCACAGAGAGATCAAAAATCTCTACTGACCTGTCTCCCCTTTCCCTGTAATACTACCTATGTCTTCTGAGCCCAACACCTAGAACTCAGTTTAGTTTAAACAAGCATTAAAATAAACCAATCCTTGTGTAGAGCCAAAACAGAGTTTCTCAGATTGAAACTGGCACACACTGGAACTGCTGAATTCAGCTGCATTCATCTGCCTTTAATTAAGATTGCTGCAAGCGCAGGTATTCCCAAACTGTCCTAAGCATGATCTGCTGAGGAAATCAAGTAACCAGGGTGGGAGACTTGTCGTGGTTTAACCCGGCCGGCAGCTAAACACCACACAGCCGTTCGCTCACCCTCCCCTCTCCCTCTCAGGGATGGGGGAGAGAAACAGGAAAGTGAAGCCCGTGAGTTGAGATAAAGACAGTTTATCAAGACAGGAAAATAATAATAATGATAATAATAACAACAATAATGATGATAATAGTACTACTACTACTAATGTGTACAAACAAGTGATGCACAATGCAATTGCTCACCACCCGCTGACCGATGCCCAGCCTAACCCCAAGCAGTCCGGACCCCCGCCCCCGGCTAGCCACCCCTATATATTGTTTAGCATGACAGCAGATGGTATGGAATACCCCTTTGGCTAGTTTGAGTCATCTGTCCTGGGTCTGTCCCTCCCCAGCTCCTGTTGCACCCAAAGCCTGCCCATTGGCAGGACAGAGCAAGAAGCTGAGATGTCCTTGGCTCGGTGTAAGCACTGCTCTGCAACAATTAAAACATCGGGGTGTTATCAGCACTCTTCTCATCCTAAGCCAAAGCATAGCGTTCTACCAGCTACTAGGAAGAAAATTAACTGTCTTAACTGAAACCAGGACAAGTCTCTAACTGGAAATTATGTTGTACGTTAGAAAGGTAGGCAAGAATGTACTTGTGGAAGAGAAAGCTCAAATGAAAGGAAAGGATGGCCAGAGCAGACAGATGGAGAAAAGCAGTACCCAGGCAAGACCCTGGGGAGAAGTGAAGGTGGTGAGAGCTATAACTCTGACCAAATGCTTTGCTCCCTCCTGTGCACAGGCAGACACCGCTTTGTACATTCCTGACAACAAACTGCTGAGTGCCAGAGGTTAACCTGGTGTCACAAAACAAGATAAGGTACCTTGAATGCTGTCCACCTCCACAGGTCGGAGGGCTAACAAGGAAGAGGCAGTCTGAAGTCTGGGCACTTTCAGTCATTTGCATCCACCTCAAGCATATAAGTGTACTGAAAAAAATGCAAATCCCATTTTAGTCATCTTCACACTGCATGCACGCACGCACATATATAAAAATACATACACGCGCACATGACATGTCTTTGGAAGCCATAAAAATGGATAAAATATCCTTAACTCTGCTCCAAAGCTTTCTAGAGTCACATATAATTTTACACATGTGCACTCCAAGAGAGACACTGACCGAAAGAGAGGATGCTGGCAGGAGAGCAATCAATCTACAAGCAGCATACAGCCAGCCCTGCCGGGTGCAAGAGGGAAACAACAGAGTGCCTGATCTTGAGCATTCGTAACCAAAACGCAGGGCATAAAGAGGCAAAGGAAACTAAAGCCTCACAAACACTGAAGAAAAGGAAACAGGTGTCATTTTCCAGAACTTCTAACCTATAAAATGGGAACTTTTGATGGACATCAGATTGTGCATCCCTCGAATGAAATACAGATCTATAGCTTTTATGAAAGTAAAGCATTTCAAAGAGGGCATGGAGAAGAAAAGAAAAGACATTTTAAATATAATATCTCTCTCAGGAGGAATCTCTCACAGTGTCATTTCGTGACACTGCTGCAGCCTTTGATGCTGCTTTGACAAATATTTTCTCTAGGGTGAACTATAAGTTGGTTTAGTTTAACCATTTTTTTTTTTCACTTTTAGCTTATGTAGGAATTGCACTGAAATGACAACCTCTGCTCCCTCCAATCATTCAGGGATCAGAGAATAAAGACAGTTTATTTTTATTAAATTGCTACCTCTTCTTATTAAGGTCACCCAGGCCATTAGCTCATGACAAAACATCTTGTTCAAAATAATTTTAATTTTGACCTGCAAGAAAAAGCAGAATTAAATAAGATATACTTGAAAGATGGGTTTATGTTGTATTTTTACATTTCCTTCTAAACAAAAATGTAATAATAAAGCAGTTATTTGTTATTTTGACAAACTAATCAAAAGTATCCTGATATTCCCTCTTCTTCCAACTTCTGAGTCGCATGTGATTCTCAAGATGTTGTTTTAAAATTTTGTCTCAAGTTCTTGGCTTAAATTTAATGTGAAAGGCAAGGCATCTCTTCATTCCATGTTGCTTTGCATCCTTGAAATAGTCATCTAACATGAAAACACATTCAGAGCTGTAATAAGCAGAGCTGCCAAGATAACAGCAAGAATATCCATCTCCTACTTTTACCTTGGCGCTAATATATATAGTACACCATTTTGTTTTACACAGGATATTTAAAATCTTTATTGAGAAAAGGATAAAACAGCTGATAGTAGCCGTACTGCCTGAAAAGCCTCATGGTGCACAGCCACAGTTCAAGTATTTTTTTCTCCTTTAATGCGTTAGGTTAGGAGGAGAAATTATTTCCCTGTTCAGCCAACTCAGTCACTCAATTTTCACTTCATGCACAATTCTTATGGTCTGCCATCTCTATCTCCTCCAATTTTCTCCTTCCATTCAACTCCTGTCATTCCTTGAAGCATAATGTAATGGCAACTTACACAGTGGTATCAGAGAACATTTCTTTGCTCCTGTACTATTTAACAAGGAATAGTTCTTGTATTTTTCTATCCATAACTTGGGACTTTTCTGTAAAAGGACAGCAATTATTCATGACTCCACTCAAACTATAAAATTTTCTTGAATAGTTACCCTAAAAATCTACATGTGTAATTGTACTTTCCACTATTTTAATGCCTTCTAAAACATGGAAACACATGTTTTCAGTTCCAATTGAAAACTTTTTTTTTTTTCTTTTTTTTTTTTTTTTAACCCCTAATGACATAAGATGACAAATTCTGGTCCCTGCATTGCAGGATTTTATAATGACGAAGTTTTACCTACAGGAAACACTGTCACCGGTCAAGGCCAAATT
The DNA here is from genome assembly GCF_047663525.1 of Anas platyrhynchos. NCBI lineage: Eukaryota > Metazoa > Chordata > Aves > Anseriformes > Anatidae > Anas > Anas platyrhynchos. Next base: position 42,657,639 of record NC_092590.1, on the reverse strand, counting down.
TTACTCATTTAGATCTCAAGCAGCAGCTGATGCGTAAATTCATGGCTACAGTATACTCAAGGACACCAGTTCTGGGCTAAAAATGTTTCCAGCATTCTTAAATGATAGGTATAGAGCAGATGCAAGATAAAAGAGTTCAAGTAAGAGGGAAAAAAAAAAAAAAAAAAAGCTTTAAGACATTTCTCCAAACCAATCTATTAGATATATTTTGTTTTATCACAACCTGGTATGAGTGGAGAATAGTATCTTTCCTGGTTTTGTTCAGAAAGAAAGTTAAGAGAATGTAAGCACAGGTAAGAAGGTCAGAAAGTAAAGGCAAACCATATGGTTTATAGCACCATGCAAGAAAGTATTTGAGTCAGAATAGCACTACTTCACAAAAAGGTTTTCCTAGATTAATTTACTTGCCAAATCTCTGTTCTTAGCACACAGGACTGCAGGGAAGTATTTTCAGCTCCAGACTTGTTTTCTCAGACTTGCAATTTCTATATTCAAGCTGTGGGCCAAGAATTCAGTATCCACCAATTCTCCAATACTGTAAAGAAAATTAGAATATACTGATGCTAACAGAAATCTCTAAAGCAAACTCCATCTCTCTTCTCCCCACTGCAGCATCAGCCTTCACAGAAAGGTTGTTAAAGAGCTACTGAAATAAAGGGCACCAAACCAGTTTCTCCATGCTATTTTTTTTAATAGTGAGGTTTCATCCCATTTATCAAAGACTGTTGCATAGCTTTGCAAGAACCAATCGGGCAGCTATAATAATCAATAAGGAGAAGGACAAAATTTACATTCCTGATCACTTCCAATTACCGAATTACCAGTGATAGGGTTTAAAATAAGTGGTCAGATTCTAGTTCAAGACTTTTTTTTTTTCTGCATAGAAGATGGACAAAGCTTGACACAAACAACTTACTTTCTTAAGCAGTATTATGAATAATTAATTTGTTAATTAAATTGCACGTTTTGATGCAATTATTGTCTTTTCTGTATGTAAAGCTCACTAGTTACTCCTCTGGGGTAGAGCAATAGAGATAGGAATCAATGGTGCAACTGTTTGGCAAATCTTAAGACTTCTTCCTCAGGAATATTCATTAAAAATCTCTCAGAAAATCACAAGGTATAAAATTTGGGCTTTAATTTTGCCTTTGCTTTTGGACTCTGCTTAGCTTGAGCCAGTGAAAAACGTACATGCTAGTTGTGTGCTATACAATGTACTGAAATACAAAAAAAAAATAAAGATTTAAGTGGAAAATCTTTTAGCCTATGTTACTGAAATGAATAATGCTTTCATTTTCAAATCTCTTAATCACCACAATTCTTTAATTCTGAATGTCTTTTGAAAAATCCTAACCTAAAATTACTGTGGTCCTCCTGATTCATAAGCTTTAACTGTCATATTCCCTAAAATACGCCCTTTCTGTCCTGAGCAATTGCTTATCACTGTGTTGCTTTAAAGTCAAATCCATAACATTTATGAAACAAGAAAGACATTGAAAATACATGAAATATATTTGAACTATGTAACTGTTTTCAATACTTTGACTAATGGTAACATGGGTTTCTCTGTATGTTGCTTAAAAACAATTCTATTTGCAACATAAACATACAGATCATCAAAGCATAAAATGCTTTGTTGTATTTTATGCTGCAAAGCATAAAATGCTTTATTTACCCACAGGTTGTGGGTAAATAGCGGTCTATCACAGATAGTTGTGTGCTTCTATGCACTAAACCTTGTATTTGTGATGAAAATGGATCCAAATCCCTATTATTCTAAGCTGGCATCCTGGACAGTGAGAATGAATGATAGGCTTAGTTGTATATGCCAGACTTTCCTTACACTGGTACGTTTATTTACTTATTTATTTTTATGACTAGGATTTTAAAGGCAGAACCTTAAATATTATTTGAAGTAATTATACTAATGTTAATACATTCATAAGGTAACCGGTAATCAAAACACATCATAGAATGCTGACAAAGTTGTTTGTTTGTTGTTGTTTTTCATTATAATGGATGGCTAGAAGATTTTTCTTTAAAATACCCAAAGCTTTAGACTAAAGGACAAGAAGTTTTCACCTCAAGGAGATTGGTTAAGGACGCATCAAACCTTTACATTCTATGAAAGCAAAACGTAATTCGTAATAGAGAACAACTTCCTTTAGTCATTGGTATATTAAAAAAAAAATGCTGTCCTGACATCTTTGAAAACCGTACCTATCAGCTTATCCATAAGAAACTCACAACAGGGGCAGGAGCAATGTAAAAATGCATGCCTCTTCACAATCATTATGACTAATTCTGATGAAGAAGAATTATCTTGTGGTTGCATTTGTAGAAGTCTGTGATATGCAGATTTTCACAAAAACCTAAAAATATAAATATTGCACTTACAGCTGTTCATGTTAAATATGTCCATCAATTTATTTAGGAATGGGAACACCATATAGATACACCCACTTCCGCGCACATAAGCAATGATACATAATGATTTATGCCGGCTTCATTTGTTATTTGAACAACTCATTGAAACTTTACATATCAATTTCTTCATTTGCAAATGCATGTTTTTTGCTGTAATTGGCACACAGAAGTCTTTTTCCTCTTTCAAGTGCATGAATTCTGAAAGAATTTGAGTGTATGCAATAAAGCCCGCTTAGAAGAAGATTGGTAGAAGAAAAAAGAGGGTTATGATGGCCCTTCTCCCTGAGGACTTCTGCAGTTTTAATTTTTTATTATGCATTTTTTTCCGATGGAACTTGAAGTTTTTAGCAATTTTATTTTAATTTAAATCAAATTAAATTTAATAAGATTTCACTAATGTTATAATTTAAATTTTAAGCTACATTTATTTTTTATAAGCAGGGCAAGACAGTAAAAAGGGGCACTTAAATGTCAATATGCAACTTACTCTCTTCCCTTAGACTCAAGATTGTAACCAGCCACCTTTTCACGAAAGAAGGAATATGTTTAGAGTTACTCAGGAAGACTCCAGAAGTACAAGTTATTCAAGTGCCTTCTGTCAATTCACTGCCAAGTCTTCCTCTCCAGTCAAGTATTAATGGCCTCTGGGCTGCTGCCTAGCAAAGAAAAAGGAGATGCCTGTGTCACTGTGTTTTTGTTCACACATCAGTGCAGCAGTGTATGCTGGTGGCACTAGCTGCTGGCTCTGTTGCTGAAGCAGACCCACCACTGCAACCAAAAAGTCAATACTGTCAACATCCAAGGTGAGTGTATTAAGTAGATGCATTAGCTTAGCCTCTAGAGTTGCCTTCCTCAGCCTGCATAAAATCTGGCTTGGGTAAAGTAGAAGACCTCTAAAAAATCTCATCGTACGAACTGTAAGAACACTAAGCTATTAAAAAAGAAAAAAAAAAAAAAAAAAAAAACTTTTAAAGGTCACAGTGACCCTTTGATACTGAAGTTTCATTGCATATGAATGTAAACTTTTCCCACTCTCCTCCACCAGCCATCTTATCCATCGTCCCTCTAATGAAATCGTTTTCATCTCTTCGCAGTTTAGTGACAGTTGACATCATAAAAGATAGATATAGAAACCTGCAGAACAGTAACCTTTCATGCTGATATAGGAGACCTTTTAAAGGTTTGACTGTGGTCTATAGACTCCACCAGTAGATTTGTGTTATCATCTTTACAGATGGACAATCAATCTCAAGCATCCAAACATCTATATTGAGCAAATCTTTTGTTGAAGAAGGGGACACCAGGGGACTTCCTCTAACAGATCATCCATCTGAAGAATTTTATTTTTTTTAATTTATTTTTAATTTATTGCAGCAGTGTCAAAGGCAAATTCAAAGTTCTTTAAAACACAAGACTCCTGTTCTGACACCCCAAATAGATTCAAAGAAAATTATGTCTCATACCTCATTTAATGCATTTTACATTAGTTTCACCACCTTGGTGTCATGCACTAGGGTCATTAAAGTACTGCTGGTTTCTTTCCTGTTCTACTTCAAGTTGCAGTACTTCCTCAGCCCTACAGACTTGGGTGACACGTAGCTCAAACACCTCTTCAGATGGTTAGTCGGACTTTATTCTGAAATTAGCAAGGATGTAGTAGGGTTTATTGCTTTTACATTACTCCTCTACATGTTCATTTCTGAATCATGGGCCAATGGACTGGATCTCAATGTGGATCTAAGCCTCATCACTCCAATGAAATCAATATGATAGCTTGTAGAAGTAGCAAATTGTTCAGTTCAGTAAGTCTCAAAACTCAACTGGTAGGAAAGCTGCATAGCATTACAACTTGCAAGGTAACTGGTGTGTTTCAGTGTCACTTTTACAAAGAAAAAGGAGCAAATGCCAGTTGTGAATTTCAAAGGATTGGTACTAGAGACAGGAGCAGTTGAAAAGTTCATCATAATTGCTTTCAAATATTTTGTATCCACTGGAAGAGGCAGAGAACTTATTTGGGGCATAAAAAAAAAAGGATTATATAATACTTGCAGTTGGAGAGGAGAAACTTCGGATATCTATATCTTTCTAACACAGTATAAAGAAATCCACTCAATCTTGATTACATGCTACTAACTTAAATCTACAAAAATTGGATAATCTGATATTGAATATTTGTGTCGATACTAGAATTCTACAGTTGCAATGTTTTATAACTGGTTTATATAACATAAGCATCTTTCTTATCCAGTATATTACAGAACTCCCCCCATGAAAGATAACAGCCCAGACAGGTTTTATAAGTAATGTCCTTTATTTTTGTAGTAATAGTCAAAAGACTATCGTGTCTCTTTTTTTTTTTTTTAAACAGGAATGTAATAGTTTCTCACTATTCCTCCCTAACAACAAAAATCGTTGCTATAGTCATGAATTTGTCTTTAACGACATTACCTAGGCTGAATGTGATGTTGCAAAGAACTTCCACAGCCTTATTTCAACCAAAACCCAAATAGGTAAATGATAAAATGTTTATGAAATTTAAGATGTACCACAGAAATGCATGTCATTACATGAGACTTTTCACTATCATTTGGTTTTATCTTAGTTTTACTTAGGAATACCAGATGTGAGCATAAAGCTGAGCTCCATCCCTGTGCCACTAACTCCCTCAGATTGGGGTGGGAAAGAAATAGAAGTAGCAGCACATACAAGTGTGTGCGTACGCCACTTATCTCTGAATCTCTGCTTCCTTCCTTCAGTTCAACTACCCAAGTTACAGCAGAATATTTTGGTACAGTTAGTGCAATACTGAAGTTTTTCCTCTCTCATTTGCATGGCTTTGGCCACTTTTTTCAGCATATGAAGTCAGAACATTACCATATAGTTTTGAGCTTCCCAGCAGTAGGGAGAGAAAAAAAAACATGATTTCTCTTCTGGGAGACCAAGGAGTTAGAGGGAACAGATGTAGCAGCAAAATGTAGAATAGTTGCTTTAGGGCTATTATCTTTCTGGCTTTGTTATGAAAAGGCCTCATACAAATAAAGTGATTTGCTCTCACTATAGATTATTCAACAAACAAAATAAAACACACACACAAACAGTTTCTCTAGCAAAAGCTCACTTGAGGAAGGAAGGACTGCTTTTAGAGACACTCATTCATGTATCAGTCTTCTACAAGTAGGAAAAGCAAAAACATACATGCAACTGCTTTTTGTCCTTTCTTAGATGCTCATGAAAAACTAAACTAACTGGTTGCATTGAATTTGAAGCATGCCAGCTACAGGACACCTACTTCTGCAGCAACAACACAAAAATGTTGCAAGTTGATAAAAACTGTGGGAAAATCCATCCAACAGATGCTGAGATTCCACTCTTGCACAGTAGAGCAAGAAAACCTCTAGTCAATTGTCACTTTGAAGTGACTCCTGAAGCAACTGCATTTCCTACAAGATGTACTGGGTCTGGCTGGGATGTCAACTTTCCCTGCAGAAGCCTATACAGTGCTGTGCTCTGCACTTGTAGCTAGAACAGCACTGGTATCACTCCAGTGTTGTGTCTACTCCTGAGCAGTGTAGGGATACCAAAGGGATATTCCATACCATGTGGTGTCACACTCAGCAATAAAAGGTGGAAACAGGAAGAAGAGGGGAGGGGTGGGCTTTCATTGGGAAAACATTGGTCCTCCTCCCGAACACGGGCTATGTGTGTTGAGGAGCTGCTTCAAGGATGTGGTCAAGCATTGCTCATTTGTGGGAAGTAGAGAGTAATTTCCACATACACATATATATATACATCTTTTTCCCCTCCTCCCCTTCCCTTCCCCTCCCCCCCCCTTTAGTTAAATTGTTTGGTTAATCTTTCCTTAATAATTATTTTTTTTCCCTTTAATTAAATCATCCTTATCTCAATCCATGAGTTTTTCTTTACTTCTTCCCCTCCTCATCTAAGGAGGGGGAGTGAGAGAGCGGTTGTGGTGTTCAGCTGCCTAGTACAGTAAAACCACCACAATATTCAGAACAGATGTGGTTCAACCCAAAGCTCATATATCAGCTGGGTAACCGGTCATATATCAGCATGGATAACCGGTCAATTTTATGTTCAATTTTAAAGCATGTAGGATTTACTTCAATGTAATAGCGCTGAGAGAAGCAGTACAACCAGATATAGAGCAGAAAAGGCTGAAATAATTGTTTTTAAAATGTCAAACAAGTGGAAATTGTCTAAATTGTGTTTGTCTTCATTGTAGTTTTGTTGTGCTAACAGGTTACTTGCAGTAGTAATCACCATGTGATAACAAGTGGTCTTGTTCTTTAGGACTTAAGACCTTTATCCCATGTTGACATAGCCATGTAGTTACCTCCTCAGATTACAAATTAGATGTTCCTTAAAGCAAGTGTTTGGCTCAACTTTATTTTCTAAAAAAAGAATATACTGCTTCTTAATATGGGAAGGGGCAATGTTGTGCTAAGTCTGTCTAGGACTATCATCAGTGGAAAGGCTGAGCTGCTAAGAGCATCCTCTGCCACTGGATCAGTGTGGGGCTGTGACCTCTAAGACTGTGACCTGCATCAGAGAAGTAAGCACATTGCATGTGAGACTCCCATGTTCCATTGTGCATGAAGTAAACAAACTCTGAAAATATATTTATGTCAACACTTAGTTATGTTGTGGAATTTAATTTCATTTAATTTAAATATGGCTAAAAGAATTAAATAGCTTTCAGAGCTGGTTTGTCACAAGCTTCTTTGTTTGGTGGGATAGGAGACCTGAGGTACAGGAGTACCTTCAGTGAATCCATGTGAAACATTTTTCCACCACCACCATCTCCCAACAAAACAGCAGAAACAAAAGGAGACACACAAACAACCAGAGGAAATCCCTACTTGGAGCCACTTCCTTTTCAGAAAGTATTTGTTGTGGTTTATTGGTCATTTTCTAGACTTACAAGATACATGAGAGTAACCATAACAGAACATGAGGTGTTTAATAAATAAATCCTCAGTACTTTGAAGTTGTACACTCCCCACATTTTGAATGGTACTCTGTAACCTCCCTGTAATGAAATATTTAAAAGTATATATTACAAAATTCTAGAATGCATTTTAAGATGGCCTTTAACAATTTACAAAATAACTATAAACTATTTTGCATACATTACAAACAGGGAGAATTTATTTTGCTCACTGGAAAAGGAATGAGGAAAGAGACTTTCGTCTTCATTTTAAACTTTGTTTCCCTGATACAACAATAAGTAGTACCGTAATAGAAGCACTTAATAGCACTATTAACTCAACCACCTAAAACCAGAATCCATATTAATTACATTCATTATACTTAATTGAACATAATCATCTAACCTAACAATTCCTTGTACACTAATTAATAAAACAGCATGTCTTCTAGATCAGAAATGCATTAATTCATTTCTTTTGAAGGTAAGATATTTAGGGGACAAATAAAATTTATAACTTCCATCATTAGTATATTTGGACAAATCCAACTTTTTTTTTAATCACAGTGACTGTTCAGGGCAATGGATCTATTTCTTAAGTGAAGCTGAAATTTCATGCAAATGTTGCATATCTAATGTGTTCATTTTTTTCTCCTTTGTGACATTTGAAGAGAAAGGCATGAATCACAGTAAGGTCATTTGTCATTTCCACAAAAATTTTGCAAGAACTTACAAAAAAAATCTAAAAAATTGCCATCTACATTATGAGCAATTTTCAATAACTCTACATTTCTAGATAGTGGCTTTCAAGTATATAATATTATCTCCTTAGGCAGTTAAAGAGTAAAGTCCTTATAGGGCAGGTCAGAAGCCTGAAAAGATTTGAGGGAAAAAAAAAAAAGAAAAGCATCAACTGCTTTCTCTTCCAGCAGCAAACTCATGGTATCTCATGAACTGATCACTCAGGCTGAATCACCAGAATAGTCACTAATTCACCTTTGGTTCCAGTCACAAAATGGACGATAAAGAAAAACTTCATGCCTAGATTAGTATGAATACTGAATAAAGCAGTATTGAATAAGCTTTGCACCTAAAAAGCCCCACTTGCCTGTTATTTACTTTGAAAGAAATCCTACCTGTAAGTGTCTTAGCCTTTGATAGCAAATATCTTAGGCACCTGCAGGGCTTGGCTTTTTTGTCTGTTTTGCTTTATGTTTTTACACATGGCAAGAAGTGCCTCCGCTTTCCAGATCTGAGCTACCTGTCATCTACTGTTCTGTTTAGGCACAAGACATATGATTCTTGAGAAACCTGATTTGATAGATATTTCTCCCACAGTTTTCTTTCTGTAAGGACAGAACTGAACAAATGTGAGGAACAGTTTCATCCTGACACTGCAGAACTAAGACTGCCCTCCTCTGAAAGGAGAGACTGAAATTAGAGCAACTTCCCAGTCTGAGGGTCATCTTTAAAACTGAACAATAGATGTCTAAGATAGAATTATACTCTAGCTCTCTTATTAAAGCTATTATAATATCTAATAATAATTAAAGCAGGCTAGAGGAAGAAAGCTCTAACCATGCTGTCATTTGGTAGCTATGTACATCTGCATCCTAAAGAATGCATTTTGTTTCACATTGAATAATTTCAATAATATTAATAAACAATCTTTGAAGAAGGAAACGGAGGGATGAAGCCTACACTTACTAATCAGGACACTTCCCTGGGAAGGAAGAGTAATGTGCATTTGGCCCAATAAATCTTTGTTGCTCCACTGTTCATAACAAAATTAAATTCAAGCACTAGAAGTTACCACAGACTACCTCAGCAAAATAGCTTAGAGTACTCATCTGAAGACAGCAAGAGGAAAGACAAAGAACAAGCAAACTCCCCTCATGAAGAAATTTGCACCTTTCTTCACATCCTATGTAAGTGCAGTAATCCATGAGCTACATTTGGTGAGCTATGCATGGGGAAGGGCAGGTAAGAGAAAGGGAAGCATATACTTGCTTGTCTGAATCTCAACCCAGTGAAGAAACAACACTAACCCTGGTTTGCTGAGCACAAGGTGAAAGCACATCCTCCAGAAGAACCTGGAAATAGGGTCTAAATTTCAGCCTTACCCAAGTAAGATCTGTTCCCACCCACAGCATTTCCCTCAGGGAAGTTCAACAATAATCTGTCTGCACAACATGTACCGACCCAATACTGCAACCAGAGATATCCAACGTCTCACATGTACCAGGTAAGAAGTCTAGAAAACTAACATAGTCCCGAATCTCACATTGGAAACCGACTGCCTAAACTAGTAGCTGTTCAAAACGCATGAGAAAACCTTTCCATGAATATTACTGTCCCCTGAAATTATTCAGTACATTTTCTGAACTACATCGGTTTAGGTTGCTTTATTTAAGGACCTATTTCTGCATGCGATGATCAAATGTACCTTTCTTTTTTTTTTTTTTTTTCAGTATATTCAGTATGACTCAAGTTCTCTCACCGGGAAGTTAGACTAGCTACACGTGTGAAGCAGTAAGTTCACACGGTTTCATAAAAACTATGTTAGCACAAAATGGTAGGATTGGTCATGGTAGAGGCAGAAACAAAGTTCAGTGGTTCTGTTTCCCAGCTGAGTTAATTTGGCCCAATTACAGGCACTTTGAAGACTTTTTCCTTCTTCCTTAATGAAAGTGACTGAGCAAAATAGTGTTTTATTCACATCCGGGTAATTAGAAGATGTGCTATTAACAACATTTAAAAGAAAAAAAATTCCTCTGTTCCAACTTCCTTTAAGCTTCACCAACACACTGTAACCAAACAAACTTCTGGATTATGTAATTAATCCAATACACTAACAAATATGCTGCAGCCTTCTTGAGAAAGATAATGTTCCCATAAATCTCCCTCCATCCTTCTGCACCCCTTTTTTCCCCTCAAGTTGTTTCTTTAGCAGATCTTTGCAGTCCTCTCTTTACAATCTTTTTTTTCTTTTTTCTTTTTTTTTTTTCCCCCCTCTTTTTCTCATGCTTCTTTGAAGAAATAATTGCTGGGAACCATTTCGCCCAACTTCAACCAGGCTGTCCATGAGTCTTTGAACTGCCTGTGTACTAAAATAACTGCTCTTAAATACAGTGAAAATGGATAACACAAACTTAGATTCTTTCACGTACATTTACAAAGAGCAAGCACATGTGTATGTATACATGGTCACATTCACCTTATCAGTACCTCGTGACTGAAGTCTACCTAAGCTAGATTTCAGACCAAATGAATCATCTTTCCCCTGCTTTCCCCCACCCATCCTTCTCAACGCACAGAATTTCTGACCAAGAAAAAACTCAGATCTCCTACTGTTTGAGTCAAAATATCTTGCAGAGACAGCATATCAATTCTCAATATATACAAGATCCAAATTATAGCCTATTCTGAACTCTGATTTCTATTCTGGATCGTAATGTATTTTTCTTAGTCTATAATTAGCAATCTTATTCTTATGCCTTATTAATGACTAGTGCTACAAACTAAGCTACTCTAGTTTCAATTAAATTATCTTTCAGATCCAGTAAAACAAGCAGTGGAAAGTGCATGTATTTCCTAGCTACAGACAGGTATGCCTTTGCATGCAATTGTTAATTTCACAGGCAAACAGATGAAGTTTGACTGCCCAGTTATTAAATAAGTGATTATAGTTATTAATGCGTTAAGCAACTAAAAAAAAAACATTTACAAGTAGTATACATGAATCAGTGATTCAGGAGCTCCTACTCTTTCCCAGGATGTGCTCTCCAGGTCACACCCAGTGCTGTGCCTGTTCTGCCTTGCCTCTGCAGCACAAGTCTTGGGGGAAGGCGCTTATCTTTTTGACATTAGTAACGGCACACATTGCACGATCTGCAGCCTTACACAATGAATATTACAAATCTCTTCCTACAAGTGACTCTAGTGTTTTTAATAAAGTCAAAACTATATTAAGTCCTGTTACCGAGCTTCACTTGACATGCTCTTAATGCAACAGGATTTCTTTAGAACTGTGATCCAGGGCTGTGTATTTCTGCCCTGAAAAATATAAATATATTCAAATACTCATGACTCGTACAGTCCCATTTCACCATGCATTATTAACCAGTTTTGTTCCTGTCATTAGCTCATTTACCAACAAGGCACCGTCTTCCTTAAAGTTGTTAGGGGGGAGAGAAATACTTTGATTTATTTCTTCAGTAATGTTTGTGAAAATCAAAGTTACCAGCAGCCTTGTGCACGGCGTGAGCTGTATTTGCTGCAGAGGTGAACAGAACTGGGATATGCTGAAACTTGCTTAGCTAGCTACAGATGTAAATGTAAGACAAGGCTGTTTTATGCACTCCGAAACCAAGGGAAAAGTTTAATTTAAAGCTGAGTGGAAAAACTAGTTTCCCAACATTGCTTCTCAGAAGCCCAGAGGAAAATTTTAAAACGTAACCCAAAATTGTTTTGTTTCCTGTCCTCCCTCCCCCTCCCTTAAACAAACAAAAATACTCGAGACCGACTCATCTTTTAAAGAATGCCTTTAAATAAGGCTATTATGGCGTGGGATCATTAAATTTTCTAGAGCGCACTGTCAGCATGTGAGCAAGTAGAAATGGGAAACTCGTGCTTGTGTGTAACATGGGATAGTTCGCCTTCAGCACTTCTCCATTTGTGACAAGTAGAAAATTAATTATCAAACTAGTTGATGCTGATGCTCAAGGCTAGAGTAACTAGTTTAAACAATTTAAGTTTCTCTATTTTTGCGAAAATGTTGTTGGTTTATTTTTATGATTAAACTGCTTGTTTTTTAAGCTGACTGTCAGCCTGGAAGTGTTTTGTCAGACTTCCTTTTATGCAAAGTGCCACCAACACAAAAGAGAGAAAAATCATTGAGCATTCTAGCTTTTCTTCTCTGGAAAAAGAGTCATTACATGTTGGGAAAAGTATTCTTAAATGGTCCTCGATTATCAAAAATGACTAGAACTTGCTCTAAACCCCTTACTAACTTTTGTATTCTTTTCCTCTTACTTGAGGTACCCAAGGGAGAAGAGCCAGTCTCTGCTAGGATCTGCACTTCGGCTACAACAGGAACAGCAGTTTCTTCTCCAGCAGGTGCTTCCCCCCCCCTCCCCCCCTAAAATTTAAATCCTTTCCCTGTCCTTTCACCCTCTCCCCCCCACCCTCCACCCTCAAAAACCTCTATTTGGCAGGAGTACATCACATTGCCTGACCTGGCATCTTTTCCCAGCTGAGGGCCTCTGCTAGTCCACAGTTTTACAGTTTGTTGTTGTCCTTCTCTGAACCTCTTCCAGAGGCACTATTTCCTTTTGAAAGGACAGGAACCAGCACTACACAAAGGATTCAACAAGATGTAGCAAAACCTGGATTAATACATGATGCCCTCTTTTGTTCTCTATTTCTTTCCTAACACTCCTTAACAGTCTGACTTCTTTTTGGATTATTACTGAGCTGGGATTTTCACAGAACTATTTATCACGAACTCTAAAACTCGCTTTTTGTGATAATGATGCTTCAACCTCAGCAACAGCATAAGCATGCAAAGCAAGGGGAGCAGCAGGGCAGTGGAAGAGAAATCTAAAGACTTATTTTGAGAGCTATACCCCAGGGCTGGCTTCTCAGTTTATGAAACCATACATTAAGAATTCAAAATTTGTTTTCATTCTCTATAAGCAAAAGCAGGACTTAAACTGTCAGCAAAAAGGAAGAGTAATGAAGCAAGTCAACAAAGAAAAATGAGAATACAACATCAGGAGTGACTAATGCAGCGCAGAATAGTTTAGAAACCACTGAAACCTAAGGGCTCCTGTGTCACCCACACACCAGGCAAGCACCACTCCCCATCCCTGCAAATTGCATCCACTACCAAGGAGCTACAGCTGAACCAGACGTGCTGGCTCGCACTCTCTGGGAAGTCTCCTCAGCAAGCAAAGCAAACACCACATCTCTAGCATGCTCACCCACTCTCAGTCGGCCCCTGTGCTAGGCTGGGGTGCAAGTCAGCGGGGCTCCCAAAACCTGGTTAGTGATAGTGGATTACTTCACCTGAGCTTTAAAGGCCTCCTCAGCAGGATTTATGATCTCAGCACAACACCACGCTAACTGCAGTGACATAGTTGCCTAGTCACGGTCCCCAGAGGGCAAGAAACTGAGATCTTCTGCTAGCAGACTTCAGTGTAAGACGGACCACAAGGGCCATTAAATGAGAAGAACAGCTTGTTGGTGGACTGAGCAATGCTGGATGCTAGCCCCTACATGCTCTTTGCCTTCGGGCAAGTCAGTTAGCATCTTTCCCAAATTAACTATAAGCGCAGGGAAGAGATAAAGGGGAGCAACTCCTTCAAACAGTTTAGCTACCAAAGAAGTGAAGCCTGTGCCACGGCCCCCTTGATGCATGAGGCCCACAAGAGTAGCAGTACAAGGACCAGACCAAGCTACTTCTTATAAGACTTTGAGATGTTAACAGGATCTTATGCAAGACCAAAGTACTTCAGAAGCGCAAGGAAGTTCTTTCTGAAAGTAAAAACTATACTTAGATTTACATTCATGGGGCCATGCTTCTTGAAGTCACCAGTGAACAGCTAAATAACATCGAAAGGGAACACCACTAATGTGACATTTGGGATGCTTTCCATCCAAAACGGAAAAAAATAAAAAAATCCACCAATCATTTCCAGGGGCATTGAGTGAAAAAAAAAAGTGAGTGCTTCTGAAGTTGTAAACCTAAGTGTAAGAGATTACACATCTTGTTCTTTTGCTCTGCAAGCAAGATACCATATAACTCAAGGCAAGCTCTGCTCAAAGCTAAGTCCATGCTGGTGTGACGATATCCATTGTAGCAGCAAACAACATCAAGTCCTGAGGATGGCATAGGAAAAGAGACTTCCTAAATTTGCTGAGCTGCAAAGAAAATGGATAAAACCTAAGGGAGGATGTTGCACTGGGAGACTATTAGAATTTTCTATGAATAAGGACAGGCTGTGTTTACCATCAGTTTACCTAAGTACTAAGGTCTAAGTGCACCTTAGTCTTACGGATCCTCAGCTGACCATAGTAAATAAATACCTTGTTCAAATAAATGTTGCCCATGTTATTACTAGCTTTGTCACTTTCTAAGGCTTTATAGCAAACTAAGACTGGTTAAAAAAAATGGTTGCCAATCAATGAAGATCATTCTTTAAAGCATGAATCAATTCAGGACTTCCCAAATTACCAGCTTAATTTAATTCACAATACGAGATAAGTTATTCGTCAGGCAATCAGAAGAAAAACCAACACCAACAAATGGGGAGGGGAGAGGGCTCAAGACTATTTGAACACTGTCCAACCAATGAATCTTCAGCTGCGTATTAACCAAAACTTCCCTGTGCCAGAAAATAGTACAGTGTATCCAGAGTCTGACAAAAAAAAAAATCATGTAAGACAAGCATTATCTGATGCATTTATTTTTCCTGGATTTTCAAAAGAAGATGACAGACAGGATGATTTCTTTTCCAGGTTGTCAACAGACTTCAGGATGAACAATACAGAGAGTTAAAAACCACTGTCTGAAAAGAAGCTGGTATTGTTAGCAGAAGACTCTAAGGGAACCTACCTTGTCTTCATAACCATTTAGCAAGGCAGAAATCTATACCCAATTAATGGAGCTACCTAGATTTTCTACTTGTTAGGAAAGTACAAAACATGAGGCAGTTTCATGTTTTCTAGCACATGAGGTAATTTAGCTCACATACTTTGCTATTGCTTTGTCACCAAACCAGCACAAAACTTGTTATTTCCAGTGTGACAAATGATCAAGCATAGATAATAATTCAGTTCCACATCACATTTGATAAGGTTGACAGCTTCAGAAGGGGGAAAATCTGTAACTGCTTATTTGGCCAGATTGTTATGAAATGATTTGGGCATTTGCTGCACAGCAGGGGATGGCTTTTATCAGAAGGGAGCTCAGCGGACAGGAAAGCTCTGTTTTGAAACTGCAGATCTTGAGTTTCAATCCTGTTTTCTAGTATGGGTCATATTGAGACAGACCTCTCTTTGAAACTTGTTCCACACTGTCGGAACTGTTACTGCAAGTATATTTGCTCACATACATTATTAATATCAGCCTCATGTGTCATCCCCCTTCTAACCTTCAGTCCAGCTATTTGAATTTCATTAGGCTATAACTAGAGTCAGTTCAAACTCAGTACCAAAGACACACAGACAAATTGAAAGAGTTCTCTTACCCTGTTATTAAAGATTAACATTATAGTGTAAGATACAAAGTTTACAAACTTGGCTTGGGTGGGGTGGGGGCAGGACAGTGTTCTTCTCCAATAAAGAATGTAACTGTCTTCAATTTCTATTTTCTTCCTATTTTCTGCAATAATATCTTTTAAAAGCATGCGCCTTCAGAAAGTTGAGATTGAAAAGAAAGTTTTCCCCAATGCAGATGCATCCCTTTGGGAAACGCTACAGCAGTGAACAGCAAATCACAACAGCCAAAGGGTTTTCAAACCCGTGAAAAAAAGGGGATGAGGGGCAAGTATGATGTCTAGCCCAGGTGATCACTTTTTGCACTTTTCCTCTT
Organism: Anas platyrhynchos; assembly: GCF_047663525.1. NCBI lineage: Eukaryota > Metazoa > Chordata > Aves > Anseriformes > Anatidae > Anas > Anas platyrhynchos. Next base: position 42,641,668 of record NC_092590.1, on the reverse strand, counting down.
CCAAGAAGCTTGAGATGCACATTCAGAGTAGCTAGACCATATACAGTAGCAGAAAATACAGCTTTTTAAGTTTCAAAACAATGTCTCAGCCACAGTTCAAAAAAAAAATTCCAAATCAGGTTCAGCTTAGAGTTACCATTCCAAGATTTCCTCCCTCCCATTAGACAAAAACTCCTATCAACCTTTTGTGCACAGGTACAGGTAATGCCATACTTATAGCTACACAGGCACCAAAGTACTTTTTCCAGCTCCAAACCTGTTTTTTTGTTTGTTTGTTTTCATACTTTCATTATCATTAAAGTTTTTGACAAAAGTCCCTGGATATTAGAAAAAACATGTGGTTCGCATTTCTGTTAATATGTCCTCCTTATACTTGATTTTAATGACACAGTAATTCTCTTGTAGTTTTCTTAGCAGCTGTTTGCTTTCTCTTTTATCATTCACATTCATGTACTGTCTGGTGCACTAGCTGTCCTTGACATTCCCTTATTAGGTTTACAAATAATCATTAATTTGTTTTGTGTTCTGCCTCCTGTTTCAGTGATATATAGGCATGTCATTACCTTTCTAAAGCATATTCATTATTTTTCCTCTTCAAAAAAAGCTCACTACTTTTCACGGAGGGTTCAAGGCAATTTGCATGGTACAAAATGGCATTGCTTAGTGCACTTTCACCAAACCTATGCTGTCTATTCTTTAGATTTCATAATTAATGGACTTGTGATCTGAAGTCTCTTTCACTGTTTGATTGCTCTGTCTTTCGGTCTGTTTGAAGCACACTTCACTATAATGAATAGAATATTAAACCTGGACTCAGTCGTCTCAGTCATGCCTGCTATTCCTCATTTTGTTCCAGACATCTGTATCACACTGTTCTATCTCCATCTTCTCCCCACCATAGAGGAAGCAAGTTATCCACAAGGTTGTGTGTGGCTGCATTTTTTTGGAGAGACAATCTGCTATCCTGGTTTTGTGTGCCACAGAGTTCAGGAATTAGTTGAGGCCTGTAGGCACTGCTAAGGTCTACTGTTTTCAGTTCCTACTTTTTCCCCCATAAGCTAAACTAATAGAAATAGCCTAAGTTTTGAGGCAAAGTTAATTGCAATGAAGTGGGTGCACCACATCATGGTTTTTGCTCCACATTTGCGCCAGTAAATGCTGTGTTAGTAACAGTAATTTTCTAGAAGATCTGCAACATTAAAAAGAGCTAATGCTGATTTGATACATCAGATGTCCTTAAAATTCTCATTTACATCTTAGCCATCCTCAGACACATGTTTCTTCTATCTTGAAGATAGCTCAGGTGTATGAAGGCAGACAACTTACTTAGTACTTCAGCATTGTACTTCAGCTGACCATCAAGGGGAAGGCAACAGCTATCAGATTTAAGTTTTAGGTGACATGCTAAGTGAAAAACACTTTTTGTCCTGTGTTTCCCCCCCCCCCCCAGCAGTTTTGGTGACCTGGTTTATATACCTTTGTCCTTCTCATTGCTTAAAAAATGCACAGATATCCCAGAAAAATGTATTTAAAATACATTCTTAAGAGAGTTTGAACACCATGAGAACAGTTCAAGATTTCACCCATTTCTGATATTTGGATGCTATACTTACCAGATTAACAAAAGTTTAATAGCAAAAAAAAAAAAAAAAAAAGATAACTGTCATGATTCTCAAATTGCCAAGAATCCCTTAAAGTAATATAGGAAGAAGAACAAAGTAATGAGCCTGTAGCCATTTTCAGCAGAGTTTGAAGATTTAAGTAACTTTGGAATCAAAGACCTATTTGTTTGCAGCATCAGTTGAATTTGTAATTACAAAAGAACTAAAAAGGCACTAATTGATTTGGGACTGGTAGAGCCCATCCCTTCCATAAGGATACCATGTGTTTTCTGTGGCTGACAAAATTAAAAGCTTATTATGGACTTACTCAATAGTTTAAAGCATTTTTTATGAAGGACCCATGGAAAATAAAACAAGATTTTTAATAGAAAGTGCTGTAGAGGACAGCTTGTCCAAAGATGGGACCCACAAAAGCTTGCAAATGTCAGCCTCATGAAATAACCCTACTGCAGGCTGTACTGCCGTAGGCCACATGTCACACAGGCATGTCTCCAGAGATATCAGAAAAGGCATCCTGAAGAACAAAGGACAGACCAGAACTAAACAACGTAGGCTGTGCTCTCAGAAACAGTCAGGCATGTTATGTAATACATTGCTGTGATGGGTTAACCTTTCCTGGCTGCCCACCAAGATGCTACCTCACTCCCCTCCTTCGAAAGGCAAAGAGGAAATTTAGGAAAGTGCTTGCAAGTCAAGACATGGAGATCATTCACCAATATTATCAAGAAAGACTGAACTAGAAGCTTAGTTTATTGCCAGTTAATATTAGAGGGGGATGGTAAGAACTGAAAACACTACCGAAACCCCTTCCAATCCCTATTTCCTTCTCAGGCTCAGCTTCCCTCCAGAGGGGTGGGGAAGATCAGTCTTCGACACTTCTGTACTGCTCCTTCCCCCTCACCTTTTTTCCCTGCTCCAGTGTGCATTTGTCCTGAAGGACTGCACCCTAGGGTGATGGACAGCCCCAGCATGGGTCCCCCACAAGGTTTGTTCTGGTTCCTGCAGCTGTGGCCGCTTCTCGCAGGGGCACTCCATTTCCTCATGGGCACCGAGCTAGGACTAAGTGTGAGGTGCCTTGTTCCGTCAGTGCAACCCCATTATCAGTTGTTTATTCAGGCAAAGAAGTCATTAGACTTCATTCAACAAAAACAATGATCTTTGTCCCGTACTAACGGCTGTGCATGTTTACATGTTTGCATGTTTACCTGTGCAGAATATCTTATTTCTCTTTATACTACCTTGTAAGGAGCCAGCCTTTATTCTGCTCTGAACCTTGTGTCAACATCTGTATACAAGCAAAGTGGGCCTAAAATGTTATCGCATCAAAAATGTGAGTGTTTCCCACCCACTCTGCAAGGATTATGGTGCATTTAAGACAGGTGGGGATTTTGGTTCAGTATCCTGTGGCAGCTTTTCCCCAAATAATCCAATTAAAGTGAGCCCTGTGCTGTCCTCCATGAAATGCTCTAGAACTGTAACGTCAAAATTAGGGAATCTCAGAGCTAAATAGGATTTATTTCTAAAGTGTGTTTCAGTTGCTAGCACAGTGGAGCTGAATAAACCGTAACTTCCATAGTTTCCTAGAAATTGTTGAAAATGTTAGTTATTGTGGTTTCTTGGAAGTAATATTTTACAGTGATGGATTTCATCCCCCTTCCCCCCCCCCAGTTGTGTTTGTACAAGTGACAAGAACAAGTAGTAGCATGTAGGATATTCACTACATTTTATTAGGAAATGATATTTGCAACACATTTTCCAAGGTTTTCCTAATAGGTCTCTGTATTTAGGGGTTCAAAACTACAGGATAAATTCAATTTCAGCTGGAACCTGGAAAACAGATTCTCCACTTAAGCAGGTGTTCATTATTTTTTTGTGAGCCCTGAGAAAAAAAATCATAATATTAGAAATGGATGTGCAGAGCTTACTACCAAAATGACACGAAATCTGAAGAGAGAAAAAACTCATTGTCTCTGTATATATACCAGTGGGAATCCTGTAAGCTTTAGAACTAGAATGCTCTTCTTAAGAAATTAAAGATATACAAGTGTTAATTAGGACCAACAAAAAAAAAAAAAAAACAGCAGTCAACATGTAATGGATTTCAGCTACTTCAGAAACACGTTTTATCCTGTCTGGTAAGCCTTGGTGTCACAGTGCAGCAAGAGTCAAAAAAAAAAAAAAAGATGACCCAGTTTCCACATGGTGTTTCAGTGGATTCAAGATCTGTTAACTGCCTGCTCATCGATACTCTTGCGACAACTCCTTTAAAACTCAAGGCTAAAAGACACTCTCAAATGCAGTGCATCAAGTACCAAATAATTTAAAAGGTCATGAGGAAAGTTATGCTCGAGTAGCATTGTAACAAATAAGCAAGCCAAACAAGCAATAGCTCACCCACTTCCCCTTTCTGCCTCGCTTAGCGCCATCCCTCCTTCCACACATAGGGGTTTGAAGCCTCAGATAATAAAAGCTGTCATGTGTTTATTAAGGTCATGAACATACAACACCTGGATGATCTTGATATCCTTGGTACAACTCCTGATCTATATAAACTGGCCACACTTGTCTTTTTGACAGCATCAATAGGACGCATTTTATAATAGTGGCAATATTTGCACCCTTCATAAATGTTTTAGACAAAGTGGGGAATTCAAATCTCCTCCATATTCATGTACCTGCATCACATCTTATTGAAGACCTCAAGTATCATACCCTTGATTATTTATGCACCAAGTCACTAAGCATAACCTATATACTTAGAAGCCTCTAAGTATAACCTATAGCAGCTTTGTGAGTCTAATTCAGATAGGCTTTTATGCATGACAAACATTAATCAACTTCTAAATCTGGATGTAGAAGTTTAACTTAAGAAAAACATAGTAATTTAATCCATGTTGTACACTGCAGTTATATTTTGTTCATCACTACCCATAATACTGTGTCATTAAGCACGTTTAATTTCACATAAAGCAGTCAAGCAGCGAACACCAAAGCCTTCCTCAGACATCATTTAACCCAGCAAGCCTCAGGCACCACTGGAAAAAGCATGCAATTTGAGAATAGAGCTGAATCCAAAGATAGCACAAGTCTTGAAATAGTTGATGTCAATGACCAAACACAACAGGCTTGTATTAATACAACAAGATTGTCACAGATGGTATAATACTAAATCAGTACTAAGACATACCCCATAAAAGAACAGTATCTTGTGAGGTATATGTTACTGAATTTTAAATCCATACATGGAATATAAATTCAGGCTCATTTGCTCTTCCATTACCCCTTTTAATTTCCAATACAATCACTGTAGCAAGACATGGATGCAAGACTGAGCGACTTCATCCCAACCCAGGAAAATCTCTCCCCCACTCTTCTTCTAAAGCAATCAAACAGGCGTCCTTCAGCCTCGGCAGAAGGTGTAAGTGATGTTTAGTGCTCTGTCCCTCACAGGTCACTTAATCTCATCTGTCCTCAATCAAAAAGATGTGCACTGGGAAGGTCAAAAAACTATACATCCCACACAGTCTTAATCTACAGCTTGTTATTTTAAATTTCCACAGACCCTGTGGGTTCGTCTTTCAGAGCATGGAATGAGAGCTACACAGCATCTACCCTATGTAGTAACAGAGTTACTGAAGAAACCCTTATTTTCTTATTACTCTGGCAGTTACAGACCATCATTCTCACATAGCAACAGAAAACCATTAAAGCAGAGCTCTCCATTGTCCAGCAATGATAAAGAAAAGTGCAGTTCATCTCTGAAGCAGCGTATCAATTGTCACTGAGCAGCGACAGCATAGAAAATGCTTTCCTGCAGAGTCCTGAGTCATCGGCCTGAACTTCTGCCACTTTCTTACATTAGGCATTTCCCTGCTGAGCACTTATTTGCCAACACAGTGAGAGAGAAACACGTTAGCCACAGGGAGAAAAAAATACTAAAACAAACACGAAAACACGGGGAAGTAGTACAAAATTGTGTAAATATCAGTGACAAGGACTGGAAATACTCCTCAACCCAGCACACGAGAACACACGAGATGCTCTGTAACATGCTCATTCAGGGGACCCCTCTGAGAATCCAGAAGTACTCGCTTATATTCAAGTACGTCAGGCTTTATATCTCTATTTTCACATACTTATTGACTTGGCAATTTTTGTTTACTCACTGTTTTCTTACAGCTTTAAGTATTAGGCAATAAAACCCGAGTGTATGAATTAGTTGTTCAGATTGCTAGCTAAACTAAACCATTTCATATCAGTGGAACTCAATTATTCCCTTTTAATATACCAAAAGAGATCTAACCCTTTAGTAATAAAGATTTCTTTCATCTTCTGAGCAAGTAACAGAGTATAAACATCAATCAGTTCCAAAACACTGATCAAAAGTGAAACTTCCCAGATGTTTTATTATCCCACTACGTGCAGGTGCCTATAAGAATAACCAGCATTCCTGCAAGAGCCCCCTGCCCCATTTCTTTAATTCAGCAGACAAAAATGGAACGCAGCAACAAGATCAGCACTTCCAAAAGTCTTGCTGCTTTGATATTACTTAAGTGTTGTCAGTGAAGAAAATTAAAGATCACATGATCTTTAAGTAATGGGAATGATCTTTAAAAGACTGGGAATGAGAATGGGTTGACAGTTTAACTGGAGAAAAGTTTAGCAAGGAAGGCATTGCAGAAACCTCTGCACTGGTTTGTCAAACTGTATTTTCCCCTGATTGGCAGCTGTTGTTTCTACCTCTTCAGTACAGTCGGGTGTGCCTACCTGATCTATGCAGTCACTCCAGAACTTCGCCTGATCCAGCGAGCAGAGGCTGTGGGCATGCCAGCATTATCTGACGGCCTACACATTATAGACTAAGTTATATGTGCCATTATGTAATGGTCTGTTCTATAGCCCATGCTGAAATTTACAACATAGTCCCACAGAGAACTTACAAACGGGAAGAATAACATACCTTTGTGAGTGAAACTCATTATCAAGTCTCCAAACTTTTCAACAGCAATTTAAAAGAGAAGAGGCTGAATTAGAGAAGTTGATAAGAATTCAGCAGTTGCAGAAGTATGGCTCAGCAGTGACTTACATCACACACATTCAAAAACAACCCCCATCACAAATTAACTCACCAGCAAATAATAGCCCAGTTAACTATGGCAGCATCCACAGTTCCTTAAACAGAAGCTTACAAAACATTCCGACAGCCTACAACTTAATTGAAACTTGTACAGTCAATGAAAGGCAGAGGGAGGAGACAGACAATACTGAGGATGTATTTGGTTTATTGCAATCAGCGTGAGCCATCATTCAAAAAAGTCTTCATAATAGATATTGAAGAATTTCTTTTTTGATTAGTACTGTTCACAAAACTATGCTCTGATCAAACACCAGTGTCGTCCAATCCCACCCACTCCCACCTTCCGCAAACAGAATTGCTATCTACCATCTTGATGGAAAGAGAATAGAACATCAGTTGTTCCTAGGAGGAACTCACCTTTATTTAGTGGATAAATCTGATAAAGAAATGAACAGACACACCCATGGCACACCACTGGAAAATGCAGATCCCCCGGAAGCCTGCCAAATACACGTGCCTTATGTCCTGTTATTTATAGACCTCTGTCATTGTGGCCTGTGTCAACCTGAGCTTTCATAAGCTCTGTAAATTAATTCCAAATGATTATTGAAACAACTCCACCACAGTTTAGAGCTCAGCAAGTCTGTTAAACACTTTTCAAATATGCATAGCTAGTATATAATTTTATATTCCCTATCTGTGGCCTTGTCATGAGGACATGCAACTGCACTGCAGAGAAATCACGATTCAGATGATCACATCTCCTCCCACATTTCTCCCATTATGTGAAGAATAGAAAATTGTTTCACCTGCAAACTTTTCTTAAACTGGTTTTGTAAAATGTTATTAAGACCTCAGCCTTTCAAGGCATGTTATCTGAAGAGAAAAAAGCAGTTTTGTTTTTTCAAGTTTTAAGCAAGTTTCCAGCCTTCTCTGTATGGAAACATGCTTGATGATAACAACTGTGGGTTAAAAATATGACAAGAATTAGATTTTTTTTTTTTTAAGGCTATTTTTACAGCCTCTTTATCACTTCTCATACAGCAGTTTCATCGCATTACACACCTTGTAAGGAAAGACTAGCATCACATCTTTAACCAATTCTTGTGCAACTTTTGATTTCTTGAAGGGATGCTCGGAGTACAGGTTTCTTTCCTACAGTACTTTATAATAACAAACTAATATTTATGAGGAGGGAATGAAGTTCCTGCATTCCCATGTATGCTGAAACTCAAGGTCTTTTGTGAAGAAACCTGTCTAAGTTATTATTCCCTGGTGAGCAAGCAGGGACAGGAAGATTTAGACCCAGAGAAGAGTAACAGATACAGCCTTCCATGAAATTCACTCATCACTAATTGATTCTGATCACTTTATAGCTCTGAAGGACCAAAATAATAAAAAAATAACTTGAGTGTTACTCCTGAAAAAAAAAAAAAAAATTGTTTCTTCTACTTTAAAAGACAACAGAACACATTAGTTACACATCTAATTTGTTATCATCCAGCCATGAAATCAAAAGTTCTAAGCATTAAGATCTGTTTTGAAGGACTTTTTATTTTTGATGATATTAACAAGTTGCCTTCACCCATGGCATTACTAAATGTGCTGCTGACTGAATGAATGAGCAGGCCCCTCTAGAAAAAAAAAAATTCAGTATCACAGGAAGGTTTTGTCAATGCTTGTGCTACAAGTACACAATTTATGGAAATAAACAGATATGCGTCCAAATGAGGTAACAAAGATTTCCTAATGATACGTTTGCAACATTTCTTTTGGCATATATGACCTGCTAGATTTTCACACTAGTGAAATAATTTAAAAGAGGGCTTGTAGGGCTCTAGATTTTAAATAGATATCTAGACCTGAGGGACATGGTGTTTAGTCTGGGGAAGAAAAGACTTCATCATTCTTTACAAGTACCTGAAACATAGTTGCAGAGAGGATAGTGTCAATCTTTTGTATCAGGTGAGACAAGGAAACAGTCCCAGGTTGTGCTGGGGAGGTTCAGATTGAGCATTAGGAAGAACTTCTTCACAGAAAAGGCAGTCAAGCATCGGAACAGGCTGCCCAGGGACATAGTGGAGTGCCCATCCCTGGCGGTATTTGAGAGGTACATGAATGTGGCACTAAGGGATTTGGTTTAGGGATGAAACTTGGTAGGTCAGATTGCTGGTTGGACCTGATGATCTTGAAGGTCTTTTCCAACCTAAACGGCTCTATTCTATGATTCTATAAAATGACATACACAGAGGGACATGCTAGGCCTTGCTATCTCATCCCTCCATCCCCCCCAGCTGGGAGATGCTGTAGATACTGAATAGAATACTGGAAGCTGCTTAGTCACATGTGTGGGATTTTTTTTTTTTTTATAGGGCAGTGTAAGTTTTAGAGAAAGCCCAAATTATATTTTTGTTTAGACTTCCTCTACAACCTGTAAGGTGAGCAGTATTCAGCCTAGCTTATCTGTAATAACCCCTGAGCCCTCAGAGCTATCCCTCTAAAAAGCTGTACCTCCACATTATGTTTTGCCTTAATTAAAACAGACACTATAATGAATATTCATGGTAAAACATATACCTATCTTAGCAAGTTGGGGCATATTTTCCAGTTAATATGCTTAGACATTAAGGGTAGTTCATTATCACATCACTTTATTTTTGAGTTCTTTCTTTTAGGTTACTAGTATAATGTGTCGATGAATCACATATTGTGTCTTCGTGTCATTCTAGGTCAGTCTTCCTAATTAGGAACTACATCTCTTCTATCTAGACTTAAAACAGAAAAACAATATTAACTACTGAAGGCTTGCTATCTTACTGATCTTTTAAGTTCAAAGAATGTTAAGTTATAATCAGAATACTATTAGTAATTCTTAAGGACATGGTTTTGACACCAACTAAGCTACTTGTATTGCTATCTTAGAGGCAAAAAAAAATAGCAGATTCTGTCTCATCAACCTAAACTTAACCTATTATTAAGCATAATAGATATATAATGGACTACATACCTAAAGAGAAGTGACAGAATTGAACAAATCCCACCAGTTAGGTACCCATCCAGAGATAGCCTTGTATTTCCAGTGGGTACATCCAAAGTTCTACCTTGCACATGAAGGACACCTAGATTCTTCATCCCACCAAGAGAAGAAGCTACCTTTTGAGGACAGATGAGAAATACTTCAAAGAAAATTTCTGACTGGCTTACAAGTAGCACATAAGGCTGTTCTTTTACCAAGGGACTCAAACCTTCAACTCTATAGTGCAGACCTTCGAACTTTCTGAGAATGGACCTGTCTGAACCACTTTTAAACACTATGCCTTTTTCTTTTTTTTTTTTTTTTTTACTGAAAGAAACAAGCAAATTCCATTGCACAAAGATGCCAAACAAGGTTAGATAGACCAGTAAGAAAAAGCAAGTATAATTGTAGCTTAGCAATAGGAATTCTTGAACAGACAGTGTGTTAATATGGAGTATCTTTGCCACATTAAACTGAACACATACACAGTGTGCATATTTGGATGACAAATATACAGCTGGGAAACTCCTTAAACAAAAGGTTATAGACTGCTCACTGCATCATTCAAGCTATTTTCATAATGCATAAGAAGCGTAAAGTAGCTACATGCTCTGCTAGTCAGACCAAGCAAGTTTAAGATACATAGAAGCTGAGCTTCAAGGCAAAGTTAGAAAAGAGCAATCAACAAGGTTCAACACATCAGGTTTAAAGCCTGTTGAGTGTTTTTAAATCCTAATTATTTCCAAGTCAAAACCACCTTCATTTACATCTATTTTAGAAAAAGACAAATGTTTTGATTAGTTTTTTGTTGTGTTTTTTTTTTTTTTTTTTATCTCCAGCTATAACCCTAAGCAATACATTTGTTCAGTTCTTGAGAGGGCAGCAATTCACAGGGATTTTATGTAGTATTTTCAGTTTCTGAACATCTGTGAACTTTTTTTTTTTACACTCAACTGAAGTAGTATTAAGTGCTCCTAAAGCATTATACATTTATGTATAAAAACAAACCTTAAAGTTAAATGATTTTTCTTGAGAATTGTAATAGAAAAAATGCATGTTTACCTACTCCTTTCTGATAGCATTAACAATATGCATGTATAAAGAAAAAGCTTTAATACAACACGCAAAGCTTTAAATGTAAAGCTTTTTTTTTTAAATGAAAAATTGAGCAGTTCCTTGTTTCAGGTATATGCATGTTCCACTAATCCTGTAGAGATTATTTCTGAAGTGCAGAATGTATATACATTAAAACGTATCCTAGAAGGTGAGTAACTTCAAAAAATGGGAAGCAATTATTACAGCATAACTTGACATAGTTTGAAATTTATCAGCCAGTTAGTTCTACTCCTAAAGTAATGTAGTATAAAAGATTATATAAGGAAGGCTCATTACATTTTTTTATTTTTTTTAATTTGAAAACCTAATATGGAATCAGTAAGTATCTAAATGAGGAAAAACATGCAGTAACTATAGTATGTGTGCATTGATTTTTACATGGGATATATTTTAGTGGTAATAACGTCTGGCACCTGACTACAAATCAATAGGAGACACTATTCTGCCTTTTTGAAAAAAATAAGGTAAACAACCTTTTGTTTAAATAGCACCATTAGAGCAGAGCTCCACATCTCAATTTTTCTAGTTTTCTTTGCTGTTATTTTAAATAAGATCCTCATTGCAAACTCATTTCGCCAAGTGAACATGCAGTCTTCATACTACTTTTGTTCTTTTTGGAAGAACTACTCTATCAAATTTAAAGCAACATACTAACCTCAGATGGAAATGGAATAAAGCCTTCTCCATGCAAATATGCTTGAAGATTCTCATTTGCCATCACAGTTCAAATATCACAGTGCTATGCTTTTATTTTTTTCTTAGAATTGTTAAGAGATTAGTTTAGATAGTTTCAAACCAATACAAGAAAGGAAGGTTAGAGGAAGACTTGATGAGTTTCCTGAAAAGATGTTAGTGAACATTTGTTGTGTGGTGCCTAGCTGCCTACTGGGTGAAACCACAACAATTCACTCTCTCCCCCAGCCCCAGCGCTACAGGGGAGAGAATCAGAAGAACAACAACAAACAAACAAAAAAAAGCAATTCATGGGTTGAGATAAAGACAGCTAATAGGAAAGAAAGGTAGTGGGAGGGAAAACACAAAACAAGCTATCAAGCGATGCACAATGCCATTGCTCACCAGGAGGTGGAAAGTCCTTGGCTCTGTGGGACCACTGCCCTACAACAACTAACACACCCCTGTGCTATCACCACTATTCTTATTCTAGATCCAAAAGACACCACCATACCAGCCACTATAAAGGAAATTAACTATCCAGCCAAAACCAGGGCAATATTAGCGACAAAAAAAGAGAGAGGAGTGAACACGTTTGTATTCAACCAAAGATCACTAAAGAATAAGCAGAACTTTCAGTATATCCAAAAATTGCTTCCTTATTATAGCTGGGAAAATCCCAGACTTCAAGCAGTTTTAATGCAAAGATTATTAATCATAAGAGTTAAGATACTGAACCTTCAGAATTAACTCTTAGAATGTCTCCATGCTGAAGGGAGCATGAGGAGTACCAGCACAGAAGACTTTCTACCTTCACTAGCTATTCCTTGGTAATTGCACAAGCATAAACCCATAATCTCACACAAGGGAGTTTCAAGTCACCCTGTCACAACATCGGAGAATACATAAAAAGTGAACTCCAAAAAGCTCTGCTAGAGCAAGTGGCAGATTGCAGCCTGGGTCACTGCCTATGTGGATGAAACAAGGAAGGTCTGTGTTGACACCTGTGCAGTCATTTCAGGAGCTTGCAGGCTCAGCCTATACACAAAAATTTTTTTTTAGACTTACACAAAAAAATACGTAACTTATAGGCTTGAAGTTAACAGAACCTCATGAAAGTGAGAGAAATAAAAGTTTGCATGAGTAAGAGTTCTAAGATATATAGAAATCCAAGGACACTACATGTAAGAGATTTTTCCTTATTTAAGGAAATTTTACTTAAGACTTCAGAACAGTTTCGCCATTACTATGGCATGCTCAAAGCTATCCAGACAAAAAAACAATACTCTAAAATTCCTGATACGGCTAACACAGCGCATTTTAAAAGGAAGGCATGTAAAACCAGGGGGAAAAAAGTGTTGTCTTAATTCAAGAAAAAAGCCTGAACAGTCTTTCTCCAAATCACCTACAGCCCTTTTTCTGAGGCAATACCAGGCCTGCTTCCAGTCTTCTCTTATAAGTACCAAAATAAACATGGCAGGTAATTTACAATCCACTGTTGTTACCACATGACTTAATGTACAGAGTGAAGATGATGAAAATAACACATTTTCCATTGCTCATGATGTGGTCAGAACTTCAGCAGTTTTAGCATAAAGCAAACTAATAGGATTGTGTGTGTTTAGGTGATTTTTCTAATAGCATAGAAATTAACACAAGGATCTTTAACAGAAAATATGTAACCCTCTGTAAAGGTTGTTCTCCCTACCCCCCTCACCCAGTGTATTAGCAGCATTGTTTGTTCTAGAATGTCTTTAGACCAACCAGCTGGCTCTCTTACATAAGAAACAATCAGAGTTTAAAGGCTATTTGGGACCTACAGATCCCATTTCTCAGAAGGAGCTACAATCAGTTCCAGAAGGAAAAGAAAAGGGAAAATCTGTGATCTAACTTTAGATTTTTTTTACCCCACAAACATATTTCCATAGAAGAGAAAGCTTCATTGTTTTACTGTATAACAAGACTTTGAAGGACAGAAAGAATACATGTAGAAAGAAGCACAGAAAGATACATGTATCTTTATGTTAAATCAGAGACGTAATCCTAGGAAATCATTATAATGTGAAATTCTACCTTAATAGTGAACATTGAAAGCATTCAGCAACTTCCAGCATTTGACTTGCTATTTTTAAGCAGGAAAAATGTGTGATCAAGCACAGCACCACTTGCCTTTTTTGAAAATTGATTGCTCTGTCTTTTCACTGGTAATAAATATACTATCCTAACTCATTTACATAAAAATCTGGAACCAAGACAGCATAAAGCTCAGATGCAGAACAGCAAATCTGTGTTTGAGTGACCTTTATGTCTAATGTGCCCACAAAAACCTACTAACAAATAAAAGCTTTTTCAGGGCTGTCAGGTTTTGCTGACAAGTTTAGAAGGAATAAATCAAGATGCAACAGAAAGAGGTAGTATATTGATAGGAAAATATGAAACAAAGCACTCTTCAGAAGGCAGGTTAGAGAGAACCCAGCCTTATGCCAGCTCTCATCTTCTTGGTTTAGTATCCTAGTACCTGAGACACTAATAATTTACATTTCAAAGAAAAACTAAAGCTTGCTGATGATCTTCCACAGAATGTGGGTGAGAGTGCCTAATTTTGCGTGACCTGTATCCATGGAAGCAAGGAGGCACCTTCCAAGCCCACCCTCCTCGGCATCATTCGTGCTACATGAGCACTGCCTTTCCTCACCTTAAGTCATCACATTTACCAAGAAAAAAACAATTCAAACGGAGTGAAAAAACTGCTTCACAAGGTCACTGGTACACCACTTTCCAGCAATATCAATACATCAAATGGAACTGAGTCTAGAAAATTTGTACAAACTACAGTAGGTTTCTCACCTGCATAAGAAGAAATGTAGAGGAAAAGTGGAACATTTCCATCTGGTATGCATCTCTGCTTCACTAATTATTTCTGGAAGTGCTATCAATGGAACCAAAAGAACAAACGAGTGGTCGAACTGTTGACGTTTGTCTGTTCTTTTCAATTTGGATACCTCTGCAGCAGCAGTTATCAACATACCCTCTATCTTCACCTAGCAATTTATTTCTCAAAGGAAGAACCAAGTACCTAACTCTCAAATTTCACTAACTTTACCTTAACACCTTTGAAAAAAAGCACAGTTTAAGAACAGAAAACTTGTCAAGTGGGCCCAAATTGTCAATCCATTTTTCTTAAGACAACATTTCTAAAAACAGCATTTGGTCATGCTTTTTGTTGAACTTTAAATTGGCATCCAGTTAAGCACACATCTGAGAAAGGTCTGCTTTGGTTCAGTTTCTTGGCAGGTTTCTCCCTTGCTTGATGCTTAAAAGCAGATCACATGAAATTAGATCTCAGAGGCTTTCTAGGAGAATGAAACTATGTTTGAGTTGTTCTCTTAAGATGCATTGTTCTTTGTCAGACAATACAACATCGTATCTCCATATGGGGATAAAGAAGGCCACTCATTTTCCCTATTGCTCTAAAAGTATTAATTTATTATCCAGAATTCTTAGCTGGAAAGCTTCTTTTCCTGTACACTAAGAAATCACATATAAATTGATATAAACAGATTAAGGTAGACCAACAGAAGAACACAACCTTTATTTCCTCCTTGGTTTCTTAATAGCTTCCAAAGAAAGCCTTTATTTGAGCCTATTCCTGCCACTGACAGCATAAGGCTGGACTTCTCAAACTTCAGAGTCCCATTAAAGTAAATTGGGACAATAACTGTATCTATTTTCTCCACTGCAATTTTAAGTTCCAGTCCTAAAATAGAGTGCAAGTAGGGTGCCTTATCTTCCCCAACTCAAGAAGCCCCTCAGTCAAAAATAGCCTTAGTGGACTCCATATCCACTTAAAGGATAAAGGTTAATATTTGTTTTATCCAATCTGCCTTCCTCCAACTTCACTGCATTTAAAGACTAAATCTGTCTAAATAATCATTTAAATGTAATTTTAAATAAAAGATGCCTTTTTTTTAAAAAAAAAAAAAAAAAAAAAAGGTGAACTTCTAAACTCTATTCTGACTCCATGGAAGCAACCAAAACAACATTCGTTTTTCCTCTCCTTCACATCTCCTTTTCTTTCACAGGAGTATCCCTTTTGCTTCCCAAAGTACTGTTCATATTCTGAACATGACCTTTTATTTCAACAGGTCTACTGGCTCCACTACTTTCAGAAACTAAAGGTTTTCTCCCTGGCTCAACAGTGACTAATTTAATATTCTCTTCAGACTCTCTTCGTTGCAATACTAATAAATGCATTCAGGTTTACGATGAAGAGAGACCGTACCAGACAAATGGCAGCAAGGTTACAAGCTCAAGATTGTGACCTTCTGAAAGCTTGTTTTTCAGAGCTGCCTGATGGGGTGAACATTCCAATGATGTTATTCATTGAAACAGGAACTCCAAATATTATCCTCTTCTAAACAATGTCATTTTACCTTGACAACATATCATCATCCGCTTTCTTCTGCTCATCTCATAGGTCAGGAAAGAAGGGTGAACAATCTATCAGTCACCAAATCCCCAATTTTAATGCAGATATTAATTGATATTCAATTTACATTGTGTATAATATTCAAAATATATATTCACATACATATACAGTGGCATTGAGACACAAAGGCTAAATATATCTGTCAGATGAAGACCTGAACTGGGGTGTAGATATAATATTTTCAACTACAGTGTGAAACACTAGTGAATTATACTTTGCTAATTCTTGATTTTTCTAAAGCCTTTAAACCATGTAACCATTACAAAGTAAACAGCTTAACAGAACTTCCAGTTTTATAGCTCATTTGACTTCAGTTTGCAACAGTTAAAAAAAAAAAAAAAAAGGATTATTTCATGTAGGTTCATTTACCCTGAATACTGCAGGCCTGTAATGATTCTCATGCTTTCTTTTCAGAAGGACTATCCTCAATTTGGATTATATCCCACAGAGCTATACAAGGTGTCCTTCCATATGCTAACTTCCCTCTCCTGTCAGATATTTCACTTACAAGATATTCCCTAAATGGCAGAAAGGACCCACTGTCATTTTGTCGCACACTGAGAAAGCTGATGCTGATACATTTCAGATGCATACATGTTTCTTATTTGGGTATTGCTGCCACCCAAATGGCAAAGCTGCCTAACAGAACTTCAGGTATTCCACTTTTCTGCCTGAAAAGCAGACATATTCAGTCCTTACACCTTACATCCTGAAGTGCCACCTTTGACTTCCCAGAAGAGATTTAGAATTTCAGCTTGCTTCAGCAAAGAGAATTACAGGGTACATCTCCAAGCAAATTAATAACAAACCAGGACTAGGAAAACAAGGTCACAGTGTCTTCAGATCTGAATAGGATGCTTACAGCTTAGATTCCTGTGTTAATATTTTCTTTGAAGGCATGCTTTTAATTAACTATGGTAGAAAGAAGTGGATGCACCAGGTATGGACAAGTTTCGTGTTCCCCTATGTGCTGTATGTTAGAGAAGTGAACAAAGTGAACAGAAGTGAAGGGAATTTGGCTTTATGGCATCCTTCTCAGCTAATCCCTCTCCAGACCACTGAAGGAAGCTCATGCTAGGATACATCGTGAATTACAGAAGCGGTATCTCCATCTACAGAGTGTCTCAGCTCTCTATGGCTCTCCACTAAATCCATCAGATATCACCAAGGAAAGTTGCCAAGCTCATCCTACAAAACAGGGGACCACAAAAAAAGAACACTTATCTACTTCATCTTCCTCTAGATTAACTCAGGTTTTACAATATAGCTCCATGTAACTTAGGTATGCATTTATATCACTCCTAGTAGACAGGCATACGTTTTCTATTATGTTCAGGTAAGTGGCTGCATAAACTGCTAAGTGATGCTCTACAATACAATCATGTAGTGTATTTCTTAAGGAGGACTTCCCCCCCACCCCCTTTCAATATTAACATAACCTGTTGTAGTACCAGCTGCTTCCTAACAGGATCTAGTTTATAACTCAACTGGTACACCATAAAGATATTTCTTTAAAACATTAAAATTCAGTGAAGCTTTACCTGTGGACACCTTTTAAAACTACTTTTATCTACATCAACCCTACACCTGTACGGCCTTGAACTGATGTAGTGAGGCAGTATCTCTGCTTACGGTTATATCCCATACAAAGGAGCCTGTAACTGAGCAATGGGAATAAGTGATATCTGAGACATTCCAACAATGCAGAGAGACTCTAAAGATCAGGACGTAATAAACATCAGCAAGTTCACTGTCCGTGTCTCAGTGTAAAACAACACAGAAAGTCAGTGAAGATCCTACAAAATAAGCAGCAGGGCATGTATGCAGAGATGTTCCCCAAGTAAATGGGGTTAGGCAGCTCCATTTGGGATTTGAGCTCTTCCCATCTAAATGTCATGTTCTCCAAGTCTGTCATTTAAAGACAACTGGAATGTTAAATCTGCTAATAAGGCATTTTCTTCTTCTACCAGAGGAAGATGATTTAGTTGTCCGAAACTGCACAATTTAGAGCCTTATGGCTAAGAACAACCCTTCATAAAACAATCCTTTAAAGCGAAATTAGAAGTATTTAGTATCATTTAAGCAAGCAACTCTTGCCAAGTGTCTGACAGATCAGAACGTTGTGCAGTACACTTGACAGAAAAGCTAGCATAGCAACAAGAAACCAACCCAAGATTTAGTACTGAAGCAATTCAAGCACTGCCAAAGAGGATTGCACAAAAAGCACACATTTTAACAGGGCTTTTAGGATTTTCATTCATGCATACCTAGAATCCCACAATTAAGGTCTAGCACGCTACTGTTTCATGAGCTCCTCAAATTTAGCCTTAAGACACATACTTAGGCTATCTTTAACAACAACAAAAGAATCCATATTTTAAAAAAGTAGAAAGATAACTAAAAATAAAGAACAGATCCATCACCCCCAAATGCTTGGGAACAATAAGAGCATAGTATGACTACCATGCTTTTACAGAGCTACTCTAATCTGAACAATTACAATGTTTTTCCATAACCAAGTAGTTCTTTCCTGTTTATAATTTAAGGGCTTGCTACACTGCACTTACTCTGCATCCCGTTCCCACTCAGCCCTCTCCTTCCCCAGTTGTGAACCAAAAATACAGACACATCATATTGTTCTGAAACCAGTTAGATTACCACGATTAGTCATTCAGATGCATATTGTTTTGCAGTGTCTGCATTAGGCAAATGCACTGATCCTGCACTGAAGTACTTATATAAATGCAAATGTCTTTGTTGGGACATGGTATAAACTGAAGAGGAAAATATAAACATTTTGGTGATTACAACAACAAAACATGTAAAGGTGAGGCATTGAATACAAGAGGAACAGAGCCGGAAATCAAATTAGCTTAAGGGCTTAACTACGCCCTTGGAATGAAATAGTATGCATTGTGGCAGACACAGAGCAGACTCTGACAAGTCTAATTAATGAATAGAATTCTTGCATCTTTTACAACGGACCTTTAAACTGCTCCTGCTCAGCAGGCTCAAAGTGATTTCACTGGGGGGTACAGGGGCTAGTGAGCTGGAATAACAGCTGTTTTGCTTAGCTCACCTCCCAGCATACCAGAATCCCAGGGAGTTTCATACCGCCTGCTAGCATCCCTCTCACCCCTCCCCTTCAAAAAAAAAAAGATATTAATCATAATATCCAAACACAAATCCAGAGAACAGTTCACATCTCTATGCATGCTGTCTAACAAGCTTTCAGACACTAATATGGGTTTCACGGGTCTACTTCTCCCTCCCTGATCTCGCCCAGGCACACATCAGCAAAGTAAAACCTTCACATGTTCACAAATCCCCATATTGATAACTATCTAAATGCAGGTCTGTGAGGAAGAGTTTCATGCTTAAGTCTCCATTCACCTATCAAACATTTTCTGAACCCTGTAAAAACTGCTAAAGTGAGACAGGTCATCTCAAGTTTATTAAAGCATCTGTGTGTTCCAGCATGGAGTTCAGGAATCTTGAATGCAACATTATTCAGCCAATTTAACAAGATTAGCCAGCCTGCTTTTTCCACTTTCTGTCATTTCTACTTCCATAACAAGCTAGCTTGTAGCTAAGGGAAGCCAAGCTCTTTTAAAGCTTTATTCTTTCACAGCCAGTAAAGTACAGCATTTACAATTGGGAGCTATCATGTCAGAAGCACAGTAGTTTCTCACGGGTCATTCAAAGTGTGCTACACAAACTAAAAACAAGAAAATAGAAAGGAAACCAGAAAGAAAGGAGACTAATTAACAGTTCTAAATTTTAGTTAAACTCTGTTCAACCTTCTGCTTCTCAGATCCAGCTAGACAGCTAATAAGCCTTGTGGAATTCTGCCTCTTAATTAACACACAATTATTTCTCCAGAAGGATTAGAAGTTGCACCAAATGTTCAAGAAGTCAGTTTCCACAGCTCAAATTAGATTACTGCCTACATTTGGGAGCAAAGGTTACTGCTCCATATTCTATTTGTAACAGACTTGTTTAAAAAAAAAAAAAAAAGGTGATCATATCCTTACGGAAGAAAAAGGATGCCTGCATTTTCATTGCGCAAAGCTTCCCTCTGTGTAAACATGTAATGTTCCCAGGCAATAATTCAGTTGTTTGACAGAATGGTAATTAACGTATACCTTGGATGCTTACATTAACCGTTTGAAAGCAGACCAACCTGTGAGCAGCCACCTTTCTGAGGGCCAATCCAACATCTTTGCAGGCCAAGGCCCCAGACTCCCAGCTCCCTAGCAGGGGAGCTGATCAGCACAAGCAAAAAATCTAAACAAAGCCAAACCAGCTGCTCCAACAGATTACCCCACTAACTTCCAGTGTGAACCACGTATTGTAACATAACTATGAGCTATGTAAATGGCACCCCTCCCGTGGCAGTCCACCTTCTTTGTTGGCTATTAATCATTCCTTGACTTTTGGCTAAACTCATAAAGGCTGTTTCAAAGTTCTGCCTCAGTTTTGTGAGCCTTTTGCCTAGCAGAAGGTGCAAGTTTTTCCAAAGACAACATTGAAGAACTTGTCCTTAATGCAACAGTCCAAACCAAATCCTTTCTCTTGCTACTTTTTTCCATCTACAACTGTCCTCAAGCCAACACAAACTATCCTAGTCATGATCTTCCAAGTTTTCTGCTCAGTAAAAGAGCAGAAGCACTTCCTTTCCTCTAAGGAGGCTTCCTTCTGCTCCTTTTGGCTGCAACTTTGCCATCTAGGGCTGATTTTTCTTGACTATTTAATACATATTATCTCAATGCATCACTTAGTGCATCAAACTGGGAATGCTTAACAACACTAACAGATTAGGCCAGCTTTAAACTTAAAAAGCTTTACTAAATTCATTCAATTGGCAGCAGCATGCTAATAATTAGTCCTTTTTCTTGTTAAAGATTTTTAGTCCAATTCAGAGCTGTCTGCCTTTCACACCTCTATCCTAAATGAGCTGCGAGTTAGCTCCGTGGTACGCATGCTGATGGTGGTTCTTGGTTGCAGGGAAGGTGACCAGGTCTGACCAACCGCAAGAAGAGCGAGAAAAACAAGGGCTTGTTTCTCTTCTCTGCTTTTTTATTTCTTCTTTGATGTTCCTATCCAACTTGCTTATTACACTCAGGCCCTTCCAACAGGAGGCTTTATGTGCTTCTAACACTGCCCAATTTCATTTTGCCAGTCACCCTTGTGAATTTGGTCAGACAATGCCTTTATTTTTCAACTCTTTGGTATACTTACATGTAGGAAACTATCTTGGTTACCCCACTGCTGGTTACATTGCTCACATACACATATATTGTCTAACTATGCTATCAGTGCTACAAAACACTCAAATTGGTTTTGGTTATACCATTTTAACATGTACCATCTAGGTTCAAGGCAACCTAACATTAATCATATTCCAATTAACGCACTTATAATTTAGAGGTGTCAGGGCTTTGCTTTAGCTACACCTACACACACAACTCCTAGACTACATGGTATTCTACACGTGATAGAAAAGGGTTTATTCTACATCTTGCACTGTATGTAGATTACCTTCATATAGGCAAGGAAGGTTTCACGTGATACGGATAAAAAGCCAAAAAAAAGAACCATTGTAAAAAGGATTTTTTTTTTTTTAAAGACAATTCAAAGAAAAACAATCTTCAGATGACAGTTTTGAAAGTAGTATTTCTGATGATATATTCTAGACAGAATTAAGGACTGCTAACATATTTACATTACTAATACTCAAGAGTTATCCCTGCGTAACACTGATATGGTCTGCTGTTTTTCAGTATTAGCACCCTCACACCTTATTACAACCACAGACTCATTCCTGATACCCACAAAACAGTAATAATGCTTCATCTAGTGTATTTTGTCTATGACCAACCTATGTGATAAATCACAGTAATGCTAAGCAAGCAAAAAAACGCTCTTTTATACTCTTTCTATTTTGGCATTGGTTGCTCTATTCCATTGTAATTTCCCACACATATATGCATTTTGCAAACAGGTGCTATTGAAGAAGAAGTCCTAGGCCCACGTTTTGCAGGCTGTTATGTAAGTAGTCAAAAGTGTTTGAGATACTAAAACACTGTTTGTTCCTCCCCCTAGAGCACAGGCATGGCATCCAGATAACAGAATGTTCAAAACAGAAAAAAAGAAAAACTGGTTCTTGGCAAAGAAATGAAACAATACACACTTATTATTTTGATTAAATTAAATGCATGCTTTCCATATAATGCTACTGTGGTTGATTTTTTACACATTTTTGTTTCTACTTCAACAGCATTATTGTGGCCTGCCAATAAAGCTTTAGCTTAAAGTCCTGCATCTTGCTGAGTTTGTCTAGAAAGATACCCAATGTTACTTTGAAGCCTCTCTGTGTATGTATACAGCTAGCATATGAGAATGCCCTCTGACAGATGCTGTATGCTTTCACCAACTATTTATCAGTAACATCCTGAAGGCCATAACAGGTGTTATCATCACAAATGTCTTCCTTTAAGGACTGCCAATCCATGTTTCTGACTACTTTCTGCCATCTTATTTGTTCAGAGAACTTTCTCTTCTCTCCCTTTCTGTCTGTGCATGGCAAACCCACTGCTATCGCATTTGGCCTGTCCCGTTAGGTCACAAACATCACATGCCCTACCTCAGAGGGAAAGAATTCATTCATATGAGGTATCAACTCCACATGTATGCATGCATAACTACAGCTATCACTTCTCCAGATGATGAGGCAAGAAACAAAAGTGATGTTTCCATGCACTGAAGAGTCAAGTACAAAACATTTCCCCCTGCCTTATATGACAGGGGCTTTAGACAGGGAGAGAATCCTGAAAGCAGATATAGAAATAATCATATTAAATGGTTCCAAAATTTAATGGAAACACAAAGCAGACCCCGTAGAACAGAGCACCATCCTCTGTCTGAGCCCATATCCACATCCCTCCAGATGTGGAGGTTCAAGCAAAAAAAAAAAAAAAAAAAAAAGAAAAAAAAAAGAAAAAACACTAGAAAAGCTGTTTGGATGTCAACTTCCAAAATAAGCAGAGATATACACTTCAAATGCCAAAGTAAAACACAGGACTCACTCCAAGTAAAACCCAACACCTACTCTACTAAGCTACTAGACCAGAAGTATTGCCCATGCAATTAAAAAAGCCACAAGCACAACCAATAAATCACCTAAGCCTGCCATAAAAACAGAGCATAACTTACATTCCCTAACCCCGTCCCTAGCTCCCCTTCCTGCCTCTGTCCTTGACCCTGCTAAGGCCACCAGAGCCTGCTGACTACAAGCCATCCATTGTGAGTATACATCCAGCCTGCTGTAAACCTACAAAATTATACTTTGGGAGCCCTGGAGATGCATCCAGCAAGGTTTTCTGGCTGTTCAGTGCCTGGGGAGGCCTTACAGAACAGCAGAGGCCTCTCTGCTGGAGCTGTCAGCACATCTCCCAGTCCCCAAGCTGACCTCCCCATGGCAGCACACCTACCCTGGCACTCCTGGCAGCCAAGCCCCACATCCCCTTCAGCTGCCACAAGTACCTGTGTGCCAATTCTACCACAGTTTCTGATGCTTGGTCACCTGCCACAAATGCAAGAGAGATGGATCAAGCCAAACAATTGACTAGAAATGAAAAAACAAAAAAAAAAAAAAAACAAAAAAAAACATAGATGGAAGTCATCCCTGGGGCTCACCCCTTGAGAGGTATATTTTCTCTTCAGCACACTGCCAGCAGTGAGGACTATTTTTGGCTGACAGAAAGGTTTCCTATCTGAGCCCAATACACTGGGCTGAGAGAGGCTGCACATCTCCCAGGGGCTTATAATCTTCCAGGTGACACAAGCCCCAGGCCACACACTGGGGGGAGAGGATGCTTTTGAGCAGCCTGCATCTCTCATGGTTGCTGCTATCCAACATCTCCCCAGAGTGCCCCTGCCTCTTAGCCAGCCACCCAAAAAGACAACACCAACATGGAAAAATATATAATGCTAAAATAAATACATATATTTTTAAAAGAGAAAAAGAGCCATAGCTGGAAATCTAGCTAGGCCAGCAACACCTACCAGGTTGGGTTACCAGAGCTGAGAAAAATGGTGAAAGATGACAACACCAAGAAGCAACTTCATGGAACCAGAGAGATAAGACCTTTCCTCCCAACTGATACCTACCTAAAGACCAAAACCCCTTTTCCCCCAGGTGCTTCATCAAGCTGCTACTTCCCTAGCAGCTTATTAAATCTCAGCTACATTTCATGTGTGTTGATGGATAAATAATTGCTTTATACTTTACAGCTGCATGTACTCCATGTGCAGGGTGTCATTGTACCCAGCTAAAGGCACCCAAACTACACCAGAAGTGGAGCAATAACCACTTAACCTGCTGCCTGATGGTGGAAAAAAAAAAAAAAAAAAAAAAAAGTCACTTTCCCTGATACAGAAACTGTGCTTGGCCAGGAGCTTGTTAGTATCACCATTAAGTGTACCTAAACCCTTCACATACATGAGAAACAGCTGAAAACATGGTGGGCCATCATGGCCTCAGCAATGAGCCAGGTCCCAGCAGTGTTTGTCCTAGCATTGCTTGCCATGTAAAAGCAGGGTACCAGGCTCCTCCGTGCCTTGGGTGTCTGCACAGCACTGATTTTACTTCAGCCCCAAACTGCAGCATAAATAAATTAAAAACCTGGGGGAGAAAGGCATGTGTAAGTAACAGGTGTGAAGGAAATTTGGTTAATAGGTGTGAAGGAACATGGACATGGTGGCTTTGGTTACCACATAGAATAGAAATTACTACTGTGAACTGATGGTTGTTCTAGAGTTTTTAAAAATATGTACATATATATGCAAATTAGGCTCAACTTCCAGTTCTTCTTTATTTTTAAACATTGACCAGTACCTTCATTTAATTATATATGCTTTTAAAATACTGTTCATAAAACCTTTTTAAATTTTGATGGTATCTTGTGGGTGCCTTCCCATTAACATTTCTTAGACTTTCCATATAGTTATGATTTATAGCCTTATTCTGCAACCGCCCATCTGAGGGATTTTGAATTCACTAAGACAATCTGCATGAGTAAATGTTACTCATGTACATTAGTGGTTTCTAAGTCAGGCAATTAACTTACAAAGGTTTGCAGGCTTTCTTCATTTTTTTTCATACCATAGTCAGACACAGTATTAATATCCAGTACTGAGTCTAATAAGAATTCCATTACCTTCTGGGGTTAATAATGAACACAGCAGGGACAAAATCAGTATCACTGTATTAACTATCATTAAATAGGGTATCTAAGCATCAGCATCATAGTGAGTGAAAAGCTAAGTGTATATAAAAAAATCTGTATTTGCCTACTTATCTCATTCAAATTCTAACCTTAACATTAAGCTTTGTATTTTAAAATTAGTAACACAAAAATGTATTGTGCATGGTGAATTAAACTGAACACCAGTTCCATGCAATTGCAGAAATTTACTGTGAATTCTGAAAAACACAAGTAAACTTCATTTCATCCAGAGTTTCAAACAACTATTTTAGAATTATATATACACTTTTCCACTATTGCAAAAACTTGTTTGAATAAATTGATTTTCAATATGGAATTCTCTGAAAAAAATATTGTAAGTACAGCCATTTCAGCTTAAAAACTAAGTCCATTCTACATATTACGATAGCCAAATTAAATTTTACTGCATTCCTTCATTAGCAACATGCATCCATGTAATTAAAACACACTTATCAAATTGGAGGCAAATACTATGGCTGGTCTAGCAAAAGTATGTGGTAGAGAGTTCAAGGCATGTTCCCCACTGGCTAACCTCAGGCATTTAAGTGTATGGGTGGATAAGTAGGCTCTGTACAATCTATCAAGCCAGCAAAGAGAGACAAACCCAAACCACCTAAGTCTGAAGGCATCTCCACAAATGATAAAATGGTGACAGAATCACATTATGGAGGACAGAAAGAAAGTCAAAAAATACCTCTGTTGTCAGGAGGGAGTCAAGTATATGGAAATAAAGTAGAAAAGGAAAGAGGATACACAGGTAGCTGAAAAAAGACAAAAGGGGGAGAGAAAAATGTCTGCTGTAGTCTTCTCCCACTTTCATCCCCACAGTTGAAAGCATGAACCTACAGATTGCACAGGGCAAACAACCCAAATGTAGATACCTATGTTTCTGCATGGCTCTTCCCTGCATTCTTCTGTTAAAGCTTGATGGTGTAAGGAGTGGCACCACACAAGCTCCAATTAACCTCAAAATGCAAAAGTCTGCACAGTTCTGGTCTGAGAAGGTTTATTTATGGCTGAAACCCTCACACACCCCCTTGGGAAGACCCACTATTGCTGTGACAGACTCTGCTCCTAGTAACTGGCAGCCACTCCAGTTTTAAAAGTAGTCCTGCTGTTCTTAATGTGAACCACATACCAATGCTGCTATTAGTTATAGCTGGCATTTATTAGCAGTTTGAGATACAAGACAGTCCAAGTGCTTGGAAAGCACAGCCTCTTACAATAGGTTTCTTCAGAAGAAATCGACGCAACACAGTGGAGAAATACAATAAGACTTTGCTTGCAGCTTTGTAATTTGATTTTTCTGAGGGTTGGATCAACAGCTAAGACACACAGAACAATAAGATAAACTTTCTAGGACCAGACCATCCTTGAATACTAAACATCTTTTAAAATACTTGATTAAAATGAAATAGTTTCATGAGTATCACAATTTATCTTCCCACATAAATGAGAACAAAATTATTTTTAAACAGCTTGCAAGCAAATTTTTCTCCTCCTTCAGAAGCAAGGGGGGCTGAGGACTTTTTAAGCAAACAAAAGCATTGACAGTGAACACCTGCAAGCATCTGCAACCACATGTATTTCTCATTTACATCTTTATTTTTCTCCTTCAAAGTAATTAAAACCTCCCTTTTGCTGGAAGGCCTGCAGGAGAACTCTGTGGTGAAGTTCTCCTGAGGGACGACCAGGTCCTGAGGTGAACCAGCACCCTCTGGGTCCTCCATCGGCACCATTCTCTGTCGCGCTGCTCACAGTGTAACCCTGCCCGTAAACCTCTCTTTGCCTGGTCCCAGCCAGCACGAGTGTCACGTGGAAATGCATTTTTCACTGTTCAAGGGGCTGAAACTCACTTTGTGCCCTTGAGGGGATGGCTCACCAGACTGATGTCCAGCCTGACTGACCAGGCCTGATTTCTTCTCTAAGAGTCAAGCTGTACCTTCCGTAAGTGCAACTAAATCTGGGAGATCATAACTATATACCTGTATGTCCATTCAAATAATCTGTTCCTGGACTGTCAGCAATAATAATTATCCAAGAATTACCAATTAAATCATACACTTAAAATTGTTTTCTAAAACCTGCTATTTTCACCTGAGAACTTTGACGGTGATTCTGTCGTTATAGCTCATTATCACCTTCAGCATCATTGCATCCAAAATAAGTATTATGTTTTCACTTGGTCATTCACAGGAATAAACGTAGTGGTGGGATTACAACTTCATATTCTACTTTTTAGTTGCTAAAGCCTTCTTTCATAATTTTCTCTCTGGGATTTTTGTGAATATGTATTTCCTTATTCTTTTATGATATCTTCTGTAATTGCTCCTCCTCTCCATTACCACTGCAACTATTCACTGTCTTTCCCTTTCCATTTTGTAACAACCTTAAACTCCCTCCCTGCCTCAAACTGTTTAAGGGCTCTCACTTTTGGTTTATATCAGATAGGCTAAAGCTCTAGTTTTCTGTTTTGCTTAATCCTAATTAAACTTCTGGCCAACATACAAGTTATTCCTATTACCTCTGTGACAGCCCTTGCTTTTAACTAATCCAGAAATACTCATTTTCCTATATATTTTGTACTGAAGGAAGTTGTCTTTAAAGATGAGCAACTTTGCTCTTCAAACACTTAATCAATGAATACCACGCAGAGATGTAATCTGCTTTCACACAGCCTTCAGTGCATCAGCCAAGGATGATGCATTTTATACTACCTATGAACCAGAAAACTATTTAGGACCATTTAACCACAACAGGACATAAATATTCAGATTACAAAATAAATAAGTAAATAGAAAAGATTTAAAAAAAAAAAAAAGAAAGAAAAAAAAAAAAAAAGGAGGGGGGCAGAAAATTAATGCTGATGTAAAGCCAGCTAATTAAACTATATACTTGCTATACTGCCACCATTAGCCAAGCCCTGCAGTTTCCTGATGTTTATTACAGGATATGCCTGGACAAATCTTCTTTCATAAAAGCTCTTTGACACAAAGACATTGAACTTTAAGTACCTTAACACAAAAGCAGACCTTTTAAAGGGGATTTACTTTTTATATACAAAAACAGCTGGAAAGGGAATAGAATGACAATGAAGTAAAACAATACTTACAGAAAATCAGTTAGTAAATCTCCATCTTCTTCTCCTTTAGACACAAAAGTGAACTCCATATGCAGTCAGTACCACATACACTATAGTCCTATTAAGCCCAGCATTTTCTACAAGATTAAGGGTCTGATCAAAAGAACACTGAAATCGCTGGAAATCTCACTATTTGCTTGAAAAACTTTTGGATCTAGTCCATATTGACTCCGTTAAGAGTAACTGCTCATAGCTACTCAGTTTAAAGCTACAAGAAAACAACTCTAGTTATAACCTCCATTAAAAAGGCAATAAAACGCAACGGGTGCTTTCTTTCTATTTACTTCGCTTTCCATAATTTTTTAAAATGGAAACTTCCAGCACTTTGCACCACAATCTAATCCAATTCATTTGGTCTGAGGAAGTGCAAGGAAAATACAATGAGACACAGAAGTTTGGTTTCCTAATCCAAGATCATTATTCACAGTGAAACTAATTACTAATAATCCCTGTTTTATTTGTCAAAATATGTGCTTGTCAAAAATTATGGGGACAGCATGCCATACTGTTTAGAAAAGGTTCTCTGTATTGCTGGTTCTAGGGTCCTGGTCCTGTATTTCCTGTCTGTGTCCTAACAGCCTGTGGACTTTTCCTCATAATTTCACCCGTTCATTAAATGCAAGATCAAATTTCTGTAACTGACAGTTTTATTTCCACTTTTATGTATGTGTGTGTGTACATGTACACACATTACAGAGCAAAGTCAAAAAATGATGACAGCATCAAATGATAAAAACAAGGAATACGATTCCAAAACATTTTAACTAAAACATATGCTGGTTGCATACAGACCATTCCTAATTTCAGGCAAAATTTTTACTGTTTGCAGTAAGTGCCAGAGAAAATAAGTTTCTATCTTTCCTGTACAGGAGGGAGGGAGGGAGGGAGGGAGGGAGGGAGGGAGGGAAGGAAGGAAGGAAGGAAGGAAGGAAGGAAGGAAGGAAGGAAGGAAGGAAGGAAGGAAGGAAGGAAGGAAGATGAAAAACCATGATTAAAGAACTGTTATCCACTGGCTGACAAACACACACAGATCTGTAGGACAAAGGAAGCCATATCTACAAGCAGGATCTCATCTTACCTCTAATAAAAATCAGTGCAAAAACCTCCAGCAATTTAAGTGGGAATAGAACAGATGCATAAGTTACAATGCTCTTATTGCAGAAAGGTTAAACCATTTTGTAAATCCTTCTCTACCGCTCTCACAAACTGAAAGCTTTTACTGCCTAATGTCACATTTGGTGACCAGATGGTACTAAGGAAACCTCTATCCTACTGTTAAGGCATTTTAATACTTCTGCTAGGCTTTTTAGATCATTAATATATGATTAGCATCTACATGAGTAGATAGATCATATACATGATAACTGATCATCCAGCAATCTGGATCAAGTTCAAGTTTATCATATAATCACAGTTCTAGTATATTAGACAATTCAAGCAATATGGAATGTCAACTGACTTCTTTCAAGTCAAGGCAGATGTTATCAATGATCAGCGTACAGTGGGCAACCAATAAACCTTGCCACTACAAAATTAACCTATCTGAAAATTTTGAAGGCATTTGAACAAGCCAAACACATCTATATCAGGCTGTATTTTGGCCACAACCTCATTTTTGATGCAGCACTGTGTATTTGGTTTATGTGGCAAGGTTTTGGTAGCAGGTGACCTCTGAGAAGAGTCCAGAAGCTAATAAGCAATGTTGTTTGCATCTCTGTGAGAGCATTTTTAAGAAACGGGAAAAAAAAACAACCTGCTATGCAACAGCAGCTGGGAGAGTGAAGAGTGAGAACCAGCCCTGCAGACCCCAAGGTCCGTGCAGCAGGAGGGCAGGAGATGCTCCAGGCATGCAGCAGAAGTTCCCCTGCGGCCTGTGGAGAGGTCCCTGGTGGAGCAGGCTGTCCCCCTGCAGCCCATGGGTCCCACATGGAGCAGATCTCCACACTGCAGCCCATGGAGGAGCCCCCGGTGGAGCAGGTGGATGTGGCCTGGAGGAGGCTGCAGCCCATGGAGAGCCCCCGCAGGAGCAGGCCCCGAGCCGGAGCTGCAGCCTGTGGAGAGGAGCCCACACAGGAGCAGGGGCTCTGGTGGGAGCTGCCACCCGTGGGGGACCTGTCCTGGAGCAGTTTGCTCCTGGGGGATGGATGGACCCTGTAGTACAGAGCCGTGTGGGAGCAGTTCTTGAAGAGCTGCTGCCTGTAGGCAGCCCCTGCAGGATCAGTTCGGGAAGGATGGCATCCCCTGGGAGGGACCCCACGTGGAGCAGGGGCAGAGAGTGACTCAGAGAGTGACTGAGGAGTGGTGGAGACAGGAGACAAAGCATTAGGGACTGACAACAGCCTCCATTCCCTGTTCCCCTGTACCTCTCAGGGAGGACATACAAGACAGTGAATGGGGGAAGATACTTTTAGTTTGGGTGAGTTTTTTTTGTTTCTCACTTCTCTAGCTTGTTAGTAACAGGTAATAATTTTGTAATATTTTTTGTTAATAATAAATTTTGTTAATCTCCCTATGCTGAGTCTGTTCTGCCCATGACGATAACTGTTGAGCGATCTCCCTGTCCTTATCTCATCCCTTGAGCCCTTTTCATTGTATTTTCTCCCTCTTTCCCCTTGAGGAGGGGAAGAGAGTGATTATGGCGGAGCTCAGCTGCCCAGCCGAGTAAAACCACCACACACTGGAAGCTCTAACATTGCACTGTTCAAACTGCCTAACCACAACAAGTTCCTGAGAAAAGATCTCAGACTTCTGCCTTAAGGATGCCCAAAGAAAACATTTCTACCTCTGTCTCACTTTTCAGAAGGCAGGCTTATGGACAACCCTTCTCATATTAGGCTCACATATGGTAATGAAGTCTGATTCCTGTATAGGACTTTCTTACTCATTGATCTAGTGAACTATTTCACAGAAAAGAAATAATATGCCCATTATAAAGACTGAGGCATGGAACAGTAAAACAGTTTTTCCAAGTCACCACCACTAGCAAAGCAAGAGTACATGCCGCAGTCTTTGGTAACACATCAAAAGTCTGTTTGCCATTCCCTTAAAACATGTAAGCTCTGGAAACTGTTTTATTACAGCAATCACTTCCAGAAATGTTCAGAAACAAATTATTACCCAGAAAGGTCATTTTGGCAGGATATATATATACATTTGTATATATATATACATACATAGTTAAATACTTTTTTTTTCTAGCCACATTTTTTGTGGTTTTTCAAATCAGAATACCAGTCAGATATTATCCTCTCTCTTCCCACAGAGACCACAACATAAGATGGTTGAGAATATTTATTACCTGTTGAAATTCCTAAAAAGGGACATTAATACATGAAGTTTTATATACACAGTTCTGTAAATACAGGGCTTATAATGATGCTAAAATTTTCTGAATTCTGGTCAAGGATTTTCAGCTGATATTCTTCAACACTGCCTTGTAAGCCTATAGTTACATTGCAAAATCAATGTATACAACTATTATTTGGCTTTTCTCTCTTTGACTGCAATAAGAACAGCATTTCTGAAGCTATTTATTGGCACTTTGGTAATGCCATAAAGGCTATTTCTTCCTTCCTAATTGTGCTTTTGTTCCTTTCTGTGCTGAGCAAAATATGGCAAAGGATCAAAAGTATACATGTATATCCTTTTTTTCTTCTTCTTTTTTTTTTTTTTTTTTTCACAGCGAACAAATTGAACATTATAAACTAGGTTTCTGATCACCTTCAGATTCTTTTTAGAAACTATGGTGAGACAGAAACTGTGGAACACAAGCTCTCTGGATCCCTACTGCATAACGTTACAGCCCCAAGAGAGAGCAGCAGACAACTTTCTGGCATATTATTCCAGATGAGGCTTTCCCAATTAAAGCCAATAGCAGATGACAACTAGTAATAGCAACAAATTGTTACAAAATATTCCCACTCTGATCTTGACCCCACCACTTACAGGAAACAACTATTCCTTCTCACCAAGTGTCCCCCAAGTACATGGAAATCTGATAAGCACCGAAAGCCAGTAAAGTCTTGAATGCTCTTCAAAGCCCAAGAAATCCAAGCCTTCCTACAAGATTTCCACCAGCTTCCCACTCTACCCTAAATTACATGTATATGCCTCGTTCTTCCATTTTACACTTCCCACAACTTGAGCCCTTCCTGTCTCGCCTTCCTTTTCCCTCATTTTTCTGCAAATCCCTTCACTTTCATGCCTAGCTAAAGCAGAGTTATCATGCTGCCTGTGTTACATTTTTCTCCACCAAATTGGCTCCTTCTTTAAGTCAGCTCTTTGCATTCAGGGAACATACTCTCGTGACTGTATGGCAGTGCAGATTACTATGCAACAGTGCGCAGCGTTGCTACTTGTATCTGTGATAGGCACAGCTCCGTTTTGCATGGGCACGATGCTGATTTTTTGCGATCCAGCTGCTGCCTCCCACAGCTGCAGGATTTGCCGGACCATCCCTTCAAAGCAGCAGCTGCTACAGCTCACAGCTCTCCATCAGCGCTGCCGTGCGCAGCAGAGGAACAGAAAGGCTGCTGCTGGCAAGGGATGCTCTCGCTCCCCGCAGCACCGGGGCTCTGCACTGGTGTTTGGCAGCCGGGAGGAGCAGCCACCGAGCCCAGGCAGCCGGCACACTGAGCAGCACCACGGCAGGGTAGCCCTGCCCGCCGCAGGGCAACGTTTTGCCTCCTCCCCTGCGTTGAATTAAGAGACATTGCCTCTGACTCGAGGCAGGATCCGTTCTGTGTTGGCCGTTGCTCCCGCTGAACTCAATGGCAGCTGCACTCCCCTCTCCCCACGCACACCCATCTCGAAGCACTGTCGTTTCTTTCCAAGCGCAACATCAAGGTCCGTGTAATTACGTATAAGCATATGTATACGATTGTATATGCATGTGCTACTTCAAAAAGATTTGCATAGTAAAGCCTGCAGATCGAGAGAACACCAGAATTAAAGGAAGCAGGTGTGATTCAGCAGCTTGCTTGCGGGCATGTTAGGAGACAGTCACATGTGCCTGCAGGCTGCTTTGGTGCATACCATGCCGGCCCTCCACTCCCTGTAAAGCTGTCCCCAACTCCTGAGCTCTCCCCATCGCACCCTGCTGCTTCACTAGCCTTCCTCCATTCACATCTAAAGACATTCATCAGGCTGTTACAGTCCCTCCTAAAACCAAGGACCCGGGGTACATGTTGCATACTGTAACGCACAACAGCACAGGGCACCCAAGATATTTAATTAGGAGATCATTCTTTTCCTTCCTGGTACCACCTGCCTCATGCAGTGTTTACTAACCGAAGAGGCTGAGGTCCTGCAGGTACCAGCCAGCCCTGATTCAACACCGCCAGCGTCACTCATTGTGTACACTGATCAAACAAAAGCCTTCTTTCAACAGATCTTGTCCCAGCACACGCCTCTGGTACCGCTCGGGTCCCTCGCTCCAGTGAACAAACTGCAGGGCTGCTGGGCAGCGGGGAGGGATCTTTTAACAGCTGTCATGCATAGGCATGCAAGAAGCAACAGCACGAGTAACTTTAAAATCGAGCATTTATTATGCGACTTTCATACTTTGTTAGTAACTTTTCCCAGTTTTGCTGAGTGAGGTGCACACCTCTGTGCCCGTTGCGGCGAGGTGCTGCTGAGCAGGACAGCCTTGCAGCTGCTGGCCACACACAGTCCCCAGAGGTGCCCAGCTCAGCAGGGGCTGCTGCTGCCAGCGGCGACCTTCTGCTTGGGTTTCTTGACTGAAAAGCTGGAATCACAGCACCACCGGGCCCCAGCGTGCAGAGCAAATAGCGGGTGGGCCATTGAGATGTATAGCACAGACTACTCCCGCTTCACCTAATTAAGTAACAGTTAGCAGTTGTGAGATTTTCCATGCATATATAAAGCCTGCTGAAAAAAAAAAAAAAAAAAAAAAAAAAAAAAGGGTACGGTAACAGCTTTTTGTTAGGCTACAGTAGTTTAGAATGATGCTGAAAAGTCTGGCAGGGTATTTACGTATGTGATTAGTCTTTTTGCTTGTAAGTCTAAACCTTTTTTTTTTTTTCTCTTGCTGCTTATTTTGTTGCACTTATGTTTTAGTTATTTCTCTGTGCTTTTGCTCTTGTGACTTTCTTTTTCTGCTGTTCTGCATGTTTTCCTCCATATACATTTTTTTTTTCCTCTACTTTCTCCTTTTCCCTGCCACCAGTGGGAGTAGTAAGTGTACACATGCTTTGAATCTATATCTAGCTCTGCAGATAAGTCTGCACAATCCTGGAAGAAACCATTCTGAGTGAGAAAAATGGTGCTCATCCTCCACAGCAATTGTGTGGAACGTATGAACTCACGGGGCTGTTGTCATGCAGGCTGACCTCTAAGCAGGAGTTGTGAGAGGGTATGTCTAGTTCTCTTACATGCAGGTTCTTCAAGGACCAGCTTATAAGTCTGAGTGTGTAAACTGAGGCTTTTCAAGGACTCATCGCTTTCGCGCGTCATTCTGAGAATGGCAAAAAGCACTCTTGAGACCTCCATCTGCTAAACTCGCTCTTCCAAAACGTGGAGGTGGCAAAATTTCTGAATTGAATCCTGTCATGTTTTTTGCATGGACAAAATAATGTATCTTCCTCGATTATTGCCTCATACCTGACTAAACAGCTTTCCAGTTGGAACTTCCTCAATGTTCAAACTGAGGTGTGTAACAGTATGGAAAAGCTGACACTGGCCATCTGCAACTTAAGGATGAAAAGCAAGCACCTGAGTGTGGTGTCTCACGGAAAGATTCAAACAGAAAAATGCAGACTTAACTATTGGTAGTGCAAGTAGCTCCACCTAGAATAGCTACAGAAATATGGATATGCAATCTTTTCCCAAGTGACTGAATGATTATAAACATCATTTTTCCCCTCTTACTCCTTTCCCTTCATAGCCAATGCTGTTGTTATCTGCTGTGTAGCTGGTACAGTTACTCATGATAGAATTACACTGACAATTTTATATACATATATATAAAACTGAGGCCCAAGAATGTAAATTCTTCTGGGCAATCTATTTTTTTTCTATTTATTCTGTCAAGCACTGTGTATGCAGTATTATGAGGATAAGAATAAAAGTTTTATGTTCTTAACTACCACTTTCAAGCTGAACCTCAAAACAAGCTATGCTTTAGTTCAAGGCTTGAACTTGCTGTTGAAAAGAAAATCAACAGAACAATTTTCTTTATCATGAGTAACTACATCTACCTATGGCTTTGAGTGTATAATAAGAAGCTTAACAGCATCTCAAGCAACTGAAGTTTTTTACTCTGGTTTTGTCCTCCTTTGCACCAGTAATCATTCAAGCTTAGCAGCATTTGTTAAATTCAGATACAGGTCAACTGTGTTTCTATAAAGTTCAAAGAAATGGGTGCAGCTGATTGAGCCATATCGTAGAAAAAAATTTATAGAGAAAATAGTGGCTTGATGTTGCCTGGCTTGATACATGGGATAATATTTTGCTTCTCAACTGATGCAATACCTGGTTTCTATCTATGCCGTAAACTATCTTTCTGAAAATTCTAGTTAAATGGTTGGTAATTTTGCCTTATTAAAGTATTTTGCAAGAAACACCTTCTATTAGGTAAGTTAGATACAGAGCTGTCATCTCTCTTCTGCAAGTAAACAGATGAATTTTGCTGGGGGGTGGGGAGGGCAAAGAAAAGAAGACAGAAGCTGGCCTTAAATCCCTAAAGGATGCATCCAGTCCAACTTCATTCTGGACTGTGGTGCAT
This sequence comes from Anas platyrhynchos, assembly GCF_047663525.1. Classification (NCBI taxonomy): domain Eukaryota; kingdom Metazoa; phylum Chordata; class Aves; order Anseriformes; family Anatidae; genus Anas; species Anas platyrhynchos. The sequence goes on along the minus strand of NC_092590.1, from coordinate 42,605,500 downwards.
ACACTGTAATTCTTACTTGGAAGAACTCCTGGCACCTTCTGGAGAGGCTCCATCAAATCTGATAACTGGCACAGTGCAGAGCATGTAATGAAGTAATACTTTGTCTTCATTTATTAAAACAGCTGTCTAAGGTCATAAATACGGGTTGTTTTTATCACCAGGAGTCCTCCCATAAGCATGAGGATGATGATTAACACCGTAGCTCTGAATCTGCTTACATCCACAGCCTCGCGGCAGATGCTTGGCTCCAGCATTGTTTAAAAGCCATCAGAAAACATCTTGATCGCTGGTGACCTCTGCGAGAACTTTGGTGGCTGCCGTATTGATCTGACCCAAGGAGTGCTCCTCAGGCAAACATGAAGGCAGGCTTTTTTATTGATTAGCCAAATGGTCTAGCCTTCCTGTTTTGTCTCCTCATTGGCAATTAAGAAAGAAATCCATTGAGGGAGTGGTGGCAGTGAACCTTTCCCTCTGACACAAATAACCTTAATCAGGCCTCTTAGTTAATTTCTGAAATTGTTCAGTATCGACCTCTGTTTGAAGCAGGATTTTCATCCTACAGACCTATCAGTAAAACATACACATCTTCCTATTAGCAAAGCAGGCTTTTTCTTATGGTGACATCTTTTAGTTCTTATTTACAATCCTAATCACATCATTGATTCCAGTAATCTTTCCTGCAGTAAGCGCTGTTATTAATTGTCTCAAAGGAGGACATGGGTGGGGTTTATGTTTTTTTAAACAAGTAATAGCAATTTAAGATTTGGGGGGAGAGAAGACAGGAGGGGAAAAAATCCCAATTCTCAGTGTTATTAACATCCAGACAGGAAAGCCGTCACAAAGTTCCTTGGCCTAATAGTAAGGCTGATACCTAGAATGGGACCAGAAGATCCTTTTGGTGCCTCAACTAAACAGCTGGGAATTGCTTTCTACTCCAAAAACCATGTTTTTACAGGTTAGGAAAGCAATTGTTCAATCCAAAATGCAGCAGTTGGGCATTTCAGATTTACACAACTCTTTTTGTTTCAGAACCACCACAACAGTTCATTTGGGTAGTGAGAAATGTAGCTTTTCCTCACCTCCCCCCAGTAATCACTGATTTAACCCCCAAATGAATGCATTGATCCTCTGCCTTCATCTTCCCCAGCTCTGTTCTAAACCAGTTCACACAAGGGCAGGCCTTGCTTGTCCTTCGCAGTGTCATGAGATACTTTAACCTAGGAAAAACTTAAATCATTGTGAATACTCACAGCTTATGTCACGATCACTTCACTGCTACTCTGTGATGAAAAGCAAAGGTACTTGGTTGTGAGGGGGGGAGCCCTGGGCTTGGGGCACTCTAATGCAGCTGAATCTGGGGCTAAGCCCCCCATTTGACAGCTCCTCCTCCCCTCAGGCACATGCACTGTTTTTCACACCGGTTCTCTCTCCCAGTACACATGAGTTAAAAGCAAAGTTTTTTTCTCTTGAAGGAAATCTGTGAAATCCAGTGAGTGGAGACGCTAGGAAAGTTCTGGTTGAGCGCGAGTATCGTTTATCATACGTTCTCCTTGCCAGGAAATGCCCCTTGGGCAGTCGTGGTGGTTGGGGTGCCAAGGCGGCACGAGAGACATCTGGCAGGGAGAAAAGGCTTTGACTTACCGAGGTGCTATCCCCGTCTGCACGGTGGATTTACAGACCTGATGTCATCTATTTACGTTTCTAAAGCGCAGCATGGAGCAAAATGCAGCGATACGAGAGATCGGTCTTCATTTGGCGAAGTCACTGCCAAATTAAATGATGACAGATGGAAATGCTAAAAGCCACGGTGTCACGGATCCGGCGAGAGCCCTCTGCTTTAGCAGCGGGTAAATATATAAACCTCAGCTGGTGCCTGCCGAAGATACGCGTCCGGTTTAAAGATAGCCCTCGGACTTTTTATTTAATCAATACCCCCTATCGAAGAGAGCAGCGTCGAGCATTAGAACTAAACCAGTGTTATTAGAAAATGATATACTGCATATTAGGATGTATAATTCATGTCGCCTTCATTTGCTCAGACCATCGCGAAAATCCATAAATCATTTTCTCGTTCATGTATCGCCTAAGTGCAATTTGTCATTTCGCATTAGAGGGCTGCCTCAGATCATCGGGGCTTTTAATTCCGCGCCGAGGCTTTAACACAGCGCTGGCCGGGGCACCCCGCACCACAAAATGGAGGCGGCGGGCGGGGAGCCGGGGGGGGGTCGCGGAGCCGGCGGGCGCTGCGCGGGCACGGCGCCAGGAGGGGGTCCCGCGTGCGCGCCCCCGCCAGGGTTCCTGCCCCGCCGGCCCGGCTGTGCCGCGGGGGCGCGCCCCTCGGGCACGCGTGGGGGGCGCCCCGACGCCGCTCCCCGGGGAACGGCCCCGGCCCCCGGCCCCGCCGCTTTGCCCTCACCTCCGGCTCGTCCGCCGCCCCGCCGCTTCCCGGTGCCCGGTTTCCTCGACGGGCGAAGGGCTTTTTGGTTTTATTAATTTGTCCCTGACGAAAGCCGTTTTACCGGCAAACGGCCCCGCCGGCCCCGCTTTAGACGTGCCGTAACGCCGAGAGGTGGGCAGGGGCGGGCAGGACGGCGGCGCCGGGGGACGCCTCTCCCCGCCGGCGGCTGACAGACACCGACGGGCACGGCGGGGAGACGGGACCCCGGTGAGGGCGGTGTGAGGGGGTCGCGGCCGGTCTCGTCCCCCCCCGCCACCGCCTCCTCCTTCCCCGCGGGGCCGCTCGGCGCCGCCCGTGCCGTGCCGGGGCGGGTGGGCGCAGTGCGGCGCTGCCGCCGCTGGGGGGCGCCCGGCGCCCGCCGTTGGTGCTGGTGGGCGGCCGGTGGCGGCGGCGGCAGCGGCGGCGTCGCAGCCCCCGCGCGTGTGGCGGGGCCGCCCGTGGGCCGTGCCCTGTCCCGGGGGATAACCGCTGGCGGCTGGCATGCGATCTTCGGCAGCAATAAAATTGATTTTTTTGGGGAAAAAAAAAAAAATGATTATTGACTCGGTTTTAATTTTTATTTATTTATTTATTTGCGGTCTGTGAAGTTGCGGGATTCCGCTTCGCCCCGGCTCGGCGAGGGCGCCGGGCGGGGAAGCCGGCACCGGGTTCACCTCGCTCGGCAATGAGAGGCTCCGGGAGCCTGCCCGTGCCTCCCCCAAATGCAGCACCCCCGGGAGCCGGTGCGGGGACATGGGACCGGCTTCCCTCCCCGCTCATATACCTCCCCCCCCCCCCCCGCCCCGAGCATCCCGTGCCGCCGGGGGACACTGGAAGGCGTAACGCGGGGGGGAACGGAACGGGCTGGGAGCTGGAAACACTGCGCAGATGGAGAGCGGGACTTTCCTCCGCCGCCAAACAAACTAATTAGTTAAGGCAGCCCCCGAGGGAGGAAAATTTTTTCTCAAGTTTCCCATTGTTTACGGTTTTTCTAAAAACGGCGTCGTGCCGGGGCGTAGGATAGGAAAGTTGGTAGCTGGTGGAAACTCCCTCTCCAAGGAGATGGCTGTTTACGGCTCTGTGGTGACGAGCGGTGTTTCCCGACCCTGCTCCTGCGGCAGGGGAATAGCCGCTCTCGGGGGCTGGCAGGCGGGCAAGCATGCACATATTGCACTGCGCTCACTGCATGCATTGCACTGCATGCATTGCATTGGGTGTACTGCATGTACTGCACGCATTGCATTGCGCTGCCTGTGCCGCACGCACTGCCCGCCCGGCCGTGCTGCAGCCTACTTGACGTGCGCCGCGGCCAATGGGCGCCGCCCCCGGGGGCGGTGCTGGCAGCCGATTGGTTGGCAGGAGCCGGGCGCTGCGCAAAAACAGCGGAGCCGAGCGCTGCCGGCTCAGAAACTGCCGGCAGAGATCAGAGGAGCCGGGGACGGGGACGGAGCCGGGACGGGAGGAGAGCGGCGGCGGCAGCAGCAGCAAGCAGAGACAGAGAGACAGACAGACAGAGAGGGGTTAGACGCAAAAGCAGCGAGAGAGGAGGAAAAAAACTGACCGGCACATCCGTAAAATAGCAGGGTGATGGTGATGATGATGAGCGTAATGATAGCAATAAAAGAAGAAAACGAGAGACTGTTGATAGAAGAGAGAAAAATCTAAGACCTCTAAATAAAAAGAGGAGATCCCCGAGAAATCAGGGAATGAAAGTTTTGGGTAGCGAAGCTGTTCTCTGCCTTTTTTGATCTGAAATCTTTTTTTGCGGGTTTTAATTTTTTATTTTATTTTCTTTTTTTAATTTCGCGGTTTCCTGCCTTTTTCTTGCATCTCGAGAGGGCATGTCCACCGGCTCTTCCAGCAGCATCTACCCCTCCAGCTCCCACCAGGAAGACAAACCGAGGACAATCTTGAAATATAAAAATTTCCTCCTTGGGATTTGCTGCTGCTGCTGCCTCCGCCGCCGCTGCTGCTGCCGCGGTGCAGTGCCAAGACTCTCGGAATAAATAAAAGCGGGCTACTGTTTATCTATAGATACAGCCAGCTAATAGCTATTATTAGTTGGCCGTTTATTCCGAAGATCACAGATGAAGTGGGGACGCCTGCCTTCTTCATTTGGTCAGCGTGTGAAACAATAATACTCGTAACAAATAGGAGGGAGATGGGGGAGAAAAAGCTCTTAACATGAATCAGAAGAAATAATACCTAGCGTATCCCCCCCCAAACCAAGCCCCCCTTTCCTTTCCCCCCTCCCCCGATCCCTCTCTCTCTCTCTCTCTCTCTCTCTCTCTCTCTCTCTCCCCGCACGCTCGGAGGCGCGGACACGCACAGACACACTCACACACACAGACACACAGGCAAAGGCGCACACACTGCGCTGTGTGCTTTCGGAGGAGGAGGAGGAGGTGGTGGTTTTCGGAAGAGGAGGAAGAGGTGGTGTCGGGGAGGGGGGCTCTCTTTCCCCGCTTGGAGATGGTCGTGCTATTCCTCCTCGCCTTGCTCTGGATGGTGGAGGGGGCCCTTTGCCAGCTCCATTACACGGTGCAGGAGGAGCAGGAGCATGGCACGTTCGTGGGAAATATCGCCGAGGACCTGGGCTTGGACATTACAAAACTTTCGGCTCGCCGCTTCCAGACGGCGCCCAACTCCCGCAGCCCTTACCTGGAGCTCAACTTGGAGACCGGGGTGCTCTACGTGAACGAGAAGATCGACCGGGAGCAGATCTGCAAGCAGAGCCCCTCCTGCCTGCTGCACCTGGAGGTCTTCCTGGAGAACCCCCTGGAGCTGTTCCGGGTGGAGATCGAGGTGCTGGACATCAACGACAACCCGCCCTCCTTCCCGGAGCCCGACCTCACGGTGGAGATCTCGGAGAGCGCCACGCCGGGCACCCGCTTCCCCCTGGAGAGCGCCTTCGACCCCGACGTGGGCACCAACTCGCTGCGCACCTACGAGATCACCCCCAACAGCTACTTCTCCCTCGACGTGCAGACGCAGGGCGACGGCAACCGCTTCGCCGAGCTGGTGCTGGACCAGCCGCTGGACCGCGAGCAGCAAGCCGTGCACCGCTACGTGCTGACGGCGGTGGACGGCGGGCAGCCCCAGCAGCGCACCGGCACCGCCCTGCTCACCGTGCGGGTGCTGGACTCCAACGACAACGTCCCCGCCTTCGAGCAGCCCGTCTACACCGTGTCGCTGCCCGAGAACTCGCCTCCCGGCACCCTGGTGCTGCAGCTCAACGCCAGCGACCCCGACGAGGGGCAGAACGGCGAGGTCATTTATTCCTTCAGCAGCCACATCTCGGCCCGCGCCCGGGAGCTCTTCGGCATCGCGCCGCGCACCGGGCGGCTGGAGGTGAGCGGCGAGCTGGACTACGAGGAGAGCAGCGTGTACCAGGTGTACGTGCAAGCCAAGGACCTGGGGCCCAACGCCGTGCCGGCGCACTGCAAGGTGCTGGTGCGGGTGCTGGACGCCAACGACAACGCGCCCGAGATCAGCTTCTCCACCGTCAAGGAGGCGGTGAGCGAGGCGGCGGCGCCGGGCACCGTGGTGGCCCTCTTCAGCGTGTCGGACCGCGACTCGGAGGAGAACGGGCAGGTGCAGTGCGAGCTGCTGCAGGGCGACGCGCCCTTCCGCCTCAAGAGCTCCTTCAAGAACTACTACACCATCGTCACCGAGGGGCCGCTCGACCGCGAGCAGCCGGGCGGCGACGCCTACACGCTGACGGTGGTGGCTCGGGACGGCGGCCGGCCGCCGCTCAGCACCAGCAAGTCCATCCAGGTGCGGGTGAGCGACGTGAACGACAACGCGCCGCGCTTCTCGCAGCCCGTCTACCAGGTCTTCGTCAGCGAGAACAACGTGCCCGGCGCCTACATCTACGCCGTCAGCGCCACCGACCGCGACCAGGGCGCCAACGCGCGGCTCGCCTACTCCATCCTGGAGAGCCAGATCCAGGGCATGTCCGTCTTCACCTACGTCTCCATCAACGCCGAGAACGGCTTCCTCTACGCGCTGCGCTCCTTCGACTACGAGCAGCTCAAGGAGTTCAGCTTCCAGGTGGAGGCCCGCGACGCCGGCGAGGAGCCGCGCCCGCTGGCCGCCAACGCCACCGTCAATATCGTGGTGGTGGACCAGAACGACAACGCGCCCGCCATCGTCAGCCCCGTGCCGGGCCGCAACGGCACCCCGGCGAGGGAGCTGCTGCCCCGCGGCGCCGAGCCGGGCTACCTGGTGAGCCGGGTGGCCGCCGTGGACGCCGACGACGGCGACAACGCGCGCCTCACCTACAGCATCGCGCGGGGCAACGAGGCCAGCCTCTTCCGCATGGACTGGCGCAGCGGCGAGCTCCGCACGGCGCGCAGGGTGCCGGCCAAGCGCGACCCGCAGCGCCCCTACGAGCTGCTCGTCGAGGTGCGCGACCACGGGCAGCCGCCGCTCTCCTCCACCGCCGCCATCCAGGTGGTGCTGGTGGACGGCGCGGCCGAGCGGCCCGGCGGAGGCGGCGGCGGCGGCGGGCAGGGAGCCGGGGCGGGCGCGGGGGGCGGCGGGGCAGGCGGCGAGCACCGTCCCAGCCGCTCCGGGGGGGACGCGTCGCTCGACCTCACCCTCATCCTCATCATCGCGCTGGGCTCCGTGTCCTTCGTCTTCCTGCTGGCCATGATCGTGCTGGCCGTGCGCTGCCAGAAGGAGAAGAAGCTCAACATCTACACCTGCCTGGCCAGCGACTGCTGCCTGGGCTGCTGCTGCTGCTGCCCCTGCTGCAGCCGCCAGGCGCGGGCCCGCAAGAAGAAGCTCAGCAAGTCGGACATCATGCTGGTGCAGAGCTCCAACGTGCCCAGCAACCCGGCGCAGGTGCCGGCCGAGGAGGCGGGCAGCTTCGGCTCCCACCACCACAACCAGAACTACTGCTACCAGGTCTGCCTCACCCCCGAGTCCGCCAAGACCGACCTGATGTTCCTCAAGCCCTGCAGCCCCTCCCGCAGCACCGACGCCGAGCACAACCCCTGCGGGGCCATCGTCACCGGTTATGCCGACCAGCAGCCCGACATCATCTCCAACGGCAGCATCCTCTCCAGCGAGGTAAGGGGGGAGATGGCCCGTCCCCGTACCGCTCCCCCTGACTCAATTCCTCCCCCCCCGGGCCCTTCCTCTGTCCCTGCTTTTTTTTTTTTTGGGGGGGGGGTGGTGGTGGTGGTGGTGGTGGTGGTTTTGCACCTCATCTGCCCACCCCCTGCCCTCACGTCCAGGGGTCCTCTCCTGGCCGGGAGCTCGGTGGTGCTTTGCAGGGGGCTGTGCTTCTCTGATAACACCGGGAATAACCACAGGGAGAAATATGGGGACTGCACTTTTAGTCTTTCCAAACCCTTTCCCAAACCTCTTCTGCCAAAGGAAACCCCCTCCTCTGGGGAGAATTACAATCTCTGCAGTTAGCAGGAACTTTAAGGGATTTGTGAGCTAGAGTTTACTCCTTGACTTTTCTTCCCTCTGCCTGAACAGCCCTTTATAACCTAAAGCTGAACTCACAAAGAAAGGCAGCCGAGAAGGAGTTTCTGTCAAGTTACATGCAGATTTAAAGTTCCCTCTTGTTAAGCTTGTTCTCTGTATTGTGTTGCCTAGCATGTAGAGAATCTCTATCAAAGCGTATGCCATATCATAACTCCCCTGGTAATCATTTACTCAGCTAGCTCATACACACCCTTGGTACTCCTCTGCTTGTGTCCTAATGAAAACACTCTCTCTCTTAATGTGAATACTGTAACCTCAATGCTGTCCAGTCTGGCAGAGGTAGTTTGAATTATGTTTTCTAAGGCTGACTACATCTTGAAATAAAATGTCTAGTGTTGGCTTTTAAAGTGGACTTTTCGTTGAAATGTGTGTAAAACTCTGTCTCCTCTTGCCTTTTTGAGGACCCGGGGGTATCTTGATTTATTTTCTCCCCTAGTGTGCAACAACTAAACTGTCTCTGCCTATTTTTATATGCTGGAATTAAAAACAGACCAAAAACTAGATTCCAAGAAGTTTTCCTCAGAGCAAGCAGTACACAAGTCTAGAAATAGTTGCGCTGATTTTGTGGGAGTCCTTGTGATGCTTGACAGCATGCACTGTGAGAAGACATGTGTGAATCTTGTCTCAAAGAACTCAGGGAAAAAAATACCTCGTGCTTTCCCATATGTGTGAAGAAGAGGCGAGGGCTGGTGGGTTTCTCTCCTTACGTCCTAGAAGCAGATTGTGTAGGCCTACTTGCAGTTAAACATTACCATTTATAGTGAATATGGTGAGCTGCTCTTCTATATTTTCTGATGCTGGCTACAGAAGTATCAAGAGATCAAATATTTCCTAATATTTTCTTTTTCCTAGACAAAACATCAGCGTGCTGAGCTCAGTTATCTAGTTGACAGACCCCGACGGGTAAACAGGTATGAGCTTAATCGTGTTTTCATAATGCATGCTTTAGCAAGTGTGAATGGGATGCAGAGATGTGTTTACTGCAGATGTAAAATAGTAGCAAAGCAGTGGGGAAACGGATGTATGTAGACACATTAAAAAAATGCTATCAACTAAATGAGTCTGAATTACGGCTTTTCTGAACTCTTTTCAAAATCATCTGAAAAGAGAACAAAATCTCATTTCGTGTATTAGCCTAAAACGTGCTTTAAATACTTATGAATCCTTCTGCAGGGTGTACCAGATAACACTGGCCTCTCTGAGTGATAATTTAGCTATCCAGCTTATGTAAATGATACCAAATTAATTATACCGATTACACGAAAAACATGCAGAGTGCTAATGCCTGCTGTCCGTTTCAGCTAGACTAGCAATGTCTGAAAACACAAGTTTTGTTTGTGGTGGACAGAGTGCCTCTGCAGAAGCAGTGCAGCAAGGCAGGAGTGGGTGAATGCAGCACCATGTTTGGCCATGTGATGGCAGAAGAATGTTTTATGACTTCCTCTTTCATGTTTATTCTAATGTAAGGATGTTTCTGTGTCTAGTTCTGCATTCCAGGAAGCAGACATAGTAAGCTCTAAGGACAGTGGTCATGGAGACAGTGAGCAAGGAGACAGTGATCATGATGCCACTAATCGAGGTCAATCCTCTGGTAAGTCTGATAAGACAGTGGAAATAGTCGATCTTTAAGTAGGGAGACTAGAAAGAGCAGTTACCTGTAGGAATGTAAGACCAGCATAAAATAATGTAAGCATATTGCATGGAAGGCTGGGTTTAAGCCAGCTTGCCACTATGGTAACCTACACAAGGAGACAATTTTGAATGCCATGCATTCAAGTGGCAAAACTTATTTTATTGTTTTGGTCTGGGGGCAGGGGAAGGTTGGCATGTTACTCTGCATTAGTGGCTGTAGCAAAACTTCCTCCACATTAAAGCAAAGTTATCAGTATGTTTTCTAGTGCATTTTTTTCCCAACAATAGAGTTGCAGGATTTCAAAGCACTAGGCAACTTTGTTTAGTAGACACTTCACAGCAGTGTGAAGTGCAGGGGGAGTTCCCAAGGCAAGGCAAAGAATGAGCCCAGTGACTGAATGACAGCCAGACTGTGAGGATTTTTGCTGGGGATCAGTGGAGACGCATTGGGTGTTCTGAATGGGTAATACCTTAGCATTTTTAGAGGAGTGTTTTTCAATTCAAATTAACAGACCATATAGTGTAAGTGACCTCCATGTTAATAAGGCTAAGGTATTTTTAAGCATATTTCTTTCAGCCCTAGCAAAGCAAATAAATGCTTTGAAAGGCTACAATATAGCCATGATACGAATCACCTAGAAAACATATACATTGCAGTGTTATTCCTAGGCTTATGGCTTGCTGTCTTTGCTCTCATACTGTCAGTTTTCCTTTGAAAGGGACATTGTTTAGAGTCTGTGCATTAGAATTCATTCTCACTCCCACACTGCATTTTATCCAGAAATGCTTTTGCTTTCCTCCCTACTGCAGTTTCCAAAGGTCTGGTATGCTTTGAATCAGTGAAGTGATTTCTTTCCCCTTGTTTTGTCTATGCCTTGTCATATATTAGGATTTGCTACAAGTATGTCATACAAAAGACTGCATGAGTTTCTCCACTCTTCTATTTTTATTTTTATATTTTTGTTTTATTTTTATATTTTATTTTATTTTCCCCAAACTCCATTTTAAAAGATTTCAGGGCAAGGGACTGTGCTGTCATAGCAGTGCAGCATCTCTTGTGTGCTGTTAATATCCTCTATGTTCCTGCTGCTATAGTCACTGTCCCCTTAACGATGGGAAACCCAGGAACCAGGGGAAGAGGAGGCTGCTACAGGGCCCCTTTATATTGCTGCAAGTCATTAATATGCAGACCTAATGAGACTCGAGAAGAGCCAAGAGTCTCCGGAGCTCCCTGCTTCTTGCAGGGCTTCATGCTAAGTGAACAGAGTGTCTATTTTGTGTCTGGGAACCTGACAACAAACCAGGTCTTGCCAGAAGTTTACATCTGAACACAGAGCCTCTTTCATTTTTGGCCTATATATGGCGTATGATTTATTGTTGTCTTAAAAAGCCATGTATTTAGCCTCCCCCCACCCATTCTTTTGCACTGTTTCTGATGCAGCAATCAGTGCTACTGAGTTATAAAAAGCTCCCTCTCCTCCTGCCCTCCCCGCATTCCTTTTTTTTTCTTTTACGCATTTTACTGCAGCAGTCATCTCAATGAACATTTCAATCAGTTTAGTCCCTCAGCATAATGAACCATAATAACCAAACAGGAGAGAAAAGAATAAACATCTGCAGAAGGGGCTGGGTTTGACTGACGGTGGGAATATAATCATATAGTTGCACATAAACTGAAAGCTATTTTCTTTTAGATGCATCCAGTGCTGTTATTGTTGTGCCTCTGCTCTCTATTCTTTCTCCCAGTTTTACAAGTAGTCTATTTCAGATAAGAACACTGGGACTGTTGTCAAACTTGATGTTAGTTCTTAACTGGGTAAATTCCTTATTTTTCTTATTTCTATTTTACTGAATTAGAGGCAAAACTACAGTTTCAAAATATTTTCAAATCACTCAGTGGTCTGATGTGATTTATGAACTTCTGTAATGTAAATTATGATTGCAGATGAGGTAATGAGTGCTGACAGTTAGGTTTGGTCAGCTCACAAGTAACAATTTTGAGCTGAAACCTCAAACACACAGAACTTCCAATTTAATATATTGGTGCTGTGCTTTCAGGGTAATTTGCATGAGCAATTTTTAAAATGCTGGTTCCCAATAAATATTTAAATACAATTCTCTAAAGAAATTGCTATCGTTTCCTACTAATGTATAATACAGATTTTCTCAAAGTTTTGGGCTCAATCGTGCTATCACAGTACAAAGAAAGCTCCCTTTGACCAAAGTGATGACAAGATATTTTGATATAAAGACATCACTCTTGCTATTAGCTTTTTGTGATTAATTTTATGAAAAAAATGAGCATAAATCTTGTTTGATTTTGAATTACTAGAGGAAATGTCTGAGGGAATGCCTTCTCAGTTTCTCAGTTACTCTAGTGCTTTAGAATCAATTCTATCTAAATTATTAAAGGAAAACACAGTTGTTGATAATGCTTTTTTTTTTTCCTAAGATATTACCTGATACCATGCAGACTCATATTTGTTTTCAAAAGCATTGTATTTGTGTCTGAAAATGTTTAGTCAAACATTCTCATTGAAAAATAATACTTCTTCTCTACCAGTTTTAGTCAGCAACATGTTTTGCTTGCAAAACATCTTTTTTTCCTTTTCTGTGCATGACTTTTGTTACTGTCACCGGTGAAGAATCCTTTGGCACACACATAGCTATTCTGTAGGAGTCCATTGCTAGGCTAGCTGGCTGTCAAAGTTGTGGTGAGTTATTAGTTGGGAAGGTAATCATGCAGGATGAAAATCTAGCAGAGTGTCATAGAGTTCTCCTCCACAATTATTTTGCAAAAATTCTGAACTGAGCTGTTCTGTGTGTCATAAAATGTCCCATTGTGTTTTCAAATAAGATTCTGGTTCATCTTTTAACAATGTATATATTTTCTTGGTAGTGATTTAATCATGGTTTCTGGAAAGTATGTGAGGGATTCATATTGTTCCCATTAAGGTAGCACCTGAATGCATTATTGTTATCTGCATTCTTATCTACCTCAATATCAATGAACCAGGAAAGGACTGTCATCTGCATTTAGCAGAGAATGGCAAGATACTCAAAAGTGTTCAAGAGCCTAATATTTACTGATTGAGTGATTATTTCACTGAGGGTGGTAAGGATCTAAGTCTTTCGGAAAATGGCCTTCCTAAGGTCACGCAGGAAGTTTTTGGTAGATGGAGGGAGGGGTTTCACAAATCCAAAATGGGTGTTATAATTACTCATGTTCTTCTTCTCTGGCTGAAAATTGTTGAGACAAAAGCTGTTATTTTGTTGTAGAACAAATGCAACACTACTACCTATTATTAACACACTGTATTTCAGTCATGTTCTGTAGGAGTCATTTCTAAGCATGAAGTTAGTTTATTTCCCATGGTTGATTAAATTCTTGGCCTCCCTTGTGAAACTGCTGACTTGGGTGCCAATTAGTACTCTGTGTGTGTGTGTATGTTTAAACTGTGTGATTAGACACCTGTCCTGTAAGATTTGGACTCACGCCATCAACTTATTTTGTATGGTTGGTCACTAGCTACTCAGTTTTCTCACGCTGAACATGCAGAGTTCTTTACAATATTACCTTTGTTTCGCTGTCTTCACTGAATTGGCATGATTTCTCAGATGTACTTCAGGAAGGAGTATCTGAGATGTGAAGCAAAATACACATACCGTAAATCACATATTATAAAATGCATCAACTTTTTTACAATCTACTTGGTGCGGTACTGCACTGGACAGTATGTATTGGTGACTGCCTGAGAGCTAAGATCAGATTTCCGCTATTGAAATTTATGAAGGGAATTGATAGTGGTCTAACACGCAGGCACAGGGTGAAACATTACCTCACACCAATTCAGATTTAGTAAACCCCAAGAGGCGTTATTGCTGGGATGTAGAATAGTTATGATATTTCACTGTTCATAGGGACAAGGATTTGAGAAGTCGCAAGGAGAATTTTGGTGATAAAGGGACAGAGGGGAAAAAAACAGTGTTCCTTCTGAGCCTATGCAGAGTGACAGCTAAATCCTGTTTTGAAGATCACTTGGGCTAACAGTCTATCTTGGATAAAGTAAGAGTGAACATTAAAATGGCTTATAAAAGTGCTTTGACTTGAACTGAGGTTTTTTTTTGTTTTTTTTTTTTTCCCTTATTTCCTTGAGCTGCATGCTTAATAATGTTCACATCTCAATAGACCAGATAGGGCTTTCAAGCTGAGATTTGGAAGAGCTGAATATTGAAGATGTTTAAGTCTTTTTTTTTTTTTTTTCATGTTCTCATGCAGATGAAGTCAGTTTTATCCAAGGCAGCACACCAATTACTTAGCAAGAAAGAATGATATAATTCTGTTTCATGAAGTCCATTTCTTCAGTAGATAAAATCTTCCACAAAGGAGGTTAAAATCATTATCCTTATTTACAGACAGAAAACATGAATCACAGGGAAATGACTAACTTGCTCAAGGGTAATCTAACCAAATGAGTAGCCGAGATGGTAAGGGAGCTCCAAAAAGGAGTTCTGGTTCCCTACATCACATCTATTTGCCATCCAATCCTTAGAAAGTTACTACAGAAAAAGCAACAAATGCCATTTAATTCTAAGGAAAAGTCAAATTCATGAAGAAAGACAAAAGAAAGGTACACATTGGGGGAAAAAAAAAAAAAAAAAAACAACAAAAAAAAACTCTTGATAACAATACTACAAAAACATTAAAATATTTTGCTTTTTTGTTTTTCTTTTTATTACATTGTTTACACAACAATGTATATATGAACATGTTCAATCATTACTCTAAAGGCTTGGTATATGGCTCTTCTCTCTTAATTACATTAAGAAATGATAAATTATTTAAAAATGGTTTTAGGCTTAATTTTCGCTTTGATCTTAAATTGTGTTTCAAATCAAGTAGAATTCATGCACGCAAAAAAAAAAAAAAAATTGATTTTCTCCTTTTGAAATACAAAAAGGAAGCAAACTTGGACTATGCTTTAGAAAGGGAATGCTACCAAGTAGTATTCAAAGCACCTGAGGTCAGGAAATTCAGATGCAGATATGCAACTTATTTGACTCCTTTCTTAGTTTTTTGTTTCCTTTGAGGAAGGGGCAGGGGCTCTTTTTCCTTCAAAATCTGCAAAGTTAGGTTGTGCAAAAGCTCATATTGCCCACTGGCCTATCCAGATAAGACCTGACCTTTGCTATGAGCTTTTATATGTATGCTGTATTTGGAATAACTCAATGCTTATCATTTTTTGGTTCTTTGGTGCCCTGTACTATCTATTTGTATCTGCAAAGAACATTTGAAATTCATAATTCAGAGCCACCTTTAAAATCTGTTTATCTACATGCAAGGTCTAATATGATAACTAAGTGGAAAATATAAAGGGTTTTTCATTAATGTGGATTTGCAATTACGATGGATAGTTTACTTCAGACTATATACATAAGCAGATTTATGAGGGAGATGAGATAGAAGTGTCATATTGCTGAACATTTATTTTTGTTATAAATCAAGAATATGATTCTTGGTGAATAAAGGAGTTCTGTGTTGAATTTCTTACGTCATGTAGCATGATATACTCTTCCTTCCTGGAATCTAGTGAACAGCCTTTCCTGCCCTGCCACCCACCCCATTTTTAATGCTTTTCAACTAAAAACAGAGAAATCTATAGTATAACCCACAGGAAAAAAGTGGAGGAAGAATAGCTCGTATCATAGTCAATGTAAATATACATAGGTGCCCAGGGATTCCCAAACTAGACTGATAATCTGAATTTATTTTCTGTTGAAATATTAAAGCCAAAGGCTTAGTTCTGCGCCCATTAACCTTTTAGGGAACTCTGTGACTGATTCAAGTAGGAGTAATACCCAACTCAGTCCTCTCTGAACAGCTGTTTGCATGGTAATCAAACTTTCTAGCTACTTGTTAGCAGTGGATGTTGAAATTTGGATTTTTATTTTTTTTTTGTTATATTTTTCTTTTAGAAGTTCTCAGCTTCTTGGGGGGGTGGATTTGTCATGCAAGCTTTCAGTTGGTATCTCCTACATTCGTTACTTTGTTTATTCAAAATCCTGATTTAAGGAGGCTGTCACATTTCCCTTACATGCTGTTACATAATACTATTCGGCGCACTGTCTTAGGGAAGCAGTATTTGAAAAGGAACTAAAAATTAATTTTTGGATAGAGACATTTTGCGGTTTAGCAGCTGATGTGAAAACAAAATAGTAAAATGGAGGTTAATTTTCCAGAGGAAATAAAAATCCACAAGTAGATAAAAGAATCTATCTTTGAATATGTCTTAAATACAATGTTACTATAATATCTTTCTCCCCACTGACAAAAGAACGCAGTTTAGTATTTATCCATAATTTTTTCTGTCTTTCTTCTGCTCTCTTTGATAAACTGTTGAAAGAGTATGGTCATTGGTACACTGTTAACAAAATGCAACTGTAATCAGTTCCCTTTTAGAAGCAGGGTTATTTCTTGTTTACATGTAACTTTGCTAGGAAATCTGGAGAAAAAAAAAAAAAAAGAGCGAGAACAAATGTGCTAAACAGCAAAGAAGTTTGAATTCTAGAGTATGTCTTTTCTTGCATAAGAGAGATTTTTATTCAAATGCTTCTGTATATAAGATACACATGTGCACATATGCACATTGTTTTATAGACATGGCAATGTGTTCATTTCTTTCCAGGAAACCTTTCTTTTCAGTCGTTAGCTGCTACGATTACAGAATTTAGAACCATACAATTTGTACACCTTGCATGATGATCTTCATCTGATTCCTTAATCGTATCTACAGTTCACGTTTGCATTCTTCAACAGTTCACTGATCAGTAATTTATTTTCAGACTTGTGCATGCCAATTATCAATGCAAGGTTCTAATCGAAGCTGGACCTAGCATTGTATATGACTTAATTTAAAATTTAAAAGTCATAAAGGGAGATTAATCTGAGGTAAAAAGCTTTTTTTCTTAATTTTTTCCCCTTTTATTTTTGTCTGCTTAAACGACTGCCTTTAGATCTCAAGCACTTGTTGATAGCTCAGAAAGAGTCTTGCTGAAGAGATTGTTTTGTGTAGTGTGAAATCACACAGAAATATTACTAATATAAATCAAATTATAGTTCAAAACAGTGGTAGCATTCTTAATACTAAAGCTCGCATTGGAGATTGAGCTAACCAAGTCTTTCACAACGTTGGCGGGTGAATGAGCTACAATGCATGAATCTTATTACAGCTTTTCAATATTTTTTACTATTTCTCTTGCAAGTTGTCTTTTTTTTTCTTCAAATTCTAACGGAATGCCTGTAAATGCAATGTTTGTAACATCTAGTTCAGTTTTGACATATATCTATTCTAAGACACTAAGGAATCTTTATAAGTACAAGAAAAGGATATTTCTTTGCCGTACTGCTTTTTTTTTATGGTGTTGAATAACAACTTGGAGACCTTAGTATTTATTTTCCTCTATGCCTGTGATTTCATACACCATTCCTCTCAAAACAAGTGTAATCCAACAACTCCGTGAATCACTGTCAGGAAATATTCTTTTGGACTGCTGTTCTTAAGATAATCAATGGAAGCATAGCTTGTCATTGAAATCTTAATAGCATTAAAGGATTTGTAAGCAAACAGTTTTGTGTTGGCAGGGACAGGTGTTTGCTGATATAGGGGAAACATTAACAATTTTGTCGATAGTATCCACAGCCATGTCACATTGGACTACAGCTACCTTTGTACTGCTAATTAGAGTTATTTACTATAGGATTCCATCCCATTACTTGGATGACTAGATAGTAAGGACTGCTGAACACTCTCTCCAAAAGAATGATGTAATGATTGATTTAGTGAGCCATCTTGATCACTTAAAAGCTGGATTCCTACTCTATAAGATCTGCTTTTCATACCAATAGGTTCTGTCTGCGTGCACACATGCACGGCTAGTTCCTTTGTAAGACTTACAAATATTTCACTTTCATAAATGAAATCTGTGATTCCTCAATCGTGTCATTTCATTTCTTTGGTTAGATATAAGTTTATGCAAAAACAATTCCTTCACTTCTTAAATGTGTATTTTTGACTGGAAACATTGTCTGGAAATGCAGACGTTGCCAACCAATCCTTACTGAAATAGGTTCTAAAAAGTAAGATCGGCAAGCTGTTTTATGAGCTAGAACCATCAGTACCCTTCTTTGTCATACCTTCTGTCTGTGTGTGTGCGCGCATATGTGTGATGTTCTAGCATTTATTTACACTTACTCAGTAGTATCATTGACTTCTGAAGACTGGACAATCCGATTTTTTGGTTGACATGAAGGTAGTAGAAGAAGTTCTTAGGAGATTAATCTTTTTTCTCAGCATAGTCTTTCTTATCTGTCAGCAGCTGTTCATGATGCTGAGGCTTATATCTGTAGTTTCTTTTTCTCTCATGCTTGCAGGCATGGATCTCTTCTCCAATTGCACAGAGGAATGTAAAGCACTGGGCCACTCAGATCGGTGCTGGATGCCTTCCTTTGTCCCATCTGATGGACGCCAAGCTGCAGATTACCGCAGCAATCTGCACGTACCTGGCATGGACTCCGTTCCAGACACTGAAGTGTTTGAAACACCAGAAGCCCAGCCGGGGGCAGAAAGGTCCTTCTCCACCTTCGGCAAAGAGAAGGCCCTTCACAACACTCTGGAGAGGAAGGAGTTGGATGGACTGCTGTCTAATACACGAGCGCCTTACAAACCACCATATTTGAGTAAGTACTATTCACAAGGCTGTAAAGTGTTCCCTTTGCGGGAATAAAAATTGGCTCTTTCTGCTATTCATAATAGGAATAATACGAACACAATTTTAGAGCAGTGGGGAAAAATGGCTTCCCTTGGAGTCAGGCACCACTGAGGAAGGCATCATTCAATGCTTTTTTAAAAAAGACAAGACCTCTATTCTTGTTATTATGACATGACTGTCAACAACAAAAGCATCAGATGATAGCATTAGTGGGGCAGTTACTCAAATTTGTTTTCTACTGTATTATTTCCAATTTTTTCATGGTTAGGTGCTTTAAACATAGACAGGGTAACATTTTTTTAAGAAAGAAAATTAAGACAAATACTTTTGTTTGTTTGTTTTTTCCTTTCAACTGTACTAGGAGCTTCTCATTATTTTTTCCTCTTATCTTTTATATTGATCAGTACCTTGATGATCATTATTTTAAACTAACTATTTAGATAGTTAACATTAGGGGTTTGGAAGGAAGAAGATAAAACTTTTTGCCTTCCATCTGATCATCTTTCAGCCTATGTAATGTCAACTTCTGTCAGTTTTCCTCGGTGCCTCCTGTCTTGTTCCAAAATCTTACCTCTTCAGTCAACTTTTGACTGTGGTTTGGTGACATGAGTGCCATAGATCTCAAAAAGACTTGTAATTTTGTAGAGTCAGACAGATGTAGAACTCTTGAGTACTATGTTGATCTAATAGGTCTTTCTATTTAGCAACCTTCTGTATTTTATTAGAGACTGTAATCTTCTTGACTTCAAGAATTTATCTTGATGCTTATCTCATCCAAATAAGCCAAAGACATTGACATTGCACTTCTAACTCTTTTCAAAGCGTCAGAAGTCTTTAAGGACAGCAGATCGGGGGGAAAAAAATCAATGAATGGTATTCATTTATTTATTTTTATAAAGTATTTATCAGTTCTGAAAGGTACTGCACTGGCAGTTTTGGTGTATGAAGATCTTCACTACAGATCATTCTCAGCACAGGCAACACAGTTCTTTCATCTTAATTAGCTCTGTCTGGGAATTTCAGTCTTTCAGAGAGGTCTTCTTACCATTTCAGTCTTCAGATTTGCTTTACTGAAAGCTTTTAAATTAGGATAACAATTGTGAGATGTGGAAGACATTCCTAAAACAAAACAAAAAAATAACAGCAACTAAAAAAAATGTCCTAAGGCAGTCAGCTGAAATACCAAGTGTCGATCATCTGGTCATACTCTGAAGACCCATATGAAGTTTCGCATAGCTACGATGTAACAACTCATATCTCTATCTTTACCTAGCTGGTCTAAGCTGTAACTTAGCAATACTGATTTCATATCTATCACATCAGTTAAAAAAAAAAAATAAGGTTTTACAGCAGTTATGGTCCAACAACAGCAGAGTTCTGATGCAGTATGTACATTACAATAGTGATTATATCTGGTGACATCATGTAATAATGATTTTCTTATTCATTCTATAGGGATTTGAAATTTTGCTCAGCTAACATAAGTAGTTTTGTTGAATGTGTTTACATATGGACATTTTATGCTTTCCTGGTATAAGTACATGAAGAATAGGAGGTAAAATGTTTAATATAAACAATATAAATGAGTGGTATTAGATAATCCACATTTGAGAATCCAGATTTAATTTTGCCTTTTTTTCTTTGGACCTTGAAGCAGAAACTGCCAGAAAACAGAGTAATATTTCTTTATTTTCCGTTAATGAATAGTTTCTTTAGTAAAATTTTAGATTGAAATTATATAAAGAATAACAGGAGAAAAACAAATAAAATGAGCCTAACAGTTGTAGCAGTGAGTAAATAATTCATTATTAACAATGTGTTCAATGAATAAGGCAAGAGGAATGTGTAAGGGGAAGGAACAGGAAGGAACTTTAGTTGAGCCACTGACTCACTACAACTTTAATAACATTTAAATTCAACTTCTTAACAAAAAAGATTGTATCAAAACAGTTTGTCAGTAGAACAATTTTTTCAAATAAGCGATTAAAATGTATGAAACAAAACCCTCGTGTTCAGCAAAAATGCTGTATAAAAAGTTTCAGCATGTATGAAAACAGCTGTACGTAAAAGAAAATGACAGCAAAGAGGGAAAAGTATATTGAATGGCTCAAAAGCTATTCAAACTGGAAAAGGTATTAATTAAAATGATCTGTAAAGACCAGATGTTCTAGCCAGTAAATTTTAGGATGGATAATAAGAAAGGTGAGGAACTTAGAGCAAGTAGTGAAAGTCAGGAAATTATATACAGACAAGCTTTAGGATGTCAAATATAAGAAGTCTAGGAGAGAATTGGTGGGTCTCTCAAGCCACAGTTGGTTAGGACAGGAATGTTGCAGAGAGACTAGACTGTTTCTTTGAATTTGTCTTCACAGGAGGAGGGAGAGAAACAGGGAGAAAGAAAGAAAGGCATTTTTAGGGAGCTGCCCATCCCAGGTAACCTTTTCAACTAAATGTGCAAGATTGCATCCTGAAAGAGGATGTCGATGAAAAAAATAATAGGAAGAAGCCAAGGGTTTATATGTTTCTTTAATAATCAGTTTTTAACAAAAGCTAGTGACATATTTTTAGAAAGTACTAGAAAAAAGTTGTAAATTTGAGACTGGTAAGAAACGCAAAAAAAAAGACAAAAAATTGTGACTGTGGGGTTTTAAGAACAAGGTAGCTGGCATCTGTCCAGGAAAACAGCACAGAAAGATCGTCAGTCTATTAGAATTTTGACAGAGTGGGTGAGAATTAATCAATATAGCATATCTGAACTGTCAAAAAAAAAAAAAAAAGCCTTTAGCCTAGCTTCTGTGTAGTAGAAGCTACTAAAGTAAGCAAGTGTTGTTGCAGGGAAAGCATTACCAAATTCTGTGTGTCTGAGAGACAGAAAAAATTCATAAGGATAAATGGGACACTTTAGCAGAGACAGAGTTCTCCTAGCATCTGTATGGAGATCCATGGACTTTAAAGCATTAATTTTCTAGAAAAGGAAATGAACATAAAAAGGACAGTATTTGCAGATGACATAAAATGATTTAGGTCAATCAGGTCTCTAATAGACTATGTATGTCCACATAATTCAGTGAAGCACGAGCTTCTGAATTAGCTTGTTCTGTAAATGGAAGCTGCACAACAATGTCGGTACAGAGGAATAGCTGAGAGGACTTATTAGTTTGAGCTGTGCCATGAGTGCAGCGGGTACAGATGTGAACTGATAGCTCGACATAGATCTCTCACTGCCCGCCCCATTACAAGCCTGTTTGCTCAAGGTTGCATTTGCCTGAAGATTCCTGCACTGTGTTCCAATGGGCATCTTCAATGCTCAGCTTTAGAAAACACAAACAAGGATGGCAATGAGAAATTTGACCTCTTCTTGAGAAAAAAGACCATGGAACGAGCCCCTGAAAAATGTCCCCCGACGTACAGAGCTAGCAAGTAGGAATGAATTGTCAACTTGTAAAAAGGAATTGAACTGAAAATACACTAAGATAAACTATTATAAAACCATTACACAAACCGTACCACTATGTTGCTTTAGCCAGTGTATTCATTCCATAGAAATACATAGCATAATGGTGAAAATACTGAAAATATTTCCGTGCAAAGCCATATCAAAAGCTTAGCACTAATTATTTTAGACAAGCTATGATAGGGACATGAATTAAACAGGAGAATGAATGAACGCAGAGAAGTTAAGCTAGGCATCTCCATTTTCAGTTAAAAAAGAGCAGCACAGCAACTGAGGAGCAAACATGTAATGAAATGGGAAGATAATACACATTTGATAAGTTGATATTCATTTGGCAGAAATGCTAGAGTAATCTGTCAAACTCATGGTTATGGGGGACAAATAAAGGGCTTCATAGTGGAAAAGAGGCAAGCAAGAGGTCTGCTAGTTTGTTTTTTTTTGAGGCTTAGGTCATTGAATACTTAGGTCATTTATTACTTTGGGAAAGACCCTCAGGTGGGAATAGTATGATTAGCACCATTTTATTCATCTCACTAGTGTGTTGGTCGATAAGTAGCTTTTAAATTATTTTCCTGTGTTCTTTTTTTTTTCCCCCTGTTATTGTGGATTGTTCTAGACATGCATTTTTTTAATAATATTTTAGAGCTTTCCTAAAAGCTATGCACTGACATTTTTTAATGTAATTTTCTTCCTACTAAGAGGTTAGGATTTTTTAATATATGAAAATATTCAGATACTGCCATAATACTTTAACTGTATATGTATAAATGTTTATTTTGCTCTAGAAATTACTGTGGCATAGATTAATTGACTTTGTAAGCAAGTTAAAATAAGCTACATAAAGGCACAATTTACTGCGCAGGATAATAGCATCCATGCCAGGAGATACTGTGGAATAACAGTTGTGTTCCAAAGTAGCCCCCTAATCAACTCTGCAATATTTCCTACGTACATGGAAGCATCTTTGCATTCACTGCTGAAACGAGAAAATTGTCATGGTAATAACTACAGCATCAATGATGCCAACACCATCAGTGTATTTTATGTATGAATCAGGATACTATCATGTTAGGTATGACGGGGAGAGAGAGAGAATTAAAAACTGGTCCTTTCCCCAAAAAGCCAGCAGCCTATGTAAGGTGAAATAGAAGAAACAAAATCACCTTCTTCAGCTAACCATTTTGTATTGTGTTGCAGGGATACTCTGTGCTACCTTTGATAGATGTACGTAGGTCTAGGTTTACAGAGACAAATAACTTGCATTAGTCTTGTTTGTGTCATCCAAAAAATTTAAACACAAGCTTGTGTTCATCCTGTGTCTGTTTCTTAGCCTGGATAGCCATTGCTTCACTCTGCAGTAGAGGTGCGATGAAGGTCTGTGCGTGATCAGGGAGATTGGGCTTGGCAGCAGAAGTGTAGAAAGTGTAGACGTAATCTGAGATTCTGGTTCTACAAAATCTTTGGCATCTGCTCGACTGGTCATATTCAAGTCAGCTTGCTTTACAAATAAAATTAAAAAGCTTTCAAAAGTCTTTGCCCAGTTGAATTTAGGAATGGGACCATTAATTTATTTCAAATAATCTACCACAGAGATACCACAAAGAATGGTTTATCTTACAGTCATTATCCATCTCTCTGAATTAAACTAGAGCAAATGACATAGAGGACTAGACGAGAAAAATTTTCTTGTCTTTATACCAGGACAAGAAGTGTCTCACAATCCCCTGATCGTTTTTCAAAGGAATAAAAAAAACATATGTAAAGATTTTGGGGGGGCATTTGACATCTTTAGGATCACAAAGACTATTTCTGTGTGGCAGGACACATAACATAATTTTCTGCTATTATTTAACATAAATATATGAAAGATGTATTAAGCAAGAAGTCTTGCTGTTTTGGAAAAGTTTCCCAAAAAATTAAGCAAATTTCCATTTTGTACATTTAATATAATGGAAGAAGAATTTTCTTCTTGTTTATTTGCATCTTATTGCTGGAAATCACAGCTGTGATAGACATTATAGCATTGCATTTGCATAAATGTAAATAACAGTTATTTTGAATGGAACACAAGTTTTTAAAAATATCAATCCTTTCTACATTTTTGTTTTTAAAAATTAGTCTATTTAATTTCTAATACAAATCAGATAATCTTGTGAGCCTGCTAGTCCCTTCTTGAATACTTTTTTCAGTTTCCACGTATTTGAAGTAAATATGCACATTAGTAAAAGCAAACAAATTATTTTAAAAAATAATTAAATCTTATTGGTATGAATAAGCAAATGATATGTACACAGTGGAAGAGTTGTTCCTTTGTGAACAGTAGTTTCATTTTCAAAACTAATGTTAAAATTTTATCTTTCAACTTTAAATCTGACCTGCAAAGCTGAATTTCCTGCATATCCCATTACAGACAGTGGAACTCTTATCTTATATTGAGGAATCTATCTGCATGACAGGGTACAACTCTCATTTCTGCACAAATGAGAAAGATTTTGTCCATGCCGAGCTGCTCACAAAAATGGAGGCTGAGTTGAAAAGCCAACATGTAATGCTAAGAAATCTAATTGTATACTTTTTATGCAGATAACTCTATCTGCAATGCTAAGAGATTTATTCGCTTGCACCTAAAGTTTGCCAGTTCAGATGCATCTCTATCAGGTAAATAAAGTTTACAAAAAAAAAAAAAAAACTTTTAAAAGGTAATATTAATTAAAATATAATCAAAGGAGTGCAGGACTGATGTGTTTTTAGTCATTATTGTAGGCACTGTGTGGTCTTGAATAAACCACTTAAGATGATTCACTGTTCAATGATTATTGCATAACTTCTGAAAGGCATTTTTATCTTATGTTCATGACTGGTTTGCGTTCTTCAGCTGTATGTATTCCTCTTGCAGCTATCACTCAAAAGGAAGAACTCTTACAGGGTATTACAACAATAATAGAACAGAAATAGATAATTCAGAAAGCAAAATTAGAAATGAATATATAAATATGCAAAGATAACTTGGCTGTAGCCCAATAAAACCTATAAATTACTTTTTTTAAAAAAAAAAAAAAAAAAAAACAACAAAAAAAGGATGAATGTAAGAATAAGAAATAAGCATTCTTTTAATTTTAAAGCACAGGTATTAGCTGTTACATTTAAATACTATTTCTTTAAATCCTTTTATTTAACTGTGCTCTTAGAGCTCCCTGTGTAATTCAAAACACTGATTGAAAAAAAGAAGTACTTACTTGGTTTACATAGCGTCTTTTATCTAGGAGGACTGTAGAGCTCTTTGCATCTGTAGTAGTAGTAGTTAAAGGAATTTAAATAACTTACCTGAAAGAAAGTTGTACATTTGTTTTGTCCTAAAACATGCATCTATCCAACTTTTTTATTTTAATAGCTGTAGAAGTCTATATTTGCTGGTTCTGATTGGATCACATAGAAGCCTTGTATGTCTCAGACTTGTTCTATATTTATTCATTTATATCAATTTTGAGAGTGCTTTTGTCTGCTGTGAGTTATGCCATCTCTGGAAAGTTTGTTTTGTGTGGGTGTTTTGGTTTGCCTTTTGTTTTGTTTGTTTGTTTTAAATAATTCTGTTTTCTGGATTCCTACTCGTTGAATATGGGAGAAACCAGCAGAAAAATTGTTTGAAACTTCAGGAGTTATTTTTGAGATTCTCATCTTTCAAATTTAAATCATATCTCAAAAGTAATTTAGCCAGTTATGGATGTGAGTTTCTGTAGAAAGCAATGAGATGTTTGCAGTTAAATTTTTTCAGAGGCATTGAAGTTATTTATTTTTGATAGGCAAGTTCTTTTCAGTATGAATAAATGTTGTTCTTACATGCACAGACCTTAATGTGATGGTCAGGAGTTGGAGTATTGAATGTACTTCTAATCTTTTCTGTGTGCAGAGAAGTCTTTTCCTCTCTGCTTTCCTCTCTTACAAACTCCTTGGGCAGCGCAGCAGAGGAAATTATTCTTATTTCACGCTCTTTTCCTGCACAAAATAAATTTTCTGCTTTCATTTCCACTGCCTTAATTTTAGAGGGCATGCCTTCCTAATTTTTTCTTGACCAAAGGACAAAAAATAGGGAAAACCATTTAAAGAATGAAACAAATAGGAAAAGAAGGGACAGCATCTATCGTGTTTGAACAAGCACACTATAGGGATCAGTGTTGCCATTTTTCTGGCAAGCCTGTAAACAGCTCTATTTGTACGCTAGGCACTGAGAATCCACAGTTTCAGGCGAGCAGTAAGATGACTGCTGCTGGGAAGTACCTGTCAATGTATTTAATTTGTTTTAGAAACGTGGTATGGCAAAGTCAGAAGAGTGAAAAATTACATATTTGGTACCTTCTTGTAAGACAGGAAGTAGGAGATGGACGATCAGAATATAATTTTTAACTTCTATAGCTAGTAAATTGCTGGAAAAACTAAATATCATGAATAATAAGCAATGTGTTTTCACTAAAAAATCAAACTGTGCTAAAATAATTTAATCTCTTTCTTTGATAGGATAATAGTCCTTCTTGGTTGAAGAAAATATTGTGGACATGGTGAACTTGATTCTTAAGTTCTGCCTGAAAATTATGTGCATATATGAGTTGCAAGAGTAAATCAATCATTTCTTGCATACACATGAATCTTTTACATGTGTAAATGGTATTATATTACATGATGTTTTCACAGGAGTGATTTGGTTAGAAAAAATGGTTGCAGACTAGATTCACTAAGGAAACTATAGGGATCATGGACTCCTGTTTTAGTAAGTAAGTTGAGTCCCCTGACTTTATTTTTTTCACCTTCAGCATCATGGTTACATTTAGAACTGGAAAAGGATTTATTATGAAACTGCTTAAATACAACTTTATTTTTTTTTTTTAATTCATAAGGAATTTTATAGATGCTGATATTGTGGATTCATCTTATGTCAGAGTAACATTCTGTCACTTTGTCACTTTCTTAGTCGCCTATTTGTGCTTTAATTTGACATCCATCTATTTTCAATTTGGCATTTAAGTGACAATTAAATGTAGTTGCATATAGCGGTGGTGCTGATAGGGAGTGAGATCTGAAAAAATTCTTGCACACAAACAAATGCAGAAATAACTTTTTCCTGCTCAACTTGAGATAAAGTGTTGTGGTTCTGTATTTGCAGTATATTTGATGTCCAGTATGGCTTATTGCTTTTAATGAGTTAAAACAGGATCCTTCCCAACTGGGATGTTATGGTTGATACCCTTGCACTCTCTGCAGTGCCTTTGACTTGTGTCTACTAGCTTTCTTTCCTAACAAGTCCTGGGCATGGTGCGTGTGAGAATGAGGGCCAGGGACCATTCCTGAAAGCAGATTGAATGTGATCAGAGTATATAGCCCCCATATATGACTGAGAAGTTTTAGTAATGTGGACATAAATCATTCTGTTCTAGTGGTATTGTAACAAAGAATAGTCAAGGGCACATTGCATTAAAGGCTAGAAACTGTGCCAATATGTCTTTTTGAATAAGAGAAGTTTTGAAAGGATTGCAAGAAGTTTATATGATGTACTTAAATATATTATCTTGGCAAACTGGGAAGAACTCTCTGAAATCTGAGTGCTACTCATGAAAGACAGCGTAAAGTACTGTGCTTAGTTCAATGGGAAATAAAACGTTCACAAAAAGAGAGGGCATATACCTGCCAAATCCTAATACTACCAGGCAAGAGAGGTGGTAGAAAAAACATAATGACAAAGATAAATTAGATAGGAATACAGTGCATGGTGCTGATTTAATACTGTAATGCATGTTACCTAGTGTCAGAACAAGTAAACTTAATTATTTCAGGCACAATTCAATGTGATTAATCTAGGCACCTCTGAAGGCCACCAAATTGCAACTTATGTATGTATGCTTTTCACTTGAATCTATAGAGAACTTAGGTACTTAAGAACAATTTAGAAGGACTGTGTTATATCTCTCTTCTTCTTCCCAGTGCACTGAAAATTCTAAGTCTCGTTGTAGTCAACATTCAGTGTATTTTGCATTGCTTAACTCTCAAACTGACATGCTCATTTTCAGGCTTGTCAGCTTAAAGACATTTCAGTGTGGATTTCAGGAGAGTACAATAAAATGTTGAGTTCTGAAAAAAAATGGAGGAAGGAGAAAAGATTTGAGGAGAAGTGATAGTTGCATACAAATACATAAGCAAATCTTATTTTTTTTTTAAAAAAAAAGGAATCAAATACAGGTATTACTAAGGATAGTACCAAAATTATTAGGTTAAAGGGAATTGGGAAGAAAGTTAATTTGCTATGAGAACACATATGCAATTAGAATGAGTTGATGGAGAATCTTCATAGGGAATTTGTATGACATACATCATAAATAATTTAGGAGTTATTTAATCCATCCTAATACAACACATAATTATAAGAATTCTTAAAAATGAAATGTTCCAGGATTCTCTGACTGCAAGGTGATGTCATGTATCATCTTTAGTGTTTTCAGGTAGATAATTCAGTTGTAATAATGTAGAAAGATGGAGAGGCTTTCTTGTTCTTACTCTGTCTTGTGCAAAAACTGACTTTGTTGTCTCTATGGTACATTATAGAATATACCTTAGCACTTTCTATACTGCATTGTAGTAACTAAAAAGCATTGTTTTGGCAGTAAATAACGGGAACCAGAGATAAATCAAATCTGACGTGTACTATGTCACTGGGCTGTTCCTAGCAGTGAAAAAAATTTGTCAGCATTTAGCACAGAAAATAAAATAAAAATATCTTATTGCCACAGAACACTGATGACAAAAAACATTACTTGATTCAAAAGAAAATCCCTAATCACATACTTAAAGTAATATATATGTTGATTAAGGCCAGTGCTTAAACTTAAGCCTATTTCTGAGGATAGTGCTAAACATTCCTTTAAGTGAATTGGGACTTGAATACCAATTCTTTAGAACGGTAGTTCTTTTTTTTTTTTTTTTTTCCTTTTTATTTTCCAGAGACTCAGCTGAGTCCAGGTAGAATGTAAATCTCAGGGCACTCAATAGCACCAAAGAAACATTTCAATGACTGTCATGAAGTGTCAAAAATTGTATCAAGAAGCCTGTTTGTCATACCGAAATATTCACAAAGACATGTTCAAAGAACTCCTGGTGGTGTCAGCATACTTCCAGAAGTACGTGGGCACCAAAGATCAGAAACATCTTAAGAATAGGGAAATAATTTTACTAAGCATGTATTTTCAGATCTTGAAATGAAGCTAATGGAAGTGGCAAGGTTCATCAGTCAGAAATTTGGGCAATAAACTTTTTCCAAAAAAAAAAAAAAAAAGGAATGGTAATTTGTTTAAGTTGTTGATAGAGAATTCAAAACTATGTTCAAGTTTGAAAAGTAACACTTGTATTTAAGTGCAAAGGACAAGACCCTTTCCCCCTTTTCATTGAAAAGATAATATTATTTGTCATATTCACTAGATTATGTCAATGCAGTATCCACCATTGTCAAATTTGACTTGGCTGGGAATCAGCATCTGTTGAATTGATGTAAATGAATATGGGCAGGGAAATGTATAATGCATTTAATGCAAGACAAAAGGAAGGACAATGTGTGTGGTCACATTCCTTACTAAATGTGAAAGATAGCTCTTTGGCATAATCATCTTTGTTCCAGAAGTAAAGACAAATTCTCGAAGGATAGATTCCAAGGGGCTGTGGAGTGTGCTTACTTAAATAAAGGCAAGTACCTTTCCAGCAAAGATTCACTGCAAGAATTGCTAAACTCTTGCATTTTGGCCTACTTCATTTATTCACAGCCTGAAGACCTAATACTCACAATTTATTTTGATTTGAGGTGAAATCTGGGTAATTGTGCATGTCAGTCCAAATGGTGCTAGTTTATTTTAGAAACTATTTATATTTTGTGTTTTGCATATCCCATAAAGAGTATTTCAGTCATGAGTCTTTATTAGAGACAAATTCTGTTTATATGTTTGCAATCTGAGAGCTTCTTCTTGCCTCGCTTATCTATCAGCTGTCAGTAATGGCCAGACAGAGAGTGGCCTCATTCTTGGCTAACTCCCTTGTAGGTCTTTAAGAGTCTTCAAACTTATCACGTATTTTACATATGCATGTATACATAAGCACATAAACAATGGCCACTAGAACCAACTGACTCACTGACATTAGGGCAGAGTTGGCCTTTTTTTCTTTTAAGGTACAAAAGTAAGTATGTTCCATTTTCCATTTTTTTTCAACTATTTGATAAAATGCAGAGTTAATAAAAACACTTAAAATGGGTAAAATGTAACATGGGCATCTAGAACACCAGTTACTTTGTGCAAGTGTGCTCTACAGAGTGCATAGGTATGAAGCACATAATCTCTTAACTAAGGATTTGATAGAGAAAAAAAAAGACTAATTCATGAGGAAAATATATCTGATAAAATTATTATTTTCATATTTGTGTACCAAAGTACAATCGGACTGGTTAAGTCAATCTCTTATAATGCCATTAATTGAGTTTTCATAAATTTTATTAGCAATGCTTAAAAATACTACTTTGAATAATAGTTGATTTAAAAAAAAAAAAAAAAGACTTCATGGATTGCAAAAGATACTTAATTGAGACCTGCAATGACTGGAATACTTTTTTATCCACAGAACATGGGTCGCAGCAGAGTAATCTTCCCCATCCTACATCCCCCAGCCCCAGCCGTGTGTCTCACCCTTTACCTGGATACACCACTACAAAGGGTGAGGGAGCTATAGTAGTTACTCTGCATTCCCGTTCACTTGTTGACTTCTTTCCAAAAATGTGGTTGCTGATTAGAGCAACCAGTGGAGCTAAATTAGAGCTCCACTGAAACAGCCAGGTTGTTTTGTATAGGATACCTTCTACCACTACCTAAATTGTGTTTTCTATTCAGTTGGGCTGAGTCAGAACAGGAATGTTGAATTTGCAGCCTGTTGCTTGTCACTAGTATTTGCCACTCCTGGCTCTGTCAGTGCCAGTGGGACTTAGTGAAGGGCAATATTTCATCCAGTATAATTAGCATATAGACAGTAAAGCAAACCATAAAAATATGAAGAAAGTTAAAGTTAATGCAAATTTAAAACTGACATTGCCATAATGTATCTGAGGTAATTAATTGCTTTAAAAATTATTCTTCAAGCACAAGGTACTCACTGTACAGCCTGAGTAGCTGGGCTATTTCTTAGTGGTATACAAGGAGATTACAGCCTTCTGTAATCTGTATCAGTTGCATGGGGGCCCCCTGATCTGCATAAACATGACATTGTGAGGCACACATCTTATGCAGAGGACCCAAAAGAGAAAAAATGCATTGAGCGCTTGCATAGAAGCCTATCAGAACGCCCACGGGAAGTTAAATAGCACTTGGTTATTGTGCTAGCTTAGATAATTTGGATCTGCAATAGCAAGATGACAGTTTACATACTGTTTTTTCCCCCTACTCTCCAGTTACATAGCTTTATTTGTTTTAAAGAGGACTCTTCTAGGTTGAAGTGTCTTCTTCCTCCTGTGTGGAGGGGGATCAGTGATGTTTCCATAACAGCAGCAGCATATATGGCATTCCATACCCTTTGGAGATTTTATTAGCTAGGGATTCATTGGGATCTTTAGACTGTTGGCACTTGGGGGAACACTGCAGTCGTTCTGTTACTGCAGATATAATACTGTGGGACATTATGGAGCTTCTAAATATAGTACAGAGAAAGTGACAATAGTTATAAAAGGTACAGCATGTGTCTTCTTTTGCTGCTTCGGTTGCCAGCAGTGGAGGGAAGCAGTGGGCCCTTTCTCTGTCCTAGTTAGATTAGCTAGCAACGCTAAGCAGGAAAACTCTTTTAATCAGAGAGTTTGAAGGTCTTCCAAGTACAAACAATCCCTTCTAGGGATTGCCAGAAGAGGAAATGTATATAACTGTATTCATGGCTGTAAGTAGTCTGACATCAAGTTTGGATGCAATAGGATGATTCACAACAGAGTGAAAGGAAGATATATTTATAAGGGCTTTACAGTATTTTCTGTTTGTTTCTGATCCATAAGCTAGGAATAATCATTGCATATTTTATTTTCTATTTTCTGTTTCTTACGTTAGTGTTTTTCGTTTCTTTTTCTGTTCATCTACCACTGATCTCTTTACATGTCTTCTCTCATCAGCCTGCACAGAACTAGCTCACCGCTGAGACTTACTAATGCGTATGGAGGGACAATTGAATCTTAATGTATTTTTGCTGTGTTCTATTTCCTGTTTTTATTGAAATTCCATACAAATTTTATGCATTAAGCATTCTTACTGTAACTCTCAAAACCTTTGTTAAGGTCTTTGGAGAAGAATCAATAGTCAGTACAGCATAAATCGCGTACCCTAAGAATTTTAATTGGAATGCTTGTGGTTATTTAATCATCTTGTTCGTCTCAAACACTGTTAGAATATATTAAAAAAAAAAAAAAAGTATAATTACATTAACGGAATTAGGAAACAGCTCATCATTAAAACCCTTTTTCTAACATCCATAGTCATACAGACTTGAAACTTCCCTATGCACTTGGTTTGAGAGTTTGCAACAAGAAAGAAAACAGGGATGAAAGAGAGAGCTGGGATCTCAGAGGAGAATTAGGCACCAGAAATTATGGTGTTCTTGTTCCAGCTCTTACACTGACTCTGATACTTCCATTTCTATAGCGTTTGCCATCTCTGGATCTCAAAGTGGATTATAAAGAATAGTGATTTAAACCTTCCTGCACCTCTAGGAGATAGGTAAGCAATATTATTCCCATTTTACAGATGGAGAAATTGTGATGCAGAGAGGCTTAGCGTTTCTTCTTCAAGTTTACTTATGAGCACACATGCATGCACACACAGAGAACCAGAAATAGACCAGAACTTTTATTGCCCTTTGTTTTAAGTGAAGTCCATCCTCCTTTCCGTTTAACCTCTCTGACTTATATTCCCCATCTGTAAAAGGACGGAAACTGGTATAGGCATGGAGATATTTTCTTGCACATAAATTTCTGAGCAAAAACAGGAAAAAAAAAAACAAAACACAGAGGACAAAATTCACTCTCGAAATCCAATGCATTTTGTTTATTGGCAAATATGTTAGGTTTTGGGTCAAGTGTTTTTGTAGGTGGGGAGAGCAGTGTGTTCTGCACCCTGACGAGTAAAATTTAGTTATTTTTATAAAATGGCTTGATTATTTTGTAATATAAGAACATTAATAAAAAAAATAAAGTATTAAAAAAGTACTGATTTACATGGCAAAATATTAAACCCATCAAGTAGTTCACTCTCTGTGTTATGCAAAAGAGAGTCCTAGACAAACAGATTTTGCTGTGTACCTCAGGTGCTAGGTCAGTAACCCCAATGCGCTGTGGCAGGCAGGAGGAGGAGAGCAGTGCCGCATGTCCGTGTACATAGATCCCGTGAGAGTGCTACTGTGCCTGTACTGCAGTATGAGGTCCTCAATGGCAGACAGCAATCTAGATACTCTGCTTACCTATTTACAAAAGAAGTGACATTACTAATGAGATTTTGGAGAAGGTGTTGAAGATCAAACATAGATCTTGTTACTGCTATTACTATTACTGGAATTATTGTTTCTTGTTATATTTTAAAAAGATACTTATAAAATTGTCTATAAACTCGATTGGTCTGATCATATACAGCAGCAAAAGGTCATGAAGGTTCTGTCTCATTAATCTTAACCAGTGTTAAAATCTTGCAGGAGCTTTTAAAAATCCTTTCACATTCATCTACTAATTTGCTACAGAATTGAAACATCGAGACCAGAATATATTAGATGTTTTAATTTTACTGTTAATAACACATCTGGCAGGTGTCTCTGTATTGAACAAATAGCTTACAAATAAATGTTTGTCACATTTTTCTGCATGCATCCTATGGGATAGGCAGGCTAGATCAAAAAAACACATAACACCCATGTTAACATTTTCCTGTAAGTAATCCAACTTCATTGTGATACAGTAGATAAATTGCATATATTTACCGGTGAATGTATGTATATAGTGAATAATATGGCTAATGTATATTTTCGTTAAATGGAATGGAGACTGGATGTATTTGTGTAGTTCGCATGCAACATGCATATATGGATAACTTAATTCAAGGATTCATTATGAAGTTAAGATTCCTATTATTTTAGTTGTAACACTTCATGGCCAGAAATATACTGAATTTTGGGTAGAAAATTTGGTTGATTTGGAGCTAAGGTAAAAGCTGATTTTATTATTGCAGCTTTCCTAAACAGTAATAATGATGATGCAGATGATGGTGATAGCAGTAATAACAATACTTCAGCAAGTGAGCCAGTTCCTCGTCTTGACTTCATGTGTAACTGAGATCAGAATTTAACCCAGGGTCTTTCTGAATGCTAGTACAAATCATTTGTTACCTTTGCTCCCAATTACAGTTAAAATAGCCAATGTCTTGAGGTAATATAGCTAGCACAGCTGGTGGATTAGCTGGTGGGTTTGCTAATGCATTGACCTTCTTCATCTGTGTAACATGAGTTAATTTACAGGCTGACAGTAAATGCTGAAATTTGAATTGTAGCACTAATGCACCATTTTTTCATCTCTCTGTCAAACCAGACTAAAGGGTCATTTGGTGATGAGGATAATGGTTCACTTTGAAAGGGAATGAAAACCGGCTTCTGAATCTGGGGGATTCTAGATCTTGCTGCAAATAACAAGATGAACTAGGAAAAAATAGGCTTGGAAATTCCAGTAGTAATGAACCTGCAAGTCTGACTATTTGCCATGTTCTGGTACTGGTGCTGCATAGGCACACTGGAATGCTTGCCCTGACATGTTAGACAGAATAATAAAACAGCATGTGAAGTTTGGTTTTCAGACTATCAAGCCTCAAAAAGACTTTTCTCTGAAAAGTGAATCAACGTTAAACTGTTTGCTACAATGGGAACATTAAGCGGCAGTTTGTGACAAGTTTTGATTGTTTCTCTACACCCTAAGAAATACTAAACCTAAGAACTGTTGGAGACTGATTTTTTTCCTTTTTCTCTCAGAAGTGTCTTTCTTTCTTTTCTGCAGCACGGAAAAGGATATGCTAGTCACTTCTACAGGACTTACCTGAAGCAGCATGATTTGCACAAAAGTCGACCAACAAAAAGCATCAACTTTCAACTTCATTATCTTGGCCATCCAGTTCTGTCTAACTGAAGGATTTGTGTGCTGTTGGAGACATCATGGCCAACAATAGGACCTAATTGCTCTCAGCAGGCCTGAGAAATGAGTTGAAATGTGTAGAACTGTAGAAACTTCAGAGGCAACTGATCTTGCCTCTCTGATCAGTGTGTGCCTGTTTACAGCACTATATATCTTTCTCTCTCCAAAATGTCACTGAGCCCTTTAGATGTTTATATTCACCACAAGAAGCCAATCGTACAGATAAAAGAAATGTGCATTATAAATGCAATATCACTGTTTTAAACTTGACTGTTTTATATTATTTTTGTGTGATCAAGTGTTCCCCAAACTATTCCAACTTTACAAGAGAGATTGTGATCATGTTCTTTTCACCCGTGGGTCTCAAAAATGTTGTTAATCTGAGGACCCACAAAATTATCAAAGACATTCTGTAGTTTATACACCGTGTTGCAAAGTGTTTACTGTACTATTTCAAAGCTTCTAAATAAATATAAAATATATATATATTATATTATATATAATTTTCCGAAAAATGTGGTACAACTTAGTTGATTTTTAAATGGATTCATACAGTCTACACCATACACTAAAGTGAGAAGGTAATTCAGGGTTCCTAAGCTATCCTTGCTGAAAACAAAAATAAAATAAACCTTTAGTAGTACTTCCCCAATATTCGTATTTTGGTCAATCCTGTTTTTCTTGTTTAAAAAAAAAAAAAAAAGCTGTAAGCAACAACATTTTGTCTAAAAGTTGTAATGATTTTTCAATGCCAAAGATGCAGCTGTCAATATTACCAGAATGAGCGCTATGTACTATCAGAGGTATAAATCACTCTCCATTATTTTGATTATATTTCTATGGTTTTTAATTTGGAATCACAAAATCTTTTATAAGGCTCTATAAACTCACCTGTATATGTTGTTAAAAAGAACACTGGGTGTCTGTACATTTTGCAGTGTAAAATATAATGTAAGTGAAGTTAAGTATTTTAAGAAAATCATCCCAAACTCATAAATATGCATACATACATACACACACACAAATGCGCACATCTCTCTGACATAGTTTTGTGAAACTATACAAATATATTGCATAAAATATTTCTCTTGTGGCTAGGAATAGTTATTGATAGAATTCAAATTACAAAGGCAAAGTACATGCCAAACTATTGACTCTTTTATCACAAGGGAGGTTTGAAATTAGGAACATGGCACATTCTCAGCTGACCCTTCTCCCAAAAAGGGGGGTTGGCTACCATCTCTGTTGGGAAAAGGATTAAGCCCTTGCATATACTCTTTATGTTCTGTAACAATTATATGGTTTGAAATGGTATCTTAGAGCATTTCTTTTCTATGAAAGATTGAAAATGGTAAACTTTCAAAGGTAAAGTTACAAGTTATGTTCATGTCCATGGAGCTTAAGTACCATTTACTAAATGTAAAAATCTAGTAAAATGTTTTTTCTTTTTTTTTCCTTTTTTTGTATTTTTTTTTCCTGGCTGTATCTTAGTATCTGTCAAATATTGAAAACAAATGATAGAACACTGTATTGTCAAACAATGTCTAGCCAAATTTGAACAAATGCCTAGGGACAATCCAGTATTAAGACAACAAAAAAAGCTTTCATTGATTGCAGTTGAATTTGGATCATGCTGTTATGTATGAATTCTGATATCCCCACCAGTGCTACCACAGGATAAATATGCGAGAAGCAGATTTTAGCCACTACTATGTGGTTATTGAGTCTGGTTTTCTTCCTTTTGTCATTATTTTTGTTTGTTTGTTTATAATGCCAGTTTCTAGAAGCTAGATAAATCATTCGTATGGAAACCATCCAGCTAAGGAGCCAAACAAGACTCCTGACCAGTTTGTGGGAGCTCTCTGTTCAAACAGCTGGACTGAGCTCTGGAGTTAATTTCACTACTCTTAGCAAAATATCATTCTTAAACACTTCTAATGCATATTTCTAGCACATTTGTGTAACTATAAACTATTTGGGGGATCCTTTTAAAAATGTATATGCCATAGAAAACACACAAACTAGTGCCAAGAATGGCTATTGATTTGAGCAAACAATAATAGTGGAATGTTTCTCTAGCTGTAGGTAGTGGGGCTTTTAGTCACCTACATGCCTTGTTAGTTTTATGAAGAACAGCAATGAATTTTTTGACATATTCTTCACGTAAAGCCTGTTAAATTGTTGTTTCTGCTTTAAAAGCAAGTCTTTGTCCTCCATGGAACTGTTTTTTCCTTATTTCCAAGTATCTCTTCAGTTGTAGACGCATACTGTAGTGTTTATTTTCAGTCTTTGGGAAGGAAAAAAATATTTGTTTTCTTTTTTCATAATCAGTGAAGTATTTTTGTTTGATAAAACTGCCTTCACATTTGCATAGATTTTTTTTTTCTGAAAGACTTAACCATATCAAACCATGTCATTCATTTCCATAACTGAACTCCTTCAGTGAACTACGTATGTAATATACACATCTTCATATGTCCTTTCCTTTCGATAATAGAGACTTTGGTCTATGTATACATGAACATCCTTCTGAGTTCATTGGGAGAGTCTCAGAGGGAATAATGATAGGATACAGAACTGCAGAGGAACAGAAAGTTTTTAAGTACTACATCCTGGGCTCCCAAAATATTTAGACTTTTGCTGATTTCCCTAGATCACTGTGAATTTCAGTATGGTAACATTTGATGACGTGAGGTTTAGGCCACATTAGAAAATGGTACTTAGCTGTCATGTCCCAAGAGAAGTTCTGAAAAGTGTGTATGTCAGGAAAGGTTCAATCTCTTCCCTAATTATATGTGTTAGTGGGAAAGATACCTGATGCATCTAGCCACTTCCCACTGAAACTGAATTGTTCAGCATCTCCATGTATTTCATCTGTCATGCTACTAGGTGCCTGTCTGCAATGATAGGTATGTAAATGCCTTTAAACATTAGCCTTTTGTATTTGCCTCTTCCTTGAAGCATATGTGATACAAATGTCTAAGGATTCTGATTCCCATATCGGACAAAAAGCAAACTGAACTTGGGGGAAAATATTTAGATTGAATATTACAGAGGAATCTATATCCATAAGCTGAAATAGGGAAGGTTCTGAAACCACCTTCATTAAAGGATTTCATGAATATTTCAAAAAATACCTGTCAGGGATGATGTAAGTGTACTTAAACTTGCCTCAAAGAAAAGGCATGAACTAGCTTCTCAGTCCTGTCATTCCATAATTTTCCTAGTAGGGCATATTGAGCTTCGGAGGATGTTATCTGTACACAGCTGTAGGAATAAGGACATTCTATCCTTCAATTAGGTATCAGAAGCAATATTTAATGTTTAAATTTGCATAAAATTTATGAACGTAATAGAACAAGCTGTGTGAAGAACTTCCTGTGTTGTAAATTAAAGTTTCAGCACAGGACAGTGTTTTATAAAGGAAAACAAAATGAAATCAGATACGTTTTGTTTTGTTTTGTTTTGTATTCCTGATTTAGATATGTAGCAATGGATACCTAAGCAGCTTGCCTGTTCAATTTCTTCCAAACCAGTGTTTAGTTTCTTCCAGACTGATTATTCCAAAACTGAGAAATACTAAAATATTTCACTTTTTGAAATAAAATTTGGGGTATTTAGTGTAGGTTTTTACTAAGCTGCCTACTAAGAGAAAAATAAAAATAAGTATTTCCAATAATATATTCTCAGCTTATTTGAACAAGGTGTAGTGATTTTTCAACAGTATTGTTGCAAAACTAAGTGGAATGACAGTGCACAGATATATATAATTTGTAAAAATTATGCTTCCTGCATTATAGTCACTATATATGTGTGTGTTGGGGGGGTATGTGTGTGTGTATATAATGATAGTTCAAAATCTGGTAAATTGCCACTGGATTTTTTTCTTACAGGAGTACACTCTTATCAGTAAAAGCAAAGAGAAGGGTAGAAACACATTTATGATATTAGAAAATTAGACTTGTCCCTTAGTGTAGAATGGAGTTTTGTATTTGGTATTTGAATTCAGCCCCTTCTTCATACATTACACCCACAATCAATTCAGCATTTGATTTTAAAAATTTTACCTGCTCATAGTAGACTTTTTTTTTTTCTTTTTCTTTTTTTTCTTTAAAGTACTATCATTCCTCAGGGTAAAAGGTGGATAAATAGATAGTCTTCCTAGGCTGATAAATTGTCATTGCAATTTTGCAAGGCTGTTAAATATTTATATGTCTTGTATGGAGAAAGCTGATCATATCCTGCCATTGTTCCTTGTTCAAGTCTTGAGTTCTATGGCATTGGGACTTTTTGATTAAAATCTATACAAAGGCGTAGGGGCCAAAATGAGCATCTTTGATATGCATTTAGTCATAGCACTTTGATTGCAAAGCATTAGCATCAGATCTCTACGAAGAACAGGAAGTTGTTCGTTCTATTTGAAATAAAGTAAAAGGCAGCCAGTAAGACTTTATTATTATGTTATGCTATGGGAAATTCTGAAACAATTAAGTCCATTGCACTGATCCCTACAATCAGAGCTCAAATTTGTCTTAAAGAACTCCTTCACTTTTTTTGTCTCTAATCTGCTAATCTGTCTTGATATGAAATGGATACATATATACAAACAAATACACACATCCATTAAAATTCATTGCTGAGCATCTGTGTTTTTGTAGATATCCTCATATGTAAGAAATGAGCAAGAACTAACTTGGACAGCTTTCTTGAATTGAAATTGTTTTTGAAGTTGAATTTGTTAATAAAGTTCATGATATTGTATGTTGGCTGAGACATCAGGAAAAATGAAATCTATGTGGGTGTAGTTCTCCAGAAGGCAAATGCTTCATTTAGGAAGCATCCTGTCAAAAATGTGTAAATGTGAGTGCTGGAAATCTTGCTGAGTCAAGATGAAACATACTGTGCTAAAACTTTCTTGTTCTCTGTGTCAGCACTGATTAAAATGTCCTCTGGATGTTAACCACTGTAGTCATTCTGAAGACACCAAAAATGGCAAACAGGGTTCAAATGATGTTTACCAATCATACTGAAGAGAGACAAAGACAAAAAGGTGAATATGTATTAGAATATTTATTTATATTTTATATTATGTTATACAGTAGGGAAAATTCAGTTAAGCCAAGCAATTAATGAAACAGTATGCTTCCAAATATGTGCATTTCAAAGATTAAAGTTCGCCTCATGATTAGCTTAAAAGCATATTTTGGATAACTCATCTTTGAGTTGCACTAAGAGCGAGGAGTAATGTATTGTATAACAATGCCTTATGAGAACATGATAAAGTGAATGTAACCATAACAACCTTAAGTTTTAGAAGTCTTGGATTCAAACATTCAGGTTGCAAAACTGCACTGTATTTTATATGCATCAGAGCCTAATTCCATTAAAGGCAATGGTCCAAGCCGCAGTGATTTGAAGGAGAGCAAAAGGAAGTTCTCATTTCTTTCTTTATGCACATGCATTTTTAAGCAAGAACAGCTTGCAATAAAATTATTTGACACCAAAAAAAAAAAATGGGAAACTTCACTAGCTCTGCTTTTAAGAACCTGTGCAATCGAGTTCTGAAATTTGGATGTTGCTATATGTCAGTTTAAAACAGACATCTTTCTAGTGATTTTATCTTAAAGCAAAATAATGAAATATGTTAAATGACATCTCTGTTCAGATTTCCTAAGAAGACCGAAACAGAAATGCAGTCCTGAAAAGATATATTCGTGTTTTTAAAATGCAAATGGGCAAAGAATAAAAAATTCATTGAACCAGAGTATTCTCACACTGCCAAACCTGGTGGTTGAAAATGTGAACAAAGCAAGTAAAGAAAATACCAGCCCCAACAAGTAATGTTTCCAAAAGTTTTGCTTTGGAAGGTAACAAATTTCCTAATCACATCATCTCCTTTCAGGCCTAGATGGAAAGATGTATCCTATCAACGTTTCTGGTCTCACTTTTACTTGGAGTATAGACATACTAGAGGGTCTCCGTGTGTGGGCAGGTAGGAGTATTCCTGTTCGACGAGAATAAAAAAAGAAAAAAAAAAAAAAAAGAGCTAAATGAACCCTGATGTCAAAACTAAATATTAATTCCACCTCCATCACTACAACTATTTTACATATGTATCAGATTAATTTAGAGCAAGAACTTTATGGGATGCTGACAGGAGAGCAGTGGTGTGGGACTGTTCCACCACGAAGAAGACAGAGAGTGCTCAGCTTTTCCTAGTCTCACAGATGACATTAATTGGTACTTAAATAGTGCTTTGTTCAGGAACATAAATATCATGAAAAAGAAAGATTTCACCATGAGAGCAATATATTTGTTGTGGCTTATGCTATCTGCAAAAAAAAAATGATGAATGCAAGCAAACATTATCCTGCTCAAACCCCTGAAGATGAGGCTAAATGATGCCCTTGGAGCTCACAGCCATTCAGTTTTTGTTAGAGGCTTGGTTTGATTTATATTCTGACTGGCAACAAAGAAAGAAGCCAGAGAGTGAGCGCTGGAACTAGAAGATAGTTAATTAATACAGTCCAGGGAGAAAATGCAGTATACCTTGTATTGATATAATTAAACCTCACTGAGCTTCTGGAAAAAAATAAATAAATAAATAAATAACCGACAAAGAACAGCTCCTTGATACTCCATGTACACATCTAAATTAAAACAGTCACAGCTGAGTTGAAAAATAGCTGCAGGTGATATATCATAGTCTTTCTTACACTATTGCCAGGGGCCAGTGGGGGCCAGCCCCCAGCACCAGGCACCTCCTGGGGGACAGGGATGAGTTGGGCCTGAGGGCAGGGGTCAGGATCAGGCCCAATGAGGGGGATAGAGGTCAGAGACAGCATATGGAAACTTATATTAAGCTTGCCATTTTTAAATTTGGTTATTAAATTGCTGTTGTCAGGTCTTGTGTTTCAGTCTCAGGTTTATTTCATTTTATTTAGCAAATCTGATCCAAGAAGTAGCACTTACACTAGGGAAAAGCAGGAAGTTTACCATTTTCTTTTTTACCTAACTCATTTCCAGACCTCCGCTGTTCAGCAATAAGGGTATGAAAAGTCATAACAGAAAGTATTTGAAATCTGCACGGTGTTTTACTGGGCTGAGGAAATTTCTTTCCTGTTTCCATTCTATCTGCAGTAAGCTGGAAAGCACCATTTGCACACAGACTCATCAGGTTTTTAATTCTTCATTTGCAGAGTGAAATCTACAAACTCACTGAACACACTGCTAATGTGCACAGATCCAAAACTTTAGGAAATAATAATAATACAAAATAATCTGTCTTACTTTTCTCATCCAAAAAAAAATAACCTTTAGCAGTGGAAAATGTATGCATAGCTGGAAAAAAAAAAAAAAAAAAAAAAAAAACACATTAATTTCCAAGTTAGATTTCTATTGACTGCTGTTCTGTGTGCTTTATATCCTTTATTAGTAAGCAAAATATACTCCAGTGTTACAACAGATGCCTGTATCACTATCCTTATTTTACTGAAGCATAACTGAGAAATTTCATAATGCAGTTTATTGCAGAGGCGGGAATAGAACCTAGTTCCTAAATCAAAATAATAAGAAAACCCACCACCAACAGTGATTATAATATAAAATAATGTAAGCCCACATGGGTGCTACAATACTGAGATCTCCCCACATGCAGGTTAATGAGCTAACTAGCAGTCTAGAGAGCAATATGCAATTTGGTGCCCTTGGTCTCACTGTCAAAAGAATATGTAATTATTCTTTGCAAAATGGGACAGCTTCAAAGACAGCAATGAAGAGCTCTTCATCTTTCCACTCAGAACCTAAATCCTTCTGGATTTGATGATTAGGGAGGGCTGGGAAAAGAAAATTGGGTCTAGATCCCATCGTATAAAAGAAGCATTTGTCCTCAGGGGCCAACGTCGTGGGTGAATACTACTATCAGTATGGTATAAAAAGGGCCTCCATCAGCACTTCTTTCTCTGGCAGTTTTCTGTTCAATATATGTCTTCTCAGAATACCTAAAAATAGGATCCTTCAGAAAACCCATGATGTTAAGGACTACGTACCTGAAATTACCAGAGCAGGTGACATGACTTCTGGAGTATTTTTTCAGGATGTGAGAAATCTGTATTCAGTTCTCTGTCTCAGATAATCCAATTTAGAAGAGTTTCTAAAGTATTATCTCCCATTTTGCTTTTCCATTTTACAAATGCACCTTTTCTTGGTGCAAGAACTAGGCATATGTGGCACCTTCTACAGATTATCACTCATTAAATATAGACTCATTTGGTTGCTCTCCAATGAGTACTTAATATTTTATACAATTTTTTATTCTGCTCAATAGGTATTTGTAGCTGGCATGCAGAGTGGTGCTAGGCACATTACAGAACCATTAGAGAGCTTGCCCTCTTGCCTAAAGGAGAGGGCAAGAGAGCAAACCACATCTGACGTGTTAGTCATGTAGATGAATGTTTTATTGGAAAATACACAAGGCATAATGGTGGTAAGGGCAGTCTAAAAATCTGATACTAAAAGAAGACATTACTGGGAAGAACTTAGCTGGTATTTGCCTGGCGGATGTTGAAAAGTTCAGAGATTCTGGACAGTTGGATACATTCCCAGAAGGTAAATCTTTCCTAAGTCATCCTATAGAGGTCAACAGAATTACTGTATCAGTTAAGCTGGGAAACAACACTTCTTCTTCAGTGTTTCCCTGGCGTAAGTATCTGGACATTATAAGCTGGATATATATATATTAAAATAAAATAAAATAAAATAAAATAAAATAAAATAAAATAAATAAAATAAAATAAAATAAAATAAAATAAAATAAAATAAAATAAAATAAAATAAAATAAAATAAAATAAAATAAAATAATAAAATAAATGAGGTTTATGGAACTACTGTTATAAAAAGAGGATTTATTCACCCCTTCAACTCTCTGGAACTACTCTGATGGCCTCAGACACCTCAGGGCTGTGTCTGATCCCAGTTCCCCTCACTTCAGGCCTGATGCTGACCTGCACCAGAGGCCAATGTCCCAGCCCTCAGCCCCTCTGTGCGCAGACATTGAGAGGCCATTGCTCCCAATTCTCCTGCAATCCCATTACCAATACA
This sequence comes from Anas platyrhynchos, assembly GCF_047663525.1. NCBI lineage: Eukaryota > Metazoa > Chordata > Aves > Anseriformes > Anatidae > Anas > Anas platyrhynchos. The sequence goes on along the minus strand of NC_092590.1, from coordinate 42,561,393 downwards.
TGCCTGTCCAACCTGTTCTTACAGACCGTGCTGCTGCCAGGCACAACATGCCTCTGTTGTAGAAGAGATACTCCAAAGAGGGTGGGAAAAGGAACATTTCATTTTGAGATGGGCTTTTATTTTGATAGTTTTATTTCCTTGCTGCTGTGTTATTGTAAACTACTAGAGTATTTAGACTGCAGAATTATGGCTATTTCAAATAAATCAAACATTTCCTGTGCATTTGTTGTCAGTAATGTTCCTCAAGGTCCTTTTTCTTCCTTCTTGGTCTTGATCTGCTCTTGCAAAGAAAAAACTTGTACCTATAACAGTTCTGTCTCTCCCTTTCCCCAGTTTTCTCTTCCTCCCAAGACATTTAATTTGGCTTGTCAGTAGCTTGAACAAGTAACATAATTTCTTAGCTGTAGGAAACAAATGAAAATAAATTTATTTGAAGAATTTTTCTGACTTTTTTTTTTTTCGGTATGCAGGTGAAATCCTCCTTCAACTCCAGTTTATTCTAAATAATTGGAGAATAAAAGTAGGTTCTCAGTCCAGTGTGTATTTCTGTGATACTAGTTTACTACAGGTGGACATCTTGCCCTGCTGGGTCCATTGTAAAAAAAGGTAGACCAACCCATTAATCAAAATACCAAAAATCTAGTTAGAGATACAGTTTTATAGCTCAGTGAATATACATAAAAAAATCAATGAATGCAAACTGAATTTAAAAGTGAGATGTTGGGTTGTCCCTCTAGAAGTTACAGTACAGAACTCAAACTAGTTGAAAAGAAATGGCATAATATTAAGAGTATATCTGAATTAATTCCTTTGTGCTCCTGATGTAAACTGGTTATAGCAGAAGTCTGTCAATTTTTCAGCAGCCCCCCAGACTATATTGCCTCTAGGCAGTATTGCTAGAAGTTAAGATCTCTCCCTGCTCCCATCCTGCTCCCACGACTGGTGTTCCCCTAGAGACTTTGATAGGAATGGGACAACAGTGACTGTTCTGCCTTGCTGCTGGGGAGTTTCCCTCTTTGGATCAATTCTGTATTTTAACAACCTGTTCTATTCCTTCTGCACTTTCACTCACATACAGAAGCTCAAATGGGAAAAAATAGCTTACCTAAAGGATCAAAACCTCAGAAAGCATTGAACCCTTAAATAATATGGAAGATCACAAGAAGCCCCTTCAAGTTAGAAGAATCTGCTCGTCACCTTGAATTATGTCAGCACCATCCTTCTCTTTATTCCCCTTAGAGTGTCTGGAGTCAAAGACAAAATGGCATAACAAATGACACTCTGTGGCCTGCTGCTTTCTGGCTGCCATTTGTATGTTAAATCACTAGCAGCTGTCATGATCAAAAAGAGTGGGAAAGTCGGTGTTGGAGGGGAAGCGCACACACACACAAATGAGGGCTTGATTCCTTAGGGGAGGAAAGCAATATGAAATACAGATGGAGTGTTGTAGACAATACAGGTGATGAATGAGTAACTCACAATGTTGTGAAAGGAGCGCGGGGTAAGTGCTTTATAAGCATCATTTACATATCTCAGTACTTCTGTACAAATTTGTATTGTGCATTGCCTCTCAAAAAGCAAATGGAAAATGCCTTTAAATGTCAGGTGTTTTTATTAGGATTGTTTATATGTTCTTATGCTGTACAATAGTTACTACAATTAGCAAAAGTTTGCAGTCTGAGAAGGTTACAGCTAGCCGTCATATCCGTGGCACTGTGCCACCTGCACCTTAGCAGAGTGAGCTCACTTCACTTGGGCTTCACCATGAAGGCACTTTGTGGTTCCCTTTCTTTGGATGAGCAGGAGAGGCAGAGCCCCAGAGAGCAGACCATCAGCTGGTCCTTACCTATGCTGAGGAGAGGTTCCTTCATAACTTGCAACCAAGAATAAATTAATTGTTGAATGTATTTTTAATCTGAAAATACTTTCAGATTTACTTTTTAATACTGCATCTCCGAAGCCTGATTTTAAGAATTTCTGAGCAGGTACAGTGAATTTTTCTTCCTCCCTTAGCTGCATATTTATGCAATCCATGCTGAGCACTGTTTTTCAGGTAGGAACTTATGCATGAAATAGCATTGAATTCCTCTTGTTTGCAGATTGGATACCTTTCAACCGATTGAGTCTCACCTGCTACAGCTGTTAGCACTTGACTAGAAAGTGTCTTTCCTTGATGGCCTGTCACTCTTCAAGAGAGATCCTTCCCTTTTGTTCATAATCTCTGCACAGCATTGCTTTCTCTTTGTTAGACGGATCACTTCTCCGGAATTCACAATCTTTAATAAACACATCATCAACAAAATGCTTTCATCTTTTCTTTAGATTTTGTAACATCTCTAGAAATTATTTTTCTCCTTCTGCATGCTTTGCATAAACTTGTCAGCAAATCTGTTTACATCATTCTCAAGGAGCTAAAGTTTTTACTTTTTTTTTTTTTTTTTTTAAAGCTTTGTTCTTCTCCCAGCTCAGTAACTATTCATCAGATGACTTGCAGTCTTTGGCACTGTTTTTTTAACCACTCACCATGACAATTGAATTGATCATACATATGCTCAGGGCTCAGATATCCCACTGTTATCATCAGCATAAAAGAAAAAATCTAAGATATGGGGTTTTATTATATGCAAAATACCTATAGCAGAGTTTTAAATTCAGTCTTTAGCTTTACCATTGTGTTATAGATTGACATAATCCAATATCCCCACACAAAATACTTGTTAATTGCATTATATGTTAAAATGTATATGTTAAAAGATTATACATTTCATAAGAATTCTGCTTTGTATTGCAAGTATGTCATCTGTTGATGAACAAAAATATATCAATACAGTGTATCAATATATGGATTTCTCACTCATACTTGGTTTGGGATATCAGATTTTCATTTATCTATCAGTATCTGTAAAACAAGAGCCCAGAGGAGACCCATTCATAGCCACCTGTGGTTACTCAAAATGAGTAATTGTGTCTGACATACCATTTGGGTGCTGGAGCCCTTACCTGGGACCGTACTTAGTCTTGCACCAAGGAAACCTGATGGGTTTCCTTCACATCACCACCATATGCTTGTATTAGGGAATGCACAAACACACTAATATAAGGTGGCCTTACCATACTCATCTTACAATTTAATTATGAGAGTGAAGAGCAGATCTTAAGAGTTTCAAACAGAGGATCACAAAGGAAAATACCCAACACTGAGAAGCAGGAACCTAATCTACACAGTACTGAAATTTGTTAGTACCCATCCAATGTGCGTCAGAAAGATAGCCTGCTGGCAGAGTATGAGCAGGGATGTTGAAGAAAAGTTGAATATTACAGCTTTTCTCAAAAGAAATATCAGGCCAGAATTTTACTACTTGTGTAAGATTCAGAGATCTGCCTGGGGACTCAGAGCCTTCAGAAGTAATGAAGATGAAACCCTGATTTTAAGGTGTAGCAGGCCTTTTGGAAGCTCGCAAGTTTGAACTGCGGTTTTCATGTTATAGCCCAAATCCATCCCATCCAAGATTAGATGCTGATGTCAGGTGAGCAAATTAGGATATAGCAGTAAGGTGGTAAGTAGCTCAGGGATAGAGAGAAGACTATCGGGGGTAGCTGAAATTGAAACAGCCCTGAAACAACTGCTGGAGCTGCTTACCTGGCTAAGAGGGAGCTACAGATAACTATGCTCCAAATTCTGATGCTTCATTTAAGTGCCAAAAAGTCCATAAAGTAAGTTGAAGCGTAGGAGCTCTGTCTTAAGTCCCAAGGCAGAGAGTCTTCTTCAGAGGCTGTACACTGATCAAAGAAAGCTGCATTTTTAAAACTTTGGTCAAAAAAAGTAATTATGACTGAATGGTATGTTCAGGTGCTGGAGCCCATGCCTGGGAAGCAGCATGTCCATGGTCTCTCTCCATCCATGAGCCTGGTGGGTTTCCTTCACATCGCCACTAGGCGCGCACGACACAGTGAAGTGGGGTGGCTGCACACTGGCCCATTTTGGAGAGCAGTGAAGTACATTTAATCGCCCTTTTCTCTTGGGACACACAATCCAAAACAGGTGTCAGATACTAATTAGGCAGCCAGTAGTACTTGAAACTATAACCTGTTGTGAGGCTATTAATAGTGAAGCTGGAGCTTTCTTACTAGTACTGAAATATTTATTTATTTTTATACATTTTAATTGCTGCTAACCATTATTTTAAAATACTAGACAGCAGCTAAAGTTTTAAATCAACAACACAAACTCAAATAGTTGCTGCAGTTCATTATTAGCTTGGAAGAAAACAGAGCAACGATTATTTCCCTAATTGTCCTTAAAGTCATTATTACATATGCAAGTACAATTTGGTACTCTCCAGAGTCTTTCCCTCATTACACTGTGTGATTCACTAAATTACACGATTGTGATTAGTGCGGCAATCGGTGTCCAAGTGGTATCAGGCAACTACTGGGCTCCTTTTGCGGAGGTCAATTTAATTACATTGTGCATGACAGAAACCAGGCCAACTGAGTATTGCCTTTGCCACCAGCAATTGACACCTGAGTGTTAATGAGCTGGTAATTAAGAGTTGGCACAGACAGGCACATTTTAGTGTTTGGGACTGGGATTACCATATGCTTCAATGCTTCTCTGCTAAAAGCCTGAAGTTATTCATTTTCTAAAATATACAGGATTTTTAAATAAAAGCAAATTATTGCATTTCCAAATAACAAGCAAGAAAACACTTTTAATCAGGACTGAGTGCTGACTCTCATGAACTTCTGAGAAATCCTCTTTCTACTCCTAATCTTTTTGCCAGCATTTTATTTTTTGTAATACATGTTTACCAATACATGCTCACACTAGACTTGCTTATAATCAAGGGGATGTTCTGAAGTTTATTTAAAAGTAAACAATCATTGTTATTAATTTTACCACAGTTTGGCCTAGAAAATTTAATCAGGGCTAAATCCATATTGAAAGAGCTTTCTTGCAATTTATAAATCAATCTTTCTCAAACAAGAGAATAAACAAAGTTGAAAAACAGTAACAGACGTGCATTTTATTAATAAAGCCTACACATACAGAAACGGTACTTGTATGTTTCCTGTTTTAATGTTGATTTCCCTGAGCTGTTCCAGTATCTTTGAGAGTCCTGACCATTGTAACACACTATTATTAAAATGAAATCTTGAGGTCCAGACCCTTCACAATATCGCTTTATAAAAAAATCATATATCTCCACATTTCTAAACATCCTGGATGCAAATTCTCTGATTATTGATATAATTAATGATAATGATATTGGTTTTAACATTCTGGGAAGGTTTTCTCAGACAACCAATAAATACCAGTGTTTTAAGGTCTTAGAAAAACAAAGAGTGTCTTTGTCTGCAGTATGTTACCTACATTACCTACATAGCATGAGAAGAAAGGTGAAAGGGGTGGCTGCTTTTGCAGAAGTTGCTGTGGGAGAATAAAGCAAGCTCATCTGGAGTGACTTTCCCAGGGCCTTTATGCTACTTTGGAAACAACCTCTACATACAGTCTAAATTTATGAAGAAGAAACTGAGGAAGGAGACTGAGTTTGGAGAACCAAAAAAGTGAGTGGCACAAAAGAGAGAGTATGATGACAAGCTGGAGGGGAAGACGACTGGAAAATTAGAAAGAGAGAGAAGGAAAAGGTATATGGCAGAGAAACCACCTCTGAAACATAACCACAGAAAACACAATCCCAGGAAAACTAGAAAGAGAGTATGAATCTGTATGGTAGGGAAACCACCTCTGAAACATAATGCCAGAAAAGCAGTGTTACAAGTACATGATTAAGTTGCAAATATTCCAATTTTAATTTATTGTAATTTTCCTCAAGTCCTGTAACTATATGAAGCTCAACTTTAAATTAAAGAAAAAATATATTTGTCGTAGAGATTTTAAGCCAAGTATGTAAAGCTAGTAAGGTAAATTAAAAACACTCTAATGATTTGTAGGCCTTTTAAGAAATTTGATGAGGTTAATACTCTATGTTCAGTGCAAGGAATATTATGAACCAACTGCTCTCTATGAACCAGCATATATAACATTTGTGGCTACAATTCCCGTATCTCAAATCTTAGTATATAATAGAGCAGTATGATGCAGTTAAAGCAAAACAATTTTATGTGGTTCATTATCAATTTATAGTGAAGATTTTTTATTTTTTTTTTTGGGGGGGGGGAAGAACTCTTGATAGATTTACCTATTTAAAAGACCTCCTATATCTCTTCCATGATGTGTTTAGCAAGTGATGTTTCTACAGACTGCTCCTTCCTCAAGAGCTAGCAGCAGCCCACAGGGAGGAAGGTGGGGAAACTCTCCAGCCCTTCAAAGCTCACTTAAACAAGCAAGCCTTGCAGCATGCCTTTAGGTCAATAAGGCGCAGGATAACACTCGAGGAGAGAGCAATCTTTGAAGCTGTGGGCCCCTTGTAACAGCTACATTATTTCATAGGTGAAGACTGATTCAGTACAGTGGCTTAGACAATTTTCCATTGGCTTTACAAATCCACAGACTGTTCACATCAGATGAAAAATGTATTAACTACTGAATCTAAGTTGTGGGATTTACTTCTAATTTTCTTCTTTCGAGGAGTTTGCTTTTTTTCTGCGGAATCCTCTGTAGGACATATAGCCTTTTATATGCAGATTGCTATAATTATGCTTTGAAATAGCTTTGAATTCCCAGTGGCTTAAACTGAGAACATGAAAGGGCAAATGTTACGCTGAGCTGAAGGATATGAAAGTGGCACGTACATCAATCTAAAATGAGATATAGGGACGAACAGCTCTTTACACAGGGACGCCAGCTCTTGACAGCTTATTGAAGGATCTCTGCAGCCACGGAGGCTGTCTTGGGTAGCACGAAAGCGCTGCCTGGGGATAGCTTATCAGCTTATATTTTTCTTTTTAATACCAAAAGGTGAATCAGTGCTACACACGGTGGGAGGAACAGGCTGCCGTGGAAGCTGTTATCCTCCCCACTGCTGGCCAGTACTGCCTCATGGCTCCAGAAGAGAAACACAGAAACACGATATTTGTGATATAATTAAAGTATAAAAAGGGATAGCCCCACGAGGCCCAGGGCCTGAGGCCAGGCGGTCCCCACTGTGGCTGGACAAGCCTGGTGGTAAGGGGTCAAGGACCAGCTGGGGCTCAGACATGGGCCCCTCACATCTTCTGCCAACAAAGCAGTCCCTGCCTCCTTGCTGGGTGAGATGGGGTTTGCAGGAAATTGAGGGGCCCAGTGGCCTGGCCTGCTCTGCAGGAGCAGCTCCCAGCTGCCCTACATGGCGGGCCCACATGGGGGCTGCCAGCCCGCCACCATGGCTGCACCAGCTCCTCCACACCCCTGTCCTGCCTTCACTCATCTTCATCATCACTTCACCTGCCATAAAGCCCACAGCCACGTGTTGACATTTTTATTAATTTATCTAAGATTGAGTGATCCTGCAAATGATAGTGTGGGCCTGTATTTTCCACACAACACAGTTGTCTTCCTGGCATGCCTAAGGATGAGGCAGCAGGGCAAGAGGAATGGGAAATGTACACACAACTATTCCAGGTGCCGTTATTTTACCAGCATTAAAATAAAAAAATAAATAAAAATTACATTGGAAAAGTAGTTACCGATCCATTATTGAAAAGTCATGCAATTTTTTTTTCCTGTGAATGGAAATACACCAGGTTCTTTTATATGTAAAGTGTTTTCTCATGTGTATATTTTAATGCAACCAGCTAAATTATGTGCATATATATTCCATTTTTGTTTAAAATGCATTGTCTACAGAATTGGTGGTTTTTTTTTGTTTTTTTTTTTTTCTTCCATTCATGGGCACGTAGGAGGGATTTGCATTCAGATCCTCAAAAACAACACTTGTAGGCTTTTTAAAATTAATTCATTGAGGCGTACAGAAATACAAAGTGTGGGGCTCAGCATGAACCTCCCGGGCTCTCCCTGTTTCCACCAGGCCCCCCGGGTCCTCACCCCGCTCCCGGGCAGGGAAGCAGCGGGGCCGGGAGCAGCAGGGGGGCTGCGGGAAAGCTGTAGAAGGGGGGAAATGGCTGCTGTCGAGCCAGGGCTGCTCTAACGGAGCAAAAACTCCTCTCGGGCAGATGTTGGCCATCAGCCGGTGCTGTTGCAAGGCACGGAGGGGCGGCGCGACCCGGCGGTAGGATGGGGGGGGGCGCGCTGCAGCGTGGGCTGGGCCGCAAGGGCAGAGGTGAGCTCTCAGGGCTGTTCTGCAAAAGGGTGAAAGTACGTTGAGGGGGTGTTAAATCTGGGGGTAGGAAAGGGCCAGGAAGGATTACGGCGTCCCTGTTTGATGTGTAGGGTTTTGTGAGACTCTGGAGAAGTCTAACGGGCTGCAGGTTTCAGTTTGGGACAGCGCTGCCACTGCATGTGTCTGCTGCAGGTGAGTGGGACCTGTCTTTGCCACTGAAGCCTTTGGCTTTTACACAAGGTGGCTTTGAAATAAAAATAGGTTAGACAGTAAAAATAGTTAGTCTGGCCTAATGCATGTTGGTCAGGGCAAACTGCTTCAGCTGGGCTCAAAATAAGGTGCTGAAAATAAGGTGTTGGAGGGAGCCTCTCAGGGGGCTGTAAGAGCAGATTAGCTAATATACTCTAAAGGCCTCAAGGAAAACCCTCTCCTTAGGAGTGAGTAAAAATTAAAAAAAAAAAAAACGAAAACAAAACAAACCAAAAAACAAAACAAACAAAACAGATGATGAGGTACTATAATAAGGGGCAGGGGATGGGCTTGGAGTGCTGTAGGGCTATGTTTCTGAATGTTACTGTAGATGCATTTACCTTCAAGCCTGTATCGGGAATTGGACCTCAGTGCTTTTTTTTTTTTTTGGTTGATTGGCAGAAACCAACCTCTGTGCTCTTCTTATTGATATTACTCTGAAAATAGAGGCATAATAAATAATGAAGTAGAGCTGAGTAAAAAAAAAAATACCTACTTTGGAGGTAATACTTTCTGAATCTTGAAATTATTTATGTATACTGATGAAAGCTTTTTTTTTTTTCTTTTTAAGAGTGAAACAATGGTAGATTTACTTTGACAAAGCACAGAATGAAGCCATTTCAGAACCATGCTCTGCACCAGCCAAGTGGCGGGGGCAGCTGTATGCCAATTCAGTAAATATTCCTCATGCCTCCTCCCCCCCCCTCTTTTTTCCATTCCACCTCCATAAAAAACCTCTATCTTGATCTAGCTAGCCAGTTTGAAAACTAATGGATAGGCCAGCTGAAAACCTTAATTTTCCTTCAATATGTGAAAATGGACTATTTGTGTTCAGATGTTGTAAAGGGGGAAAAAAAAAAAAAGAGAAAACTATATGTATATTAGCACTTGGTTACATAATAGCTGGATGTGTTTAACAGTAACTGGATTTTCTGTTAGTTTTGTATAGCTTGAAGAGAATTGTAGTAGTTATGGATGTTTGAGAGGTTTAGAAATGTTACAAATATTCAGAATGCTGCTCTATGATAGATATGCTATGTAGAGTAGCTCACCAAACTTTTTTGATTGCACACTCCTATCATTAAAAACGTTTTGAGCACAAACTTCCAATATTTGTATACCTATTTATAAGCTACATACTAGTGTGTTATGTACATTATAAAAAATAGGAAGAAGATGAGATAATAGTGCAATAAACACTACTTACTTCATTTAGTAATGGTTCAAAAATATCTTTCTGCTGCATCCTGGTGGATTGTCTTGCCTGCTCCCAGGGGTGTGCACAACCCACTTTGGAGACCACTGGTTTAGAGCATCTTTATAGTTTACTGACTAAAGAAACCAACTCTGGCAGTATGGTAAAAGTCAGTAAGTGATAATGTCACTTGCTTCAAGTGGTTTTAGTAATGTAGGGTTCATTGTTCTATTTCAAACATCCTCTTTTTCCTTCATCCTTTCTCTGTATTCAAATTCTTCACTAGGTTATCAGCTTCATGAGGTTAAGTATCCTAATTCAAATACCCTGGCAGTGAGAACTGAATTTGGCTCAGCTGTGGAAATACTTAATGAACTTAGTTATACCCTTTCCTATGATTGTTATCTTGCAACTGCTTCCAGAGTTCAAGTTCTATGAAGGCTGAGAAAGTTTTAATGAAGTTCTTAAATAGCAGCAGTAGCTGAAAACTTGGATATTTAAAGCTTTTGACAGGATCTGGAGATCAAGACCTATTAACTTACGGGAAATCAGACACAAATTTGTATATTGAAGTTCATGCATATGTTCCACTGTCTTTTTTATGTGGTAGTTCGTTTCTCAACTGAAAGCTTTTTCAGCAGTAGAAAAAAAGTGATGAGAACGTCAGTTTGAACAATTCATTTTCTTTTCTATAACGGCCAAATTTCAGGCAGTGGGAAGCAAGAGGGAACTTAATGAGAAGTCTGATTTAGCTGATAAGATCTTCTATCTTAAAAATTACTTGGTGTAGGCAGTGGGATTGTCTTTTGCTTTTAGTGAAGGAAATTATTTAAAAAACAAAAGTTGTCCTTAGTCCACATCTTCAGAAAATTACATGAAAATCCTCAAGAAAATGAGAAAGCAGCAGGACATATATTCTCATTCTGAAAGTGAGTCCTTGCTCTCAACAGGCAGGCATGCAATAACTTTGTATACCCTATTGCATGAAGATGATACGTTTATCAGTGTTTAGGAATAATGACATGTTCATCAGCTTACTGGTCCTGTAACCTCAATTTATCCAGTGTCTGATGTGTACTTCAAATGGCTAAACTCAAAAAAAGCGGAGATAATGCATACCCACTCCTTAATGCAGCGCAGTGTGGGAAGTCCTTGAGCTAGCTGGGATGAGAGAGGTGCAGATGCCTCCAATGTTAAGTCCTTCCTCAGTAAGTAGTGTTCTCTGTTCATGTTTACTTGAATATATCACTGCAGAATATGTATGTGTCAATGTGTATGTGAATCATATTTTGGGGTTCATAGTTTAACTTTTATTCATTACATAGGAAACCTGGAAAACAAAGTTCTGATTTGGGCAATTATATCACAAACTGGCATCAGGAGTTCAGACAGTGTTTTAGACTGTGAGAGGCTAAATATTCAAAGTGCAGTTTAAGTAAGAACTCAGAGGTAACATGTTCAGGGTGGCGTGGTGTGTTTAGCTGATCAGGTGAGCCGAACAGTCTATGTTATGTTAAGTTGTGGCTGGACAGGAAAGAGGAACAGTTCCAGTATCCTGGCTGCTGCGGTACTCCTTGTTATGTTTAACTTCCACTGGAAAGGAAAAGAGGCAGAAGTTGCTTTCCTAGCGTGCGCACGCTGGGGAAGGTTCTAGAGATCACAATGAAGTGGTGAACCAGTGCGATGTGCACCAAGGAGAAAACCTGCTTTCAGCAGGGAAAAGCTGGCCAAGCCAGACTTCAGGAGTGATGAAAGATCTCACAGAGACCCAAGAGAGGGTTGTCTGATGTTTGCTCAACCTGGGGAAATGCTGAAAGCTGTTGGACTGGCAGCCAGGACTGGGAGGGACCCCTTCCAGTATTTCAGAGATGTGAGAAGTAGGAGGGTGAGGTCTGTCCTCCATTACCAGATTTTATTTTATTTTTTTTTAATCTGATCACCCACAGGTTTTAAGATTTTTCTGTTTATGTGCATTTTGCAAAATGATGTCGTAGAGAATTCTAATAAAACACTGTCTGAGACTATAAGCCTGTTCTCTTTGAAGAAGAGGCATAAAAAGATTAGTCAGTCACCCTTCCAAGTCTTGTTGAGCTGAAGTCTCAGTATGGTTCTGAACTTTGTTTCAACCTGAACTCCTTCATTTAAAGTAGTAATAGAGAATAACTTTGAGTGGAGAAGAGGCAGAAGACAGTTTCTTTGAATACGAAATATCAACTTTTGAACTTCAAAGTTGCAAATGCTTGACCATTTAGTTCTTGGTACAGGGTTTTTGTGTTGTCTTCTGATGCATAGAAATCTTTTTTTCTTTAGCTAAGAATGTGTAGAGTTGTCTCTTCCAAATCAGTCTATTTAATTCATAGAGGGTAAGGTGTCTGAACTTGTCTGATCAAAGTAACCTCACTCAATTTGAAATAAATTGTATTCCATACTGCTGTTTTTATAGTGCCTGGTTATTGTTGCATACAATAAAAACACTGTCTGGAAGTCTTTTTCTGTGAATGCTCCTTTAATCATACTGAGGAGAAAGTAATTCTTCCAATACCCCTTTTGCCTAAGGTATATATTTTGTATATTTGCAAATGTAATATTTATATTACAAACAAACATGCCTTTGGAAGATTCAAGAAGTGATTTAGTGATTACAACTCTTATCTCCCTTCAGATTGTTGAGACTGCTTTATTTTAGATTCATTTGGTGGATGATATACAGGTGGTTGTGTAGGTTGCATCTCACTATACAGTAATTTATTTCTTTGAAAACCCATGCTTAAGAAATGGCCATGAAGAAAAGAAGGTAGATGCTAAGACTTAAAACTCACAATTAATTGTCCTTTTACAAGAAACTAAACTAAGAGAGCTGGTAAGGACCTCTTGCAGCGTAATGTCTGTGGGTATGAACACCAGTGGTTTGAGTCCTGGGGAATGCCGGTAATCTGCCTGCATCAGAAACAGTGGGGCCAGCAGGACTAGGGACGTGATTGTATGTGGCACTGGACTAGGGACCCTTGTATGTGGCACTGGGGAGACCACATCTCAAATACTGTATTCAGTTTTGGGCTCCTCACAATATCCTCAGGAAGGATATTGAGTTGCTTGAGCATGTGCACAGAAGAGCAATAGAGCTGGTGAAGGGACTAAAAAACAAGACTTATGAGGAACAGCTGAGGGAGCTGGGGGTGGTTGGTCTGGAGAAGAGGAGGCTCAGGGGAGACCTCGTTGCTCTCTCCCAACTACCTGCAAGGAGGTTCCAGCAGGGAGGGTGTTGGTCTCTGTTCTTGTGTGACAAGCTTCTGTAAAGAAACAGTCCAAAATTGCTCCAGGGAGGTTTAGATTGGATATCTGGAGAACTTATTCATGAAAAGGGTAGACAAGCATTGGAACAGGCTGCCCTGGGAAGTAGTAGAGTCCCCATCCTTGGATGTATTTGAAACGTGTGGACATGGCACTAGGGGATGTGGTTTAATGATGGGACTCAGTAGGTCAGGTTGATAGTTGAACTTAGTGATCTTGCAGGTGTTTTGCAGACAAAATGATTCTGTGATTCTAATTAATTTCATAACAAGTCACTGATCAACTTTCAGACCTTGTCCCAATGTCTCAAACATTCCTAAAGTTTAGGATGCTGGCCTATAGCACATGCTGTGCTGTTCATCCCTTGACCTTTCCGTTTCTTGCAGATGCTATAGTATAAATCAGAAGAGGTTGGATTTTGAGGACTGAAGTAATACCTTCATAATTCTACTATTATTAGACTGACTTACATAGACAGAAAACATAGATATGCAAACGCACAAATTGTGCCCCCATCCATTCTGATCCTTTCTCACTGTTCTTTAACAACAATAAGCTTATATCTAAATCTGAGGTCTTGACCCCCCTCCCATTAAGTCCCTTTCATCTCTCTCATCCGCTTTTGCTTTTGGCAGAACACTACAAAACATGCTTCGTTTTTGTTTGACTTGTAAGGAGTGATTAGGTTTGACATGGGCACTGTCTGTAGTGAGAGGCAAGAGTCAGAAGGCATCCATTGATCCTCAAATCAGACCTCCACTTTTTTTTCCTCCTATTTGCATGTATCACTGCATAGGTTAAGAAAATAGACTCTGCAGCTTTGCTGAGAAACATACAGGGTTGTCAAATGTCCACAACTTGCTTTGTTTCACCCTTCAGCAGATTGGGAAGTGTTCTGTTGATTTAGGCATCTTGGTAGGTGAGCTGTGGTATTCAGTGATGCAGATCCTGGACTAAGACCCTGTGAAGGAACTTACGTGCATTTGCATGCAAGTGAGAGAAACATACTTTATGAGGTTTCACTTGTAACTGTTCCTTGAAGAAACAGGAATGAAATGCTGCATAATAAATTAGAAGATCCCTAAAATCTCTACAGCAATGAGAACATGAGAGACTACAGCCATTTGGATTAGGACCACTCCTCTTCATGTAGAACTCTGACTCGGAAAAATCATGGAGCCATTATATGCTTTGTGTCTGGGAAGGATAGAGTTACGTGGATCTGTTTTGTCAGCATCCAGGACAAGCAGCCTTGTTTTGTGCTTTGTGACTGCTGGGGATTAAATCATACCCTGCCTTCTTGAGTCTCGCATATGTCTGCCTGTGGTGGTTTGAGGGATGTCACTCCTCTGAGTGCCTGCCTTCTCCTATCTCGCTCCCCTAGCACTCAGACTGGTGCGTGGTTGGATGACGGTTGCTGTTTTCTTCTTTCCGTGAAGAGATGGATGTGAAATGACTTTTCATATGCAAATTTGGGCATGACAGTGAAGAATTGGAATGACTGAGTAGGTGATCTTAGAGGTCTTTTCCAACCAAAATGATTCTCTGATTCTGTGAATTGCTTCTGAGCTCTGCAATAAATATGATAATTAAACAACAATTATCTTATGGATGGGTGAGAGCTGGAAGAAAAATTGTTAGTCTAGATGGGAAAGTACATCCCATTTTCCCCTGCAGCCCTATAGGTTAAGCAGACAGATAGTGCCTGGCTGTGGATCCCTCGTGTCCTTTGTCGTAATCCCAGAACAAGTCAAGTGAAGAAGCTCATCCAGCATGTTCTTTGATTGACCTGATACATAGCTTCTGTTCAGCTTGATGGTGGCACTTCGGACAATATTATTATTATTATTATTGTTATTATTTTTAGAGCTTGCTTTCTGTGCTAGTTAATCTTTCAAAACTCTTAGTTTTGGAAGACAAATTTTATAAAACAAGTGGGAAAGTGAAGTTCCTCACAGTGAGTGTTCCGGACTGGTTCCAACGGATATCTACAGAAAACATGAAAACTAACGAGATGAGTGCTTGATAAAGTCTCTTTTTTTCTGTGCATTTTGTTACGTATTTGATGAAAAATGAGAAGATAACACTTGTCTACTTAATTAGCTGCATCTTGATTAATGCTTAGTGGAAGGAACTAAACCTTCAGAATGTTGTCCTTGAAGGGAGGAGAAAAAAGAAGTGATAAGCTTCATTCTCTGCAGTGGGGAAATGAACTAGCAGGGCTCACAAAAGTCAAGAAATAAGAGATCTAAGAGTAAAGTGTACACTGTCTCAATTACACAATTTCAGAATGTATTTGCATGTAAGCGCTATTGTGTTGGGGGAAGGAAGCAATCCTTGTATTCATTCGCAGTTTGCTCTTTACTCTCGAGGCATCTGAAGAACCTGATCCCTCATGCTATCACTGTGTATATTGCATTTGGAGTTCAGCGTTTCATTTC
This sequence comes from Anas platyrhynchos, assembly GCF_047663525.1. NCBI lineage: Eukaryota > Metazoa > Chordata > Aves > Anseriformes > Anatidae > Anas > Anas platyrhynchos. The sequence goes on along the minus strand of NC_092590.1, from coordinate 42,545,995 downwards.
TGATATAATTTTGAATTACATAGTTTTGAAATTTGTTTCAGCTGAATATGATTTGAACTGCATTACTTCTGAAGAGAGAAATAGACAATTACTATAGCTTAAGAGTATGGAAGCCTCATAAAGGGACAAAGAGGAAAGCACTAATGTGCTCAGAACTAGTGTAAATATCTAATGTCACAGGAGAAGTAATATAGAAGCAGAACAATTAGGAATGTATTTAGTTCTAAAATGCTTCCTATCCCAGAAGATGCGCTGGATTGAAAGAAGTTGCAATTTATTTAGTGTGACAGAACAAAAATGCACCTGCTACTGAAAACTGAAGGTGGAAGTACAGAATGGACGGATGATATTTAATGAACAGTAGCTGTGTATTATTGAACATCAGAAAAGGATCTATATAGTCAGATTAAAGACAGATGACCTTTTTAGAATTTAGTTAACCTTTTGGTCACTTTTGAGAGTTATCACTTATAAAGATAAAGGTCAAGCTAGAGCTTGGTCTTCATGTGTAATCTTCTTCCTGGGCAGAAAGGTATCTTTCTCTCAGTTCTGCTTTCCTAAGGAGAGGTAAAAGTTGTTCAGTGTAACAAGAGTAGTGGGGAACAAAACTGTTTTTTATTCCTTGTCAAAATAATTTTGGAGGGGGAATCCTTTTGTATGAAACAGATCAGGGGGCCAACTTTAATCTTTTCAGTATCTTCTTGTTAGTATATGAAAATATTTGACAGTATTTTTAAGAAATTGATGCAGTACCTCTCAAATCAATACATTATGCAAACTTGCACCAAGTAGCCTTTGTTTTTAAAAATAGCTGTCAGTGGGAAGGAAGACAAACTATTGTACTCAAGAACTACATAATAAAAACCAAGCAAACAAACACAAAGAACAAAAAAAGCTGCCACGGTAATTGTATTGCAGATATCTACAGATTAATAGGAGCTCAAATGCCTGTTCCTGATCAGCTACCCCTTTGTGGACTTGGCACATTTTGTTTTATAACTGCACTAAGGAAGGCCCTTGCTAGTCCTTTGCTAGGAAACCTGTCCAGCAATTGCTAATTGCCTGACAGGTAATTTGCTGTGTTCTTTTTCTTTCTTTCTTTACTTTTTTTTTTTTTGTATCCTGTAGTTAAACATTTGGGTAAAATTGGAAGGCTTCTTTAGGCAGCTGTTGGACTAATTTCAGCACTTAAGTTACCGTGTTACAAAATAGAGCGTATTCTGCCCATCTGTAAGGCTTTTCTTTTCCAGCTACCTTTATTTTCTGCTGCCTCTCATGAGGATAGCAGGAAGGGAAACTGGGCTTGGAGGACTGTCAGTATTTCTGAACACATGGACTTCATGGAAAATAAATGCCTGTTCTGTAAGTACAAGTAATGAAATATTTGCCGATGACCACTTTTCTTTTTTTTTTTTTCTGGGAGTTTAACTTAACATTTGCAGTGATCAAATAAGTCTTATGCTGAAATTAATTTTAGTTAAAGCTTTTGGAAAGACTCAAGTTGAGTAGAAAAATAAATCCTCTACCATCCACCTTGGAACATGATGTAGACTGGGACTCTGTGTTCACAAGAATTAGCCAAATGAAGGTGTTCCGCTGGAGGGAGAGAAGAAAGACAAAGACAAACAAACAAACAAACAAAAAACCACATTACTTGACAGGTATGTAAAATAAATAAAAATGATACTTGTACAGACTGCGTACTTGCGTACACACCGACTCCTTGCATAACTAGAGATACAGTGCATAGTGCATGCATAATAGAGATGAAGAAAGGTTTGAGGGCTCCTTGCTTTTTGCTTCAGTCAGTCATTAACAAGGCTGACTGAGAAAGACATGATTGTCTTTCCATTGGATCTAACTGGTCCCTGTACCAGGTCCAAGTAAGGATCTTTCTACCCTGCTGCCTGAGGGCTTGCAACATTCACCGGGGAGTTGTAAGGAGTACAAAGTATGCATCACCTGGGCTTCATGCTGCTCTGTGTCGCCAGCATTTAGCCATCTGGAAGCTGTATGTGGGCAGTCATGTTGTAAGGGTTACACATGGGACCGACTCCCTGAAAATTGGCATCATCCCAGATTTACAGTTCCAAAATTTTAATGAAAGCTTGCATAATTAGCAGAATTACTTTTAATTTCATTTTAAACTTCTTCCCTGATGACTCTACTGAGAGCTACCTAGTTCACTTCCCCTGCCATAGAAGAGTGTACTCTCCTTATGCAGAGCTTCTTTATGTTATGCATAATTTTTTAGATTACCACTATTCCTCTCCCTTAGCTTTCTCTTCAAATGGCAAACTAATCTACTTAATCCCTTTATAAAGAAGATTTTCCCATACCTTTGATTGTCCTCGCAATATTCTGTATCTTTTCCAGTTCTTATACCTCCTTTTTGAAATGGGATTAAACACTGCATGCAGTGTGAATTCATAAATGGGCATGTGCTCTTTTGGAGAGAGATCACAATGCTTTCTGGTTTGCTGTTCCTTTCCTAATAATTTCAAAACCTTCTCTTTATCTGTTTCTGAATAATGACTTAAATCTAGTATCTTTTCTGAGTGGTTTCTCTCCTACCTTAAGTGCTGGTTGGAGAGAACGAACAACTTTATTTTCTCCATATGCATCTTTCCATTCATCTTTGATTTCACTTATCTGCTTAATATACTTACAGCCTGTCACAGTAGTCCTCAGCTCTTGCATCTGTATACTCCACATCGTACTCTTATTCCTCTTCACATGTCTTCTTCCCCTCTGCTCCATCTTGATTATTTAAGTGTGTTGAACAGTGAAGAACCCAGGTATATGGTTCAAGAACTGTCTTAGTAGCTGCTTAGAAAGGACAGTTTACCTTTTTCATGAATTAATAAGTGATCAAAGGATAGAAAATGAAGGGTAGGATTTTCTCTCATCTAGTTACAGTTCATTTTCTTTAAGAGCCTTTAATGAGGATTTGTGACAAAAGCTGTTAGGAACCATGAGTATACTTTTATTGACAGAATTATCTGTGTGTTCCCTGCCCCCTTCAAAGGGCTTCAGACAGACTTGTGAGAAATGACTACTTATCCTAAACAAATCACTCTTGTTCTCCTGGTTTGTGTTCATTTGTCTTCTAATTTCCATTTGTTCATGGGTTTTACTTTTTGCTTTGCACACAAGTGATGGATTGAAACTTACTGATCTCATGAAGGTTTTTAAGTGGCAAGCATACACTACCCCTTCTGCATACTTACTGATATAAATGGTAAGTTATAGGCCACAGTTATTGAGCATCTTTGCAGGCAGATTCCCATGGGACCATTTGTTTGAGCCTTTGAGTGACTGTCCCGGTCGTTTTTGTTGTATATTTATTTCATCAGCTTATTCTAAAATGTTCTCAGAATAACTGGATCAGGAATTCCAATCCAGCCCTTAAATTGGCATTTAAAGCTGGGACTGAATGGCTGTGAGGGACTGTGTTGCGATACCAGATGTCTGGTTGCTGGCTGTTGCAGGTTGGCATAATCTCTTCCTGTGTGTATCTTGAAAATACAGAGCAATTTAGTAAAGCTTTGGCTGGATTTAACTGAGAACCGCTGCTTCCAGAAAACAAGGGAAGGCTCATACATGGGGCAGGACTTTCTCCTCCAGCCCTCCACAGTTCAGAAGGTAAAAGGACAAACAGCTTGCTTTCCTGGAGTGTTGTCTCCCCACCTTATGCCTGCATTTTTCTTCTTACTTGTAAAATGTTTTTAAAAGAGCCTTTTTTACTACAAAGGCTGTCCCCATGAGAACAGGAGTCATTAATTTTCTTTGTGAAGATCTGGAAGCCATGGGCGGCTGCTGCTGCTGGTGGTGTATACCATCACTGTTGCTGTATTGGGTTTTATTTGTTTATTTAACTTACAGATTTGGTTATTATATTGGCAGTGAGGAATTTCTTTGTTACCAATGGTAAAAGACATTGTTTCATTACCATGACTAATGCAAGTTCTTAGTTATATCTCACACCTCATAAATCTCAGACTTATGAGATGGCCATGGTGGAATCTGGAGAAGTGGAATTCAGCTCCATCACAGCACGAATTCTTCCACTGCATCCTGCTTTAAGGATCTTGTTTGAGTGGTTCCTGGCTGTGCTGACCTTACAAAGTAGTGTGAACCAGCAGAAGTGGATGTGTACTGAGAGCTGGGAGCATGTGACTGCTTCATTTACATATTCAAAGCATATCAACGTTATTTTTAAAAAATTTGGATTAAATTTAATCCAATTCCATGGATGCTGTTTGTGAGTGGAGTACAAGGGGTGCTCTGACTTTAGCTTCATCTGAAGGGAACTCAATGTCCACTCCACTGTGCAAAATGAAGTGTAAAATTGCATTTTTGAAGATGCTAATCCCGAAATGTTGCTGTAGCTATATCTGGTGCTCTCAAGGATACTGTTGTAAGATCTGCCTCAGCTCTTGACAAGGAAGGATAGATTTTGGAGGAGCTTTTGGGAGGGCTTTACTACCTTTTGGATCTGTTCTTCTGGGGTATGAAGGGATATCTCTGGACAGTGGTTTCCCATGTCATTGACAGGTTCTCAGTGTAGGGATACCTGTGCACCCAAAGTGAGATGAGGATTCATCTCAAAGCTGTAACCAAGTCTTGTTACGGACCTTACTTTAAAAACAAAACAAAACAAAAAACAACAACAAAAAACCCACCCTGTGGCTTACTGGAAGAGAAGTTGGCAATTACACAGCTGCTGTTAATGTAGTGATTGTAGACTGCCTTGCATCTGCCTAGACTGCAAGTCAAGTAAAGGCAGTTTTGTCTGAGTAAGAAGTGCTGTACTGGACGTGCTTATGGCTTCATTTATACTTTGTGTGTCTGATGTGTCCCTTTTGATCCTACATACACAGTGCCATTAGTTTGGAGTATAGTCCTTGGGAGGCCATTTTAAAGAGGTTTTGGAAATAGAGGTCTTAAAGATACCTCTTACATTAAAAAAAAAAAAAAAAAAAAAACTTAATATGGCATGAATCAACTGATTATATCAGCTCCTTATTAGGCTTTTGTGCTTGGTTAGAAAAGCAATAAGGTGGAGAGCTCATCTAATAATGAAAAGGTCTGGAATGATTTACATCAAATGTTTTTCAAAATTAGAAAAGAGGACATGCATCTAAATGGAGAATTCTAATGCTAGGCTTCACACTGATGGAAATCAACTTTGATAAGTCTTTAATTGCTACAGAACAGGATTTATAATGGAAACATGAAGAGACATTCAAATCTATAGCATGTTTTCAAGGTACCACAGATAATATATTATCTTCATAACCGTGTTACTTATTTAAACATAACGTGCAATTATAGCCCAGTTCTTTCCCTTTAATGGTGTTTATGCTTTACGTGTCTACTGTATTATCAGTATTTATTCGATAGCATAGTATAAATTAATATCACTCAAACAGCCATGTCCAGTCTATAAAATTGTCTTGACATCTTTGTAAATATCAAGTCTAGCACAAAAAGATACTTAGTGTTTTTAAGGTGATGGTTATTTTTTCTAGAATGGCAAGCAGGCTAAACAGGGTGCATTCTAAAATATTGAAAAGGAAGATTTGATGAAATAAAAGGAAGAAAAAATAACAATGCAGTGATTTTTGCATATTAAACCCCTGTATTTTTGTGAATGCAAAAACATTCACAACATGAAAGTTCTTACAGTATAAAGAAATGTGTACTTCACAACATGTAGAGCCCTGGAGAGCATTTTCAATAGCAGAACTGGAAGCATAGACACCTCTTATTTTTATTTATTTTTTAAGATTAAAAAGCCTTACTGCCTTCTAGCACCTAATGGTTGGAAAGGCCTTCACTGAAATAAGCAGGACACTGCCAGAATGCGTCTGAGTTCTTTCTGTTACCTTTGTTCAGAGAGCTCCTTGCATGCAGAACATTGCTCATGCAGGCACACTGTAGATGCGTGGATGTGAATGCGTGTTAAATCAGACAGTATGTCAGGTAAGGAAGTTATTTCAGTAAATAGTAATTTGAACTATAAAGGATTGACATAATGTGCTGAGTTTTCCACCCCACCTCTACATTTATAGCCCCTCAAAATGGGATCTGAGCATCTCATCAAAAGGAGCTTTCTGTAATTACATTCCTGGTGCCACAACCTTAAGTCTTGTGCAACGATTCAGAGGGAGCTTGCTTTAGTAGAAATTTGGCAGTACTGGTCTTGCAGATGATTTTTTGAAGTTGGTCTGAATTAGGAGTGTCTTTAAATAAAACATCTGCATCTTAATGAACGTTGAGCAGATTTATGTCCTTTATCTATCCTTTGACCTTAATCCTTATAACTCATCCATGTGTCCAATTCAGACCTTCACATTAAGTCACTTATTCTGTCTTTTCCTTTTCTTTGGAGTTTGAGTGAACTAGGGTAAATAATATATGATACAATTTTTCCTGTGTAGACAGTTCCTCCCCTCTTTCCCCTGACTTCCCCAGTCATCATTATCAGTTTAACACTTTATTAATAAAGACACTCTAGTCTTTCTAAAATAAAGGATATTATGGAGAATAATTGAAAAGTAGGGTAATTGAAACTGTTCCTATTACATCTGGCGGAAATTACATTAATTATCTTGGACTTTGTAGGAGCAAGTAATAATTTTACTCAAACCAAGTTTCATGAAAACAACTATTTTTGAATAAAGGCCATCAGATCTATTAATAAGTTTAACTCTTGAGTTGTCATTGAATTGTCAAGAGTGGCTAGAATTTACATTAAAGTGACGTCTAACAAAGAAATATAATTGTTTATTATGCTGCTTGGAAAATAAAATTTCCAAGATGTTTTAATTTATAGTTCTAAGGATAAGCTTAACAGGAACACTTTTGTGCACACCAAGAGAGAAGTGCTACAGAAGAGATTGCCAGCTCCACTGTGACAGCAGTTGCTTCACTGAGGTGTTATCTGGCTCCTGAATCAACTTCCCCCCCTTGAAGTGAAGTACTTCACTCAATGCTACTGTATCTTACTGTGTTTGCTTATTGTCTGATTCTATCTATGAAAGATGTAAGCAATTTGCATAAGTGAAGCTTAATTTAAAATTCTCCCTCGCGTAGGGTCTTGATAAGAGAGACTTTGTACTTCAAAATCTGATGGCTGTTTCATGCCTACGTACGGTGTCTTCAGGTAAAAACCTGCCAAGTCCTGATGTGCACAGCTGTGATGACTGGAAAAAGCTCCATGGAAGAGCAAGGGCATAAATGACTTTGTCAGCCTCCCTTGCTGGATCTATAGATGTGCAAGGAGATCTCTATAGAGATGTGATTCTGCCATTTGAAGCTTGCTTTGCATTTCAAGTGGGGGTGTCAAATGGGAAAGGCAGCCAATGCATTTAGCAGTGTGATACCACGTCTTAGCTGGTGTGTACCTCTTCACCATAGCAAAAGAGATTTAGAAATGGTAATTTGGTGGTAAATTCTAAAAGAATCAATCAAGACCATCTGCAGAGATGAAATGAAAGTCTGCATTGCAAGGAGTAAAGTTGAGGTCAAATGCGGTCCCTCATAAGTTCTGCTTCTTAGTCTCCCACAATCAGTGGCAAGATTTCTGAAAGGTTAACTCCTAGGTTTTTGGAAACTACATGCAATCAGTGAAGAAACTGAGAATGACTTCTGTTAAGATGCTGTTAACTTCTTCTGCGTCTCCAAGACCTTCCTATAAGACAACAGGAAAAGCCTTTATGGTATTTTTCTATCTGACTTAACTGGTTTCTGCCTATTGTTTCACGAGCAGGCAGAAACAATTTGTGGTAGGATTTCAAAGGGCTTGTTTCCAGTTCATTGAAACTGATGATAAACTCTGGTAGTAGGTCAAGTTGCATGAGAAGAACTTGAATTGAGTAGTCATTTCTTCCCCTCTCACTCCCCTTTGTGGATATAAAATTGTCACCTACAAAAACTGCTTGCAGAATGGTGGAGCAGCATGAGTGAGTTCTCTGATTTTTTCCCAATTTACTTGTTCTGTTACTCAGCTGAAGAACAGAGGAGAACTCGGTGAAGAGCAAGAGGAAGACTCAAGCCATTTAATCTCTGCTAAGGGTGATGTAAAATGCTATATGAGTGGGATCAGAGCAGAGGCAATATATCACTGTAGCATCATGCTGCTGCTGAATTCATGGGGCCCGTCCACTAGCGTGGCTAGGCTGTATGTATGTCTAGTGGCAAAGTCTACACGTTGCACAGACTTAAGTAGGACTTAAACATGGGGCAAAGATGCTCTGATGTAAGTACAACCTAGGAGGATGCCCTGTTTATTAGGCAGATTTCCCTGTGGCTAATTCAAGCCCAGGTGTCTTAAATCACAGAATCACAGAATCTCTAGGTTGGAAGAGACCTCAAGATCATCGAGTCCAACCTCTAACCTAACACTAACAGTACCCACTAAACCATATCCCTAAGTTCTACATCTAAACGTCTTTTGAAGACTTCCAGGGATGGTGACTCCACCACCTCCCTGGGCAGCCCGTTCCAGTGCCTAACAACCCTTTCAGTAAAGAAATTCTTCCTAACATCTAACCTAAAACTCCCCTGGCGTAACTTTAGCCCATTCCCCCTCGTCCTGTCCTTTAGAATAAGAAGCAGTACGCAGCTGAACTGGAGTTTGGCTGCATAAAGTACTTGGATCAAGTGGGGAACTGACTGATTTTCAGGTTCCTCTGAGCTGGATAGCATGTTGATACCAGTAAAACTCTATGCACTTTATTTAGTCACACAAATCCTAATTTGGTTCACCATGCTATGAGAAGGGTAGTGAAAGCATTCTTTACTTAAACTGAGAATGACATCAAGAGAAGGGAAATGTTTTATAGCAGATTGAGAAGCATCCTACCACAGCTGTTTCTGTGTCTCCTTCATAATTGGCTTTTGGGAGCCAGCTATGCTCAGGTCTTTGGAGATGGGGCTTGCCTCTTTTGCATGCAGAACTCTCCTCTCGTGTATGTTTGGTTTTGTTATTATTAAAACAAAATAAAAGTTGACAACTAGAATTCCGTGTTAATCAGAACAATTCTTTCTCATTTTGGCTGCAAGAAATGCTTCTGACTATGGCTGCTAACTGGTGAGCCCTGGAGAGTCTTGCTGGAGAGGCTAACATTAGCCTTCCCACTTGATTCCTTTTGTTGATCTGTTCTCCAGAGCATAATGAAGAGAAGTTGTAATGTATCTGCTTCATTACAACGTCTGGAGGATTATTTTAAACTATCAATTAGTCTGGCTCATGCAAGGCAGACGGAGTCTGAAGTGAAGCTTTTCAGTTGTTCTTTTCTGTGGTAGATGAACAACAGGAAGGGTGTGGGAGCTGAGGTTTGTCAATGCTAAACTTTTGGAGTTGAATTTACCAGAGCTCGTCAGTAAGGACCGCAGTATGTTACGGGATGGCTGCTGAATGCTTCTGCATGAAGTACCCTCATGCTTTATTCGCCTGAATAAACCAACTACTTGGGCAATAATCAGCTGCCTCATAAGTGGCTGTTTGAGCTGTTGCAAGAAGGACTGTGGAAATGAAAGAGGCCCAGAACTGGGCATAAAGCACTTCTGCGTGGTAAGGACTAGGACACTCAGGGGTCTGAAGTGATTTTTTTGCTGCATGTAAAGTGTTTTTTGACTTAAAATTAACATCTGCACAGTAAGCTGACTACAAGCATCATGAAGGTTTTAAAATTACCATGTTTAAAAACTATCTTAGAACTTACTGAAATTTTGAGTTACTTTCAAAGATTGAACTTTTTTTTTTCCAGAATCCAAAACAAAACTCACAGTAAACAAATCACAGGGAAAAGCCCATTTAGTAGGTTTTATCTGATGCTGATGGGTTTGTTTTTCCTCTCTTCTTTCATTTTTCCTTCTCACAGTTCCCAGTAACATGACTGGGGGGGGGAGATGACTTAATTTATCAATTATTTATGACAATTGTTTGGACTTATTTAGACTTTGCATACAGCTCTTCAGCTTCTACTAAATGGTGCACCAAGCACTTCTGTATACAATGGCCTCAATAAAAAGAGGAGACTAAGGAAAAACAAGCTTTTATTGATTATAGAGAAAAGAAATAAACTTCCAGTTTTCAGTGTTTTTGCATACATATTTGACACGAGAGGACTAACTTCATGACTGAAGGTTGGGGAGTTGCTCAGACAGAGTTGTTTAAAAAGACCCTGCCCTACAAATTCATGAGTGTGAGTGGCCTGAAGCTGAGTTCAGCCTGATGCTGGGCACACATAAGGAACTGTGCTCATAGAAAATACAAAACACTTCTAGCCTTACTAGAAATAAGGTGACAGCTAATAAATATGAATGCTTGATAAAACTGAGTTTGAAAATACTGCTGTTTCTTTTTCTTTGCTTCCACAGAAATCCATTTTCTGGGACTTGTTTTGTCACTGTGGGAGTACTTGGTGTGGCTATTGAGAAGGCAGGCAGCTATCAGGTCAGATAGAGATAAAGAGCCTTCAGCTTTAATATTTTAACTCTTATTTTTGGTACAGCAGATGCTCACATGCAGTACTACATTCTTCCTGAAAAGCTCAGTCTGTGGGATGTGGAAGTGCACTTGGGATTGGATTGCTAGTTGTGAAGCTGTGTGTTTTTGTGTTGGTCCTTAGAGTCTTATAACATGTTATTCCCTCATCAATGGCTATTTGTTTACTTTTTGCTATTTGTTTACTTTTCAGGTGAGGCAGAGGAAAAGGCTTAAATATATCTTAACTCTTCTCTCTTTCTAAACTAAAACTAAACTCTCTTCCTAAACTGCTTGGATTTTTGGGACATGAGGGTTTTTCTTATTTTCCCCTATATTCCTGTGTGTGAAGGTGGAAAAGACAAACTGTGACTGTATTGCTAACATTTTTTTTTTCCCGAAACTAGCTTTATTTTGTCGATCTCTGAATACAAAAGTGATCTAAAAAACAAATGCAAATGATTTAATCTTTGCACTGTGCAGATGATCCATGTTTGTTTCTAAGTTATGGTACTATGTTATTATGGCATTAATATACTATGAATAAAGAATGCTGGAAGAAGAAGAAACATAATCTGTATGGGTTCTCCTGTCTTCCAGAAAGTTTGTTAGGGTGGTATCAAAGAACTCTTCTTTACAGGCAGAATTCAAAGTCCCTTTGTAGTTCTCCAACAGCATAGCTGAAGTGCTTTCAAGTCAGGTAACTGCATGTGCATTACCAATACTCTGGATATTTTTGATATTCTCTAAAACTGTAGATAGAAAGGAGCAGGCCATTGGGCTATTTATAAAATGAGTATTTTCAAATTTGGATTACTGTCTGAAGTAGACTGAAATTACATCCTCTGATGGAAAGTTTGAATGGGTAGAATAAATACTTACTGAAAGCTACATGGTTTCTGTCAGTGTCCTGCTTAATAATGTTTCAGAGCCATAATCTTGTCCCAGACAACTGTAGTCCCTGAAAGACAAAAGCATAATGTCAACTAAACCTAAACCTGCATACAACTCAGTGTTAGCTGTTTGGTTATACTGGAAATACTTGTGTGTAGTTCTGCATGGCAAATTGTTTACCCTTTATTCTTCAGTTACTACTATACCAACATAAATGCTTGCACTGATTGCTCTGTATTTGCAGCGTGGATTCCAATGTACAGAGCAGTGTTGTGGAGCTGAATGTCATTTATGGCTGTAGTAGTCTGGAAGAGATTCGAAAGAGGGGAGAAGGGACCAGTTTTTGGTCAGTTGTCCAGGTTATGAACTAGCCATAAGAGAGGTTTTCCTTAGTTACTCTAAGGTATTCACAACACAACAGAACAGCAAATAAGCTGTGTGTATTGGATTGCAGAAAGCAATTTGAGAACAGTAGAAACGATTAATTTGTGTGTGCGCTGCATTCTTTCACAAAGAAGGTAGGTGTAAATGTCAAGTTAAATCTAGAGAGGGGACATAGGTGTTGTGACAAGGCAGATTGATTGCAAAGCCTGCCTCTAAGTAGCTGGAGTCTGGTCAGACCCTCTCGGTGAAGCACCTAAATATCTCATGTAAAAACCTGGTGAAAGATTTTTAGCCCAGCATGTAAGTTGCAATGCTGCTCAACCCTCTAGATTGCCAGGCAGTAAGCTAAGCTATAGGGAAATATTTTAAATATATTGCAAGATGCAGCAGCAGTGGTCTGTAGTCATTGCTCTAGTAGTTTTGTCTTCCTGACTGTTGTTATTATTATTTCTTTTTTTTTTTTCTTTTTCTGTTTCTAAACATTGTTCTGTGGAACAATTTCAAGAGAGGGCTTTGAGAAGCTTAAATTTGTTTTCTGTGGTAACATCATCTGGGCCAGCTAGGTATGCGTGCATGTAGTGGTCACTTACTCTCAGTATCAATTTTTTTTTCTGTTTAATGGTCCTATATTTATCTATGTTATTTTAGCAACTCTTTTTCATTTAAACTCTGCTTTCCCCTTCGTGTAAAGAAAACAAAACAAAAAAGACATCTCACTATACAGGGCTTCTTCTGGCTTGCTTGTATCCTCTCATAATAGGCAGGTTAGACAGCACACTTCTGTAAAATACGCCTGGAAAGGGAAGATCCTGAACAGATGTGCATTTAATGGGGTTCCCTAGAGAGATGTTTGGCAAGGGTGTGTTTGTGACACATCCAATTGTCCAGAATGGTGCATGAGTGTGTTTCAATGGGCAGCTGTCGATTTACTGCAATTTTATGTGTCTTTGACATAGCAGCTCCAGCTATAACCGGTAAGAGTGCCTCTGAAGCTGTGTGTTAGTGATGTTCCTTTGGTTTTCAGACATGTGAGGACTTTTGTCTGCCCTGTTTTGAAGGAACTTAAGGGTTGTTGATATGTGGGAGCTGGCTTATTTTTCTATTTCTTTTTTTTTTTTGAAAATGTAGTTTTAAATTGGGAAGCTGAAAGCTAAGGCATTTGAAATTGCTCCCTCAATTTAACGATAACTTTAGTCAGTACCTCTAACTGGCATGCTTGATTTAGATCCTGGCAGAGCTTGGTCACATTTACCCTTCTTAAGGTATAATGCAATGTAGGAATAATCAAACTAGCTTTCATGCATGCTGTATTGTGTACCTGAAAGTTTAGGAGTGGAAAAGAGCTCTATGCAGGCAAAATTATCATGCTTTATAGTTTTAAAGAAAATCTGTTCTACTTTCATTACCACTTTGTAGGAATATGATGACTGTTAATTTGGGAAGTCTAACAACTTCCCAATATATGCTTTTATTATTTTCATCTTGGCATTCAAAGCAAAATGTAATAGATATGTGCTGTATGTGTACACTTACCACAGATCCGAATGAGTGTTTGCATGGGTTTAAAGCCCAACTCTGTAAAGAAGGATCTTGGCATCCCAAAGCAGGCTTGCCTTGGGTGCCAGATGAGGGGGAGAGAGGAGTGAATAATCACAGGAGAGAACCTGATAAAGGACAGCTATTCCTGTCAGGTACAGGCAGCAGCTGATGCTTTTGGTACTGCTGGAGTGTAAAGGGCAGCGTATGGGGAGGGAGGCAAAGAGGCTATTACTCTAAAAGGTATATTATGTGAAAGAAATTACAAACAACTTAAGGTGGAATGCAAAATTGCCAGTGTAGATTTTTAGAAATATTTTTCATGACCTAGTACAGCAAAAATCATTGCTTTAACATATTCTAATATAATTGTTTATCTGGAAAATGGTTTTTAATGCTCTTAAAGGATAATTTACCTGTCAATTTTGCTACGCTTTGGTGTGCTAATTAATGGCTGTAAGGAAAATATTGAAGTGTGGAAGCAGCAGCGGCATTAGAGAGGAATGTAAGCTCCAGAAGTATAGGAATATTTTTTTTTTTTTTTTTTTTGGAAAAATTGTAGTACTTTACAAGTAGCATATTTTATTTTTTTGTTCCTGTTGCTTAGAGAACAAAAAGCAATCAGTCCTCAGGATCTTTTTATAACTCCAGCCAATACAACTGTGTCAAAATGCAATTCTTCTCTGTGGGTACTTGATCAAGGTGGTTCTACATGAAGTTGTAGGTCAGTGTAAGTTTGGACTTATTAAAGTATGTTTTTTTCCTAATAATTCACTGCTACAAGTTCCTGTTCATGTGTTTCCTATAAGGCTGTCTTGAATGCTTGAAGAGCAGTTTAACATTATATCTGGGTGAGACCTTTCTTCATCAGTCAGAAAGGTCCAGAGTGCTGGATCTGATGTGCTCCTTTTGCTCCTCCAGGAGACTGTAAAGTAATCAAGTTCAGATGAACTTATACTGCAGTGATGATTCAGGTACTTGGAAGATTCTCCTTGAAGTGGTATCTCAGTTTGTCACTGACAGCCTTTGGGCAGAGCTCATTTTGTAGGAAAAGATAGGAAGTGTGGGACTTTTTTTATTTAAATTTTTCTCTTCCTTCTTTGACGTCAATACAACCAGATGCCTGAGCTTAAAAGACTGCTAAAAAAGCACTTTTTTTTTTTTTTTCCTGAGGTTTGGAAACATCTTCCTCTTTCAAGCATCCTGATTGTTGTTGTTCTTTGGAGCATCAGACACCTGCAAGAGATCTCGGAGGACTTCTGAAAATACTTTTTTTTTTTTTTTTTTCAGTTGTCCTTATTACTCACCAGTGTTGGGTGCTTGTGTCGTTCTCTTGCTTTATAAGCTTGGACATATAAATAGCATACTGCTGACCTTATCCTAAAAATCCTACTTTTCTCATTCATTGAGAGAGAGATTAATTACCATATTTTTTTCCTTAATGTCAGATCATCTTTGATATGCAAATCCACATTTTGGTTTGTTTTGCTGTTTAAAAAAGTCGTCATTTCTTTTACCAGAAAATCAGAACAAGAACTCCAACTCTAATTTCATGTGCATGCTCACAGTGAAGGACAATTTGGGAAAGTACAAAACTAGCCCTGGGAGAAGAGGCCTGAGCCTTTGCTGACTTGCAGAATCCTGCTCCTTCTTGGTTATGTTTGCTTCTGCTGTTAGGTGAGTATTTTGCTGTATGGCTTCTTTCTGCAGGATGGCTCAGCCTCCGCAAAAGGAGTATGAAATGTTTAAGCTAGCATATGGCTGAAACACTAGGGTGTCTGTCCTCAGATATGGAGCTCTCTCAGCGAAGCCCTCCCTCTCTGTGTAGGCCCACAACCCAAGAGCTGTGGTGGACGGCTCTCACAAGGCCTAGCTGTGCTGCCCAGGAGTGCACTGTCCCAGCTGTCTGCCCCAAATTGAGTGTATTCTTGTGTGTCAGCTGCTCTGAGTGTGGGTCCAGATCCGTGAGCAATCACGGATTTACGACACCAAGCTGCGTGGTGAAGCACTGGGGCTGAGGTGCTGGTTGTGCCATAGGGCAGCAGTGACATGGCAGGCTGTGGGAAGAGGCTGTGTAGAAGGTTAGGTCAGAATTACGGTGTGGGTCTGGGCACCCCTATTTCATGGTTGACAGCTCTCCTGGTGTAGAAGAGTAGTGCAAGTGTCTCCTTAACCTACTCTTTTGTAAAAGGCTCACAAAGAGCTTCAGTCTCCTGGTATATTACCGCTGTGTACTTTCTTGCAGCAACGAAGCTTCTCTTACATAGAACTTTCTTCAGAGTCTTTTTAGCATCTTTGCTACCTAGGACTTGGTGATCACACATGAAAATATCCTACTAGATTTAAAGTATCTTGGTCTCTGTGTATATATATATGTGATGTATGTCTGTTTCTGGGTGATCAAAAACTCAAGCTATACTTTCTTTAATGTTCAACGCCACAAAGTAGCTTTCCCACTTCTTCATTTTTTTGCCTCCTTGGTCCTTCTCAAACAAACTACAATCAAGGAACTCAACACTGTTAAGATGTCATATGACTTACCTCACCAACGGTGTGGATTATATCAAATACATCTATTTCAAAATCCGGCAAATACAATACTTCTCATGTCATTCAACATCTGGCCATAATATGAAGTGTTTTTAGGGAGAACTTTCTTCTTGAAGTTAAACTTAATCAGAACTTAATGACTGTTCCAATCTTTTACCTTTTATACTCAGTGCTCAATTACTTACTTTCTTTTTTTTTTTTTCCTGATTTATTTTTCTCACGGGAAGAGTTTCTCTGTGAAGACTCTTCTCTTTTCAATAAAAATAAAGTCAAAGTAAGGATCTCGGAATTCTTCTGTCATCTGTGGAGGTCTGTGTGATGTCAGCATACATCAACACCAGATACTTGCCAGCCTACTCAATCTGGCAATCACACTTCTATTTTCTTATTCCGGCAGACTGAACACCATTCTGTTGCTTTTGGTCTTTGCTGAATATCTCTTAGTCTACTAATTGAACCGCAGGTAACTGTTCTTTCTCTGAAGAAGCATTGGGATAATAACCTGGATTGTCCTACAAGGATGTCCATCAGGTATGCCTTCCATAGCTTTTCATTTTCTTTTATAGATACACAACTTCTTAAATGCTTAAATGGATGATAAAGTGATTAGAATTTAATTCCAAATGTCTTCATGCACCTCCTCATTTGTCTTCATATTTAATTATAAATCATCTGTTTCTTTCTCAGTTTCTATTTCCTGCAGTTTACGTCTTACAACCTCTGCAGACAAGAGAAGGAACAATGCTAAATTCACCCAGTTCCCAAAGCTTTTTGTTTTCTTGGATGCTACTCGATGTTGAAATGTTCTTTGGCAGTATTCATGTCTTCCTTTTCAAGTCTGCATTTTATACACCGAAGACAAATCACTATTTTTCTAAAAAATCAAATCTGCTGCTGCCACAGCAGAAATGGTAGGTAAGTCATCTCCAAAGATGAAACAAAAAGGTCCATGGTACGTACTCACCCTTGCACCTGCTCCATATCTTTGCCTGCTCAGAGACCTTGCTTTGCAAATGGATTTGAGGGCATGAAGTAGTATGTATACTTCTGAGAGGAAACAATTAGTAGTTGGGAATTCTGAATATGGATGCAGACCTAACGTCCATACTCAGTGCATGAGAATGCTGAATTCTTTAAATAATTTTCCATCCCCTGGGTTTTCCAGAGACCAAAATCCCTGCCATATGTTTGAGAGAAACTAACTGACCTTGATAAGACACTCCACATCTAAGCGCAGGATACTCAGTTCTGCCTTCTGCTGTCATGAGATGATTTTCTTTTCTGTTCTGTTGTGATTTCTCCAAGCCTGCTGTATTTCTCCCCTCATCACTGAAAGTTGTATGAAGAGAAACTTGAGTTGTTTTCTTAGCTGTATTCAAAGTTGGAATGAAATTCTACCTTTATCAATGAAATATAAACATGGTATTGAAAAGAAACGCATCTGCATGCGTGATGTTCCTTCATTGCCTATTGCCTGCTGCTGGTAAGTATTTGATAACTCGTCTTCCTTACGTTTTGACCCTTGGGACCTCTCTTTACTCTCTGTGGAACAGCTAATGTTTAGGCAGTTCAGCAGAAATGCATTCTGTTGCGGGCATTAAGGCATCAATGTTACTTGTCAGTGGAACAATTATACAGCACCATGGAGAAGCGTGACAACAGAGATAATCAGACTATCAAGGTTATAATCTGTTCCTTGTATTTGTGGTTACAAGTCAGCATGGCAGAGGAGAACACTAGGGCTAATGCACAGGGCACCTGCTGTTGCAAATGCACAGATATAAAATCACTTCAACATCATTTAGTAAATGGAAAGTTTCATCAAGTTCATATCTAATTGTTTTAGCCCTTGGCAGGAATAGTTGTGTTGCTGAATCAGCAACAACAGGGATGGGATCCAGGCTGGCTGAGACTGTTTGAGGGGAAAGACTACAGAAAGTGTATGTGTACCTCTCATTAAAGATAAGTGAATATATGCAAAAATAAATTCTGCCAAAATGTTAAATACTTATAATAGAGAAGCCCAAAAGAGAAGTAAAATTCTCTTTTACTATGGATGTTTAAAGGTGTGGGTTAGGATTTCAAGGGAGGGATATGTCTATTAACACTTCTCAAAATACTCTGGCTGCTTTTTTAGCAGAACATTGTGCTGAGTTAAGTTTTCAAAATCATAATTCTTTAGAGCACCTCCTGAGACTCTTGTGGTTGACTTTCAGTTTTCATAAAGGGGGAAAATGGTCTTTTCTTCATGCTTATTCTCGCTCTCACAAACAAGTCAATTTGGCAAACCTTTTAACAATTTCATGGTAGTTCTCATTGTTTGTTATGAATAAAATTCAGAGTTTACTTTTCATAAACAGTAAAGATTTTTTTTCAATTGGTAGGCATATCCTGTAGTTATCCTAAATGATGATGTGTATTTGAAGTAAATTAAGAAACTGTGGTTTGATTCCCTAGGAATGTACATTCCTAAAGCCTTAATGCATTATTTCTATTAAAAGCAGGGGGGAACACAACTCTTCCTTCTGCAATTACTGTGAACCTTAAGGTTTTCTGAGTTTATGCAGAACATAATAAATGCAGTTGTGCTTGAATTTGCTTTCTAGTATTTCATAAACAGTATGATCAAAAACAGTATTTCTCAGTTGGACAGGGTAGATATCCCATGGCTTCATTGTACAAATTGGAGGACTTGCCAACGTGCAGCCCATAGGGGAAATTAGAAAAGCCTTTCAGAAGTGGGTAAAGGGTGACTTTTGGTGGAAGTTCAGTGGTAAATACGCTAAGAAGCACAGACGTTAGCTTCTTTTTTCTTCCAAGCCCATGAAGTAACATTTTAGAGGAAAAAAATGTTAGTGTAACCAGATAGGTTTGATATTTAAAAAAAAAAAAAAAAAAAAAAAAAAAAAAAGCTGTTTGTAACAAAAGCCAAATATGCTAACACTCCAAGCTCTTTTGTTTGTAATGCATTCAAGTAGCTGAATATATGGATTGGATGATAAAAATACTGGGTGAATTCTGTGCTCTCTGTTTGTGGGTGCTGATTTCAGCTTCATACTCCAAATAGTTACGAGCTAAACGCAGGCATCCTCGTTAGCAGCACGACCGAACAAGATGTGATTACCGTGTACCCGCGAAGAAAGTGGGGAGTGCCGGGTGCCACCATGCTGAGTGAGTGGCACGGCGGGATCCGAGTGATTTGTCTGTTCTTTCTGTAGGGTGACTGCACACCCACCTAGCGCAGCGATAGCGTGAGTCTCCATCTGTGCCGCTCGATGAAGCAGCGTTATTTTAGCGCTGGCATTAGCTAACTTCACATGTTGCCTGATTGGTGCCTTGATGTCCAAGTATCTCAGAGATGCTCCAGTGCACTGCTTCTCTGGGAGGACCATCTGCATGAGTACCTTAATATCGGCGTAGACAAATGCCAGAAGTGCTAGAAAGTACTAGTTCTTAGTATTAGTCATACAAGTCTCTTAGAGATGTAAAACTGCTGCATACAAACTTGGATGTAACTTGGTGTCAGCAGGCTTGATGAGGTTTGCTGACTGGTAGTGCTTTCTGGAAGTTGGAAAGAGGGAAGATCTTGAAATGTTTCCAAACACTTGCAAAATGGTCATATAGTGACAACCAAACTGCACCCAAGAAAAAAAAAAAAAAGTTGTGACTGAAAAGGCTGAGGGTAATAGAAGAATCTGGTAGAAAAGGCCCTGGTAATCTTTATAAATTATTGCTGCTTCTTTCTGGCTGTCATTTTGGCCTACCTGGGGGAGATTTAACAGTATCACTTTCTATTTAGTAGATTTCATCCAAATTTATCTTGCTGTCTGAATCTGGGGAGATTTGAAATGTAACTGTGGTGTCCTCATCCTAAATAATACAGGAATTCACTTGAGTATTTATTTGATTAAGCTGAAGGACATTGAGAGTAAATACGTGATTATAAAAAAATCTGGATTTTAATGCACTGTAAATAGGGGAAAAATCATTTCTAAAGTATTTAACTTAAAGGTTACCATAGTAAGATAGGTAGAAGCAGGAAGAGAAATCAGTCTGCTAGATTAAATAATGATGGAGTCTAACTGTTGGACTTCTGTCAGGCTTAATGTCATAGCAGGTGTTTGGGTAATGTAATATATTTACACGACTCCTCATTCATCAGAGCACATGCTGTAAAGTAAGAACAAATGTGCTGCTGATAATTACCCATCCCTGCTGGGGGGGGGGGGGGGGGGAGGGTGCAAAGGGGAAACCTACCAAATCTATCTTGAAAGGACCCAAGGCATTCCCTGCTCAGTAATGTTTTATTTAGGTCTGTAGATAATAGAAGATTTTTTTTTTTAGTATTGACAAATACAAAATAATACAGTGCTAGATGCTTGGGAAAATATTTGGTCTCTCAGTAAAGAGCCCTGTAGGAGAATTGCTGAATTTTCTGAAGCAAAAATCAGCAAGACATGAATGGCCTGCCTTTAGCCTGGAGGGCAGTGCTCTGGGGAAGGGCTTGTTGTGCCGATCCTAGTGGCTCTTCCTCATCCTTACTTGTGGTGCTTATTTCCACTCCTTCTCAGAATTAAAACCCAATTAATCTTTACAAGAATCACTGAACCATCCATTAAGAAATGGATGTTAAATGTTTTTGTGTATATAGGGCCAAATAAAGGGCCAGTTTCAGTAATGTGCTGTCTGTATGGGACTTGAATAATTCTGACTTTTATGGGGGTTTTGGATGTACTCTGCACCATAGCTGACCAGATCAACAATGCTGGCCTTTATGCATTTTTGTCTCAGACTTGTGTATATCCAACACAGAAATAGGATTTTGGATAATGAGAACATTAGGAACCTTGTTAAGGTCTGGAAGTAAATCTGTCCTGTGATGTCTTGCTCTCAAATGGTGTGCTTTCCCGATCTGCATTCCTAATAGCATCGCTAGTGCTTGTCATGGCCCGGTGATCTACACAAGGTGCTGATACAGATGAGAACAATGCCACCCAAAAAAGGGTGGTCAGACTTGGTCACAGATACCAAGCTTAAACCAATTTGATCATCTGAGGAAATCACAATTGAAGTCTTAACCAATAATGATAAAATAACCAATAAATAACCAACAACTGATAAAGAACCGATGTAGCTTTAAAGAAAAAAAAAAAAGGGCGGGGGCACATTTAGGTCTTGTTCTTCTACATGCTCATGGTTATGCTCATGCAATACCTATCTTTTAAGAGAAATATGGACCTTGTTGAAATCTGTTGTGCTTCTGCCATTAAATTCCCCAGGGATCGAATTCTTAACCTTGCATGGTTAACACAGGTGCAGTAAAATGCTAGTGGGACTGTAACCTGGTTCCCCAGACATGGCAATCAGTTTGTATCAATGTGTAACTTAGAATTCAGTGTCTGTAATACCTTCTTGCAGTTCTTGCCAATGCATCAAACGATGTAGAAAGAGACCAAAAAAAAAAAAAACAAAAAACAAAAAAACTAAACCAGGAGAATGAACTCTGCTCTTCTCTGCCCTTGTTTTCCCTTTCTTTCCACTATACTTGTTGTCTAGGCTGCTGGTGAGAAGTTAAATCACTTTTAGCACCATTTTATCCTTAAAATACCTTCTGGAAGAACAGTTGTTACAGGGGATTGGATTTTGGTGGCTGGAACAACAGAACCACACCACTTAACTGAAAAAGTATGTACTGAATGCAAAGTGTACAGGGGATGGATGGTGATTTCTCCTTTTCTCCTCCTGTTAGCGTCCTGTCCAGTTCGGGCTGACACCACGGTCCCAAGGGACCAGGACCCTCACTCTGACAGCAGCTGTAGTCAAGGTCTCTTTTATTTGAGCAGTGCTTTTAGCTTGCCTTTAACCTATGACAAATATGGAACACTACAAGGTGTAAATCAAAATAACAATACAAGTATTTTGTTAAAGGCATGCACAAAGCCTAAAATAAATATTTAAGTAAATATTTATTTAGACAGACAAATATTTATTCTTAATCTTGGCCCCTCAATAATGTCACTATTCATTGTTGAGACAACTTGGCTTCTGTATTTAAAAAAAGGAAGTCAAACTGCATTTGCTAGTTCTAATTATAGGGGCACTGCTGTCCCTATTTCTCAAAGAAGCCACCACAAAAAAGAAGCCACGTTGGTCTGCAGATAGCTGGTCACTAGCAATCTTGATGTAGGCTGACTTTGTTTGGGGATATTTTCTTCTTACCATCAGGATCTCAATCAGCCTGTACGACAAGCTAGCACTTTCCTTGAAAAGTATGTTCTGAAAAGCAAACAAAATAGTTTTCTCTATTAAAGTGTTAGTCAGCACATAGCTCTGAAAACGGCTGCCGTGAAGAGTCATATTGGTTGAGTTTAATAGTTCATGCATTGTAAACGCTGAAATTGGATATGTCACTGAAAGCTGCTCTTGGGCAGTTTCAGCTTGCATGACCGGCATTTACCCAGCACATCACCACAGGTCTTGCTGATCTTCCCCTGGCAGAACTTAAGCAATGTTTTTATAATAGATACATTTTTCTCTTATTTTATTTATTTAACTATTCCCCCTCCCCAACACACACACATTAACATGTTTTTCTTGGAAACTGGAGCATACATTTCATCTTCTACTGCCTGCTTCCTTCTTCAGCGCATCTATTTGAGTGCCCCTGCAAGGGAACTCCACCTTGTGCAGCTCCGCCATGCAATATTTCAGTTAGTAGTGTGCTTCAAGTTTCCACATTGTGCATTGCCAAAAACAGTACAGGATATAAAGGATCTAATGCTTTTGAGGGAAAGCTCTGCCCTTAAGGCACTCTGTAGTCTGTAGCTGCCCTGGTCTATCAAGGGGAGCTGAGCAATAAAATGTAATCTTAAAACTCAGATGACTGGTAAGTGTTGGAGCCACAGCAGAAGGCAGCAGTGTTTTGAGTGTTAGGGTTGGTGTTTTCTGGTGTATGAATATGGGCAGATCATGCCAAGCAGCTCTTCTGATGCTTGTTGATAACATGCAGGCTGCAGCCCCTTCTGCACAGCTGATGACAGCATTGGAAGCGGGTGGGGGGGAGCCTTGTCTGTGCCATGATACCTGGTTTTCAGTTTTTTTTCAGTTGTACAGTTACATTTTAAACTTACTTTCACAACATCCAGTACCCTTGTCATACTTAAAAGATACATTCCCGGAACAGTTTTGCTTGTGTGAGGTTTTTTAATACACCATGGAGTAAGAATGCACTGGTATTAGAAAAGTGACACCACAATTAACTTTCAGGGTCAAGAGAAGAAGAAAACTGTGCAAGGAAGCTATTTAGTACAGGGTTACTCAAGAGTGCTAGCATTTAACTGTTTTGAGCGCAGTGAAAGCTATTACAGGCTTCAGATATTATCAGTCTGCTCTTGGCATTTAATGCCAGCAGCCCTGCTGCGATACGCAGTGGAGTGGTCAAAAAGCCACAACAGAGGCTGGTTTTCCTCCTGAGTGAATAACTTCAGCTTTTCCTTTTTTTTCTTCTGTACGTATGGATATCACAAGTTTGCTTTACTGTTATTTCACAGCATTTACTATAATCCATCTGAATAATTTAATAGCATCAGTGAAATGTTATCTGAAAGTGCTTTCAGAGAGCCGCCAGCAATTCGACGTCACGATGCAGGTGGGTGGATCTCCAAGTTGGGATTGGGCTTGGACCCGGAGCTCTGGGGCTGGGTCTCACCAAGAAGATCACAGCATGAAATGTCGGGGCCTCAGCATTTTAGGAAACCATCTATGGTAGTACATGGAAGGGGAAACCCTTCTCTGGTTAGGGTGATCTCTTTGCAGTTTCAGGCTCATGTGGGAGAGTGAAGAGTTTTAAGACCATGGGAGGCTTGTTTCCTCTCCAGCCTTGTGAACAAGAGGCCAGTGCATGGAGGCCCATGCAAACCAGAGTTTAAGTATTTTTGGTGTGTTTGGAATGGATGGTGTTGAAGAGGACAACAAAACAATCCTTATTTTTCTTCAGCATTCTGCAAAAAACAATTGGCACGGATCTTCAGCATTTTGTGATAGTCTCTTCTCTGCCAGCAATAGGGGATTGTTCTGTCAGAGTTGTAATAGCGAAATGCATCTTATGTATGGAGTATTTTACTCTGAAATACTACTTTTCAATGTTGGTTCCTACTGTTTTTAGGTTCTTTGTAGGCTATGTTTGGATGCATTGAACTTGGAAGGATGGCATGATTAATGTGCCACTGTTATGGTCAAGATGTCATGGAGCTCTGTTCTCAAAAGCTACATCCTTGCTGCTCTGAAAAATATTCAAAGATGTTGCAACAGTTCATAAATCCATAAAACAAATTGTTGAAGAATATTTATAACTAACACACAGAAAAATATCCAGTAACTTGTACTGTTTAAATAAATCATTAGAGGACAGAAAATGCAATACTGGAAACTTCTTTTCACTTTTTTTCAAGGGGAAGTATGGTCCTACAAAGCAGCTTGATTTGGAAACTAATTTACAGCTGTAACTGGCATACATGTCCATATAAATAGTAGTAAATACATTTAAATAGCTGTGTTCCAGCTTACATTTAGCAGTGGAGGAAATGCAGGATGTTTTTCCTCTATTCTCTATTTCCTTTGAAATCGTGCTTTACATGAAAAGTTCTTCTCTATAGATTGTGTTGCTAACTTCCTCCCATCTGTATCTCCCTTTAGCCCTAGGCTTTTGAAAATGAGACAGTTTTTGAATGAATAATGCTTATGTGATACTTTCTTTAATCATATAAAATAGTCATGGGATGATATTTTTGGTACCCGTTTTTTAATGATGATATATGGACTGTAAGGCTTTCTAGGGAAGAAGGAAGGAGTTATATAGTTTCTGTTTGACCCTGTTCACTGGTAAGAACCAATTCCTGTTTTGTATTTGTGCCCAACCTTTCTCTTTGTAAGGTAACTGATACCTGCCTTACTATTGATTTGATCCGAAGAAAATTATTACTTCTATTTCTGGTAAATTAAAAGGATCCTATAACTTGGGCATGTGGGAAGAAATGGAGCGAATGTGGTTAACTTAAAAATCTTAAATTTTTAAGAGCTTAATATCCCTTAATTTAGTATCAGATTATGATTAATAGCAGTGGTTTTTTGCTACTGAACTCAACTGTGACTATTAATACTGTATGCATGTTCTGCAGAAGCTGCCGTTCAGTAATGTTGGCTGTAAGGGTCTGTGTTGACAGGATTTGTGGGTGTCATTTAACAGAATGAAATGAACAGTTTCTTCGAAACTACATATAGCTAGCTCATATTGTGTTTGGCCTTTCAACTCTTGGAGCAACAAATGAGATAAAAGTTAGTTGTTTCATGGTAAAGGCATTCAAGGGCTTTAATTATTCAAAGGATAATAAAGGAACGCGTCAGAAAATGTAACGTTAAACAATGGATCAGCTTCGTACCACTGACACCCTATGGAGCTATTTTGAAGTTAATGAACTTACTCTGTTGTTTCACCCTTCTCTGCCTAAAAGAAAAGTAAATAAGAAAAAACATGAACTAGCTTGCAAACCTTTCCTGGGAGGGATGCTTCCATTGGCTCTAATGGGGTTACTGGCACGAGTAGAGCTAATTGGGTGAATTAAAGAATTAACAATTTGTCCTCTCAATTTGTGTGCTACCCAATTAGATGTTAAGAAAGAACAGGCGCCTAGGCAACTAAAGCCTTAGTCTAGTAAATTAAATATTTAAAGCAGTTGGAAGCATGAGTGGCTTTTTTATTTTGTTTTGATTTTGTTCAATTTACAAACAGACAAGAAGTCAGAGGTTTGCTGTCTGCAGGTTGTAGAGCATTTAGGATGTCCTGTAACTGGGAAATAACCCTACCTTTCTGCCTAATGCCAGCCCTTATTTGCACTTGGCAGATGCAGTGGAGTATAGAATGTAATTTAAGGTGTTGGTCAAGGCTTAAACTAAATCCTGAATGGGGGAAGCAAACAACTACTACAAAACCCTTTAGCTATTGCAGTGAAATCCTAGGATCCTGCACCCTAGTTTAGTCAATCTGCCCTGCAGAAACAAGCATGTCCTCCTGCCTGGTGACACTGTGCTTGTTGACGACGTAGTCAGGCAAGGCAGAATAGATGCAGTATGGCATCATCGTCCTGTTCCCTTCGGCAAACCAAGCAAACTAGGTAGTTTTACACTGCTGACCTGTCTCAGCGATTGGTCTGAAGATGGTTGTGATAAGAGCTGAAATGGGTGTACAAGTCTAGCTGCTCTTGAAAAAAGTTCCCAAGTACCCACAGGCAGCCTGCACAGCAATGGGATCTCTTCCCTAGCCCTGTGAAGCAGTGAGAAGTTTGTGACCTGAAGTAGAATTTTTCTATTGTGCAGAGAGACCTGAACTGTATTTAGGGACTAAGAAGCAGTGGTAGTCGTTAAATTTTTAATGAGCAGAAATGATTGCACATCGCTTTGGTTGTCAGATTTGCCTTTGTTTTTGTGGTGTTCTGCCCGCGTCCCCCCCTCCCCCCCATTACTATTTTTTTTTTTTTTTTTTTTTTTTTAGGTTTGTGGGCATACAAAGACTTTCAGAAATGCGGCTCTGCTGTCAACTAACTTTCTTACAGCTATGAAAAATACATCCTCATGTTGTAGACCAGAAAAGGAGGTATGTGACTTCAGCATTTAAAGGAAACTAATTACAGTTATCTATAAACAAACTAAATAAGCCTCACCAACTGTTTTGACTATGTGATATGAGCAGATATTGGTTCAGTTGCTGGTAAAGTTACCGTACCAATCAAATTAGTTGGGTTTCTTCCATATCAGCACAGAGATAGTGAACAAACTTGGGTATTTAACAGAACCATTCTGTGGGATTAGCTTTAGTTAGTCTCTAGAGACACTTAATTCACATTAGTTACAGGTATACTGACAGGGTATCACGAAAAAGCTTCAGCGATATGTCAAAGTTCAGATGTGATTTACCAAGTGTATTGGACATCTTATACTGAAAAAAATCTTGGAGCAAACTTGAGTGAGAGTAAGTGAAGTTTCTATCTGTTTCTCTAATCTTGTGAAATAATTCAGTGCAAATCCCAGGGTGGCAGAAATTCTTGCAAAGGAAAGTAACAAATGGTATTAGTTATAGAGGAACTGAAGAATAGAAATAACAGAAATTAACTTCAGTACCACAATAATAAAGTTCTTTGCTCTTGCTGAACTTACAAACTTAGAAGAAATGTTTGCTATGTTGCTTGTGATTAGATAGCCCAGCTTTTGTTTTTTTCACTGTGTTCAGTGATAGAATTCAGGGATAGGGTCCAGTGCACTCGTGTGTAAACTGTTTGTGTAGGAGTATCAAATGATGTGGTATTGCCCTTTATATCTGATAACTCTGATTTTAAAACCAACCAAGGAGTAAGTCTGTACTTCGTTATGTATATAGGTATGTATTTATCTCTTGTTACCTGACAATTATATAGTGGATGCAGTTGAAATGTATACTGTCCGACCTTTTTGCAGCATATCAAGGAAGCTATTAAAATGCACTTCCGTTTATAAATATTGTAACAATTGTTTCTGATTTCCTACTTTGAAATATGGTTGCTTAGGACAGTGCTTTAAGATAGTTTCCTTTTATAATTGTATAGTGTTGTTTAGGAATGAAAGTCACTGTTGAAACAGTATTCTAAAATTTTTTCTTAAATTTTTCAGGGTGTAGTGCATGGGGGTACTTTGTTTTGTTTTATAACTCTAGTTTTCATCTGGCACGTAAGTGCTGTGCCCATTTTGGGCTTCTTGCTGCATTTCCCACTGGTCCTCCACTGCACCTGCTGTGCTGCCACCAGCCATTAATGTTCAGATGAAGCCAAGAGCCTGTTCGGTTATGCCTGAGACATGCAGTAGTGCAGATGGCATGTTCTGTCTGCCTCTACCTGTAACATCTGGCAGCAGTCAGATGTGAGAAAGCCCAAATGAGAAGGAGAGAGAGGGTTTTTTTTTGTTTTTTTTTTTTAAGTTGAGCTGAATAATTTTCTCAGACAAATGATTGCAGATTGCTTGAGATCATAAAGGGAAAAATAAAAACATTTCGACTGGGGGGAAGAATTAGTTTGCTAGATTGAATGCATATATTGTGTGAACTTAAGGAATTTCCCCCAAATTGAGTTGGAAGCTGGTTTAGAGCTTAATGGATATGCTGTATAATGGATATGCGCTGTAGTATCTAGGGAGATTTCTCCTTAACAGTCCCCAAGAATCTATCAAACCACGTATCAGCAGATGGTTGTGAACTTTCTTTTCTGTACTCTGTTAGGAGTTTTGCCATTGATCTTGATACAGTTTAAAATATAGTTTCTGATTGTGTATGTGATTGTGCAGATAACATTAGAATGGCATTTTTCCTTCAAAATGACCTTGTTTTTGTTATGAAGAGCCTGACAAGGATGACTTACTCTGCCATCTGATGATCACATAGCCAAGAATTGTCAAACTACTTTTCAGAATCAAGTGCTTTTTTCATACCTTATCTTCTAAAAATCCTTTTACTGTAGTAAAATGCATCTCCATAAAGCTTGCCTTGTGTAATAATCACAGCAGGGTAAATACTAGGCAATCAAATGTGGAGGTAGAAGCCATGCCTCAGAACCAAAAACCTGTGTCATTCTCAATAATCTTCAGTGTTTTTCTCACTAGAAGCAATTCTGTGCTCTTGGTGGACTTTGTCAGTTTTTACTACTGCTAATGCAAATGGCTGAACCCTGCAAAAGGTATGGTATCTTCAGGTACTGAGTTATAGCTTTATAATCCAAAGTAATTCTTATTCTTTAGTCTCCTTTTTTTTTTTTTTCTTTCCTTTTAAAAATTCCTCATCTGCTGCTTTGGTGCCTGTGGGTCTGAAGCAAGTTTTCCCAGGCAGCAGCACACTGAAGGACAGAGGTACAAGAGGAACACACAGAAAAACTTCAAGTTATTAATTCTGGTGATGGTGATTAAGAATCAATTTGGGTTATGATAAAAAGCAGACAAAAACAAAACAAAACAAAGCACGTTTCTACACATTCTGCTGTGCCAGCCTTGAACTCATTGTGTTGCAGGTCTCTGTTATGAGCACCACTGCTGTCACCAAAGGTGAGGAGAGATGGGTCATATGGTAGGCTGGATGCTTCTATGGATAATTCCTGATGTGGAACGGGGGAGGAACCATTAACTTTTGTCTTCTTGTCATGAAGTGACCAATAATCCCTTCTGCCTACCAGAGGAAAATTATTACCTTAACTTCTGTGGATATCATGCCTAAAAATGTCGTGGCTCTAGACTGAAAATATAACAATGAGTGGAATCTCTGCCTCCTTCATCCAGATTATGTGAATTAATGATGTTCTGCCTCACCTTCTCTAGTGTCATACACTGGTATTTCTTAGATTTGGGTTTATGAATGGAGCAATATATATTTAATGAACAGATGCATGGTGCCGGTGGTTAGAGAACCCCAATTCCTCAGTTTCGTGTTGTATATAGGATAGGAACAATTTTCGAGCAGAAATTTAGGATGAAAGGATGGCCTTGTGGGTTGACCTCATCAGCAGCTGAGCACCCAAGCAGCTGCCTGCTCACTGCCTCCTTCCCTTACCCCTGGAGGAGCACCCCGCTGTCTTCTGTCCTAGTTTGTATTTCAGTGTGACATTAAGTGGTTTGGGATGTGCCTTTGGCCAGTTCAGGTCACCTTCCCCACCTGTGTTCTCTCCCAGCTTTTCTAACCCCCAGCTGACTCGGTGTGAGAGGGGGTGGAGTGGGAAAAAGAGGAAGCCTTGGTGCTGTGTGAACACTGTTCAGTAACAGCCACAATAATGCAATGGTACCAATACTTGTAGCCACAAACCCAAAATACGGCACCATGGGGCTTGCTATGAAGGAAGTCAGCTCCATCCTGGCCAGATGCAGTACATGTAGGAATGCATATCCAAGTTAATTATAAATAAACAAATCTTCTGTGGATTAATAAGGATTTTTTTTCCTCTCATATAGATGAAATAAACAAGAAAGGACTGAGTTCTGGAAGAGAGATGAATAACATTACAGTGCAGTGGAGATGATAAAACATTAAAAAAAATGCTTTTTATAAAGCAAGAGGAAATTTAATAGATCTGGAAAATGGATCATGTCAGTCAATCATAAGAATCACTGTCCTCCCAAGGGAGGAGGGGGAGAATAATATGGCTTCTCACCTACCGCTATTTCTGACAGTGCTAATGAGTGTGGAACAAAAAGTGAGAAGGACTCTGATTTCTGCTATCAAAACCAGCTCCTAGGCAAAGACCTGATCTTGTCATGTGCAAAGGCCCTTTGCTTTCAGAATAAATAATACATACTTTTAAAATCTCATCTTTGCCAGAATATGTGCAGAAGGATCTTGACAACACCAACGTGAAATGTAGCTGCATTAATCACCTTTGAGCTTTGAAGAGTCGTTGGTAGAGAGGCATATTTTGTGTTAGCATTTATATTATCTCGTTTGGACAAAATGGCTTGAAACTCTAATGTCCATTTTTTTCATGTTAGCAATTAAGCTGCTAAGACTGTTTCTGAGGATGAAAAGTCAATAGGTAATTCTTACACCCTATGGTGTGAGAGGTATGGCTTTAATTAAAGCTTCAGTAATAGAAATGCATCAGTATTCTGTGCCTTTTGCATCTTCAAAATAGTTGTCTTTATGTTATGTCTTTTTCAGTTGTGCATGTTCTGTCTCTTACATGTCCTATCAAAATAGTTGTCTTTATGTTATGCCTTTTTCAGTTGTGCATGTTCTGTCTCTTACATGTCCTATCTCCTCTGGAGTAGGAACCAGTCTACATGGGCAGTGGCAGCAGCCCACCAGTTACCTGTGTGGTGTGCTCTAGGTGAGTTTTGAACTGCTGACCTCCTTAGAGGTCCCATTCTCCCGCAGTTCTTCTCTCAATGACAAGCTCTACAAGTGTTCACTGTAACCTTATTGTTATTAAAAAAAAGAAAATAATAGTATATAAAATGGGATACCAGACCTCTTTCTGTCGGGATAGTGGATATGAAGCTGCTGCCGGTTAAGTAGATGCTAGTGCTATTTAGTTTACAAACTTTACGAACATCAGGTTTGACTTTAATGACTTCTTCATTAAAGTCAAGTGTTTGCCACTCCTGTGAGTGGAGAAGTTTAACAGATAACAATTAAAAGTGACATGAAGAGTAAGACAACTAGCAGGTCCTTCTGTGGGAGGAACTAAGAAAAAACAATGAAATGCTCATGATGGCAATTTTAGTAACTCACATTTTGCTTGTTTCATAACTTCCATAAGTTCATGAAGGCTCGAGCAGTGTACACACCGAGGAGTGATTCCCTCTGTGTAACAAATCCTCCCCTCCCTCTTCGCAGGGGGAGGGAAGGGCGCTCACCCTAATGTCATGCTTGTGCACCAGCACCTGACTGTGCAACTTATTATTTACCAAGGCAGCTTGAAGCAGGAGGAATAAAGTCTTGTCATATATGCTTAGCAGAGGACAAGCTGAATGGCTTGTAACAGTGTGGGCAAAGGAGATGGGAGGCCGCTCCACTGGTGTGCCAGAGCAGCTTGGTTGACCTTGGGACTTTTGCCCTCAGTGGAGGTGCTTCAGGATGGGTTTCTCACAGCCAGCTCCATGTCTCTGTTGGATTACAGTGTGATCATGGTTTACCGCTTTGCAAGGCTGAGAGGCATTGCTTCAGAATGAAAGCAATAGCCCCTCCAAAGACGAGTCTTCTTATAAACAGGTATCAAGAAAATGTGCATGCCTACCACATGCAGACAAAACTATTAAAAGTCTGCAGACTGGTTACAGTTCACTTCTGTCAGATTTAGAAACAAAGATTTCCTTATTCAGTTCATCATTTTTCTCCACATGAACTATGATTTCTTTTTTAAATGGGAAACAGCAATGTAAATTGCTGACTGCAGAAAAATACAGTATCTGCCAAATGATTGATTACTTCTGGCCTCTAAATCCTATGATGAGTATTTTGCACTTTTTCAGAATATTTCTGAAGATATAAATAGATCATCTCAGTCTGTGGCAATTAGCAGATTAGAAGAAATAACAGCCAGCTCTATATATTGGATATGTAGTAAAGCTGGATTTGAAGAAGAGAGGGAGCACAGGATTTCCCTTTCCTGCACAGGCTCAAGTCCAGCTGTGATGGCACACAGGCAGCACTGGAGCTGGTGTTGGGCCTTCATTTAATGATGCAGCATTAAAATGTTGTTTTCTCCGTGGTTATTTGTTAGGAGAAGTAATGGCTTGCATCTGAAGGGGAGCGATGTTAGTAGGAGACTTATTAGCGATGTTAGTAGGAGACTGATATCAAAACGCTGCTTCAAAAAAGCACCCAGTTTCAAATAGAGGACTGAGTCTTGTTTTATGTTTGGTTGTGTTTGCTTTACCACCTGCCTAAGTGAGGGGTAGGGGCACTCATGTGCATGCTTTCATTTAATGACTGTTCTCAGTGAGCAAAGCCGAGCAGTTGTACCTTCCCAGACTCATGCAGGCCTTTTCAGGTCTGAAGCAGAATCAGTAACTTCAACTTGCCATTCCTGGAGGTGACCAAAAGGGAATTTCAGAGGGCTTTTCTAGCTTCAGGCCCTAGGAAGGGCCAATCTGCTTGGAAGGCTGCTTCTTGAGCTACATCAGTTCCTTCAGTTCGTGCCCTCTGGACCTTGCCTCGCTGGAGCAGTGGTGACCCCATGGTAACAGCATAGTTCTGTGCATGTCCGTCTCTTGGTTTAAAAAGCTGCATCATGCTATAGCTTTTTCTGTAGTGTTTTAATCTAAGGAAGATATTTTTATGTATACTGAATGTATGGCAGAAAGAAGTCAGCTTTCCATATATATATACATATAAAATATATATACACGCACCCCTCCACATATATATGGTCACATGCGTACGTAGGAAGAAGTACTCTTGGTAAGGAAGCTTTCATATAAATAGCTGTCCTACTGAGGGAAATTTTTGTAGCATGTGGTAAGGTTACCGTTTTCATCTGTTTTAGGGTGGTCTTCTGCATGTTCAAAGAAAGCACCACCTATGAGCGTTGTTAAGAACTGATGACTTAATGACATGGTGTTCCGTTACAGCCTCTTTTGAGCAAGTGCACAGAGGAAGAATATGCCTTGTTTAGGGAGTTCCTGGCAGAATATGGGGAAGTGCAAGACTTTTTCTGGCAGAGGCTTTATCTGCAGTAGTGGTGCAGCACTCTGGGAGTTCAGGAGTTGGATCTGTGCTTCTGCCCAGGGCTTTGTGCATAGAGGCTGGGGTGTGCATGTGTCCAGTACCAGGTCTTACCACTCGGGTTTCACTGAGACATCACCGCTTTGTGTGTAGCTGATGAAAGGTGCTCATTACCTCTGGCTCTGAGAACCATCATGCCATTTGCTACCTGAATGTCAGTGACTTTGTTCTTCTACTAAAAGTAGTTTTGTGTAATTTTTAGCAAGCCTGTTATTTCCTAAATGTAGTAGTGCTCTCAAGTGCCATAAGCCAGTACCTTACTTTATCCAAAATTTATCATTCTAATGCAGTGAGAAGAAAATGCAACGGGATTCAAGCTTTGAGCTTACTGCTTTTTTCCCCCTGTAATGAAATTTGTAATTAGCATGTTCAAGATGCTAAAGAGAATGTGAGCATGTTAACAACTCTCCAAATGTCAAAATGATTTTGTGGTTGTCACTGGTTGTTCACATTAAGGAAGTAAATATGCTTTTTACTACTCAGTAAGTTTCTTACTGTCACAAAGTAGAGCAGAGAAATATTGATGAAGGACATCATTCAAATCTGCAAACCAGCAGGGGTTTATGCAAAAGGCCATGGCTGTCTACAGCTGTTTAAAGCATCAACTCATGACAATCAGTGCAAATGCTGCTTGCTCCTAACAAAGTTATCTACAAAAAAGTCTCTTAAGTTATGTATTGGAGGATAATAAAATAAGCTTTAAAAGAAACCTCGAAATAGTGTTACTAATCTACTGAAAAAAGTAGTAAATACCATTAATTTTAAACTGGGAATATAAATCTTGACTATATTACTAGACTTTCCTTTAAGCAAGTAAATAATGTATTCAGGATGAGCTTAAGATAGTTTACATGCTTGACCGAAAGTCTTATCAGCCCCTAAAAGGTGTCTTGACTCAGGGAAATGTAATTAGGAAAAGGTGAAGTCTGAGAAGTTGGCTTCATAGAAGTGAACTGCATAATAAATGTCACACAATAGCTGAATTATCTGAAACGTTGTAGAGATCTACCTGTTAGAAAGGAAATTTATTTATTTATTTATTTTGGGGGGGGGGGGTAGGAGGATACAACTTGGTTAGGTTATTTAGGTTATTTTTAGGCTGTAGTCTGGAGCAAATTCATGTTTTTACTATCATTGCAATGCCACAAATGCTGATAAAAGATGCATGTAATTGGTGTAGCCAAGAGTTACACATTCATGCATTAACAATCGTGATTTCCTTGGAAGTCTGGGAAATGATTATATACAATAGATAAAAAGTAGATCAAAACAAAAGTTACTTTTATTTGCATACTGGGAATCGAGATTGCATTAGCAATCATTAACTTTTTCTTGAGTTCTACTGAGGTAACTCTATCCTATTGTATCTTTTAGCATGTTATATGAATTTTTAATCCTATGAGCCTATTATATTAGTGTTAACCAAGCCTGTTTAATCTCTCTGCAAAAAAGAATTAACAGGTAACTTACCTTTTAAAACCATTTAACTAAGGAGTTACTGCTGATGAAATGGTAACAAAATTCTTATTAGTGCAGAAGAGGAGGAAGATGGTCTAGTCAACAGCCTTCTCATCAGCTGGTATATAATTTAGTCCCATTAAAGTTGGTGCATGCTGATTTGGGGGAGGGGAGTGGAGGAAGGGAAGGACAAAAATATAAATATACATGTAGATAGAAAAAAATTGAATAGAATTGAAAATATCTGCTATTCTTTTTCTGGTTGTCTGATGTTGACATATATGGTTAGTTTGCAACAGTGGTTGGACCTTGGAAGAACATCATTGAAATGAAAGAGCTAAAACTTTCTGCAGTCCTAGGACAGAACTTATTTTACCTTTCCTTTTAGTTAAAGTACTTTCTGTTAGAATACAAGGGTACGCTTCTAGTAAGGTAAGCTGCATAATTATGAAGCCTGCTATGCCAGGCTGTAAAAGCACTGGACAGCGGTGACAGTCTGTGAGCTGACCGCTGGGCAGGTGGATGTGTTCCTGCTGTTCTGTCCCCACCTGTGAAGCAGGTATTGTCCCTCAGCTGGCAGGCTGGTGACCTGTTCTGCTGGGGCAACCAACCAAGCATATTTGTTTTCAGCATATGCAGGGAGCCACTTAAATAATAGCTGGTAAGATATTTCCTTAAACCCTTAATATATAAATGTAGTGATTAAGTCTGTAGTGAATCATCTGTACTATTTTGAATTTCTCTACAGTTGTTGAATGCGTAGGTTGATCTGAGTAACGTTTGACTAAATTGTAGTATACGCCTTGGCAACGGGATCTGAAGATAGATAACTCTTTAGTAGATTTCAGTCTGTTCTATTAATTAATCATCTTGCTACTTGAAAATTGGTGCCTTTTTAAATGGTACCAAAGGCTTTCATTTCTTCAAATTCCAGCTTGTTTACTAAAATGTTGTCATGACAAAATGCAGGTATTAAACTTCCAAATTTCCCTACTATTTTTAAGTGGTCCTTGTTCCTAAGGACAAGATTGACTTTCTATTATTGAACTCCTAATCAATTCCATACAGTGTTCTTAAACATAAATAATTATGGCAGTGCTTATGGGCAGATCAAGGAATGCTTTTGTGTAAGAGATTTTATCCATTTCAGTGGAGGCTAGAAATAACCCTCAATTTTTTCTACATTGATTTTTTTTAAGTGGTTTCTTGAGCCTTATTTGGGGAAGGATTCAATGGGATGGCAGTGGCCTGATTGCAGTGGGTGATGTTTGAAGTTCATAGCTGCCTTTTGATACATCCTGATACTTGGGCAGCATCAGATTGATCCGAGGACTAGCTCTACATTAGCTATTTTACTTTAAGCCAATTTTCATTTGCTTGTCGAAAGTTTGACTGGGTGTGTTGCAGCTAGCGATATGAAGGTAGAAACCACTCTAAGGAGAGCTAGGTGAGCACAATATTCTTTTCCTTAAAGGAAGTTGATATAAACTCCTGTGGAAATAAGCAAAAACAAAGCTAAATGCCCAATACTGCAAGGTTTGCTACCCTGTAAATCCAAAGAGCTCTGTGACATTGTCTGTTTTTTTTTTTTTTTTTTTTTTTTTGAAAGATGTTTCCTTTGTAGTAATAATGTATTAAAATAATGAAGTTTTGTTTTACTAATTCTCATTGTTATACACTGCCTTTGAGGAAGCACACCTTATTACCCATTTATCTCCTGCACGCGGGATGTACATGCTTGTTGTTTAATCCCTGACTTCTCCTGACAGCCTGGAGCTTTAGGGTGTGTTTCCTAGCAAGAGCTCCTGCCCGTAGAACCTCACTGGCATCTTCAGGAACTTGCTTGAAGTTATCCTTGGGTTGAACTTAAACTCCTTCCTCTGAGGTTTCCTCATCTTATGAGAGTGAGAGTTCCTTGAAACTTCTGATAAACAAAGGACTAACACACTCTTTTGGAGATACAAATACTGCTTCACCAGAGCAGAGGCAACTTCCAGTAATGAAGAATAATTCTGGGGGGAGGGCTTTCCACCCAACACTGCCCAGAACAAGCCTGTTGGATGCTCAAGTGGGAAGTGCTTGAATCTTGGGGTCCACCTGTGAATGTCTGTATGCATGTTCACGTTAAGATACACAAACGACACAAATATTTAGACAAAACAAAAAAGCGTTGATAACTAGCTCTTGGCTGATCACCGCTACCCAGATGTAGTTTTGATCAGTAATCTGAGGGTGCCAGGTTTGGAAGGAGGAGTGTGTCTCTAAGGGATAACATGACTTTCCCTGCAAAACAGCAACATTAACAGGAAAGTAGCTGTGTGTAAGACCTAATTCAAAAATAACTGGAATACGTTTGACGCTGAACAGCCATGATTGTTGCAGTCTTAATAACTTTAAAAGGCTGAAGAAGAAAGTCATGCAATGTAATCTTACCTTGCTTGTAATTTAATCAGTGAGTGTTGATAAGGCTATATTTTCAGTAGGTTAAGAATGTCTCCTAACGAGACTACATAGAAAAATGGCTAATATCAACAAAGCTGTTCTGTCATGTCAAAGATAAATTTCCAGTACTTCCTGGCAAGAACATAAAAACAAGCAATTATCTATACAAACCATATTTTTTTAGAATACAGGTGCTATACTAGAAACACTTGGAAAAAATACCATTTTGTCTTGTAACTTTTCCTATTGATACAATTGCTAGTAAGTTTGTGAGCAGTGCCCTTGATCCTTTAGTCCTTAAACAATGCACTTTTCTATCTCAAAAATACGTTTGAAAAGAATAAGGATAAGGAGGAATTGGGAGGTACATGTAATTAAGGCTAATGTGGAGACATGCAGGGGTTTAGTGAAATAGCAATACCTTTGTTTTGCATTCTGTTTTTCCTGCATGTTTCCTTTAATGTAAAGATGTCTGTAAATATGTTAGCTGTTCAAAATTATTTTAAGGTGGAGATGTACATCATCTGAACTACTTGCAAATAAACTTGAGCTTAATTTATTCTTCAGTATATTAATTCAGTTCTAATCACTGAATTCCACATGGCTGAGTTCAAAAGAAGATCATGAACCCCTACTCCTTCTCTACATTTTAATTTCTTCTTAGTTTGCTTCAAACACTGAACTGCTTAGAAATACCCTACTTGACCTTTAAAACTACAGTGTCAGGAGAATCATGATAATTAGATGAAGCCATACAATTGTATATCTAAAATGTGCCAGTATAAACACTGGAAGCCACACACAAGCAGTTTGTGCGAATGCTGAATCTTCGTGGCCATCTCTTTGGGCTGCTGTTGTAAGCGATATCTTCATTCACAAATTAATAGTGCTACTACTGAGCATGTTTGGATATCTGGCCTGCTTTTAGCAGGAGTCACTTCTGCTTTTACTGATGAAGTCTGAAAATAATTACTTTTTTTTTTTTTTTTTTTTTTTTTTTTTTTTTTAAATTGGCTGTTACTTATATTCCTTCTGCATAGTTTAGATTTGGGAATTACTCCATACCTAATAACATCCTTGTTCTCAGTACAGGTGGTCGGTTCCTCTTTCCCTCCTCCTCCCAATACCCACTATAATACTTAATGTTGCACCATTTCTCTGCTAGGTGTCAATGCTCATCATTTGCTGAACAGAGTCTTTTTGTAAAGATAAATATATTGCATGTTTCATACAGGAGAGCTACACCTACAAGATAATTTCAAATAGCTGTGCTGCATTGAATTTGGCACACAGTAGCTACGTTGCAGCTGCCTGGAATGCCAGTTAAAATCAGCAGCTAACCATCAGACTCAGTTAATATGTTGGAGCTGGCATACTTATTGGGGCAGCATATTAGTGACTTCTGGTAGGAACACAGAACAGTTTTATTCTGTCAGTGTAGGAGTAAACTAATAAGACAAATTGGTGTGCCTAATCCATTAATTCCATGGAAGCCATTCGCTAAGGGTTTCAGAGTTCTCTACGTATTTGCTAAATCTCAGGAATGTGTAATTAGGGGGACCTAGCAGCATGACAGGAGCTAAAGAAAAAAAAAAAGTAAAAGCAGAATAATTAACGATTAGGATGGAATATGCAGCTCAGTGTGCAGCACAGTGGTTCAATCTAAAGACATGGACTGTGCATCTCTTCAGATCAAATGTAAAATATGTTCCAGGAAGAGCTATGTCTTCTTCAGTCTTCTTTGAAGCGGTTACCATGGAATATGTCTCTATGGCCCAGCAATATATTATAATATTGATTTTCCTTTAAAAAATTTTAATGTTGATAAGTTGTACCCCATGGAATAATTTAACTGAGCAACAAAACAGCAAAATTTATTGTCTTAAATTGTTGGAGTTGACCAGTAAATTTATGCCTCAGTGTTTGGAGAGCTGCTTCAAATCACTCTCAGGGAAAGAATTCTTCTATGGGTTGATTTGTTTTAAAGTGTCTCTAATTTAAAAATAAGACCTCTCCAAATGACTAGTCAGCATCAAAAATGTGCATCTTCCTGCTACCGAGCTCCCTAATGAGAGGCTAGGGAGCAGTCAGTACTTACAGGGTTATTGTCAAAGTCTTAAAGTACAGAAAATCCTAATGAGGATGTAGATGGTTCTTTTGGTCTGTCAGTAGACAGCTGGATGTGGAGCCTCTTCCCATAAACATGCATAGGGGAAGTTTGTGGAACAGTCGTAAGCACGTGTACTGGAGAGAGACCTTGGCCTTTGAACCCAGCTGTGGGTATGAGAGACAGAAAAGAGCCAGGAACAGTTTCTGAAACCTTTTGATAATTTACTAGCTACCCCTTCTCATTACAGTGTTTTGGAGATGTGCACATAAATGGACTCGATTATAATTCTGAGTTGAAAGAAGAATGAAAGAGGGGAAAACTGTGAAATGAAACTAAATGTAGTCTGTCACATGTGTAATTTGAAATGGGAGAATAGCGAGCTATGTTCACCCACACTGCACTGCCCTATGAAGGACCTGCTTATTAACTAGCTTCATTATTGAAGGCGAAGATGCTGCAATAACGCGTCGCTTCTGGAGCAGGCTGAGGCTGCTGTCTTGTGGCAGTGGAGAGCAGGCACTGGTATGGGAGAGCTGTTTGTACTTGACCCTGTATGCCATGAGGGAGGCTGTCATCTTTGGTTTACTAACAGAGAAAAAAATCAGGTCTAGGAGTATGTAACGTGCTAGAGCTAGGAAAGGATTGAAATCTTTCCTCTGTATTAGTGTAGTTAAACTAAGGAAATTACCAGTACAATTTCATCATTTCCCATGAATTTCTGAGCATATCTTCACGCTAGCCACGCTCTTAAAAATACTTTATTTAACACTTTTTCTGAGTTTGAATATTTTATAAAGGAGGGCAGTTGAAATGGGGAAAGCCAAGCTGTGAAGAAAAAAAAGCAGATGATGTAAAACTGCTGCAGAAATGGAGAGCAAAAGGGGGGAAAAATGACATGTTTCGGTGTGGTTCAAAAATAATTTTTGTCCTCAGTCTATACAGCTTTAGCTTCTTTGCTACAGTATCTGTTGCAAAACACAACTCTTGGTGTGTTACTGGTGTTGAAAAGGATTTTCCTATCAGTAGAAGCAGACCACTGTGGCGAAGGAGAATGAAGGGACAGTTGTCCTGGTGTTCTTCTGGAGATCGCTTCTTCCCACCCTCAGCAGGGAGAGCAGCTGTCTGCAGAGCAGGTTTCCGTGGAACGTAGAGTCCGGTCCTGCTGCAGGAGTCTGAGATATAAAAGCTTTTAAGATAAATAACAATAAAAGAAAGTTATATGTAAAGAAAATACTGTCTGCCTGTTTTTGATAGCTAGGCTGCCTTTTGCATTTCTGGCCTCTTTTTTTTTTTTTTTTTTTTTTTTATAATGAGCATCAGGCATCTAATCAAACATATTCCCCCTGCAATGCAAACTACTTGGAGTAGGGTTTTTGATTGTTCAAGGAAGCAACCTGCCAAATGTTCCCGCATTGATCTTTGGGCTAACTTGAAGTTTGCTTGAATGTGTTTGTCCTTTTGTCCTTTTTGGCTGAGTAGGTGGGGGAGCATGCACAACCTCTGCTTGTTTGGGATAACAGTCTGTGAACTTGCTACAAATAGTTATTAATTATGAACAGAAAACAATTAAGTTACGCAAAAAAAAAAAAGCTGAAGAATGATGTAGACTACAGCATAAGTCATCTTCGACTCATTGCATGACAAATATGAAATTGAGACTGCTAAACTGTGCAAAGAGTTCTCCCAAGACAGTTTTTAACATTAGCAAGACAGATTGGGGGGGCAGTATGAAATCGGTTAGGGATGCGTGACTAAGATTGGGTTTTGTAGCGTATGTGAGCAGCGTATTGAAAATGTCAGAAGTTCGAGTTGCATGTGGTAATTAACTAAATCTTCCTTATTTGAATTGCATAAACAACTGAGGCTTTCGGGTTTTCTCGAAACAAAATTTTGACAGCATAATTTATTTCATAGCTATTTCACTGTGCCACTCAAAGGCTTTAGTTTGAAGTCCTTTACTCAAGTAAATCACTTTCTGTGCACAGATCTGTGTTCAGAAGAATGTGAAACTGACCCTTACAAAACTAGAACTCCTCTCTCATCCTCGCTTATTTAGACTTGCTAAAATCTGAATAAATGCTTCTGTATTTGGCAATTAGCTGATTTTTTTTGATGACAAAAGGCACATCATTTGTGGATGATATGAGCATTTTTCTTCTGTGTGAGTTGGGAAAAAATGTGCTAGACACTGTAACTGTTAAAGATCTGTTTTTAAGTATGTAGAGATGAAATATAAATAGATATAATTGAGATAGAAATATGCTTGTGATTGGATTCATGTTAATGAATCATCAAATAGGAAAATGTATCAGATGAGGTGTAGTTATATGTATGTGTGTATATATACACTTTTATATGTATTTCTAGAACTCATGCTATATACATGTATGTATATATAAAATAACTTCGGGAGACTTCTGGGATATTATTCTGAAGATAAACACTTCAGCACTTGCAAAAATGGCTCTGTAAGAACACTTTTTCCTTTTCTGTTAGTTTTTCCTTTTTTAATATCAGAAATATTCTACTGAAAGTACTTGTCATATTCATACCTACACAGACATGCTTCTACCTAGTTAATTCATCCCAATGATGTCAGGTGTGGGTGTGTTCTGCTCTCCTTTCTGCCTGTCTAGATTTGCTGGCTGATACCACTGCAGTCCTGCGGTTGCTCTCCTGCACTGCTCAGCAGCTCAGAAAGTTTGGCCAGAGCCCTGCACAGCTCGTGCCCTGTCAGGCTCTTTAGAAGCACTGACTGAGACCTTCTCCTCTTTTTATTCACCCTGGTGGGTCTTCAAAAGCACTGTGTGTCCTGTTTGAGCGCTTTCTCTTTGGATTCCCACACCTGCTTCTTACCTCATCTTCTATGCATATTTTTTCTGTTTTCTCTATTTGTATCTGTATTGAATCACTGAACATGCAAGGTGTATTTCATCTTCTTTGCCTCAGTAATGCCAGCTAAATCAGAAGTCACATTCTGTATAATGCTTCTGGATCACTGATGTTTCTCTTGTATGTGTAAAAATAACACAAAGTGATCTTAGAAAAGTGTTGACTGTTTTCTCTTCCTTGTCAATTTGTCAGTGCCTGTTAGAAAACACGTTGTTGTTTTTGGTTAGATTTTTTTTTTCTGCTTAAAGTAGAGAGAAAGGAAGAAAGAACTTAGTTTTTTAACCAGAACTATGTTGTCCTTTCAATGAAGATTTTTAAGCATTTGTGTATTCTCACTCCTGGGGTGTACAGGCCTCTACATTTACTAAATTTTAACTGATTAGATTTCAAAATCATGACAAATATGATTTATTAATGGTTTGTTCCTTTTAAAAGAACTGTATGCTGTCCAGGAAAATCAGTGTTATCATGATGTCCTGTATCAGGGTGTTCCAAGGCCTGTTTTTACATGCTTCTCTTTCTTTTGTGGGTGTGGAAAGATTTTCTGCCGTGAGCTCATCCGGCTGATGTGTTTTAGAAGTTAAGAGCCTTCTTGAAGTGTTCAGTTCCTGAACATCTCCTGAATGAACGCTGCACTGCTTATGGTACCCTAAATATTTATATTTATTTGACTTTAACAAATTCTCACAATGAGAAAATGCTTAGGATTGCCTATCCTTTATAAATAAAAGGAGTGCTTCTACATACACAGGCTGTCTTGGATATATCAGCGGTATGCTTTTGGGAGTAGGCTATGGTTTCTGTTTATGCAATTCAAATCTCTTATAAAGGCAAAGGGATGGTTGGAGCAGGGAGAAGAAAAACAATAGCAGCATTAGCAACTCTTCTACATCAAAGAAGGCTAGATTTGCCTCCTGGGTTTAGGGCTGTGTATGAAGTAAATGTGTACCAACTTCTAAGTCTTTCTTTTCCTTCTGACTGTGAGGCCGCTCTGTAGAAACTTGTGTGTGCATAGGGACTGGGACAACGGACTTCCCGTTATAGCTAACAAAGATTTTATCAGTAGCAACCTCAAATTAAAAACTGAAATTAAAAACTGAAAAGCTTTGTGGTTTTCATTTGTTTACTCTTGAGATTAATGTTGCAGCTTTGATTTATTAATCAAGAAAGCATTTGCTTTTTACATATTAATAAATGCATGCTTTTTTCCCTTTACATCCAAGCTTCATATTTCAGAAGAGCACAGTATGGTGGAGAGGTTTTAAAGGCAAGTGTTTGGTACCTTTGCCACATTCTATTATGGAACATTCAGCCTTGGTGGCAGAAAGTTGAGCAGTAGAGATCAAACACCCATAAAGGATTACATAAACCATTAGACTGATTTCTGAACAAATGCTTGGCATAGGCTGTCCCACACCCCTCTCGTGTCAAACTGCAGCTTTTTCGTCAGGCTTCATGCCCAATGAAAAAACAACAGTCCATAAAG
This sequence comes from Anas platyrhynchos, assembly GCF_047663525.1. Taxonomy (NCBI): domain Eukaryota; kingdom Metazoa; phylum Chordata; class Aves; order Anseriformes; family Anatidae; genus Anas; species Anas platyrhynchos. The sequence goes on along the minus strand of NC_092590.1, from coordinate 42,502,464 downwards.
TTTTAAAAATCAGATATCTATATGGCAGTGTTTCAGTGATTTATTTACCTAGCCATGCTATTTCAACATGAATTTTTCAGTCTAGATGAAGTAGCCACAAGGTGTCTGGCCTGCAATAGGAACGTACCTTCTTGACCCTCTGAGGCAGCTGTGGCACCTCAGTGCTCCTGAGTGGGACAGCTCATCTTCTGGGAGAGGCCTGCGTCCAGATCGTGAGAGAAGTGTTTTGAAAATCAACGTTTATACAGGCTTATCTCAAAATAAGAGGATCTACTACTACCTTTAGTAGTAGGTAAACTAGTTTTGTTGTGATCCTCTGTTTAGCATAATGACATAATCACCCCAAAGCAGCCTTAAACCTCAAATGTTTCCTCAAATGCTTGGACAGGCACATCTTAAAGCACGCTGCCAACTGACTCCTCATTGTCAGAAATCCTCAGAAATGTGAGACTAACTTTGGCCGTGGTTGTGACAGCTGATTTTGTGGATTTCTAGTCCCACAAACTACCTATCTCTATCTTCAGAAACGTGTATTCTGGTGAATTATTTGTAACAGAAGGGAAAAGACAGGAAACAGGAGTGATATACTTGTCATGTGAAGTTTTTTTTTTCTTCTTTTTTTTTTTTTCAAAGAAGCTGGGAAACAAAAGAGCTGTCTTGCATTTATTTCACTCTACAGGTTCGTATTAGCAGGGACTTGGGAAAGTAGTTCAAGAAACGTGTTTGTGAAATGAAGACTGTTACCATAGCTGTTCTAGGGGGAACGGAGCTATTGCTGACTTGTTAAGCAGCTTTTACTCTTCAAAAGACAAAGCTGTGTGGAGCCTTTGAGAGCAGAATGCTAATGAGGCTGCCACACTTACGCCTTTTTTCCCCTGTCAATCCAAACCTTTATAACACGTTGCGATCTATTGAGAGATTAATTTAAAACGTGAGAGGTGGATGGGGCAAAGGCAGGGTGGGAACGCTGGAGCTGTGGCTTCTCTCCCCAGCTCCCTCATTGCCCTCTTGTGCGAGGGGGTTGGGCAGGGTCCCAGCCCAGCCTTCATCTCCTTTCCGACTGCCCCATTTCAGAGAAGGAGGCATCTGGCCAGTGCTTTATGTGTGAGGGGTGCTGCTGCTGGTTTGTGGAGGTAGAAACTGGTACGACACTAACAATAGAAGTTAATCCACAAAATGCATTAAATTAATCTAGAAAACATCAAGTACATACACTTATAGTTTGGAGAAATGAGAAATCCATCATATTTTAAACAATGTCAGTGAATCATTCAGATCATAGTGTTGCAATGATTTTCTGAGGTGTGGATTTTAGTTGCAGATTTTTATATACCTCTAAATGTAATTGAGTTAATCTAAAGGCCCTGACTCTTTTTCTTAATATGTTTGCTAATATCTCAGGGTTCAGGGTGGCTGCACAACTGGGGAACATTGGTAGAACAGGGAAAGGAAGGAAGGAGGACAATTAAAGATGTTTTCTAGGAGCAGAGAAAGAATTTATTATTTTTTTGTGTGTAGCTTCTTTTCTCTGAAAGATGTGAGAAAAATGCCAGGCTGTCTTAGAGCATGTGCAGACTGCAGCGTAACTTTCTGGAGGGGTGCTGTGATGGAACTGGGAATATAGGTCTGTCCACATCAGCAAGTATCTACATAGCTCATACCGCTTAGCTGCAGCGGCCAGCATGTGGACTGGGATAGATAACAGCATTCATTTTTGTTGATGTAACATTCAGGTAGCTAGTGCCGCAGGTATTTCTTATCCTCCTGCTATGTGAGCTAAACAGATTAAATCTTCCTATAGCTTCAAACATGGTAATTGTTCAAAATGTATTTAGAGATCCAGCAATCTTCAAATATAAGCAGATGAAACTTGGAATGGAGTAAACTGTTTGTACAAGAGCTAGTATCTGGAAAGACGGTCATGCAAACGATAACACCAGCTTTCAATATCAGTAAGAACAATCTGATTGTGTGAATGGAGGAATTTTTGCAATAGGTGTCAGTAGCTCCCATACAAATGGAAGTGTAAATTCTCATTAAAGTCTTTTTGTGTGAGTCAGCTCATCAAATATTTCATTGCTTTTGGTTACAAAAGCCAAGGAAACTTTGGTTTTACTCTGGAATACTGGCACTGCTACCTATGAGCATTACGTAGGCAATGTTTTTAGGTTTGTGGCTACAGTTTCACATAACCCTACCTTTTATATATCTGAAAGAAAAAAAAAAAAAAAAAAAAAAAAGAAACTTAAGAGGATTCCAGTATATATCTGAAAAGTAGCCTGCTTTGCAGAATTTAATAGGATTATACTATTGATTCCATCTTTACAATGCTAGCTGCTATTTGGTACTTGTGAACTTCAGACTATTATGTGGCTGAACACAAGGGAAGAGGGATTAGTTTGTAAAAGAATAAGCAGCTTTCCCTTAAACTGCCCTGAACCAAACCTATGTACCTGTTTTGGGCTCTGTTAGTAAATGCCAACTAGCAAAACATCACTGGTAGCATCTTTTACAGCTGGGTATCTTCTTACAGTCGCTGGCTCAGTCTCCAAGCAGAAGGCAATCAAATCTTTTGTGCATTGGTGCTGCAATGCAGATGTTTTCAGTTGCTCCAGAACTCTCTACCTTCATTTCTTTAACCAAATAAAAGCTACTAAAAAGTTGTCTGGAAAACCATGTCATATACAGATTCTGGCGTTTTTCTTGCAGTTGAAGGTACTTCCTGCCCTTTTTGAACTTAATTGAGTAAAAGCACAATTGACACAGTTTCCATATAGATGATTTTTTGGGGAAGGTCACTAACATAAGCTTTTTATGGACTAATTCTCTTTCTTACATACCCATACTACTGGTTTGTGCCGTATGACACATACCAGTCACTCCTGCAAAATGAACCAATTGTCCTCTGAACTCTGGTACCCTTCACAGTGACAATTATTGCTATAAAAGTAAATTTGTAAAATTTTGGTGAAATATACTGTCTTTTTGAAATTATTTTTATGAGGGCATCCTCTTCCTTTTCTCCTCTTCCTCTTCCCCTTTTCCATACTGAAATCTGCCTGTCCCTGTCCACAGTAATGGTAGCCTACTGCAGCGTTATTTCCCTGTAGTTCCAGGTGGCTCTGCTTTCAGAGAACGGGTGACTGGCTGGGGAAACACCAGTACAGCAGATTGGATGTGAAGATCCCAGGAAACGGAGATTACATATCTCTGGGGTAAACCTGTAAGTCAGGGAAGGCTGCAACTTTAAAAGTTACGCTGAACTGCATTATAAGATTAATGGGCTGAGAAATGGTTATGGTGTTGTCATTAACCCCTCTCTCTGGGCTAGGGGTCCACAACTGGTTTTTCAGTGGAGCTGTTCTCCTCTATTTGTGTCTTCTGGTTTTGTTAGTACATAGGTGAGGATGTGGAGATTTTCAATATCTCATGCTAATCCTTTGTGCTTAATCTGCTTTACATTTCTGAAGGGTTGCAGGTGCTAGTGGGTTTTAAACCTCAAAGAAATGAAGGGGCAAACAAAGAACAAGTTGACCAAGAATATTGAAAGTGCAATGAGCTACATGGAGAGCAAACACCTGGCTGGCTGGCTCTGTCTGAACACTTTTCCCCCTCCCAGCTGGTTTAGGCTGTTGGTGTTTAACTGCTGTGTGCCTTGGAGCACAGCTTGCTCAGCAGCCACGTACATTCAGCCTGGCTCAGTCTGAATCCCAACCAGCATAATGCCGAGAGAGATTTCTAGACTTGATACGTAGGGGTTGTGATCTTTTGTTTAGTCCAGCTTTTTGGTTGATGTCAAACAACATATGTTTCTCCTGCTTTATCTCTTTAGATCTATTATGTCCTTACTGAGAAGAAAATGCAGTAATACACGGTGAAAGTAAAAACAAGCCAGTGACCTTTGCTGTAGTTTATAGGGATTAAAGCTGTATGGAATGTGAATGCTTCCATAAATCTCACTGGAGGAATTGCTTCTTAATTGAAACAAAATGAACATAGATGAGAAGTTCCCATCTTTGTGCTTCTTTATTCAGTAAATGTTTAAAGTACTTTGAAAACTTCAGACCGTTCACTGAGTAACCTGCATTATGCCTGGATTATCACTGCCATTTATTGAATATATGCTCTAGAATAGTGGAAAACTGCCACTTTTGCACAGTAGCATGGACAGCACTTCTACTGTTGTTGGCTTTGGTGGTGTGTGTGTTTTTTTTTTTTTTTTTTAAGACTATTTCCCCAATGAAACATGTGCAATTAATGTTGCTAATTGCTGCTAAAGCTGCTGTGAGCTGGAAGCAGAAAGCCTCCCTGCTCTGCTGTGTGAGAGGGGCACAGTGCTGGCAGTGGTATTTGTTTGCTGCTCTCCCTCGTCAGTCATGGGAGAGGGTAGGGGGAACAGCATGTCACTCCTAACTATAAAATAGTTCTGGAAACAAAATGTCTGAGTGCATGGGCTTGGGGAGGACATTGAGAAAACATCACGAAGTGTATCCCGTCCTTTATATGTTTCTAGTAATGCAAGTTGAATTTATTAGCAGTTTGTTGCTACAGTAAAAAGCATTTACAAGATCTATGGCTGAAACAATAGCTGTAGATGTTCAGTCTCATCGTATTTATTGAAGGCTCTGTTGAGCTCACGGCATCCTTTGATTAATAGCTATTCGAAGCATATTTTGTAACAAGGACTGTATCAGAGTTTTGTGTCACTTTATGAAATAATGTTCTACTGGTCTGTAGGGAGAGCGGATGCAAAAGCATTAACTTAACAACAGGTGTGTGGGCAGGTGGTAAAAGTAATAACTAATTGACTGCCAGCCAGGATTTATTTAGTGAGCTGACATTTTCCCCTCCTTGAGCAATGACGGGTTTAACGTTTAACACCGAGCAGTCACAGTCTTACTGCTGGAGTGAGCTTCTAGAGCATGCTCTGTAACAGCCACAAACCTTCTCAACCATTTCAAAGGAGGATGGAGGAGTATATTGTCATCTGTAGTATTTTCCCTTCCTTTATAATATGTGCAAATGATGGTAGTAGAAAAACAGCCATTTTAGTTTGCAAAAATTCCCTCAGTATTTGAAGGAATGTATATGTACAAAATTGAAGATCTTGAGGTTTAGATCAGCTCCATAGAAGCATATTGGAGGATTAAGGTTAATTGTGTTCAAGTGTATCAAGCTTGATTTATTGATAAGATTTTCTTTTTAAGGGCTGCCTACTCCTTTTTTTACAGTTTTGGAAACATAATTTAGCTTAGAATCTAAAGATTAAGCTTTAGACAAGTTGTCTCCATAAATATTTTCTGTGAGGCCACACTGCTGTGAGAGTAGATCAGTTTTATTAGTATTGCTTTTTATGACTGTCACTGATTTGGTATTTAGCAGGGAATAGAAAAGAGAAAACTGATGCAGTTTTGCTACCAAATAAGCATATAACATGTTTTACAGGAATATATTTGCTGTAAGGCTAATACCACAACTCTTATAATTGCATGAGTACAGGACTTCTGTTTTTTATCAAAATAAAACAAATATAACAAATTCAAGGTTTTTTTTTTGTTTTTTTTTTGTTTTTTTTTTTTGAGCATGCCCATTTCAAAGTGCTGAATTCTGATCTTTATAATTTTGTGTGGAATGAAAATGGCCCTTAGTGATTTGTATCTTAACTCATTTGCATTGTTTGCTTAACTTCAGGCTCCTTTCCTTCTATATCTCTAATGGTGTTTGCCAATATGGCAATTATCTGGACATGTGAATACTAATCAGTTATCACTTCAGTCTATTATTTCAAAGCTTACAATATATTGTTGACTTATGGCCTGTTATTTGAGACAGTTCAAATCTTCTGTCATTGTGATAATTTCTTCTATCAAATTTCTTTTAAGCCCTAAGCTTAAACAAAAGCAGGGGTTAAAATACTTATCCTTTAGTATTGTGTATTTCAAGCTTCTTGTTGAATACCTCAAACAGCAAAGCAGTGCACATCTTTCTCCCTGTCTTCTGCAGTGTCAAGGGCTTGTACTTATTTACACAGTTAGTAAATAATGCTAGAAGAGTTAAAACTAAAGTTGTACTAATTTGAGTACACATTTAAAGACTGCATGCATTGTATGGAATCTAAAATTTAATGCTGGAATTTAGGTGTTTCTTTGTAACTGGGGGATTGAATGCACTTATTAACAGAAATCTATGTTAGAAGTAAGAACACGTAAAACTGAAAATGAGGGGAAAAAGAGCTAGAGAGTGTCTGTCTTGTGCTGCATCTCTCCTCTCTTTCTGTTTGATACTTTTCATCTGCTCTTGCTGGAAGAGAAATAGCACAGTGAAAAAAAAAAAAGATAATTATTAAGAGGGGCAAGGGAATGAAAAGGCCCCTGATGTTAGGGAATTGCAGCTGTGTGTGAGCCCATCTATACCTTGATTTTAAAAACAAATGAAAAACAACCTACCGCTGAAGATGTAGAGAACGTTAACAAGAACGACGCCAACCATATGCCACTTCCATTTCAGAGGGAAATGAAAAGGGCGTTTTTTTTCTTTAAATGACAAATAAGATGGTTTCAGCATTTTAAATAAAGCTTTAAAATGTCAACTTGCTTGAAATCAGATTTTTTTCACCTTGTTTAAACAGCATTAATAATTATAATTAAAAATTCAAGAGTAATATTTTTTATTGCATCACCTGGATTAGCAATGTAATAATTTTTGAAGAATTTAGATTTGGTAAATATTTTGGCCCTGTGGCGTATACTAACCCAAGCTAACTCTGCTGAAATCACCTGGACAGCAGAGGTCAGCGAATTGCTGTTGCAACTGATGAATAGTTTCTAGTTATTTAGGCGTCTTGTAACTCATAGACCTTTAAACAAAACAAAGCGAAGACCCCTCAGTTACACAGATGCTCGGAGGTGCTGGCCAAGCAGGATTTCTGCCTCGGCATAAGGCTGATGGATGCCCACATTGCACTGTAGCCTGTGAAGGCCTTGCTGGTTTGGTGTCCTGTACCCAAACTGCCAGAGGGCCTTCGTTTGCAAGTGCTTGTCCATGACGGACGGGCAGAACTGTGCAGATGAGGCGTATAGTGGCAGAGCAAGTCAGGAGAGCAGCCAGGTGAATGGAAGCCTGCTGGCGGTGGTGCACCCTGCACTTTGCCAGGAACAACAGGTGAAGGACCTTCCCTGTGGCAGCAGAAGGCCTAAAGGCAGTTTTTATCAATAGAGGTAGTTAAGTTTTCAACTTAAAAGGAAAAATATGAAGAGAGGAAAGATTTCTGTGGAAAGGTGTAGGTTGCTGGTGGGGTGGCTCAGTGGTAGCAACCCTGTGGTAGTGCCATTACAGTGCTCATGTGGCCACGGAGACCAAAATGTAGTAGTGCTATCATGACAGTCTAAAATGGCTTTCCTGAAGAACTTCTTCCAGACCTATATTCCTAATCAAAGCATTTACAAGAGGCAGAAAATAGAAGTTGTTTTAGCCACATGAGTTGGATCTGGTTATGCTTTGCTGGTGTGGAGAGAATTAAGTCTGGAGTTGCTTTTGTGTGCCTGTTCTTTGTCGCTCTGCTGTTCGCGAGTGAATATTCATAGATCATTTCCTTTTAAATATTTACTGGGTTGTCTGTTTTCATATGTTAAGTCTTCATATGAAATAAGCAAAATAATTTTGAGAAAACATTTTAATTAGAGCCTTAGAGGCTATAAATATTTCATTATTTAATAAAATAGTGCTGTAAGATGTAAATGATTAAGTGGAACATACTTTAAATATTTTAAATTGCATAACTTAAAATAATGCATGCTTTCATACTTCACAGGGGACAAAATCTTGATCTATTGCAATCCATATTTTTTGTTTCTTAATGAGTGAAACTATTTTCTTTTTTTTTTTTATTATTCTCTAGTGTGATACTGTAGGAAATGTTCCTTTGCTGAAAACTGAGTAAAAGGGCTAAGCTTTTGGAAAAGGAGGTAAGTAACTTGTTTTACATTTTTATCTTCATCTTATGGCTACGTGATCTAGAGAATTAGGCAATATCTTTAATTATCTTAAAAGATCATAAAGAAATTCATAAGCAATAAAGCTGATAATGTGAAACATCAGGGCCAGGTAATATGATGTAGCAATGTTGTGAACATAAATGAAGTCTTACTGTACCTCAGCTTACCAAAAAAGTCGAGTGATTTTTTTTTGTTTGTTTAAAATCCTGAATGCTTTCTATTTGCATACGTAATGAAAATGGAAAATTAATTAAAAAAAATATGGTTAATGCAAAATAGTTAAAAATATATGTTTTCCTTCAGTGCTGTCAGATAGCCCATGTTGCAAGAACAATACTATTTTCACAGTTTAGTTATATCTGCACTCAATTTCTGGTGCTTTTCTTTCTGAACCACAAAGCTCAAGATGCATTACTGTGCTATGAGAATTTCATCAAAACTGAATGCAGCTATGTATTTGCATTTTGGCAGTCTGAGAGGAGGGTCACAAGTTTACAATAAGTACAAAGCTGTTGGTATTCTTTTTCATCCCTGAAAACATGGCAGACTGCATAAATAGTTTTGATAGTTTTTTCATGAAAATCTTATGTGGAACCAAACTGCAGACCTTGCTTTGAAGGAGAGTCAGTGATGAGAGAACACAAATTTCCAGTTAAAAATCAGAGGATGAAATAAGTGACAATAGAAATACAGGTAGAAGACGGAAATGTTGATTATGCAAAGCAGAGAAATACAGAAGTAAACAAAAACAAAAACAAAAACAAACAATTTGTGACTTGGGATACTGAGCATTACTCATGGACTCCCTGTGTTCTTGGGATTTTGATTTTACTTTTTTTTTTTTTTACTACTAAAACAGAGATCCCTCAATATCAATTGTTTTGTGCATTTTTGTTTGTTTGTTTTGGCTCGTTCCTTTTTATTAAATAAATTTGACTGAACATTCACTTTGAAAAAAAAAATAATAATAAAACCAACCAACCAAAAAAAACACAACCCAAACCAAGCCCTGATATTACACTCGCTGGTGGAGGTTCTAAAATAATCTGAATTATTTCCCCACAGAATATAAATGTATATTTTGCAGTTATGGTTTGATAATACAGCAATACAGCTGATGCTCAGAAATTAGTTGCTGTCCTTATTCTCATCTTCTATGCAAGATGATAAAGAGAAAAACTAAGCAAAATGGATTCTTTGACACCACATGTGATTTCTCAAGTGGTATTTTGACATTAACTTCTATAATTACTAGTGGTTATTAATTAAGAAATGGCCTTACCGCAAGGAATTTTGAAATAGTTGATTTTGTCCAATAGCTGAGAGACAACTTAAAAAAAAATAAAAATTGAATTTTATTTTTAAAAGCAAAACAGACTTTTGCTTTAACTCACAGGTAACTCACATAGTTAATATATGTTAAGTACTGTATCAGTGTTAAGTTTAAAAATATCATGACAATAGAAGCAAATGGAATATATACATATCTTGATTAAATTTTTCCTTAATAGATGTTGGCAGTTGAATCATTGAACAAAAAAGAATGGACTTTTCTGTCCTAATCTACTGCATTTGCATCTGTAGGGTTCAAATGGTAAAAAATGGTAGATTCAGTATTATAAAGAACAGCTGCTAAATACTTGCATTTCATCTCCAGGCAGCTCAGTTTTCTGAGAGGTGAACTGAATTACAAACAGAAATATAAGGCAATTGTAGTGATGTTACATCATAAGACAGATGGCAGCACTTACCTGCACCTGCCTTGGACAGAAGAACAGCGTTTCTTTTAAACATTTTTGTTTCTTTAGAGAAGATGTCTGGAATTTTGCCCTCCCCCAGCCCCCCCGCCGAAATGGTCTTATGAGACAGAAATTTTAGTAGGTCCAGTGAGGTCATCAGAATGGCTTGCTTATATCAGCTGAATACAATTTGGATTTTTGGTTTTCAGAAACTTGCTAATTTATTTTAGTTTTTAATTGCCCAACACATTGTAGCACTCATGCAAATTATTATAGTGCCTATGCTATTACAGTGGCCTATGCTATTTGGATATTTATACTGACATAAGTTTATACTGATTTGAAAGAATTATCAATTTATACTTCATAACCTTAAAGCAACGCCATTAAGATGGACGGTCTCCAGCAGAAGAAGGAAGAGCATAGAACATATCAGAAAAAAACTTTGCCGTAATGGTAGGATAGGTAAGTGAATGAATAGGATATATAACATTCACTAAAAATAACATCTGTAAAATTTATTTTGTGATATCACAGCAACAGCTGTTACGTGGTAGCATCTTAACTGTTTTGGCAAAGTATTTTGCAAAAGGTAGGTAGTGACAGCTGACGAGTGCCTTGCTCCAGTAGTGGTCCCATCAGCTTCTCTTGAATTATAGAATGTTTCCTGTGAATTCAGAGGGAATACCTGTTGCTGTATGAACTTCAGAAATCCACTTCAGTATTAGATGTCAGCTACAACTGATAGGACTGAGAGTTTGCAGGTCCTTAGGTACTTCTTTAAATGTAGTTATTACCATCCCACAGAGCAAGGAGAGTGAACCTGAACCACAAATAAAACACATGCAACCTATATTCCTAGTTTAGGTAAAATAAAACCACTCAGTTTTTCTTAACAGTAGTTCCTGTCACTTCATATTATTCATATGAAAATTTTCAAATAGAGTCCTTTGTCCCCTGATTAGAAACTTAAGTCCTTCATTTGTGGGAATAGAATATATCAAAATGACAACTAAGGGCTTGATCTACCACGCTAGTGATGTTGAACATACTTCTGTGAAATCATTATCCAGATCACTAGAAGCTGTAGGAAGTCAATTACAGTCAACTGTACTAGGGTGGTTTACTTGCCTTGAGAAACCAGACGATGAATAATTCTGCTCTTGATTTTGAAAGAAAGAACAAGTTTGGTGAGGCCATTTCCTTTTAAGCTCTGTCACATCATTAAGAGAGGTCCTGGTGGATTTGGATTTCACTCTGTGTGAGGTAGGTCATAAGCCTCTACTTAATGGTAAGATGGTCAAGCATACTGATAAATTGTGGGGCTGGCTAACTGACTGAGGAGCAGAGAAATGAGGTGACTGAAGGAGCTCTGAGAACAAGTGGCTGTAGCGAATGGGCAAAGCTACATGTATCTCTGTGCTGCTGTGCTTGCTCAGGAGGAGCTTAGCTCAGCTCTGAAGCATCTCTGGGAAAAAGCCTGAGCAGCACTCAATACTGAACTGCAGTATCAATAGTAGGACTTCTAAACTAAAATAAGGGAATGTACTGTAACAAGCCTATGGTGAATATAGAATTACCTGAGAGTCCTTGTGAAGTTAAGAAATGAAGTGGCTGAAGGATACGGTGGTGAAGGATAACTTTCCACTAAGTCATCTATGATATCAAAGAAATAAAAGGCACTAACTGCTATATGGTTCTTTGTTCTGATGCTGTGCAGTAGGGTATGGTTCCTGTTGAAAATCTCAAAGAACATATGCTAGAAAACCTTTATATATAATCTGGGGAAAAAGGGCTAAATAATAACGTGACAGTTAAGTACACAGCTGTTCAGTCAGCTTTATATTTGACTTTCTGAAGAATGCTCATATGATGTGACTGAAAGGCGTGCAGAACTACAGTATTCATAAATGCAAAGTAATGCACTTAAGGACAAGATAAAACAGCTGCATCAACATATATGCAATGTTGGGCTCTAATTTAGTTCTCAGCACTTAGGAAAGAAATTCTCAGCACTTAGGAAAGAAAGTGTGGCATTACGTTAAAGGCCCAGAATAGGCCCAGAGTAGGAAAGACCGGAGGTGTGGAAGAGGAGAGTCTTAAAAGAACAATGAAACAAACTGACTCTTCAAATTAGGAAGAAAAAATCTACAGGAGAAGTGAAATGTGATGGAGATTTTATAAATCATGGGAGTATAGAAAAGGTGAATAGGGAGTGATTGCTCACTATTTCTGACAATGCCAGTTCTAAGAGGCACCCAATGACATTATTCAAGCAGCAGTTCTAACATAGAAAATAATATTCCTCTTTCTCCTTTGAAAGAAAAGGTTAGTGATTTAAGCTTACTGCTTGCAGGGGAAGGGAGGCCAAGGAATCGGAAAAAGTTCTGGAGAATCCAGCATCTGTTGGTGACTATTAACCATCTTCCCCAAAGCAGTGACTGCCTGGTGCTTGTGTGATGTTGCCTGGAGGGATCTTTCTCCCAGTGTTACTGCGTGTCCTGATAGTTATGCTTGTTCCTTAAACACCTGTGAATTAGACTCCTATTAATAGCCATTGTTGGATGTTGGATAACAGAAACTGTAGCAGTGCTCTAACATATGAGGGTTTCTCCATTTATATATTTTAAGTCTCTTTTAAAATTTGCCTAAATTCCCCTGGCAACTGCATATGCAGAGGAACTTCTGGGACAACATGGAACAGAAGTTGACATTGGCAGGTAAAGGTAGGGTCCTCATCTGAGTTTAAATCCTTGGACCTAGCATTACAAAGCATCTCAGATCCAGATGAAGTTGTTTTCCAGCAAGCGTGAACCATGCTGGTTATGATCGAGCAACTCTGTTATCAGCATGTGAGTGCATCAGTACTTTGTGGAAGATACTGCAGAGTATTGGGTCTAGGCATCAGCTGAAAAAAAGCCTACAAAATTATGACTGTTCTGTCATTTAAATGGCAGTTCAGTGCCTAATGTCATCTGTTGCTTTATCCCTGTATGCTAAATATAAATCTTTCCCTAATTCTCTAGCTTTAACCTTGTCTCAGAAGATACTGAAAGAAATCTCCCAAGGCTATTACCTTTTTTTGTCCTCAAGGATAACTCATAATATGTGAACAATAACCAATTTGCCTCCAAGTGCTGAATTTATTTTCATTTACATTTGTTACTTCTCTGGTCTGTAGGTGGCTTTCTTGACTGGTTATAATGTTTAACCCCCGTGATGCTCTCCCCAAATACTGCGTAATTGCTTAGCGCTGAAGCAATCAAATAACATTCAAACAGACCAGTAGTATGCAGAGCGTAGGCAGGTGTAAGGTATGCATAAGGATTGTCTATATAGGTCTTTTTCTCCAATTCTGATGGGTTTTTCAGTGTGTGTACTTGAGCCAGGTTTGTACTGGGAATTTAATTCTCTATGCCTTTGAGCTATTTCCCAGATGCAGCTGGAGATTCTCAGCTGTGAACCTGCCCCCATAAACAGGGGCTTTCAGAGACTTCAGGTATTTTGTCTTGAATCATGGTACAATAAATTTATTATTATCTTTTTTTTTTAATCACCTCAGCGCCTCGTGTCTGCTGTAGAATGACTTGCCAGCAAACTTCAAAATAAGAAACTTTCTTAAACATCCAGTCCTCTCCAGTTGCCAGAGACCTGTTGCAATCTGTCTGCTGTCATTCTATCCAGATGTATTCATGAAAAATGTTTTTTCTATAGTCCTCCATGCAGCTTTTCCTGTGTGTCTATAACAGTGTTATGAATTCATCTGGTGACCATATTATTAGAGTGGTAAACTGCTTGGACTAATCACAGGTAACTTCTAAATGGCATTCTCAGCTAAACCACTAGAAAATTAGTTACATCAGAGATATCAAGACTACTGATGTAGCCTGTATTTACATGCATTTTGGGGTTCTAAAATTTTAAATTTAACCATTTTATTACTTTTTTTTTTTTATAAACTATTCCTTCTCTGTATGCACTTCACATATATTTAAATATTGCTTATTGTTTTTTTTTTTTTTTTCCTAGTTTTCGTTAGAGTTTATATATAGTAGCCTTGATTCAGGTAAATTAAAAAATTTTACACAATTTAATATTCCGCTGAACCTTGAGGTTTACTGTTGTAACATTTACAAAGCCTATTTTTCTGACCTTATACACTAACTCAGGCTTTTGTCTAGAGGCCTATAGAATAAATGTTAAGCACAGGTTTATGCTAATATGCACATTAGTTTGCAAGCTAAATGTTAAGGCAATACTTCAAAAGGAAAAAGTAGAATCAAAGGAAATATCATCACGATGGAAAAACTGAACAAACATATACAGTGTAATACATCAGTTTTCTTTTGTTCTGCCTAATTGTACTAAAGGCACGTAACCTTTAATATACAGACTCTGTATATTCTCTGGCTTCAATTGGAATGCTACTTTGTAGTATTTTTTTTCTTTCCCATTTTTCAGTCTTCTGATAGTCATAATAAGTTTCCTACATTTCTTTATACTTTAGAACTTGAATAATTGGAGAGTTATTTTCTAATGGATAGAAAACATAGGACAAATTTTTTGAGTAATTAATCATATTATTTACTGATGAAAAGAAAGTAATTTAAATACATATTCCTCCTAAGTAACATTATTTTTTATGTAATGATGTTTTTAGAACACATAGTTCAAATATGTTCTATAAAGTGCAAATAAAACTCCGCCTTTCATTTTTTATTTTTTTAGCTGTGGGTGTATTTTTAAAAGCTCATTCAGCAGAACTTTCAGACATGCATCTTTTATTCATATCAGAAATGTTTGTGAAAATAATTTCAAGAGCATCCTCAGGATAGTCAGTCTCATTAATTGCATAATGTCAAATATCACCTCTTATCAGAAAAATTGATTTAGATACCTTTTAACCATACTCATGAATTACAGTTTAGTGTTTTTGTTTGTTTGTTTGTTTTAATTTTCATTTTTATTCAGTTGAAGGGAAACAACTTCAATAGACCACATTGAAGCAAACTTATGCAAACTCCTGTTTAGCTTGTCTTTTTTGAAAATTTTTTACTTGCTTCCACCTATAGCAGCAGTGAAGCTGCTGCGGAGCTGTGCAGTGGTGCCCAGCAGATGATGAAGTACAAAACTGCCATAAAATCGCTTCACTTTGTCTTTCAGTAGCTCCTTCCTCGGGAAAGAGCTGTGCTTATCTACAGGTCAGTAATTATAAGCAGTATGGAAAGACTCTGCCCAAAGAATGCTGCATTCAAGGCTGGCCGTTTGGTGGTGGTCTGTCTTGTGGGTCATGCAGTAGCTCTCAGGGGTGTGCGGGAATACCCCCTACGTGTCCCTGATCAAAGTAATGTCGTGTCCTTTTTCAGTCCGTGTCCTGATGAGTGTGGTACGCTGGTACAGTGCTCTCATGGAAGGTAGGCAGGACTTCAGTTGGGAGAATGTTGTTTACTTCTTTTTTTAATGATGACATTGGGGAAAAAAATAGCAGTATTATATATTTACACATACATGTCTTGGCTTAGTTTAGGCCTAAAACCTATAAAATGAATCATGCAGCAGGCATTGCTTTTTTGTTGCATGCAATGAGATTCAGGCTGGATGACTAGAACAGGTAAAGAGGTAGGATTAAATAGAGATAGTACGCATCTTTCTTCCTCCCCCTCTAGCTATTCTTGTTTGTGTGGTCATAGGCCTATAAATAAATAATGGAATACTGTCTTAAGCTAGTATTTAATAGAATACGATTACATTACATGCCAAGAAGACATTTAAAAAAAAAAGGTTGTTAAAAGGTATGGCTGGAAGCACAATGGATATGTTATATTCTGCATTTTAAAACAAGTCAACCTGTTTATGCGCGAGGAGTCTTCAAATTAACTGAAATATGCTGAGAAATGTCAGTACGTTCAGTAATTTATGAGCCATACCTATCTCCAGAGTTCTCATTTCTTCCACAGAAAATGCTTGTTACACAAAAACGACTAAATATACTTTATATGCTAAATATATAAATTTATTCTATTTTTTTCTTGTTATCCCACATGTGCTTAGCAATGATGACGCATTTAACATATTTGTAAACAAACTCAAAAATTATGCAGATTTCAGAAATATCACTGTTTAGGCAGTTGATTTGAGCAAAAGTCATAAGCACTTTTAAAAAATGTGTTTAGCTGAGGATAATTACCAGCTAAAATTTGGCTGTGCATTTTATTGTTATAAGCTGTTGTTTCCTGCCTATGAAGCTGCCTGTTGGAATAAAATTCTAATGTGTACACAAACAGACAGAAGAGTCCCTGAGAAAAGTATTTGGTCTATAAGTAATTTTCTTTTTAAATTTTACACCAAGTATCTTGAAGATAGTGAGGTGGTTATGTCTGTAACATAGGAGCTGAACAAAATTTGTGTGTGTTCTGTATATGGAGATTGTACCAGGAGAAAAATAAAGGATAGTATCTTCTTTTTATCAGGGCAGAAGTGAGCATCTGCCCTTTCAGACAAGCAAATGGCATGTTTCACACTGTGTATGTAGTAGGTAATATGCTACCAAATCGAGACTTGCTACTCCTTATTATCTACTGATCAAAAGTAAAATACTTAACAAGAAGTTTAATTGCACTAATTAGTTGTTACTATCTTAAATGCTTTACATGCAAATAGAATGTTACTTGTCTAGTGCTTCAGTGCTTGATGAATGGACATTTTATGGTTTCACACAAGTATCTTGGTTTACTTCTTCAATTTAATCCTCTGATTTTTAAGTGCAGTCAGCTTCTATCCCAGGATGTTCTGACCTGTTGCATCCAATCTGTGGAAGTCCTTTTGCTCAAAAGATTGAAGCAGGTCTAAGAAGCAGGTTGTTCATCTTGGATTTACTTCTGTTCTGAGAGCGCTTGCTGAAAGCAGGAAGGGAAATGCTTCTTTTAAAATACCTTTTTTTTTTTTTCCTATGCTAAAATGAGATTTTGTTTTTGGTACGCTTCCATTTTTCAATTACACTAATAAATTTTCAGCAATAACTTTTTACTGGCTAAATTTTCAATTATTAATGACAATGTGACTTGGGATTATTCAGTTTTTTGTCTTATTTTTAGAAGCTCTTGTCATTCTGCTGATTAATGCATTTTATCACAAAGAGACTAGATTGTGTCTATCTTGAAACCACGTCATTAGGAAGCATTTTAGTGAGGTCATGCTTGCTTTCTTTAAAGTCTATTTATACAACAGTTTGTTTCAACCTTCTCTTTTCTTCCTACTAGAACATGCAACCTCTCTGTTCCACACTATGTACATATTTTTAGACTTTTTCCCATCTGCTCCTCTTACACAGTTTCCTTATTCCAGTCCTACGAGGCATATTTAGAGGCTGCATGCATTAGAGTCTCAGCAGGATGTGCTGCCTGGTGACGTTCCCCTTTCTTTTAAACCTTCAGCTGGACAGGTTTTGTTTTGTTTTATTTTTCTTCTCTGCCTTTGATTCCATCAAGAGCTTCAGAGATTGCGCTTCTTGTTTCCTCGTGGTAGGAGAGAGGCAGGTAATGAGTGCATCCTCTTCCACAAAAGGAAAATGGACATTTTTGGAGAGTACTTGTCCTGTGCTAATGTCTATATTGAAACCTGGGGAGAAAGCTAATTAGAGATCCCCCGGTGATTTCTTCTCTTGAAGGAAAAAAAAAAAAATGCATGAAGATATTGGTTGCCAATGTACGTTGATGTTTCTAAGCAAAAAATTAATGGAGAGCAAATCACATCTCCTTCACTAGCCTATATTAGGACTGTTTTTCAGGGAGTGGTTTTCAGTGAACGACAGAGTTGACTGTTTTCTTACTCAAGTAGTTTTGAAGTTTACAAAACATCAGACTGGAAAGCTGAGATAATATGTTTAATAGCTACATGAGAAAGTCTCTTTGCAAAGGGCATTACTAAGGGAGTTAGCTGTGAAGGCACCCTGCATTAGGCTTTTCCTACTGTTTCTGGGTCTTAAATGCGCTCATCCATCTCATGACTGAAGTTGGCAATAATAAAACTATCTGTGTAGACCCAGGGAAATTAGAAATTGGAAGCACTGACACTTGACCAGATCAGTGAAATGTTTGAGTCTGTCTGCTGATAGTCCTGAATAACTCTCTGTAGGACAGGTAAATTTTCTTCATTTTGTCTACTTTTAATTACAAACAAAATAAGTCACTGTTTTTGCATTGCTATGCAATAACTGGTGAACTAAATATACATTAAAAACATTTGGTGTAACACTGAGCTGCAATATCTCTGCGGTTTCTGTAGTGGTTCCTTTTCCTGGGGTGTACAATTCACAGTCATTCAGACCTTACCTCCTCATTCTTCAGCATTCTTATAACATAAAATTGCAGCAGCTTTATATTCTGTGGTGCATTTAATTCCATCTGGGACAAATGAAAAATGACTTGAAAAGAATTTCCTTCCAGAGAGAGTTTGTTGGCAATTTGAAATGTAATGTCTTTGTAGAGCTTCTAAAGGTTGCTTTTTGAGTGTTAACATCATATAAGGAGGAGGAAGTCCTGTGTTTCAAAGGTTATAAAAGAAATCCATGATTAAATTAACCTGAATTTAGGAAAAGTGTTGAGCGCTTGTGAGTTGTATATCTGTAGAAAATTATTTCTAATTTATACAGTATGTTCCCACATACTGTAATATATTAATCCTACATAAGAACTTTTTTTTTTTTCTTCTTGATTTGGATGGGGTAATAGTGAGTGTTTTGTCCTACAAGACTTCCTAAACCTGGTAGTTTAAAGATGTGTTAATAAACAAAATGTTATTTCAAAATTGACTTGGCATGCAAAGTATCATTATAATTTGTTTTTCAGAGATCTCTGAATATTCAGCTTTTTTTCCCCTGCTGGAAAATGTCCAGTGTTTCCACAGCTGTTTAAGATTTCTTCATCTGCAAGAGGCAACTTAGTAAATCTGCTGTCTAAATTTTCCCACATAGGTTCAGTTACCAAGTATTATTATTTTTTTAAATCCTGATCATTCTGACAATGGAAGAGTTTTTTCATTTTTCTTATATACATTTGTATTGTACAGAAAATTTATAATCAAATTTGTACACTTGTGGAAAATGCTGGGATGGCACAATCTGAAATAGGGTTATAAAGCTGTATTCTCCTTGAGCTAAATGGGATAGACTTTATTTTTGCAAATAGATATAATTGAATGTTTACAAGCAGACAGAATGGAGTCTGAAGAACAGCATGGCTTTTAGGCTTTTTTTTTTTTTTAGGTTTTTGGTAACTGATTCCAATTACTGCCTGCTAATAAGATCATAGTTTGTATTGGTTGTCAATATATGTAAATAAATCAGGATCATTTGCATAATTATGAATTCTATTTCCCTTATTATTTTAACAACTGTTTTGGCTTCCTGAAAATAAATGTTAAATAGCAAATGCTTTTTCTGCAAGATAGGAGATGTGTTAAAGGAAAAGTGTCATCTTGGATTCATGAATTGTTGACCTCAGTGCTACCAGGCATACCGGTAAATGTATTTATTCACAAACCGATCACTGGGAAGGAACAGCTTGTTGCTACCTTTCGATTTAAGGAATAGCGTGTCGTATGCCATGCATTAGGCTGACTTCCACTGTAAGCCAGTCTTTTGTGATAGATCTGGTGAGTGAAAAGAACAAGTTACTCCTTCCGACAAAGACTGAGAAATACAGAAATAAATTGTGTTACTGCAGCACTGGGTTGTTGCTTCTCGGATAAAAATCTGTGTGTTTTTTCTCCAAAATAACATAATTTTCTTTCATCTAAAAGATTAGGGGAAAATACCTGAGACTGATGGAAGTGCCCATATTTTACATGTTATTGAAAGAAGTCATTGTGCTAGCAATAGGCTACTTAGAGTATTTCTGAATCAGAAGTGTTCCACGAGGAGCTATAAGAGAAAATGTAGAAAATCATGTGTATGACAGAGGAAAAATTTCATGTGAAACATAGTGAGAAGATAAGCTTTCTTCCTAGAGAATACTTTTCAGTATGAAAAGAAATTATGCTTTTTTTCTAGAAGCCTCTAAGTAAAACTCTCTGTGCCTATTACATGCAGATTTATTACATCCACTCTTAGTGAATTTTTTGAGTATGGCGAAACAAGTTAAGTTTTGGAGGGAGAGATTACAGAAGCAAGATATAACCAGATTATGTCATCTTGATTGGTTTTGAGTTCTCTGGGAGTAACTGCAATAAACTTAAGTTATAGTTAATGAAATGTGATGGAGCAATAAAAGGGTAATGCTTTAAAAATAAATAAAGCACAATTCTCTAGATCGTTTCATTTAAAGAGCAGCAACTCCATGGGGGGAAAATAAACTCATCAAAATGTTTAGGGGTGCTCTTCCGGTGAGTGGCTAGTACCAGCAGTGTGTTACCTGGCTTTGCATCTGCGTGCTTAGCCCCCCTCTGCCTGGTGAATCTTTTCAAAGTCTCGAGAAATCTTTTGGTTTGATGAATATGAAAATGGTAGTATGGAATTACATTTCTTTTTATTCAACTAGTCTTGTGTGTATAGTTTATCTACAGAAATGTACTTTAACATAACTCTAGTATTAGGTAATATCATTGTGTTGGATATCCTGCTCTGTTATTGTTCACATTTGTCTTGTTCTGGGTATTGAGCATATCAATGTAAGCTTCCTTTTGTTGTTTCTTTGATCACATGAGAAAATCAGTTTGTAAGTATTTCTTCCATTTGGTCTGAAGTTGGTTGTACAAATTTGAGGATACTGAGGGTCTTGCTGGCTTGGCAATGCTTTAGGTTGTTTCAATACAGTGATGATAGTTCAGTGTGTATTTTGCTTGAAAAACTGTAATCTCTGCAAATAATTAATAAGCATATCTTCAGCTCTTGAGGATGACTAATGTTTTCCAATAACAACAGTGGCAGATAAAGGAACTCTTATGTAGATGTGATATTAGCTAAAGTAGAAGCTTGCTGTTTTCACAGGTGGCAACTATATTGCTGAACCTTTTCTGGAAATTACATATGCATAAATTTAAGTACATCAGGGAGGACAGTTGGTCTGTCAGTACTTCTGAATGTGTCCTCCATGGTAAGGACAACAGAGGACATATGCTTATGACAGGAAGGCATTTTGCAGTGGAAGAATTCAATTTGCTTGGTATCTCTTTGCTTGGCATATACATCAGGTGATTCATAACAAATTTTATGACAAGTATAGCTACTGGTTTGTCTACTTAAAAAAAAAAAAAAATACAGCTCATTAATCAATATTCATTTTTTAATATAAAAGCATTATTATTTTTAGGCATCTAAAGGCCATGAATACCCAAGAGTCAACATGTATTATTAAAGCTGTTGAGTATCACAGTCATTCATTTGTTTCACTTTAAAGGCTGACACAAAAAAAGAATTTCCACTGGAATAACTGAATCAGAATTCAGTGTGCCTGTTTGCAACAACAGAACACCCTAATAATAAAGTGCAAGGGTATGTAATAGAAACGAATGAAGTGTAAAATAAAATAATAGAAGAACATGACAAGCTAAATGCTTTCTGCAATGCAGTGTTCTTGGAAGGGAGTACATCACCAAAAATAAAATTACCTTCATGTTTTCTAATTTTCGATAAGATATATTTCTGCCTTGTCACTTACCTGTTCGAAAAATATTTTGTTGTTTACCTGGTTTAGCATATCTCCATGTTTCAAGTTCAAGGTTTAGTAGCCATGACATGGAATTGATCTTACCTTAAATATGTGGTAGATCAGGACTAAGTATTTCATGTTCCATCTTTTCATGTATGAGCTGTATTATCTGCAGTGTATTTATGCAGTTTCAATGTAGAGGCATAAAGTCCCCCCGAACTTGTACTCAAGCAGTGCAGCACTGTGCTGTGTTGAGGGAGGAGCCGAGGTCTGCAGAGATGAGACCACAGAAACAGCAGGCTGAGAAATAACAAACTGCTATGTAAGTTGGAAAATACTGACAACCTCAGTTTTGCTTTACTAGTTTTGAGGTCGCTACTTTTTTTATTCCCAGTTAGATTCTGATTAACCTGCACAATTATTCAGCAATTCAGGAAGTGAGATGGTCTTAAGTGGACAGAACATGCCTTGAAGTCCTTCCTGCATTCTGTGTGCTGCTTCTTCCAGGGCAGTTACTGATGGCACGAGGACCACCACTTCCAATGGAAAACTTTACAATTCCAGTCTTTTTCAGTCCCAGAGCAACGCTGAGCATAGCATGCCTGTTATTCATGGGGCCACATTCACCCTTCTTGGCAGGCCAGCACACCTCCCTATTACAGACAGATGAGAGCACTGCCAAAGCAGTAGACTGGCTATCTGGAAGGTGCAGATTTCAGAGGTTTCCCACACTTAGCACGTAAGATCCTGTAAGAATGAGCAATGGTTCAGATCAGTTGTTATGAAAACTAAATTTGTGTGCCATCCACAGCAATTTTCTTATCCTTCTCCCTCGCCTCTGTGCCTGGGCCTGCGGTAGTGGGGATTCCGTTCCTGATAGCCACAGGTGGTCAACTTACAAGCCTGAGATTTGATTACCCATATCATTGGCTTAGCTTGCATAGCTGCAAATGCTATTAAAGGTAATAAAATTATCCAACCCTTGCATCACTATGCTGTGGGCAAAGGATATTGTTCTCAGCAATCACCATTTATGTCTACCCATTTAACACTGGTGAAGCTATGCTAATGGCTTTCTATGACATTTTCGAAAGGACAGCCATTAGATCAAATGAGCAGATATCCACCTAGCAAAATGCAGCATTCAAATATTTATGAAGAAATGAAATTACCAAGTTTGTCATCAGTGACACTGGTAAACAAGGCTGCTCAGGGCTTAGATGCAGAAACAGATCTCTGTCTCTTTCTTTTTCCCAGGCTTATTCACTGCAGTGGGCTGAAACTTAGCCTGCTGCTATTGCAGTTGGGCTGGAAAGGCTGTAGAGTTTGTAAGGCTTTTCGTAGATAAAAAACTAAAATAAAATTACAAACAGAATTACAAAAATCTCATCTACATAAGATAGGCAAGAAAGTTAGGCATTTTTCTGCTTTAATGATGAGGAGTACTAAAGAAAAAGAGGGCTTTAAGATCTGTTTTGATCTGACCTCAGCGCTGGGATATGTGGTGGTTCTGTGAAGGGTGCACATCTCCTTGGGGGCAAGGTGCAGTGTCCCTGTCATCTCATTGTCCAACACTGTTACCTGATACCTGGTTTTGCTTATTAACTTTGAATAAAAATTGTTTTCTACAGGTGTGTTTATTTTCCAAGGGACAAAATGCTCAAGCCATTGCCGTATGTGAGGCTTCTTCTCTTCCTTACTGAATAAAGTAAACATGATCTCTTAAATTATATGTGCAAGTTGCAGTTTTCATACTCTTTATTCCATGCTGTCTGCAAAACTTAACATACAGTGCATTGTTGTCAAATACCAAATGATTATTGTATATTACAGGGTAGTGTTTTAAATCAACAAATATTTGCTATTGTATATTAGCAAAGATAAATGAAATATTTAAGAATAAACAAGCAGCGTGAATAACAATCTCCTTGACCTTACTTAAAAATCTAATTTTAACTATATTAGTCAGCCAGGATTACTGTTTGATTTAGGGTCTCATCCTGCAAACATTTATTCATTTGACTTCAGCAATAACAACAAAAAACCTTTCAGTCATTACTTAATCCTTAACTAACACCGGCAATCCTACTAGGATCAGCTTGTATTCATAGAAACTCAAGTTAATGCTGCAGTGAAAGTTTTCAGAAATGACATTTAAAGTCTTAGCAGGGTAAGTGAAGAAAAGAATTATTATTATATGCCTTTGTAATTTTTTAAAATACTGAGAGAATGTAAATATAATGCCATAAAATGTGGCTATTAACATTGTGACTTCTGAGTGTATGTGATAACGTAATTAGAAGATTAAAGAGAAGATCTCATCTTGTAAATACTTATATGAATAATCTTTGCTCGTGAATTCTTGTTCTGCACGTGAGCAGGAATGGGCATTTCATTAAGTGTTGCTCATGGGAATTAGAAAGATCAGACCTTCAGTGATGTGTAATGAGTTCCCATTCGTTATGTAACGTCACTCCAATATTTCTTTTATTTGTTTTTTCCTGACGATCTGGTTAACTCCCAAAACAAGTGAGCTGGAAATCAGTGCAATTCCAAAATACAACACAAATTGACTTAAATTAGAAGGTACCGTGGCATTAGTCTTGGTTGTAGTATTGAGTTGAACATTGCACGCTGTTGAAAAGCAACTGATTCATGATCCGTGGGAAATGATTCCACCCCACCGGCTGTTTTAACGTACAGCTTTACTGGCAATAAAATATAAATCTGCTGTCTACTAGCCTGCTCGGTTTTATATCTACTTCTTCTAACAACTAGAGAGAGTTCCTATTGAGGATTATGCTTTTCATTCATTTCTAATTTTCAAATCTTGGCATTTTAATTTGAGCCTTCTCTTTTCATAAGTAGTGAAAAGAGTATAATATCTCCTACTAATCTGACTTATTCAGTAACTTTGGTCATCTCTGAAGGCAAAGAGAGTAAGACAATGGTGAAGGATGATTTTTCTTTTCCCTGAAACGTTGAGGTTAAGGTAAAATCCAAATTAACTTGTTCAGCATACAAACATAGTTCTGTGTTTGCTAAATCACAAGGAAAGTTATCAAAATTAATATGCTTCTTCAGCTCTATAAGGCAAAAACATTTTGAAGGTTTTTCGTGCTTTGTGTTGTTGTAAGCTTTGAATCTGGATTTTTCTTTCTGTTGCATGGGTTCAGTGTTAGAGAAATTCAGTTTAATTTTGTTGTTGTAAGATGATGATGAATTACCAGATTTAGATTTTAGCTTTGTGAAACAGTTAACTTTGTTCTTCAGAAAACAACAGTCAAACCTTCCCCCCTCAGCCTGTTCCCACAGTTTTTAGCCTTGCTGAATTAAAGTATTTGTGGGCTAATTATGTAGATCAACTTCAAATATGTGAAGGTCTAGTTTCAGTGTTGCATATGTAGGGTTTCATCACTTGCTACATGTTTATGCCTAAATCTTTTAAGTTTTAATTACATCTAAATTCAGAGTATAAGGCTGGCTTTGATTCACAACTTCTATCAAGATGTATTTAGTGGAATTGAAACTTTATGGCTGACTACAGCCATGTACCTATTTACAAATAAACCAAATCTTCAAAGAGAACTTGTTTTGTACATACACACTGAACTTGTCCAATATTATTTGATAAGTGTATTTTGTTATAGTTCAGTTTTTCTTTCTGGATGACTGCAGTCATGGGAGAGGGCTCTTTCACTGGGCTGTGTTAGTGCATTTATAACTCAACAGGTAGTGTGGTCCTTGTCTGCTGGGTACCCTGGTCCTCTCTGCTGGAACACGAGGTACGGTCCTGAGCATTTGCATTGTGTGCACAAAGATTGCTCAGTGCACATAGCCATTAATGTGGATGAAAACAAAACAAGAAAACCCACCCTTTTCTACCTTTCAGCCAGTTTTGGTCTGTTCCCTAATGATTTCCCTGTTCATAATATAATTTAAAACACCACAGGAAAACATTAGGGGGATCATATCACCAGCTAAGTGAAGTGAACCTACAGTTTGCATGCATGTAAAGTATATTTGGGGGTGAAGAGATGAGTTTATTCTAGTTCCAGCCTGTGCTGATTTCCTCTGAGTTGTCATGATGATGGATCTTAATCCCCCAGATTACTGTGGAGTCACTTTTGGGGAGCTGCAATGACACCGTGGTTCTTCAGATGCAAGAAGAACAGAAGAACTTAGAGTGTATTCAAAACTGTAGCAAATGAAAATTTCTGTTTTGGGTGACCTGCTTGTCATCACTTATAATTTTGTTACTAATATTATGGTTATCAAATCTTGTGATGATGAAATGTCTCTCTCCTGCATATGAAATACAGTGTTTTACAGTTTGAAACAGTGCAAATGGTCATCTGGTGCAATTAAACCTTTTCATTATAGTGGTATTCAAAATTTCATCATGTTTAGTACCACTTCTATTTCACTGATCAGATGATGAATTAGAAATATCACGTACTTTCAGCATCAGTTGCACATGTGGAATTAGGAAGCATAATAATTAAACACAGCTTCTCAGGTTAAATGTGGGGCAATATCACATGCCAACATCATCAGAGGCTTAAAAGGTCACTAAATTTTATATGTATTTCCATTAGGTATAAAGAGTGCTATTCTTTCTTGCATAAATGCAAGAGAAGGTATATTTCTATACTCCAACCCTACACTTTAAAAGGTTTAGTTAGTGCCAGTTCCTTAATTAACGGTACTTAACTCTTTGTTTACATGTGATAAGTATTTTATAACTAGGATATAGAAGGTAAACTAGAGAATACTTGAGGTTACGTGCCTGAGCTATAATGAAATCTTATGTGCAAGTTACTTGTTTTTCTTTTTTTCTATATTCTGTGGCTTTCACTTTGCCAGCAAACTATATGTAATCCCACAGATGTATATGCTTTTATCATTACATTGAAAAAGGTTGTGAAATCAAATACTTACTTTTAGGAAGTGCAACAATTAAGGTGTGCTATCAGAAGATAATGTGTAATTACAAAGCCATGATTATGGAATTTTCCAGTGAAAACAAAGATAAACCAGAATATCAATTATAGTGGGTAAATATTAGTGTTTGGAAAAGTAAATTTTTTTTTTAAGGTTTATTACAATATTCATTATTGTATTGAAATCTGTTTTATAGTTCTTACACAGTGCAGGAAGAAGGAAGAAACAAAACAGGGTAAAGAAAGTGCATCTCCTGAAAAGACACCTTTTCTGCCAAGTGTCCTTCATCATCTCTCCCTGCCATGCTGTCCTCTACATTCACCCTGCAGGAGAGCTCTGTACAAAAAATTGGTTGTGTTTTCATGCCTGTCTCTTACAAAAATAGTAGAAGGTTCTGTCTTCAGATTCAAGAATTTCCAACAAATCTAGAAAGATCCCAGGATATGAGGAAAGGAATAAAGTTACAAGTGAAAAAATTGACTACACTACCTCTTGGTAACCTCCAGTCGTTCTTTTCTAGGCATTTTTGGATTTCCTTTAGGAACAAAAACTTGCCCATAAAAGGGCAGATACTATATCTGTTGAGATCGATGGCAGGCTGTCCACTGATTTCAGTAAACAGTGAATCTTGTCCAAGATTTCCACAGCTGAGAATGGCATAAAAATACAGTAACTGTTGTAGCTAGCTCTCCCAGATTAGGAAAGACAAGGAACGTCTTGGTAAAAGCATCACTCTTTGTAGCAAGAAAAATGAACTAATTGTATGAAAGCAGTCCAGAAGAGGAGGTTTCTTGGGGATTAGTTATTATTTATCTTAGAGATGAAGAAATCCAGAGTTAATTATGGTTGGTCGATAAGAGAAGAACGGCCTCCGCATGAACTATGTATGAAGAACACATTTCTTGAACAAGTCATCTTGCTTGTTATGCAGTTGCTGCTAATGAATCACAGGAGTGCTTTGTAACAGGAATGTGCCACAATTTCTATTCCTTCTGGTTTCAGAAGAGAGGATAGTATTTCATACTGTGTCTTCATCCTGGATCTGCATTGATGAAATGTACTGCGGGGAGGTACGGAGCAGTTCCCAGGCAGGGAAGCATCTACCTTGATTTAAAACCAAAGGGTATGTGTATATGCACAGACTTGCACCAAATACTGACATTTATTTTACTCCATATCAAGATTTATTTTTCACTCATATAAATATTGGCCTACAGCTTAGTCATAGTCAATATTCACCTCTTGAATCAGGATTTTTTTGGTGGCTAGAAAAGGAAATGATATGGCTTCTTAAAACACTAGCTAGGACTGTGTGTATCAAATCAGAATGGCATCGGTACAGGACAGACTGTAATTTCCCATTTAATTTCCCATTATGGTACTTCTGGTACATTAAATTTCATATATGCCATGTATCCCAAATTGTAATTTTTAATAATGTCTCTGTGTTGACATATTTCATTTAACTTTTGTCTCTAATGAATCTGTGGATATTGTGAGAAGGATCTTTGCTAACAGGAGAGATACACAGTCTGGTCTCAAAAAGATTTTTGTTTGATTTTGTCGATCCCTTAGCCTAAAAAGAATTAAGAATGAAAATATATGGTTCCTTTTCATAAATGCAAAAACATAACAATTACATACCCAATTATTTAGTAAAGATTAGGCTTAAAAAAATCTTTTGTCTTATAGTTTGTCAAAAAAGCTGTAAGATGAAGTATGATCAAGAGCATTCATAATTTGAAACTGACTGAACGTTGAATGCTTTGATTTATAATTGATGCTTGAGATATATTATAAGTGTGAAAACTTCAGATAACTATGGTAGTTTACACAGAGACATAAAGGACTGTGCACTAAAAGTTCTATTTT
Source organism: Anas platyrhynchos (assembly GCF_047663525.1). Taxonomy (NCBI): domain Eukaryota; kingdom Metazoa; phylum Chordata; class Aves; order Anseriformes; family Anatidae; genus Anas; species Anas platyrhynchos. Next base: position 42,474,270 of record NC_092590.1, on the reverse strand, counting down.
AAAGGACCTGATCCTGTCAAAGCATCCACATGCAAGAAACATTACATCTAAATATTGAGTTCTATTTCACACTATTGTTGAAATACTGAGGAAAACACAGTTTCTTGGACAAGTAATTTTTCTATAGAAAGCTTGTTGTGTTTCATAATTAAACAATAGATCCCATTCCTTAGATCTAGATCTGCAACAAAGGAGATCCCATGTTGTCACTCAATGCACCCATGTGAACTTACTGACACTAATTGTTCCATGGGTGTATGACACAATACTTGATGCCAAATTTGTATAAGATTTCTGTTTTGTCCTGGCATTTCACTTTTTACTGTCTTTAGGAAATGAATATTAGAGAGAAGTAGGTTAACAAATAAGAACAGAGGTTTCAAAGACAGTTGAATCCTTGACAGAGGTTGGAGATGGGACCACTGGTGCACCTCCAAAGAGTCAGCTGAGAAATGAGGTCTCCTGGTAGAAAAGTTTTTGGAAAAATGTAAGAAGCTGAACGTAAAGATGCAACAAATTGACCAGCACAGCGTGTGTTTGAGAACTGCAGAGAGAGAACTGCAGGCAGAGCTAAGCCAGCTCCAGAGGGCGGGCTGGTGTTTGGTGCTGAAAACTCCAAATTATGTGCTGGCTGCGCACTGGAGCTGGGCACGGCCTGGTATTCTGCAGTCTGTGTTTGTTTTTGAAGATTTCCTCAAAACTTGTATTCAGAGGATGGAAAATCTTCAATAAAAGAAACATTTTGATTTCTAGTTTAGTTGAAAAGTCAGCCTTTTACAATGTTACTGAAAATGAAGAGCAGATTTCTAATAAGGAGCTAATTATTATTAAAATTCTAGTGTCAGCAGAACACTTCATCCTCACAGACAGAAATGAAATAGTAGTTCAGATATTTATTCTAAGTTTCCAATAAGTACTTGGCAAAAATTCAATAATGTTCATTAAATACATAAATGGAAATATTAAAAATAAAGATTTTTCCCTCGTGATTTATTATATAGCGTGCTTGAAAGGCAAAGTTGAAGAAAGAAGTCATTATCTGGCAAAAAAGGTACTACAAAAATGTTAATTAAATTGTATAGTCATAAGTAAGCCAGTGAACAAGAAAAAGGCTTCCCTGCTTAGAATTGGAAGCCATATTTGTTCTGGCTGGCTGGTTAAAGATGCAAAAAGATTATCTTTAAATAAAGCATACAGTGTAATATGCTTAGGTACATTTCTGTTTGTATTATACTAAATCCAAAAATTAAAGCAAATGAGTAAGACTCTAGAAAACCCAATTAAGAGGCCTGTCATAATTAAGAAGTTGGAAAGAAATAGAGGCAGGTATTTTCAAACACATCTGAAGCATAGCTGACCTTATGGGGTGACGACACAACAGGTTAGGAGGTGCACAAGGAGCTGCGTCCCTCTGAAGATATAGGGGGGAATAGGAGGAGCCAGCCTTGCTCCTGAAGGGTACAGGCCATGAGTTACCAGGAGTCATTAGGGGAATTTGGTCCCCATGCTTCGGGTGCATGAGGTTTCTGCACTCTGTGCATCTGTGACTGGGCTTGAAGCCAGAATTTTTTGTTATTAGTGCTTGAAAAATAGTTTATGTATTTTATTTTGTTCTGTGTAATCCTAGACTTTGAGAGCTGTATTTCTTCTGTGCCTTGAACCCCGTGAGTATAACTTGAGTTGCTGGGCATGGGAGCATTTCAGGTTCACATAAAAAACAAAATTAATTTCTGTAGTTCACAATTAAATTATATACCTCTCTTAAAAGACTATTCCCATCAATGTATTGAGAGTCTAAATTGTTTCTGAATACAACTGCAATGCCCACCCCAACCCTGAATTCCTTAATTCAGTGCAGCTTCTGAGTAGCACAGAGCTCTGCTTTAGGGGGGAAGGAAAACCCTCTTTATTTTGTATTTCAAAATGATTGTTTACTTTTAAACTTATATTAAAAGGACTCTTCAGAAGGGTTTTCATCTGCTCCTAGACACCTGGATAACATTAAGAACAGTTTACCAAAGAGTTTTGCCTGGAAATAAAGAACTGTGAGAATTTAGTCAAATATTTTACCAGCCTTGTGTGGATAGTTCAGCTGCACAGATTAATGTTCCTCAGTAGGATTAGGGGTGTTGTCTCTAAGAAGATATGCAGCTTTCCTTCTAAAACATCGTAAGATTTTGTAGCACTTTTTATTAATAAAAATTCCTCTTCTCTGTTAAAGGTTCTGCTTCATACAGCTGCAGCCTTCAAACCAGCAGCGTTTATTGGCAGTGGTTGCTAGTACCGTGGTTTTAATAAAAACAGTATGAGAGGATTGTGTTCTGAAGCATATTTTTTTAGGTAAAATTGTGTAGGTGTATTCTGCACAGGCTCTTGTTTTCTAAAACTTGACATTTGTAGAAGTGATTTGAATTTTTGGAATGAGTTTACTGATCCGTTCACAAGGACTTCTTGTCTCCTCTAATGTTTGATAAATCTAACATGAAATAACTTTCAACCTTAGGAAACTAGTGTTGTTTTCTTTTTTTTTTCTTTTCTTCCCTGTGATGAACTGAGGGACTGTGTAACATTTTTCTTGCTCATTTTTGAATGCCTATTAGAAAAAAAAAAAAGATGAAGAGGTCAAATTCCTCATGTTGTTTCAGCATAACAAAGTAGACAACATTAGGTTTTGATGCATACAACTCATACCAATCCTGCCTGTTGTATTCCAAAAACAGGGTCCATGGAGAAAGCCAGAAATTGGCAGCAGAGTACGTAAAGGCATACTACTCTCTGCGGTACTGATCACTTGTAAAGTGACAGGTTTGGGGATTATTTTTCTTGGCAGAAGAACATTAGAATTTACTATCATTATTGAAAATCAGAAATAAAAACAAACTCCTTGGAACAATTTAAGGGTTATTTTAATTTGAGAGGTGATAATGTCTGATTAACTGATGCATACATTTCCTGCGGCTACTTGAATCTGTTTCCTCCTGTCTTCCCATCACATGCACGCATTGAGGAATGTTTGTTATAAATAATTTCCAAACAAGGATGAGGAGGAGAAGGGGAGAGTGATATCTGTTTCATAAGCATTTTAAATGTCTTGTAAAGGTGGCTTGTTGGGAACCAGCTGTACTATCCCGGTTAAAACTGAAGGACAGAAGGTCATAGGAACTGAACTCAATTGCATGCAAGTTAACAGAGTTAGATACATCTGATGCTGTGTGACACAAACTTGGCACTTACCCTTTTTTTTTATAAGTACAAAACAGAGTTGATGAAGTGTCAAAAATGATTCATAAAATGAAATATGAATATAAAGGTATTTAAAAACAGCTGTGAAGACCTTTGGAAATTGACTATGACATTTTAAATTCTACTTTGTTTCTGTAGATCAAGATAATAAAATTATGTGTGTTTTTAAGTATCATTAGAAAATTAAAATATAAAAAATAGACTTTGTGTGGATAGCCAAAATCAAAATATATAGCCAAGCTAAATTTTAAATAAGGTGAGCTCACCTGTTGTTGTTTTCATTTTATAGGTTGGTTTGATCATATCTCTGTACTACTTAAAGTCTTCTTGGTACCTTAAAAGGGCATCATTCTGCAAACCTTGCTCAAGGCTTGACTGCTTGTGATTATTCATGACTTCCTCAAATAATCTCCATTTTTAAGAGATGCTGCTAATGTTTGCTCCTTTACTTCCCTGGGAGTTGAAGGTATTTTCAAAAACTGTCTAGATAAAACCTAAATGTCAGCTTCTCCAAGGCAGTTAAGTACCAAGTTCAGTGGGAGTTAAGTGACATATACAAGACAGAAACACCTTTGGAGATATGGGCTTAAGTGCTGCTTCATATCTCAAGGAAAAAAAGAGAGAAAGGCCTTACATTATTTGTATTTTATAAATAGATGCTCTTTCAGTATAGTGATTACAATTCTGTGGAGCCTGCAGTTGTAGCACAAAACTATATGTTACTTCCACAAATAATAGCGGTCAAAAGCCAGTGAATCCCTCTCACTGTGTTCCTGGTGATCTCCACTTGGCATGCTGTGCTCCTTGTCTGTGTTAGCGGGCAGGGATGGGTTTGGTGTGGAAGGAGCTTCTTGTCCTTCCTACCCTCCTGTCTCACCTAGCTATGCTGTAGCAGATATTCTGTGGAAGTATACTACAACCACAGTGAGGAAGGCTTTCTTCTCTGGTAGACAGTCATTTGACTTGCCCCTTCCCAGCTCCTTTCTGGGGACCTTGTACAATCGAATACTCCAGTTCTCTCCACAGCTAGAGGACCACAGATCCTTTACCTGTAATGAAAGCTCTTCTGGCCTGGGTCACCCCTTGGTTTTGGTGGTATGTTACACAGCAGGGTCTTGATCCTGAGTATATGGAGCATTCCCTCCTAAATAAAGATACTAGGATCTAATGTCTCACGATCCTGACCTATTCTTGCTTAAAGGCCTTTGAATTGCCGCACGATGAGGAAGAAATAGCATTTTAGTGCTGTTGTAGGCTGTTCTGCAGATTCTGTTGATATGGTATTTGCCTTTGACACTGTTTTTCTAAATGGATAAAGTGACAACAAACTTCTTCAAAGCAGTTTGCTTTAAATTTGCTCTTCTCTGCTGAATTTTAGGCGGGTGCCAGGAGGGGATATGGCAAGCTACCTCTTGGGATTAATATGTTATATCACATCTGTCTCCCTAATGCAGAGGAATCTTTGGTAATGTCAAGTGCCTGACACTTCAAAGGAAGTTAGAAATCACCAGTGAGATATTTATAGAGCCCTTCTATAGGAAAATGTCTGAATATCTCCAGATCAGTAGCTACCTTGGATCTGAAGCAGGAGAAAGACTTCTGTGTTTATTATCCATCCCAGTGCCTGCAGCTTCTTTTTGGTCACACAAAACATAAAGAAAAGCTTTATGTCTAGGAAAGCTGACTCAGCCAGTGCCACATGGCAGTCACTGGAGAGGAAATCCCTGTGTAGGGAGAGAGAAGCAGGGAAGAGCAAACTGGACATCGTATAGGGCAGGAGCAAGATGCACGGCCTAGAAAATGGGAACAGCAGGCCCTGAACTGTGGGCATGTAAGTGAACAGTGCCTGCAGGTGCATGCAGGTCTGATTGAGGTGGATGGAATCTCTTGCCCAGGTAGGATTTAGTGAAGAGGGGTAGAAGTGAACACCTTTAAAGGTTGTGGTTCTCTGCTTTGTGCTGAAGAAGTGTTCCTCAAGGCCTGTTGTGGGAGCAGCAGGCACTTGGAGAGGCCTGGTGGGCACTGCGTGTGAGGGTACCCCCTATGGCTGGACTGCAAGGGTCCCTTCCTGGACTTGTTTCTCTGCTTGGCTGCACGACTTGTGCTGGATTTTGCATAAGGCAACAGGCAAGCCAGGTGGGAGGTTTGTCAGTTCGGCACTGAGGCTGATGTCATCAAGCAAACGCAGCAGGGTGAATGCGCTCTCACAGCGGTGGGTGAATTTTACGCAGAGGAGGGTGCCTGGTAGTTCCTTCTTGTAGTGGTGCAGAAGAGCCTACACAGCTGTGTGAAGGCTGTAATTTGGAGCAGTGCCAGTCCTGCTGCTGCACAGTCACAGGGAATTCAAGTCCATGTACATTAAGTCTCCGTCCAGATGTTCTCTCATGTTACTTCTTACATTGAAAATGTAGAAAGTGCAATATAGTTATGTATTTCACTGCTGATATGGACCTAGCACAATATCAGAATTTATTCTAGGATTTGAGTGATTAGTGGGTATAGGATGCTGAGAATGTCATAGCTTGAAAAACTGAGTGTAAGTCTGGATTTACACTCTCATCACTTCCAAATAAGACCAGTTTCTATCACAGTTTCTCAATGTAATGCAGTTTTATTTGCTCTTCGACAGTCTATACATGCCTGTGTTACTGCTAAAGATCATCTGTTGATTTTCTTCTGGGCTGGCTGGATACACTAGTAGTGCACTATTAGTAGTGCTGCTACCCTGTAACAAAAATATCTTGTGCTGCATGATTTTTTTTTTCCATTGGATCATGGTAGTTTCACAATCTACAACTTGTCCTTATTCTAAAGGTTATATATCATCTACCTTTGACTTCCAGAGGAGTTTCTTTAAAATATTTGGATTTTTTTTTACCAACATAAATTAAAGGGCCGTTTTAATGACTTTTTTCTCTACTATATCTAGATAGACACACATGCATTTTTACAAAAGGAAAACTTTGTTTTGTATTAATAGTTTTCCAAAACTGCACTAATACCAGTATTTTTATGCAGAAATTTTCTAACAAATAGTTACAGGTTAGGTGGATGTAGAACAAAACCATAATCTTCCTACTGCTATATTCCTATTTTGATCCTGGAAGTATATTTAATATGAATGAGAAGCTTTGTTTTTCATACTCATTTAGCAGCGCACTATAACGTGAAAACCAAACCTTTGTCTGTAAGGGAGGTAAGGAATACTCAGTTCTAGTATTTAGGTGCCTTGTGTCATACTGTCTTTTCTAAGTAGAAAGGCTTGTAAACTATTTTGTCTTTACATGATGAAGTCGAAGCTCTCAGGTTTCAATGTTATTTTATTTTATCATTTCTGTTAGCCTACATTATCATCATGATGGAATTCATTAATCTGTCTTTAAAGGAATTTGTATAGCCTCCCTGTTGTCTCATCTGAGGTTCTGTACCATTTTTTATAATGGATGAAATGAAAACCTAAGATTGGCTTGAATATAAGCCGTAAGTTAGGAGCATCAACATGAATGTTCTTTTTAGCTTTGGTTGCTTAAGTGCTGCAATTAGACATCCTCACTAGGAAAATATTTATTTCTGTTTAAAAACAAAGTATCTTGTGATCATTTTGTCACTTTGAAATAAATTTTTTGGATTTCATCAGTACAGTTTTTTTCCAAATGAGGTGGTTAGTTGCTACCGCCTTTGTCTGCTGGACAGAACCTGGGTTTCCAGTTTGTGGGCTGGACACAGAGCAAGGATGCCTGACTGTCTGGTGTCATTGTGTAGGATCTTACAGGCTGTCGTTTCTAGCAGGCTTGGACACTGCTGTCTTGCTATACCAAATAATGGGCTATCGACAGTTAAAGCAGTGAATCAGGAAAAGTAGGGTTGAAATCTGCTTCCCGTAGAGAAAAAAAATAAATAAGTTCTACAGGTTGTTCAGATGCCCAGAATACAATTACAGAAATCATTCGAGATTTTTCTACCCAGCCAAACTATAATGTTGCCATTTTAATAATTTTTAATGCTTTTGCTGTCTGTGGTTAATGCATAGCTATTTTATTGAGACCAAAGTTGTCTTCTGAGATGACTAGACAAAACGTTAACACTTCTAAAGACATCTCTCAAGCCAAAGCATAGGCGTTTGTCTTGTCTTGTGAAACTGTCTTCTCCATTTGAAGATGAATGATCTCACTTCCGATGAAGATCAAAGGTATGTTTTGGTTAAATCAGTATAATACTCCAGAAAGAGTTACTTGCTTTAGGGTAATCCTGAATACATGAATACAAATAAGGCAGAACTAGTAACAATTTGAAAAGCAGCATGTTTCTTTGAGCTGAACAAAGCAAGAACGTCCAGATTTGCTTATGGTGGTGGTACACTGCAACGGTTTAGTAATCAGGCTTTTGTAAAGGAACTATTAATGTTCATATTTTCCCAAACTAGAGTGAAAAAATGTGAACATTAGTGTCTATACATGGCCCTATTGCAAAATAGACTAATTTTTCCTGTATGATCTGCCTTTTGCTGAATAACTGTTTATAAGGTCAGCATACAAAAATCCTTATGCACAAAACATTCATTTAATCTGTCTTTACTGCTAAAATCAGCCTAAGTTTCTTGATTCATCTGGGTATCAGAAAGTATGCTGAATCAAATTCTTCTCTCCTTGTGTCTAAAAGAAACAAATTCTAAGGTTCTCTTGTTTAACAACTGTGCAACCTCTTGCATCAAGATTAAACACTTTGTTTTGTCCCCAGGCAGTTGTATATTTATTACTCTTGAGGCAGTGGTATTTGAAATAAATAGAATTGAAAGATCCTGAGAAATGGTTTCTGAAACACATATATTGAGTTATTCTCTCCGAAGTGAACAGAAAATACTCCTGATGCTTCTCCCCACACCCTTGCAAAGGAAAATAGCAGATATAAAAATACCTGACGATGATGGTTGTGAATATGGAAGCATTTCTATTCATGGTTGCTGAGGCTTTCTGCTGCTTATTCTCCTAAAAATAATTAGGTTATCTTTATGGAATGTATTACTATTCAATAAAGATAACATAGGTAAGGGCATAATGAAGGAGAAAAGGAAAAGTTTCTTTCCTTTTCTGCTGAAATGGTATGCGATGAAGAAAAAAAAAAAACATGGCTTGCAAGCAGTCTTAAAAACTTTTCCACTTTCACTCATTCTCCCTGTTGAAAAAAAACAGATGCTCACCAAGAGAAAAAGTTCTTTTGTGTTACAAGGGAAACAATTTCCGTGTGTGTGTGTGTACGGATATTCATAAAATATGGATTAGCAGTGCTAGGTATTCAGCTAAGTAAATATTAATAAAATAAAGGTGGAACTCATATGCATTTCCCAATAGAGAGTAATAAGCATATTTTGATTTCTTAGTAAGAAATCAAACTAAAGGGAGAGAAGACACTTTGTTTTGTCTGGGTGTTTTTATTCTTTATTCTCCTTGTGTTGATCCTGCTGGCAAAGATTTTCTTTACTGACACTTTGAATATACGGTATTGCTTACGTTAAACATACAGGAATCAGGAGTTTTGCTTAAAAGATGAAATAAAAAGGAATCCAGAATGTCTTTTCTTTATATGCTTTCTCATTTGTGTTTGGAGGCACATTAAAGTTGCATGTTTGAGCCTGTCTTTATAACCATGAGAGGTAGATACCTGCTCTCCCCCCCCCCCCCCCCAACTCCTCCCTCAGAAGTGTAGGAGCTAGGGCCTCGTTAGTAATGCTTGCTCACAAGTGTTGGAAGATTCAGTAAATAAATGATGACCCAAAATGTGTATTTATTCTTGCCTTTGTGACATTGGCTGAAACTTCTAATTAATTTCACATAGTTGTTGTCACGCACTGTAGTAATGGCTTTTTTTGCCACATTTTACAAACGATTCACCATTAACCTTTGATTTCTGCTAGATTTAAGGAAATAAGATGTATATTGCAGAGTCCTGCACTGCATATTTGTAGGTATATCTGACAGCTTTCTTTGCTGTACACTCGACCGTTTAGAGCACTAAAATGAAGTTGTTTTTGAATAAACTGAAAATTATGAGGCTGCTCTAAAGCATTAGCTCACAGATCTCAACAATGCCTCTGATTTCAAGCAGCTACTTAAATGAGGGAAAAATTAGTTGTGATATCCAAAGAGGCAAAGAGTTAATAAAAATAAACTCCCTGAAGTAAAAACAGAACAGCAATAGATTATTTCTTGTTGTTGTTTGTATTTGAAGTCTAATCAAAGAGTTGGCTTAGGCTTCTGGGGTTCAGAAACAAAAATGTTTAAATCCCTAAATTGAAGAATAGTTGTTCCTAGAATTAATATTTGATATATTCACTTGGAATGTATCCTGCTCTTTATCCGCATTACTTTTGATATTGCTTCTCTGTTTCGGTTGGAGCTGTATTTGTTAAAGGCTTTTTTCCCCTCCTGTTGTTTTACCTCTTTCATTGGGTCAGTCATGACTGGCAGTTCTTTCTGAGCTGAGAAGATGGGTTAAATCAGACGTATATAGAATAAACAGCTCACATCTTCATCCCTCTTTTCTGTTTTGATGTTTGATTCTTTGAAAATAAACAGTCTCCTCCAATAGCAGCCACGTTAAGGATAGTCAGGAAATATAAGAATCCTGCTCTACTTCTTTTTTGGATGTTTACTGGATTTATTAATGCATTGGATGCTTAAATTCAATAGTGTCATCTTAGTGTGTTCATTGGTAGTAAGGAAAATAAAAAACAAAGCCATCTTTGGCAACTGGCATGAGCTGGGGTGAGCCAAGAAATAAATGTTGTTTTTAGAAAGAGATTTTGTTACTTCACAGCTTTTAGAGGAAAGGAGGAGATGACCGTTATAAAGTTGTTTGAAAAATTTGTTCAAATTACATCATGCTACAGCTATCAATTGGATGCCACTGATCATTTCCACGTTCTGAATAAATTAAAGCCATCATAAAGTATGGCAGCAATCTCCATTAATACAGCTTGTTGATATCTGCTTGTTGAAGTCTATTATTTAAAATCATTTCTTTGGCTTTGTCAATGTTTACACAGCCCAGCATCATTAATGTTGACTTAGGGTTATCTCTATGTTCCATAACTAGAATACAGAACATTTCTATCGATTTCTTAGCCACACTCCTCTACTTTACTATCACTAAATGAATTTTGATTCATAAAACAAAATCTCTGGGAGTCAAATGTCAGCTATTATCCAATATATTGCTCTCTCCTGCTACTAAAATAGTCTGCATCTCATCTTGAAAATATAATGTATAAGTCTTCTCTGAAAGAATTTCAATAAAATATTGATGTGAAGTACTTTTCTTATTTTGCATGATAAGATGTTTTGGAGACATAGATGAGGGCACAAAACCAAGTCTAGAGTCATCCTGCATCATGTTTTATATTTTGTGAGCTTTTTCACTGAGCGTTAATAGCCACAAAATGCATTTTTTTTTCTTGTGTATAATAAGAAAATAGTCTGTGGTATTGTCTTGAACAGTCTGTCTTAGTTGATTTTGTGCTTGGAATTATGATCAAGCCAAACAAAGCCTAATAACAACTGAAACCAGTACTCATACACACTCCTGTGAATGCAGCACTGCTTACTGCCACCACATTCAGGTGCCATGCTTTAAAAGAATGTGTTCCTACACAGTGTGTTTCGTTTTTTCTCCTAAGTGTGTGGATAGTAATACATTTAATTAGAATGTTTTGTCTTAATGGCAAGTTTGTGAATCTGTGACCAATGTAATATGATTTCCTTTTGATGGCTCCTCCCAACCAAAGAACAGTTGAGTAGAGGCACCTTATAAGAAGGTGGCTGATGCAACCTAGGAAATTGGGACGCCATGGGAGTGAGAAAAAGTCAGTTCTCACGGACATAAGCAGTTGTGAACAGATGCATTGGAATTGGTGTGATTTTTGATTTTGACTCAAGTAAGGGAAAAGACGGTAAACCCAGGGCTTTCAGGGTTCTCTGGGGATGGGTGATGATGGTGCAGGATAGGATATCTGTACGTTTGCACCAGAAGTATGTGCTCATTTAGTCTCTCTTGGTGATGTTATACTGCTCATTGCTTGCCAACAGGAAAGAGAGGCTTCAGGGATGTTAACCAGAGACTAGCGATGACAGTAAATTCCTAATGCAGATGTGGGGTGTTTAGCTGTTCGTTTCAGTACATCCAGGAAAAAAAAAAGGCCTCAAGAGTGAATACCAGATTTCAAGATTTGAGAGGTTTGTGGCAAGAGCTTATGGTACTGAAGTTACAAGTGGGATGTCAGGATGAAATTCAACTTCGAACTGTGGTGGTGACTGTGGTGTGGCTGGGTGTCAGTGCGGTGTTGCATGCCTGCTTGGGGCAGCAGAGTCACCATTTCCCTGGGTGCCACTGGAGCTTCCCTTCTGTGCCCAGTAGAGATGGGGAGACGGGTCAACTCGAGGCAAGGTGATAGATTGAACACCCAGACCCCCCAGTGAAATACTTGGTGTGGTGTAGGAGGACTGTGGTTGGGAATTTTGGACTGTCCTACACCTCCTCCTATGCCAGGACCTTTGGAGAGGCTCTGCCTGTGTGCTGGGTGGGAACGGGGCTGCTCCAGGTAGTTTTCCTGGGGGTTCCTCCTGCAGGGTGAGACATTAGATATAGATGAGACCCTTGGAAGTAGTCAGTAGAAACTGTTCCTGTGGATGCAGAAATGGCTATGTAGAACAGTGGTTTTGCATATTTAAGATAGATAAGATACGTTTTGTGTGTTGAGACAACCAGCAGTGATGGATAATGCCTATCCTGGAGTAGTCACACAAACCCAGCAGCCAGATGGATTACAAGAGATGGAGAGAAGGGTTTTTCTGGGGAGAATCCAACCCAATCTGCTGAAGATGCTGCAATGAAGACTCCTTTAGCCTTCTGGGCAGTGACTGACCATCCTGAGCAAGAGACCTGGTTTCCCAAGTGAGCATTTACCCTGTGCAAGGTGCTGTTTGCTTGCTTGTTTGTTTTTAAACAAACACCGTCTGTGAGTGACTGCATCTTCGGGAAACATGAGAATGATAGAGAAATCAGGTGACTGTTCTTCACTCTTGTAATTCTTTCGCAGAAAGTAAAGGCAAAATACATGATTTTTACGGAACAAATGAAAAAAATTGTGATACTAGCATTACAGTGAATATCAAATGAATATATAATAACAGAACATTAGGAAACAATTAGAAAAAAGTGGCTAGACATTATTAATTCATGTGCTATTCATTATACCAACATTGATCATGTAAAATAAGTGTGGTGTTAGTTACGTTTTAATCATCCAGAGTTGGAGAAGGACTAATTATTTTCAAATAGAGATGGGAAGAGTCAAGCTTTATAAAAAATCACGGAGTGTCCATTTTAATCCACAGTATTTTCACAGGCAACTACATGACTGCCTGTACTGGTGGGACAATGAAGCACATCACAGCACTTGCCCATGTGTAGACTCTTACAGAGCAAAATAGACGTGTTGTCGTCATGGGAGCTTACCTAAACTCTGGGTGGGTGGGCTGTGTAGCATGGCCTTGTTCCCCTCACATCCAGGGGAGGGGGTTGGCCAGACTGAGCTTCAGATCCTTTCCAGCCAGCCTATATAGGTCTCTTCTGTGCCTAAACAAGCATAAACTGGGGGCTCAGAGCACCAGGTGATGTTCCCCATGGACTAAAAATAAAGCAGCCGAAAATAGTAGCTGGGTGAGAGATCTAGGAAGGGCACCCAAACCCTACATTTGAGAGTCAATGAGGGACATCTGCTGTGGATGCAAAGAGAGAATAAAGGCAGGAGGATAGGCTGCATCCCTCCCACTGCCACCACTACCCTCTGCTGCTGTAAATCTGTAGGGGCTTTGTCAGCTCTGAAGAAACAAATTGGGTGTTAGTCCTTTTAAGGGCATCTCTGCACAGGTGTATGCCTGAGAGCAAACCTGGAGGTCTGGTTACTTTGTATGAGAACAGTTCTCTTGACTGAGTTGAGGGCACGTGTAGAGCTTCAGACAAGGAGTGTGCTGGAGCAGCCATGAGTTATAGGAGCAAATGGTGACATACTTCACAGCCAAGCTGCCCATCTTCAAGCTTGCTTGAATCTTTTGTAAGCTATGGCTGCTTTTTCTTTGTTCTTCCTTCTTCCCTCTCCAGCCTAAGTGCCTCTGACCAGAGAGGTGCATCTCCAGTGGCTTCTTTACTACTTATGTGCTGTCTTAGGAGCTTTTCCTCTTGAGCTATAGCCCTCCCCAGTGGTGTCTTTGCAGGAGTACTTTGACAATGGCTTATGTATATCTTCTGTATGTTGTTGTATCTTGTGGACTGGGAGCCCTTAGGTCAGTTGTAATGATATAGTGAAAACACAGAAAGGCAGCTGAAAGATTGGAATCAGTACATTACCACTTAAATCACCCCAGATATAATTTCACTTTAGATGAATAGTTTTTGGGAAAAGTTAAACGCATGGGTTCAGATGACTGTGTAAACAAATTGCACTCTGGCTTTTGGCTTCAGATGCTCTCTGGGTTACTTTGTAACATATTAGAAGAATGTAAAGATCAATTTATAAACTGTAGTAAGACACACTTACTCAGAATTATATCAGCTTTTCTTTGGTATATTGCCTTTTCTGTAACCTCTGAGTTTGATTTACTTGTTATCCCAGGACAAGAGTAACCCATATTTTCTGTGGGTGGATCAGCTGGTTTAAATTCACAGAAGCAGCAGCAAGCTCTTGCTTTAGTAGTGGAGTCCAAATGGATGCTTTTTATTCTATTATCTTCCTTAGTTTTATGTAGTATTGATGAAATTGAAAATCAGTGACCTGACAAAAACGAAATAATATAGCATGAAAATTGCTACTATGATTTCATACTGTGTTAATGCAAGGATGTCATTCCCGCTTCAGAATAATAACAGTGTTTTGCTTCTGAACTTCTGGCATCTCTCTTTCTCTCTCACCCCACACTTTTTTTTTTAAAGGAGAGATGATGCTGCAGAGAAATTCTCTTTAATTGCATCACTTGGCAGTTTGTTAGAGAATAGCCACTATTAACAGTTAATTTTTTGAAGTAGTAAGTGGAATCTCTGTATTCAAAACATATTAAGAAATTCAGCGTCGATAGTATACATAGTGCACTGCTGTGGTTAACACAGAAGGAATCTGGCATAAAAATCATAACATGTTTAAATGCAAAAAAGCAGAGTATTTTTTTCAGTAATTCTTCTTCTGTGAGAAGCCATGGCCCAGCCTGCGCAGCAGTGCTCTCTGAATTCCCACAGGGCTCTGATGGCCTGGAGTTATGTTCACTCTTCATCCTCAGTCTACTGCTGTTCCTGGAGAAGAGTCCAGAAGCTTAAACTGATTCTTCTTGTGCCAGAGAAGATTCAAAGCAGAGAGCTAAATTCTGATTAAGGTGCTCCCTAAGCTTACAATTGTGCGATGAAGTGTTGCATGCAGGCAGCTTATTGATTACGGAGACCTCCTTAATGGCTCTTCCTCGTTCACTGATGATGGTAGAACCTCCCAGATTTCAGGTAAAAATGTGTACTTTGATATCAAAGACAACAAGGTAACTGGCAATTTTGCCATATAGAAAGAACATCTTAAACATCCCAGAGACGTGTGTGAGCTCTGCTGTTGTAAAGACCTGTCTGTTCAGATGAGGGGGGAGCAATGCCGAGGCCCAAGTTAAAGGCCAGTAGTAGCAGTGTCTCCACTTTCCTCTGACTTTCTTTCTGTTCTTGGAGGCCTGCAGGAAGGGGTGAGCCTGGCTGTCATGTATGTGCAGGGTGAAATAGCCATCTCTCCTCTGCCACGTCTTATGGAGGATGTGGGTGAGGAGCAGAACACTGCCTCCTTTCCTTCGTCTTTGGCCTAGCTTGCTGGTTTCAAGAACACTCAATAGAGTTTGATTAAACAAGCAAATAAACAAACAACAACAACAGCAACAAAAGCGTTTCTTAGATTTGAGGAAGTAAGCTAAAGGGTTGCTGGTATGAAAGTCTCCCAGTGTACGTACTTGCTTTACACTTAAAGCATTCACCCACATTACTTTGGACATGAACTAATTCAGAATTTCTTCTCACATACAAGGAGTTTCCTTAACCTCATACATCTCTGTTGTTTTAGATAGAAAATAGTTTGTGATTCAGTGGGCCAGAGAGAAAATATGTATGAGCATGAGGTTTAATGTTTTGCCTTCACGTGAGGGTTGCAGTCTCTGTGTTAAGGACAGCCTCAGCTCTCATGTCAACTTTTGGATCAAGAATTCAAAGCTCCCTTTCTGGCTAAGGTGGCCGAAGTGCTGTGGCTGCCCCAGCTGACCATTGCTCTCTGCAGTTTCAGAGTGTCCATACGGAGAATGGGGAATGCCCCTCATTGATATGCCTCTTCATGGGCTTGAATTCTCTGTTTCTTGTTAGTTAACTCCAATGCCGTTTTGCCAAATGGGGCAGCTGCACTCACCAGCTTGGTTCTGTCATTTCCTCTGTTGGAGAGAGGAGTTTGACAATTTTCAATCTCTATCCGACAGTAGTAGGACAAGTGTAAAATACATGACTAAAGGCAAGAAATAGGGCTCCTTCCCAAAGAAAATTTGTTTGCTGAATTGGTACTACATTTTGGTTTGTTTGTAACCAACTGCTTGAAACCCGTCAGTAGCTCCCGCCTGCCTTGTGGGGTGTGAGGAGCCGCCTGTGCTTTGTGCTGTTCCATAATGTGTTGTCTGCTTCGGCTTTAGGCTTGTTTCTAAAACTGCTCTTGTTTGTTGCCACGTTTTTCTGGTTGTTTGCAGATTATAGCATCTTTGTTTTGTGCTTATCCCCTGCTGCTTTTGCTTCAGTGCAGCTACCTGTAGGTTTCACTGTGAACTGCCCATCAGGTGAGCTCCCTGCTGGTTTTCCTTGGTTGCTGGAGCTCCAGCATCAGCCACACTAAGCACCAGCCAGTGGCACTCCAGCCGTCCAGCTCCGGTGCCTGATCACATGGGATTTTGATGGGATTCTCTGGGAACAGCATATACTGGTCAGACTTTGTGTGAACTGAAGTTCTGGTAGAGCTTTGAGTTTCAGCTTCTTTCCTTTTGACCGTTCTTGCATTTTTACACGTGCACAACAGCATTCTCAAGTGTGATAGTTTAGGTATTTGGATTTCACTGTTACAGCAACATAGAAGATTGCAGTTACTTAATGAAGATGTTCGAACCTAAGCATGGGAACGTCGTGCAGGGGTCTTGGTTTCAGTGTGGTGATTTTTTTCTCCAAATGTGATGTTGTGGTTTTGCAAACATCAGTATTTTTTGCTATAGATGGAATGTCTTCTATGCATATGCTCTGTTCATAATTACTTGTTATGAAACAGATTTTTATTACTGATGGGAGCATGAGGTGAAAAAAGAAATATCGAGTTTAACGTTCTTTATTATAGAGTTCAAATTTACCATAAAATTAAACCCTGCAATGGAATTACATAAATTGATTTATATCCGTAGTCGAAGCACTCATTTGGTCTTAAACATGAATTTTTTCACAAATTTTGATAGGATAAGGAAATGCATAGCATGGGGGTTAACACAGGGATAGAGACAGAATTCAAAATATATGTTTTATTTAATATAGTTGCTTATTTATTTAATCACTGTAGTTGTGTTTTAAAGATAGATGGGGAACAAGAACTACCCTCATACAGTAAGATGACAAAGCAATAGTATCTAAGCAGTGCGAACGGATTATGAAGGCAGGGACAGAACAAAAAGGAAAGACCAATACAGTGAGTGCAGATATTATAATTGTACCCTGGGACTTTGTTATCTATAGGTGGGGTTTTTTTTTGTTTGTTTGTTTTTTGTTTTTTTTTTTTGTTTTTCCTCTTTACGGGGGAAGATGTCTTTCAGTTGAGTGTTCAGTTTTTTAAATGTTTTCATGAAACTTCTCAAGGAGCATTCTTTAGTCATAATAAGGGGAAGAGAGGGACTGTAAAGGGAGAAGGCATGGTGAGTAGAGAAGAGGGAGAGCTGGAAAAATGGTGCAGGAAGAACAAAAGGGGTGGCTGCCAAATGGAAAAATGGACCAAGTGAAAAACTTTGACAGCCATATGGTCACCACATCAGCACCAGTTTCTTTGCTCTGTAGAGTCTCTCAGATGGTGTTGTTAACTAAACACAGGACAAACTGCTTTGGGGTGGTGGGAGAGAAACATCCTACAGGTCCTGTTCCTTGCAAGTAAGTGCAGGGTCGAGCAGGGAGGTGAAGGATGGTCTGATGGTTCCTGGTTTGATCCTTTTCTGCAGTGGATGTTCGAGCAGAAATGAGCCAAGAACATTAGCTCTTAAACCTCTCTCTGTATATAATCAGTGGATCTAAAATAGAAAGTCATATCTGTACCTCTTCAGTTTCTGAGAAATCAAACCTAGATGCAGATTTCAAACTCTGCGGTTAGATCATCTTACTAATGATTCCTGATAATTTTCTTCTTGAATATTTACAATTCTTCCACTCTAGGGATACAAAAATAACTTCTAGTGTCAGATTGACTCCTCACAAAATTCACGTTTAAAAATAGGTGAGGATCAGTGGAGGACAGAGTGTTCAGCTGGTTCCAAAGAGAGGAATTGGTCATGTTTTAATTTAGTCTACTTTTTTTTTTTTTTTTTTCCTGTATGATTTATCTTTCCATACAAATGGAAGAGTAGGTTGTATTCAAATGAACTACACCATGAGTGGCCTGTGTAAATTTTACATTTGGGAGAAAAAATCAGGTAAAAAAATAAGTTTTATGTATTTAAATGAACTTAATTCATATTTGAAAGAATACATCTTAAAAGATGGTGGTTGGTTATTTGTCACTGGAACCCTGAAATGAAGTCTGCATATCCCCCTAAAAGACACAGAAGTTGAACTGCAATATCTTGGTTTGATGCAGAATTTTGCAGAATTTAGGGTAATTTTACAGAGTAGAGGTCAGGCTATATGAATATACATGTACTTGTACTTTCTTGCTTGTTGTTGAAACCCTGCAGTGCAAGAACTCTTCAAGTCCAATGTGACACATATATGCAGCCACTGGGTCACTAAACCAAGGGATACAGGAGGGATGGAGGCAGAGGCTGCCCTCACGGCCCTGCCAAGGATTCCTCAGCTGGAGAGAGGTGGGAAGCTTGTAGATTTGATCATGTATGCACTGTGTTGCTTCAGGGGCAACACCAAGCAGTGTTTTCCAAGAGTGTGTGCCAGTGGTTTTACAAAAACCTTCCAGAGATCTTTGGTCCATCAAGCACTGTGGCTACATGATAATGCTGTCCAGCCCCAAGGTATCCCAGTGGATAGGGGCCTCTGTGCATTACTGGTGCTACTTTTCTCTCTGAACATGCTGAATAAAAGGATGCAAAGCTTAATCCAGAAGCAGTCCACGTGCTCCCCAGAAACAGGAATTCCAGTTTTGGTCAGTTTCTGATAGGGGATTTAAATAGCAAGCAGAAAATTCTTCTTACTTACCACCAGGAAGTACCTAGCAGTAATTCTGTATAGGTTCAGACTGGTTGCAGTGACATGGCACAGAAGTAAATCTGCTACAGGGATTTATGTTTTGCTTTAGGTTGCAGAAAATTACCACATTTCCACCTCTTGGTTACATTACCTCTTAATTGTTGCATGATTATGAATTAAGAAGTTAGATGAAATTATAAAAAGCAATATATAATAGATAGTGGTATGAATTAGTACAGTGCAAAGTGCTTATCTCAGCAGGTGTTTGTTAATGGATACATCTGCTTTGTTACTGCTGGAATAAATGGGTACTAATACAACGCTTTGTGAAACACGTATACTTACTCTTATGAAAATAAAAATACAAGATATTTTGCTCTGATTTATTCCATTTTAGGAATTAGAGAAATTAAGCTTCCTTCTCTTTTAATTATATCTTGCAGAGAAACTGTAATCTCTTAATCTCTATAAAGCTTCTCTCTTTTTCATTTGCCCATTGGCATTCGCTGCCACGGAATCCTCCCTGCCTATGACAGGAGCCGGACTCCCCATCAAAAAAAGCAAAGGCCAAATTTTGCCCACATGTGAGCAGCTTGCTTTGACTTCAGGGCAGGATATCTGCACTTGGGCTGCACGATAAATTGATTTGTCAGTTCAGTGACCGACTAAAACATAAATAAAAATGGTTCCAGTTGACACGAAACAGATCTTTTTCCTTCCTTCCCCCCTTTTTTTTCCAGCTAATCAAAGCAACGTGCTTTGTTCAACCAAAACTGCATTTGCAGACATTTTAGATAAAAGCAAAAGCTAGATTTGCAGGAGGGTAGAGCTGCTATCGCAGAACAGGTGCTGCAGCTTTCTTTTGCATGTTGGATCAGGACCAGTACAAATCTCTACCGGTTTTAAGATGTGCTTTTTTTTCCCCTCCTAACTTGGAAGAAAATGTCCTAACTGTGGAGCTCTGTGCTATTACAGAATGTCATGCTTTTCTGTTGGAACAGCTCCACCATGTATAAAATGCTTAAACATCTATTTTGGTCAGCAACACAAAAAGTAACTCCGTAGCCTGCTGCTTAGAACGCTCTCTGGGGATGCCCAGGTTCCTGCATTAATGAATGTTTAAGTGCCTAATAGAAAAAAATGAGAGACGGAGGGGGCCCCAGCACACAATACTTTATTACTTTGTGTGGATGGTATTTTCCTAAATGCTTGTTTTAATTCAGGGAGAGATTAGATTTGAATCTGAGCCTCTTACAGCCCGCTGTAATTGCTGGGCTGCAAAGGGAGAAAGCTTCTTTTCAAGTGAAGTATTGTGAAACTAAAAACAGTAAAAATGATTTGGAAAAATAAGAAGTAGCCACTTTAAAATCAGTAAATTACTGGCATGATTAGGGCTTTTATTTATTTATTTATTTATTATTTTACTGAAGTTAGGAATTCAGTGTGACTGCTCCCAAGCTGTATTTTCAAAGTAGCTTCCTTTGAAACAATTAAAACAAACCTAGCAGATAGATTTTTCCCTTTATTCCAAGATCTGTTATGCAAAGCCATAAATCTGCAGTCAGGCAGAAGAGTTTTTACCAGGCTGAAGCGAGAGCATCACTTCCCGTGGGTGAGGATGTAGGCATCTTTCCTGTCATATTTCACCTCTCTTCTCTGTGTCCTACGGCAGGGAGTCTGCTGCAGTTAGGATCCTTGCAGAAGGGACATCAAAATCTGGCAAAAAAGAGGAGGGTCATAGCCAGAACAAGTGGCATTTCTTTCCCTAATTCAGATAGAAATCTGCTCAAGCATTGAGGCAACCCAGAGGAAATGATCTGAGCTGAGGAAAATATCACATCGTATGACACAGCCACCCCTGTTCTGAATGCAGCGCACTTGTTTGTGCTGTCATGAGAGTCTCGCCACGCGTTATCATTTACTCTATCTCTCAATCTCAGATGTCTGCCGCTGTTTGCGGCATGCAGCATGGCACTATAAACCTGCAGCGTTTTAAGAGAAGGCCTAATGGTGTCGGTTAATCAGGCCACGTGTGCAAAGAGGACTGCTGTTTGATCAAAAGTGTAAAAGGCTTTGTGGAGACTTGCCTTGATCTTTTTCCTTCAGTTTACACAACAAATTAAGTATGCCTTCCAGTCTAGGAGCTTAGTGTATCTGAAAGTGTTTTTGGTCAGGAAAATGACATTATTCTGCATTATTGTAAGTTTCTGGTGCTGAAGTTTTTAATTTGTGCAGAATTCTCTACTGCACTCTCGGACCCAAAAGCCATTTTCACTTTTAAACACAGTAAGTGGGCACACCTATGAATTGATCATACAAAAGCATTAGTATTTTATCCGTTCCTTTGCTGAGGTAAGTCAATGCCAAGTGTTACCTATTGAGTAGTCTGTTGTAGCGTGATGATATCAGTGGACAAACTCATGGTTTTGGTAAGTACTGGGACAGGTAGGAGGTGGGTATTTACCATGCTGTGTATTAGGATTGCCTGAAAAGTTCAAAGGGGATTCTCAAAAGGAAATGCTGTCACTTTATCAGCTGAAGAAGAATTCAAAGCAAAACTCCTCCATTTGGCTCTCTCAGAAAGGGCAATGGAAAATTTTATCGCCTTGCTGTTATTTTCAGTTTGAGTGCAGTATTCAATGCAGGATATGTTTAAGAGAATGAGTGTGGAGAAGTGCTTAAACTCAATGCTATATAAGTGTTTGGACAGTTTTCCCTTGTGTAACACTTCATTTAAATTTTGTGGTCATGTTCTAGGATAATTTTCTCAGCCTTTTCATGTGGGTGGCCTCTGATGTGAAGTCACAAGCAGCTCTCTCACTCTTGCTATAGAAATCTAATAACAGCAACTCTGCGTAATTCTCTGGCTGTGTTTTTCCAAGGCTGCATAAGCAATATTTACCCTTGCAAACTATTGGGTATAGAGGGAAGTATAACTGTGAGTGTTCCTTTTGCTGTGTGAGCTTGCAGTGCTGTGTTTGGTTTTGAGTGGAGCAGGGGAAGGTTTCCATGCAGTTTCACTGAGTTAAAAATAGCTTTAAAACATTTGAAGAATTTAAGGACTTCCTCCTTTTGAGTCAGGTTGCCCAACTGGTCCCAAAGGTCCCAAATCTTCTTCCTCCCTTACAGAAAGCTCATGAGGAGGAGCAGCCTAGCAGTTCACATGAGAACAACATTTCTGGCAGCTGCCTGTACCCCAGTATTGTGACTAAGAACACATGGGTTAAATTTCAGTTGCTTTCTGAGCAGGAACGTAGAGGAAAGCTGGTTAACTTTCTGTAGATATTATTAAACCATACTGTTCACCCCAGACGCATGATCTCATGATAACCTTATGAACAGGGTCATCTAAAAATGAACTTAAGTGATCAAATGTATGTTGCTATTTCCAATTTTGTCTCTAATTTTCAAGAACTGTGTTTTGTTCTGCTAAATATATCTTCTCCCATACTTGGTAGGTCTTTTTTTGTCTTTGTGCATGTTGCTATTTGCAAATGCTCAGTAGATTAGGTAAGATTTTTGAGGGTTTAACCTCATCTTAAAGCATATCCTGAGACTTGCCAGAGTGTTAGTACAGTACAGGGAAGGATCTTCCAGAAAAGATAGTGTAATATGGCCAAAGATGATTTTTCTGTTGAGCTTACTTAGCAAGTAGAACATAGGTCAATATGAATGGGACAGACAGGCGAGATTTAATCACATGGGAAAGTTTTCTTCTCCAGGTATAGCAAAGAAATTTATCACCTGTAGAGGAATCTAATAAAAGTTGTGCTGACTGGGTATTATTTAACTGCTCTTTACATTGTGAAAGCAAGCTGCGTTCTTAATTAATCACCAAACAAGCTTGAATGATTTACGTAGCTTAAAGCAGGAGCACATAATAATGGATCTGCATCAGCAGCAAATGTTTCCCTGCTTTTGTGTGAAGGAAACACGTTTCTGAAATAATACTTGTGCAGTTCTAGTTAGCATATCAGGGGCACCCTCCTGCCCCGGTATATTCGAGTAAGGTAACAGGACAGTCACAGTGGCTGGGTTCGACCCAGCTGTGGGTGGCTCTGGGCTGAGCTGAGAACTGGGTGATGGTGGCACTGGGTCTCGTTGTGCTTTCCCAAGGGGCTGGGTGGCTTGCCCAGGGAATGGTTTGGGGCAGAGATGAGCTGGGTCATGAAGCTCCCAGGTGAGAGAGGGATGTGCAGCCTAGGTTAGTTGTTGGCTCGGTGGCAGACAGTGTCCTTGGGCTGTGTTGGGGCCAAGCATGGCATGGACGTGTTCCAGAGCAAAGACTGGTGCTGAAATAAAGCACTTGCCTGTAGCAGTGGCCAGACTTTAAATACATATATATTTTTAAATAAAAAAAAAAAGGAGGAAAAAATATCAAGCTTTTTTGTATAATAATGAAGCACTGTATCAAAGTCTATAAATTAGGCACAACTTTAAAATCACATATAATTTCAATTACAGCCATCTGTTTCTCCTTAGGAAGAATGAAGTGAGGTCAACAGCTAAACATTTTACAACCATAAAGATTCTGGGATGCTTTATAAGCTATATACATATGTGATTTGTAAGAAACCTATTTACATGTAAAATTTCTCATTTGAGCATTCATTCCTTTTATCATGCAAACACCAAGTTTTTTTGGAAGCTCCAGGCTTTGAAGCAGAGTGAATACCATTATTTCAGCCTAATGTTATAGCTCTAAATTTTTCATTTTAACCCTCTGATATTTCTGTCATCATGAAAAAAATATCTGTGTACCATTAAATTTCAAATGCCTAGACAGTAGGGGAAGGTGCTGGGAAATATTTGCTTCCAGGCAAGTATATGAAAGGTTTCTGAGTCATATGACAAAAAAAAAAACAAAACCAAAAAAAAACAAAAACAACAAAAAAAAAATTAATAGAGGTCTTTGGGGAAAGAAGGGTGAGAGGAATGTTATAAACTGGGACTCAAGGTAGAAGATGTTTTAAATCTTGGGATTGTCTGTGGTCATTTATTTGAGAGTGACACCTTTCCTTCTGTCACAGGGTGTTGTTCACAGCATTAAACATATGTGCAGCTGTGAATGGCTGCTTTTGAGCCTGGTGAGCGTTATGTCCAAGATGTGGCATATATAATTTTTCAAATTATTTTAATAAAGTTGGTGACTTCACTGGAATGCTTTTAGTCACAAAAAATAATTTGGAACTGCATTTTACATTCATCCTTAATGTAGGGATATCATCTATTCACCTTCTTGGAGCCTGAAGATTTTTTGAATTCCTCAAATACAAAAAGGTGAACAAAGACTTAAGTAAGCTTGTCCAACAGTAAATTGAGCAAGAGAAAGAATGCAGAGTCATAAAATATATGTACATTTTGAATAATTAAACATAAAGCCTTCCTGCACAAAATATAAAGCAAAATACTGACCTCAATGGTTAATAACAGGCAAAGTCAGTTAATACCTGTTGTATAAATCCCTGAGCTTTACGGTTGTTTACAGGAACTGGAATGCATGCCTAAAAGACCACTCTTCACAGCAGTGCTGTTATCCACATCCATCAAGATAATCCCACAGTAAAACCTTGTTAAAGAGGAAATGTGGCGTGTTTGGATAATGTCAATAATTAGAAAATATGTCCCAGAAAATGCCTCACACAGCAACTTTAAATATTAATGCACATTTTCCTATTTCTTTTTAGCTGAGGGTCTCAAGTTATTTACATGGACCTTGAGGGCTGAGCTCTGATTTCAGTTCCAGATGCAAACTGAACAGCAGCTCTTGTGCTTTTGAAAGCAAAGTTTAATACCAAGCTGTGAAGCTCCCCAAAGTTTTTGTTTTGGTTTTTTTTTTTTTTTTTTGAAAATGTGAATACTCATTTCTACAGAAAGGTAAATCGAGTCACAGAAGAGCTAAATGTTTGTTTGAACTTGAGCACAGTGAACCAGAGCACATAATAAACCTCGCTATCTCTTATTACCACTTCCATCTTCATGGCTCGAATAAGCACGCTGCCGCTTCAATTCACTTTGTCTTAGGCTGACAATGTATTTGATCATAACT
Source organism: Anas platyrhynchos (assembly GCF_047663525.1). Lineage (NCBI taxonomy): Eukaryota > Metazoa > Chordata > Aves > Anseriformes > Anatidae > Anas > Anas platyrhynchos. The sequence continues at coordinate 42,449,492 of NC_092590.1, read as the reverse complement.
CATCGGAGAGGACAATTTTATGCTTTAGACCACACTATAAATTAAGTCCATGGAAGATTTTCATTGGTATATGGTATGTTCTGGAAAAATAATTGAAACAGACAGAATGACACACCAAACCTCTGCAAGCAAGCATGCTCCTGTTGTCTACTCTAGAAGAAAAGTGATTGAGTCTGGTTTGTGCTTGCAGGTTGGCGGTCTTGAGCTGGTAGGCACTGGGGAAACTGTAGTACATTGTGCTCCCCACTGCTATCTCTCCGTTGTTACTCAGGACAAAGAATTAGATCTTCTCATTAACTTATGAGGAAGGTGGTCTTAAAAAGCATGTAACTGAAATAATACCAGCTAAATACAGGTGGCTACAGTTTGAGTGATTGGATCTTGGCATCATTCTTGTGATTTCATTAGACTGCAGGGACCAAGAAGTACCTTTTTCTCTCCACCGACCAATGCAAACTCAGATGGCAATGTAGCTCTCCAAAGTTAGTGAGATGCATCTTGCCTGAAGTTAGATTGAATAAGTGTTCTTTCTGCAGAGGTTAACAGGATGGCTGCTTTTCGCAGTAGCTGGTGCAATGCAGCCACCAAACCCTGCGAAGAACCAACGAGCATGGACAAAACACAAAGGAAAACGTAAACGTGTTAATAGGGGTAAAGTTCACCCTGACTAATACACAAAAACCTTATGAAAGCCCATGTTTCAATAAGGTGACTAGCTTTCCTAAATGGAACCTGGCAAAGTTATAATGATGCTTGATCAGAAGACCCACAGTGTCAGATGAGAGTTCATTATTCAATGAGCTCTCGGTTCAATTCAGCCGCACGAGGCATTGTGTGACTTGGGGAAACAGCTGAAAATCTGATAATCAGCCAGATACTATTAACAAATAAGCAAGGAAGTGTGAGGACGTATGCCATGCTAAAGCATGGCTTTAATGAAGGGTTATCTGGGAAGACAACACATAGAAAAAAGTTGGGTTTTTGCATTTTAGTGTTCAGAAGTAGAAGAAATAGCTAATATATGATGACCTGTTTCCTGGAACAAAGGATGCAAATTAAGAAATTATAGTATAATAATCTATAATAAGAAATTAGGTAGGATTTATCACGTGGATGAGCATTCTACCAGTACAACTTCTAAAGTATAATTAAATAGGTTGTTTAATTTAACAAAACAAAATAAACAAAACAACAGCAATGTAAAATTTGTGGAGTGCCTTAAGCCCAAAACAGAGGAAAGATGTGATTCTGACAGTGGGCTGAGGTGGAGGAAAGCTGCTCTCATTTTGTGGTGCATTTTTGTGTTGTGGCTCTGTGTGTTAAATGTTGACGAGTGTTTGAGCAGGATGAGCACAGAAGGATGCAAGAGGTTCCCTCAGGACACCCCAAATCTGGGGTTTCATTTGTGTGGGGCTGTGCTTTTATTGTCTATAACCACTCCTAATAGGTAGGGTCGACATGGAAGGAAATCCTGCCCTGTGCTCAGTTTTGGGTAACGGTGTAGATGCGGCCTATACCTGTGGTAGCACACTGAGCAGTGCCAGTGCGTACTCACCGGCCCTGGGGCCAGCAGGGCCCTGTTCATGTTAATAAAAACCTCCCAGCAGCTGAAGCAGAGGCTGTATCTGAGCTGCTCATGGGCATCTGTGGTCGGATGGCCCAACCCTGAGTGCTGCACAGCCGATGGGGTGGCAAGGCCCACAATCCTGGTGCAATAAAGCAGAACGGGATCTTCCGAGTGGTTCTCTTCCCCGGCACCTCGGCGTGCTGGGCTCGCTGGGGAGCTTGGGGCTGGAATCTCTGGCAGGTCTGTGGGGAAGCTGAGCTGTTAGGAAAGAAGAGAGGATGTTTTTGCTCAAGTCTCAGTGTTTCTTAATCACGGTAATTATCAATTGTGGCAATTAATGGCAGGTTTAAAGGTGAGGCAGAGGTTTACAGAGAGTCTTACTGTAGGGGTATATTACAAATAGATGGGGATGTGCCTGTTCTGTGAGACAGAGGACATGGAGGGTACCAGAAAAATGCAGGGATCACAGCAGGAGATCAGTAAAACCATGTCATTAAGGAGGTGGGTGTTCAGGTGAGGATAAACAACAGTTTACTTGGGAAAGAAGAGAGCCCACATCTCTGTTTTCAAGCAGCAGGTCTAAACCAAGCATTCTTTTCATAAAATTCATAATGAAAATGTGGGACTCAGTGCTGGGTGAATGGGTTCTTCATGGAGGAGAGGCAGGTGGGGAAATCCTCCCAGCTGTGACTGCCAGAAGTGGTGGTATTTGATGCGAAGGCTCAGTCACCCTTACGTGGTGTCTCCTGTGGGTACTGGCTGCAGCTGGAGGCAAGGCAGGGTTTAACCATGTTGGCCAAGCCCAGGAAGGCAGCCGGTTTCTCTGTGCCCAGGATCATGTGTGTAGAGAGCGTGAAGGGAATGGGCAATGCCATGACAGAGTTTTATTCTTTTACTTTATCACTCACTTGTCAGCAGCCCTGAGATGGTATTAGCACTCAGCAGAGCAAAGGAAGCGTTGCAGAGGCATTGGAGGGGAAGTTATGACTCTGAAGCATTTGTTTGCTTCATTATGCTAATTCCTGCGTTATCTCTGGGGTAGTGCATCATCTTGAGCCAGGTGAATATAGATAAGTCCTACGTTTAGTCTTTAATTCTTTTGTTCTTAGGTCCTCGGTCTGTAAAATTGAAATGCTGTCACTAGAAGTAATGATGGCAAATGCACCATCTGTGAGATTCCCAGCTTGTGTCACAGTGAAGGCCATCAGATGAGATGGTAGAATTCTCCATAGCACAGGTTTCTGGATACTGTGCCATAATACGTAATCAGGGAATAAATCTTGCAGCCTAACATTTATAAACACGGGCACCCCAGGCGAGGAATGGCAGGTGCAGGCTTTGGAGCTGAAGTGAGGGCAGCTTGACTGATGCTGCTGACATAGCGAGACTTCATAACTCATACATACATCATTGCCATTATGGGTGTTTGGCTCCTCTGCGGCTTTGGCTGCTAATTCTTATTCACGAAAATACAAAAGTCTGAAGACAGGAACCGAGGTGCCTCAGTTTCCCCAGTTATAAAGTAAAAATAATATTAATTTTGCAGACTATTGTGATTGTTCACCTTGATTTGAGATATGTAGATCAAAGGCATCATAAAAGCATAAAATATTTCTGTGCTAATGCGGTTTCAGAGGGAAGGACCTGTAAAGTGGTGCACAGACAGTTAAAAGAATATTAGGGGTTTTAAGCAAGTTCATATTTAATTTCTATAGACAGCTGCCATTATCCTGCAAGGCAAAAGTATTGCCAAATTATTAAGCTAATTACAGATATTAAAACAAATATCAGTCTTCAAACTCTTTGTTGCCTTTCTTCTTCCTTTGAAGGCTTTTTATTATTTTTTATTTTTTTTATGGACACCTATAAAAAAATTAATTTGAATAATTTAGAACTTTGTGTTTAATTTTATTATATTTCTTTTCATGTTATTGCAGTGTTGTCTTTGGGCTTTTAATTGATTTTTTTGTTGTTGTCAGACACTTTGAAACTTCAGAAATGAACTGCATGAAAAGAATAAGTAATGACACAGTTGTAAGGAAAAAAAAAACAGCAATATTTTATTAAAGAGAATCTTTCACAAAATTAAATTCTGTGATTTTAGTATTTTTCTGAACAATTACAATAGCATTAGTACCAGGTTCTTATGAAAGTAATGTATCTGTATCTGTAGAGGAGGCATGGAAAATGCTGCAAATACATGCCTTTGATCTAAATGACAGAAATAAATTTGCTAAGGACACGGTAACATTAAGCACGTTTAAACTGACCCATATTGCTTGAAGCACAGGTAGTGTATTTCTCCTTTTGATCAGGCCATTTGATTTAAAGTATAAATGAAATTAAGTTACGTGCGTAATATGGGTAATATAATTTGGCACATTAACTCTTACAGATGTAGGTTAATATTTTATTTGCATATATCCCCATTTTTTTCCTGTTCTGCGGTTGAATTTATCACAAGTCTGCAGGCGTGACTTGCTGCTCAAAATGGGCAGGAACAATTAAGTTTTCCAGCAGAACTCCAGTGAGTGCTGCCACTCAGCATTGTGCTCACTGCATTGATAAGGCGGAGAGAAGTTCATGTGCGAGAAATCTGAAGTGAAGATGCAAATCTCATGCTTGGTTGGTATTTTGTTATCTAAGAATACGGTGATCCTGAGTGGCATCACAGTAGTTTTACGTTGGGGTTAGAGAGTGTGTCTGTTTCTTCTCTTTTAAAAGCGTACTGAAGCCTTTGACGGAATTACTACTTTCTTATCATTACTGAGAACTCAAACAAATTTGTTAACGTTGTGATTTAAGTTATTTCATAAGGTTTTTAATATATTTGTAGTGAGTGTTCATTAATATTCAAAGCTTTCCCCCCCATGAAATCATATATTTGCCTTTAACATTGTCAGACACCTTTTAGTCTCTTTTCACAGATTTGGAAGGTTAGGATGAGCTTTCTAGTTTTAAACAGTCATAAATGCCCTCAATCATCATGATAATATGTATGTATGTATCTAAAAATAACAGCAGACTTGCATTCATTTTCTCTCCACATATCCAAAGGCTGTGGAGGATTCTAAAGTAAATGACATGTAAAGATAATGGAAATATGCATTCAGTTTTTTTATTTTTTTTTTGTCTAGCTACAGTAATTAATTTTGAGCAGGGACTGCTGTGTTTATTCAAACAAGGAGTAAACATAGTACTAGTACAAGAGCCAGGCATATAGATTTCCACATGAATGTAGTGTTATAAGCTCCTTTGAGAAATCACTCTGCATGCAAAGAGAAACATGTTAGACTCCTATAAAGAATACATTATTGTTTAATAGGTTATTTGTACATGGCATCGAGGATGTATTTTTTTCTGGCTTCAGGGTTTACCTATAAAAGAACCAAAATCACTCATGAAGAGGGTAATTAGTTTCTTGTCTGACCTCAAGTTGCGGCACTGTTTAGACAGAAGTGGGTGAATAACATGATATGGCAATGAAGAAAATGTAAGATGAAGGAGAGTTTGGGGATGTTCTTGGAGCACTGGCCTGATTTTAGGATCTGCTATTGGATTTAATTTATTTATTTGTTAAAAATAATAATAATGAATTTGCAAGAGACATTATGCCAAACAGATGCTGGAGACCACACAGCCCCCCAGGAATTCTCTTCTGTATGAACGCAAAATTTGAGCTTAGCAATAATGAGAGCGAAAAGGTCTGGAGCAGGCGGGTGCTCACCACTGAAGCTGGAGATTATTTGGATCTGACGCCTTCTAATCCCTAAAGAGAGCACTCCTAAATGCGTAAAAGCTCTGAGGGCAGATGCACTGTATTTTCATGGTACAGTGTTGCTGAGCCTGTGGCCGGTGCTTAATCCCGATGCTTTCCCATTGCTCTTGCTGCTGTCTTGTTCTCTCTCCATGCCTCCTCCTCATTCTTGCAGCTGTTTTTCTCAAAATGTTCCCCAGAGACAACTTTTCAGCTGAAATGTGAACTTCAAATGTATGAATCTTTTCTGTGTTCTGTCACTGATTTGTATATAAGGACTTGAATGTAGGGGCGTAATCTCATTTTGTGCATTTTGAATAGGCAGGCTGTAACTCTGGGCAGTACAGACTGAAACCCAACAGGCTTGGAGATGCCTTCATCAGCTGACCTTTTAGTGGATCTCTTGATGTGCTAGGTGCAGTATTAAGTTTCGTAGACCTGCCGTGCTACAACTTGTATGAACACCCAAGTCTAAGAGGAGGTGAAACTCTAGCCTTGAGAAGGGAGAGAATATAGCCTTTATCACAACAATAATAAGGGTGTTATTTACCCTAATGAAGCCATGAAGCCATGGCTTTGTATCTACAGGGAGGCCTTCACAGCTGTGTCAACTTGAGTTTGTCGTTAAAATATTCTGATCGATTTTTGGTTAGCAATATGCAATCCCTAGGGAAATAAAGAACTAATATTAGAGGTACAAAACATGAACGAAGCTCTACTTATATTGCTGAGAGAATAGCAGAATGATATAGGAAGATACTCTTCTATGAGACTTGATTTGTAATTATAGATCATAAGATACCGTCTGTCCTCAATTCTTGAATAAATAATTCATGAGTAGAGCTTAAGTAAGTTTTTAACCAATAAAAACCTCACTGAAATTGGAATTTAGGGGATTATCAGCACAGTGAATTTGATGAATAGTTATGGCTTTTCAGTCTTTTCTTTTTTAATGGGAGAGGCAGGAAGAAGTTCATAGAACCTAGGAAATAAAGTACTGGTATTTCCACCTAAGAGCTTTTATGAGATGGTGCATTTAGGTACAAAGCTTAGAGTAAGCAAAATTTAGGTGGGGTTTAGCTTGATAGACATGATAATCTGAAAACTTGGAGTGTTTAAATTGAAATAACTTGCTTAAAGTTGCTGTTCTGTTTAAGCCAAACACACCTTGTGTTCTCTGCTTTTGTGTACGTATACAGTAAAAGCAAGACAATAGAAAGCAAGGAAGCAAAGCTCCAAAGCATGCAAGGTCTTTGAAAACTTGAGGCAAAAATCACAGTGCTTTCTCACAATGAGCTATTTGCTTAATGCTTTTCCACAGTCTGAAAGAACTTTCATACTGGTTTTATCAGTTGTTAGTACACAGTGATATTCAGACCACCTCACTTCTTGCTCTGAGTTTGCACATGACATGTATGCAACAGAGAGATAAAATTCAACAATAAATGTGCTTCGTCGTTGTTTGCTTTTTTTAAGCAAAACTGATACAAAGTGTATGGCTTGCTCAAAAAAGCCTCCCTTGTGAGATTAATGAAAAAGATATCAGATGCAGGGTTAACGATCATCTCCTTAATGACCAGAAAAGTGCTTTCACTGATCTGGGAAGGAGGATGGGGGTAGTGAAGCAGAATTTTTCCAAACTTGGGAAAAAAAAATGTTGAAATTCATAAACATAAGTGCTATGATTTTTTTTTCTTGGTAATTTATGAGAATTGTTGAATGTAGAAAATGCTTAATTTCATAAGCTGAAGTATTGTAAATATTAATTGGGCCAATTCAAAATGAACTGGTTAAAATCAAGTGTTTCAGCCTCTCTTAAACTGATAAGGCTCCTTCCTGACAGAATTTGAAAATGCAAATCTCATTTTAAGTTTTTCTGTAAGACACAAAAGGAAAAAAAAATGGGGAGAATGGGAGGCAACTGGTGGGGGGCTCTATTCATATTTAAGATTGAATACTTTCTGAAAGTCTTTAGAAGTCTTCTGAACAGACGTTAAAATAGAAACACCTGAAGGCCTGCTATTACCAAATGTAGACTCCATAGTCTGGGAACTTGGCAAAAGAGAAATCAGTGACATGGGGCTGATGGATTTCTCTGGCAGGCAGTGACTTGGGTGTTGTGACTAGATAATGAGCAGTTTTATAAACTCCTCTGCCTATTTAAGGGCCTAAAAATGAGTTTTGGGTCACAGGCCAAGACTGAAGGCCAGGCACCCAAAGATGGATTCCCTGCTATTTTTAAGAACTTGTCAGGCTGCAGCTCTGGATTGTATTTATGCACGCTCTTTGCTTAAGTGGTAAAAACTTCTGTTCTCTTTAGTGAACAAGGGGTTAGTTATTCCTGAAACTTTTAATATAACCTTAAAAAATGTTACTACAATGAAAACCTGAGCGAACCATCCTGGAGATGATAGGTATTCATTAAATAATAAGCATTCTTTGTAGTGCGTTACCATGAGGAACCTTCACGATGGACAATGGCACCATTCGGCTAGGTGGAACAAACCCCTCCCTGGGCACAAATGCTATTTAAATTCTCACCATGACACAACAGTTGGATACTGAAGATGAGAGAGCAGGTACAATGTTATAGGGGTTCTTTTTTGCTCCTATTCCCCATTCTTTAACCAGTAATGTACTGATCTTCAAGAGTGTTCTGCAGATTTTGAAGTATGGGACTGTGATTAAAAAATCTGGTCATGGATTTCAAAGAGTAACTCAGCTTGTTGGATGCGTTGTATTGACTTGAGATCAAGTAAAAAATCACACTCATGTATTAACTGAGCAAATATTTCATTCTGACTAATCAGAGTATTGTTTTACAAACATTAAAAAAGCTCACTAAAGCCTTGTCATTCATTATCATCATTAAAAATATTGGTATTATTTCTTTGGAATAATTACAAACATAGCAATTATTCATAAGATAAATGGGTAGGATTAAAAATAAGCACATACAAAGCTATTCATCAATTAAATAAATCAGCCCATGCTATGAAAACTCCATGAAAAGATACCTTAGAGATTTAGTTAATATCAAGGCACTAATTATTACAGGAACACTGGTTGTTTGGGCACAGTGGGAAGGAAATCTTAGAAGTATTGTCCAGATAAGACCAGAGGCTTATTTTCTCTTTTAAATGTAGGGAAAATAGCATGCACATCAAGACATTGAGTGATTTTTTTCAGTAATTCTCATATATTGGTGTGAAATGCCAGATTATCCTGTCTAATTGCATACAGGCATAGAATGAAATTCCCACCCTCCAAAAAATACCTCTTTGGTCTTAAAGCATTGCATTTTGTGCCGCTGTCTGTTTAGGCTATTTCTGACCTAAAGATTTGTTGGTTTCTTCTTTGTAGCTGCTTTCCAACCTACATGTGGTCCTGGGAGCCCGGTTAGCTCTTGGCTGTGCAGCTCCATCTCCCCGGGCCCACCTTGGTGCGGAGAAACTCCCACAGAGCAAACGTCTTCTGCCAAGCAGCCTGCTTGTACCGTTAGGTAGTCACTGAGAAATGAAAACCTGCTCGCTTACCTGAGCAAACAAGACTAAGCAGGGAAGTCAGATTGCTTTGCTTTGTCAGGTTATCCTCGTTATCGTCGCAGGATTGATAAATTATAAATATCTCCCCATTAGGAAAGGGAAAACTGTACCTTAAACATGAGCTCTGTTCTTTCTGTTGGGCTTGCTATTACTTTGTTCCTTCTAGCCATGGAAACTCTAAATTTTCAAGGGTGAAACATATCTCCTGTCCATGTAGCTTTGCTGCGTGGGATCTCTGTGGCTACATCTCAGCAGTGGCACACAAGCAATCCTCGCTTTTCAGGGCCCCTCTGCACCCCACTATACTCAGCCTGAAGGTGAGTTGGAGACCCATGCATGCTGCTTCCCCGGCTGCTTCCCCGCTTGGTTGCCCAGGGAAGGAAGGCAGGAGCACTGCATAGCCTGCTGGGCAAGCTGGAGGTGCAGCGGGGCTGCCTCGCCTTGCCTCCCTGCACTCTGCCCATCTTCAAGGTGTCTGCCGTGAGTGGGTGTCCTCTGACCAGCCTGCAGAGCTACTGATACGGGTGGGATCAAGGACATCAATGGAAGAGTTGGTGTGCAAGCTTTATTTGGCAAAACAACAGCAACAAGAGGGACTGAGAGCAAAAAGAGCTTGTTATGGCCTCAGTCCTAATGCTGGCCGGGCTCCAGCCAGATCCCAGGTGCAGACTGGAAGCAGAGCTGGGCAAAGTCTGCCCTGCATGGTGTCTGGCTGCAAGTGGCCCCGGTCACTCTGCTGGGAGTCACAGGGCATCTACATCCACGGGTGTCCACATCATTTTTCTTGGCCTCGTTCCTTATGTTGGAGGAGCGCAAAATGTTTGGGATCCAAGACAATCTGGAGCAACGCCAATGAGCTTAGTTCTTGTGGTGGTTCACACCAGTAAACCGGGACTTCCCTTTGCACCTTAAGCTTAATGATATTGACTTGAAATATGTAGTTGGAAGGGGTTAGCTGTTGTTTTCCATAAATATAGAACTCATTTTTATAGTGCAGGTTTCTGTAAAGAAAAGACACTTATTTTCATTTAAAGAACCATATACCTTAGCTGATGTCTGATAATACACATAACCAGAAAAACATCAGGTGAAAAACACCTTATATGATGAAAAGGTAAGAATAAATATTCTGGGAAAAAGAGCTTGATTCTTTGAATCTGGGGCTACAAAATGTATCCTAAGGATATGCAGCTTTCAGAATAGATAGCAGCAGCCTCAAGGCTGGTGCAACTCAGATCAAGGGGTAAATCAGACCCTGCCTGCCTCAAAGACAGGCTGTATTTGTCCTCTTGTATTCTGTAAGATACCTAAATTCATTGCTGTGTAATCAAGAGTTTTGAGCGCTGCAAAAAAAATAGAAAAATAAATTAGTGAAGCTTCAGTATCTTATACTTGCTTACTTTACATATTCAGTTTTTCTTGTGACAAGAAGAGATAACTACATAAAATGTCTCGCTAGCAGAACACAAGCAGACTGCTGTATGATGGGCTCACAGTCAGCAGTCTTAGCTGCGTATACGTTTTTGAATCTGAATGTGTACGATTCAAAACACAGGTTTATTAGGAATCATCAATCCCAGTTTATGCAGAGAACAGACAGTTCCTTTATGATGGAGCCTGCTTGTTCGTCTGTTACACAGCTGGGTATAGCTGAAGAACAAGTAGGAGACAAATTAGGAAGTTTGATTCTTGAAGTAACTGGAAATATCCCAGCAGAAATATGCTCCAAATCACAGACTATTAAGAAGAGAATAGGAGGTACAAAGTACCTTCATCTGAGAAGCGCAGTTCTTTAAGACAGCTCCCGTGTCTTTTGAAAGATGCTCACTTGTCTCTGAACTTCTTCAGAGATCCCTGTTGCTGCTGCTGATGGCGTTGGCTTGTGCAAAGGCAGAAGGATCCTTCCAGGTTCTCCAGTCAGCTGTCTGTTCGTCTCTATCTGCTACATCCCTTTGCCTTACTACAAAAAACAAACCCCAGCCCCAAAACCACCAACACAAAAGCACCCTGTCATTCCTCCAGGAACTAAGCGATTGATGTCCGTTTAACTTCATTGCATCCTAATTTCCAGTTGAATCCTAACAACCTTATAACTCGTATGCTGTCTTGTACAACTTGTATTAGTGTTTATCGTCTCTGCCTGTGAGCTATTCTGTTAGGAGCTAACTCGTACATAAGCTGTTAGCAAGATAAAATGATGGGTGCTCTACGAGTGCTTGCCTCTACTATGTGTAAAAGGGCACTGTATAGATAGCTCTTATGTAGATGTTTAACTAAATTGTGGTAGTTCTCACCTTGCTTGTTTGCTCACTGCAAAATCTTACTGTAGAAATTATGAGTCCCTTCACTTAACATATGGAATTAACTTACTCTTTCCTCCTGTAGAAGTGAAGACAAAAATATTAGAAATATTTCATGCTGTCAATGCTAAGGGTAGAGAAGTCTGAAAGAAGAGGAGGAATCCTAACAGCTCTTCCAACTTCTGTTCTTGCCAGTCCATCAGTATTTCCTATATTTTATAGTGTTTTGTCTAAATACCAAGACTTGTGACTTCCATCAAAGTCACATCCCATAACCCAGAAGAACTCATCAGAGGAAATTTCTTCTCTGTGTTTTCACTTTCTTTTCACTCTATTTAGCTATAATTCTGGGTTTTCATTCCCAAATAAATAATATTTCTCTTTGCAGTCCTGTTTTCTGCCCTCTACAAAAATCCAGCTGCTGGCAATTTGTATTACATTCTTACAATGTCCTTAATTGTGTACTTCTTTGCGGTTCAGATACAAGGACATTTTTCAGCTGTGTTACTGTATTCTGTGATGTTTTGCAGCAGGAAGAACCCATAAAGGATTCCATAAGGATGTTCCCGACAACAGGGAACTGCTTAAACAGCTGATTAAGTTATGTGTATCTGGAGTGCACATACCACCATCTCTTGCTACAGCAGCTCTTTGTATCCATTGCTAGCTGAATATAACCTTGATCAGCTGTAAATCTATTCTGAGTTTCAACTTGAGTTCCCAGGCAACCTGTTCGCTGTTTCACCCACATATTTTTTTTTACTAATTCTCTGAATTATGTCTCTTTCCTGACTGATGTTCGCAGAACATACAAACCCAGTGTCTAATGGGTATTTTGTTCGTGCACAGTTAATTTTCTTTATATTTTTTCATGAAACAAGGTGTGGGTTCTGAAGCTGGTGCTGTGAGAGCTTTTCCTGGATGAAAAGCCCTTAATTAAAGGCAGTATTTAATTTTTATGATAAACCTCTGTTTTGTAAAGCAATTTTTCTTTTTTCTATTCAGAGTCCTTTGTCTGTTATAAATGGTAAATTGAGTGACTCCTGGGAAATTATTTTTCATTTCTGCAGAATTAGTAATATTGATAATTCTGAAGATCCATCAATAGTCTGATGATAATGCTACATTTTCTATCAAACAAAACAATATACACATCAGAAGGCCAGAGAGAAGGCAAGTCCTAAGAACAATATAGATTTCTTTCTTTAAATACATTATATCTTCAGTTCCTTATTTCATTGTTGTGTTTCAAAAAAAAAAAAAAAGGAGGGGGGAACACAGTGACACATACCCATCATATTTACCATTAATTCATCAACTTTATCTTTCAGAAAAGTCAGATATAATTCTAGGGATGAAGTTAAAAGTAACTCTGTGTGAGAAAACCAAGGCACTTGACCCATAAGCTATCTCTAATCAATCTCCTGAATAATCCCTTAATAAACAGTGATTCTGTAAATTATGCTGCATTACTAAGTACAAACAGATGCTATAATTTTAATTTTTCACTTTGCTAGTTTTTGGGTGTTGTGTACAACATTTTATTGGCATTTTACTCTGCAGTGTATCTGAAAGAAAGAAAAATAAAAGAAGATAGTTCTGATCATAGTGCTCCTATCATCTTAATAGGGCCAAGAGATCATTTGCAATCAAACGGCAAATTCTCTGAAATTTTCTCTTTGTTATACACAATAAATAACTTTTCCAGCATCAGCAGGTTGTCTGCTGAACTCAGACAAAGGGTTAAGTGTGTGAAATCAAACAGATACTTGCATTGATGTTTTATGGGATAATGATGATTCTTCAGATCTGATGGAACGTTCACGGAACTGCTGTAAGCTCACCATAATGTTATTAATGTGGTTGATGGCAAATGAAGAAACAGGCTAACAGGGGAAGCAGCCATTTTCTTAGATCAACTGGGGTTTACTGTCTGAATTCTTGATACTTGGTTAATAATTTATGAAGCTATTCCTAATTATTTCACAAAGCTATTTATAGACTTAATCAGGAAATTAATCAGTGCAATAACCATATTTATTTATATAACATAAGAAGACAGTCCTTTTCCTTATTTACAAATACAGGGGAGTAATTACAATTATGCGGGTCTACATCTTTTCAAATAATAGTATGATACTGGGATAATTTAGTTTATATCTGTTTCCAAGCTATTCTATGCCTCTGCCTCCCCAAAAGAAGTATCCATGGAGGAGGACCTCAGAGACCATGCTGAGGGCCCTTACAGGAAGAATTACGTAGGAGTTTTCATTTCTGAAATGAGTGTAAAGCTAAAATGAGCTCCTGGAAATCTCTGCTTAATTCCATTAATTTTATTAGAGAAGCACTCTACCTGCTCTTGTTGAGACAGATTTGCCGTTGACAAAATTTTATCTCATTTTGTCAAGTCCACATTTTTCCATTTGCAATCTTCTCAATAATATATTGCTTACCACTCCTACAGCAGTCGCCTACATGCCCATGTGAATGATGTAGCTTTTCTCTGTTTTTCTTAATGGGACAGATATAATGTCTGGTATATTTTCACTTAATATCCCCCACGCTCCTAAAAAAAATAAAAATGCCATCAAAAACAATGAGCCAGTTATGCAAAACCCCTCCAAACATCTGAAAACAGAACATCTAATAATGGAACGTAAAGAACAGGAAATTGATTTTCTGTAATCCACCAGTTGGGATATCAATAGAAAGCAGAAACTTACTTTCTGAATTAATTATCTAATTTTCTTTCCCTTGTCCCTGCCCCGTTTCATTATAGCTGATTCAATACTGTTTATATGCATGTGCTTGAGCATGAAGTACCCCAGTGCCTGGAGAATGTGTACGTTATCACTGAGCAAACCCACTCTTCCAGTAAACACAGTTCATGGCCATTGAGCATGTTGATGCTGAGTAGGTGAATATCCAGGATGGAATTGAGATGAGTCTTATATCAAAATTCGGCTTTGGTGTTTTCTCAGAAATATCACTGTCTGCAGTGACACAGAGTAGCACTCTTTAGCCTTTAAGGCTAAATTAACTAATTTAAAAGGACACCTTTATTCCCATTCGAAGCTTTTTTGGGGCCATTGCCTAACAAAGTTAACAGCTGCCAACCAGCCAGTTGCTTCTTGATTTTATTGCACATTAGGAGGTAGCCAATTAAAATCTGATTCCCAGAGGGAAGGTAACAACTGCGTAGAAGATGGCATGAAATGACTCTAAAGGAAAGATGTATTTAAACTGTGAACACAGATGTGCTTTTTTATGTGAATTGATAATAATGCTTCTGAGACTTTTGTGAAACTTGTCTTTGTTGATCAGTTCATCAAAGAGTTAAAAGAACAACATTGTGAGAGAGTTTTGCTTCACATCAATCACTTGCCTCACAATTTGAAGATCCCTGTTCCCTTTTAATCATTGCATGGAATATATTCTGTTTTCTTGGAGAGAGCAATTTCTGGTTTCATTACTAATTGAAGTAGACTAATTATAAATGATTAGCATTTGAAGAAGGCTTTTAATTGCTATATAAGACCAGTTCAGTGTGCTTTTCCCTGCACTTCATGTGAGTGTAACTTAAAATACATAATTCAGTAAAGACGTTAGTATAAAATAGGATGAAGTATACTTATAAGTCTTTATCAGTCATTTCTGATGGTCTCTAATCCTAAACAAGATGATGCTAAATATGCAGAATTGCAAAAGACAGAAATCAGGTAATTCAGTATAAACAGACTTGCTTCCTGTGTGTGATATTTCTACTGTTTTACCATGTACCAAAATGACACCACAAATACTGCTTCATGAAGACTAATAAAAATACTTTAAGCTCTTAGTTCAAAATAGACAGCAACAGGAGGTAAAATTGGTATGGTAAATCCAACTGAAAAGAATCAAAGCTACACTGATGAGAATTGAACAGATTCTGTAATTGCTTGCAGTATCAGGAGCAGTATTGATATGAATATCAGTTTAGAATAAAACCATTAAAATAAAGTAATTTTCATGACCACATCTGTAGAACGGAAATAGGAACATTAGCTCATCTCTCTCATTGCTGTTTAGTTGTAAGGACTCATTTAGTGTTATAGAAAGTTCTTCCTTTTCATCGGTTTAAACCTGAGCATATCCTCTGCTTTCAGAGCAACTCACATTTGCAAGCCCAGGACAGTGAGAAGAGCAAAAGGGAAGAGCAAAGTAACTTCTAGCTAGGAGCCCTTCTATGAGCAGGAAAGGGTTTCACTGTCTTCCTACTTTCACAGTAGGAAGATGCTTTCACTGTCCTCTGTCGTGTGAGAAGTACAATGAAAGAAAGAGGAAAAGTGTGAAAGTAACAGCTGAAATGTGCAGGCTGAGCTGATGAGTCTTTTGAAGTTCCTGCTGTTGAATTACTGGAATTTATTAGGATGGGATGCTGTATTGAGCTGTGAAAAATGACAAACATTTACCATTTCCTACAAGAAGTGACCTGATAGTGGAAGAAAGAAAAGAGAGGGATAACATGAACAGAACATCATAGTGAAAGAGCTGTCTTTGCAGCAGCATTTTGAGTAATGGGGGGAGACTGAATATATCTTGTGTTTATAAATATGTGTGCTAGTGGAATAGTGGCTCATCACAGCTAGAAAAGAAACTGCTGTGAGAAAGAGGAGCAGCATTGCTAGGAGATGGTAAATAGAAGAATTTGCAAGACTTATTCCCAGATTGAGAGGCGTTAATGAAAGGCGGAATTAAAAAACTACCTTGGGATTGTGGCTGGAGTGATAGAGTGATATCCAGAGAGATTAACAGCGGAAGAATGTTGCAAGGTGATATCGAGATGCCTCTTATAATTTTTTCTTTCACTTGAAAAATGATAGCTAATAACTCATAAGAAGATGTCAAAGAGGCTGAGAAGAGAAGGTGATAGGTCTGAGATGCTGAGTTGGGGCTGTGAGTTGCTTTAAGATTGTACTAAATCTAAGTTTGCAGGTATGAGTATCCTTAGATAAAATAAAGGTGGGAGAGAATGTGTCCTCATTGTGGCTGGAGTAGAGTTAATTATCTTCCTGGTAGCTGCTGGTATGATGCTGTGCTTTGGGTTGTTGATGAGACTAGTGGTGGTAGCACAGGAATGCGTTAGCTGTTGCAGGGCAGTGCTCACCCAGAGCCAAGCCTTTCCAGCTCCTTGTGCTGCGTGGCCAGCAACGATGCTGGGGGTGCCCCAGGAGCTGGGAGGGGACATAGCCAGGGCAACTGGCCCAGGCTTGCCAGTGGACATCCCGTACCACATGGCACCGTGCTCTGCAATGACAGCTGGGGGAGCTGCTCAGGGGGCTGCTGCTGCTTGGGGCTGGCTGGGCATCGGCTGGCTGGTGAGCTATGGTGTTGTGCGTCACTTGTCTTGTGTATTCTCTTTTCTTTCTTTCTTATTAAACTGCATTTGTCTCAACCCATGAATTCTCTTGCTTTTCAGTTCTCTGTATTTCGGATTTCCCACCAGGAACTGCAATAAAATCTGGAGGGTTTGGGAGGGGAGGAATAGGGAGAAGAATAGGAGGAAACCCTCCATAAAAATGATCATAGTGCACAGAGTTGGAAAGCCAACTTAGTTGTAATTATTGGCATTGGCAGTTCAAGGCAGGATATGGAGTACTGTTTCTGAATGTACAAAGAGAAAAGAGACAAGAGAAATGGTAGTTAAAAGGCAAAGTGGAGGGGAGGCAAACATGTTTTTACTGTGATGGGAAAGTAAGGCAAAGATTAAAAGAGGGAATAAGAACAAATGCTAGCAAAAGCTGGAATTATTGTTCCAGATTTATGACTGAAAAACTGAAAGTAAATAGCAGGGAGGAAAAGACAAAAGTTTGTGATGAAAGCAAATGGAGAGGACTGAAAGGAGTACTAAAAATGTCATAGATCTTTCTTGAATCACTAGACAGAGGTCTTTCTGCCTCCTGAGGATGATGAAAGTCTCCAGGCCCAAGTACTGCAGGACAGACTGAATCATGGCTTTCCCATGCTCATCTCTACTGCTCTGATCCTGCCCCACTTTCTGGCTAAGGCATAGTGGAGAGAACTTATGGGTTGACTTCCTTATGATGAGGCTCAAGTGAATCTGAACCTGCGCATTTCATTGAGAGACTGTTATATAAGAGTCCAGTAAACCACCTGAGACTGCTTTTTAAAGAGAATTATCTTTCGATTAAACATGCCATGAACATGTGTATGGACGTGCTCTGAGCACACACTGGAATGAGAACCTGGAGTCCTAAATACCGTCCTGCCCATTTTCTGTATTCTGTTCTGGCTTAAATGGGGCAAAACTTAGACAAGTAAGTGTAAAAAGAAGTTTCAGATCAAAACCAGGCATTCAGTGTTTGCAAAACCTTCTTCTTCAGGGAGAGAATGAGCAGAAGTTACTTGGATCACACGGTTGCAGTCAGGTGTCTAAAGCTGTGCCTGGTTTAGAGGTCTGAGTCCTTTTACAGACATACTTCAGCTTTTTCTCTCCATCCCTCCCAGAACAGAGCTGCCATTGTTGGGTTCCTGTATTAATGTTCAGTGACTGTGGGGATCCTGATGTTCTGAACAGGGAGGTGGCTGGAAATGTCCTACCTTTCAGTCCCTGCTGTAGAAAGGAGACATATCATAGCGTGAGTTAACAATACTTTCATATTGCTGCGTAGGTAGGAGTACATTTTAAATATGTTTTCTACCAGTATTGTGATATTTTACATGTATGCAGTCTACATCAAGGAAAAACAAGCATAGGGAAATGAGTTATAACCCTCCCTTTTAAGTACAACACAAGAAACAACTGAAACGTACCGCAGTGAAGTGAGCTGCAAGCAGTGTGTACAGCTTATACTGTGTGTATTCGAACAAACACCTGAAAATGGAGTCTGTCTATTAGGCATTGGGATAGACTTGCTATTGTACAAAACACAATAGTTGTAAAATTTATGTGATGAGTCTTTCAGCTATGCGTATTTACTATATTTATTATTTTTATGCTGAGTGTTTCCTAGCTTTTCTCAACTTTAGAGCTCAGAAACACCTATAAAATTTCCTTAATTCCTCTGTTTTGGTTTCCAGTCTCATATGAGAAGCAAAGTATAAATGTATTTGCAGATTTCTCTTTTTGCTCTCCATCTTTTCTCCACTAGCAGGCCTTTGATTTGAAATTGTAAGGCACTTAATCTTCTGCCAGCATTCTTATAAACAGATTCAGCTTGTCCTTTTGCCGATGCTTCAGCTTGTAGCCAATTTCCTCTCTTTTCTTGCAGTTTAGAAGACCTCAGATAATTCTTCCTCTGTTCTCTCACAAATATATGAAATTCTAAGTAGTCATCTAACTCCCATCACATTCACAAGGCAATTCCATCACCACCAAACTGCAGACTTGGCAAAACATTGTCCATCTGCCTTTGAAATGATATAAGAAAGGATTGAATTTCAGAGATGCTGGTGCAGACAATCTAATCTACTCTATGGCTGCTTGTACTTTTACAGAATAGCCTGTTCGTTTGCATATCCCAGCATGGCATGCTTAAGCTATTATTCAGCTTGGTTAAAGTCTCCATTCAGTTCACCAGTGCTTCACATTTTATTTGATGAAAGACAAGGTCATCGGGATTCATAGAATTTGCCCCAAAACTGCCGATTTGCAGGAAACAATGCAGTTTTGTATAGATCTTTAGAAAGGACTGATCTGATGTCAGTATGCACTGCAATGGTGCCTGGCTGCTATTTTAAAAGCTGCAGAAGTAGAAGTGGTGAATGCTTTTACTTGCGTTACAAACTCCTAGTTAATGCTTTCAGTGATAAGTTATCTAGGAACAGTCATGCATTAATCCTTTTGGTTTAGTTAGATAGCTCCTACATAAGCTTTAAGCAGCTGCCTCAGACTCTTCAGGCTGAATCCAGTCAGATCATCTATAATCCTTTTTTTTTTTTTTTTTTTTTTACCTCTTCATTTTCAGACGTTCAGTCTGCAAGCTGTAAGCATGTACAAAGGAGTGTGAGCAGCTGTGGTTATGGAGCCACGTCTAGTAAGCAGCAATGCGTGAGTCACAGTGGCACTGCCTGATGTGTGAAGTTTTTTGGGGAAAAAAATACCCTATCTCTTTAATGATGTATTTAAAAGTAGGGCAAGCAAAAATTCCAGCTGTATGTCCTGTCTCAGCAGTCACTTTCCCTGGCACAGTGGTAGACCAAATATTCTAGCATTAACTTTCAAGAGCACTAAATCTACCACAGTCAGGAGGTATTAAATACTCAAAAAATATATATACAGATATATACATGTATATATATATACACACAGTAAGTTGCTGGCTCTCTGTCTGAACAGGCTGATACATCTTTTACCCTCTATGGCTTGTAGACTGACGTAAGAGAGGAAGAGAAGCCATGTAGTCGGAGGAAAGGCATTTTTATTTATGTCAAAAATAGATGGCTGAAAGCTCAAGTGTGGCTAGTGCTGAGTGTGCTTCCCTGGCAGGAGCTGATGTCATTCTGAACAGCAAAATCTTTGAGATGTTTCAGTGGTCTTATATTATTTATTTTGATAGCATAAATGTTATCTCTTCAAATAGACGAAGTGAATTTGAGAGCTGTTGCAATGTGAAGAAGTGGCGATTCACTTATAACTCTTTTGGCAATGTACCTAAACCACAAACAACCCCGCACAATTTTCAGTTATAAAAATACCCTTTTTATTTTATTTTATTTTATTTTATTTTATTTTATTTTATTTTATTTTATTTTATTTTATTTTATTGGAGGAGGGGATACTCTCTGAATGACTGTAAGCTCATTCTCTTTGTGTATGTTTGTTTTGACCATTTTGTTAGTGAATTAGCCCAGAAGAATATCACAGAGATAAGAATCAGTACAGCACTGTACTGAGTGTAAGCAAACTTGTGTATATTTGAAAGACAGTAGTTAAGATCTTATCTATCATGCTTATCCAAACAATAACAGACTCCAAATACATAACTGAGCAGGGAGTTGCTCTAAGCTACACTCTGGACCAGGACAGTTTAGAGATAATTCAAGAATTTGTAGCAACAAACATTGCTTTCTCTTTTTCCCAACTATACCTAACTCTAAATGTATGCTGCTGCAAGCTGAACTCAAAGATGCTGATGTGTGCAACTGTAGTGATGGATTTATGGTAAGTATCTGAAACTGGATTTTTCTGAGACTTATGACCTATATTTCAGTTAGTAGTAGAAAAGCCTTAGAGTGTTTATGAGCACCCTCTGATTTTTCAGCTATTTGGAAATCTTATTCCTCAATTTCTGTTCTGCGCATTGGGTTGGTATTTATAAGTACATATTTTAGTGGGATTTAAAACGATTTAGTCTTTTAAATAATACTGAATGCTTGAATTCTTCCCTTTATCTGATAAGCTGTAAAATAGAATTTCAGATTTCTTTCTAATATGTCATCAGACTGGCACTCTTTTTGTCTTTCTCCAACATTTTGGGGAAAGAGCTTACATAAGAACATGGCAGCATGACAGAATAACAAAGACTCACTTATGAATGTATTCAACATAGGGCAAATAATGTCTTCTGGCATGACAGAACCACAGAAACAGTTTCCTGAGATTTCATTATACATTTAGCACCCTTAAAATAATTTAAAATAATAAAATACTTCTTAAAATCTACAATATTTAGGTATTTTCAGCAAATATATATATATGCATGATTAGGAGAAGAGTAGCCCTAAGGTTATTCTCTCCTATCTGTTAAAATCCATTCCTAGCAGACATAACAAGAACTCAACTTCATGCCAAAATTGATTTGAAGTATATCTTCACTCTTGACTTTCTCTGTGGTGGCTCATTTCCCTTCTCCGTGCTTCTTTGTAATGGCCTTCTTCCAAGCTGTGAGACTGAGAAGTCAGTACAAGCCCAACGCTGATTTCAGCAGGGAACTGCAGAGACATTTGCCCTTTATTGTAGATGCAGAACATAAATTGAATCCAGGGAGAGCAGCATCCTAAAATTACCCCAAGAGTAATTTTTTCCAGACTAGACATTTAGATGATGAGCATTGTTCCCTTTCACTAAGCTTTTTTAATATCATAGAAAGTCAAGCATGTTCCTACTGTAAATATTGTATATCCCTTTTTTAAACATGATTTTTACAAGAACCCTTTTGGCTGGCAATGCAAATGCAAAATACTTAGGATCCAAATTAATTCAGAAGTAGAAGATCCAATTTGGAACTTTGCATAATAAATATCTGCTGACTGTGGGTTTTGATGGAGTGTAATTTATCTGATATAACCATGGGTCATGGCATATTTAAGGCATCTACTTCCAATACTTTATTGTAAAAACAATTAATTGATTAATTAATTATATTCTGTCATTTATCATCCTAATGCAACCTTTTTTTCTCTTTTAAAGTCAGATTATGTCTCTCTCAGGAGTCATGCTTTCCAGAGCACTTTTATTCTATTTATTAGTTTTGAAAGAAAGCAGGCAGACCCCAGAGCTGCACAGCAAGAATAACCGATCACTTCCCTTGCTCTACAAAAGCAAAAATCACAGACAGCACTTTGATCTGCAAAGAAATAGGTATTATAAGCCTAAACTAGAATCCTGAGTGTATTTTTGTCTTTGTCAAATTGAACATAGGGATAGTGTTCAGAAATAGTTCGTGAGACATTTCACAATAGTTAAGAGCCCAGTCAATATTACCGGGATATCTCAGTAACAATCAGAAGCTCCTCTTGGCATCTATCCATTAAGAAACATGTAACCTACTAACACTACCTAGCCATTAGCACTCCTACGTTAGTACTCATAGCAGTTAGATTTGAACATTTTTATTTTTCTGGAAGTAGTTTGTTAGGGCTAGATCCAAAGAGTGTCGGTATCTTCATGCTTACAGCTGAATTGTGGTACTAGTTTTATATCATACATATTTCCAAGGGAGGCGTGCAGGCATATATCCAAAAGGCATTTGAACAGCATGACATTATGGTAGTGACTGCTCAAACCCAGTCATTATGTCTAAAATCTCCAGCTCTTTGTTTCCTTATACTGTACACAGGAAGAGTTAGGTCCATGAGAGTGGGATCCAGAGAGCAGAGGGCAATTAGATCCAGTTAATAGCAAATGCTGAAGATATGAATATACTTATGCAACTTCAGAAGCTGTTTTATCTTCTTAACAGGCTCTCTCCTTTTCTGCAATTGCTTATTTGACCTCAGCTTGTCGTATAAAACAGAGATTTAAATCTATATCCTCTATTTATCTGCTGTATGTGTCATATGGGTTTTCTGTGATTACATTGCCTCTTTCTTTCCTTTTGAATTTTTTTCTGTTTTGACTGAAGTAATCAAATATTCAGGGATCCATAAAAAAAAAAAAAAAAAAAAAAAGGAGAAATAGCAGGAATGGGAATTCACCAAGGATGGATGCAACTTCAGTTAATTCACAGTCAGATACTGGAATCTAGAAGTTCTTAGCCTGGGTTTATGTAGGGACCTGCAAGTATCTTTTTATGATATATCTTTCTATCACAGTTCAGGATTCATCATATAATCAAAACTTCCTCTGATATCTAGAGATGCTTTATCCAGCAGACACTATATATGAGCTTTCTGTATAAGTTCTTAATTCCTGGCCTCATTTCAATGGAAAGTATGGTTTGATATCCTTTTAATTATGAATACTCGTTTCCCTCCTGACATTACATTATACTGTATATTTTACCGATCAGTTCATTGGCCCTTATTATTTTAGTTCTTTCTTTCATATGACTTTAACTTTTCCACGTGAATCCCCCCAAACAAACAAGCATTAAGTATTTATTAAACGTTAATGCTTCTTTGGAAATCATTATTAGTGACAGTCTAGTCTGTGTTGGAGTAATGTATTATTCTACAAAATGTTCTGCAAAACCAATAAAAAGGAAGACAAATAGAAATTCACATGGCTATGTAAGTGGGATTTTGCCATTTTGAGAGATGGCCATCATCACAGAAGGGCTTTAGTTCCCAGTGCCTCTGGCAGATTACATGATGAGAATCATGGCTGAGAAGCTGCTTTATACAGAATGAAATAGTAATTATCCACGGGACAAATTCTGCTGTCATCTTATTGTTCCCAGTCTCATCTTGTTCTGCGTTCGCAGTGACTGTGATGTAAGGGAAGCTTTTGTTACTGATGGAATAAGAACATCTCCACCTCTATTTAACTTTTAATCTCAGTGTGTGGTTTATGTGTGACATTTTTGCCATGTTTTTCATGTCTTGCTGGAAACAAATAAAAAACTCAGTACACAGTGAAAGGGTTCCACTAGACAATACCTGTTTTCTTATGCTTCTACTTCTGCTTGCTCCCAGAAGAGCAAAATGACGGGGTATGTTTAGGCCAGAGGGCTTACAAATGTCAAGAGACACTGCCTGCTTGGATTTTCCCAGCTCAGGTCATTATTTTAGTACTTTCGCAAGCAATGAACTTTTTTTTTTATTATTTATTATTTTTTATTGAATAACGTCATTTTTTGTGTGTGCTAGGATTTAAAAAATGCCAAACTTCAGCTAGCTGTTCTCAAAAATGTTTAACAATTCTGTCTGACACAGAGATTCATAGCATCAGTAGATCATGTCAATGTATTTTTGTCAGCAGTCTGTATTTCTTCCTCAATAGATGTTGCTGTAGGCTATTTTTTTATACTTGGAAATCCAGCATGAGTTTATTGAGACTGAACTGAACTTCCTTGTGAAAATACAGGGTGGTTATGTTGTGAAGTTTATGCTGTCATGTTTGAGGGAAGAATTGGTAAAATGTCTGTAAATGCCTTAATCTAGCTAAGATACCTTGATCTCTTTCATGTTTCATGTAGTAAAGAAGTCAACACAATTGACTTAGTCAAGATACTCCTAAAAAGAGTTTGAGTGAAAACCTTTCTTCACATTCAAAATTATATCTGTGGGCCAAATATTGAGAAGCTTGGTTGTTATACTGGCACACATTGTTACTAATAACAGCTTCCAAAGGAGAGCGGGCATTTAATACAACTCTAAGGTTTTCTAAATAGAAATTGGAGACACATGGAAATGCTAAATATATCCTAAATAAATAATTGGAATTTGCATATCATAGGGAAGCGTCTGCTGTAGAGAGGTTGATTATAATGAGATTTATTACACAGGGAAAACATATTTATATGCTGATTCAATTAGCTTTGAAAACTTGCAGTAGTGTGCCAGTGTTGCTTATTGCTGTTATTTGCTTCCTAGGCAGCAAATTCATTGACTGTGTTCAAGATAAGTCATAACACTGGAACGAAAGCAACGTCTCTGCAGAGACAAAGTGGATACAGTTTGGTGCTTAATTTTCTTGCAGTAAGGGTTGTGCCATCAAGTCTTCTAATTTCAGCTCTGTAAGGACTCGTTCCATCACTTTTACAAAGTTTTGCCATTGAACTCAGTCACATTGGACTGAAAATTGCTTTAGTATCCCAAGGAGCTTTAGGAGATTAATTAAATATTTTCAAATAGCATATTATTGCAGCTGGAGTTATTAATTAATGCCAGATCCGGTGCCCTTTGAAATCAATGTGATATTTTAAGGCGCTGAACTTCAGACCACATTCTCAAAGACAAGGAGGTATGTAAATGTAACTGATTCCCTGTCCAAGATGAATACATGCTTCTGATCATATCTGTATGAAATATTTAGGTCCTGGTTTAAAGCACATCAGTGCTGTTTTAGCATTAAGCACATGAGATGTCAGTCAGACTATTTGGGCTTATAGTTAGTCGGCAAGCCGGATGCACTGCCGAGCTGAGAACTTGGTAATCAAAGAAGTTCTCAAAGTAGTGCTTAAGACTTTTCTTTTAGTTAAGAAATATTTTCAACTAAAATTTCCCTCTAATTCTCAAATTCTGAACTCGCGGTTTGCTAGGTCATTGGAAATGCTCTCCTTCAAAATTACTCACTCAGAATAATAAGACTCTTTATATAAAGTGGCCTATTATCATAAATGAATAAGGCACAACCTCTCGAGCAAGTGAAGAAGATTGTATGAAGAGTAGATCTCAGCCACATACTATATCTCCTACAAATATAGGGAATTTTCATGAAAATTATAGTACTTCAAAAATTCTTTTTCCTTAATCTTTGCTAAAATTGCTTGACTTATGTCATAAATCACTTCTTCTAACTACCTAAGGTTATCTACTTTAAATGGTAATGAACTTTATGTTTGAAACTTTACAGCATTGCTGGTAAGTAATTCTAGAACATAGTAAAAGAGGATTCAGGACTCTGAGTGTTACAAAGCAGAATGAGCTATTTAAATTAACAAGCAAGCTGTTAGATTAACAATTAGTGTAGTGAAAAAAAATATCATAGGCAAACTTCATTAATATGTTGCAGTAGAAACAGCCATTTGAACAATTCCTCTATCATTAAAACTCTGTGGATTCTTCCTTCTCTTTTAGCTTGTAAAATCACATGAAGTTATATTGGATCAGGGAAAAGGAGGGGAAGAATGTAAAACTGAACTACCTCTGTTGGATGAAATTACTTGGATGAAAATAATAATAGGTACAAATATTTTTTCCATTTAAGATCCCATAGCAAAATTCATACAGTTAATCTTGCTAAACTCTGAAGCAGGATAACAGATGGGAAGAAGCAAATTTGAATTAAAACCATAATCCCAGTGGTTTTCTACTTTGTAGGGCAGGGGAGAGAGTGGTTATTACAGAAACTTCCTGGGTAACATCACACCAAAAACCTTCTGCCCCCACTACAAAAATTTGATAATACTCTTGGAAAGATCTTGGAAAACTCTGTCAGTTATGCTTTGGGTGGGTGACAACAGCAGGTACGTAGTTTTAAAAAGCTCATCTATCAGTCTGAGGTTATAGACTCTTTCTGGTAGATGTCACAGAATCACAGAATTATCTAGTTTGGAAGAGACCTCAAGGTCATTGAGTCCAACCTCTGACTTAACACTAACAAGTCCTCCACTAAACCATATCACTAAGTTCAACATCTAAATGTCTTTTAAAGACCTCCAGGGATGGTGACTCCACCACTTCCCTCGGCAGCCCATTCCAATGCCTCACAACCCTTTCGGTAAAGTTCTTCCTAATATCCAACCTAAAACACCCCTGGTGCAACTTTAGCCCATTCTCCCTTGTCCTGTCACTGGGCACGTGGGAGAACAGACCAACCCCCACCTCGCTACAGCCTCCTTTAATGTAGTTATAAAGAACGATATGGTCGCCCCTGAGCCTCCTCTTCTCAAGGCTGAACAATCCCAGCTCCCTCAGCCGCTGCTCATAGGACATGTTCTCCAGACCCCTCACCAGCTTCGTTGCCCTTCTCTGGACTCTTTCGAGCACCTCCATGTCCTTCTTGTAGTGAGAGGCCCAAAACTAAACACAGTACTCAAGGTGTGGCCTCACCAGAGCCGAGTACAGGGGGACAATCACTTCCCTAGACCTGCTGGCCATACTGCTTCTTATGCAAGCCAGGATGCCGTTGGCCTTCTTGGCCACCTCAGCACACTGCTGGCTCATATTCAGCCGACTGTGCACCATCACTCCCAGGTCCTTCTCTGCCAGGCATCTTTCCAACCACTCATCCCCCAGCCTGTAGCTCTGCTTGGGGTTATTGCACCCCAGGTGCAGGACCTGACACTTGGCCTTGCTGAACTTCATGCAGTTGACCTCAGCCCATTGGTCCAGCCTATGCAGATCCTCCCGCAGAGCCTTCCTACCCTCGAGCAGATTGACACACACACCTAACTTAGTGTCATCTGCGAGCTTACTGAGGGTGCACTCAATCCCCAGTAAAGGCTGGAGATACTCCTTAGTCCTCCGTTTTGCACTGATGTATTTGTAAAAACATTTTTATTGTCTTTTATGGCAGTCACCAGACTGAGCTCCAGATGAGCTTTGGCCTTTCTAATTTTGTCCCTGCGCTGCCTCACAACATCCTTATAGTCCTCCCAAGTGGCCCGCCCTCTTTTCCAAAGATTGTAAACCCTCTTTTTTCTCTGAAGCTCAAGCCACAATTCTCTGTTCAGCCTGGCTGGTCTTCTTCCCCGCCAGCTCGTCTTTGGGCATGTGGAGACAGACCGCTCCTGCGCCATTAAGATTTCCCTCTTGAAGAGCACCCAGCCTTCCTGGACTCCTCTGCCCTTCAGAACCACCTCCCAAGGGACTCTACTTTGTGTCAACCAGTGACCTGAACAGTTCAAAGTCAGCCCTCCGGAAGTCCAATACAGCGGTTTTACTGGTCCCCTTCCCAGCTTCTCCAAGAATGGAGAACTCTGCCATTTCATGGTCACTCTGCCCAAGACAGTTTCCAACCAACACATCTCTCACCAGTCCTTCTCTGTTTGTGAACAGAAGATCTAGCGGGGCACCTCCCCTGGTAGGCTCACTAACCAGCTGCATCAGGAAGCTATCTTCCACGCTCTCCAGAAACCTCCTAGACAGCTTTCTCTGGGCTGTGTTGTGCTTCCAGGATATATCTGGGAAGTTGAAGTCCCCCACAAGAACAAGCACTGATGATTTCTCAACTTTTGTCAGCTGCCTGTAGAACTCCTCATCAGTCTCCTCATCCTGGTTCAGCGGTCTGTAACAGACCCCCACCAGGATGCTTCCCTCCTTGGCCTTCCCGCTGATCCTAACCCATAGGGACTCAACCTTATCATTCCCAGCCTCAAGTTCCGCAACATCAAAACTCTCTCTGATACAGAGAGCCACACCACCACCCCTTCCATGCTGCCTGTCCCTTCTGAAGAGCCTACAGCCAGACATTGCAGCACTCCAGTCATGAGAGTGGTCCCACCACATTTCCGTGATGGCAACCAAGTCATAGCCTGCCTGCCACACGATGGCTTCCAGCTCCTCCTGTTTGTTACCCATGCTGCATGCATTAGTGTAGATACACTTCAGTTGGGCCACTGCCTTCTCTCCCAGCCTTGCCATTGTTCCCCCTGGCACAGCTCTAACAAGCCTTGTTTCAGCCCCGTTCCCCTTCTCACCTAGTTTAAAGCCCTCACAATTAGCCCCGCCAGCTCCTGGCCCAGGATCCGTTTTCCCCTTAGAGATAGGGACCCGTCTGTGGCCATCAGGCCGGGTGCCGAGTAAAGCGCCCCATGGTCAAAAAAAACAAAATTTCCGTGTTGTCACCAGCCTCTGAGTCACGTGTGTATCAGGTGGGCTTTCCATGTCCTCTCTGTACCCCTCCCTACCACCACAGGGATGGACGAAAACACCACCTGTACTCCTGCTCCATCCACTAACCGACCCAGTCCCCTGAAGTCCCGTTTGATGGTCTTCAGGCTTCTCTCTTCAATGTCATCACTGCCAGCCTGGACTATTAAAAGAGGATAATAGAGGGGTGAACCAGGTTGGGAAGCTTTCTGGCAATGTCCCTGACCCTGGCCCCAGGGAGGCAGCAGACTTCCCTACAGGTAGGGTCAGGCCGACAAATGGGTTCCTCTGTTCCCCTGAGAAGGGAGTCGCCCACAACAATCACCCTTCTTTCTTTCCTGGTGGAGGCAGTCCTGAGGTGTGGAGTTGACTTCCTCGCCTTAGGCATCCTCCTGGGTAGACTTTCCACCTCTTCCTCAGTTACCAGTCTCTCAAGCCCCAGGGCTTCAAACCTGTTCCATAAGGGCACCTGGGAAGGTGGGGCCAGTGGGGGAAGGCACCCCCTGCAATGTCAAGCAGGGACCTGTTTCCATTCCTCCTCAAATTCTAAGTCCCCTGGCTCTGCCCAACAGCAACAGGGCATGGGGTCCACCCCCATTTGGGGTGTCTCACCCTGGTGCCTGCCCTTCAGACCATGCAGGGAGTCGCTCCACAAGTCTATCTCATGCTCACACTCCCTGATATCCCTCAACCTCTTGACCTCCTCCTTGAGTTCTGCCATGAGGTGGACCAGGTTGTCCACCTGCTCGCACCTCACGCACACAGTCTCTTTGCCCCCCCGCAGGTGGTAGCAACAGGCTCAGGCAGTCCCTGCACCCGGAGACCTGAACTGCCACAGTTTTGAGCAGGCAATTGGTCTGGGTGTGTACAGACTTCCTGGAGAGTGCACTGTGCCTGGTGTACACTATTGCAGCTGAGCTAGCGGTAGACCGCCATTAGAGGAGGTGTTCGTATGGGCGGGGAAGAGTGCTCTGCCCTTCCTGCTCGCCCTGCCTGCTTGCACTGCCATGCTAACTGCCGCGCCACTCCCTTCTGACACACCACACCCTGTTTGACCGTCCTGGTAGCACGCTTCTGGTCACTTGTGCTCCCTAGGGTCAGCTTTTGATGGCCAGGGAGGGGACGCTGCTGGCTTCTCCTGTGCCTCCTTCTCGCCTCGTTCACCTCCCTTGCGAGGGCTGTCGGGTCCTGGCGGCTCCCTCGAGTGGGCTCAGTGCCGGAAAAATTAGCCCTGCCTGTCCGATCCCCCGCTCCGCTGCAGAACGCATCTGCCCCGGAGCCAATCACCTCGGCAAGTGGCTATGCAAATGATAAAAGATTTGATGAAAATATAAAGCAAATTTGCTTGTCTTGAATGAACTGTGATTCAGGTTTTACCTAATGACAACATGTGTTCTTTGGAGCAGAAAGAAAAAGCTGTCCATGCCTGCATGTTGATAGTTATGGTTTTAAATCAATTTGAACTTTCTGCTTTTCCATTGCTCGTTATGGAATGATGTTACCAGCCTCTGTGGAGGGAGGGGAAAAAAAGTAATATATGCTCAAATCTTTCTGCTTTCTTTTTCGTTTGAGAACTTTGTGTGTATTGCACTTCAGTTTTTCTCTATATTCAATAGTACTTTATTCTCTTTGCTTGTTCTTACTTAAAATTGTGTATCTCCATCAACTCTTAATACATTTAATATTTTGGAACATCCAGAAAGCTGCCTCAATTTTTTTTTTCCATGATTCAAAGACTTGCGCCTTTTTACCTTTCCTCATGTATCATTTAGCCAATGTGTGTAAGAAAGCAAGTTGTGGAGTATGTTTCTCATACACTGCAAACCACTCCAGGGAGAGAGATCAATTTATTTAGTATAACCAGTATCATTGACCCAAATCCGTCAACTATTAACTCAGTTTTGCCAGCGGAACAAGAGTTCCCTTCCAACTCGGGATTCTCTGTTTTGGTCTGAAATAGCTCATATAAGAAGTTTCTGCTCTGGGGACTTTGCTGCCCCAGCAGCCCTGCCTCTCCTGGCAAATCTGCCCCCTGCCCCTCCAAACAAATAACTGCTACCGAACAAAATAACAGGATACAACTGATACTTTGCCAGGGTGTGTTACAATCTTCTCAGGTTATCCACTCATTATTGCAGAGTTTGATGAGGAATGTTCACCTATGTAGGACACAGCAAATTTCTGTTTGTGAATTAATTTTTAGTTTGAAGAAGGGATCTGTTTTCTTAGCCTGAGAGCACTTGTGCAGATTTCTTTCCTACAAAGTAGAACCTGTTGGCTTTGGCTGGAGCAGAGTTTTTATGGCACACTGTGGAAGATGTTGCAGTTTATTAGGATGTGGTGAGACAAGGGAAGGTTGTATGGCTGAGTATATCAGCTTGCAGTGAATCTCTAATTCTTCATCAGTAGATTATAGTAGGTTAGTTATGTTCCTCTTCTCACTGAAATCCCAAGGTTCTGCTTAGTCTTTTGCGGCATTGAAAACCCTTGTGATCTATTATCAGATTATCCTTGAATGAGTACTATACATTTCACTCCTAGAAATAAGCAATCTGCTCTCTAGCATTCACCATTGCAAGGAGTCATTTATTACCGTGGAACTTTGTCATTCAATTATGCTTTTATATAGAGCGCATGGCCAAAAATCTCAATCACGAATGTCTAAAGTTGGTGAAAGAAGTTGTTGCTGCTCTGAACTTCAGAGACGCTGATCCTGAGTGAGAGTGCCTGAGCGTGAACTCCAGTGATGGAGGGGAGTGCATCACAGGGAGCAGTGTTTGCAGGAGTCTGATCCTTTTGCTTTGTCATTTTTCAGGTTATGAGCTTTCTCCTGTGGCACATGAAATATTTTCCTTCTTTTGTAAGTTACTTTTCTCCACATACAGTGAACTGATAGAAGTGAAAAATATTTAGCTAAAGCTTTAATTACTTTAGCCTACTTATTATGTTCAACACCTTGCTGCATGCCTCATTTCAACTTCTTTTGATCCACGTTTTCATGAGAAAAACTGATTATAGGTATTACAGGTAGAGAACTGATGAACAGTGAGAGACTTGTGGTGTACCAGAAAACCTGTCAAATCCATAACCTAGTTGTTCTGTTGAAATGTGTTTTGTTTTACTGTGCAGGAAAGGATTTAAATAACTGATCACTCCTTTCCCCAAATAGGTCACCTTTCTCTGAGAGCTAACTGTTGCTAGTAGTGATAGTTTAACTGCTTTGTGCCTGAGACAGGAGCTCAGCTGAAAGGACTTGCTCGCCTTTCTGTGTGCAGTCAGTGCTTGCTATTAGGGACAGATCAACGTGTGGACACAGCACAGCATCAGCAAAGCTGGCTGGACTTGGATAGCCCTGGCTTTTGTTGAGCCTTACAAAATTCGCTAGCCAGAAATGTATGGTTTCACAGTTAGCCCATTCCTTTCTTAACCCACAGGCAGAGCAGGAGAATATAAAGCCAGGGGAGGAGGATTTAGAAAAGGTAATTGTATCTGTTCTGTTCAGTCGCAGAGGCTCAGAAGGTAAAAACGGGAGCTTCTGTGGTGGAAAGTTAGGCTTTGAGAGTATAGAGACCTTGGAAAGATCTAGCAAAACCTTAAAATGGCATTGCTCAGGAAGGAAGCTTTGGACTTACTCTCCTTTTGAACCATCTGCTTCTAGGTATTCTCCAAGCTTATGCTACTTCAAATCACTGCAGAACTTCTACACTGTGCCCTTTTGTACTGACACTGCTGTGGGGTCACTGCTGGGCCCGCGTTTGCAAGGGGCTGTTAAACACAGCATGGTGGAGTCAGATTTCCTCAAACCAGCGGTGAAAATGGTGCATATTCAGGATTTGTATTTAAAATATATATATATTTATACACACATATGTATATATGTATATGTATATATATATATTTCAATTTCATCAGCTTGGATTGTGATTTGTTTGTATTTATATTTGAAATAATATCTATCCAGATGAAGTGTTGATCTACCAGTGTAACTGCTGGGTCAACAGTATTATTAAGTCTTTTTTTCTGCAAGATTTTATGTAATTGTTCCTATTTTATTAAATGCAAGCTACTTCTTCTGTTTGTCATTGTCTCTTGTAGAACTCCCCTCATTCTAATTGTATGTCATCCCTTTCCTTTTGTACTGAGAAAATGTACTCCATTAACTGCCTGACTCATTCAACAGTTATTAGTTTTCAGTGTTTCTATGGCACTGGTGCCATAGCTGTTTCTTCAGTGGCTGCTTCTCTCGAGTCCTAGAATGCTGTAGGATGATAGTATTTGAATAGATTAATTCTTGTATACAATTGTTTATTATTCTTTTCAGAGGAGAAGTGAGAAGTTGCAGAAAGTAGCAAAGCTTTCAACTTTTCATCACTGTACTGTCTTGGAAACAGGGTCCTGCAGTTCTTTTCCAAATATCCTGTTTGAATCTGGCAGCAGAAGACCATCATTAGAGAGCAGCAAGGAAGGTGTGACAGCACCTTGGGCGAGCTACCAAGAGTAGGCAAAGGTCAGCTAGTGAATGAAAGGGGAAAGATAGAATTAAATGAAAAGAGGAAAATGCCAGTGTTATGCTGACGTTTTCATTAAGAAAATCACTGAATACACGGTACAAGTCTGACATTTACTTATACAGTGGTAGAAATCACTACACTGCGTGTACTGCATGTTTTCCTGTTCAGTCAGCATGTTGTACAGCTGGGATAAAGGGGACTGTAATCGTTTCACAATAATGGTGATACAAAATTGTTCATTGACTCAGCTTTTTCTCTGTTATATGAAATATATTAGAACTGTCCATGTAAAGCAATTTATTTCTTTATGCCTCTTTCCACCTCTATGCATATCATGGCTGTAATCATCCTTTTAAAATTATTTCTCAGATTTTGCTCCTTTCCGTACAAATTGTCCACCTTTTCTCTATCTTTCTCTTTAACAGGTATGTTCACTAAAGTACTGTAACTGGGCATCATACATTTTAAAATGTGCTTTTAGTTATATAGCTAGAAAATGTTGCTGTAATGTTCTGTAATGAAGAGAGTCATTCATCAGGTCAGTGAGTGAGTGGTGAAGCCATCACAGACCACGGTGTGGTGCATTTCTATATTCAGCAGTTTTAATGTGCATATGGATGAGTTGAATTTCCATTGGACTCATCCAAATTACATCACTTTGGCAATATAAAGAGTTCATAAAAGGGTAAAACAGCCTTTGGAAATACTCCCCCCTTTGGAGGTGTTCTGGGGTTACAGACAGACCCAGAATGGTCAATTATCTGCCTCTTCTGGACAGGTGGATGGCTCATAAGGGACACATGCAGCCAGAATATGAATTAGAGGAGCTTTAAACTTTCTCTAAATTGAAGCCAGGAGTTCAACAGGTTCCCAGGCAACCCAAAAATACAGGGAATATGACGGTGATTCAGAGCATGTGGCAGTAAATAGCACCCCCCCTCCGGGAACTCAGTAACAAAATTCACACTGAGCTGGAGGGTGGCAGAGGGGGCGGCCAGATTTAATGCTGGGTGTTTAATCCACTTGGAAGATGCTTGTAGCACTGAGCCAACAACCCTTGGGATATGACACATGGCCTGCTTATTTCAATTTCATATTCTGTAAATCTAATTCCTTCTGCTGTTTCTTCCTCTACAATGGAACATCCATTTGCGTGAAGAATGGTACTGAAACTGGTGCGCATCCAAAGACGTGCTGATGGGGGTTGGCATAACACTGCATATGTAGACACCACCAAAAAGGGAAAGAGGAGGGATGTAGGTGCACTGATTTTTGGTTATCCTTGTGAAAGTATCACAAGGAGATACTTTGGAGAGAGAGCCAAGTCAAATGGAGATGTTCAGTGGGGACGGTCGTGACCATGCGATGTGCTCTGTCCTTCTCCTTGCTCTGTGAGTCATCCACTTCTGCACGCTCCTGGCTGTGGCAGCAAAGCAGTAGCAGTGCCCTCACAAGAGTTGCTTGGGGCAGGGGAGTGGAAACAGGCAGGTGGTGAAAAGTGGTATCTTGCATTTTCCTGCTTGTTTCTACAGTCATGTCCATAAGCAGGTAAGAAGGTCACATGAGGAGTCAAAAATGCTCTTGAGGGAGAAAAGTGTTATGTTTCCATCTGCCATCCTGACTCTTCTCAAAGACTTAGTATGTTGACCACTAGCAATGTGAAGCCAAGATGTTGAAATCATTGGAGTTTTTTCTATGCTGATAGTTAAATGAGCTCTGTTGACAGCCCTTGGGATGCTTCCCCAATCATCCACAGCCATACACAGTAGTTTACTTGCAGGCTTTCTGTTGGAGTACACCAGCCAGCTCCTTTTAAAATAAAACTTGGATGTGCTTCTGTGGGTAGCTCACTCCAGGGACAGCTTGTTTTCATGTGTAGGAAAGACCTTGGGATCTTTGTTTACATGGTCCTCCCACACTATCTCTGCAAAGCTTGCACCCTGAAATACCTTTGTGTGTCACGTGCTGTACCCAAGGCACGTAATACAATCTCTTGGCATCATGTTGAAAAGTACATTTCTGGCAGGTTGTGTTAGGGTCATTATTTTGTGTATTTTGAACAGGAAAAACAAAGCCCTTCTTTTTTTTTGGGTGGCTATTGAAGCAGCAAATGAGGCCAGAGGGATTAAGGCCAAGCATAGCATAGTGTGGACCACAATACCCTTTGGACATTATTAATCCTTTACTGATGGAGCTGAACCCCAAGGAAATGTAGATATAAGCTTGCCGTTCCAGGTGGTGTGAAGCCAGTGAATGTTTTTTGTAGTGTAGGCGTAGCTTTATTTTCCTGTAAGTGTTACCAAGCAAGGCCAAGGTCATCAGAAAGGTCTGCCTTGGGGCCGGCAATTTATTGAAGAGTTTCTGAGTACTAGCCACAAAAATGATTCTTTCTCTGAGTTGGATATGATTCCTTTCATGTGATGTTTCCTTTCATGGCATCTGTTTAGTTTACCTTCAAGAAGAAATAAGAAAATATACCAAAGAACAGGGCATTATTATTTTATAAATGATAAAATGAATAATATGGGAGAAAAGTTCTGTGTTTTGGACTTTGTGCTTCAGATAAAGTTCAAGCCCATACTGAGAAGTTCCTGATTCTGATATTTCTGATAAAATGATCATAGAATGAAGAAATGGATCAGTAAACTCCTCTCAGTGCAGGATGGACTTACCCGGTGCCATTGATAGGGTGTTTACCAATATTCCATTCTCTGAACTATAATATGGCCTCTGTGGGGATTTCTAACTTCCTCCACTCTGTAGGTGTTGGACTACATCCCATGGAGTCAGCAAGGTAATAGCATCATCACTGAGACCTACTGTCAACATAAGAGAAAGGAAATTCATCAGAATCAGCAGTCAGATTGTTTCTTTGGCACACTTGGGCAATACAGTGTTAATAGATTGCTAATAATCAAACGGTCTGTCTCATAAGAAACTACATTTGCAAACAAATACATTTACTGTTTCTGCAGATGCAGTAACCTAAACCCAAATGTTGTACTGAGGTAGAAGGCATGTTCTAGGATGCATTTCTACCAGTCCTGCTGCTCCAGAAATTCTTTTTTTAGAGACTGTCTTTTGTTTCTATTGCTCTGTAGTTGAAAAGTCTTTTATTTCATTTGCTTTCCTATTTTCAGCAGTTTCTGTGACAATGTCACATAGTCATTTATGTTAAATGATCATAATTGCTAGCTTGAGCTTGTTAGGTGTTTAAGAAATGTATAACCTAGCAAAATTAACAATAGATTGTGGAAAACTGAACAATGCACGTATTCTTATTTCGGTATGCTTTGAAAAAAATGTGCTGTAACTATCCATTTACAGTTAAAACATGAATAAAAGGGGAGAGGAAGGGGGAGCTGAATTTAATAACCATAATATAACCAAGTGGGAATGAATGCAATACATATACTTTTATAAAGCTAGATGCCTGTTACAATATGAGTATTTTGCACTTGCAGTGGTTTTGTTACAAAAGTGGTTCCATTTGTAGTAATTCAAGTACGTGACTTGCAGCTAGTATGTCTGTATAGATTTTTATAGTATAGATTTTTATTAAAAAACAAAACAAACAAACAAAAAAACTATCCTCAGAAAGTCAAAATGCTTGAAGTATTGAAAAATAAAATGGGTATGATTTGGGAAAGCCCTGCTGATGGCGACTAGGTACAGTTGTTAGAGCCATATTATAAGTGCATAAGAGCAAGACAGGTAACGTAAGGAGTCCTCCAGACTTCTCAATGTAACAAAATACCTACTTCAGGTGGCAAGAGTGCTTTGAAGAAATTCCTGTTGCTGCTGGGAGAAACTTAAGTTGCATCTTGAAAAGGTAATAGTAAGTAATATCCAGCCTTAGTGAGTTTTTGTCATGGACAGTTGACAATGGTTTGTTTCGCCAAGGTCAAGTCTGCAGTATGTGCTGAGAAATGTTAAATGCAAAAGCTTTATGTCAGCAAGCTTGTTTTGTTTCAGAAATAGATTTCTTTTCTAAGGCTGTCAAACCTTTCCAAATGGGAAATAATCACCCAATACTAATTACTCCAAAAAATGAAATAACCCAGCATTAAAATGATGTTTTATCTGGTGGATCTCGTCCCTAAACAGATAAAACAGTTAGGGTTATGCTTGAAACCAAGTTACTGTCCAGATTGTGCGGTATGCTGTCTGATTTCCCTGAGCTTTTTAAAGAGATGTATCTCTCTGGTATAGATCCCCGTGGTCTACTTACAGAGAAATTTCATTACCATGCTGTGCGGTCCTCATGGTGCTGAAAGTAAAATATTGGATTGACGGGCACTCGTTGTGGAGGAGGGCTTATTGATGATGGAAAGACTGATTCAATCTCTAATCCTGAAGAACGACCTGCCACCTGGAGTGATAGTATACAGATGGGTGCAATCTAAACTCTCTTTCCGCCTCAAGTTGCATTTGGCTGTAGATTAACAATGTGATTCCATATAATGAAGATGGTTGTTTGGTGCAGTGGCAATTTTCCATTGCTGACATGCAATGTCAACAGTTCTGACAAAGCTATAAGGACAATGTTTAAATGTGCTACATCTGGCTGGGACTGCTGCCAGGTTATTAACAGCCCCATTAAAATTACCTGCAGAGAACTACTTTAGTAGAAGGCAATGCAGAGTGCTGTTTCCCCTGCAACCATCCAGCCAGACATAATAACAGTCCAGTAGCACACACTTGTAATAATGCAGTGTTATGGTAGCAGTAGCAGCTTCTTTACAGTTTTACTTTGATGAGGGAATATTTTATGGCTTTAATTGTATTGAGTCTAATTCTTGTGGCCTTACTCAGGCAAATATCCCATTGAAGTCAATGACAATTTCACCTTAGGGTGGAGTTGCAGCAGTAGGAGATGATTTTATTGATATTTCTAATAAAAATACTCTGAGGAAGTAGGCATATGTATGAATATTTTTTAAAGTTACATACAAATGTCCTTTTAATCATCCTTTTTTTCGTTTCTTTCCTGGTGAATGACTATGTAACACTCCCGGTGAGGCGTACATAATGAAAAAGGGTTTTAAGGCATTTTTCTGAGCAAGAGCAAAAGGGCCATGCTGTCCCAGAGGATACTGCAGAAGGCACAGCACATTTTCTGGTGAGACTCCCCCATTTCTTTCAAATGCAGAGGGAGCACTTGCCAGTATAATGATAAATGGGCTTGTGATCCCAGCTCCCTATAAGCAGTTTGTAGTCCAGGCTTAAACGCTCCCTCGGAGCTCAGTGCTTGGATGCTGGAGAAGGTCCTCGCGCCCTCTCTCTCCGACCCATGCAGCGTTTGCATAATTTACTTCAGCTCTCTGTCTCCGTGTGTGGCCAAAGGGTCTCTGTGTGCAGAACACCCCTTCTGCTGCATCACCCACTGACTGCCCCTCACCTCCCTACAGTGTATAGCTGCAGGCAGAGGTCCGTGGCTTGTGCCAGGGTTACTGGCCGTGCTGGCCAGCTGTGCCAGGGAGCACCATGCTGGGGGCATCGTGGCAGTACCCACTGCTCCGCAGCCTGGCTCCATGGGCAGTGAGCATGATCTGCAGGATGACTTCGGGGTTAGTTTGTAACGTGCAGTGAGGAAAGGAGCCCAACTGTGGCCGTCTTCGCTTATTATGGCTACGTGATCAATGGTGTCAATAAAAAGCTAGGGGCATTTCACATCTGATTATACTGCTGTTCTTGGGGATGCTGTAACAAGGAAATTTGTTTCTTTGCAGCCTGAAGAAAAATGTGAGTCTTTGAGTGCTTGTGTGTC
Organism: Anas platyrhynchos; assembly: GCF_047663525.1. Lineage (NCBI taxonomy): Eukaryota > Metazoa > Chordata > Aves > Anseriformes > Anatidae > Anas > Anas platyrhynchos. The sequence continues at coordinate 42,410,843 of NC_092590.1, read as the reverse complement.
AGAGTGCAAAGGCTTTAGTCTGTGTCCTTCATGTTTTAGCTGCCTGAGCAAGTGGAAGAATTTTCAAAAAAAAAAATAAAAAATTGGGGCGATACAAGGGCTCTTGACATTTATTACACATGGAACTTTCCACATGTGGCAGAAGTAGAAGACTAAGTTTAGATCGAGCAGTATGACTTAATGTCTGTTGTGCCATATGTTTTTCCTGCTGCTGCCTTACTAGAGTGAAGGGATGGGGAATAACCTGACCTCATTCTGGTCTGGGCTCTGCCTGTAACTCCTTAGGGCTATTACAGCCACACGAGCAATTCTCATCCTGCTGCCCCACAGAAAAGGCAGATAAAACGCAGGTCTGTGGACAGACCTGGAGCAAAGGGCATACAGTGTTGTGTATGAATTCTACCTGTAAGTCTGTCATGGTTTCTCTGAAACATATATTGCCTCCTATTTTTAGAAGTATTTATTATACAATTATTATAAATACTTATATTTCAAAATATAATTATTTTTCAATACCTGTGTAGCCTTGTGTGACGCTGTTAGGAGTCATAGCAATATACTTAAGTTATGCATGTTTTGCAGGCCATAAAAGTGTGAGAGATTCACATACAGAATAACTGACATGAAGAGTTCTGTGCAAAGACAAAGGGTAAAATATATATATAAATCTTGCTTGGCCCTGAAGCTTGGTCTATAGCACATAATTGATGTTCTGTGCTTTAGGAGTAAGAAATGAAAAGCCATTAAGACTATTTGATATGTTACATTCCCAGTGTATCCACATAAAGTCGCTTCACACAATGTTTTCTGGAACTCCAAACATTTATGTCATTTCATTGTGTTCAGTGATACTCAGCTTCACACCTTCACCCGTCTTACAGTTTGGTGGCAGCGCAGCAGTATCAGCGTAAGCATGTTTTTACATGGCTTCACAGCCATTGTGTCTATTTATACTAGCATTTTAGTGTACTTTTAAAGTAAATATCTGTTACTTAGACTGTGTTAGAACTAACAAATTACATGATTTAAATTGAAAAACTAAAGAAAAGTGCTATGCTACTATTTTTATTATAACTACCACCGATTTTCTCATTGGAAAATGGCAATAGTCAATTGTAGTCAATTTCATTTTCAGATTCCAGTATTTAGATTAGAAGGTTTTTTCTTCTTTCCTAAAACTAGAATTACTTTACCTTAGGATAGAGAAGGAGATACCATCCATATCTATCTCAAGTATATTTTGGTTAACTGTATTTTAATGAAACAGATTTGTATAGAAATTAATATTTGAAACAAATCTGATTAAATAGTGTCTCTAGGCACAGATATATAAACCAGAGTATTGCAAACTCAGTTTTGTTTTTCTTCTACAGATTTTGAGATTATCTCAGAGTATTCACCCAAAATTAAATTAAGTTGCCTGGAGTACTGTTCTAGGCAGATACAATAGTACTTGTGTTTAGATACTACTCATAATAGTTGGTGCGTGATGGATGTATAAGATAAATGGTACCAGTCCTATTAGTACACTGGCTATCTACAGCCAGATAATTCTTTTCATTTAAAATTAATACTGTCCCGATTTTTCATAGTAGGTCAGACATCATTTTCATTGCTTTTCCTATCCTTTCTCAGATACTGGTAAGTAATGATGCCTCTTACATTTCAGGGTCCTATTGTAGTTTCAGCTGTCTTTTTCGTTCTTTCTTCAATGGGTTTGACTCTTTGAGCTCTCCTTTCTTTGTCCTTTTCCTTCACTTTTTGCTACTTAGCTTTTATTTAGTTCTGCACCTTGCCTCATCTTGTTCCTTTTCATTGACATTACCGTTTTTATTTGTAGCTCTGGATCAGTTCCTTCAATTGCATTCGTGGTCATTGTCTTCTTTTGATGTGGAACTTACCTGACCCCTTTTTTCCTCATGGTCTACTAGCTGCAAATTTCTCTTCTTTAATAATAAGCTTATTTTGTCTTATCACCCTGTCTGTTGAGCTGTCTTTTGTCATATTTCTACAGCCTCTACTTTTATCTGCATAAAATCTCTCATTGTTTCTTACCTTCCACTCTAAGGTTATGTTTCTACTCTAGTGACTAAACCAGGTAATGGGCTAAAGCCAAAGCTCATCCTGGTGTGGACCTGTGTATTCATATGGCTGGTAAGATGCAGGTGTCCTTGTATTTGCATGCTGCTTTAAAATTCTAGGTGTCCATGTAGCAAGAAGTGCGTAAACCCTCAGGGAAAGTCTCCTTGAGGGCAGATGGAGTATCTAGTAGCAGCCACACAGGGAGAGCTGCGTTCTTCCAGCTTATAGGACTCACACCTTGGGCAGGCACTGCAGTGTTCAGTAAATCTGACCTTTGGCATTGCCTTAAAATGATGCTTTACTTAGCATGGGTTTGTAAATGGGCTGAAACATTGTACCATACTTAGACAACATATTTTACCATCTGAGGTATCTTCTTTTTCCTTGTACTTCTACACTGAAAGCCTTTGGATTACAGTCAATTTCAGGAGAAACCTCTTCCCTTCCAGCTCTGAAATGGAGACCGGGTAGAAATCCTCCCCAGCATGTATTTTATCACCAATTTGTTTGCTTGCTTTCTCCCTGATTCTTCTGCCTGATGCTCTCAGCAGCTGTTCTGACATCTTCCTTGCTTCACTCTTGCCTTCTCTTTTCTTCCTCTTGTCCTTTTTCCCCTTGTCGTCCTTAAAAAAAAAATCTCATTTTGCCTTTCCAGCCACCATATGTCAAGTATTGGACTTGGATATGTAAAGTCTCTGTAATGTTATTACAAGAATAAATGTACCCAGGAATTATATTATTATGTAATTTCCAGATGTTTATTAGAATAAAAATACTACAAGCAGTAGTGGGACCCAGATGTATTTTTGCATAGGTTTCCTTACTGGATCATTGTGTAACCAGTAATGTTTGTGAAAGTAATGAGCATGTTGCAGAAGATCAGTGCTTAAAAGTGTAATGCAAAAAAAGAACCATCAGACAAATTTGATGTCCTGATTCAGAGTTGATTTAAATGGAATGTTAAGAAATTAATCTATTAATATAATTTATCTACTTTATATATATATATATATATATATATATATATATATATATATATATATATAAAGGAAAGCAGTTGGCAAAGCAAACTGAAAATACTGATTGGTTGGATATCTAGAAATTATTTCTATATAAGCAGAAAAGCTATCAAGGGGATACTCAGCCATCACAGATAAATAATAACATAAAATATAATGTTAGAGTAATAGCTGAAGAGGAAGAATAAGCAAACAGGCAAAGACAGCCACATTGTGGAGGGTCCAACTGTACAGAAGAAGCGAGATCTGTTAATGTTTTATCTGTGTTAGACTTCATAAAGGAAATTGAGATCTTAAAAGCTTTGAGAAACTCTGGGGTTGGGATTCAGAGAAGGTTTCTGGCAGTCCAAGATTCCAGAGTAGTCATTCGGTGATAGTAGGAGGAAAAAAACTAATGAATTTTAAGATAGGTTTTGATGTGCCTCCCTTTATTCCAGTGTACAGCATCCACTTATCTTACTCCTTCAACACTTTTTCAGATAACCCATATCTCTCTACTGTGTATCTAGGCTTTGAAATTAAGGCCTCAAACTTGCATATTGCAGTTTATGTTCAGGGGACTCTTCCTCTTCCTTTTAGTGCTCTTGTGAAGGAGCAAAGCAAGAAGTAAAACTAAACAGATGGCAGGCAAGCAATGAATACAAGTTAGGAAGGAATTTATTTACAGCTGAAAGGTACATATATTGGAACAACAATTTTCATGAACTGTTTCCTCCCCCAGTGTGGTCTCAGCCCTGCTGTGATTCATGTTTCCTGGGATTCCTCCTCCTTTTCTATTGTTTGTCTAGCATTAAGTCCACAGCTGAGCAATTCTCTATCCTCAAGGCTTGTATTTGCAACGCGAGATATGGGCACTGAATCCCATGCTGCTAGAATTCGATTATTACCATCTATATTTCAAGTCACATTTCCAGAAGATAGTATGGATTCAGCATCTGTCTTTTTTTCCCCTTATGTTCACCATGCTAGGTTTCAGACCTCCTAAGGTCAAACCTGGAGTCCTGACCCATACCTCGGAGCAGCAGCAAGAACCGTCCAAGGTCAGTTCCCTGAGACTGCTGTCTAGTTGGTTTCTTGGTGCTAATACCTAATCATGTGTCAAACACATCTTTCTATATGGGATTTCAGTGCAAGTTACGTGATACCTGGCTATCTTGGGAGTAATTTTGCCAACAATTCTTACATGACAAAACTCCATTGTTTATCAAATGCAGTTAGCTACAATGGATATAACAATTCAGGACAACAGAATACAACTTTTGCTTTTCAGCACTTCACTGCTCTGTACAAAGAAAGGAAACAAATCTGCTTTTATTTCTGAGTCTCTTTCTGTTCCTCTCCCATGCTTCCTGGGTCCCAACACATAAGTCCTTCTTTTCTTAGGGTTTTAGCCCAGTCTTACTGCTCTCTGCCTTCCTGCTGTTATTGCTGCCTTCAATGTGCTGGTTTAGATCTACCTCTTCTTCACAGGTGCACCTCTCTCTTCTGTGACATCTCTTCTTACATGTCCATCAGTGGGTTTCATCATCTTCCCTGTCATTTAGGCTTACAACTTCTGTGTCAGCCCTGACACCTCTCTTCCCTCTTACCACAGCAAGTTGTCACTCCATCATGTCACTTTTCTCTGTCTAACTCCATCTTCTCTCTTCTATTTCCCTGACTGGAATTGTTGTTCAGAGTTTAATCCTCAAGCACTGCAGGTCTAATTCCATCCAGCCTGGATTCCCAGTGTTTGTTCAAGACTACCCAGGGAACCTGACTCCCTCCTGGCACTGGTTGGTATCCCTACACTGAGCAGGCTTTGTCTCCCATAACCTTCAGATTTCTTGAGTTTCACTGAAAACTAGCAGCAGAGGGCAGAGTCAGGGGCACTGTGACTAGTTCCTAAATCTGTTATGCTGGTACAGTAAGCCATTCAAGAGGTCCATAAGGTTAAGTGCTCTCCCTGATTCATGAGCATGCACCCCTGGCTGTTGTGGAGGAAATGGCATCCTTTATGGGATCACCTGATCAGCTTCTCTGACCACAAAGAGGCTTGCACGGTTCACAGCCTTGACTTAGGCAATGATTACTTGTTCTTTTATTTATTTTTTTTTAAGGTTTTCATGTCTTCAAAAGCCTAGCAATGTGTTTCATAGTAGGGGGTTAAACATTAATTGCTGCCATAAACCTGATTTCTGGTGCTCACAGTCAAGAGTTGTACGCTTGTGTCATGCTGCCATTAGTAGCCTGGGACGATGTGGTGCTGTGCGCAGTTATGGCCTGAAACCATAAATGTATCTGCTTCCCCCTGCTTATTTCTACTACTGTTACAGTACTCTGCCACTATATATAGCAGCTGCTGTTCACTCCGGCTAGTATTTCTCCACTTGATAAAGCAGCAGTCGGCACAGGCCTGTTGGCAGTGGTACTACCTCTGTGAAGTGAGGTTTTACACCAGCCCCATGACTGGGTCACAGAAACATGTGCTGCTACAATGTAGCCCCGAACTTAAAAATGTATTTTTTTTAATTGAACTTCTGTTTGTTATTCTTTATTAATTATTTTTTTTTTTTAGAAACTCACCATGGGCTATAAAATCTTTCCCAAAAAGTGGCAGTTCAGTTCTGTAAGATGCTGCCTTCCAAAATTCACTTCTTGTTGGTTTCAGAATATATTAAATTGCCGTTCATCCTTATTTGACTGATTTAAAAGGTTGAGAACTACAAGATTATGGATGTTCTGTTTTTTCCCATGTCTCTTCCTTACTGCCTTTTTTCTTTGTTATCTCTCCTCTTCTTAAAGTCTTAATGTAATCCTCACCCCATTCCACAGGGAACCGAATACAAACAGTTCCCTTGACAATAGTTAGTACAGGGCTCCGTAAAGAGCTGGCACAAAATTAAAGAAGCAGCAGGGAAATTTCTAGTAAAAATATTACATAAGCTATGCATATAAATAATATATGTACACAGTGTAATTATGAATGTGTCACTCCCTTGATATAACTTCAGTGAAGTAACTTGAGATATTTCTTATCAATAACTAAAAGTTAGCTGCAGCTAAGACCCCTTTATCCTTTTATGTCCTCATTTTGTTTTTATGTTTCTCTGTGTGTATCAGCACTTTGTTCTTCCCCATCATTCATTTCTAGGGAGGGTCTCTATTGCTAGTTTAGAGATGATGATGCACTGACAAAGACTAACAGCAATGTTCACAGCAGTGAGTCACTTGTAAATCAGAGGACCATTTTCAAGATAGGCTGTTCCTGTGAACCCAGCTTGGTGCATGCTGGTTGCTGTGAGGACTGGGCTGCAGCTCCATCAGGTGTTCCTAGTGTCTGCGGTGCTGAGACTGGACAGTGAAAGAAAGAGTGTGTGTGTGCTGGGGCACGGTTGCTTGTATTTAAGCATGGGTTTACAGCAATACCATTTGTGAGTTAGTAATGAATGCACAGGCAGTATGTAATGCTGCCACATTATAAAGGAACACAAAATACAATTAAAACTGTTGTACCTGCTTTTTCATACTTGGTCTCTTTCCTGGTGTTTACTCTGGCATTTTGAATCTAGCTGCTCAGGGATCATCTTAAACATGAAGCACTTGTCAATGAGGGCTGTCTGGCAAGCAGGAAAACTGCTTCCTGGATGTTTTAACAGGGAATTCAGTCTATTTCTTGTCTTGAAATGTCTGTAGTTAGTAAGAAAGAGCATATTCATGGCAGAGAGATGCACGTTAAAACTGCCACAGTCCTGTTCGCTGTGGCACTCCCTAGGTATTTAGGAGACAACAGTGGTAATTCCTTCTCTCCTTGATTCCAGCCATGGTCTTGTGGCTCAGCAGCTGCCATTTTGTGTAAAAACCTCAGCTGAGTGCATGGAGACAGCTGCAGCACCAGTATTGCAATGTTTGTAGATCTGTATTTTTCCAGTTCTTTCATGGGTTCCTTAGGTACCAAGATTTCAATCTAGATTTTGGATCTTCTGGACAAAGTGAATATGTTCATTAACATTACACTACATACGTTCCTTCCTTCCTTCCTTTTCAAGTATGTGATAAACTAACAATAAAAGTTAAGTGGCTTTGAAAACATTTTTGAAAATTTTCTTAGCAGTTCCAGTAGTGACAAGTTTTCAGGTACATAACACCAAAATTAAATATTCTTAAACTGTGTAGAATAGTTTTAGTACTGGTATATCATCTATTTCATATACTGTATAAGCATATACATGTTTATGATTGCAAGATAGAAAACACTTTTGACAGAACTCCTAGCATTGAAAGAAACTTACTCGTTTTGCATGATGTATGTCACATTCTTAGAGGAATACATATAGGTACACCATTATGTGTATCCATGTATAGGTATATAAGAAGACAAAGAGAGGCAGAAACAATTAATGATACTGTAATTTGAGTTTCCATTTCTCAATTAGTTTTGCATTGAATGAGAGAAAATGCATGGCTGTATTTGACTGTTTTTCAGCAGAGTCATGGCAAATGATAAATGTAGTTGTAGCCTGGGTCTGGTTGTGTACTGGAACTAGTAGAAGACAGGATGGAACAGCAAGGACATGCTGCGGCTTAATTCTGTGTTCCTGCAAAGCCTTGAAATTGTTTGGCCATGGTTTCTGTGTTTCATTTTTTGCTGCTTCAAAAGGGAGTGAGGAATTCCTTCCTGTAGCTAACATGTTTTGGATGAGTAGGTGTCAATTCAGTCAAAATTGGAAGCTGGTTGAACTTCCAGGAATTTCAACTCTTGGGGCACAGGGGGAAATGTTTAAAAAGTGCTGGCAACAGTAAGCTTCTATAGATTGTTATTTCAGATTATTGTTCTTTGAGGAAATGTGGTGTAGTGTTTGGTTCGTCAGCTACAGTTCCATTTTATGGTATCAGTCAGGCTTGAGGAGGTCATTCCGTACCCAGAAAGTTCTCTTCTAAAACTCTTTTGTTCTCTAACTCCATGGAAGAATAGTTTAGAAGTAAAAAATTGACCACACCAGATGAAAGTTGGTGTCTTGGCATCATTCCATTAACTTCAATGGAGTGATACCAATTTACACAAGCTAAGTGTCTGCCCTAAAGTCTGTTGTTTAGAAGTCATCCAGTATTTTCATATCTTTCAAGGGGAAGTTCAGATGGTCTTTAAAACCTGTGACACCTTACTAACTGAAGTGTAAAGCTGCAGAGCAGTAACCAAGGCACTTATTTTTTTTTAAATTGGCACTCTTAGGAAAAAAAAGAAATGCTAGAAAATAGCTTTATAGCTAAAAATAGTTCTGTCTTGATGATTTTGAAAGTTCAGATGCTGTGGACTTAACTGTTTGCATTCAGGCTGTAGTGGAGATGCTGCTACTAACAATGAACATTTCTTGCCATACTGATGAAGTGAAATGTATTCTTGATGCTACTTCAGATCAGGCAGCTCTATAGATAATCCACACTATTTATCTTTTCAGCAATACAAAACCTTTTATTCCATTTCTAGATAAGCTAGAGTATTATTTTTATTTATTTATTTATTTACTGTTTACCTAACACTACTGAGGAGCTTCACTCTTTCAAACGTTAAAAAGAAAGGCTGGAGTAAATAATAGAACACCATACTTATTTCTTTTCACTCATACTAAATAACCTAACCTTTTGTGTTTTTAATGTGTGAAATCTTTTGATACATGAAGCAAAAAAATAGAAATTACTGGCAAATCTAGAAAACAGTCTACACCGGGAAATGGGTATGGACAGATCTATGTATGTCTGCGAGCAGCCTCCTAGGTACATTTTGAAAAAGAACTTAAGTATTTGTGTATGTTAAAGAGTGAACCAAAAGCCTACACATTTAACACAGAGAAAAAATCATCCTTTCAGTTCAGGCTGCTATGAAACTATTTATTATCTACTTCACTTGCTGCTGTTGAGATATCTCATGGTATCCCGTTTTCAGTCCCCTTCTTCTCTGTGGAGAGGGCTGCTTGGCTTAACCAGTTGGCTGATTGTGCTCTTCCTGGGACTAAAGCATGGAGGAATGTTGGTGAGTCGGAGTCTGTGCTGTTCCAGTGTCTCAGGATCCCCTACGAGAGTTGGACATCAAGAAGAAACTAAATTCTGTAGATATCTTGATATGCTTCCCATGTGACCTCTCCCTTTGTAGGGAAAGTAACTTTGTTCAGATAGAATTAAAAAAGCAGAGTAATTATTCTAGAATAAAACATTTTTTATCCTTGGAATAGAGTATCCACATGGGGGAGTTATATCAGCATAGCTTTGGCACTGTAATTATTCTGTTAAAGCGAGGCCAGTCAAACTCTTGTTGTAGCTAAACCCCAGTATGACCTGTTACCACAAGTGGGAAGAAAGGGAATAAAGAAGGTTCATTGGGCTCTTCAGCACCTCCCACGTAACACCTTCAAATAAAGACTGTAATTTTGGTTTGGATAAGAACAGCAATGAATGAAATAAAGTGAAACATAGAAGCTTCTTTTTTCATATCTTATTGAAATGTTCTGCTGACAAAATGAGCCAGACAAAAGATAAAATACGATGACATGGTACAGATCAGTGCTCCGTAGAGATATCTAAGCAGCTCTGAACACCTGGACTGGTATAATCAGTAGCTTATCTTATTAATACATTGAAATGAGTTTTTAAAGACAGTACTTTGCAACTTAATATCTAGAATATTTAATTTTAAAATTAAAAAGACATATGAGAGTTGAGAATAATAGATGATATTTTTTAAAAATATGCAGTTTATTTACTTTGTTAACAGAATTTGGGTGGCAGAATAAACTGAAGACTTTAAATTCACTCATAAGGAGATGAAGCACAGTGTAATCTCAAAGGTCTGAATCATAATTCTTGGACAGATTCTCTCTTAAAATAAGAAATGTAAAAATTGCTTCTAATTTCATATGTCTACAGTACACACACACCACTATTTGTTCTCTAAATCTTTATCACTGTGCATTATCAATGTCTATCATATTGCCTCACTGAACTTTAATTTGGGTGAAATCTGGCATCCATAAAAAAGACTATTATTTGGAAACTCAGTTCCTTGGAGTGGTTGTTTCTCTTGTTAGTTTATCAAAGTGCTCTAATTCAAATTTTTTTTTTCTTTTTTTTTTTTCCTGGTGATACTTAGTAAAATACTTAAGTGAAAATATACAAATAGTACGCCATAAAACATGTCAATTATTTGATTAAGGAAAGAGACTTTCAAGAAGAGAAAGTCTTAAAAAACTTGATCGGTTGATCGGTTTAACAAAGAAAGTTTTGGTACAAAAATCACGTTGGGTGCAATGTATGTGTTTCATTTACAAGTTCCTGCAGTATAGTTTTTAAAGGCTGTTTTTAGAATAAGTAACTGCTTTCTTGAGCTATTTGAAATAAGATTGATTTCAAGCTCTTCAGGGAAGGAGCCCTTCTTTTATTCTTCTCTGAGAAACACCTATCAGGAAGCTCTGAGATACAAAAATGATTAAAACAACACTAATCAGTTTGACAAAGGAAGAGACTTAAATGTGGAAAACATCTAAAAGACCCACTAATGTTGTAAAAAATTAAAAAAGGAGTGAACAAGTTCATGTCTTTGGAGTAAAGAACATACCTCAAAGTGCTGATGGACAGTAAATGCATACTGGGGATGCCAAGAAGTTACTATAGCATTGCAGGTAAGAAGTATGGAAGAAAAAAAGCTGGAGAATGAGCTTGCTTTTATTTCCAAATCTCCTCAGTCTCAAAACTGCTTTGCTGGCCATTAGCAGCATCCCATCTGCAGAATATATGGCCAGCTCCAAAGCCAGTAGCTCAGGGATAAACTGATGGGGAGACAAGGTGCTAGAGGCTTCTTCCCCAGCCACTCAAAGGTCTTCCCAGCAGCAGTGTGTTCCCCAAGTATTGCTAGGTGGTTCATTCCAGTAACAGCAGCTGCTTTTACAGTAACTGAAGGAGAAAGGTTCACCCATTTCAGCTGATTGTTTGTGGTATACGTATAGGTAGCAAAATCTGTTCCTATCTTTTTCTCCAGCAAGAATCTCACGCTTAGGCATCTACATGAAAAGCTGGATTATAGGTACACTGTTTAGCCTGTAAAATTGGGAAGCATCAGCTTTGTGATTGTCTATACAAGCCTCATTCTTACAATTTTACAGAACACAGATAGCCTTTCATTAGCTATTCAGAGCTCCCAGGGACCCTTCTTCACAAAGTGCACTGAGGCTGAAGACACAAAGGGACAGACTTAAGTTCTCACGTTCATTAAAATTCTGTTTCCCTAAGCTTTGCCTTTGTCATAAATCTCTTTCAAGAGATTGGTTTTATCCACTAGGTATCATTTAAACATAACGTAGGTTTGCAAGGTTGTTTTTTTTGTTTTTTTGGGTAGCATATCTGAAACAATTATAATATTTTTGAGTGTTGGAATCCATTCTTTTAGTGAAGGTAACCAAGAAAACCTCAAATTATTTGAGGTTTTACAATCTGAGGAATTCAACAGGACTGCATACTACTAGATTATCTGCTTGTATTTTCTTAGATTAAAAAACATATATTTATCATTATGGATGTTAATTTAATTGATTACGTAACATCTACATGCTGTTTTAAGTAACTGCAGAAATTATTCCTAAATCCAAGGCTTAGGTTCTCTCTGGAGTTCATTAGCTGCTACCTGTTCTGGTAGAACAAAGCTTTGTCTACTAAGTCAGCAGTGACTGTGGTGACCTCTCAGATCAGCCATTGCATGTTACCACCTAAAGACGCAACAGTAAGAAGAACAGATTTTCCAAATAGGCAGCAACTGTGCTTGACTGCATTCCCAGTGGAAAAAAAGAGATGGCTCAGATTCAGCATTTTCAAATGTATGTAAATTAGTTTAATACAAACATAAACTTCACTGTGAAGGAAATGCTAATTATTAAAAAAAATAAATACATCTGGAACAAGCAACTGCTCCAGTAAAAAAGATTGAAATGAGAATAGCAGTTATATTAAGAGATATTAAATTAAAAGCCTGCACTTTTATAAATTGCACAATTTGACGGCTCATTCTGTATATCAGAAGTAATTTATCAGATTTCCTTTTTTTAGCATCACAAAAATATGTTTACAAACCTTTGCATAAGAGTTAAGATGCAGAACACATGTATAGGAAACAAACAGAATTAGATTTGCTTTGCCTTAAAGAGCCATTGCATCATCAAAAAATGATCATGCAAAAGTTTTGATTCCTACATGTGCTAACAATAATCTTTTTTGGAGAGGCAGGTTGCAGGACTAGTTCTGATAGCAATCCACTCATTTTCTTCACTCTGTATGGGCATGGTTACTTCTGAAATGCAACCACTGGCATGTGTTTGTATTTTGCATCTAATCAGCAGATTTGAATGTAATTATGTATTTTGCAGGTGAGGTGTTAATGCGGGTTATATGGCACATCAGCTGTGCGCTGCCACTTGAAATGGTCCACTGGAAAATCTTGAGACAAACAACATTCAATTAGGCGCACAGCCATGAGCAGCTGTGCTAAGTACCACTGGCATCGCCTCAGACGTACAAATCTCAGTGTGAGCCTACTGCTAGCCGCTTTGAAAATGTGTTTATGTTGGTGACAAAAACTTTCCATCATCAATTCTTCTTAAACCTCTGTGCCTCTTAGCTGAAAAATTACGGCTGCCTGCAAGGGGAGGGATGCTCAGTCCTATTAATTTTCATTGGATGAAAAGGATCTTTTTTTCCTTCAGGCTAAAGGTTTAACCTTTATGAGTTTCATGAGTAACAAAGGGCATCCAGATTTTTATTACATGGTGTAGAGCTGTGCATTTGTTCAAAATAATCAGCACTGGGCAATCTACTGCGTATTGATTCAAAACAAACGTTACTACTCATATAAGCTGTTTCCTTCTCAAGTCTACATTTGACATAGGAAAACAAACTTGTTTAATCATCAGTTTTCAAATGCTTACCATATATGTCACTGCAGTCTGCTCTAAATCTTAGGATTCACATCAATGATGCTATTTGGGAAAATGCATCAACAGATTCTGTAAGATTTTCTTCCCTTCAAAAATCCCACATGTGTATTTTGGAGGCTAACTTTCTGAGTACACAATTCGCCCACTCGCCCAGGTAGGCTGACTTGCTGAGTTGTCAAAAGAGTTACCTTTACAATTCCATCTTTGCCTCTGTTATAAATGGCATTCAGGTTTGTTGATGTGGCTGGCTGGTGAGCAATGTTGGTTGATGCCTTCAGGTTTGTTGTGCCTTCAGCATTGGGGCATGGAGGGGCACACTGATCTTTGAAAGCAGGAGAGGGGAAAAGGAGGAGGACAGAAGACAAGGAAGAGGATTTAGATTTAGTTTTGGAGTCCTCTTATAGTTACAAAATCCCAAATGGCCTAGTGACTGTATTTAGACTTGCTACTCTATTCGAGATAGGAAAACCTTTGACTAAGGTACAGTTAAACAGACGTCATGAAAATATGATGGATGAGGGAACAGTAGGTGGAAGTTAGAGAAAAACTCATGAAGTCATTAGTATCGTTTGACAATGAGAGTATTGCCGTGTTGAAGGGAGTGATAAGGAAAAGAGCTCACAAGCTGAAGGGCAGTTTGATCAGAAAGAGGAGTTGGGGTATGGGAATCATATCTCTTTTTTCAGCGGGCGTCTGATTCCCTCCACTTCTCTCAAGACTTAAGAAGGACTCTGACTGGACTTGATCTGGAGCTGTGATTAAATGCAAGGAGTCGTATCATGCTTGGGAGGCGACTGGAAGTGGAGACATTTAGGAGCCGATAAATGGGCAGTGAAGTGAAGCAGCATCAGTGAGACGGCAGTGGAGTGAGCCGAGGCATACAAGTTCTTCTGTCTTTTCAGTGTAAGGATAATCTATGTATACCAACAGCCTACTTTTATGTGCTTTTAACCTCTGGTTGTGAGGGAAGGTTTTCTTCCTTTTGTGTCTGTGTGTGTGCAAATAGCATTTCTGTGAAGGATGAGAATATTTCTTAATACCTGACAGGCTGGAAAAATTGGGAGTTGCAAACCATAAAGTTATGGTCTTCTCCAGTTATCTGTAATTTAAAAATCAGAATTAATCACAGAAAAAAATATATATAAAAAAAAAATATGTGCTTCTAGGAGACTGAACAGGAGTTTGGAAGCACACCAATCCTACTGCTGAGTTAGTGAACCCAGCTAGTGAATAGTTGATATGATGAAAGGATTGCTCACCTCTGGGTGTTTCCATGTATCGCATGCAGAGTTAATGTGCTAATATGTGCTTATGTTGATGGAAATAGTGTGACTGGTTGAATGAGAGCTTTTTGGTTCCCTTCTGAGGTGAGAGCATCCATAATACATAAGCATACAATTTTTGTATTGGTTTCATCGTTTGGTGTATATATATTCCTTCTCTACCACACCTATGTTAGGTGTGGTAGAGAAGGAATATATAGTCAGCTATGAGAAGGAAACTGAGTTTTTCTTGTATTTACCTACATAGCATAAACTAGTTCCATACAAAAGCTCAGTACTTCATCTGTCGTTGCTAGTTAGAGATGTGCAGCAACTTTCTTCAGGCATTTCCTCTTGGAAGAAAACTGTACTTTGCAGCCTTGTATACCTCCTTCTAAGGAAGATGGGAATAAATTAGAGGAGAGCTGATCTAGCCCAGTACTGTGTAGTTTCTCACAGTGCCTTTGCAGGCACAGTTCTGAGTGAAAGCAGTCTTCTCTGTAAACTCTTAGCTAATGTGATTTTGGCTAATTATTGGGTGGTATTTTAGAAAGAGAAAGACCTTAATTTTCCTGTAGCTATATTAGTTTGTTTTTTTCCCAATGAAAAACTCATTTTGTTATAGTTTGACACTTCAATTTTCCTTTGCGTTAGTCTTTTTTTTTTTTTTTTTACTGTCTCTCTGCAGTATTTCATGTGCAGATTCATCTGTATATTTCATTAGTGTGCTCGTCAGATCAGTGTGATCCAAATGATTTAAAATAAGAGTAGTGTTGTTGGGCTTGTTGTTGTTGTTTTAACTATAGAAGTGGGTTTTAGAAATTATTCTTGGGAATTTACTTTTTCTAAATTTCCATCTGTTGGTGTTAAGTAAAGAATTTCTTTTCAAATGAAGAGTTATTTTGATCCCTCTGAAATATGTTTTAAGTCCGTGTTCCTCCTTCTTCTCCTCCTCTCTTTTCCTTTTATTGTTAGCAACATAAAACTGTTATATGTAACTTAATTCAGATTCTAGGAAATACAGAGAACAGCAGAAAATATAAAATGCAAAGTCAGTTGTGATGATATCAGAGAAGTTCAGCCTACGTGCTAAAATATTTATTTTGCCACTTTCAGAGTGACCCTGAAGAGAGTTAATGAAATATGTTCTGCATGGGCATCTGCTCTTTTGCTTCCTTTCAGGTCTGGAGATTGTGTTGTTGGTTGGTTGGTTGGCTTGGGGGCTCTTCATTACTTTGGTGTCTTTTCAGTTGCTTCTGTTTCAACAGATGTGATCAGAGACAAGGATAAGCCTCAAAGAAAGTTAGTGGCCAGCGTAATGCTGATGAAACTTTTCTGTACATGGTTGTACAATAATGAAAGATGTCTTACATAGCTCTCTACTTATGCAAGTTCTTTTAAAAACTCAGCCCTCCCTTCACAATAGCAATATGAAGGTCTCTATCTGATCTTGTTGCTAAAGGAGCTTGTACCAGAGTGTCATGCACAAACGGGGAGTTTTTCTTGTGAATGAGGAGGTGATTTTACCTTGCATGCATTACTGAAGGACTGATTTTACCATTTCATACATAGGGTGACTGCCCCTAAGGTGGTTAAAAGACTGGAGGGGTTGTAGAAAATGGTTGTAAAAAAAAGGAACTGGATCAAATACCTATCTATGAAAGGCTTAAACAAGTCAATCTGTTTAACCTATCAAGACTAAGGGATGACTTAATTGCTGTATATAAATGAATGCCTTGATGCTAAGACAATATTGAGTATTAAAGACTCTTCAACAGTAGTTGGAAAAAGGATAATAAATAAGAGGCTAGAAGATTAAACCAGACAACTTACAAGTAGAATTTGACAAATGTTTGTAATGGAAGGGGTATTCTTTATGACTGGAGGTGGTGTATTCTCTTTTATCTCAGGGTGTTACCAAATGCATGAGATGATGTTTGCTTTAGATGAACACATGTTTAAAAGAAGGGGTGATGTGGATTTGGCACAGGGTTTACTGGTTGAAATTAATAATCTACAGAGTGTGGCCAGTCATGCTATTTCTTTGTGGTCTGTTTGCCTTTAAACTTCACGAACTTTCAACTTACTCCATCTCTACAGACAGCTAGTCACTGGAGCTGTGTAGCCATGCATAATTATTCATGTTCTTGTCTTTTTAAATCAAAAAGTTTATATTGCCAGGATATGTTAGGAATTAAGGTGTTAGAGCCATCTTATTTTACTGCATTCACATACTGTATGTTCTCTGACTTGGCTGGTTTGAAAGCATGATTCTGGGGAATACTTTTCTCTCCTTTTTTCATATTGACTGGTGGAAAGTAGGTGTTTAAGAAATCTCACTCTACCCAAGACAGTGCTAATGCAAACCCAGATTTTCTAACCCAAGAGATTTGGATAAGGCTATTGGAAGAAATGAGCTTGATTCTTTTCAGAAGTGAGCCTGTCATGTTATAAGACACTCTAATCTCTACAGGACACTACAGAGGGGAAAAAAATGTTGGGTTTTCAGAAACTTTGGGGAAAAAATACACACAGGACCACCTACATTTATAGTTTTATAGCTGTCCCAGGCTAAAAAGACATAGAAAAGACACTTTTAATTATCTTTACTCTTTCCATTGTGAAGGAAAAAAATAACCTCCTACTATGTGTGGGTGAGAGAGCACTGGCACAGCCTTCCCAGACAGGCTGTGTGGTCTCCCCCCTTGGAGGTCTCCAAAAGCTGCCTGGATGTGGTCCTGGACAGCCTGTGCTGGGTGGCCCTGCTTGGACCAGGTGGCCTCTGGAGGTTCCTTCCCACCTCAGCCACTCTGTGAGTCTGTGACCCATAGTGTCACTATGACACCTATTAAAGACAGCTGTGCTGTTCCAGCTAACAGGTTGCAGTGCCAAGAGTATATGACAGTCCTGGCTAAGCAGCCACCACAAGATTTTGAGGATAGTGAAGCAAGTGGGTGCAGGGCAAAGGAGAAGGTTTGTAGATGGCACAGCTTTGGTGGGCTGTTCAGTCTGCCTGCTCTTCTTTCAAAAGAAGTGAGACTTTTGCAAAGATGCAGGATTCTTTGGAGAGGAGAAAATGGCATAACAGAAAATCTTCTGAAAGTAACCTAATTGCTGCTATGCATCAGGTCCTCATTTGTATACTTGAATTGGATGGGAAAAGACTGTTTTCTGAGGAAAGATGAGACTTTTCTCCCAGTAGAGATGAGAAGCAGTAAGACAATGTAGTTTACAGTAGATATGGGTAAAGTTGTTTGTTTGTTTGTTTTATCTCCCCACTCTCTCTGTGGCTCTGTGTTACACATATGCTGTGCCTCTGCAAACCTGAGGACATCAATCAGGCTGTTTCAACAGGAGAAAGTATGACTCTTAACTGTGTGATCTTGGTGGGAATGTGTTTGCGAGAGATACTTTTGGCAAAATATTTACTTCCTCAAAGCTGTGTGTAAGTTACTAGTTATCCTTACTTCATACAGAAAAATGCTTTACAATATTACCATCAGAAATTATCCCCGGGAAGACATGCCATGTAACAAAGGTAGCACAATGAAACGGCTTCTCTGCTACAGTCATTTACAAATTTATAAACTTTAAGCTGTAGTAAGAAGTCTTGTTTTTGCTGCTTTTCTTAATATGATGCAGAATATCTTTTAGAAATATTCATGGAAAATGTGCTATGTCCTTTCTTTCGCTCTAATCCTCTGTATTACCTGTACAAAGAACAAGGATTTGCAACCCCCCCCCCCCTTTTTTTTTTTGCTTATCTATGCTGCAGTCCCGCTGTCATTGTTTGATTCTGCTTAAATCCCTCTGTACCTAAAGGTACAGCCTTATCAATTGAAAAGCTAATGCTATATAAGAAGTGAAAAGAACACAGAAAGGTTTCCTAGCAACTACTGTGAATCCTTCTAAAGTAAGTCAGTTAAAACCATGTAGTACGTGCAATGGGTGTAAATTAGGGAGCTAAGCTGATCCACAGATTTACAGATGCCCACTATAAAGTATAATAAAACCTGTAATAGAAGGTGAATTGCTTGAGAAGAAAATCACATCAGAGTCTTGACAGCTTTATCATTATTTAAATGATCCAGCTTAAATTCTACTAGGTAGTTAGTAAGACTGAGTGTCAGAGCCACACTGACAGTGTACAAAAGCACAGTTAATGGCACTGGTTAGTGTCGCTGCTGCGATGATGTCTTCTATTGCTCTTTCTAAAAACAACCAGCAAACAGAAACAAACAGAATCAGCTCTAAGGGGCAGTTGTGAGGGAGCCATTGCAGGGTGCAAATATGCAAAGCCACCTCTGTGAAGCAGGGTCCTTTTTGTTTTGTTCTGCTTTCCACGGCACGAATTAAATTGGACATTTTTAGGTTAGTAAAATCTGTTCCGGAAAGCGCAGGAAGGCTAACAATTATCTGTGTCCCCGCACACTGCCCTCCCTTGCTCTCCCGGACACCAGCATTTCAGTGGAGGTTTCTTCTTTCCTCAACACTTTTATATTGTAGGTATTTCTTAAAGAACTCCTTGAGCTAGTATTACTTAGAGAATCAAGCTAAAAGTATGACTAAAGGGAGACCTGAAGTTTCCCTATTGTTCTCTGGTAAACAAATGTGCTCTAGTAAATAGAAAGACAGGACAGGGTTCAAGCGCCACGTATAACCCCATCCTGAGATAAATGCATGCCTGAAGGAAGCCACGTGTTGAAGAATGCCATTTGGGACGAAGATTTTGAGGTTGTGGTTTTTTGTTTGTTGACTTAAGTCACCCCTGAAATGAGACCCATATGTGAAAACCAGACAGAGATCACAGTCCCTCTGCAGGAATAACACGTGCGTGCATGTTCACATGTCTTTTTATAACAGTTTTTAGCCTTTGGTTTCTTCAGTTTTGCAGATTCCAATAAGCAAATCTGAAAAGGTCTGAGGCATCGGCACACTCAGGTGCTTACCCCGTGCTTATCCCTCCCTGCCTTTGTTGGTCTGAAAATGAGGTTGGAGCTGTCAGCAGGCTGACCTTTCTCACATAATTGTGTTATTTCTGCTTCTCCTCCTGTCTTCTCCCAGGAAGTGCAAAGACACAAAGATGTTTAAAAACAACAACAAAAGGGAACGGCAGCACTCTGAAACACCGAGCAAGTTTGGAGTAGCGCTGAAGCTGGCAGCGGCCTCATCTGGCTCGTGTTTTGCACTCCGGAGGGAGAGGCCTGCCACTCTTAACCCTTCCGGAGGGCGTAAAGGCAGGTGTGAAAACTGTGAAGAAGCAGTTTTTTGTCAGACGCTTCTTCCTTGCTCCCTCCAGCCTCACTCGCCAACAGCTGCACTTCTACAAGCACTGTGGTAAAAGTATTCATTTGCTCTGTGGTTTTGAACCGTCAGTTCTCACAGAGCTGACCAGTGCGTTAGGAGCACTGGGAAACTGAGTGTAATCTTTGTTTTCTGTAATATGAGATGTTTGTGTGTTATCTCTAACAACTTACCTCGTGTGCTGAGTGGTATCAGTTTTAAAAAATTGAAAGAATTAACTGCAGAAACTCCTTTCCCTGTAAAGCACTGAAACACAGGCTTATAGCCAGCAGCAGCTTACAGTCAGTGCACGTATGTAGTAGCGCATGTCTGCTGCATGACCTGGCTGCACAGTTGTCATTTGTAGCCTTTGATGACTCATTAAGTCATTTTTAGCTCTGTTGGGTTACTTCTGTCACAGATTGATTGTTAATAGTATGCAAAACCAGAGGCAGAACATGTTAGGGGATTCTTCTTTTACAGGTAAAGCAGCAGAGTAGGTGCTGATTAGGTGCAGTCATCTGCTTTCATCTTTCTGGCAAAGGAAGTAGTCTTGCCAAATACCATCGTCCTGCTAAGATTCATCAATACACTACTGGAGAGGAGGCCTTCCAATCATCCGTGGAATTTAATTTTTACCCTCTGTGTAATTAAATTGCTACTCTGAAGATTTGTGCTAAGCATAGGGGAATAATTTAGACACACAAAGTAATAAAGCTTCCAGATGGTAAATTCATGAGTCTGTTTTCGGGTGGTATCATTAATTATTCTAGTTGTGTTTTGTTTTTGTTTTTTTTTGTCTACACTCGAGCTGTCATCATCTACAACAGTGACCAAAACCTGAGCCACAGTCTAGATACTTGTTCCTTGGCTTTCTTGGTTGAATTTTGCAGCGGGACAAAAGGTACAGGAATCACGTTGAAACTCTCTTTTTCACTGAAAAAGAGTTTTGGCTGTTGTATCTTAGATGAGCTAGGTTGACAGTGCTCCTGGACATCATGTAAATAGCTTTCTTTCTTTCTCCATTCCTTGAATGTGATTTTGGTCTTCTGCTTGTCCAAATCAAGAAATCATTGTCAAGTAAAAAGAATAAATGACTGTGAAAGACATAGGCTGCAAAAATCTGTTTACTTCTACTCAGCTTAGAAATTATTACTATGCTATGACTTTGTGTGTTTTGTCAGGATCTAACTTTCTGATAGCCTGATTTTC
Source organism: Anas platyrhynchos (assembly GCF_047663525.1). Classification (NCBI taxonomy): domain Eukaryota; kingdom Metazoa; phylum Chordata; class Aves; order Anseriformes; family Anatidae; genus Anas; species Anas platyrhynchos. The sequence continues at coordinate 42,390,032 of NC_092590.1, read as the reverse complement.
TGATACCTTTAGTAATAGCCAGATTCCAGCAGCAACACTGTAGTCATAAGAATAAATGAACTTAAAATTTATCTTCACATTCTGTTTTTTTATGAAATGGACTGAAATTCTGCTATAGGTATTTTGTGCTACTGGTTTCTCTATATGTCTTATAGTACGTGATTTGCGAGAATTCATCTTAAAAATCAGGAAGTGCAGTGTCTGTAAATCTGTAATCGACAAGGAGTGTTTATTTCAGTTTATGTAAAATTTATATGTGAGTGTGAATAAATACTGCTTAGCTAATCTGGATGTGTGTATATGTACATACACAGTATTTAGATTTCACTATCTTTACCAGGTCACTTACATAGCAGATGCTATTTCTTAGGATAGTGCTCATCTAAACTATCATGAAATTATTTCCTGCAGTAAATCTGCAGTTTTGAGGTGGCCTGAAACACATTTCTCAGAAACATTTCTCACTGTCAACTTCTGAAAGCTATTTTCATCAAGACCTTGTCCCCATAATTATTAGTATGTTCAAGAACCTTGGAACCAGTGCAAGACATTTTATTAGTATCTAAATATTCACAGGGATGACAAAGTATAGAGCTTAACAGATCATTAAACAGAAATCTATATTTGGAATGAAACTACTCATCTGGATTTGAAACTGTTTGCCTTGCGTTTATGGGGATAAATTCTGACATATTACTGAAAATTTACTTCACACACTTTCTTCTTACATCAGTCTAGAGCATAGTGTTCAGAAATCATTCAGAGCTGAGAAATTTGGAAAAAGACTTGCTTCCTTTGTCGTTAGAGTCCTTCCCAGCCGGTGCTGTGGAACAGAAGCTGCTGCACGACACAGCAATTGGTTTCAACTAACTCACGATCGTGCACGAAGCAATTCCCTATACATGAGATTTATAACCTGTTTAATCCTTTCTTCTTAATGTCCCTGTTATTCAATTACTGCCATTTCACACACATTTCTCTAATCTTATTTCATCTTCTTTTAGCCTGCTCTTTGCAGGCTCTTTGCTTTGAAGCTGATGGAAGGACTTGCACTGACTACACTGTAGAATAGATAAGATCTGGTTTGTTTTTCTGAGGAAAAGAAACCTAGCCTGTGCTCAAAGCACCATGCACAGCTATAGTGATAATAAATTTGCGTGCGCCAACCATCTTTCAAGATGTTCCTGTACTTGTTTGTTTCCTGAAAAACGAGGTGTTCTTACTACTGTCAAGGATGCACAATAGCATGATTAAGGAAGAGGGAAGTTGATTCTCTTCTGCTTTATACATCAGATTGTACCATGCTTCTCAGCATGGGATTTATATTATCTGTAATGGTAATTTTAAGAAAAAAAGACTATATTTTACTTTTAAATCACCTTTTTTCCTGTTTTCAAATAGAAAGAAGTCCACTTGAAATATGAATACATATAACTGAGAAGGAGGGAAACATCAAATTTTGTAGTATTATTTTACAAAACACTTTTATTGTCCTACTGCACAGTTAGAACTATCAAAAGAGAAGTGGGATGCTCCTGACAGGTAAAATTTTATTTGTACAAGGCTATGCATCACTGAAGTACTACTTAAACCCTGAAATAAGTGGGCCTCAAGTAGTTTGTAGGCCATCGTGCAAGGATAGATTTCACCCTAAGAAATATCAAGTGGTATTTTTCAATCTAAATCAATGGTCTGGAAAGCACAGTAAAGTCTAAATACTGACGATTTATAAATCTATGTGTACACAGGGTGTGTATAAATATGTGTATATATAGAAACATGAAATATGAACACTAAAATGTACTTGAATTTAATTAAATTTTGCTGAAAGAAAAGTCTTGAGTCAAGAGGTAGGTTTGCAGTTGTTTTTTCTTCCTTTTGTGGAATGTTTTGCAAATCATACACTAAAGAGAACTGAGAATTTTGGAAATATGGACAGCATTTTGTTTTACCAACCATGAAGCAGGAATGATGTTGCTTTCATTTAGTATTGTACCTAAAGTATGCAATCCAGTAACACAGTACAACCATTCTGAAGGGGCATAGTGATTTGGGCATGAAAAGACTAAAATTATAGGAAAATGAAGCTCAAAATTACATGTCCTGTGAGGAAGAAGGTCCTTGGTGTGCAAAAAGCCAGAATATCAGATATAAGCCTATTACACTTGTTACCTACCTTTCAGTTAGAAATTGCTGCAAGCCAGAAAAAACTGTTGTTCACACTTCTCAAGTTTAATTCAGTCAGATCCGTTGAAGCTTGAGTCTTTAGTAAAGGACATTTTTTCAAGAAAGTAAACTTATCTCTCTTCCCTTCAGGGTTTTCTCTCTCTTATCCTTTCCTAGGGAAACTCCACTGAAGAAAAAGCAGCACCACTGCTGTCTGCTGTCATCTGGCTGTTTAAGGTTCCAGCATGACATTGTTTTTCAGAGATGATGGCCACAGATATTAAACAGGATGGCAGATTTGAAGGATACTCAGAAAGATGTGACAGGGGCTCCTTAATACTGTTCAAATTAATGCATTAACACTTTGACCTTCCATAAATTCAAAAGGACAATGCAAAAACAGGCAGAACAAAAATCAGACAGCCAATCAAAAATACCTAAATCTGATCTCAAAGATCGATAAATCAGAATTTCTGGTTTACTTGTTCTTGTAGAAAATTACCAGAGAAAATGTCTCTCCAGGCTGAGAGATGTTGTCCCATGTGCTTTGTACTGTTTTTCATTTCTTTGTCTTGTGACTGTGTAATTTCTATGTAAATTGCCATAGACATAAACAGTGGATGTGTAAATCTTCATTTCTAAGGCTTGAGAAAGAGAAAATGAGTAATTTTCAGAGTATGTTGTGGATTATTGAAGTCAGCAGCGATTAAAACCATGAAAAGATACGTGAGACTATAAAAACCTGCTCTTGATTTGAAGCCTACACATCAACTTTGTTCTCAGGTGCACCACTGAGAGTTGGCTTTTATGAGTATGTGTATGTAGATGTGCACGTCTTTCTTCATCTGCACAAGGAACATTAGCAAAACTCTTTGTATTTTGGAGTAAATCAGTTTGAACACACAGACTTGTTCTGTACTCATCACTCTCTGCATTTATGTTACTTTTCTGTACAGCTAAGAAATGTGTTGGCACGCTTAACATCTTTCCCAGATGGTATCGGTCTTCCTCCAGAGGGTGTATTTTCTCTGTTTCTTGTTAAGATTTTTTTCCTTACTATTAGTATTATCTATTTATTGATTTATTTTTATTAAGCAGGTTAAAAGCTCCTTAGCATCCCTAGAGTTTGGGTTCTCTCTCTGTGGCCAGGGATTTTACTGTGGTTACCAAAATATTCTTCTTTTACATTGTCTTCTGCACTTACTACTTACAGATAGACTATGCAGATCAGAAAAAAAAAAAAAAAAGTTTCTTTCTGTATACTCTGGAGAAATATATTAGGATGGTGTGCAAAGCAATTGCTTCTACCACTTGAGCTGAAGGATCTCAAGACCCAAAGGAATGGGATTCTTTCAGTGTAACAGTTCCTTTGAAATCATCCTTATAACAATATGAAACAAAAATAAATAAATAAAATAAAAACTGCTTATCTGAATGCAGACACTGTTTCTCCAAATACAGACAGAAACAGTATGTAAACTTTATAGAAACAGGTAGCCAGAAACGAAAGGAAGATAAGGATTATATCCTCTTATTACATAAATTAATGCAAATAACTTCCAATTACTTAAATTAACAGGTTATTTTCACTGTGATCCAGGTGTCAGGGAATGTTCTTTGGTTGCATTAATGGAAAAGGCTGGCTTTGGGGCCTTATAGGCCTCTGATAGGCCTGATTTATCATTTGATATTTATTCAGATCTGATCCTGTCCTCAAATGGTTCCTTGGACATTCATTTGATCAGGACAGGACCCTGCATTCCTGCTACCGGGTGACTGTTCCCTCCAGACAATATCCCTTAGGTGGGACAGTAACAAACCAAGCTAGCTACTTCTCCATTGCTTGGTTAAGCTCCATGTTGGGAGGCAGGACAACATAATTCTTAAATTCCATTTGAATCTATAATTTTCTAATCTCACTTTATACAATCCCATAACTAGGACTAATGGATTTTGGGGGAATTGGTACGTATTCTGCCTTTGAGAGATGTTGTGACAGAGTTGTTGTTCCATATCTTAGCTGTGTAAAATTAGCAGCAATTCTAAAGTTGCCTTCAAATGTTTCGCATTCTTGCGCATTCTAAGAGCAAAAGTTTCATGAAGTTCTTTGTTCTATTATTTTGTTTATATATTTTGCTTATATTTTAACTCGCGTTATGCATTTCAGTTGGTTTTCTGGTGCAGTAAAGCACTATTATGAAGTTTACAGGAGTTAGGGAATTAGGCTTTTTTTTTCTTTTTTTTTTTTTTTTTCTGATGGCTTTCCCCAAATGAATCAGATGGTTGAAATTCCAATCATCCAGGTGAAAAGCAAATTAAAAAAAAAAAAAAATCTCTGCCTATTAATACCAATGTAAAGTGGCTAACAAAGAGCTGAATTGTTTTACACTGGTCCTTTGTACTGCCACCCTGACACACAAAAAAATTACGTTTGAGCCAGAAAATCTAACTTGCAGTGAAGCTGAAATTTATTTTTAGATGAGCACATTGCTGAGATGGCAGTATTAAGAGAAGGTTGATCAGCTCCGAGTCAAAACTAAACAGGAAGTTGAGATGTCTCCTATTCATCTTTGGGCAGGGCTGTTAACCCACGACAATTTCTTTGTTGGCACTCTGTTGGCATGGATTTCCTTAATTTAAAGAGTTCTACAGCACACTTCATAAAATTAATGTTGAGGAATAATCTTTAATTAATGGCACATTTTTTTTCCCTTTAAAATTAGAAACACTTGTCAAACAATAACTCAGTGTCATAATTGTAAATGTGGATGTTCTACAGATATTGTCATCTCAACAGAAATAATGGCAAAGCCCAAAGCCCATTAAAATCAATAAGCTCAGAATTGAATTATTCAAATTTTAGACTAAAGATTTTCTATGTAGCTTTTCTGAATATATGACCTTCTTGTTTCTTAATGTGATCCTGTGTTTGTGTAACTTGGCATTTTATTTTCTCTTTGCAAGGGTTAAAGTATTAATCTCTATCAAAGTGTAGCAGGACACAAAACAAGCTGACTGGAAAGTTTCCAACGTCTGTTGTAATCTGTGTAATGCATTTTTGAGTGGCAACAAAAGTCATAATCTATTTCCACCCCTAACCTTTGAAATCCATACTTAGTTCATTGATCAATCACTGAGAAAATTTGGTATTTGGTACAGTGAATGCCTTGGTCACAGAATATCACTAGCCAGAGCCAAACCTCTCTTTTGAATATGATGGATAGTTTGTTATTTAATTGGAGGGAATATTGAAAATCACTTTCAGTAAATATTTCTTCAAAAACTCATGCAGTTTGGTTCCCATTTCTAGTCTCTTTTCCTTTTGTCATTATCATTGTAATAGAAATATTATTTTCAATAATACCTGTACAAAGAACTTACCAAGTTGACATGACCATGTGCAGAACTAGTTTTTTGGCATTTCCACATACTTTTTGCTTTGCTTGGTCATCTACCAGTCCAAGAACATACAAGATGCCATGTGATGCAACTGACCAGTTGCAACTAAACTGTACAGCTTGAATACTGAATTTTAAATACTCTACAAAATAATTGAGAGAGATGATAATGAATACACTCAGGAAATCATTATCTTCTTGCCAGGATTCTAAAAGCAGAAAATTAGGATCGAGTAAATTAGGGTAAAATTTGTAGGCTAAATTATCCATTTTGTATTTTTTGTTCAGCTGCATTATTTTCCTTTTTCTAATCAGGAAAATAGAGAAGAAAAAGCTCTCTCATTGAGATCATGCAAGTTACAGTGTTACTGAAAATCTATGTTATTTGCAGCGGAGTCAATTTTAAAGGACACAATACGAGCACTGTGTACGTTGGTGACATTAACTAAGACTTTCATACGTTTTGGGGCATAGGAAGTACTCCATGTTGCTGCACCCACTCAGAAGTGCTGAAGTTTTTAAGTTGTGATTGGGAAGGGGCTGAACTGGGCATTGTGCTTTATTACAGAACACCAAGAAAGGGGTTCAACTCGTAGGCTGTTAACATGACAAAATACGAAACTTCCCACTTAATATTAGGGGGAGAAGTATATGCATGTGAATCATATAATTATAAAAAGCATGGTATTTTAAAATTCCTTACAGAAAAGGGTGAGGAATCTGAACCTGTGATTATCCTCTAGCACCTCATGTGGGATGTAGAGTAGGTGGTGGTGCCTGTAGTGCTTCACCACCCACCTAGCCTCTGCGTTTCTTACCGTGTGCTTGCAGCACCTCTGCCTGTTGGGGCATGGCTGGAGATTTTTGGCATGTTCAGGAGTACAGGCTTACCCAGCTGGCAGGAATGGATAGGAAAAGCTCAAGCTTTCTCCAGTGCTGCACTCTGGATATGTGTGAGTACCCAAGCGGTATGGAGGTGAGATGGGTTTGGGCTCACGCATGAAACACAGCCTCACAGACTCTCTCCAGGAGGGGTGATCTCATCTGTGAAGCAACGTGAAAACTCTCTCAAATGACATTAGACCCTGGAACCTGATCAAGTCATGACAGGTTAATTAAATGAGCAACTGCCCACTGTGTCTCAGCTCATTCGGGATATTGCACTCACCGTGACAGACATGAAGAAGTATCTCTTGTTTTATACTACAGCTGCATTTTAGGATCACACAAAATCCCTTCTGCCTAAACTGATCAGGTTCAGAGTCAGCCTCCTGCCACTGATTCTCAGATCTCCTCTGCTATTGCATCATCTATCACAGGGTACCAGTGAACCACACTGACCTGTGAGGATAATGGAGCAAGAGGGGGGCATTTGTAGGTTAATATGTCAACTGTGCTGGGTAACAGATGGTGGCAATGATCTGGTCCAGGAGGCGACGTTACAGTTGGTAGGGTAACAGCACTGTAAAGGTGAGTTACAGAGAAGCAGCACAGATAAGCTTGGGGCGGGGAGGAGGGAGAGAAAATAAACAAGAAATACTTGTTAAATGTACAGGAAAAAGTCTTCAAACAGATCAAGGGGAAGACAAGAGAACAACAAAAAGAATTTAAGATTCTAAAGACGAAGAGCTACATAAAAATAATTGTTTCATTCTGCAGCTTAGGGCAGTACTATAACTCTTTATTAGGCAATTATTTTCTGTCATTTTGAAGACTTTATTTCTTCCAACAACATAAAGATACTACCTGAATTCTTTACAGCCACATTCCCTCCACCCCTATAATAGTAGTATTCACCTACTCTGTAATTCTTTTCTCTTGTCAAGTGCTGGGCTTTTTATATTATCACAGCTACCTGTCAATACCTGCATAGCAAAACTGATAATAAAAGTAACATTTTTATATAGTGACATGTTCTACCTCAGTGCCACGTGGGCTAGATTCTGATAACCTTATTTATAATGAACAGTGTCTTCCTCTGAGTGGGTAGATTCCCTTATGGGATAAAGTGCTATCAGTATCTGTCCCTTAAGTTTTAAATTAAAGGATCACGCTTTATCAGTCAGTGAAATACCACCACCTTTGGGATGGATGTGACAACAGTTTAACAGTACATAACACTGCTACCTAACAATTTAAGACAGAAAATGAAGAACACCACAGCCGGTTGAAGAGCAGGGGAAATTGAACTGGGTAGGCAGCATTAACAGGATTGGGCATTGCCAAGACAACACAGTTGCAGCTTGCATCCGTACAAAAAGTGGCTTGTGAGGATGAATAGTAAAAGGTTGCTACAAACCTTTTATATGAACCTGGTTTCATATTTTGTTGGAAAGGGCAATGCTTCCACGAGTACTGTACCAGCTAGCATGGTATATAGGACAGCCACACAGGACAGAAATATAGGAAGGTGATGCCGCCCTAGTGCTGTTCCCTGCAGTGCAGCTTACGTCCTATCCAAATGCCAGCTGGCTTTTGGCAGTTTGCTCCAAACTGAAGCTGAGAGGTTAGTTTCTGTGGCCAAGAGCAACAATGTGCTCTGTCTCCCTGCATCAGGTCTTTTAGTCAGCGTTTCAGTGCTTTCCTGCCCTGCTAGCTGCTGGTACTCAGGCATCTGTGCAAAACTGTAGTCCTGAACCTCGGTCAGGAGGTAAAAGCATGAGCATCCTGCTGCTGTCTGGGTCACATTGCCCCGGTGTCTCTGGATGTGTCAGCAGCTACAAGTGATGTTATAGCCCCAGTCTGTGGCTGGATGTGCCAATTTAGCCATAAGACTTGGCCCCTTTCAGGGGTAATTAAATAAGTGAGCTTTCAGGTTATGGCAAGCTGTTCTGCCTTTCCTCTCTTAAGGAACAGCACCTTTCTTCTGTCCTTCCTCAGGTTTTTTCTTTTTGTTCTCCTTTGAAGTTCCCCAGTAATTCACTTTTCCTTTCCCCCTGTTTCTGCGTAAAGAATCCTTTTGCAAAAAAATGACAGGTAAAATATTGTCTATTTTATTGTTTTTATATTTATGTCTTCTCCTTGATTTTTTTTTTTATTTTTTATTTTTTACTCACTAGCTTTCCAGTGGAATATGGTTTCATATTGGTTGGTTGTTAGATTAGAAAAAGACTATAAAGTAAGTAAAGTGAGGTCACAACTATACTGTACATATCTCTGCTTTTTTTTTTTTTTTTTTTTTTTGAGTGAAGTCTTTGGTAGCCATAAATTACTTTTGTGTTTTATCTTTCTATGATTTATCAGAACTATTAAATGTGATTATTTAGCTAAGGAAAACCAAACCAAACAAACTGACAAATTCTTCCATTGTTTCTAAGAGTCTCTATGGTGAACTTTGCACTGGAAAATATTAAAATCATTGGGATTTCAATTGTGACTGGGAAGTACATTCCCTTTGGCATTATTAGCCATTGAAGAAGCTGTCTGCTAAGCTGTGTACTGAGTGGTGCATGTCGGCTGAAGGATGAAGGTAGGCAGAGTGAGGGCAAGGAAATATCAAGTGTGTAGATGGAGTCAAAGAGACTGTGAAAGCAAGATGAGGAAAAGGTTACTGATGGAGTAGGGTTTGAACAGTGAGGGGTAGAATTGGACTGTAGAGCTGCAAGATGGATTAGGAGAGATCAAAGGCATCAGAGCAGAGGGAGGAAAGAAAAAGGAAGGAGAAAATAGTGAAGAAGTTGAGAGACAGAATGATAAGGTCGAAAAAGAACAGGAAAAGGAAAAGAGGAGAGGGAAAGAAGTAAGATATTAAGGCAAAGTTTTAAAAAATCCCTGAAGTACCATACAGACTGTCAGCCCAAAACCCAGACTGGCACCGTAAGGGTTTGTCTTTTGGTTGATATAAAGTTCTCTTGGTTTACCCCAGTTTTCCATAGGATCAGGACATTAACCTGGGAAGGAAATAAATAAGGCAACAAATGGCATGGAATATAAAATAATATAGCAGAAGAAAAGGTGACAAAAATAAAAAAAAAAAAGCATAAAATGAAGAGGAACATCCTGAAGACTACTTTGTCCAATGGGACAGTGGAAATGCAGATTTCTACTAGGTTGGCAATTTACTGATCCATTTTAGAACACTTGTGTGGCTGGGCTCCTTGCGGTAATTAATTCCTGCATACTCCCCTGTTTGTAGTAAACCATCTTAAATTGGAGTTCTGTTAACTTTAGCTGGCAGGTCGTGGCTGGTGGCAATAAAGTATGATTAGAAGTCCTTAATTAGACTCCCTAAAATATCGTGCCTGGATATTCATTGATTATACTATGGTTTGAAATATCTGCTTTTAGAGTTTCCTTTTCCAGGATGTAAAATGTACTGACTATTGCAGAAATACTGTTTGCATAAATTACATGAAATATGTAAATCCAGTGAAACTTTTACGTGGAGAAAACCACCAGTATCTGTTTTTGTTATATGGGAGATGGTATGTTAATGTCAGTATGAAAAAGGTTTAAAGAGAGATAAAAGCATTGTTCTTCCTTTCAGAAGGGTTTAGTTTGCAATTCATTTTCCCTTATGTTTTTTGTTACACCTTATCTGTAATTTAGATTTGTTGTCAGTTTTATTATAGGGAATACTATATTGGCCATGGATTTTATTTTTCCACTTCCTTTTTGTTATTTACCTTTCCAACTTGAGAAGTGCCATTTCCAGATGTATGTTTAACCTTATCTAATACCCCAGGCATACTTTTCAAGAACGTGAGTAAAAGACAAAACTAACAGTATACATTTGAATTAATAGTTAGAAAAATGAGACTTCATTCAAAAGTTGTCTCCCAGATTCTTTCCTAGAAAGTTATGATTTCAAATATGTATTGCTTAGTGTATTCATGACATACCTAAAAGTAAGTGCCATTTACCTAGTACATTAATTTAATTGAAATAACAGTGATCAGTTCAAACACCTGATGTAGTGTAGGACTGCACCGATCAAGGCATATGCTTAATTTAAATACGTGACTCAGGGCTATTGTAGGCAGTAGGGCTGAACATTAAAACATTTATTTAAGATTAAAGATGGAAATATCTTTTAGGGCCGAACACATTCCTTAATAAATGTACTAATATCCTGATGTTATTGGTTATATCCCTCTACCTTTACACGTTTGTAATGCTCTTTTTTTTTTTTTTTTTTTTTTTGCCAATGTAAATCTGACAAGCTCTCCATCTTGTCCTGATCCAGTAAATTCCACTGATTACATCCAGAGTTATGACGGTATAGTATAGATACAGTCACATGCTGCTGTAGGTTAATGTTAATATGTGTAATATAAAGCTTCAGGACAAGGAGAAACTGGTAACAGTGAGAACATACATTCAATTTGCAGGTTTGATTCTTGTTGCTTTGGTCCTTGGCATTCTTTGTGCCATGTGCAAAGTTAAATGACAGCAGTATCATATAATACAAATCATACCCATCTCAGCTTTGCTGTATTTATTTTTATTTTACACTTGCACCATGATTATCATTGTAAAAATCAAAATCTCCAGTGATGAGCATACGAAGGCAGATCCAGCACCTTTCATTGGCAGGACCAGAAAGGGGAAGCTCACAAGACTTGGCTGAGGGAAGATGCGTGCTTCTGGTGTCACCGAAAACCTCCCTGTACCTGTGCTCCCGAGCAGCCTGTGTGCAGTCTGTGTACCCTCGGGGGGCCTTTGAAAGACCGCTGTGTCACTTCCATCACCGCTCTGCCAGGAGTGATGTGCCAGAAAACCTCAGTGTCAAATTCTGCCTGTCTGAACTACCCAGAGTATCAGCCTGAATAACTAAAATAGGCTATCATTGTGGGAAGCACAATTTCATATTACAACTATTTGTTTTCTAGGGGAGGGAGAATACCGAAGCAAACCAACTTGATTTATATGTTAGTTTTTAAGTTCAGTGCACATAAAATACTTAGTCCTCAAAAGTGTTGAGAGCCCACAGCTCCCGTTGAATCCGTATTTGCTTCCAGCCTACAGAAAATTAGAGAAGGCTGTTTGAGAGAGCTGAGGAAGCTGGCACTCAGCATAAGTGATAGGGATTGGCTTGGCGAGTAAATACCATCATCTTCCCAAATTGCTTCTGATCCAGTTCTCATAATGACAGCTAAGCTTCCAAATCAAGTCAGAGTCAGCAATGCAAACGAGTTGGAGCTCTTCCTCTTCACGCCATAAGTGCTTTTCTGCCCTCCTCTGCAGTCCTCCGATGCCCTCATCACAGCGTCTCTCTCTGTGTGCTTCCAGCCCCTTGCTGCCCCGGCATGGCCACCAGGCCCCGGGCAGGCCGCCAGGCCCCTGCTTTGGCGATCCAGGTGCTGAGGAAGGAGCGCAGCTTTGCAGCCCCCCCAGCAGGCCAGCCGGGTCCCACTGCTCTCCCCATTGTGCACTTTTGTAATTTGGAGAGAAGTTTTAATCCCAAAGCAGCTGGGGAAGCAGCCTGCGAACATGTGCAGGCCTTAGCTCTGTTGGGTTCTTCCAGTGGTAGCAGGAGGTACTGGGATGCTGAACCTGCTGCTCCTGGCTGCAACCGCAGGAACCACACTCTCCTGGCCTCTGCTGCGGGTCCTTCCCTGCCAGCTTGCCCTCCCCAGACCATTTCTTTCCTTTTTTTTTGCCTTTCTTTCAAGCCTGCATATGCTAAAGAAGGGCAAAGAGGAATTATCACCACGCAGGTCACAATGAAAAAGAACCCAACACCCAAACTGATATGTTTTCACTGTTTTAAGTGGTTTAATGTTTTTGGAAGCTTGATTTTGACTTCTTGAGGTTGGCAGTTGCCAAAACGAAGCACTGAGCAATTCTCTCAAGTCTTAGGAAATTCATGGAGTATTTTAACGAACAGTCAGGGTCATAGTCTGACTGCTCTGTACCAGTCAAATGTTGTTGCTTGAAAAGCCCACAGTAATATTTAGGGAAAAATCTCTGTCCTGGATGCAGCCATGTTTGGTGATGATGAAGGTGGTGGTGAGCCTGACCATCAGGTAAACACTTCAGCTGTTTAATGGGGTTAAGTAAGGACTGAGGCCACTTAAATCCCATCCTCCCAATTAAGCCCGGTATGGAAGTGGCCTTTATTTGTTTTGTTGGAAGATTTTATTGGAAACTCTTAACCCATTTAAAAATATGTAGAAGCCTAATAAAGTACCCCTTAAATCATGTTTTCTGTACTGATTGCTCTTCTCGTTTCCTCTGTGAATACCAGTGTATATCAGTAAGGTCACCATATATATGAGCTTTTTCTGCCCTCGTCTAACAGAGCTTTAACTCACATGCTCAGTTGCATGGATTTTGAATTCTGTTTAAAGCAGCCTGCTTGCAACTTGTATTTACTAACTGTGGAAAGAAATCCTTTCCATGAATATCTCCCCATGTAACTCAGAGTAGGATACAGCCTAGTCTCTTGCTAAGAAAAACAAAAGCAATACAAGTTTTAAATGAGTAGATGATAGATTCTATTTCTATGTTTTTTATTAAAAATGTTCCTCTGGACTGAAGGGCAGGAGAGTATTCATGAAGTCACCTTAGCTTAGCAAGCAATAGTAGTACAAATACTTTTAGCTGTAATTATGAATTTTGCTGGCACATCACTAAATTAGCCAAGTGACAAAATTAGCTGGTTGTTTGGCTAAAGACCAAAAAGAATTAATCTGAACCACTGATGTTACTATCCCTGGGCAGTGCAAGGCTTTTAATAAACCACAGAATCAGGAAGGGTAAAACAGGAAAATGTAGCTCGCCGCAAGCAGTGTTTGGTAGGCGTATATCACTTACAAACCATTTAGCAGATGGGTAAAAGAAATGCAAGCCATGAGGATAAGTAAACAAACATGGTCCCGCTTCCACCAAAATAAACCAATGTGAATTTTGTGGACCCCAGAAGACAAAGTCTCGTAAGAAGTAAATAGAAGACAATAAATCTTTACAGATCAGTAATTTTGTGAAGAAGGACATCAGTTCTTTTATAAGATAGTGTTAACTTTTCATCTAAATAGAAATTCTCAGTAGAGTACAGCTTTCTGAACATGTTGAAACCAAAGCAGATCATTCTGTGCATCAATATCTATATATCATATTTGAAGATAGCCCTATAAAACCTTATGAATACAAAAATAAAATAATAAAAAAAAATAAAAAACAACCAATTTAATTGGTATAGCTATAGGTATAATTCTTATCTTAGATGATGGTTGATGCCTTCCACCAGTACAGGAAGTTTGTCATGCAAAGGCCCCTTAGAGCTTTAATTGTTAAAACTAAGAGACTATAAACCTGCACAGTTTCCTTGAGGAGGCTTTGAAAGCTTATACATCAAACAGTTGTGCCATTGGCAGCTTTCAGCACAACAATATCACTGCAGCAAACTGCTGAACTGAGAAAATCAAATAATACAAAACTTCAGTTAAATTAAAATTACTTGCATTTAGGAATTGAGAGAGAAGTAGAATTAATAGTAAAATGCTTTGTGTAGAGTGTCAGTAGGAGAGGGGATGGAATGGCAGAAGATAAAACAGCAGGAAGTTTCTGTGAAAGGAGATGGAAATAGTGATAATTAACATTAAATGTTAATTTTATTTTGGTCCAGACATAAAACTAGGAAAATCATTTATCTTGTAGTGGTGCTTCTCTTCCTCTCAGCACATCGTGACCAGTCCTTTAGAAAGATTGGAGCAGAAGTAGTGGGATGCCATCTTCTGTGGGATGCCATCAGTGGCACCATTAACATGGCAACAGCTTAGAGCTTCTGGCATCTGGCCAGATGCTATGGGTGTGTGCATTTGGAAGTGAAGGAAGAACACTAGAAATCATGGTGAATATTTAAACAAAATAAATGTTTCTGGCAAAAATAATAGAAATGGGCATTTAAATCAGCAGAGAGATATTTTTTCCACTCTGCTGATTTTGCAGGTGCTAGGGCTGGGCTCTTGGTGTGATTTTGCACTGCCCCAGAGCTGCTTGCTGTACTCAAGTTCCCCCTCTCACACATTCAGGAGTGTGAACCGGAGACACGTGTGCCACGGCGTCTGTAAGCCTATACCATTGTAGGAGTGGCTATATGTATATATTGCCTATGTACATGTATATCACAGAATCACAGAATTTCTAGGTTGGAAGAGACCTCAAGGGCATCGAGTCCAACCTCTGACCTAACACTATCAGTCCCCACTAAACCATATCCCTAAGCTCTACATCTAAACGTCTTTTAAAGACTTCCAGGGATGGTGACTCCACCACTTCCCTGGACAGCCTGTTCCAATGTCTAACCCTTTCAGTATAGAAGTTCTTCCTAACATCCAACCTAATGTACATGTACATATATATGTACATATATATATGTATATATATATATATGTATATATACATATATATATGTATATATGTATACATATATATGTATATATATGTATACATATATACATATATATATATGTATACATCCAACATGTACATGTACATATATATGTATACATATACATATATATGTATATGCTGTGATATGCCTATGGCCTGTAGGAAAGGCTTTGTTGCTCACTCCAGCCACTTCATGAGCACATCCAAATTGTAAGCAACCAAACTCAAAATATTAACTGTTTACAAACCCACAAAACCCAAGTCCCAACAGCAACAGTCAATAATTTCTATTGCACTTACTATTTGCATCCTAAGGCTGTTATAAATGTCATACAAAATAGTTCTATTCCATGAAAGACTAAGAATGTATGTTACATACAAGTCTCAAAATACTGTTGTAAGAGCCAGGTTGGAGACTTGTACTGGGCAGAATTAAAGCACCAATGACT
Organism: Anas platyrhynchos; assembly: GCF_047663525.1. Lineage (NCBI taxonomy): Eukaryota > Metazoa > Chordata > Aves > Anseriformes > Anatidae > Anas > Anas platyrhynchos. The sequence continues at coordinate 42,374,683 of NC_092590.1, read as the reverse complement.
GCTTTTGGAATTTCCACAGAGATCTAGAATTGGTAAAATGTTTTTAAACCTACCTTAAACTAGAGGAAATGTGCTTGCTTGATGAATGAAAAACAAGATTTTGTTTACCTTTATTGGAGATTTTTTTTTGTTTGAATACAAAAAAGTTCATTCAAATGTCTGAGCAGATTTCAAGTTCTGGAACTAACTATGGACCAGGAGATTAAAGAACCAGGATACTGAATAGCAAAATGCAAGGTAGATCAAAAAAAATGAGATACTAGAGAAGCACGACATGAAAACTTCCAGAGAAACTATCCGTCTTCTTCTCACCTTCAGGAGGTTATGACTAATTACTACAGTGAGGGGAACATGCCTAATGCAGAACTGTATTTAAAAAAAAAAAAATCTTGAAACATTTCTTGATGCTTTAAAAGGACACGTAAAACATTTCTAAAGAGCTTCAAGGACATGGTTTAGGGGGTAATACTGGTGGTAGGGGGACTAGATGATCTTGGAGGTCTTCTCTAACCATAATGATTCTATAGTTATATGATTCTATTATTTTTTATTTTTATTTTATAGTAATCTGTTTTGGTTAGTGGCAGCTTTTTCTGTTTTATATGTCTTTGTGGAAGGTAGTTATGGCTCTTAGTGGAAGTCACCATCCTATGTGGTTACAGTTCTTAGAGAATGGGAAAAAACAGAGCCACAGGGGATGCCATGGGGTCATCCAACCTAGAGAGGCAGACTACTGGAAGATGCTTTTGTTTTTAAAATCTTCAGATTCAGAGAGGTTCCAAAATGTCCTTGAAATAATGTCCCCTGGAGTCTATTCCAGTGTCTAAAGACTCCTTTCTAAAGGGATGTTTCTGTAGCATCTAGCTGAGATACCGCTCTGCAGTTCAGAATCATTGTGTTTGATGTTTCAGGACAGCAGATCTCTCCTGCGTAATAGATGAGCACAACATTACATCACCATCCTTCCTGAAACCTTCTTTTAAATACCTGTAGACTATTATTCTGTAGATGGAGTAAATACAGGTTGTTGTTGTTATTATTATTACTATTAGGTTGTGGTTTTGTTTCTGACTGTTTTTCCAGGTTCCAATATTTTGTTTGTTCTGCTCTGGATTCTTTCTATGAGTCCGTTCTGTATCATACAAAAGGGAGATGAAAATGTTAAACCATTTTTTTTTCACCTGTAAAATATGCAACGTTATTATTTTTAAGCTGAAGTTAGATTTCACTTAGAATATTGAAATGATGACACAATTTTAGAAGAAGGGTTAACATGCAATCGAAATAGAAGATTTCATCAAGATAGGGTAATTTTTTTGTCTGGGGGTTGGGTGGGTGATACTTTAGGATAACAGAGATTACACATTTCTAAAATTCTGACAGCCTAATACAAGATTAATTATTTGAACACCTTTTATTTAAATATTTCATAGGAAAAAAAAAAAGAAAGAAAAAAGCAAGGTTAAGAAAGAACAAACTATTTCAAACAGCACAATGAGATAACCTTGTATGAAACTCATTGTGGCACAGATGGCAAGTATAGATCCTATACAACAATAATAATTGCTACTGCCTTGACTTCTCCCTAAGGTTAAAAAAAATATATATCATTAATAACTACCATTGTCCTAAGTCATTGTCCTAAAGCATGTGAGCTTTAACTTCCAAAGAACACTATTAATAAACAAACACAGATAAATAACATGGTACAATCAATGAAATTCAGGCAGGATTGATTCTTACAACCTGCTCATTAAAGACAGAAAATCTGTCTGTAAAGAGATCTTTTTTATTGAAGACAATGACAAGACGTATGTGGCCTGGTCTTAGCCATAAAACACAAGCACTCCATGCTGTCCTGAGTTAATCAAAGTTCAGCGAGAAGCAGAACTGACATATGGAAATCTGCAGCCTGCCATCTCGACATTAGAAAAACGAGTCTCCTTGTTGGGATGAGTCATTTGACTAGCACTGCAGAAGTTATATGTTTTCTTATCTTCCAGGAGAACATTCCCCTCATGTTTTCCATCTTGATTCATGATTCACTCATGATCATTTGATGATCCTAAAAGAACAATGACCTTCTTCTTGAAAGCATACAGGCAGTACTGGAAGTGCACACAGGCAGCATGAGAGGAATACCAACTAGGTTAGAAACATAAACAGGAAATTCAATAAGACTTGATTTTGTAACACAGGAGTCAAGGGGCAGCTTTGTCACTGCCTGGAATAATTGAGTCTTAAGTGAACTCAACAACAAAAAAGAAAAGAATGGAAAAAAAAAAAAAGAAAGAAAGAAAAAAGGATACACTACATAATTTCCATAATTTCAGTAGATGGTTTGGTGCTGGTTTTCTAAGCAAGACTCTCCTGTCCTTTATAATTGTTCCTTGTAGTCAATATGTTTTCAAATTATTTATTTAGGATAAATGAGATTATCTTTAAAATTTTTGCCTGTGGAGTAACACTATTTTTTAACCAAAATTACAAATTTTACCAAAATTACAGATAATGAACCACATTATTTCAGAGCAAATAGGCAGGAAATAGATAGTTATAGGAAGAAAGAAAAAAAGTTCTTTTTTGAATCTCAGAGATGGGCTGTTTTTTATAGCGACTGTAATGCGAATGAAAGTAAAAGTCACTGAATTTCTAAGTCTGAAAAGCAGATGGTGAACCCTCAAATCATTATGAAAACTGACCTTCAGGTTTTCATGGTTTCCCAGGATTTTCTTCAGTTTGTATTTGGTGAAATGGAGGCTTGTCTGGAGTGAACAGTGGTAATGAGCACATTCCTTTTGTGTGATTTTAATAATTCATATTTCAAAACAATGAAGAAAAGAGTGTCTTACTAAACAAAAATTAGCTACATTTTGAAAATTACATATTCCCATCAGAAACTGGGACACAGCATACACATTTTGAACATACCTCAGGTTGCAGATCATGAAAACAAAGCAAAACAAATGCACCTTTGTGTTTCTTAGTACTTCCTGGTAAGGTAAGGCACAGGGACAAACACTTGTTTGAGGGATGCACTGAAATGCAGGGGAATTGCACATCAGGCCCACATGCACTGTCCACTGCAGAGAAGGGTTCTGCAGTACAGCGATTTGTGCAGTTGAGGAAGAATAAAGCTTTGATGTGAGAGATGACCATCTTCTCAAAATGGCAATTTGCTCCTTCCCTTGCAGTATTTAGCACACTGGGGAACATGCAAAGATTTGGGAGAGTTTTAACTGTGCGGTCCAGATACTCAAGCGTGCGCTGAGAATCTGTGTGATTTTCATTTGTGTTCAGAAATGAGATGGTGCCTTTTTCTAGTCTACTGTGGATAAATTCAGTGATCTCCTAGATGTTAATAGAAGTCATGCAAGATCAGCACAGACCAACACAGAAATCATCCCATAGCAATGTTTAAATTAGTAAAGAAAAATCTGGTCACTCCATGTAACACTCTGTCCCGTTTGCCCCCTTGTTTTTAATTCCTATTAATACAAATTATTTGAGCATTACTATATGGTCTGTAATTACCTTTCATCTTTCTCCTTTTTATTTGCGTATTGTCAAACTCCATTACAACAGCTGTATGAAAGTTGGAAATGGTTTACTAGTGAGTTCCAAGTGCATGTCTTTGTGGCAGTGTAAACTGAAAGATCACAAGTCATCTATTCACTTGATGTGTGTCCTATTAATTGCACTTGTAATGTGTAAAACGCACTGAAGTTATCAGACAAACTGTGCTAAGTTCTGGTAGAACATCAGATGTGGCTGAATTATGGTCACAACGCATGACAACGTAAGAAAATGGTTTTGACAGATTATAAAAAGCTTTTGATATGGATCCAGCTCCCTCTTCCTTTAATTGGCAGTGACATGCTCACCTCCACTGCTCCTTCTGCTGGCCCCTTTGCTTCAGAGAGCAGGGAAACCTGGCAAGTCCCTGTGCGTTCATGGGATGCACTCCTCCCAGACATGAATGTAGGTTTCTGGTTTGCTTCTTGCATTTGCATCTCTTAATTCCTTCAGAAGGTGTGTTTATACAGTATCATTTCTCTAAAGAAACACTGTCAAGATGAAAAATGAAAGGCCTGGCAGTTAGAAAAAAATTAAGACTGTGAGACTCAGATTTAGCTTTATCTTGCATTGTCAAAAATTGATGAATAACAGCTGCAGGAGTGGTATTTGCCTAATCCCGCGAAGTGTAGACTCCTCTGAGTGATAAAATGTGCCCTAAATTCCTGCACTGTAAGGAAATATATTTTCCCATTGTTTTAATTGATCAGAAGACTTAGTGTGTTGTGCGAAAGTCTCATCATTCACTCTCCACTTTTCAACTAAGGTTGTGATTATTTCCTGATACATATGTTGAGCTTATACCACCCCCTACGTCAGTGTTTCCAGCAATAGTTAACAGGCGTTAGGTGTGTCGTCTTTAAACCAGACATCGCAAAACAGAGTGGGGAAACAAAATTTGTTTTAAAGTGACTTGTTCAGCATCAGATTGGAACATTGATGACTTTCTAGGAGGTATACTTTCATAGTTAGCTCTTTGAAGTTAAAATATTCATCCTATATTCATGTTCAATACATGAAATTATTAAGTGAGGGAGAAAAAGAAGAAAAAATACAGTGTCTTACATATGGATGTTATGAAATAGGAGCTTTCAAAATACTTAGCCTTTGTGAGAATTATTACAACTGGAAAAGCTGAGCAACCATTTTAGCTGTAGTAATTCTTACGGAGGGGCAGGAAGGCAAGATGGCAGGACAAACAGAAAGTAAAGTAGTAGTTACAGTAACATTCTTTTGAGGAAATATTTCTCTATAAATTTTTCTCTGTAAATCTTGGCACCGTTTCAAATTTCAAAACTGCTTTTATTTGCTACAAGAAATTGTGTTCAATAAACTGCTTTTCCCCTAAAAATTATTTTTAAGCAGAAATTTTCAAAACAGAATAGCTCAACAGATAGTTAAAAAAATAGTTCAATTGCTGTTTTACTATTGAAGGAAGATACCCATTAATCTCCAAGAATAATTCAGTGTTTACTTTCATCCCGTGTATTTGTTGCATACCATTCAATGTAAAGTAGATGTAAGATGTTAGAAATACAGTAGCATCCCTCCATAAGGGCCAGATTTTATAAAGGGACTTTAATATCATGTGGCTAAAACACAACCCCAGTGGAATTTTGGCACTAAAAGTATTATTATTATTATTATTATTATTATTATTATTATTATTATTGTTGTTGTTATTATTATTATTATTATTATTATTATTATTATTATTATTATTATTATTATTATTATATAGAAGATCCTTTCCACTGGCATCTTCATATCTTCATTCAGTTCAAGATTCACTTTTGCTTGAAGACATACGAAGGTACCTACAGGATCATGGACATGCAACAGTTAAGTAACTGCATTCTGCTGTCCAAAATATTCCCAAGAAGTGCATTTCCAAAACCCCTGTGAAGATATTCTTGAAACAGAATATCATCATCTCATGCATAAATATTTGTGCTGGGAAGACTTTCACGTAAATAAAGCTTGGAACACAATCAGGCAATAAAGAAGAGGTATGTTACTTTTATAGATAAGAAATGTTTCCAGAAACTTGAAATCAAAAAAAAAAAAAAAAAAGTTTTTCAGAGTGTAGATGGGTGGACTGATGGACTGATTATTTCACTGTGGAGGATATTGGTTCCTAAATTAACAAATTTTATGTATTCCTGCAGTACATCAGTTTTTTGTTCTACAGCATGTATTTAGAGTTAGTGTCCCAAACTTACCCTGATGTAAATCAGCATAGATCATTGAGCACAGTGTAGTCCACACTGATTTTATAAACTATCAGTCTGCATTGTGGAGTTATTTCTATTTTCTCTTTTTGAGAAGAGATTGCACTATGATATGGGTCCCAAAAGGTTTGACAGTATCATTTTTGAAACTATTTACATTCCTGACACTGCATAATAAAATTTTTATTCTGTTCTTTTGTGACTTTTTTATTGCTCACTTTTGAAACATCATGTTTTATTATCTTTCAGTCCTGTTATCAATAGTGAGCAATAAGACAACTGTAATGACCTATTTTAATAAGGCTATTACAGGTTTCTATGTTGATTTGACATACATAAGTGTAGTAAAATAGTTTATGAGGAATAAACAGCTGAGTGATATCACATTCGTATCCTGGGAGATAAAGCGATTGTATATGAGAAATAAATAATTGAGCAAGACACAGTTGGGTGATTTCAGTTTCCAAACTCCTAAGAATCAACGATGAGTCTGTTAGACACCTCAGGGCTCTATGCTTGGATTTAGGCACTTTATGGCTTGGTGTCACATGCAAACTTCACATGTACACATGCATTAATATGGATACAGGCATGTAACAGAGAGATTTCTTTTTCTGAATTGTCTAACTCCTCAAGGTTGAAGGGCTTCCAAACTCCCTTGGGCATCAGCTTTCTACTCTGGCATGGACAGGACCATTCAGGAGCTGGTGGGCTTGTATGGTCTGAGAGTAGACGTGTATACTCAGAAGAGACCTGTTTATACAACTGTTTACCTCCCATCCCTGTATTGGTGTTGCGTATACATGGAGTTCTAAGGGCTGGAGAAGGCAATGCATCACACTGTCTCATTTCTCCTCACAAAGGTATGCGGAGTATACTTCAAAGCCTAGCACTGAAGTTGACTCTGCTGTGGTGATTATGTACATTCATCTGCTTAGTAATACACGTCCAGACTTCTTTATGGGCAAATGTGCCTCAGATGCGACTGATCAAATACCACCGAGCCAGCATTTAAGGATGCGTGTTTACCTTTGGGTTCCATTTGTCTGTATTAACAGCTGGCAACATGAACATTTATTGGCTGTTTTCTCTCTTGCTCGCTTGCTCGCTAACATCCTCTCTACTCGGCTATTTGGACATTGATATTTTCCGAGGGATACATTTGTTTTCAAAGCCAAACTACACATGACTAAAATAACCCATTATTTCCCATTAGAACACTCTACTCAGCATTTGCTCTTTTTTTTTTTTTTTTTTTTTTTTTTTTTTTTTTTCAGAAAGAATCACACTTCAGAAAGAATCTCCTTCAGAAAGGAGAAATGTGGTAACATGTCCAATTACCTACCTCAACTGATGGAGACTCTATTGACTATTTTAGGAAAAGCATAAGTATTTATTACCTATTACCCCATGAATTTTCAGAAAACAACATTTTTGTCCTAGATTCAAAGACATCAAAGTATCTCCCTAAATGGATATTCATGTAATTTCAAGTAAATGTCCTCTGTCTCTCCAAATTGTATAAAAATTAATAGGTAAATTTAGAATTTGATTTTTATTTTGCACAATAATTTAATAGGAAACTAATTATATGAATTCTGTTGGCAAAACTATGATGTACATCACACAGGAATTAACTGTGAACAATATTCTGAGCAGAAGGAAGCCAACCACAAATTTTAAAATCATGTGAACAAACTACATGTAGTATAACAGTCAAAGTAGTATGGTAATATAGACATAGAGCTTTCAGTTGTCTCAGAGCAATGTACAAAAGCCATGAAATATATTTCATACTACTGTTTTCACTACTTCTGTCAGACCATATTTTCACTACTGTCATTAAACTCTTAAACTCTTTAATAAAATAACTTTATTTTCATTCACTTACACAGAAAGTGAACATGCTTGGATCATGGAAAAAATCCTAATTAGGACAAGGAAATTTTAAAAATGAACACCAAGACCCATGGTGCTACAATTAATAAACCCCTGTTATCCAACAGGGATGACCTTTCAGCTTTTTACAATGCACTCACTCAATTTGTGTCAACAAAAGGCTTGCTACATGGAGAAGTCACTTGCCAAAGAGTGCAGGTGGTTGCTGTATCTTTATAAGGAAGCGGAAATCAGCCCAAGTGGTTGTTTTAGCAATTTGATGTACAGTTGCTGGTGCATTATAAATCCATGGTGTTAGTATAATGAGCAGTAATTTAAGAGTTAGTCACTAGGTTTGATGACTGAAAGAGACATTGGAGCGTGAGCAGACACTCACCTCTGTTGCTCATTTCTTCCTCTGCTTAGCTAGACAAGATTAACGCAGCCTCTGAAAACCCTGCTGTATGCAGGAACAACCTGAATTTTAGCTCAGACCAAAAGAGATAATAAAATATTTGAAAGGTAGATAGTACTTCCTATACAAAAACCACACAGTTATTTTCAGTGTGTACCTTTCCATTTTATTTTTTTTTTAGTTATCAGTATGTATGTCGGATATCTTTTTGCATCCGATGCTATTTTTCAGGAATAACAAATTATCAGGAACCTTCCAATGATAGAAAAATAGATTATAATAACCATACACTATGCATGGCCTTTTTATAAGCTACCATCAGAAATGTCTATGCATTATGCACTTATTCTCTGAAACTGCAATGCTGTACGTATTCCAGCGATAGCATAGAGGGGAGTCTCCCCAGTATGTTTCAGTTTATTGTTTATTTTGGCATATATTCTAAATAATAGACAGGGCTTGGGGATTTTTTATTTTTATTTATTTTTTTTATATATATTAATGCTATGCTATGTATATACAAAAAGATGTCTTGACTGAAATAAGCGTAAGCTCTTTGACTACTGTATTGACATTTATGCTTGAGGAAGTTCAGGCCTGGGAGCTCTTGCACAGCAAGTTAAAAGGCCAACACCAGCCTCTGACCCAAAAGGGAACATTTCAGTTCAGGCTCAATCAATTGAAAATGCAGGGTAAAATAGGCCTTCAGATGGCACAGGCTGCATTACAAGATACACAAATGCTTTCTATCAAGCTGAACTAATTCAGGTTTAGATTTCAACTGTGTATGTAGAGTAATTATAATTTATTTATGACCTATTAAGCAGATTGTTTCCAATGTGTAAGAAATCCTAATTAGGACCACTGTTTTTAAAAAGGAATCTCGCACTTTCTTTTATTTCCTGTCATCAAAGGCACAAAAGAGAAGGCTTTCGGTTTTGTTTATGTTTGGTTTGGTTTGCTTGTTTTCCATGCTGTCTATTGAATGTCAAGAGGCCATATACTCCTGTTGTAAAGTCGGGTCTTTGAAGTCTCCAAAGAATTTCAGAATTTTAATAAAGGGTTTATTTCTCAGAATACATAGTCCCCTCCTGAAATCCTGATTCCCGAGGGACCTGTAATGCCAAACCATCCGTAAGGGCTGTTATCTTGCAAGCAAATTTACTGAGGGGGAGGGGACTGAGCGTGGGGGAAACAGCATTAAATAATGCTTGGGAGGTTAATGTATGCTCCAGGGCCTCATGAAGAGACAATGCCATGAACAGAAAGTCTTCCAAACTCATTCCCATCCACCCTCCTGGCCTAGTTGCTGCCCCTAAATGGGCCTTGCAGTGGAAGAATAAGAGGCCACAGACTTCTGGGGATGTGATGCCATACAGACCAGGATCTGTGTTAGTAGGCACAGCTGAACATGAGGAAACAGACAAGTAGGTGAAGGACACAGAAAATAATATTTAGAAGCACTGGCTTATAAAGGTCTGTTAATATATTTTATAATTTTAATTATACTGTAATGTAATGTGCAGAGTGGCCCAAAGCAAGCACAGCGCACTGGATGGACAGCCAGGCCTGCGTGATACTGAGGTAGACTTTGCAGCTTTCCCCAGGCTGTTTTGTGTGTTGTACATGTGTGCTTCAACCTGTGCCAGGGGTCTGGGCAGCAGAGTCCAGTCCTGGGACATGTATGTGGTCCTGAACTTCCCCTGACCCTTTGCCTGGTTTGGCCTCAAAGCATCACTTGCTGTGAAAACTTAATTTGGTGTGATTGAGGACAATCAGTTTCTTGCTTGCTCGACTGTGCTTGCTGGATGAATATTTTTTTCTGTTACTTCATCTGAACATCTGTATTGCAGACTTGTAACACAAAGATACCTATGCATATACGTAAACAAAGCATGTTTACCTGTATCCCATGACTTTGCTTTTGCTGCTTCCTGATCATAAAATTACCTTTCTCAGGGGCAGGGGCATTAATGATGGTAAATATACATTCGTACTCTCCCTGAGTGGCTGTGCTCATTCTCTCCTTCCATGAGAGAGAATCAGCAGAGTTTGGTATGCAATACATCTTAGAGCAGTGCCCAAACAACCCTTGTGGAAGCCTCTGTTCTTTCAGATAAATTAGTAAAAGCAATCAGGTGGATACATCCTATAGGAAAATTATTAGGGCAGATGAACACAGCTAGGCTGGGTGACACCACAGCATCGGGAGATGCGCTTGGGCTGATGCACCAGAGAGGAGTGCTGGTCATGCCTGTAGTGGTGAGTCTGAAAGAAAAAGCAGGCTACTGCTGAGACTGAAGGCTTCCTTGTGTCAGGACTGAAGTCTCTCCCCTCTGCACCTGAAAGTATACGTTTTATTTTGCTAGGGAAGCTTTCTTATATATACTCTATTTCAAAAGCAAGGAAACAAAATTGGCTGTATTTGCTTGTACAGCTTTTTTTTTTTTTTTGGAAATGAGAAACTATAAAGCTACTTTTTAGTTATTGAGAGTGCAAACAAATGGATGGTGGGTCAAAGCTCACTCCTTTCATAGTCTTTTATTTCTTCAGTATAGATTTGATTTCTGCATAGATTTGATATTATCTAAACTGCTTTGCTTTAATGCCGTCATGTCGTTCTCTATATGGGTCCTGCCAAAAGAATATTGACTGTTGACTGTTTTCCTCTAAGGCTTTAAGGTATGTTTTCAAAAGTGCCTCTAGGGTTTTTTGTTTCGTCTCATAACTCAAAAGAAATCATGCATGTGCGTTCTCTCTTTCTTCCTCTTTACATTCATCAAAAATGAACAAAGGCTGGTGTGGACAGCGAGTTACAGTCATACATAAACCATACGTCTATCTCAGGTTATTATTGTGAAAACTCCACTTTGTTGCGGCCTCTTTTGTATACCAACATGCTGAAAGTCACCAGGGGCGCAGCAAAGGAGGAGCGGCCCTTTGTTGCCGTGACGGCGTGGTTATCACGGCTGTGTGTGGGGACGGAGGGCTGATAGCACAGAGCTCCAGAAGCTTGGCCACGTACCCGTGTCCTGCCACAACACAGCACTGCCAATCCCTCTCTGTGGATCTGAAAGGTCTCTCTGTAATGGCAAACAGCTTCCACCAACTTCCCGGGGCTCCAGAAATGCTAATCAGCAGTTCTAGTCTGCAGCACATTTATTACACCCTGACGTACTGGAGACAGCCTGTTACAAATAGAACTGCCGAGTGAAAAATGCTGTTCCAGTGTTTTATAATAAAGTGCACCAATTAGATGCATTCATTAGGACAAACTGCTTGTCTTTTCTTATATTAGATCTTTTAAAAGGCACAATGCATTTCATAGCTCATTCTGCTCTGTATTATTATTAATTGAACAGGGCACATTACAAAGTTTTAATCCAATAACTGTAAATACATAATGAATAATATTTCCTTGGAGGCTATCGAGGTTGCAGCAGCTTCCTCCACAGCTTTGCATACTCAGACTAAGATATATTGTCGTAAAGTCCCCTCTTCCCTTGCTGTAGGTTCCCCACAGGTATTGCAGGGACATCATTGGAGCAAAGAATATCGTGTGTGCAGTCAAAGACAAATGTGTCATTTGTTAAAAAGCAAATTAGGAGCCAAAACTAAAATGCAGCCTTTCAACTTGCTCTTGTTGAAAAGGGTCACATGCACCAGTTCTTCATGTTGTCTTGCAGATCCCTGGATGCCAAAAAAAAACCAATGTTTTAATTTTAGCAGCATGAGGATTCCTAACTGCAGTATATTATTTATAAAGGGTAAATGGCAAACACTAAATGAAGACAAAAGGAAACATTCTGTTCCTCTCTGGGGGAGCACAACATTATTATACAAGGTTGTGATTGGGCATAGTAAGATGAATTGAGCTGCTGTTTCTACTGACAAGAACATTACTTCTTAGATTCCTACTTATACGTGAAATAGCTGGCACTCCCCAGTTATACTTAATGTAACGGATATGATCTACATCAAAAAGACTCTAAACTCAAAAATGCAGGTGTGTGTATAAAAGATGACTGGAGGGCACATGGAGAGATTCCTGTTTTTATTGTATACAGTAGTATTCCCATGCAGAGTAAGTGTTTGCAGTAACTTATGCTTGGACAGTACTCAAGGTGCTTAGCAGAGCTAATTAGCTTCAAGAGAAGCAGTACATTAATACAGTCCTACGACCACTAATGTAGTCCTGTAACTTCCGATTCTGAGCTATTTTATGGCCATTCAGCATGAAGGATGGTCACAGAGAGCTACGGGCTCTGTACGTGCCCTTGTAGCCCTGCCTATTAACCTGCTGAAAGTTACAGCAAGATGAGTTGCTTTCAGAAACTCAGATCTTAATTGATAAGATCTGGTTTTGTATGATCTAGGCCTTTGGCACCTCTGAATACTTGGCCCCATACTGTTCTTTTTCACAAAGACCTGATCTTGTGACAATTTAAGACAATAGGAGAGAATTTCAAGAGGAGTTCTACATCTATTCTCTTTTCCCCTGAAAATATCTCAGAGCTGTTTTAAAATTTTTAACAGGGTCAGATCATAGTGAAATGAAGCATTAAGATATATACCGAGTGTTTAAGAAGAAGAAAATGGAAAAACCTCAAAGTATGCTGGTTACAGAAAAGTTGGAAGCCTTGGAACTGGTTTTCAGAACAGGCAGCAAATCTAAAATTTGCTGTTCATTGGTTTTTGTGATATCACCAAATGCATTATGTTACTAAGCACTGCTAGGAGTCTGTGGATATCTAGGATTATTAAAGGTTTCATTCTTTAATTTCCATTGCTTCATCATCTTTCTGTTAACTGGATGGTGATGAGTCTGCAAAATTGCAGTACTGTAGCACGTATCTCGAAGCAGGGAGAGTGAACCTACAGCGCCATACTTTGTGTAAGTCAAGTACTTCTCAACAGTTTTGGAAGCAAAAATTACAGTGATGCGTGCTTTTTTTCTGGCAGAATAAGTTCAAGTATTTATCCCTTTAGATTGAAATGTTTCCAGCCTTTACCTAAGCCAAGAAGGAAAAATCATAAATTTCATGACTGTGAAGGTTTCACTGCTGAGGGCATATTCCATGAAATTGTTTCTGTTGGCATAGCGAGGGCTGGTTAGACCACATAGTAGATTTTGAAAAGAAGTGACTTGATGCTTGAAGATGAAATGTAGACACCTAAATCCATACTGTAATCCTAAAATTGAGTTCAACTATTGCCTAACTCTGGAGGTACCTGACGTCCATAGATGCCCCCCTTATTAATCAGAAGATTCCTCGAGCATGAATAAATGGACTTTTAAGCTTATCTAATTACAAATTTGTCTGTGGAAGACTGAGCAGATCTACAGTAACTGCTACAGGGTGTTTACTTTGTAAAGATGTCATATCCAAAACTGAGCTTCCCTACACATGGAGTGGTAGTAACTATTTTCATGTAAGGACATAAGGAAGAACCAGAACATCGACTGCTGTACGTGTTTCCACACATTCATGCAGGCACACTCTTCAGAAAAGCCGTGATGAAAAATACCCTCAGGGTGTGTGATCACCAGCTTCAAATCAGTTTAATCGAGGAAAGCAAGAGGACCTCTTCCTTCAGCTATGTTTTATAAGAAAAAACTGTGTCATAAAGAGAGAAAGCAAGTCCCCCCTACTTTCAGTAAAGTTTTCCAGAAACATTACTTTCTCAGTAGCCCTGGGTGGACATCTCAGCTCCATAGGGGAGAGCAGGACATGCTACGACCTTTTCCAGGAGCCTTTCCTGTTAGAAGGAAGTTGGTAAGAATACCAATACACCTGATACATAGACAGGCTTCTGTGTTATGTGATATCAAGAGATTAAAAAAAAAAGTGTTTGGGATTGTGGAATTTGGGTTGGGTCTGCTCATAAGAAAACCAAGAGATTTTCTCCTGTTGGGAAAGAGAAACAAGTGCTTATGTTTGGGAGCTTAATAATTCAAGCTGGAACATAGGAAGATCAACTTTGAGCATCTTCTCTAACTTTAAACTAATGAAATGAAATGAAATGCTTGAATGAAAAACTATTAAATAGGCAAAACAAGGACTTAAACCTGACCGCCATAGTTCAGGTAACAATTTATTCATTTCTTCTTAACTAGAAGTAACTTTTGCTCCTCCTTTCTCCAAAGTCATCTTTCACAAGAATTACATGTCTGTGAAACTATTCCAAATTTTGCTTTGTTTTTGTTTCTGTAATACACTGCAAAATGACATTTTAAAATGTTAAAAAGTTTTAAAAGGAAAAAACATCTTATACTGAATGTCAAGTCAGTTCTAATTAAAACACAATATGGTTCAAGTGCCATATACCATTCTGCAAAACTGTGGCTATTTTAAAAATATTAAAGTATTTTAGAACTATTTAAAGTAAAGGTGGAATACAGAAAGTCTTCAGCAGAGAGATCCAGGTATAAGAAATACCAAAGCAATCAGAACATCTCAGGTGGCAATTTCTTTAACACCAACATAAAATATCACTTACAAATAACTAACCATCGTACACTAAACAACTCTCAAATATCACTGCTGTTTGATTTTTGTTTGTTTGTTTGTTCAAAGCCCATGAACTATTGCTGTAATGTGAACTGTACAGCAGGATGTGATTCTAGGTTACTGAAAGCAGCATCTAAAGGCTTCATTTTTTCACCTGTAAAATCTAAAGATTTTTTTTATAAGAGCTGAATCATTTAATAGATGCTTTAAAGTCTCTGGAAAAAAAAAAAAAAAGTTTATTAAAATCCACGTAGCATTTATTTTGTGGTTATCTGTGTGTGAGTTTCAAATTCAGTGTAATAGCTCTTGTCCTTCTGGCTTTCACAGTGAATCGAACACTTAACTCCCTTCAGTAATTTTGGAAATCTTAATTTGTAGTAATTATGGTAAGAGCCACTACTTGATAGAAAGAAAGAATAGTTAGGTAAGTTAAAGAAATGTATCTATATTCCTTTTAAAATAATGAGCACACACAAATAAAAGGGAAATTCTTGCCAGAATTCAACAACCCCCTTTTTCAATTTGCATATTAAATTGTACATCTACCAGTTCTGTTAATTCAGCAAAATAAGAATTTCTTCTATAAGTAATTACATTATTAGTCTACCTTGGCAGTAATGATCCTAAGGTGAAGGTAGCAAGAATCATATTTCTAGCAGTGTCTCCTTTTTAATAATTAGTTGTAAAATTCCATTGTACCTTTTCTCCTCTTGAGAACTTTTCTCTCATCTTCTGCACCAAGCCGTATTTAAACAAAAAGGCAGATTTCTGCTAAAAAGGCAGATTTCTCCAGATTATTTTTCTTAACACTTGTTCAGCATGTCCGAAGCCAGTATTCTCACACATTTTTCAGTTGCAAATTGCTTTATCAGACACTATTTTCATTTTCATTAAACTTTTCCGTACTATTTCATCTGTTCTGTGTAATATGGAAATAGAAATAATGCTCTTATTTACAGAATCACAGAATCATCTAGGTTGGAAGAGACCTCCAAAATCGCCTAGTCCAACCTCTGACCTAACACTAACAAGTTCTTCACAAAAAGCTTTAACCAAGGATAGCAAGGACACTGGGAATGCTACAACAAAACCATGACCAAAGAAACAAGAACAAGGAGCTACCTGTCCCTCTCCCCCTATGGCTCTCACAAAAATAATAGTTCTTCAAAATCTAACAAACATGGTTAACATACTACTTATAGAAGTTTTATCTTGGTTTTGCTTCCAGGTTTCTTTTGGCATTTATCAAATTAAAAATATTGCACTTTGTTAATATTAAAATATTCCCTGCTGTCTCCTTACCGCCCTTGAAAGAAAAAATCTTTTATTTATTTATTTATTTATTTTTATATCAGCCACATTTATCAATTAAAAAAAATCACAGCTATAAATTTACGTGATACATTTTTTAGCAAATCCTAGAAAGATGGAGCCAATATAATCTCTCAAAAGACCATCAGCTGTTGTTTATTGTGTATATTGACCAGAGGCTAGAAAAAGCAGTCCTTCATCATGGATCTTTTGTGTTACAACAGAAATAAAGTGTTCCCTTTGCACTTGCTTTTTTCATCACCTAGAAAGATGCTGCACTCATGTTCAGAAATGAACATGTAGAACCCAGAAAAGAAAAAGAAAAACAAACAAACAAACAAAAAAAAACAATAAACAAAAAATTGTTGAGGCTGCTCCACCGAATACAATGAGATGATGAAAATGAATTCCTTTTCATCCTGATGGTTTGATTTCTTACCACGTTGTCGCATTTTATGAGTCACTCCATGCTATACAAAGAAAAGGCTTGCCGCTATAATTTAGAATGTAAACTCATTTTTTATTTTAAAACAAAACAAAACAGAAACAAAGGTAGAGAGATCAGTGTCAACAGTACGTTATTATTTGTGTCTTCTCACCTGTCATTAATACTATTTATTTATTCTAGGTCATGCAGGCATGAAGCAGTAATTACTTGCTTTTGTTTAGACAAGTCATTCCATTTACAACTACAGCAATTAGAGATTTTTAAAGAGGAAATTTAATTATATAGCTTATAACTTTTCTCTTTTTAGTTCTAGAAATGTCATGCTCTTAGCTGCAGTTTTTACCTAACATGTAGTTTATTCAGTACGTACCAGGATGACATCATTTCTTGTTACCTCATATACAGACTCAAACACTGCTTTGTGCTATCAAGTCTTCTTTCCCCTTTTGAGTTCTTAGAAGTATTGAATTCAGGGAATAATTCCAATTTGATATATTTGAAGTTGTGGTGAGGTTGGAAATGTTTTTTATATATATGCACAAGTATCAATGTCAGACAAAGTAACATAATTTTTATAGTTTCCTATTCTTCTTGCCTTATTTTTTCTTTCCCTAAAGAAATTGAAGTAATATATTATGCTTACACTGTCCTAGGGAATATTAACTTTAAGGGTTGCACAGAAATTTGAGGGGAACAGCAAAGCGGACAGAAAAGTTATAGAATGGAAAATGGGAGATCACTTGTAAAAAGCAAGCCAGTATTAGAGAGAAAACTTAAATGGCTTCCCTGTTCTTCAGTGAGCAGTGTGGTCACACATTTGTCATTCAGTAGTCTAAAATAAACAGAATTGATAAGCAACACTGTGCATTACTAGCAGTACTTGCACAACATTGACTAGCTACGGGAATCATTTAATATAATCAGTCTTTTATTTTTTTTCCACAACACCCATAAGTTAAGTGTTTGCAAATGTTATCTTGGCAGTACCAGAAACAGATTCCCATTGACCTCAATATGTCACCAGAAAGGCTTTCTGGCAATTCTTTTGTTTCCCATATGGCATCTTCGTGTGTCAGAAAGGCAAGTGTTCTCTTATTTCTTCAGACAAGCAAAACACTCTTTTATTGTTACAAAATATTTATTCATGTCACAGTACTTTACAAAGTAGTATTTATTCTGCACCAAATAGCCTAAAGAAACAAACTTTCAGTTTGAAGAACTGTGTTTAGATTGAGAAGCTGAATTAGACAAGATCAACCTTATCCTGTCACATAATGTAGATGTTAATTGCATTTATTCAGTCAGATCATTAAAACATTGGAGAATCCTGCAGTCAGAATCTGCGAATTAGCATGGATGAGTACTACAAAGGAGATAGCAATTATATCAGAGATGTGTATATATATATATATATATATGGATTTTTGTTGTTGTTGTTTTTGTTTGTTTGTTTGTTTGTTTGTTTTGTTTTGTTTTGGTATATGTTTTGGAGTGTGCTTCGGATTCCTGTCGATGTGATCAGTGGTGTGACTCTAGGGAAATGCCAGAAAATGGGTATAAGGATGCTGCAGGTAAAGTCCCCTCTCCCACTTCTGCTCCCAGCTATGGCTAAGACCTGTGCAGCAATTACCTGCTCAGCATTGTCTTGATGATGAAGATCTATATTAATAATATTAATCAAATATGTGATTATATTAGTATTAAGGTAATAATATTACTAATAAAATTAATGTTCTTACACACTAACAGCTGCCACATTTGCTGATAGGGAGTCAATCTTACCACTGACTAATGATGGGTGAATTGTCCCCTGTCATAGACACATGCAGGGACAGGTTTCACAGGTGCCAAAGCATGTTCTGGGTATGACCGGTGCTGCTTGCTGGGCTAAAAGAGTTAAAACTGACACCAGCTTCCTCCTGGTTGGAACAAGTTTGCCAGAAGAATGAGAAGGCAAGAACAGTAGAAAATGTTCAGTTAAGGGAGAATTGTCAATGTGAACAGCATTAAGAAAAGTAAAATCCTGAAACCTTTCATTTGTACTTTTATTTGTACTCTTTGGAAATAGCAAGATCTCATTCTGCCATTTTAGAAACAGACTTCTATTTTTCTAATTTTGTGGTATTGTTTTTGTAAACAAAACATTAATTTTTAGGGAAAAAAAGGTAAAATGATTCTGAAGCATAATCTTTTGTACTCATATTTCACTCAAATATTTCTTATATTAATAACAAAAAATACCCTCCGTTCAATCCAAGCCATACTAAATGTTTCTGCATACTAAATGTTCTTGGACTGACCACTGCAGTTTTCCTGGTTCTACTTTTATGCATGTGCTAGACAAGAGTTAAGAAGTTGCTCCTATCTTTTGCTTACTGATGTAAATCAAGGGTACCTTTCATGAAGTCAAAGACATTGCTCTAGTTTATCTGAGCTAGATTTTCAGATACTAAATCTAAGTTTTGAGAAATAATTAGTAACATGCCTTTGGGAGAAGCCAGTCGTGATACTGTATTTGAATGGAATTTAAAGCTGTTAAATGCATATTATTATTGTATTTTTTGTTTTGCAGTCAGGTTGGTTGATAAAGTCTAACAGTTAGTTAAAATTTGGAAGGGGACCTCCCAAATGATATGGTAGTATCAAAGATGATTCAAAGCAAAGTTGTGGCATGTCAATGATCTAGTTAAATCACACAAGTATCAGAAGTTACTGAATATTTCTATTTAAATGGAAGCTGCTGAACACCACATCATTTGTGGGGAATACAAACTGTGTTTTTACAAGCATTGTTCTAGTCTGTCAGCTAAGAAATCCCTCTTCCTGTTGACTCCAATGTCTTTGTTGCAATATTTATAAACCTCCTCTCATGTGTCTTTTAAGAAAATGTGAATTAGCCAAATAATGAAGCTAAAATTACAATCTGTTTGATAGCTGCTTGAATAGAAAATCAAAAACTTGCTGCTTTCCAGCCTCATGCTGGAGACTGCCTTCTTTTACCAAAAGGTGCCCCTTTTATTGCTTGTAAAGATAAAGACTAATTAAATACTACACAGCCTTTCAGTAATTCAAAAGCTCCACTAATGATGTGTGCCCTCCTGTTGCAGGTGTTACCCGCAACCAGGTCTGAAGAATGAAGAGAGCCCTTTGGAAGAGCAGCATCTTGGCAGCATGTGGGGCAGGAGGTTTAGGTAGGAAACCTGGCCACTGGTAAAAGAGAGAGATTGGGGGGATTAGAATATCCCCCCATGATGAAGTCTAGGGATACAAGGGAGCAAAATTGTGAACTTCCATTTTTCCACCTGTTTGAGGTTGGTATTTCTGAGCACTTCCAAGTGGCTGCAATACCACTTTTTTGTTTGTTTGTTTGTTTGTTTTGTTTTGTTTTACTTAATTTTACATTTTGGAGACTAAGTATGATCAAGGTAATTCAAGCTCAGTGCTGGGTTTCTCTAAATGAAAGTGAAGGAGGGGTTAATACCTCATCCTAGGAGTTTGGAATGACATTTGAGCATGAAAAGCAAGATTCATTTAAATGTGAACCTTTTCAAATTATATTTTCTGTGAACTTGTGCCAACTCGATTAGAGAAACAGCTTTTGTACTGATCTGGTTAGTAAACTGCCTGTTTGTTTTAAATCTAATACAAATGCATAAATTTAGTGACATGCAGCTATTGGATATATTCATTTTCTTCAAGTATTGGTGATTCTGTCATTCTGACTGCTCTGGGAAATAATTTTAAGGAAGAAATAATGACCTCTACATAAGAACTCTTTGAAAAGGTTTCACACAAAAACCCTTACACACAATGTATACACATTGTATATGTAACAGAATTCATTTTTTGTGTGCTTTTTTTTTTTTTTGTTTGTTTGTTTTTTGTTTGGTTGGTTGGTTGGTTTGGTTTTGGTTAAGGTTTATTTTTTTTAATATATTGAGACTACTAAAGAACAGTACTTTTGGGGCCTACAAGGGACTAAATATGGAATAATATGAAGTAGCCTGTTAACGAGAATCATAGTCACCACAAACATTCTGATATTTACATATATGAAAGAATTAATTCTGGCACTTGCTGATATCCCATCAATAAGGTGGACAGTCCCCATGATGTTCATCACCACCAGTATGAGTTATGTTCAGAGAGAGACTGGTAGCAGAGCAGCTTCTGACATCCGGATGTGATAAGGGGTCACCTAGTAGTGCCATGCCCGGTGACATGTCTATGTATTCACCACAGAAAGAAGTGACCTTGCTGCACAGTATTGTCTGGAAATAAAAAAGCTCAGGCTGTCATTCACATGGAAAAAAAAATGACTTTATGAAAAAGAAATCACAGGAACTTCTGTCTTGCCTTTAAAGCCTTTCTAAAGGAAGCAAAGGAATATTTTTTATAAACTACAGGCAGACCATGAGTTTGAAAAACTTCGTTGCTTCTCAGTAATAAATACATCAATAACATCTAATTAAATTGAGTTTAGTTATCTTACGCCCTTCCAGAGTATAAAGAATACTTATTAGCAATATTTGAGCTTCTGAATGCCCTGGGTCCTGAAAATCTTTTGTTTCCCTCTCTAGAGCTGGCAGGAATCAGTAGGAATTTTCTTCAAGAAAATTCTATACTCTTATATCATACATATGAGCTCCCTGAATGCTGAAATGTTTTTCCTTAAAAACCACTTAACTATTGCATCCGTATATCTGTGATATGAGATGATGATGGTCTTTGAGTAATTGTTGCATAGATACAACCATACTGTTACATAGATTGTACCAGCAAATGGGTGTAGAAATAGCTTTTCTGGAACTTTGTCAGCTAAATGCAAATATGGCAGAAAATCTTTTATCCAAAGAGCTAGGTTGATATTTATGTGAAGTGCTTAACTCCAATTTCCTTGTTCAGTATTTCTTTGCCAGAAATAAAGTGGATTCTATCAACAAGATGAAATATAAATCTTGAATGATTGAGACCTTTGGGAACTGGCTGGAATAATGGATTGAATGTCATCTCTGTATGCAAAGTTGACAGAATCTGTCAGTCTTTAGGAAAGCTTTGATTTGTGCATGTTTATATACCTGTGTGTCTAAGGTGACTGTACGGTGAGATTCCTTAGCTTAAATGACAGCATACTTGGATCATTAATCTGGTCCCTCATTCTTATGGTGTCTAACAGATTTCAAGGCGACTGAGGGAACAGTCATGTATTCCTTTCGTAAAGAGCTGAAATAGTTTAAATATCTTAAGAGCCAGTGCTCCCATGGTGGATGTGTTTACTTCCAGCAAATTGTCATCTGGGTGCATCTTCGTGCACTGCAGTGCTTGGTATTGGCATTTTGGCTTACACTTTATCGACCTAATTTGACTGCACCGCTGCAGATGAGATGCTTCCGACTTCTCATTTTGCCAGCTGAGTTTTGTGGGTTACTACTTCCAGCCTGGGGGTGGTGATGACCAGCTGTGAGTAACAGCACCATCAGCCACTCTTGTGTGCCTGAAAACAGCTGTCTGTGTCCTGAGTAAACACAGGAATCAGAGATACTGGGAGAAATGGAAAACTTCAGAGACTTTTAAGGAGAAAGGATTTTTCAGAAAAGTGTTCTTTCCACTAGGATGATCTCAGCTGAGAATCACCCCCACTCCCCAGATGAATGCATCCTGAAACAGAGAAGTGTGAATCACGGTGTTCATCTCAACACAAATCTTCATTCCCTCTGCCTAGTGGCAGTACTGCAAGGCTGCGATCTGCCCCATGAGTGAGCATTATCAGCAGGTAGCCTTACCAAGATGCACAGGTACCTCTACACGTGCATGCCTGTTGGAAGGTGAGCACCCTGAAGAGCACATGGCACAACCCATCATAGAGCTTCTCCCAATACCACAAAACCACTGGTTTCACTCTGGTTCTGAATGTAAATGAAGCAGAGAAGGAAGAGGAAAATTTCCCCACTCTATTCTGACAGGGGGCACTCTTACCTGGTAAAAACACTTTGTGTCTGGCCTCCTTGCATACCAAAACTCCTTCCCCTCCATCTTTAATCCCAACTGTGCCAGCTGACCTGAGCCAACAAGCTTTCCTTATTCCTTATTTTCTGATGACTATTCACTATTTGAACTCAGTCATTTGTTGTGTTATGTTAAAATGACAGATAGATCTAGGCATACAAAAAGCAGGTAAATATTTGTTGCTGCTCTCATAGTTAGCATTCAGGACCGGACTATTGCAAGCTTCACTGGAGCCATTGCAAGGGCTTTTCCGAGAACTAGTGAGATGGCTCCCTCCTTCAAAGGTGAACATCTGTAGGAGAAAATTCTCATTCCCCAAGTAAAATTAAATGTCTTAAAGAATGCAAGTAATTAGATTTTACATTATTAACCTTATCTTTTTCTCCAGTTTTATTTTACTGTAAAATCTTTCTGTAATTGGACACCTCAATATATTGTGGTCTATCATTCTCAAGTGAATTACTTAATTCATTGCAGCTTTTAACACTGAATTTCCTGCACAAAGAAGGTGTCAAATATATTGTCTTTTCTGTGTTATGTTATTTAGCTCTATGAATAAGTTGAAAGGTATAATGATCATCCTTGGTACCATAGAATAGATGAGAAGTTCTGGGAGGAAGAAAACAGAAAAGTTTGGTGTTGGTTTGTTTTTGCTTTTGTTTTTGTTTTTGCTTTTGTTTTGTTTGTTTGTTTTGCATTGATATCAGTTCATAATATATTGGTTCCTTTAATGAAAGTCCTCACATGCACCAGTGCCATTAAACTTCAGGCTTGTGTATATATGTATATGTACTATATATACTTTTATATACATACATTATATATATACACATTATATATGTATATGTATTTATAATTCCAGAGCACTTAAGTTGATTATTATAACGGAGTTTACTACCTGAACATTCACCCAGGAAGCTTGCCTATTTTCTAGGAAAAGCCTAAAGCACTCCTATGTCTCAGTTCAACAACTTTTACTATTGGTCATTTACTGGATAGTTTCCCACAGCTGGTAGGCAGCAAACCCAGACAGAACTCCATAAACATTTATAATTTATTTTAGTACAAAGTTAAGATTTTTTTTTAGTTTAAATTGCAGATAAGATTGATTTGAACTAACCTGACGAAATGTGCCACAAAGCGAATTATAGACATTTATCTCTTCAGCTTCAAAGCTCATGTGCGAAGAGTGAGCAGGTGGAAAAGAATTGCTCTTCTGGAATTAGTCCATTTCAATAAAGTGGCTGGATCTAAATAGTCCTGCAGGAACGTGCCAAGATCTCAGTCTCCTGGAAGGATGAGCTAGGTCATGTTCTCTCTTTAGCCCTTACCTTGGGTATGGCATCGAAACATGCTATGCATCCCTCATCTCAGACCTGCCTCCAAAAATTTAAGACATATTAAGACATTTAAGAACAGAAAGCAAACCAAAATGTTGTTGTATACAGTTTCCAAAATGGGTTGGTAATACATGTAAATTTTCATTTTTAATGTATATTTTAAATTTTAATTAGGAATACTAAAGAATGTTTCACTTGGGTTTAGTAGTCTAAGTTTCCTGTACTCAGGAATAAGTATTGTACCTCACTGCTTGTTTTTTTCTGCTTTTTTATTCAGTCTAGAAAACACATTTTTTGCTTTCTAACCACCTATTTTTAATGCTCAGTCTTTGATTTGCTAAAGAAAATGGCTGCATTCTCCCTGAATTTACTGAACCCTGCAGCCTTTTTAGGCTGAATGGAAACAATGAGATCTATTAGGAAAAGGAGGATTTTGTACATCTTTTTAACCATCTTAAGAAAATATTGGAAGAAAATAATCAGTTTGTAAATTAGAGCAAATGTTTGAAATGAGTCGTAACTTGGATTTCACTAGTACTCAGTTATGCATCGAAAAATCTAAAGTCAGTTAGATCTAAGAATCTAAAGCTAGGGTTTAAAACAGTAATTTACAGGAATAAGTTAACAATACAAAACATCTTACCTGAAGGATATCAAATGTCTAAAAATGCTCTTAGATAAATCAGAGAAATGACTGCTCTCTAACCTATCCTGTTGGTATTCTCAAAGCAGGTAATCATTATGTAATTCTTTTCTTGAGACAGGCAGCATCACCAACCACTTTTTTATGAATTTTATGACATGCTAATTTCCCATCTGTCCCAAGTAATACATGCACTGCACTTTAGTTCATTCACCATATCTTAATAGCAGAACTGCAAGAACAAAATGTCTGTTCAGTCCTTCTGAAGGTTAGGTATAGATAAAAATGTTCATGTTTGCATGGAAGGGAGTACTGCCTCTCAAATGTGTCTCTAACATCAGTTATCGATGCCTTCATGTTGACAGTGATCAACAGAAAAAGAAAAAAAAAAAAAAACTTTCTTGGTATGGAAATCCAGGCCCAGACGCTTACAGGATTTGTAATGCTTATCTATAGCAACTTCAGCAGGTGCAAACAGATGGCTGACATTTCTGTTAGACCATAAAATGTAGAATACTACTGTCCTGCTATGCCTAAATGGTATCAATTAAGTATGAGGCAGGATATCAGGCTATGAATCACAAGTCCTTTGTTTCCTGTAAATTGCATAGTTGTTTTTGTTTTATTTTATTTTTTCTTTTTCTTTCTCAGTGCTTCTTTTCATGGAAGCCCTAGGGATAACAAGAAAAGCAGCAAAAGAGGGAGTTAAGTTCATATTTGAAGTAGTTTGAACTTACGGTGGAAAGTTTGCATCCCTGTTCGTACCTCTGAGGATAAAGCTAGTTTTGGAGGTTACTGCTGTACCCCATCTGGGGACATACTCCTTCCTGTATGTCCTCCAGAACTGCTTTGTAAAATATGCTGGTTCAATTGCATATGCTGTGCTCATAGAGCTAAAACAGAACCAAAATAAATAAAGATAACCTCTCCTGAAATTATTTTTCTAAGCTTGATCATTTCACTAATGTTCTTAGAATAGTTGTATCAGAATAAGTAGTGGATGCAGAAATCTGCCACAAAAGTAGCTCCAAGGGACATTTAAGAGCTTTTTAGCTAGCTTTGGGGACTCAGTCTCTACTATTTAGTCAGAATGAAATTGCTGTAAGCAGAGGCAACTGAGCGGAAAAAGGACAGAGGGCAAAAAAAACTTTGAATGTAAAATGCTAAATTAAAACAACGAGGAAAAGATTATTAAGAATGTAAAAAGAAAAAAAAAAAGTCTTCCTAGTTCTGCTTTGTATAGTGAAATGAAAAAGGAAGCTGTAAATATGATAATAGAAATTTCATTTCACATCATGGTCCTGTTTAATGTCTTCTGTTTTCTCTGAGTCAATCACAGTCCTTTGCTAATTACTGCCGCAAAGCTGAATAAATGGCAAAGGGAAATAAGCAACGTTTGTGTATAGGGCGAGTGTAGTGACATTATCTCAGAAGAATAAGTTGATGTGACAGTGTTTTAAATTTGAGCTGGCAACTGCTAGTGAGCTTGCACTGCCTGTTTTTAACCTTTTCTTTGTGAGAATGCTCTGAATAAAGATTAACTTTCTTTGCTTAACAGTTATTTTTTCAGTACCTTCAATTTGGAGCTGTCATCATTAATGTTTTGGGAAGTTGCCCTGCTTCCCAGTGCGTTCTGTAGGTTCCTGTTTGCCAGCTGATTCACTTTTCCAACACTTCACTGAAGTGCTGGGCTGGTGGAGGACTCTTCTTGTGTAACCTGAATGAGAAGAGTTTCCTAGTCTAGAAGATTCAGTGTAAAATGAAATTTCACAGACGCTCACATTCAAAGAACTGCACAGTATTCATATTCCATTCAGATACCTTGAGCCTCTTGCTCAGAATGACACCTTAGTTAACCAACTTCCCAAATATAAGTCATGGAAAGAACACATTGAATCCAGACAAAGTGATCAAATCCAGAAAAGTTGTTCAGATGTTCAGTATAAATATAGATGTTCAGATCTATATCTGCAAAACTTCTCAAAGAGCAAAGAAATTCCAGGTCTAAGAATTTCTTGCTCTCTCCCTTACTTATATATATATATACATATATTTTTTTTTTTTTCCTGGAGTGATTTCAGTGCCTGAAGCCACAGGATTTAGGGGGCTTGGCTAGAGTATGTATGGTGTAAAAAATACAGGTGCAGTAGCTGAATGAATCTTTGCATCCTAAAGGAGGATATCAGCCCAGTAAGATGTAGCAGTTCAGAGCTCTTTAGTCATCTCAGTATGCCTGTAGTAATCCTGCTTTAGCTTCGATGCATACTTTGTCGTTCACTGAAGTAGAATATAAAAGTCTGATCTGCCATCCACCCACTTATTCAGCTACCTAAGTATTATCATTTTCAGATTAATGATTAAATCTCTTTTTTCTCCCTGACTGCCGTGACTGTTCAACTGAAGAATGTTTTAAAATTTTATATTCCAGAGAGAAAATACTAAAAATAAGGAAAAAAGCAGATGTTCAATTTTTTTATTTTTTTTTTTGAGCCAAATGGAAAAATCAGTTATTCACACAACCAAGAAATGTTTGATTTCCTATGACATCCTTGCAAAGCAGACTACTTCAAATCAATGTTCACAGAAAAAAAAAAGTCATGTTGTATGGTGTATGTGAATTGATGTCAGTTAAAACCAAGGAATCTTTACACACTCCCAATTATAAACACCACATATGGTTTCAGTAATATAGCTTCTATACTGTTAGAAAAAAAAAATCCAACTTTTTCCTGTCATCTTTTTTTAGGAGAAGTAGGCTGTTGAAGTTACATTTGTCAAAGCTTAAATCTTAAATCCTGTGTTGGAAGCACACAATGAAAACATAAAATGAATTGCAAGAAACACATATAGAGCCTGATAGTCTGCCTCTCATGAATACTTTTAAATATGCATTTCCATTTACTTTCCCCATAGTTGGGAAGAACAGTAAAAAGAAAACAATGAATTTTTTTTTACTAGGTGGGCAGCTTGTGCAGTGGAATTGGGAAGCAATTTATGTGATGGAAGTGGCAAGATGCACACCTGAGATGAGATGGAGGCACTGGGGAGCTCTGAAAGAAAGTTGTGTACATGTGAAGTGAAGATGAAAGAGGGAAAAGGGAAATAAAGAATCAAGATTATAAATACCTGAGTGTAAGGTAAAAGGAAGTAAAAGCCTCAAATTCATTTCTGCGTGCTCTGTTAGCAATGAAGGACTTAAGACATAATATGACCATACTGAGTTTTCTTTTCTAAAACCAAATGAAGGTATCAATGTAAATTTATTTCTGGCAGAGAAAATATGCTGGTAAGATAGAGGTTCTTTTCCATCACTCATTTTGAGTGCCAGCTTTCAAACAGTTAGGAAACTTAATAGGACAGGATGTCTTATTTGTGAATTCTTCTAGGAAAGAGCCATATTCTAAAGAGAAAATGCTTCTTTGTGGGGTAGTTAAGTTTTGACCCTTTGGAAGGGGAGTGTGGGGTTTTCATGGAAGGTATCCTGGGGTGTCCCCAGAGATGCACCTTTTGTTCTGTGTGTCTGCCTCCCAGGTATTGTTGCTGTTGTTGATGTGGAATCTCACCTCTTTGCTGTTAAGGTTGTTGGCATTGTTATGCCATTTTCCATGGACATTTGCTGCATCTTTTACTGGCAACTGAGTGAATGGAGATTGTAATTCTGACATAAATTGGCTGAGAATCTGTGCATCATCAGAGAGGAGAGAGGATGTATTTCTAGAAAATCCTTCTGTGAAAGTGATTTTGAAGGCTCTGTTGTGGCTGCTGGGTTTAAACATTGGATTTAAAAAAGGTACCTGGGACACTTGAACATTCCGTAAGGTGGGAAAGCCATCATTAAAAGACTAGCCAGAGTAGCTAAGAGCATGCCTGGTGGGTGCAGCAGAACGGAGGATGTTGTGTGGGGTTCCTTTCATCATGGGGACAGAGCACGTGTTGTCCAGCTGCTTTAGCTGCACCGATATGGTGACAGAATCAGGAACTTCCTAGAACAACCCTTTGCCACAAATGGGCTCATAATAAGGTACTGCCTGTGAGGTGTGTTAAATTTCTGACGAAAAGAGCAACGAGGTGGTTATTTAGATTATTTATACCCTAATTTCACAAGAGGAAATGGAGATATTAAGGAACAATTGCTAAGTTAAATACTCTGATTCTCACAAAAGGGCTTCTAATTTGTCAGGACTTCCCACAAAGTAGGGAGGAATAAAATCACAGAATTAAAGAATGTCACAGGCTTTCAGAGTGAGAGAAAGCAAGTGAGCTGAAAGTAGAATTGGATGGACTGTAGCTAATACACTGCTATTCTGTCATGAGAGGTCGAAATGGATCTCATGAACCCCATGGTTCTTTGGGAAAGAGGTCAGATCAGCCATGTGCTGGACACTAACCTAAGTGCTACTTCTGATTCGGGTTACCAGATGATTGAGGCCTGAAGTCTCAAAAATAAAGTTGCAGAGACCCCCACATAAATCTACTGAAATAATATACTTCTAACGTCAACTCAAATGCTGTCAATACCAAAAGAAAAGTGAGATCTACTTGGGAGACTGAGAAGAAAACTCAGAGGTGTCACCAAATGCACTAGGGAGAAAGAAGAGAGCTAAAAAGCAGAAAAATGCTCAGTCTGGATATTGAAGATGATTGAATATAGAAGGAAAACAGGACCCAAGGCTAAATTAGAGGGAATTTAACAATCCCAAACTTACCTAGCCATGAATAAGAACACCAGATCAGATGGGTAGAGGAGGAATTATACCACAGCAACAGAGACTGAAAGATGTTTGATGTCACCGACAGCGAAAAAAAAGTCTGAGATCCTGACATGCAGAAAGTGAGAGCTAGACAGATGAAAGAATGCTGTGAAGCACATATGAAGATAAAGAAATGCTAAAAGGTATTTGTTGGAAATGTAAAAGAGAACAATCTCCACTAAAACTGAACCCTCTCCATTGAAATTAACAGGGAAAAGCATAGAAAAGCAGCTACTCCAAGTAATGTAATAGTAACATTTCATAAGAGGCTAAAGAAGTTGTTCTGGCTCTATTGAAACTGGCAATGGATGCTTGATTTTTGTGTACAGTCCACAAAAACTTATTTGACTTAGCTGAATAGCATAGACCTAGAATTTTTCCTTCTCTAGGAGATATTACTACATTGCAGTGTATAAAATTATGTAAGAAATACTACAGGATTACCTATAACTTGAGAATATATATAACAAAATAGTTAAACATCAGGAAGACCTCACAGTAGTGCAAATTCATTTTAGTTATGTTAATGAAAAAAGAAAATGAGCAGAATAATGTTAGATGTACAAAATGAGAACTGAACCAGAATCATCACAGGTAAACGTCAGACAGCTAGGCCAATCATAAGCAACTCATAGATGTATTTATTACCTTACATAGGGTAAAACAATTTTGATTAGAAGTAACTATATTTACTTTGGCTTTATAGATTTTAAATTAGTAATACATACTAATATGTCTGCTAATATATATTAATATGCTTCCATTCCAATAGTATCTCATTCACTGTGCTATCATCAGCTAAATCTCATTCCATTTTTTAAAACATTATTTGCTACCTATTGCTTTGTCAGGCACTAATCATATGTTCTGTTTACTGTTAATGCAGAAAAAAATGGTTTCTTGCCTATTTCCATAGAAAGCCATCAGGTAAGTAAGTACACTACAGCTTATTTATACAAAACCTTTTTTTTTTTTTTTTTTCTCTTTTCATCTATGTATGCAATGATTGATTTCCTTTAAACCTACTTTCCCACCCCCGCTTTTTTTTTTTTTTTTCCTTTTAAACCTACTATAATGATTTACATCCACAGATAGACTTACAGGTTGTATTTACCATGATCTCTAAGTCTTTTTCTGAACATAGGCAGTACTTCTGCAATTCTTCAATGAATAAGCAGATTTGCTTAACATCCTCGCTACTGGGGGGCCTGCAATTCTGTGCACCGGTTCCTTCAGAATTGTTGGCTGAAGATTTCCCCATTCTTCTCCCTCAGTGCATTCAACTTCTGACGTTATTCATGGTAGTGTTCATTTCTTGAACTTTGTTCCCAGTGTTTCTTGTGCTCTTATCCCTAGTTCAGATGTCCACACTGAAAATTCTGGTAACGTATTCACTAATTTTGAGAGTATACAAACCTCTCTGCAAAGATAATGATGCCAAGAGGTCCAGTTTTATACATTACCCTTCTTTGTGACTTGGTCTTCACAGCATCAGCTTGCAACAAATTCTGCAGCATCACTGTTTTTTTTTAAATGATGCCCATTGCTCAATGCCCTCACTGTGTTGTTACTCGACTTCCAATACGTTTCTGTTAACTCTGTCACCTCCAGCCTCGTGTATTTCAACATTAGTTCTGCTTCTTCATTTTATACCCCAGGTACCTGGAATTTCTGCACAAACACTACTTGCTT
Source organism: Anas platyrhynchos (assembly GCF_047663525.1). Classification (NCBI taxonomy): domain Eukaryota; kingdom Metazoa; phylum Chordata; class Aves; order Anseriformes; family Anatidae; genus Anas; species Anas platyrhynchos. The sequence goes on along the minus strand of NC_092590.1, from coordinate 42,343,880 downwards.
GTTTGCATTAGATTTTGCTTTTTTTCTCCCTGTTTCATTAAGAATATGTTTTCTAGCTTTCAGTGATGACACACACCATTTTCTGTGGCAAAGGAAATAATAGGAATCTGGAGAGACACACAGCTTTCTTATTCAGTTTTGGTTAATCTTTTATGACTGTCATAAATAGCTCGCAGTTTGCCTAGCCCACTGTTATGTTGCAAGTTGAATTGACATGATTTCTGCTGATAAAATGAAGTATTCAGAGAAGCTGATATGACTTACTGTATGATTCCTGCCAAAACACTTTTAAAGATTATTTTTTTTTCTTCTACAAATTATCCAGTGGTTTCTGTTAGACTCATTTTCAAATTATAGACTACATTGTGATTCAATCTGTGCCAAAGTATGTTTATTTGATATAAAATGAGACTTTGCTCTTTGGTAGTATCTTCTGCTTGAGCAAGTCAACTTTCTTTATAAATATTAATTAAGCTTCCCAACACTTACTCTGATAGCAAAATGCAATTATTTCAGTTAGCATACAGGTTAAAGCAGACACACAGAGAAGAGCTGCATCTAAAACTCAGTCCTCTGATTTAGCTGAGAGAAATTATTTACTCTCAGGTTTAACTTGGCATAGCTGGGTTAATATTCCTCCAGCCAATGTCAGTGCCAGTGTTGGGGTTACCTGCTGAGGTGAATTTCATGTTAAAGGATTTAAGAGTAAATTATTCCTGTATGGTTTGCTAAGCTTTCTCTTCAGATCAGATGTATTCACTGTCTGTACTGGAGACAGGACAAAAACCTGGAGTTTTCTGAGGGTTCTGGATGCTACAGATATGATCTATAAATATATTAAGGAAGAATGACCAACAGTAGCTCTTTCTCTTAAGCTCATTCTTCACTTTCCAATTACAAATATAATCCAAAAAACAATCTAAAAACAAACAAACAAGATGTTAGAGGAAACAATAGCATTTGGATAACCAGCACATGGAATGTTGTATAGAACATCAAATGGGTGAACTGTCTGTTGCACACAATGGTTTCCTCATCCTTGTCCACATACGAGGCTCTGCTTCTATAACCTAGTAGATAAAAAAGCAAGCAGGTCTTCCTTTGTCTATAACCTGAAACAACTTGAGCTGAGTTTCTCCTAATTATCTCAAGACAAAAATTACGTGCCTTTTTGTCTCTAACTCTTACAATTATTTAAGGTATTCTTCTTCTAACACCTTCTCATTTTACTAGTCAACAGACAAAATAACTGTAAAGAAGAGAGATCCATTCTAGGCTCAGTGTTGCAATTAAAACAGAGTGCACACTCCAGCATGTCACTTACATAGCTAATAAATCTATTTCCAGGTATGTTTATGGGAATAAGTTACTCATCTCCTAACTTTTAAATTATGTGATATTTTTTCAGCAATGTATACAACTACATCAAAATGCTTTTTGAAAAAAGTTCTTGCAGAAAAAAATCCATTCAGGCTATTACATGTTTTGATAATACTACTCGCCTTTCAATGATTTGGCAATAAAGAAAAAAGCTTCTCTTCTGATAAATCTTTTTTTTTTTTTTTTTTTTTTTTTGGTTTGTTCCTTTTGATGAATTTTAGGTGTTTCAATTCTAGAAATAATTCATCCTTGACATTCAGAGAAATCCAACAAAAACTTATTTTGCTATACTTTTTTGACATACAGATTTCTGTTCTCTGGCATCTTACAATGATGAAAAGCTTTTACTTGTTAACTATCCAACTGTAAGTGTGTAAAAGCCAAAGTAATAGATTGCAGACCTTCATGTTGTTTTGTTTGTTGGTTTGTTTTTGTTTTCTTTTATTTGATTGTTTGGCAGATAAAAATGGTAAAGTTGATATATTCAAAATTTACCTGTGATGACACAGAAAACAGTATTAATAAAACTACTCTGTTGGTATCGTACACCAGGTAAAAAGCATTCTTGTACTTTGATGATTATACTGAAAAGAATGGTGTGTTGGGGGGAGAAGGTCAATCACATCTTTTTTTAAAATAAATAGATAGAAGGGATTTTGGTCTTGGTGAAAGAGTGGAAAATTTAGATGAAAGCACCTAGTGAGCTTCATTACCTTTGGAATTATGCAGATGGTGAGTGGGTTTATTTCAGAGTGAAATTTTGGACTTAGATGCTGAAAGTTCTCATACATTCATATATCCTGTTTTTGGCACTTAAAAAGTGTTTTTTTTTTTTTTTTTTTTTTTTTTTTTTAAAGTATATGGCCTTTATGGAATATAAAGGAATATAAAATTCCTCCTCATCATCTCAAAATATTGTCACCAGACTTTCACTTTTTTTTTTCTACTATCTATAAAATGTGAGCTATTTCACTAATTTAGTTGTGTGTTGCAATGTTTTCTTGTTGTGAGGTGGTGGCTTTCCACCATTTGTTGTCTTAATGTCCTTCAAATGTTTTGGAGTGGGGTGCTGCTCAGTGTGAGTAGAAGCATCACAAGATGGTTCGTACTGTGCATAGGACATCAAAATATTGTAAAAGATTACAAGAGCAGCTCCACAGTTATGTAAAAAAAAATAGCATAGCAATGTTTTGCATCTATGAATTATTTTTCTTACTAATAAAAAATAAAAGAAAAGAAAGAAGAAAAAAAGTTCTACCTACTTACAAATTTTTGGTTTCCTTTTAGGCTTTTGTTTTCCTCTGTTCTAGTCCAGTTGCTTGGGAAATAACTTCATAAAGGAGTTGTGCACAAAAATAATCACTAATAAGAAATGCAATGAGACATTAAATGTTGAAATATACACGCATATTTTCTACCCATGTTTGTTTCCCGTGTCTGTAGAGAGTCACCTACCTCTGACCACAGAGGTTTATTTGTCTTGCACCTTGTCTTGCATGCTCTACTGACTTTGTTTGTCATCAGTGCAAAGCTAGTGGGCAATCTCCTCTGTTGTTAACCAACTGAGGAGGAAGGCTACATACCAAGAATTAGTTTCCTCTTCAGAATTGTTATTTAGATGAAGATGGATTTATCATGATTTATCAACAGCTTTTTGCTAAGACTGAAATAGTAAATTAGAAGTGTATGCTCCATAACTCTGCCTTTAATATCTCTTCAGAATCTTTGTAATTTAATCTAACATTAATCTACCTCAGCAGTGTATTTCTTTTAACACCTATTTATCTGTTTTCCACCTGGCATTACTGACCACAGTACTTCCATTTTATGGGTATTGATAAGTGGATACATAACAAATTTGTCCTTTTAGTGTGCATATCTTGAGTGGCTCATCAGGAAGTCCACAACCATCAATAATATGATCACATCCCCACAAAGCACAATATTGCTTCCTTCAGTGTTCCATAATTTGGATGCATTTGGATATTGATATATTTGCTCATCTTGAAGTATGAAAATAATAAACACTGTAAAATCTTAAGCTGATAGTCTGTGAACCTGAAAATAAAAAGGGAGGCTTTGTTTTACATATGGTATATTTCTGTTGTTTGGATGGCTTTCCAGATAACCATCTGTAACAGAGAAAGGATGGCAAGAAAAGTGATTTCTCATACTTGGTTGCCAAGATTCATGAATATCTGCTTAGTGTGGCATGTTGCCTAATCAGAGGCTGGTTGGACTTTCTGTCACAGGTTTCAAACAATAATGTATTTAGAGCCTGCCTTTGGGCAAACCCTTTGGCATTAATCTAGAAAATTTCTGTACCTAGGTTTAAACTTTGTATAGAACTGAATCTGCTAAAAAGGGAAAAAAAAAAAAAAAAAAAAAAAAAAGGCAGGTAAGATAAAGAAGAATGACTAATAAGACAATGAAGGAGAACACAAAGCCAATTCTGACTGCCAACAAAAGCATACTGCCTCAGGTCAGTTGAAATCTAGGGAGTTTATTTGAGCCAGAATATAAGCGTGTAAAAGGTAGTAACAAACAGTAGGACCAAGAGAGACCTAAACCAATCCCCTGATTTTAGGACATGTTACTCTGTTAACTTAGGAAGTCAATAAGGTACTCCAGAGGCTTGATCCAAGCCCTACTGAAATCAGTGCAAAGGTTCCCTGGTATCTTCATTAGACTTGAAGTTCCCAAGTATCTTCTGCACAAAAAAGAATCCATCTACACATTTGTATCTGATGCACAAGAACATGTATCACAACAGCAGGATGGCAAAAGAAGTTATATTAACCAAAGTACAGTGGAAATAGGCAAATGAGCTTTTTTATCTCAAAACAAATTTTTCTGTTAAGCCTAATGGAGCATCCTGATATATTTGTATTTGTATGTGATTTTGCTTGCATAATGCTTTCTTCATTCTTTTTTACATTGTTGCCCATTTTAACGAATCTATTCTACCGTTGTCTATCGGTGGAGGTCTCCTTGATCTTATTAAGAAAATTAATAGAGTAAAATTGGTATGGCCTTTGTGTGAGAGAGATTTTATATAATTACTATTTCTGTAGTTGTTATTTTTGCAGTATATAATAGTATGTGATTTCTGTTATGTAATAGCAAATAAAAATAGTGCAGTATTAGCACTATTTTGATATGATGATGGGAAAACCATGCTGTGCATCCTTTCAATTCAGGTGATTATCTTGTTTTGCTAACTGGAGAGCATTTCCATAGAAAATACAAAATGAGGGCTGAGTGGAAAAAAAGATGTAAAAAATCATATACTGAAAATATAAAATCTGCATTTTAAAGATGTAAAACCCAAAATGCAGAACATAACTGTAGTCTGACAGACTTTCTGTAATGTTTGCTATGTCTTATTTTCTCTGAATTTATCCCAGACAGCTTTTGGAATTCATGCTGGAACTCACATATTTTCATTTAAGAAGGGGGCTGGTTCCTTGTGACTGCACTGCAGCAATTCCTATATTGCTTTTCCAGCAATTTCACCCCTGACTTGTGCAAGAATCAGAATTAATATTATACAGTGGATTATCAAAGAGGTAAAGTGGCAGTGAGCCATCCCAACTTTCTGGGATAGCTGTATATTTCCGAGAGTCCCAAGCTTTCTAATCATGCTTAGGATCTCACAAGAATAACCAAACCAAACCAAACCAAACCAAATAAGAAAAACACAATAAAAATAAACAAACCAATAGTATGAGGTCAGTTTTTCTTCTTTAATGGCTTTTATGTGACATGTTTTGTCACCTTTTCACACCTTTTGTCACCTTTTGACATCACTGAAGCAATTAAAAATTGTTCTCTGTCAATATTTGATCACTTACTGCTTTTGATCAGTCCTCAAGTGTGGATGATTGTCTCTGACCTTCAACATCCCTTCTCTTCATCTCAATTCTAGTGCTTAAGAACATCCCTGTACTTAGCCTGTCCTAACACTTAAAAATATACTTCACTTGTAGTAAACAATGATGAAAAAACACTAAAGCAATCCTTTTGTTCACTGTGGTGACATTTCCTCTAATTAAATTTTCATCTCTAAAGGTATTTGGGCCTCTGCAGTCCATCTGGGATATGTTTGCCCTCAGCATTGCCTCAGGCCAAATGTATTTTTGTTGATACGCTGAACAGCATGCTGCCCTCAGTGGCTGTGGGTATTCCCCACTGGTGGTTTATTTAGAAGATTATTTCACCAGTTTCAAAGTACTTTTTCTAAAGTCATGTTTTTTTTCCTTCTTTTGAAAGAGAGAGAGAGGGAGAGAGTTGGGTGCCCCCCTGATGCCCTCTCTTCTATGAATCAATGTGGTTTTATGTTCTTTTCAAGGAGGTTTTTGAACAGGCTATTTGTAGACCCATGATGGGATAGAGGGGACTGTGCTTCCACACGGGTCAAGAGCTACTCAAAGGACTTTGTTTGCATAATATTTGTCTATGCTTTGAGCACCAACTCTAATTAAACTGACTGGGGGAAACTGATTTGGGAAGGGATTCCTGACTTGCAATGCAAAGACCAGTAAAATATTACATGTAGAAAAAGGCTTTGCAGGCCTCGCTTTATTTCCTTAGGGCAGTATGTGCCTGGCAGTAAAAACCTGTTGGCATCTCTTTTCACATTTCCTGTACCACCTCTCAGCACGTGTCTTGGCACCGAGCTGTGGAAGGTCATTTTTGCACACATGCACAAAGTCCTGCAGTGAAAGATATAGTTTATTGACTTAAAAAAAAAGAAAGGCATGGATCACTGCAAAGCATAATGGAAGTGTTTTCTCGTTTACTTTCGGATAATAGAGGCCAATAGGAGGATGGTCTCCATATTGGCTATGCATCATAGAAGCTTTTCTAATTCTTTGGAGATAATAGAGTCTTATCCCAAAGAAAAGACTGCAAGAGTTTTGTTTGTATAATTGCTGATTTGACCATCCTACAGCTCTGATATAATTGCAGAATATTATATTTCAGTAAAAGCTCAAGTTACATTTTCAAGGGAATCTGATTATTCAGTAATTAACAATCTGAAACAATTTTATCATATTGAGAGACCTGGGCAAAGGTAGCAGCCTTCATTAGCAGAAACTATCACTTTGCAAATTACTTCTCAAAGTTCTTAAAAACCTACACATTCTCTCTCTCTCTCTTTTTTTTTTTTTTCCTCCTCAACTTTTCTGCTCACAGAAATGCAAGCGAAGCTTACTACGAGAAAAGAAAAGACGTGGAGAAAAATAGGAACAAACCATCTGTGGATTGGTGGCATTTCTGTGGTTTAATTTCACTAATTCTGATTATGCCATTACGTTTAGAAAGCAGTATTACGGCTTTTCATAGTTGTATAGTTTGACATTTCCTTGCTTTGTAAGTCAAAACTGCGAAATTATAAGGGGTTGCTCTCTTTACTAGATTAAAACAATGCTGTAATGTAATCATGGCAATAAAGCATCATTTAAGAGACCATGAAGAGTTTGGCTGCCCTTATTGCTTAGATTGTATGTGTCTTACTTTTGCACACCCCAGCAAAGTGAAAAAGGACAGAAGTGAAAAGGACAGAAGCTTTTCTTCAGCAAATGTGGAAATGTACACCGGGCAAATCTAGCATTAGACAGACAGAAAAGAGTTGGAAGAGTAATATAAAACCAAATTGTATTATGAGCTTATTTGAACCTCAAATAATAGCAGTAGCTGTATCTCATGAGTAAAAACTATCTGTTGGTACTCTTGGGCTTAGTGCTTTACATGGGGAGTCCAACTTACCTTTTATGTATCAAGGTGGCAGTCCATGCTGACAGCAGAAGACCTCCAGTTGCCTAACCAGTGTCCAAGCTTGTGTCTCTTTGCTTACAAGATGAGCAAATTCACATGTATAAAAAGTCATATCAAAGTTATTAATATGTTTCTAGCAGTAATTTTTTAGGCTGTGTAATCTCATCTTGAGGAAAAATATTTGTTCAGATAAAAAATATTAGCAAAGCAGAAGGGAATTGCATAAAGAGCAAAGAAGTATTTTATGACTCTTAAAAAATGTTCCTTTCAGGCAGTTTCTCTAACTCTTACAAAGGGCTATGTACTAATAAGGATGCTGATGTGATTTTTCAGGAAAGCCACAATGAAATCCAAGCACCGAAGGAACCTACACAAAAGGATACCTCATCCTTCTGGAAACCTGTCAAAAACTAATAAGACAAGGACCTTTCTTACTGGCTCAACACAGTCCAGGTAGGACCGCACCTGGCACTAGATGCAGACAGCAGCTGTTTCACCAGCATCCATAATCTGTACTGGTGGCTTCCTGGCTGTACCTGTGTGCCCTGAATGCAAAAAGCATCTGTTTCACATTTATTCATTTACTCAGATGGCATTATCTACATTACTTGCTACCTTTGGACACAAGACTCTCATTTATAATTCATAGTACACAGATGCTTACAGAGAGTAGAAGCTTTGGCTACATTACCTGTCACTCTTAGTATATTTTGTATTCATGGTGGGTAAATATACAAGTATAAAGCTGCCATATTGTGTATGACTATCTATAATGCATTAGCAAACAGTTGTTTGATCATTTATACTGTCATTCTTTGTGGTTGAAATGATGTTAGAATGAAAAATGAAACAAACTATGGGTTCACCCTTTACGTTTCTCTTTTCTTCTCTCTCTATCTCATTTTGTGCGTTGTTGGTCCTTTTATTTTTATTTTTTGTTGGTTTTTATTTTTTGAAAATGAAGGTGATTTTGTCTCCTATTGTTTTTCTTGCTCTTCTTTTTGTATGATTATCATTCAGTACTCAGTCAGCTATTCAATAAGTTCACCAGTGCAGCTGGCTTCAGGAGAAGATGCTTCCCATTCTTTGCTTTCATAGGCTCATAAATCCAGCCTGCTGAGAATATTAAAAGGAGAAAAATACTCAGGCAGGAATAAAGCATATCAAAAAGAGAAAGTGAATGTAGCTGGGGAAACATTTACTCAAGATTACATATTAAGCAATTTGCTCTTTAGTACTGAAGGAATATATAGAGAGAATATATTAACTGTACTTACTAGAGCCCACTGCATCCATCAAATGCTGTTAGAACTGGCCATTTTTGAACAAGGAGAACATTCTGTATACCTTGTATTGTTTTTAAAAACTATTTTTAGTGCAGTAAATATTAAAGTATGTCATTGTCCTTTGCATGAGCTCTCACTCATTTTTTTAGGAGGGCAACTTTGCTAGAGATGCTTGACTTAAGAACCCATTAAAATGAAAATGTACTCAGGAGCCTTGCAGGAATAGCGCTTGAAGACATGGGCGCCAAGCATGCTTGGCAGCCTGGAAAGCTTACAGAGCTCTCCTAACAGGAATGCCATCACATTAAAGAATTAGCATAGCCCTAGGCAACAGTCTTTTTTTTTTCTCTCTCTTTTTTTTTTTTTTTCAGTAGACGTGAATGACATTTTGTATCTGAGGCACATTTTTAATATTCCTTATTCGCATGTAAGTTTTTATGACTACATTAAAAAGCAAAAGGTTGGTTTGTTCCTGTTGACATTTGTTCCTATTCCTCTCTCTCACTGGGCACTACAACTCAAATAAAGCTCTGATGTTCATCTTTCCTTCCACAACTTTCTCAGTCCCTCCTAATATTTCTGCTGCCTCCTCCTCAGGCTCTTCTTTTCTGCTTGGTAGAACCTGTTCTGTCATTTTGTCTAATCTCTACCAGATGCCACAAATTCAGGAAAACTGCCACAAAAATCCCTCTAAAGTCTCTTACCTTCTTGGCAGTGCCTCCAATTTCACTCTTTAAAAGTACAAATAAAAGATATTAATGAAGGTATGCTCGAGGAAGAATCAGAACAGCAGTGTCTGAAAACCCCAAATGAACCTCTCTTCACTGACCCCAGTCTATGAGAATTGAAGTCAGGGAAAATTGGAGAAATAATCACTCAGCAGCCTCATCAATCAAACTAGCAGCTTAGACTGCTAATTATTCCCTGGTGGGGATACCTGAGAATTGAGAATTACAAGTATTTGGCTCTTCTGACCACTCACCAAGGAAACTCAGGTTATTGATTCCCCTACATGAAAATAATCCACCTAACTCTCAGTTTCATTCTCTTGGGAAATCTTCTTGCATAAAGTTCTCTGACAAAGAACATATAACCCAAAAATATAGCTGCTGACAGATAAGCTTCATAATATCCTAATGGACTCCATTTTGTCCAATTGCTCCATGTATTTGCAACAGAAAAAAAAAAAGTAAAAAAAAAAAAAAGTACCAGTCTTTTCTCCATTTTAGTTAAAAACTGTGTAGCAGTTGCTTAGGTCTTTCTTAGGCTGCATGAAGCCTGAGAATGAGCAGTGGGGAGGCCGCAATCAGGAAGCTGCCATTGTTTCTGGTTTCCTGCATACATGTGGTAGAGTTTGAAATTGCTCCATCCTTTGGGCTGGAGCAAATTGTTCTTCCAGTCTTTCTTAATCACAGTCAGTAGCAGTGGATTTTGACTAAATGCACTGATGGTGTCTATGTGGGACATGAGCACAGTTGTGACCTGGTTTGGGTGGCTTGATTCTCGCTGAAATGAGGAACAAGTAGTGCCTAAACTTGCCAGTGCCTGGGGACAGTTACTATAAGTGTTTTGCAGAGATATGCAAGAATGAGGGATCCTGTTGCCACGCAAGAGCTTCCTACAATTTGTCCCTACCATACTCCAGATATAGACTCCAGTTTTAGAGCCTGTGAACATCTGAGAACAGAGAGTGAGGAAATTAGGTCAGATAGACGCTAAACTTTTGTGTGAGGTCTCCAAAGTTTGGTTTTCAGGTTAATATTCCTGTTTTTTCCCCTCACTAGTTATTGTGTAGGGGTCAAAATGTCTGTCTTTGTCTTTCAGTCTGCAATTCAAGATTTATTTAATTGCCGTGTTATCCCTCAGCATGTATTTCCAATTTTTTACTTAACTATGTCCACATTCTCTCCAATCACATCCTAGGTATCTGAAACACTACCGACCAACTTTGGAAAGTTTGTGTCAATGTTATTAGCATTAAATTTTCTTTTGAAGTACATGGGAAATCTTCACTGCTACTCCCTAGAAATACCTGTTTAGAAGGTATCTTTCTCTTTGATAGCAATGGATGCCTGCTGAACACTCAGAATCCAGTAGCGTAACTTCCATGGCACAAAGCCTGAGACTCCTCATATATCACTGCAGTCTTCAGTTTAAATCTATAAACACTCTGTAAAGTCACTAACAACAGATTTTCATACTTTCATAAAAAATGCACTGCACAATTTTGATTTTATTTTTATTTTTTTAAGAAAACCCTCATTGTCTCACCATTCTAAGGCCACTTTGGTACAAGGATTTGTTATCTTTGCTGACAACTACGCTGAAGCCTATAATAAGAATCTCCTTCTCTCACTCTAACAAGCAAATTCCCTGTTTTCCGAGAATCCTCTCTAGGAAGGCAATGCTGAATGTGTATCAGACTTGAAAAGAAAGCCTATCTACACTGCCATTTTTGCTTTTTATTTTTCTAATTTGCAACTCAGCTCACGTCTGGTGCAAAGAAGCAATTCTGCGTTGAAAACGCTGCAGCTGGTTTCCTCCAGTGCTCCCCCTATTCATAGCAAGGGAGGCAGTGGTGGGCTTACGCAAGATTGGTTTAAATGGGAAATCAATACTGGTTCCTCAGTTCCTACAAAAGAGCTGAACTGGGCTGGATTGGCTCCAAGGAGCAAAAAGGAGTTGAGTGGAAAAAACTGGCTGCCAGTGGGATAGGTACTCTGCTGCATACGAGGCTATTTGGGTCTCTGCCACTGAACCCATCACAAGAAGTCTGAGATAACCTGGCTTACCTCCTACCATCTGTTTTTGAATGGACGATAAATACTGGAAAAATAAAAGTTGGAGGCTTTTTTTCCCTAGACATATATTAGCTTATAAATACATAAATGTTTCTGTTCAGCATCAGTAGGAATTTGTACCTCATACCATACTACCCAGTTACAAAAGAGATTGGAAACTTGTTCCGCAGATGACAAGTGGAATCATTGGGGTGATTCCTTGTTCTACAGCTAAAGAGAAATATGTGATCTAATTAGCAATTCCATCAGACATTGCTCAGTGATTGGAACTCAGTTTCACAGGGTCTCACTTGACAAGACTTTCTATTTAATCTCTTGTATTTAAATTTTCTGTGGAATGAATCTCAGGAAAATTCACATTTCTGAAATCTGTGCCTGTTTGCCATTTTATTTACATAAAGTTAAAAGGAAAAAGAAAAAAAAAAAAGAAAAAAAAAAAAACACAAAAAAATGGATGTGAGAGTACTGTAATAATTACTGCATTTTGTTACATGGACTATCCATTACCTTTAACCCCTACTAATTGGTTACCTTTAACCTCTAGTGGTACTGTCCAGAACATAATGACATATGTTACTATCTGCCTTTAGACTTTTTGTCATGATTTAGCAACACACCAAAAATAGAAGAATTTTTTTTTACTGAACATTCTTCCTGCACTGAATTCTGATATGTTTACCTGCTATTCCCCAAACAGTCACAGAGCTTGAGAGACATAGGGTAAATCTTATGGGGGGAAACAGACAAGATCCAAAAAATCTGTTTTTATTCTATGTAACTGGAAGGCACCCCTTGGAAGCAGGAGGAGGAGGAAAGAGATTCTAAAACCAGGAGAGTAGCTGAGGAGAAAGGGTATTTCATATTAAGATGACCGACACTTAAAATACTTGGTTAAAACACCAGTATCTCTACTGTTCAGACAAAGGGAATGTAGTTTTCTTTTAAGGTCTAGAGCTAAAGCTTCTATGAACAGCCAAATACTGCCTGTAATAATGCAAACTGCCTTGTTTCATTTTCAAAATCCCACTGCTCTACTACAGTCAAGATGGTTATTCATGCTATCCATTCTTGTATGTTTTATACAATTTTACTAGCTCGCTCAGCTTAGAGATCTTAAGGTTTTGTCTGGTGTGATAAAGATATGCTTACAGTACCAACAAAACTATCAGCAATGAAATCTTCAGCCAAACAGCTGTGTATTTCATTTATACAATTTGTCTTCATGTTTACTCATGTGATCAAGGGGAATAACAATTATATTTTTGTGTATTGTCAGCAATGTGATTATTAATGTTTTTACAGTATTTCCTGTGTGGGAATGCATACAGCCTAAACTATGGAAGAAACAGAGAAATTTGTCGATACTCAGAAAAAGGTAAGGTTTTATGTCTTAGAAAGTTACATTTTGCCATGTGATATGAACAGGGAAAAGAGAAGAAAACAGCAATATATCAGATCTGAATTTCTTTATCAGTCATCATACCTGAGAATTATTTGATAATACTACTCCAAGCATTCAGCATCCTCAAATTGATGTCAACCCTTTCTTAGCACCATTTTTAGTTCCTTCTTTTTCCTTCCTAGGAAGTTAAGCCAAAAGAGAGTGATAAGACCTCTTGTTTTTCATTATCAAGAAACTTATTTAAGACATATTTCTGGCTTTGTTTCCAACTTATTTTTAAATTTAGTTGATCAGGAAAGGGGACAGCATATGAAAAGAGCGTTAGCATTTTCTAAGCTATGACATTTTGCACTGTATAACTTGAAAGGTTGACAGGGCCACTACACTGCTGAGAATATGTTTTTTATTTTTATTTATTTATTTATTTATTTTTAAATTAAGAGCTGCACCAAGGCCATTCTCAAACAGATACACTGTCCCAAAATCAAGGCAGATAGAAGAAGAGCCTTTGTTGAGGCTGATCTCCAGACATGAGGAATGTCTGAAGAACAAGGATTTGCAGTTTGAGGTCATGGAAAATAGGAGGCTTATTTTGTTCTCTTCCATCCATCTCATCAGCAGAAAGCCCTTACCACTAGGAAGGGAAAACAAACCTGAACATGCCAGAGATTTTACACCTTTTCAAATGAATGAGGCAAAAAAACATTTATTCCTCTTCTGTAGTGGTCTGCCTTGCTGACTCAGTGTTGTCCTAATTGTTGTGTTTCCTTGATATCATTCTGTAAGTTTCTTTTGGTGCACATTTCCTCACAGAAAGCAGCTATTTGATTCTTCTGCAGGCGTAAGCACCACAGTTCCCATGCCAGCTATTTCTTACTACCCGAGGATGTGATTCAGCACTGTACAGAGAGCATCCATTTTCCTTGTACTTGGCTCCCAGGCTTTCTCCATTTCTTTTGTTTTGGGGCAGGTGAGAGATCATGCCTTAGGTTACTGGTTAATATTTGAAGTTGTACTAAAGTGCGTTGTGGCCTGGCCCCCCACACCATGAACTGAAAAAAATGTGTATTCCATTTCTGGATGGCTGTTCTCCAGTGAGTTTTCTCAGCATAATTCTTTCCAGATTAAAGTAATGATTTGCTAGAATGATTAAAAGTAAGGGGAGTGGTGAAGTGTTCAGTAGTTTTCCAAGTTGACATTCTGTGTTTCTTTTTATCTCTAAGCATGAAATCTGTTTTCTTTCTGTATATTGACTGACATATTGGTTCATAGGTTTGTAATATGGCTTATTTCATGTATTCAAAAGGCTAAGCAAAAGTCTTTTAAAGTGCAGCCATATCCTCATATTAGCAATAAATAAATAAATAAATAAATAAATAAATAAATAATCTTTAGTTCTCCTGGATTCTGTCTAATCTATTGTCACATAGCATTTTTTTTTCTGACATCTGATAAATAGTTTTCACATTGATAGTATAAACTTGGATGTGCTCCCTGTGGAAACATTTTGTCCAGCAGTATAAGTATCACACATAGGTAAATATAAATGTCACTATGTTTAATTATGTATATGCATATCTACACATGCAGGATTTAGTCCACTGACTGTTTCAGTATTCACTAGATGTACAGTGTAGCTGGGCTGGTACCCACAAATCCTCAAATACAGGACAGTTTGTTAAATCATTGCATGGCTTATCTGGCTTAGTATGTCAAAACCCATCACAAACAGTGGATGCTTTTGTGCTGGATATATAACACAGGATATCTTCAGTCACATGTGATGAATACTGCTGTTCTCAAATAAAAGGCAAGTAGTTTCAGATCTGTACTAAGCTGTATTTTCCTTAATAGTCATCACTATTAGGCAGCTCAGCCGGCTCATGGTCATTGCAACAGGCGTAGTGATGAACTTTCTGTGCAGACTACTCTTCTCCCTGAAACATTTTTTATTTTGTTTGAAAGTTAATCAAAGATCATCGGCAATTTTCCCTCTCCTCTTTAACACAGAGATATCCTGGTATCTTAGCACAAGGAAAAACACATTTTGTGCCACCCGTTTGTAGATGTGCCTACGACACATCAATCCACTATTCAGAAGCCAAGCATTTCTCTCTTTACCTTCATGTTACTTTCCACTGCATAAACACTAAACAGGCATGCCAAATGTTTTTTGTCTTTTTTTTCCTGGTTCTGTTTACTGTTCTGAATCAGTAGCCATTATTACTTTGATTCACCTGTTCTTGCATTTCTTCATGTATTTCTTAGTGGTTCAAAGAAATGCCTGAAAAAGTACTATGAAGTGAAATCTCAAGCCTTCATGTGGTCCTACTTCTCATAAGGAAACACACAACTACGTGTGTTTCTCAGAGTCCTTAGTTTAACTATGTGTTTATCCATTTTTGTATGATTTGCTCCTGCATTCCTCATACTGGTTCCATGCAGATTGCTAGGATCTTTGACCCCACCAAATTTACTGTGTTTTAGAAATGCCTGACTTGTGAACACGATAGTCTTATTGAGCCATTCAAGTTCTAGATTGCTCTAGTGTTTTAATACTGTTACCTTTATGCTAGCACGTTATCCGTTCATTTTTTTGACAAATTATTAGAAAACTATTGCTATTTCTGAAATGTATGAAAAGAATCTCAGGGAGTAGTAACTCAAACCTAAGGGATACTTGTTGGTATGCAAGGGGAATTATGTTACACAGGCTTCTATCTGAAGCTTGCTTATTTTCCACTGGTGTACCTGCTGCAGGCTTGTGGCTGCTTGCTTGAAGGACTGCGATACAAGTTACTGATTTCCTAATTTTATTTGCCATCTTCACAGTAATTCTTGTAGGCCAAGAAGGAGCCTTCACCAGAAACTTCCTATACTTTGAAGTTGCCTTTCTTTCTCCCTCTCACCTTTCCTCCATGCCTGCCTATTTCTTTCTTTCTGTCTTTTTCTCTTCCTTTCTTCTCTTGTTTTGAGCCTGAAGCTTCTAGTATCTACAGACAAAGGAAATCAGATTGCCCTTAATTCCCATAATGCCCACAGCTTCCATGGCTGCCAACCAGCCAGGTTTCCTCAGATTTTTCCCTCATGGAGAATTTTAAGGAGATTTATTTTCAAGAAAAAGTAAAGCAAAATGAAACATCACTTCTAAAAATGTGCAATTGCCTGCCAGTTGAACAGATACACCTGGAAATACAAATGGATCTCTGTATTTTGGGAAGCCCAGACAAGTGTTGTCCCCTAAGGTCAGAAATAGAGACATGGTTTGAAATGTCATTAGCCCAAAATTTACAGCATTTCAGGGTACAGATCAGGGTATGCTCCGCTCAGTTAAATCAATTCTAAAAGTACGTATATGCAGCTTAAGTTTCCAGCATTACAATAACTAAAAAACAAAGAGGGAGATAAACATTAAAGAAATCAGTAAGTTTGAATATAAATCAACATTTTGAAGAGACCACAAACTATTTTTTATTTTAGACAGCAGAATATTTTCAGACATGAAAGAGAATAAGAAAAAGCAAAGAAAAAAACCCACAGTCTAAATAAAAAATATTCCTATAATAAAGGGAGAGAGAGAAACAAAGACAAGAATAATGACACAGAATGATAAGGACCTTGTGAAATTTCATACCACACTTATTACTTATAGATTGTATTTGCCACTTTCATATATTATGATGAGAAAAGTCATAGATAAAGAAATAGCTTGTAATCACAGCACAAATGATTGCCATCTACTTTTAGGACAGGAAAAATAACTGAAATGATAGAGGAGACATTTCATATGATATTAAAAGCTGAACTATTGTTACTGACTTGGTATAGTGTAAAAGGAAAACCTGTGATTGGACCTGTGTGGTAGTGACTAGTAACTTCTGGTAACGTATTAGTAACATGGAGATTAAGTTACTAATTTTCTTTAAAGATAAGTGGGAAGTTTGGGGACCCAACATGGACCCAAACTGTTCTCCATGAATGTGGTCCCATGTCGTACAGCAAGCTTACAGCACCACAAAAGGGCTTTCACGTTGTGATGTTACAGAATTTGCCAGTCGCAGACCTAACCTTCATGGGAGAAGACCATGATGTGTGTGTGTCAAGGGGTGAAAGAGTGCATTTTTTGCAGGAAGATTTTCCCTTTTCTGTTCAGCAAAGTGTTCCTCTATTAGTTCTATTCACGATTGCTCTGCAGACAATTTTGCCACCACAACTGGATTGTGCAGAACACCCTGGAAGGCACTGATCATTTGTCTGTAAAAAATGCCTTCTGTCAGATTGGGAGATTTCAAACCATGGTTATAAAAGGACCTGCTCCATATCCCCTGATTTCTGTCTGACTGCCATTAGTTGTGTTTCTGTTTACAACAGTTGCTGCGTAAGGCTTGCCATGCTTTGTGATATCTTTGCCATTATTTTTTTGGAAAATGTGAGTTATGGAAATTATTGTTCTGAATTTCCATATTTATATCACTAATAACTGTGAAAACTGACAAAGACGGTGTCTGATGTGGGGGAATCAGGAAGGGGCTGAAATAAAACCCCTTTATTCTGCACTGGCAGTGATGAACTCCTCTATAGATACACAGCACATATCAGTAACTACTAAAATCAAACCAAGTGGTTTTGACTGATTTTATCTGTGCCATTTTCACTTTTTAGAAGTTTTAAATTGTAAGTGGTCGTGTTGTTTACATAAATATTGAAAAATCAGCCCATTAGACTGAAACTCACATTCCTTTTATGAAAAACAAACAAACAAACAAAAAACAAACAAACAAACAAACAACAACAGAAAAAATTATTTTGTTTTTTAAATTTATAAATCTCTCTCTTGACATTTTCGAAGTAAGGACTGAGCAACAGATTTGCAGACCCATGCTCACTTCAGCATATAACATCTCAGCTATAATCCTTAATCAATACTTTAACTCGCTAGCCCTTACTGCTTGCCAGTGTGTGGATCTTGCCCTCAGTGGGACTGATTACCAATTAGGGAATGAGAACCATATGCTTCAAATCACAGTTCAGTTTACTGAAAATGTTTGAACACTGACAGCAAATACTAGTGTATCTACAAATGTGTGCACAAGCCTTTTCAAATCTCTCAGGACATTAATTACCAGGTCTTCCATCTACTTTAGAGCTAAACAGACATTGAATTATCTATGGAGTTTGAACCATCTGTGAACCATACCCCTGATAGTTCTGAAACTTTCCATTCAAGTATGAAATTTTATGAAATACATAAATGCACTCCTATAAGGATGAAGTGACACATATTACATGAGCGGGTATAATGACAAAAAGTAGAAATTCATTTCTACTTCTCCCTTAAGGAGCATCCTGTGCAGTACCAATGGGAAATTGGCTTTGGGTCTGACGTGTCACTGAATGTGTTACACCTGTCCACTTAATTTTCTTTTTGAAGTAACCAAAGAAGAACAGTTCCAGTATTTCATTAGTACATGGACACTACTTTATGTCCAAAGTACAACATTAAGTGTAGGCGATATACTAGTAAGTATGGAATTAATGGCCATAATATTGAAACATGTAAATAATCTATCTACATAAAATAAAATGAAAATACTTTTTCCACTTGAATAATGAAAAACGTGTCTAAATAGGAAGGAAACCAAAACATGATTATCACTGGAGGTGGTAAGGAAGCTTACATCTGCCTTTTGCTCTGAACTTGCTGTGTGCATCCTGCTCATCCCTTTTGCAGTAGAGAGGCAACAGAGCCATCGAGGTAAAGGATGTTTGGGTTAGAACATTTCCTTCAGAAAGGCGCTGATGTCTCATAGTAAAACCTTGTAATAAGGAATTATTACAGCTCTAGTTACTTTTTTGTAATGGTTAATTGCACCCAGTGGTAAAGCACTTCATTGTATTTTTGATACAAAATTGTCTGGTGTAAAGTTTCAGTTGTTTAAGCTTGTTATGTCTGTCTCTGCAGAAGAAATGGGGCACCTACAGGTATCTGCTCGTTACAGACATCACGTTGATAGACTTGGGTTCTTACCAGCTCTTTCAACGCCTCAGTCCACCTTGTGGACACTGGTAACATTTAAGAAAAAACTCCTCAGCTTTTCAAATTTGACTAAGTTTTTATGCCATATGGCACATACGATAAACTCTCCAACTGCTGATACCATTCCACAGCTAATGAGAGATTCAAAACCTAATCTAAAACAGGAGCTGTGATAGTCTCTTAGAAGTATTTCCAAAGAGGACATTCCCCCGTCTGTTTACTCAGTATGGTCTGACAGGAGACAGCTGGCCTCAGAGAGACAGGAAAAAAAGGAATATATTTCTATCCTGTGCTACTTAGACAGAGGAGAGCTTATCACAGACAGAGGTATAGAAGATGGTCAGCCGGGGAATCCAAAGTATGGTATTTATATAACTAGTAGTGTGTGTTGCGATTTCACAAATAGTCCCATTAAAATCATTGCTACAATGAAATATTTATTATTTTTTTGTTCCACTAATAAAACCTAACATGCAGATTAGGATCACTGCATTTGACTTTGACACCAACATACTGGCTTTGTTTGTGGACAGGGCAGGGATGCCTTTCTAAAAAAGTTTCAAGTGGTAATACAGTATACAAAGAGAAAGTTGACTATTATTTAAATGTGTTTAATGGAAAAAATAGTTTGAATACTATTTTTACTTTGTCTCAAGAAATATTCAAAGCAAATTTTAGACTTATCCACTAACATGCAAGATTTTTTTCCCTATATTATCATATTAAACATGACTAAGTATAATTATATAATAAGCACAATAAAATACATATATATATTAAGATATTAAATATACATACTATATATATTTAAACACATAATTAAAACATGTTTTTTTAAACTCATTATCATGTGGATTTTACATAGCAGTGTCACTCCATCATTATCACATTGTTCCTTTGCAAACAGATGAGCTGCCAAAGAACTCTGAGAACTCATTACACCTTTCTGTGTTCACTGATGAATTCCCAACACTGAAATGCTAGAAAACAAAACCCTTAAAAGGTTTTCGTAGTCCTAAGCCAGTGATGTTTGTTTGGAGTGATGTTTTTAGCAATGATAATGGGCACAGAAAGGGGTCAGATGCAAAAAATCTGTTTTTGAAACATGATTCAAAATTGTTGGATGAACACCTAAAACAGAAACCATGGAGTGATTAGCTGTGTTTGAAAATACAGGTAAGAGGGTGGGCAGATTAGATTAAATTTTCTAAAGCCACGCAGAGTCATAGTTCCTGCTATTTTAAATGTCAGTGAAAATTGATTCTCCAAATGCTTTAATTTCCAAAAATTCAATCCATTAGTTGTCAATACAATATTAAAAAGCAGCTCAATCTCCTGTCATAGATAGACCTCTTTCCTACAATAGCAATTGATAGTGTGCTAAGGGCATGGTTGAGAAATAATTTCAGACAAGAAGAGCTTAAAGATTTCTTCCTTTAAGACAGTTTTACTGTGTCTAGGATATTTCCACAAATTCTAATAGGTTTAATATTTACGTAAAATATAAATTAGTTTTACTTCATCAAATTATGTACGGCAGATGAAAAAGTTAGGTGTAGATCTAAGAGTAAGGCCCCAAAACATAACTGCACTAAGCAAAGTACACAGATTTCTTTTTATTTTCAGCTTTCTCTTGACCACCAATTTCACCACATATTTGCAAGTCCTTTGGACACTTCTCAGTGGGAGTAGAACTTGTCTCACAGATATGATACACATTCTTTCTAAAATAATGCTCTGAATTTTAGATAAAAGCTTTGCATTATAAATGTACAAAGCATTCTGCTAGGGAGTGTAATAAATCTGCTTTCAAATATCACTCTGATGTATAATGTATAACATAAAAGAATAGAACCATTTAAAAAGAAATCATCACTTTCCTGTGTTTCCATCTTTAACATCTCTCCTACCTGTTTGAAATATGGATGGCCAGTTCCCAGTCACGACTAGAAAAAGAGGTAAGCACTGCACTTAACTTCCTAACTTTGATTTTTACAGGGGTCTTTAAATAACAAAGACTAGCTTCACTTTAAAAAAAAAAAAAAAAAAAAAGGAAGGAAAAAATACTTTCCGAGTGCAATCACTGCACTCATTTCATGGTGAAATGTGTGACAGTTCATTTACTGCCACTGCTTTCAAAATGTCACGTTTCCAAAATATAAGAAAACAAAAAAATCTGAAGTGATCCTATGATGGCTTTCAGATACTATACTTTGATAGTACCTTTTAGATGTACATACAGGGCTTTTACATACTAAACATACAGGCCTTTTTTTTCTGAAGGTATTTGCAAGCAAGTTCATTTTTTTATGTTAGAAAATCTATGTAATTAAAAAATAGACTACAACCATCCCATTTAATGTTGGAAAGTAGCTTTTTACGTTAAATTCTGCCCTTCTGCAAACAAGAGTTTCTGAAAGTATCATGTTAAAAGGAAGAGGGAGGGTTTTGTTTTTGTAATATACTACAATTTTGTTTCTAGCAGCAGAATAAGAAAGTTTTCAAAGGGAGTTTGAACAGAAATGAAGCGTTTGAGGCAATCAAAGCTATTTCATTTCAGAGAAGTTAAAAATCAACTATATCAGAATATTATCTACACTGTTCTTACAAAGAAAATCTAAAGCCATAATATGCCACAGCCCATTGTTACATTTCATGAAACAAAATAATTATTGATAAAAACACACTTCTGTCAAACATCCAGTCTGTTGAAAATTGGACATATGTAATGTATCCAGCTCTTATTTGCAGAAGTAGTCTCATTTTCTCTGATTGAAGCATTTACATTAATAGAGAATAACAGATAATGAAATCTGCAGAAGTGAGATCTTACTGAAATAAATTCCTGACTGCATTTTATGTTGTCACTGTTTTGTTTTCCATTTTCCTTGTTAATATAATTAGTCACCTGGATTTCCCCTTCTTAACATTGGCAGAGAGTAAAAATGAGTTTACTCTTCTAATATAATATACAGTTCATTGTATGCATTAAAATATGCATGTCCTCTTCTTCAAAAGCCAGTTTTTGAATGATTCATGAAAAAAGTAATCTACATCATTAAAAAAACAGCCCTGTGAAATTCATAGGAATGCACATTTTGGAAAGTGCAGAATGGCAGAATGGCCTTGACATTTTTGTTCTCTCCATTACCATTTTCATTTTCTTACATTTTATTCTCCCAACATTTCTGTGAGTGAATACTAACCATGTAGAAAGAAATCTCACATCTCTAATTTTGTATTTTCTGTATTTAATATGCATGCAAGTTCTGTGTGTGTTATAATCCACTAAATATATACATACATATATATACTGTAAAAATTGCAATACCGGCAACATTCATCAAAGGTGGAACAGAAGTGATAAAGTAAATTCTCTATATGAAAATGTGCTGGATTTCAACAAATATTAATTTGACACTAGAGGATAAACTAAGGAAACTAAAGTCTAAAACCATGGGACTGCTATGGTCAACTGACTTATTCAAAAGTTTGGAGCAGAGGGTGCCAAGAGGCGACCTCCATGCCCTCTGCACCTCCTGAGGGGCAGAAGCACAGAGGGAGGCGCCAGCCTCTGCTCCCTGCTCATCACTGACAGGACACAGGAATGGCACAGAGCTGCGCCAGGGAGGGTTCAGACTGGACATTGGGAAACATTTCTTTACTGTGATGTTGGCCAAACACTGGAACAGGCTTCCTAGAGAGTTGGTTGATGCCCCACTCCTGTCAGTGTTCAAGAGACATTTAGACAATGGCCTCAGTAACATGCTTCAGTTATTTTGGTTAGCCTTCAAGTTGGACTAGATGATCTTTGCAGGTCTCTTCCAAGTGAATATTCTATTCTATTCTATTCTATTCTATTCTATTCTATTCTATTCTATTCTATTCTATTCTATTCTATTCTATTCTATTCTATTCTATTCTATTCTATTCTATTCCATTCCATTCCATTCCATTCCATTCCATTCCATTCCATTCCATTCCAATTGCCAAGTAGTGGAAGACAAGGATGTGTTCCATCATGTCCTCAGTTACTCTGAGCAGTCCTAGTATCCTTGGTTATTGACAGTTATATTCATCAAAGAAATGTAGTTCCTTCTGAAGCATACACTTTCCTATAGCTATGATTATTGGCTGTCATCTATATCATCTGGTATTTAATTTAGCCCTTGATGACCAGATAGTCATATTCTAAAACAGTGTTATTTGACTATTTTGTCTTTCTTGTTTCATATGAATTCATCATTATGAAGCTTTACTGTTACTAGATTATTCTCTTACCAGAAAAGGAACCATGATTTCCTGAAGAAAATAAAGGCAATTGAATTGAAAGATCTGTACTGAAAGTACTGGTAAGGAAATCACCATCTTCTGTGCGTGTGTAGAAAGATAAGTTAGTTGCTGATAAAACAGAATGCCGATTAATATTACATATTATCAACCAGTTTATTACCGATTTTCAAAATTATTCTAATTCATACAGCTCATATTTCCTACACAGACCACATAAGCTAAACTTTTTACCGGAAGAAATGAATTGTAAGTAACTTAATCATGTATATGTTTGAGGTGCCTAGAATAGTATCTATCTGATTGCATTCTATAGTCTAATTGTAGTCAACGGATGCCCTTAACAGCATTTGCCAACTGCTAATTTTGCCTTATGGTACTTTACTTGTAATCTTAGCAAACAAAATCAGTGACTCTTCCTGTTTAATTCTGAATAATGCTCTTTGCATAATATATTTGGGGAAATTCATCACATGAATATTTCTTGACTGAATACATTATCCTAAATAAATTAGAATATATATGTATATTTACCATAGAAGCATAATATACTGAAATAAAACTAGAAACACCTAAAATATAAAAGGATTTTTTCACATGCATACTTGTTGCATATTTTGTGCAAAAGGTTAGCTTATTTATCATATAAAAGCTTTGCTCCCTTCACTGATCAGAATGAGAGGCTGAAGCAGGACTTGAGCATGTAAAAACTATTGTCTACATGAATTACTCTTAACACTATACAAGTGATAAGTCCCAAAGAGTGAAGACTTAAAAGATTTATTTCTTGGACATGGAAGGTTTTTTATTTATTTACTTTTTAATTTAAGTCAGATTCACAGCTCTCATATACTAGGACACTTTTCATGCTTTGACAGTAAAAGGAGACTGGTGTATTAAATAAGCAATATGAAATACATTTGAGCAAATGAAAATTAGAACCAAAATGGCCGATGAGTCTGGTTCTGATCATTTACACCCATGTTACAGCTCTGTAGCCCAAGTTTAATTAGCAGAGTTAATCATGATTGATCAGTTTCATGGAAAGGGAGGGCATCACATTCTCTCTTGTGCCGAGTAAGTCTTGGAGCCAGTGAGATGGTAGAGATGTGTGATCAGCTCCCTGATTTTAAGGCCAGGCCTGCCTCCAGTGAAATTGGAAGCTGCTGCCAAGGAGCTTAGTGTTGTCAGGTCCTGGGCATTAAGCCACTGGAAAATAGCCATGCTGGATTTCTGTTCTGCTGTCCCAGCTCTCCCCATGTGTTGGAAGGAGGCATGGAAATGCAGAGCCCAGCTGTAGTGCAGATGCATCAGCTCAGATGCATGCTCTCTGGAATACTTGTTCCTGGGTTATAGCCCAACAGGGACTAAAACCTAGCTTCTGAATCTGTTATTCTAAAACAAGTAGGCTTATCGATGGAAAGGGAGCAGCAAAACTAGACAAAAGTGGGAGCTCAGAATACAGAATTGTCAGCACCTGAGCATAACATTGCCTGGGTAGTAAATGGAAAGACAGTCTAATTTGAAGGTCGGTGTAGAGCCAGAGTCTGACTGCTCCTACTTATAATCACTGTCAGTACCTTATAGAATTGATCAATGCAAGACACACATTCTTCTATCTTGTGACACTTTGCTTGATTTTAGTTAATATCCCAATTTTAATCTAAAATTTCAATTTCCTAATCAGATCAATCCAAGCTTGTGTGATCTTAGAAGTCTTTTTTAAACCCTCCCCCTTCTTTTTTAATGATAGCATTTCTGTGTTTTAATTAAAAATACTAAAAGAGGACTTGGCCTTCAAGCAACCTTTTTTCTTTAAAATGTTTGGCAGTTTACTAGCTTACAAACCCTTTCTGATTATTTCCTTAGTAGGCAATTGCTTGAACTGAATGAATACTTTTTTTGTTTTCTACAAACCATCATTTTTCTAATGAAAGAAAATTGAAAAATTCCCAGCCAGTTCTAAATTTAAACAATTTAGCTTTACTGTGTTTGCACTTCTTTTGTGTCTGTTTTCTTCAAACACTGTAGCAAATTAGTTTACTGAAAGAAATACTGGAAAAAATAGCAAATAATGATATAATGATGGAAAACAATCATCAAATCAACATTTCAGACTCCAGTGACTAATCCACACAGCATAATCTGACACTCAGAACTAAATCCCTCTAGCTCTGTTGCCTATGCCATGTGACCTAGGTACCCTATTAAACCAACTTTAAGACTTAATATTTTTCATCAGATTGTTCATGAACTCAGGCAAGTTACGATTTCAGAATTATTTAAAAGCATAATCTGACCTATCAGATCGCACACACACACACACAGAGGATTACTTCATCATTTATTTGGGAGAAAAAAAAGAGAAATGAAGTGACTTCATTTTAAGAGTTGGTGTCATGAGGTATTTGTGCACTTCCCACCAACAGGTTATTTCCCGAACAAAAGGTTAACTTCTATGTCTTTTTCTATCGCAGGGTTTTATAAGCAGATTTACATACTGTGTACTCTACTTTGCACACTTGTTCATATGTCACATCCTGCAGCCAATCCAAATTAGTATCAACGGAGAGGAAAGAATAACACACAGCAAATAAAATTGTCTATAAAACATTATGATATGGTGAGGAAGGTTACTGGCTGCACATCCTGCCTGCTATTTAGAGTAATTACAAAAATTAGCTTCGGACATGGCCACAGATGTTCCAGGCTCATGATATTGAGGCCTAGCTTTTTTTATTTGAACAATTTGTGCAGGCCAGCATTTAGCCTCACAGTCAAACATACAGCTCACGTCCCTACAAAGAGAAAACAAATGATCTGCATTTACAGTAGGCTTTAAATTTGCCAGAGAGACTCAGCCTGAGACAAAAGGTCAGGGAAGGAAGGATATTCTGTGTAGTTACAGAAGCTTTTGACATAGTAGTTTCTCTTCACAAGAGTGATCCTTTGATGATACTTAGAACTGCTTATAAATGTTACCCGAATGCTACCAGAGCATAGTATTCTTAATATTGGATTTCAGCATTGTATTGCTAGCCATATTTATATATCCATGAGGTATTCTGAAGAAAAAAAGAAAAAAAAAAAAAAAACATTTTTATGGAGCCAAAATAAGACAGTACACCCTAAGGAGATTGGCATCTTATACAAACATGCATATGCATCCCAAAGCGAGGTATGCATCAAAAATTATTGCTGGGGAAAATAAACAACTCCAGAGATGACTAAAGGGAGAAGCAGTAAGTATTCACTGAATGAAAAAAAAAGACTCTCAGTGAGACAGAAAAGAGTGAATTTTAAAATAAAGGGGCAAAGCCAGCACTGAGAAGCTGGAGATAGAGAATAAAAGGCAATTCATTGTGTATATTCTGTACACAGAAAGCTTATATTATCACTAGTAGAGATGTTGGCTATGATCAGAATGGAGGACATGCCCACTCAGGCAAACCCATCTACCATAACACTTCTCAGGGATGCTCAGATCTGTGCTGGTGTGCTAGTATGAGCTTATTGCCAGGTCAAAAACTTGTAAAAGACAAATTAAGAAATGTAATGATCACAGCAGTGAAGAGGCACCTTGTGGAATTTTCAAGAGGACCTAATTGTGTGATACTTGCTGATTGTCACTGGAGTTGCTCTAAATGCCTAAATATTCTTAGAAAATCACACAACCATAAATCCCTAGGCATCCAACTACCTGAAAACATTTGGTTCTCTGACCCTAGAGATATTTGAGGGATTCAAACACAGTCTCAGTGAGCAGCTTAGAAATCGGGGAAAAAAAAGGTCACTAACTTTCTTAGTAGATTAACTTTTTCTTTATCATACTGTGGTATGTCTTATTGCACAGCCATTTCTGAAATTGCTTAGTATAACTGATGCACAGAAAAATGATGATTGACTCAGAAGAGACATGCTTAAAAAAAAATCAGGACATGATATTTAGGCTAATAACATTTCTGAACAGCTTGTTTGGGAGAAAAGGTACTTTACACATTTGGCAAGCATGCTAAATTGTGTCTACATGAAAAAAAAGAAAGAACAAGCAAAGCGTTACATGATATTAAATAAGATCAGATGCTGTTCTTGAATAATGCATTCAGATGCACTTGTTCCAATTCAGAACTGAAAAATAATTATTAACATGCTATATTTAAATTATTAAATATTTAACCAAACTTACACAAGAACAAGTTAGCAACAAAAGACTGGTTTCACAAACAAAAAAAAAAAAAAAAAAAAAAAAAAAACCCTGCACTGAGAAAATCATCAGAGAAAAAAAAGAAACAAGTACCAAACTAAGAATGACAACTAAGAACATATCACTGACAATGCAGGCAACAGAGCACAAAAGGTTGTACACCAGACTGAATGTATTTCAGCCTACAGTGTATACAGGCAGATCTTTTGATTTAGGTCATGCTTCTTTTAGGTATTATTCCAGGAAGTAATCTCTACAAGTTTTGTGAAGCTCAGCTGGAATGACTGTAGTTATTCTGGCAGAAAATGCCACCAAATTTTAGGCTAATATCAGAAATGAGTACTGCCATTGACCAACCCCACTGGAGCATGGTGGCATGTGATTATGGTTATGTTGCCAATTAGTCAGGGCAGTAAGTTTCAAAATGGTAAGAAGAAAAAAATATATATATAAAAAAATAAGTTTTATTTTCTGGTAGGGAAAAACAAACAAACAAAAAACTTGTGAGGCCTTTGTGTATTTTCCTATATCATAAATGCTTTTTTATAGCAAATAGCAAATACAAAGTACTACTGAAATTCCATTAAGTAATTGTAATTTTAGGATTAAGGAATATGCAAATGAAAGACACGTTATTTTTCTTTTAAAGGTGAATGTTCCAATGTAGCCAGCCATGAGGAAATATATCTTAATATTATCAATTATATAGAAAATCCTGACACACCAGACTGTCTTCTATTCATCATAGCTATACCAACCTGAAACTAGTGTAGAGATTTGGATTTAGCTCTACTCTGCAGGACTGTACACTTTTCCATTCCTAACTATCATTTATTTTATGCAATGTAATTGAGATAAATTTCTGACATTACCATAGCCACCTGGTTATATTCAAGTTGGCTGACCTGTGCAGGTCCTGTAGTCTTGATGAGTTGAAAGAAATTTTTAAAAAGCTAAAAGTTCGAAAAGTTTCTATATGGAAACTATGGTTTCTATTTGTCTAAGAGAATTCACAGTGGGTAGTTTTCAAATTAACCTTGAATGTATATGGACCAAATCTCCATACTCATTCTTTTTGATATAAAAAAAAAAAAAAAAGCTTGTTCGTTCGTTCTTTTCTTTCTTTTTCTTCCTTCCTTCCCTCCTTCCTTCCTTCCTTCCCTCCTTCCTTCCCTCCTTCCTTCCTTCCTTCCTTCCTTCCTTCCTTCCTTCCTTCCTTCCTTCCTTCCTTCCTTCCTTCCTTCCTTCCTTCCTTCCTTCCTTCCTTCCTTCCTTCCTTCCTTCCTTCCTTCCTTCCTTCCTTCCTTCCTTCCTTCCTTCCTTCCTTCCTTCCTTTCTTTCTTTCTTTCTTTCTTTCTTTCTTTCTTTCTCTATCAGAAGAAGATTGTTATAATAAAATAGGTAATATATCAGTGATATAAAGTCAATTCTTTATGTATTTTCAAGTACTAGATTTACATAGTTCTTTTAAAAATGTGTATAGGAAGTTCAGGAAATTCATCTGCTTCTTTCTTTGGAAATATTGTATTATGATTACCTCTTAAAAAGAGTTATTTGTAAATCAATACACATATCTAACTGGTTACACATTGTCCCATTGTACCTAGGAACCAAATCCTATACCATCGTTTTCCATTGTGATGATTTCCACATTCAGACACATTCATGAGTACACATACACTGAAGGGAAGATACATCTACAGAGTGTAAAATTTCAAATGGAGGCAAGGAAGGGCAGAGTTCGCATTGACTGAGTTAACTGATGCTTACCTTTTTCTGAGCAGTGAAAACTTCAAATCGGCTAGCAGTGCATCAACACAAACTGTACATCATAAATCAGAAAGTACTTGAGATACAGCTTGTACAAGGCCAGTATTCAAACTTTAACATTATGTGTTGTCAAGTGGAACAGTACATTAATGACATTTTTTCTTTTCCATGAGATAAGCAGTTACTTTGACAAAACTGAGCCTTTAACATAAAAGAGATTTCTTATGGTTTAAATTTTCACAGTGCTCTTGCATATATTATTGGTCACTCTATGAGACTTAAAATGTTTTAATACAGTTATATGCCTTTCTTCTAAGGTCATTGTGAGCTGCTTTTCTATCTTCATATTGTTTGAGGCTGCCTTTTTATGACATTTTCCTAAATCTTTAGAATGTAAAACTGTAATTACAGTGTGTTGTTTACTTTCTCCCTGTTTCTGTAGGAGCTTTTCATAGGCTTCCCTCTTGTACTACTGTTGCTGCTAGAGGAAGACTTAAAGTGACAAATAAGACTACTTGGATCAATTATGCTTCTTTTTGCCCATGTTTCAGATGTAATCCCCTCCCCCCAATGGTTCAAACCTCTTTTAATTCATACGACAAAACTTTTTTTTTTTTTTTCCTTATGGCATACAGTTTTTTTTTAACCATGATATGTTATGATGTCTTCTTCAAATTGTATTCCTTTTTTGTGTAGATAGATAGTGGAGTGTTGGGAGCAATTAACATAACTCAGAGAACTAATTTCCTGTGGTTCTTTAACTCTGTATTTATGGCTTTCAGAAGAGTGGGTCTGTACTCTAAGGATTAGTACAGTCTGTAAATTTTAGTTGTCTGACTTCTTTCTTTTAAGGAATTAAGATAAGAAAAATTCAGAAGTGGCTGAAATCGCAGAAATAAATGCACGCTTTGTGAAGTCTTTTCTCCTTTTTTATTTAAAAAAGTCATGCTTTTAAGTTATGTTGCAGAAATACTTACACATCTACTTTTTAGTTGAATCTATTGCACATGTACCTTTCCTTCTGAATTTTTTGTGCCAAACTTGCAAGACCCAAAATCAGGCAATACTTCAGCTGCACTCCTGTAGCCAATGATCTGTTGTTCTAACATTGATTAGAGTGATGATTAGGTTAACACAGACAGAAAATGATTCAATTTGTTTCACATAACAGCTTTTGCCAATATTACAGGCCCCCCCCCCAAATAAATAAATAAATAAACAAATAAATAAATAAACAAACAAACATGAAGTTGCCTGTGCAGTCTATCTGATAGCACTAATGGATAGCAACCACAACAGAGAAACCACTGACGAAAAAAATGCTGAGCACCTCCATTTGGGCTCATTCAAATCAGTTTCAGCTGTGAGTCTCTACTACAATAACCAATTCTTAAATTTAAATTTAAATAAGGTGCTGGGGGTGCTGACAGCCCTTAACAGCCTCTAACAACACTGCTTGGCCTCACCTGGGCCCTCTCCCAGCCACCATTTTATCTCAGCCCAGGGTTAGGCCTTATGCCCTTGTCTCTAAGGTGTCTATATCTTGGTGGACCTTGGATCACCCCTGTTTTCGCAATTCTGTGCCTAGAAGCTTCTTTCTGTGTTGTTGTGCTATCCTGCTGTGGGGATGAGCTCATTGCCTGGCTTGTGCTGCTGCCTTGCTGAGCCTGTGTCCCTGGTAAGTACTTGGTGTGTGGGGCTCTCCTGGGAGGCAAAATGGGGAGGGCTGGTTGTGGGGCTGTCTTTTGGGGCTGCCCCCTTGTATCAAGCCTCACAGGCTGGTTGTGGCGGTGTGCTGGGGTTTTTGAGGCTTTTTAATACTTTGTGGAGGTAGAGTTTGCAGCCACAGACATGCATTCCTCCTGAACTTGTTCCATGCTTTCATTATAAACAATGTGTGAAAGCATGTTGCTCTCAAGTTAACTCAGATGTGTGTGCCGGGGTTTTGTTTTTGGCCTTAAATTCTTAATTAAGAAATAGTTATTCACAGAGCTACAACTAGTAATCCTTACTATTTGGAGGGGGGAAAAAAAAGCTATATATTATTTTTTTCTGCTCCTGAATACTTAAAGTCTTTGTCTTCAGTGTTCTGTTCCTCTCTTGGTCTCTGCTTTTTGGTGTCTTGGACATGAAATTCTGCTAGATGAGAATTTTGGTGGATATTCCTGCCACAGCTTGCAAGGGAAAACTTTTCCTTTTTCACAATCATTAACAATTAGCATGTTCCATCTCCCGAAACCAGATTTAGCTTTTAAATTTAATTTTTAACTACATCTTAAGACCCAATCTCCTATCTGCAGGAGGTGATGAGAAAGGTCTTGCTGGGCAGGCTAGGGCCCCAGAACTCTAGAGCTCACACTTTCCTTTCAACTGTCCTGACATTCTTAAACCATTTACAGAAAACATGTTAAGATCCTTAAGTAAACCCAGGATGAAATCATACTGAAATAATATAATCTCACTAGAAAATCTTGCTAGTTGTTGAGATTAAAGCAAACAAACAACAAAACCATCAGGTAAACATTAATTTCTTTCTTTCTTTTTTTTTTTTTTCAGTTCATTGACTGGTTACACTTCGAGACTTGTTATCTCAGAGATAATTTCATTTTAATCTGTTTAATTAAGTTCACCTCTGACATCTTAAACTGCTACCAATAGGTAGCTGTACTCTACTACAATAGATGCAAATTCCAGCAATACCATTACTCTGTTCAAGTTTTCTGAAAACTTGATGCATAGACCATCTTTCCTCCCACTCATCTCTCAACATTCTTTAGCAAGTAAAACAATTGCTCACAAGGGAGTGTAAGGTAAAATCTTAATGCATTTTTGCTGTTCTCTAATGTAATTTAGCAATGAAACCATTAAGAAGTAGCCAATACTAAGGGAGTTAAGCATATAGTTTGCAACCAATGACTAGCAATTGCAGTTGGGACACCTCTTTCATTGTTATGATTGTGAAATGGGTTACTGATTCATTATTGCACTTCTCTGGTTACTTCTCTGGCTAAAATTCTTGATTATGCTTTTAAAGTGAATGTAGCTTGTGACTGGAAGCACTAGGGACATGCAGTATATTTAAACACAAAATGGATGAAGCTGGAGTAAGTCTATCAACATGCATATGTTTGTTTTGGGGATTTCTGGTAGAATGCTGAAATGCTCTGTGGAAATGGCAAGAAAAAAAAATGTATTTATTCCCAGCAAATACTGTATCACAGTGCTCTTTCCCCTTACTGGGAGTGGGAGGGGAGTGGAGAAAGAAACAACCTACCACTACCTGGGCTTGAGGGGGGTGGGGTGTGTGGGGGGTGCATTTCAGTGAATGTCTGAATGTTATCAGTCACTGACAAAATAATTTTACATTCTAACCATATCTTCTCGTGTAACCTTGCATTGTTGTTAGCAAAATTGTTCTATACGGAGAGTAGGAAGATGTTCTGTTTTAGAATGAATACATTCCATCATTTAGGTTGTGGGGAAAAAGGCTTAGAAGAAAAAGAATTTTTGCTCTGTAAACTACCTGTTCTTTGTTGGCTGATTCTGCATTAGTGTGATTCTTAAGAGAGAACGTCTGACACAATTTTGGTCAATTTTACATGCAGGTGCTATGCTGAAGTGATGCTCTTGGAGTTCCCAGCATCACAGAGTTGGTCTGATTTCCCTAATGAAAGGTTAAAGGGAGTTAGACTTTGGCATGACCCAGGACCTCTTTTATTTTTTGATTTTATTTCTGAGCTTCTGTCAATAATCATAGGAACTGGAGACTTCATGTCAAAGATGGATGTTGTTAGGGAGTTTAAACCTGTCACTTCTATTAATCCCTCTTCCAGTTTCTCCAACTCTTGTGTATGTGTTTAGTATGTACATTTTGTATGTAGTCAGAAGACATAAGAGTTATAAATTAGAGTACAGGAGGCTAGTTGAAGGATATGTGGTGATGCCTTTAAGGAAATTGAAGGTATGCTATGGAAGTTGGCTGGTTTCTTAGCCCACAGTCCATATGCTGAATGCTGTAGCTGCATGTCTGATGCCGAGACTTATGTAAGAACACATGATGAAACTGATTTGGCAAAAATTTTTTTGAAATTCCAAGGAGGAGGAAAGTGTGGAATTACAGAAGGAATTCTGCCAGCAGTTAACACTGTCTGGGAAGAATAACATACAATCTTTCTTACTCTCTTCCCAAAGAAGTTTTGAGGCCACTAGAGAGCACAATAGGTATGGCATGAAAGATTTTAGCTCTTACTTGCTGTAGTAGCAAATCCCGGCCCTATGAGGTGAACTAGGTGCCCAAAAAATTTTGGCCGTGAAGAAAAAGGTGGTTTTAAGGAGTCCAGCTGTCCTAGTCACAGCCCAATTTAAAGATAGTAGGATGTGAGGTCTGTTACTGTCTTTGTCTTCCTGCTTATGGGATATTCAGAATGTTATTGATGCATGAAATTAGCTGAATATGAACCTGCAGATTCTGTATCCAGGCTCAGAATGGTAAGCTAAATAGATACCTCATGGGGGTCTTGCATTTTAACCAGAGAGCTAAGAAGAGTATTTACTGTGTCTTACAGGACTTGCTGTCTGTCTCCTGTTGACAGCGTTCCATTTCATATAGTTGAATACACATTCATTGGAGCGATGAGCGAAATGAATTTGTGCATAGTATCACTTGACCAGAAACTACAGTTTTCAGTGACTAAACTTTTTTTTTTTTTTTTGGAAAAAAGGTTGCCCAGCCTCACTAGAAATGGTAGTGATAGACCTAGACAACTCGAGCTTCCTGTGCATGATGTTTTCTTTGGAATTTCTCTTGTGATGAATTGCCATAAATCAGATTAAAAGGAGGAGAAATAGGGGTGTGTTTTCCTAGTGGAACAATGAATTCAAGCTTAGGCCTGAATCTCCCAATTTGCCATGTGTTACAGATTGTTGAGTTTCTGCAGATCTCTGTGAGCTTCAGTAAGTCACTCTGCAGGAAAATAGTGATCTGCCTTTGCAAGAACTTAAGACCTAGTTGTTCTTCTTAGGATGCTACCATTTGTCTCTGAGGGTGAATTATTTCTTCCTTTCTCTGGCCTAACTTTTCTCTCCTTGGATCTGAAGAAAGCTCATCTGTGGTTCAGGAATAGCATACTATGTGATGTCAGGAATATAAAACGTGGGGAGAATGAAGAAGTGAGATTCAAATACAGATTTTATTGCAGACTTGTAGGACAATTGTGTTCTTTTTTTTTTTTTTTTTGTCCAACAGTATCTCCTTTAAAAAATGCATAGTATTTTCTTGCTCGTTGCATAGGACTGCGTGCACAGTGGGAACATGGCTTGGGTGTAAATGTCATGCCAGTGCATCTCTCTGACTTGCAGGTTGGCTCTCATTCTCTTCCAGTCAGCCTGGTACAAAGAACTACCTGGGGGTGATCTGTACCTAGTGGAGACAGATTTTTAGTATATTTTATTACACAACTACACATAATATGTCTTACACAGCTTAAGTAATTTTGGCTTTAAAAACTTCTCTCAAGGGAGAGCAGGCCAGTTCTGCAAGCCTATTATTTACTGCTATTGCCCTTGCAATCCTGTCCTTGCTAGATTTTCTGAACTTGCAAACTCTCTAACCTGTCAGGTAAAACAAACCCCAAATGAAGAAAGGTTAGAATGTAAAATCTACAGGTCTGTGTTGAAGTGCTGTTTTATCTACTACAAAAATTGTACCATACAAAGGTGAAGGGAACTGTTAGAGAACGGGTGCCCTGAATGAGAAAAGATTTCAGACCCTGGACCTAGAAGCCTCCTTGTTGATTTATTTGAGAAAACTGCTGTAGTTAGTACTTGATTCAGAGCAAAAAATGGAGTTTCTCCACTCTTCATCTTCAAGTAAAGACGAATGAGCTTTCATAATGGACCTTGCCCTGCCAATAGGAATAAATGACTGTGATTTCCGAACGTTTTCAAGGAGACCTGGAGACTCAATATGCAAAATCTCTCATTCTATCATTGAAAGTGCAGCCTTGGATTATTACTGACAGCCAAGATGCAGTTAAAGTAAAGGTCATGCAGACTATTGACAATAATAAATTCTAAGATTTGCTATCTTTTTGCTGAGGCCTGTGTTAGGCCATGCATCAAAAACCTGTATTAAAAAAAAAGTGGTTTGCCCTCAACCAATAAAAAATGCAGTGTACATTTTTCAAGTTTGCTTTTTTGAATGAGCTAGAAAAGGCCTCATATTTCATATTATCTTTTAATTTAACACACTGGGAGTACTGCCCACCAAACAATCAGTTTAATCCTCTGTGCCCACCTGTAATGTATAATTGAAGTTGCATAAAATAATTTCCTGCTAGTAGGTGTAGAAATCAACATGATGGTATATTTGAAGAAAGGCTGAGGATAAACACTAGCAAGTTAATTCATTTTTCAGCAAGTAAGCCTGAGGTTTAAAAAAAAAAATAATCTCTAATATAGCAGGTTAAGTAATTGCCTGTTCCTAATTGGGGAAACAAATGTATTGCTTCAAAACTTGGGGCACGTGGTAGTCTTTGTTTGCGACAGCTTCATTATTAAATAGAGAAAAATAAGGTACAGCATGAACAAAACCAGTAGCTAACAAATAAACACTGTTTTAGTTATTGATGTTTAAAAATGCAGGTAAAAGTGACTCTTTGAAATGAAGCAAGGCACAGTAAAGGAGCACTATCTTAATTTCACTACTAAAAGTATGAAATCTTGCTTTGTGATGATTATTGATTTTAAAAAAATCTTTTGACATAAAAATACCATTTGAGTAAAATACTTTGAATATAATGAGTTTGGCTCTCATATAGAGCAGTTTGAGAACCCTGGAAGTTCATTACAGCTCTATGACATTCAGAGAGCAGGTAGTCCATGGGGAGTTACTGTAATTTTCCATATTCAGAATTACAATCTAATCCTGACAAGAGAAGAGCAGTCTTTACAGTGAGACGGCAGAAATGTTTGTGGCTTTTCAACCTTTGTGCTAGGCTTTTTTAAAAAAAAAAAAAAAATCAAATGCCATTTGCTGTGGGCAGTTCTGCTACAGGAGCATTTGCACAATAGGAACTGGACAAATGGCACCAAGTAATATAATTTTCAGCAGAGTAGCAACTTAGTCACTGATATCTCAGTCTCAGACTGACAACTTGGTGATGAAAGATGCGATTTTCTGTTCAGTCCTGTGAGTTATCCCCCATACTTGGTTTTAGAGCAGCGAGATTTACACAACATACTGATTTTTAAGGTACTGTTCAAGTGTCTGAATTTACTCAGTGACGTGGCATAGAGCTCCTTGATGGTTTTCTTTAATTGCAACTAAAGACTGAGGAAAGCAGTGACTACTTTAAAATCTGTGGCTCCAATACCACCTATTGGATAAATAAACACATAATTAAATACTTCAAGCATACAGAACAGTAAGAATAGATAAGGGACTTTCCGTTTAGCACACAGTTGCTTTTTTCCTGTTGATTTAAGTCTCTTCTCTGTATTGCATTTGGTTGTTGAGACCCTCCTTAAATTGCTCAATTACATTAGCATTTGTTATTAAAGAAACAAACACAGAAAAGCACATACAATTTCTAAATCTTCCATCCATGTGTATTAAAAAATCTAAGCTTCTAGTTTTGGGTGCAATTATTTTATAGTCACGGTAGATAGTTTAATAGTATTTTAAATAATCTTTGTAAGAAAAATATGCATCATAACTGTATTGCTTTAATACGAAGCATTTAAATTATGCAGTGTAGGATAGGCAGGCTTTGGCTTGTAGGTATGGTAAATGTAAATTGCAGAATATTTTCTGTAGTTTAAACTATTCCAGTACTATTTCAGTTAGTTCAGAGTTACCTGATTATATGAGGGAAGTCTATATAGGGCCAGTGCTATGGTTTCAGATGCTTGAAGTAATGGAAAGATTTTTCTACGTTGGCATAGAAATACTGAATGAAATCATCTACTGTTACCTTTGAGACCTATCTATTTCATACAAATGATGTGTTGACCTCATATGTTAAAATGAACACTGAAATGTAATCAACTTGGTCTTTACTTTTTTACCTTCTAGTCTTGTAACTGGGTTATACCATGACATTTCCCAATTCTCAAAATTGAGTTAAAAAGTGTCTTACCAGTTGCCGTAGAGATAATACATTTGTAGGTGACCCAGAATTCAGTTCTAAACTTAAGAAAAGGTAACTGCTGCAATTGCAGTGGGTTGCAAAGTAAATGTCCATCCATGTGCAGGGGGCAGCTACCTACAGCTGTTCTGAAGTTCATATTGTCTATGGGATATGCGAACGTAAGGCCAGGGTCATTGTGGCTCTGAGCACCCTCAGTTTTTACTGCTGTCATTGAAAGACCTTCAAAAAAGACTCTATTTCCTTCATTTGGAGATTTAATGATGCAAAGGACAATGAGAATTAAAAAAAATAATAAAAATGAACACAGGCAGAGAGTACCCTACCTTCCTTCTGTTAAAAATCTCAATGCAATGTTCTACATACTGCTTTGAATAATAGTACAAAAATGTTTCATAGCTCAAAAGAGACAAAAAAAAAAAAAGACAAAAATTTAGCTTAGGTTATGTGACTAGGATTTTAACCTTCTTGATTTTTCTTTTTGTATTAAGTGAAAGTAACTTGGCTAGTTTGTAGCACTTCAGGTAGTGAACGCTAACTTTAAGAAATAATGCTCAAGAATTAAAATCAACTGAAGATTTCTTATTTTATAGTGTTACCCTCACTGCATGTTGCAGGCTTGTATTGCATGGAAGTTACTGCTGAAGCTATATCTGGATGAGGCCATCTTTGTAGTAGGTGGAGGCCTATAGCAGTGAGAGAAGAAATGACTTGCGAGTGGTCCACAAAGCTTGATTCCATATATAAGTGTACAAAAAACAGTGTGAATCTGATCATATGTAATGCTATGCAGCATTCATTGGTTTCAAATGCTGATACTGGTTAGAGTGGCGTGGCAATGACACTTTTAGCGCATCATGTTTGTTTATGCCACATTTTGTTTTGATTCTCCTTTTTTTTGTCCATCTCTTATTAGTATTGCCTTTTCCAGGTGAGTAGGTCCTATGGTACTGGTAATGTTATGGACCTGGCTTAGGGAGTTTTGCAAGTGCAGGTTGAATTAGTATCTTATCTTCTTGGATCCCTGAGTTATACATTTATTTTGCTTGTAACCAGCTCTTAAACAGGGTGGCTTTAAGCAACCAAGGGCCTATGCAAAACCTGTCTTAACCACCGCATCAGATTATAAAAGGGAAAACTTAATTCTCTCTGAAAAGCTTGCAGAAATAAATTTCTATTGCCAAACTCCCCAAGGTAACTGTGGTGAGCTCATATTCCCTCAGAGCTTTCCATTTGCATTACTTACCTTTAATAAATTATACAGCTTGACTTATCATGCTATCATCCAGCTGTTAAAAAATTTGTCTTGTGTGCCCAGAGGTAGGTTATTAGTGCAGAAAGTCTTTTTAACACTCCCTGCTACTGCAGTAGGAAATCCTGCCAACCTGAAGGATTGATTACTGACCATGCTGGTTCTTGTCTCCCTTCAGCAGTGCTTGGAGGTGGTCAGGATCCTGAGGCTGCCTGTGTGAGTGTACAGTGGCTATCTCAACACATCATTGCTGTTTTTTCAGGCAATTAGGCTTAGGGAACAATGTGTACTCAAAATGATGTGTGTTGGAACTAAGTCTTGGAGCTGTCTTTTGTCTTATTTAATGGGTCTCTTTATTCTGAATTTAGCAGGGAGGACTGTCAGCTGACCTGTGCTTTGAACCTTACCAAATGGGTTTAAGAAGTTCTGATATACTGGAGGCTTTGAGTCTAAACATGTTTTATTTTACTTTTGGGAGCTGCTTTCAGCACGGGGTGGTGGCCTTAGTGGAAGGGGGGAGAGAGAGCTTTGTGTTATGGTTCGTTCTTTTACCTCAATTTAAAATGTCTTCCTTTATACTGATTATTCAGTGCCCTAAAATGCCTTGTGTGAATCATGCAGGGTTTGAAGGAAATGTGACTATGTATACAATGTTCTGTTTAGGACTTTATTGTGAATTCACTTTGAATTCACATCACATTTCTGCTGTGAGGCTTTTTTGTTGAAGTTCATTACAGTGAATCAATTTTTAGACAGGTTATACCCCATTTTTGTCATTAGGGATAAATTGCTATTACTTTCCATGTTCTTCTACCACAGCTATGTATTTTTTCCATAAGTAGATACACGGTAGAAACTCATTTGTAGCACTTCCAAAGTACTTAGAAGAGCCTTAAAGCATAATATCAAACATGGTAAAAATGTTGTTTCTGTGCATTTCTTTATATATAGTCTGAGCAACCCCCCTTTTGGAATAATTGGCCTACTCTTGCAGGGAGAGGCTTTACCTGTAGGTAAGCATTCAGAAGTGGTGATGTTAATTTGTGGTCTGCAATAAAACATGAAGTACAGCATTTCCAATGATGTAGGTTTTTGTATGTGTTTTTTCTTTTTTTAGACCTGCTGTGGCTGGAAAATTGTTAATTTGAACTTTCAAATGGCTTCAGCATATGTTCCTGCAGTCTGCTGCATGAGTGCTCTCCTCCTATCCAGAAAGGACGGGCTTGGCAAGCAGATCAAGATGGTTCTCAGAGTAAGGCTTCTAGTAATGCGTTGACAACTTCCACTCACCACAGCACTTGACTTGCCATGTGCACATCTCTTGTGTGGGGTGTGTGGCTCATGGTATTTTTGGAACAGCTACTTCCTAAGACTTGTGCAAACTTCTCCAACGTGCTTTTCAGGAATCTAGCATCACACTTTGCTTTGGGGTACATCCAGTTGGGTAAAGTGGAACCCAGTGGTGAGTTGTATCCTACTCCAAACAGCCAGAGTTTCTTGTGGTTTTCTGGTTCCAAAGCTGAATAACTGCCTTCTAATGATGAGATTTTTCTTACACTTTGAATATAGTACATGAACAAAAGGATTCAGTTGCCTAAACATTGGTCAATTGTGCAGAAGCTGAGTATTGAAGATAATGCATTCCCTTACAGTACACTTTTTTTCTGCCACTGGTTCTTTCTAACACATTCAGACACAGAATCATCAAGTGGCTAATAGAGATAGTATCAATAGTGCTACGTGAGGATCTTTCATCACACAGGATATTTAAACAAAGAGCCTTCAAGGGACTGACTGGGTCAAACACCACTGAAGATCATTGAACACAGCACTTGTGACATAGAAACAGAATTGTAGAGCTGGTAATGTGCTGAATGTTGAGCAGCGTGTGATCAGGACATGATTTTTCTGGGAAGAATACGTCTTATGAGCTGAAGGAGTAGCCAATAACTGAAAGAATGCACTAAAATCAGGCTAAAGGGTCTTACCTTCTGAGATTGTTCTTCTGCTTCAGAGAATGATACCACTAAGGTGGGTTACTCTGTTTTAGGATCAATATACAGAAAACTGCCTAATATGTTGACAGCTTACTAAGTCATTGGTCTAAAGACATGTGAGATGTCACAAAGATTAGCATCTTGAAAGACTAACCCCTAAACTTGTACAGCTGTGTATTACAGTGGAACAGGCTTGCTTCTAAAGTTTTACACACCTTTTCAAGGAGAAAAACATTAATCTTGTTTTTCAACAATATTGTGCTAGTCTATTTCAGACCATTTATAAGTTGAGTTATCTTTTGGGGCTGTAGGATTCTACAGAGAATTCCATGTTTCATGTGTTAAATTCAGCACAAATGCAGGAGCTTCTTTGCAAGATGTAAATGTCGTTTCTTTGTTTGCACTGCCTTGATAGGTAAAGAAAACTTGAATGTTCGTATTTGAAACAAACTCAGAGCAAAACTAAAATTCTATTATTATGCAAGACAAGTACATAATTAGTTTCACAGTTGGAGAATCAAGTCATAACTGAAGCTATATTTCTACTTAAATTCAGTCATAATATTTTTCTAGAGAAGGTGTGAAAAAGGCAAGAGGATACATAATGGGGTTGAGATCACAGTACACTGAAAGAACAATTTATTCCCAGTCTGGAAAGATAGAAACTATTTTGATTCTTTTCTACCGAATTGTTTTCCATCTGCTCAATAGATTACAGTGTAATATTATATTATGTCCTGTAATGTGTATTTATGTAATTATTATTAATCATACTATATTATTTAGCATATCAAATTGCATTGTAATTACTTTCTTCCTGATACTCTGAAGAAAACATCAGGGTGATATTTGACTCCCTAAAAGTGGAATAAATGGAGCTAGTTATCTTTTCAGCATAATCAGGTGACTTCCTCCTCCTGACTTGAAATAACTGCAAGGCCCGGCCAGAAGCCAGTGATTATTTAATATTTTAGTCTCTTCAGTGCAGTAGGGTATTCCACTTGATATCTACAGAATGTTGCAGAAGAAAACAATTCCAGTCTGCTTTTGTTCTTATCGGCTACTGAAAATGTATGCTTGTTTCATTTTTAAATGCAGCACTTCATATGCTCCCCCAAGCAGGTGATATGAACAAAGCCAGCAGTTTGGACCTACATAAATCAAATGCGAACAACTTCTGTGAAGGGTGTGACAAAATGCTATCAAAAAAAAGTATGTGGGTGGGAGATAAACTGCTCTTAAGCCTCACAGCACAAATTAGGTGTGGACTTACTTTACAAAGGAAACACAGAAGCAATGAGTTAACTGTTGTATACCCTGTAGTGAATTCAGCTAGTAACACTTGAACTGTGATTGCAGCATGGTGCTGACTTTCCTTCTAAAAACAGTCTGTCAGATACATCTGCTGCATCTGTACATTCATTGTCAGTTTGATGGCCTCATTCTGCACTCTTCCTGTATGAGGAGGTTTTTAAATATAAGCTGGCTAGGCTTGTGTAGAAGAGATGCAGATTCAGGAATGGAAATAGCGGTGATCCCTGACAAGAATATGTCAACATCGTAATGAGAAATTCTTTAGGTTTTGCTGGGCCTAGATTTAGACTAGGTCCATCTGCAAAAGTTTTGCATCTCTGTTATGGGGCCTGCACTTGTTCTTGTTTCTCAAGACAAGGTGCTTATAGGTGAGGGGATGTCTCTGACCACTGAGCAATGAGAGGTCATTTTATAGAAACTGCCAGTGTCCAGCCAGCAGTGCGGTATTTGTGGGATTGAGAGAAGCACCAGGCAAAAGAGTTTTTGCCTAGCAAAGGGGGATCTTGGTTAAAAACTGAAGGCTTTGCTTTGAGGAGCAGGCTTTCAGAACTTGTTATGTGTCTTATTAAATAGCTACTGGATTAAAAATCAGAAACGCTCCTGAAATCAGAACCCAGAACTCTGGCCTCCTTTTTTGCAATCTTGTAGTTGGGATGAGGAGAAGATAATCCCCCTGCTCTAGCCTCATCCTCTGTACTTTGTGCAGAACCAGAGCACAGCTGCGTGCCGTATGCTTCTGGGTCAGGACTTGAGTGCTCCAATTAAACTGTCTGACTTGGCAGCACTCCTCATCTCTCTGTCAAGATGTGTCCCAGGAGCTTTCCAGATCCATGCGGAAACCTAGGCACAAGGAAAGGAGATCTGGGCAAACAGGCTGGTGGTAGCTGCAGAGTGTGCCAGCCATGTCCTGGCTCTGGGCTTGCTTGGGTCTGAGTTGCAGCTGTGCCTTGGACAGCACGGCCCACACAGCTCCAAAGAGAGACTCAGGCTTCTGAGTTAGCTTTGAGTAGTTATGAAACAACTGGCATCTTGGGTTCAGGCCCTTTTGATAGGGGCAAAAAAGACATGTCAATAAAGGAGAGGCTTTTGGGTGTTTGATTCTTTCAAAGGATCAAGCCTTCAACTGTCATGATTCTTTTCTCATATCAGAGAATTGGAAGCAGTTCAGTCTAGTTCTTTAGGTAATGCATTTTGTGGATTGCTATGGTGTGTGTGTTTGCATCCCATACTGGGATGCAAATATTTACATGAACATACATGTAAAAAGAAGTGTCGTTAAAAGAGTAGGCTCAAGAAATTAGAGATGAAATATCAATCCTTTTTTATCAAATGATAATTAATTTCCCTTCTAGAACTTGGATTTAACTGATTATAAATGCATTTTACTCTAAGGACTAATTTAGCAACTGGGTCAGTGGCTACAATACCAACCTCATCAGTTATATGATGGATAAAGGCATCTGACACTACCTTTGCTTTTTGAAAGGTTTCCAGCAGTTTCTTCTGTCATGTTGCGACTGCATTCGATCCGTAGCTTTCAAAAACAATAAAACATGTAATGACTTTGTAGTTGATAATGCTGCATATTTATCAAGAACAGAAAACTCTTCCCTGAAGCATAATACTTCAATTTATTGTTATTCAGAGTAATAGTATTTCTGTACAATAATTTATTAAAGTTGGCATAAATGAAGAATGACCTATAAGTAGAAAATCTGGGGTGGGTAAAGCATCTAAT
This sequence comes from Anas platyrhynchos, assembly GCF_047663525.1. Taxonomy (NCBI): domain Eukaryota; kingdom Metazoa; phylum Chordata; class Aves; order Anseriformes; family Anatidae; genus Anas; species Anas platyrhynchos. The sequence continues at coordinate 42,300,481 of NC_092590.1, read as the reverse complement.
TGCTTCTTTGTAATGTGGATAAGAATACTATGTTTCCTGAACCATTTAAATGGCAAAGTATTATTCTCTTTGAAATTGCATTCTATAACAAGCAGTATTAATGTTAATAAGCTTTTAATTACAAAAATTAATTGTAGTGCATGTGCACTAAATATTTGCACCACAAATAAGAATCTGGCTGTGGTTGAGCCAGGTGTAGACAGACAGTTTACTAGCTTTCTACATGCAGTTGTCAGTGTAGGTTAATCCAGGCCTGACACAATCCTCAGATTCACTCTAGGGCCCCTCAGCACAGACTACGCTTGTTATGAATGCTGTCAGATAGTCTGATGGATTTGTTTGTGGTGTAACACCATCGCTGAATTGAGCAGAAGCTGCCACTTCATACTAGCTTGTGAACATGAAGCAATTCTTCAGAAAATAAATATATAAATAAAAAGGGGGGGGGGGGGGGAGGGAAAGAAACAAAAACAAACAAAATACCCACTAATCTACTTTAAAAAAAAAAAAGATGCTTATGTCAGTCATTCATAGGTGAAAGATCATGTTATCCAAATTCAAAAACTGCAAACACTAATTTTTATTTAGTGAAACCAATGAAGTAATCGATGGAGTTAACTGCATCATTATAAACAAAGTACAGCCTTAAATGATGTGACTATGCAATGTATTAGAATACTGTACATATATTTCAAATAAATTCAAGTTTATTTTTGTGCAGGTATTTGTTCTAACTATTTTTTGGGGGGAGACTAGTTCTCTGATTTAATCTGTAATATTTCTGTATAAACAATACGACACTTATATATTAGAATATGAAATTTTTTTTTTGCTGCAGAGATTATACAATAACACAGTTACCATACTTGACTGAACAGATATTAAGGCATGAGCTTTTCTGGAAAATAGAATTTCTTAGGTTTTCAGAAAACAGTGCTTCAATGTGTATTTTTATTTGAAAATAAGATTCTGCCCACAGGTTAAGTTACTCTTGTCAGTGGTGTGTTTTTTAATTTCAAATGTGAACTTCTCATTTATATTCTTCATCACTTACAGCAGAGTTTAGACAAAGAGCATTTGTACTGAACTTAAAGGAGACACTTTCAGTCTTTTAACTGAGTGAAAGAACTGAGCTCTAAATTACTTGTATCTGTTTTTTAATCAAATAATTTGTTGTACTTGAGATCACAGAAGAGAATTTTTACACTTGCTGAGGCTTCAGGATGAAGCTGGTTACTTGAAACTCCCTGTAGGGCCAGTGGGGGGAAAAAAAAATCAGGCCCATACTGTGGCATAAGTCATCTTCCATATTTGAGATGTCTATTCTGTGATTACATGAACCATTACAGTCTTTTTTCCTTTCTTTTTTTGACCATAGCAAGAAAATAGGGTGAGAAGCGAAGATGTGTATATCTGTATTCTAGAGTCTGAAGGTATGGGTCTCACCTTAAATATTATCCAAGCTGCTGTCAAGTTGGTGTAAGTCTTGCCATTAGTATTTAGGGTCAGTTAATCATGTTCCTAATGAGTCATCTGCGAGAATCTTAAGCAAGACTGTTAAGCAAAACACTTTCTCCCTGTGTTAGAAAAAAGGTCTTAAGTATATGATATAAAAGATTAATACTGTTAGGAAATATTTTCTTTTGGAGTAGAGTGTTATTGCAGCTTAGGGTAATTAGTAATAAAAATGTATAACAAAGTGACAAGGAGCTTTGATGTTTAGGTACATTAAATTGCACCTCACCTATGGGAAATAACTCCTTATGAATATCTGTTCTATAAGATACAGAGCAAGGACATCACATTTGATGAGCTAGACAAATGGATTTTCTTAAGTATTTTATTACGGGAGGAATTATGTTTTATAGTCTAGAAGTTATTTAAATATAAATTCATATCAGTGGTATCCTCAAATGTATTTCTACAGTTCTTTTACTATAAATCAAAAATGATACTGTAGTAGCAGATTACTTTCAATTCCATAAATAGGAAAATAGAAAACCTTGAGGACTTGATCTGTCCATGTAACTTCTCAACTATTGTAATTTAAACCAGATCTTACTATGGTCTTTCACAACAAACCATTATGAAATATTTATGGCTTTGATTAATAGTATCTGCAAAATGAGAGTTCAGGTTGTTTTTTTATTTCCACTTTAACATGCAAAAGATTTCCATCTAATAATTGCCCATAATACTGTCTAATCAATTTTAAAATGAGTGATGTGGCCAGTACAGCATGGTATACCTGAGTCCTTCAAAGAGCAGGGACAATGCCAGCTTCCTTTACTGCAGCAAGCATCCCAATTGCTAAGTTAGCCTCCTTAGCAGCCAACAAGAAAAAAATGGTCTGATTTGCTTATCTTCCCACTCAGAAGCCATTATTAAACAGCAGCATCTTCTAATTCAACATATACTGTAGTTTTTTTTACCTGCAGCAATACTCTTCATGGTACCCAAATCATACTGTAGCATCATCTGTTAACAGGCTTTTGTGCACTAATTCAGTATGGTCTGCTCTTCTGCTTCTCTGTAATGGTTAGCAAAGTTACTAAGTGGTAGATGCTACTTGACAGTGTATAAAATGTGCATTTGGTAGTGGTTTAGATAATATGGAAGGTGCTTTAAGCTATTTTAACATTGTACAGCTAGGTGATATTTGGTCAATTAAAAAAAGTGAGTGCGTTTCATAGCACTCTACACATCAGACTTAGTCTAAAGTATTACTTTCTAGGTTTAATAACTTAGCTTTCATTTGAAGATGTAATGCATGCTTACCTTGAAAGCTTTTATTGTGGCTTTTTTTCTGAAGTATAGGGTATGTAATGTATCAAATGTTCAGGGTTGGGTTAATGGCTAGAATCTTACTATTTAGGACAGCCCATGTATATTGCCTCTTGGTACAGGTCTCTAACTTCTTGCAGTATGACCGCGATTTTTAATAATTCTCAGTCTGTCAAAGCAAAACTGTTCTTTAGAAAGTGGGGACAAAGGATATGTCAAGGTAAAATGAGCTTGGTAAAGACCTCATGGACAAATCTCTTGGCATCCACAGATGTATATCTGATAGCTACAAGCAAGCTATCAGATGTGGAAGAGGTATCCCAGAATACAGCTCTGTTCAGATCAATATGGGTTGCCGTAGCTTCTGACCTCTTGAAATTAAACTCCGTCCTTAGTCATTTGTGGCGCAGTGTTAAAAAGCGCCATTTATGTATTTAAAATTATACTGTTTTTCATTGGAGTCAACCTGTGGAAAAAAGTCTCTGAAAGACTTTCTTTTAAAATGTTCAGGACTTGCTGAAGATTCTGGTGGATGACTTCCTTGAGCAATATAGTGTGTGTATGCATAATACATATATAAATATATACAACTATATGTAATATAAAATCATTAAAATATTTTTAATAATTGGTTAAGCGGTGGAGCCATGCTATAATGTAAATCACTGACCTTCAACTACCTTGCCTGCTACTCTGAAGTCACTAGTCCTGCTCATTGTTATTGGCACTTGAAAAATAGTTTGGGAATTGAATAGGTAAATGCCAATTAGGTGATTGATATAAAGTCAAATCTTGTTTCATTGTGATTAGCAAACACTTAAGAAAATGAACGGGTTTCTATAAGAATGAACTGAAACTTATGTATATGAGAACTAGATATTGCAGATAGAATACTTTTAGTGATATAATTCAGAATAAATCAAACTCTGAAGATTATTACTTTTATCTCCAACTTTGCAACTTGTGATACAACTAGTTTTCTTATTAAATGTCAGTTTAGACATATCTACCAACATATGTTTGTGCATGCATACATAGAAATACATGTGAATGTATGTACAAATTCCTTAATGCTCTGAAATTGCTACATAAAATACTGCACAAAGCTTCAGCACTTGTAAATGCCTGTAAGCATCATGGTTATATTTGAGCATGAGATCATATATACTTCTTCCACAGATAACATAAATAACACACATTGTTAAAAACATTCCTAAGGTTGCAAAGTCAACACTTCTATGTTTATGAGGTGTTAAGACACAGGCTGTCTGTGCAGCTTTAACTTATTCTGTGTGTGCTATGATATGCTCTAATTACATGAGGATATACACTACTATTTTTTTGTCCCAGCAGCACCTTCCCCTCTCTGAGAGGGTTGTTTATTCTTCTATTGAAAACTTTTTTTTTGTCACACTGTCTTTTGGGGAATGCTTGGCCTGTGCCCTAGATTACCCTTTGTCTATTCTTGAGCCAATTTTTAATTTACTTTTTTTTTTTCCAGCTTCAATATAATTTGTTTTCACATGCAGTAATTAATTTAGCATCCCAGTTTATTGATGGTGTGATGTTATTCCTCAGCAGTGCTGCTACTCAAGCTGTAGGTTATCAACCAAGAAATCAGTGTTCTTAGCTCTGAACACTTGAAGGAGAAAAAAAGATCTCAAACAGCAGGTCTTCAGGCTATGGCCAAAGTACTAGCATTGGGGTACCATTTACACTCCTTTAGTCCACTACAATTTTTCTTCTATTGTAGGTGAATCTTGATGGGTATTGATAAGGATGTTGATCACTCATTGTGGCGTTACCTTCCCGTTGGGAAATGAGAAGTGACCATGTAAAAGAAACAAATCTGGGAGTTTGGTTCCGAACACTTTCAGGAAACACTTACTGATCTTTTGCTACCATCTGACAGCATTAAGGAAGAATATGGGCCATGTTGTCTTCCCTATCTGTGTCATACTCCTGTAAATATAATTGAGGATAACGTGGAATTGTTTGTTTAGATTGCCCTACTAAACATGTTGAAACAATGAAGTCTGTCACAATGCAGGATGTTGATACAATTCGAGTGTTGTAACTACAAAAGGATGAAAGAAACCATGTATTTGTATCATGAGCAATTGCCTAAGATTACACTGTGGCTTGTGAAACTTATAAATTACTGAAGTTACCTCTAACTCCTATTAGAACCACACACACACAAAAAAAAAAAAGGAAGGAAAAAAGCAACAGACTATTGCCTGCACTTTCTGTATTTGGTATCTAGTGCCAACTATTATATGCATATTAATTGCATACTTCTTACATTGACTATAAAGAAGTCTAACTTGACATTTATGAAGATGTCACTGCTCATTAAGTTGATAAAAATTCAGATTATGAAGTCTGTTGGCACGCAAGCTCAGGTTCTGGGGTCTGTTGTGTGGTGGGGTGAAATGGCTTGATATGGAGCTAGGAACCTATGATCAGGAGGTGAAGGTGAGATTTTACTCAGCAATGTGGTGACAACCCTCAGAAAGCCAGGTATGGAGTTGTAAGGAAACATGGACTTCTGGTGGTTTGAGTTGTCCATTCTAGGAGTATCAAACTCTGCACATGCAACATCTTCACAGAAAATCTGTTGACCAGACGTGTTTACTAGTGGTTGTCTCCATTTAAATGGAATATAGAAGATGTAGATCTCCATGCTGCTGTTCACATTCTGATTGTAAATTTTCTGTTCCTGAATGTGAATACTTCTAGTATCACCAGTGTGTGTGAGGAAAACTAACAATCCCCATCTAGATGCTGTATGTATGTCTGTAATACATTTAGAAAACACGCTGCTCTTGAGTATGTGTTAAACTTAGTTCTACTTCATATTCAGAGTACATTTGTTTTGTTTCTTGAATGAGGTAAATAAAAATGCGAAGAAGATATTTACTGTGTTGCCCACCAACTATCACTTTATCATTTATTATACTTTCATTATCACAATAATTGCAAATGAAGTCATCTAAACTTGTATGATTTATTATAAGGATATAAATACCTTTGTTTTCAATTTACTGTATTCCTTTGCTTCATCTTTTCGTTCTCACGCTCGATATTTCAAGTCCTATTATTGATGAGCAATTACAGTAAGTTTTTCACTGCTAACTTAATTAGTCAACTCAAAGATACTTTCATATCTATAAACAACATTTATCAAGGGAAGCAGCAGTGGTGGCTCACAGAAGGCAAATATAGTCAGTCCTCTCAAAACTTTCTTGATGAAAACTTTTGAAATGGCAGTTCCTTGGCTGAGGAAGGAAGTTTTAACAATGTAGAGATTGATGGAGGTGAGGTAGACAATCAAGGTATCTGAATTTAAAACTACTGAGAATCCTGAAATACTAAACACTCATTGGCTGAGGTGGTGAGAATGACCTTGATGATGAAAGAGTGTCAGCCAGGTTTATTTTTTAATAAGCTTGCCACAAAACAACACTTTTTTGAGAAGGGCTGTGGGGCTAACCAAACCAGGAGCTGAAAGAGCTTTATGTAAGGTGGCAGGGTGACAGAGCAGCAGTAATAAGCCATAGGAGGAAAAGTTGGTGAACAGGATGGATGACCAAAGTAGTGACTGGTTAGAGCAGCAATGGGAGGAAAGAAGGGTAACTCTGAATTCTGTCATTCCATCTCCAAGTAACATTCCTTTGACTGTTTTGTCATTGTTACTGATTACAAGTCTGCTGCATTGAAGTATTTAAATATGTTTACATCCATACATATCAATTTGCAAATGTCGGGAAAAAAAAAACTACTATGGAGTGACATTGCTTGCAAATAAATAATTTCAAATATATTATTTTGTTAGGCATCTTGAATGGAAAAGGAGTCTTCATGAGTAACTAATTAAACTTGTGTTCCTGTCTTTATACATAACTGCAGTATCAATCTTTGTGACTTCATGCATTCATACATAATGTCCTAATTAAAATCATGTTCTTTATGTATACATTCAACGACCTTTTTGTGTATGCTGAGGCTCTGTTCTCTGCCAGGAGATGCTGGTTCATCATAATGCCAGTAAGACAGGTACTCAGACTAAGTGTAAGTGTTGCTTAAAACTGCTTAGGAATTGCAAAGGTAGTGTGGGTCACCAACTCCTCCCTGCACTGCTGCAGCTGCTCCACCTTGCATCCTCCTTGTTCATTTGTTTACTCTCCTGTTTAGTCTGTTTCCTCTAAAACAAGATGGAGGGCTGGGGAAAGGACAGAAAATGTCTTAAGATCACACATTGAAAGTGAAACAATTTACTAGTGAGTCATTTTTAGCTGCCTTATGTTTGCATGCACTGAATTCTGTTACTGATTTTCAAGGTGCTGTTCTCGCAGCCTCTTGTAGCATCTATCTTCACCTGCCTTCCCTATCCCAGAGTGAGGAAAAGAGCTTGGGAAGCTGTCGTGGTTTAACCCGGCCGGCAGCTAAACACCACGCAGCCGTTCGCTCACCCTCCCCCCTCCCTCTCTGGGACGGGGGAGAGAAATGGAGAGTGAAGCCCGTGAGTTGAGATAAAGACAGTTTAATAAGACAGGAAAATAATAATAACAAAAATAATAATAACAATAATAATAATAATGATACAATGGTGATAATACGAAAGTAATAGTATGTACAAACAAGTGATGCACAATGCAATTGCTCACCACCCGCTGACCGATGCCCAGCCTAACCCCGAGCAGTCCGGCCCCCTCCCCCCGGCTAGCCACCCCTATATATTGTTTAGCATGACGTCAGATGGTATGGAATACCCCTTTGGCTAGTTTGGGTCACCTGTCCTGGGTCTGTCCCCTCCCAGCTCTTACTGCACCCCCAGCCTGCCCGTTGGCAGGGCAGAGCAAAAGGCTGAGATGTCCTTGGCTTAGTATAAGCACTGCTCTGCAACAATTAAAGCATCGGGGTGTTATCAGCACTCTTCTCATCCTAAGCCAAAACACAGCATTCCACCAGCTACTAGGAAGAAAATTAATTCTGTGCTAACTGAAACCAGGACAGAAGCTCACTAAGGGTCGTTTAGCAAACCTTGGGTCCCTATTTTAACTTGCCTCCTGGCTGTCTCCATAATGCATACCACCGTATTATCCTATTTCTTGAGGGAAGGAGTATAACTGATGTATTATTGTAAACAGCAGGGAACAGATTAAGGTCTGCATTAAGGTTTCAGGTTTTACTAACAGCTGAGCACTTTGTTCTAGGCTCTTCAAAGACATCTCTAGCAGGTAGGAGCATTATCAAAAGCACTTGTGTTTTCTGAACAAAATTAGTGGGAGGGCCGCAGACTGTTTATGCTATGTAATGCAATGTGTGTTTATATGGTTTTAGCATTGCCTTTGTTTAACAATCTTTGTTGCCTGGCTGAACGATACAGGCTACAGAAGTTCACGATGATTCTTCCTGCTTTTATAACTATAGGCAAATGCTTGAGACATACAAATGACCGCTTATGGATGCTTGTGGCAGTTGATGAATGGCTTCAAATGCATTCAGATGTAACGATATTTAATACGTGTTCACGAAGCCACTGAAATGAAAGTAAATCCTGTAGTGACCACTTGGTGCTGCAAGTAGATACTGGCATATACTTCAGACTTCCTAGCTTAGTTTGGGTATTTGGGGGGGGGGGGGGGGAAAGCCAGCTATAGAACAACTTAACCAGTGCTCCACTGACAAGGAAGCCAAGCAGCTGTAAACACTACTGGCAAGGAAACCTTCCCATTGATGATTTGCTGTGTTAAGTGCAGATAAGGAGCCTGGTTTCGATTAGGTACTTCTGATCTTGGCAGTGTTTCTGATCCTAATAATAAAACTTTTTAATAATTCCAGAGCTGAGGCATAGTTTATCATTTTAACACTATAGCTGATAAACTGTATTTAGTTACCTCATGGATGCTGGACCTCTCTGTACATCTGATAAAACATTACAGATGGAGAAGAGCTTTTTCTTTTGAGCTGAGCTGCAGAAAATGTGAAATATCCACATTCATTCTATCTTGCTTCTATTGCCATTTTTCACCCTCAATATTAATATTAACTTCACTTTAATTTCTATTTATACTCTTAAAGTAACCAGTGATATGGCGAACAATGAACTCCTTTCATGTTGTTTGAAAGGCACATTTAGTGGAACATCATGGCTAATCTGTACTTCATTCCAGAAGATGTAATTTGCAAACTAGAACCAATAGATTGGTGTCAAGCCTAAAACATAGCTTTTCAATGACTGTTTGTTACACTGCTTATCAGTTCTTAGACCTATTGTTTTTTCCAAATGTTTAACTTAAAATATTCTTTCTGCAACTAAGCCCACTACATCTTCTGTTTTCTTTAGCTAATGAGAATAATTGATCCTTTCCCTCTTTCTATCACCCCTTTATGTATCTGTAGAAAGCTGTCTACCCTGTCTGTCTTTACCAATAACATGCCTCATTCTCTTAATCTTTCTTCATGGGTCTTGGGGGCATTGTTCCTCCATATGCTTGAACTGTTTTATTTCTTTTCTTTTTTGGAACGTTCTCATGTTTTTCTATTTTTGAAATGTAGCATAGAGATAATTAAATGAGGTAAAACTGTTGTAGTTAAACAGGGTAATACTGCAGATCACTTGCTACTGATGTGAAGAATGGAATTCCTCTCATGTATTTTTCCTCTGATCAGTACAGCATTCAGTTCTTATTTTTTTAATCAGTGTGAAGAAAGTCTTGTTCTCGTTTTACCTGTGGTGCTTGCTATGCCTGGTCTGGTATACCCGTCAGACTCCATATTTACTTAATGTGTCTTTGTTCTCCTTCCCTTCACTTCTCATGGACGAGAGGTCAGTTGTCTGATCCAGCAGCACTTTCTGGAAGATCTATATGCTGACAGTGATCTCAATCCAGAAAACACTTGTAGTCCATGTTCATGCATATGTATGCATATATACACACGCATTTCATTAGAGGAGGAATAAAAGAGTGTGCATGCTGTACCCAATGTGTGCAAATGATCTTTACCTATCATTTGTGTTAAGATGCTTCAGAGTTGTATCATACAAACCTCAAGATTTTGCACAGGGTAGAAGAGCCATGGATGTTCAAAGTTTGGAATGAAGGCTGGATGAGGACAGTACAGAGTAGAGCTTGCTCATCAGTTTACCGTTAAGGAATTGGGGTTCTTTGGGTTCCCTTCATTCTGCAGAACAGCTGTTCATGTAGTATGTAGTAAGAGCTCCCAGCTGCCCTGGTGATATCATCACTGTTGCACAGATAAATAATTTTTGCTTGTTTCAGACTTTGGCTCACTGATTTTTGTAGTTTGTGTGTAGGGGTGGAGTTGCTTTTGCTTCTGACAGTGCTGTATGAAATGGTATCAACAGAAATAAAGGAATTGAAATAGAGGAATTGAGTTTAAAAAAGTAGTTTTGTTTTTTCCTAGTTTAAAGGTGTTGGCAGGGAGAAGAATTCAGACAGGTACAATTTTACTGGTATAATTTTACATGTGAAATTTTGTTTTTCTCTGAAAAGTTTTAAACAACAGTTTTCTGTAACTTAGACATAAATTGCTGACAACTTGTACTGATGTAGAAATGCTAGAATAGCTTAGGAAGTATAGCTTTTTTTTAGACATTTGCCTAAAACTTTACAGTTTTAGTGCTCACCATGGACACTCAGGATTTTGAAGTTCTCTATTCTGATTCAGTCTACAAGGGAAAGGTTACCTATAAAAATCCTATAAAAAGGTGGTTTTACTCAGGTGGGCAGCCAAGCTCCACCACAACCGCTCTCTCACTCCCTCTCTCCTCAAAGAGGAAGGGGGAGAAAATACAACACAGAGAACTCGAGGTTTGAGATGAGAAAGGTTTAATTAAAGAGAAAGGGAATGGGGAGGAAAAACAGAAACAAAAGAAACAATCAGTCTGCGCGGAAGCACCGAGAGAGAGGAAAAAAATTATTCTCTACTTCCCATCAACGAGCGATGTTTGGCCATGTCCTGGGAAGCAGGGCCTCAAAACGCGTAGTGGTTGTTCAGGAGGAACAGCCCCCTCCCCCACGAGAGCCCCCCCTTTTATTGCTGAGTGTGACATCAGGTGTTATGGAATATCCCTTTGGTTTGTTTAGGTCAGCTGCCCCCGCAATGTCCCTTCCCCATCACTTGCCCACCCCCAGCCTGCTGGCTCTTGGGGGCTTGGAAGGAGTCCTGATGCTGTGCCAGCACTATGCAGCAATAGACACAACACTGGAGTGATATCAGTGCTGTTCCAGCTACGAGTGCAGAGCACAGCACTGTGTGGGCTGCTGCAGGGAAAAGGTGACTCCAGCTCAGACCCAACACACTTGGTCATAATCAGGTTGTGTCAGGTTCAAGCAGGTTATAAGTGTACACAGATTGCTCTCAGTTTGTCTCGAGCTCTTACTCAGTTCACACAGGCTTTCTTTGTATGTAAACCAAGGTTACAGAAACAGCAAGCCTTTTTGTGATGACAAACTGGACAGCAACCAGGGTTTTTACCCAGAAGCGTTTCTAATTTCAGGTAGTAATAAACACATTCAAGCATCCATTTTTAATTCCAGGTAGGAACTTATCCTGTTGTGGGATAACCAATAGTAGGACTACCATCTTCTTTGAAGGCCATATTCATAGAATAGATATAACGTGCTTTTGGAACAGGAAATACAAATTTCAAGCAACGTTTGGCCAGTTGAATACTTACTGCTTTGAAAGGCTAAATAAGTAACTAAGCTAAAGAGAAGTTGAACTCCTTTTAGCTGAAGGGGTTCTCATGGTATATAGTAGCAACTTCTGTTTCCTCTTCTTGAGGTTCCTCATTAATTTCTAGATTGGAAAGGAATTGTATCAAGTACTTAAGAGTATTAGAGAATCATATAGTGGGTTGGGAGGGACCTTAAAGATCATCCAGTGCCAACCCCCTGGTATGGGCAGGGATTGATGTTGTGCCATGGTAAATTCTTATCTTCTGTAAATGATATGACATCTTGTTTAAACTTGGGCCTTGCATAGTTGTCATTTCGGTGTGATCCTGCTTTTCAGATATAGCTATATGTAAACCCAAGTTGTATGATTTCCACGTGTTTAGTGACATCAGGCTGTTGTTGTGCCAACATAGCTTCCATTATTGCTTTTTAATAAAGGTACATAGTGAAAAAGCTAGATCAGTAAAAAAAAAAAAAAAAAAAAAAAAAAAGATAGTATATTTATCCTACACCCTTGTTTTGGCTGGTGAATTATTCACTTAACATATTATCAGGATAAAAGGTGGTGTGAGTGATGAAAGGAACACCAGGGATCTTCCTGGTTCAGGAAAACTTGCTTCTTAGTTTCCCAGTCTTGCTGGTGAAAGCTCTGTGTCAGAACCTGATTTAACCAGAGGAAGCATTTTTGTGGATTGTAGTAGAATGATGATGCTCAGTAATGCAAACCATCAGTGACTGTTCAGTTGGGTCATTGAGTTTTATCACAGCTACATGTATGTATTTAAAACTTGGCTGAGATTTGCTGGATTTTGTTAAAAGCTTTCCAATGCTCTTTTTCCATCATGATTTTTTCTGAATGTTTTCACAATGGTGGAAGACTTTCTTTAACTCTCCAGGAAATAATTATATCAAGTTATCCAAATACAGGAATCTGGAAAGTAGGGTTTTTAACCCGGGGGATGGGGGGAAAGGACAGTAAGCAAGTGACATTAAGAAATACTTGTTGAATTTAACTATAATACCACTTACCACTTTACTTACCAAAGTAAAGTTCTGTAATGGATCATCAAAACTCTTTTTACCAAAAACTCTTTACCAGTTCCAAAATGTAAGTTAAGGCCCTAGCACAAGCTGAAGGCTATTAGGGTGTTGCCATTTACTTAATAAACTACAATATGTAGAACAAGTCTAAGACAAATAGGGATTTATGGAGTTGTTCTTTAATTTTGAAGGGACTACAAAGTGAATGTGTTGTCTCTCCTGTCCCTTGTTAATCCTACCTTAAAGAGGTGCACTGAAAGCCACTAAAGATGTGCAACAAACCAGGACTAATCAACCCCTTGCTGGTGTACCAGTGTTCTTAATTTATAACCTGCTGCACTATTCATTGTAAGTGCTGGTGTGTAATTTGTGATGTGTTACTCTTTCATTATAGAGTACACTTATAATTACAAGTACAGGGGTTTTATCACTTGACAAGAAGAAATGTACGGATGACAGGAAACTAAGACCATGAGGCTTTGCTTGCTCAACATAAGTGTCTTAAAGAAAAAAGTTCAAACTAACAATAGCTTATGTGAGTAAAATCATGTTCCCACTTCCAATAAATACACGATGATTACCTCTGAAGGAAAGAGGTCCAGAGAAATTGAAGAAAAGCATGTGAGAACTTTCCATGGTGGTAAAATGAAATATATGCATTGTATTCCAGGCTTTCAAAGGACCTCCCACAAAACCTTGGTGTACGCGTTTCCTGGAATTGGATAAAGTTATTAATGTATCAGATTGGACTTTTAAGATCTGCTCTATCTGTTTAATGCATAACTTCAGATCCTTTAGAAGTCAAAATACACTCTTGAAATACCAGCCCTAAATCCTGATGGAGTGTGACAGTGTATCCTTTAATGTATAATGTTTTAGAAATGCTTTTGGTCCGAATGAGTCTCATACATTCATGAGTATGAATGAATGTGAGGGGCAGAGACAATTGCAACGAGAAATGGGCAACTTCAAATATAATAATCTGTTGATTTCCTTTGGATGAAGACCAATAAAATACTTTAGAGCTGTGACATGGAAGTTTGGGAGAAATGATTTAAAAATGACATGTTGCACACCAGAAATCGGACAACCATGTAAATTTCCATTATATTACCATCTGGTCCATATACAATAAATGTAAAAAGATTGCAAATTGCATTCCAATTGCTTGAAGGCTTGTGAAATGCATTTTCTATATGGAAAATGCCAGTGTTTATTAAACATGGCTTTAATGTATTTTGTGTTTACATACTAAGATTTAAAACCTGGTCTAGCTTTTGAAATAATTACAGCAATTCTAAGGACAATGATTACTTTGGCAACTTGTCATCAAGGTGTTAAGTTATGCAGTGTTCAAAAGAAAAGCAGGAAATGCTGAGCTATTAAGTGGAGAAGTAGAGACATAACCATGTTTCCACTGTGTGATAATAAAAGCTAATTATATCACTGGACTAGAAAACCAGGAGATTTGAGTGTACATATGTCTCTACTAACCTTCCTGTACACATGACCTGTGGGTTAGTCTTTCCATATTTGTGAAATATTTTTTTCCTTGCTTTAATCACTCACTTTGTAAAGCCTTCTGAGACAAGGAATGACATTTACTATATTAGCATCTAATTCAGAGGTGCTGTGGTGTCTGAGAGTGACCTGGACCTTACCTAGAGCTATCAGAAACCCAGGCTGGCCCGAACTGTGGCTGCCTGAAGTGTAGAAGAAGCATTTCACGTTGTTCGTCATAACTGGAGGCCTGATTCCATAAGATTAAGTCTCAGTCCCACAAATGTAGTTCAAATACACAAATGCTCTGATGATACTGCATAGGCTTTTCAGTTGAAGGATTAAGACTCTTACAGGATTGTTCCTTTGCTTTCTATGGGCTGACAAATCATGCAGTAGAGAAGGAAAACTGTGATAAATTTGATAGAGAACTATATTATAATTAAAAACATGGAAACATAACTGTCACATCTGAAAGTCATGACAAATGTCCTGTTTATCGAACTTTAAAAATGAGTAAGTGGAAATAAGATTCTCCTCCTTCTTCAGCATGAGGTCCTTAGTTTCTTCCTTTTTGTGGTGGAGGTTTCAATTTAATCATACAGCATATTGGCTTTTCTAAATGAGATCACTCCACTTGGTTTTAATTGCACTGGTGTAGACAACATTCCCATATTTGCAGGGTACTTAAAACACAGCTTTCTTTTTATCACGTGATCAGTTAATCTCCTTGGTCTTGAAGCCTTTTCGTAATGGTTGCCTTGGCTAATAAGTACAGTTTAGTCCTGCCTATCCCTCTTTTTGAGGGAACTTAATAGTCACAGCCACAACCCATCCCACCCTAAATATTCTTCTTGAAATAAAATATGCGGATTCTCTGCCTTCAACTTCTGTAATTATTTTTTACATGTCCCCTTCTGAACATGTTTTCTGTGTTGTGAAGATAAATTCTTTTCATATAGCACCTGGTGTGTACTTGCATGATGTTTCCTGCTCCAGGTTTCACTCTGGTTGCTACCAGAGAATGATGGAAACCTTAAAGGTCTGGGAGGAAATAATGAACTGAAAGGAAGGCAGTGATGGATACACTAGATGTGGGCCTGAAAGGACAGCACCCCACTGCAATCAGCTCCAGCATTTCTAGAAAACTTGGCTATTTGAGCCACCAGTTAAATAGCTCTGGTCTTCCCCGTTATATGAATGGAAAGACAGTGTTTTGTGTATGTCACAGTGGTAGTTCCACATCTGTCCTTAGCAGGTAGGAATGTAAAATAGCAACACTTCAGTCAAAAGCACCTTGTTGGTGTGCATGCATGGAATCAGTTGCTGTGGTCAAGATTGCTCAAAACCAAGATCCCAACAGCAAAGTTTTTTAGCTTAGCTTGAGCTTCTAAAATAACACTGTTGTCAACAAACACTTGGGCTGGTTTTCTGATTTTTCAGCTCTTCTTTAATATGTAGGCTTGCATGGCATTAGACGCTGCAGTGCTGGGGGCTGCAGAACATGGTGTCTGTGCTTTCTGATTAAGTAGAATCTATTAGCTTTTGGGGACATGTGATGGTAGAGCTCTCGGTTTTGTTTTGGCCAAACCTGGTCATCTTTGTAGTTGATCTCATTGAAAGCTGACCTCATGAAATCCAGATAGTGAAGAGACAGTGTGCTGTTCAAACAAAAGGTCTGTTTTTGGGAGTCCAAAGAGAAGCAGTGGTGCAAGCAGTCTCAGTAGAAAAGGCGAGGGAAAGGTGGTCTGAGGCCTTGATGCAGAATATTTGAGAGGTCCCTTCCAACCTGAACTGCAGATGCCTGGTACATTAGCATAAAATAGTTCAGAGGTCTTCACAGTGCAGATCTTTTTATCTGTTCATAATGTGAGAAGTGCAGGGTGGTGAGTTTCTTTAAGTCATAAAGGTTTAACGCTAAAAATGGGACTTCAGTGCCAGAATTAGACTCCAGGCCAAATCATCTAAATTTGAAAATTAGGCAGCCAGTACTTCTTTGAAATTATTCTTAAAGTTTTAACCTGCTGCCCATTTCTTGTCATGTGAAGATGATAAAATAAATTTCTTGGTTTGTGTTGCACTTAGTACTCCTTGCACATACAGTATAGACAGGGCTGTACTGTGTGGGTTGTGGGTTGACTGGGGATTGATCCATTGGGTGTTCTCAGGATGTGTCTGATGAATGACAACAGAATGAAAAAGTGCCTGCAACAGTTTTAAATAAAAACAAAACAGGAAAATGAACTTATTTTAAGTGTGATATCCAGAGCCCAACTGTGGTATAGCAGATTCAGATTTGATTTCTGAATTTCCTCAAGGAAAATATATTTTTTTGAGTGCAATAATTTTTTAAAGTAGATATTCTTATTACTTTGGATTGAAAATATGACAATTTAAAGCAAAGAATTCAGGAGTAGCTAGAGTGTAGAAAGAGAGGAAGAGACGGTTTAACCATTTACCTTAGATATTAGGAAATAATGCAGGAAGTCATTCCTTTTAAGAGCAATGTGTTCCTGTTCTAATTTTATTTCATTTCTTACTGATACCAAGATAGTCATAATGTCAATAGAAACAAGACACAATTTGGAGAAAAGACTGCCATTATGACACTTAAATATGGAATTCAAGGTGTACAGATGACACCAACAATGAAAACTGTTCCAGAAGTACCTGCAGGCTTATTCTTAAAGCATGACCACCTTTTATTAAAGTATACTCTGCATAGTGTAGGAAATTGATTGTGATAACCCATTGCACTACTGTAGTATCTTCCATTCTTCTAGCATTCAATTATTTAAATGAAAGGACTTCTCTGTTTAACAAAACCTTGTTGTCTGGTACACAGAAATATGTAATTTAACACATCTCATTCTCTATCAGCTTTATCCTTTTATCAGCTCAATAGGCTCTTCTGTTTTCCCCCTGGTTGCACTGTGATTGCATTCTTTTATCAGATATGTAAGAGCTGCACTGAATTTAGGTATTATTTTGAGTTTAAAGTAAGTATCAGTTGCATTTTAATAACTTGTATAACAATGCCTCTTATTTTTAATATAAGTAATGCTCTGTAAAGAGGAGGGTATCTTACCATGAGCATGGAAGAATAGCTTTTTTTTTTTTTCCTGCCTGCTTTATTCAGGAATCTGACACAGTAAATTAGCAAAATAAAACTATACATATGGCATATGCTATGGCTAAGGGCAAACAATATTAGGTGCTAATTTATATGCTAAAGCATGATCCTACAAATATTTGTATGTGACTAAGTTTACAATATGCATGAATTTACTTGTATCCATGAATGTTTACATTATCATGACAAAATAAAGGGTAACAGAATCCTACTAATGTGCCTCTAAAATGAAGAGATAATACGTTAGTCCTGGGGTACAAATAGAGTAGCTGCAAACTCTTAGGAGGAAATGCTCTGTATATTTTTGATCTCATTTGAGAATTAAAACAGATGTAGGATGTGTATGAGTATCATATTTAATCCTGTTTTAATTGTTCATAATAATGGAAGCTACGTTAATGATGAAAGTGTTGTTTCCTTACTATTTGCCCCAGAAAATAATGAGACAGGTTAAGGGTAATGATCTAGGAAGTTTGCTGTATGACAGTGGGGTGAAAAAAAGTCTGTCTTGTTGGCAAGTACTGTTTTAAGAAAAAAAAAAAAAAACAACTTGTGTAAGTATGGGATGATGAATTTAACGTACACCCCATGCCTAAGTCTCAGATGCTATCTGATCAATTGGAACTTTCAACATGGGAAGCTTTTTAGAAATGTAATTCTCAAACTGAAGTGATTGTGCACTAGTACTCTTCTTGTATTACAAAAGCTCTAGAAGGGTCAAATTCAATCAATAACTTTTGGACAAAGTGAGACGCCCCCTGAAATATTAGAAATTGTGGGTAAAAACATACTTGGAACTTCCTCATTAGGCAACAATAATGTCGTCTTTAAGCCACATGCATCTCATGTGACTGAACAGTGAAGAGTAGACATTATCTATCTGTAAATGACCTTAACCTTAATCACTATACTGCCAATATTACTTGTAGCTGTCATGATTCATGTTTACAGCTGCCAGATATCCCCCAATGATCCAGTGTAAATGTTATGCATGGAGGAGGAATTAGAGAAGTGCTTACTGAAAACCTAATTAACCCCCTAATGCATTTAAGGTGAACTCTTTGTTTCTTAAATGCCTGAATATGCATAACAGCCATCCAAGGGGAGGATTTGGTGTCCATTTTAGGAGATGCTTCCCTAATAAACACTACTGGGATCTTTGGAGGATTTATTTACCTGGTAGCAAGAGTTTTGAAGGACATGAAAATTTTAACTCTATCTTATTGCAGGTCTTCCCTTGCCCCTTGAGTTGAAAGGGTCTGATCCTGACTACTTCAGTAAAATTTCAGTAAACAGACATTGTTCAGGATTTTGCTGATGTTCTGGAACTTGTACACTGCTTCCCTGGTTTCTGGGACAGTTGACCATATCTCTTGCTTCCTTACTGCCTGAGAGAAGCTTATCCTTACAATGATTATGGCTTGGGTGGCACTAGAATGCTTTTTATGATTCAAGGTTGATCTCTGAACAACCAAGCTTTGCTACCTCTGTTATTTCTCTCAGCTGCTGAGAAGATTGTAAGAATAGCAATAAAATAAGTTTAATAAACATGTTCAAATCTTAAGGATGAAATGAAAAAATAGGCAGCTGCTTAAAATTAATTCAAATTTAGATTTGATAATCTGTTTTATTACACATCTTACTTGAGTTTATCTTGACTTTATCACAGGACATGATCTGAAGTCTCTTCTTACCAAAGGTAATAAACGTTAGCCAAAGGAAGAAGAAGAAACACCAAGTTAAGTCTTGCCCAGTGCCTAGGTGGCTTCTTCCTAGCTCTCAGTGGACTCTGACTCGGTGTTTTCAAACTAGAATGGATGAGCTGGCTTTTTCTTTAATGATTCTGGGTGGTTTTGTCTTCCTTTTCCTCCCTTCTCCTTCCATGAATCTGTCTGAAGACATTTTGAGCCTAGGAAACTTGTGACATCTGCGGTGTGCCACAGGGAGGAGTCTACAGTTCATCTGTCTTTTGCAAGAAGTTGCCACCTTGTGATTGACTGATTACTAGTTCTGTGTGATGGTATGGTGTTTGATTGCAGGACACAGTAAATAAATCCTTTCTTTGAGTTACCTGTTATAATCTTGTAAACTTCTCATACCTTGTTTTATTTTTTCCAGGTAGTGACTTGGATTTTAGTTAATTGAATTGGTGCTCTTACAGAAGTGTCAGCTACATGTTTCTTATCCCTCTTACTTTTTTTTCTTAGACATACAAGACCTTTTCTTTAGCACTGGGGAACTGTACTGCAGTATTCAAAAAGTCTGAACTTTAGCTAATACTCTCTTTTAATTGAAGTATTAGGGAGAACTAGTCCTGAAGAGTGCAGGAGGGAGTGATACTTTAGCTTTCCAATTCACTTGCTTCAGCTCACTACAGAAAGTATATGCATAACAACAGCTGTAGAAAGCTCCGCTTTAAAGCAAAACAACAACAAAAAAAAACACAATCGTTGGCTGTTATTAACATTTGTAAATGGAAAAAAAAAAAAGCAAGGGGTAATAAAATTGATACAGCACAGCTCAAATGTGAAAAATAATATAATCAATAAAGACTAAAGTAAAATGTTCCTACATCAGCCTGAGGTCTGAATCTGTTCTCTTTTCAAGTGGCAATATTTTTCCTACTCTAATAAAAAAAAGATCTTTAATAAGAATGAATATAAATTTCCTCCTGTTTAGTCACAGACAAACATGGCCCTGGATGTGATACAGTAAACCAAGTATGCTTCCAGAAGAACTGTTAAAGGCAGTGCTTGCTGCAGTTAGCAGTTGCCCTCTGCCATCCTCCTAGCTGGAGAGTATCCCTTCTTGCTCAAGGAAGAATGCTTTTGTTTGGTTGGTTGTTTTATAAAACCCTTCTAATGGAAGGCTTTGAGTGGAAGCAAGGAACCTGTTGTGCTACAGTGGTTGCTGGGTGGATAATCCTCATCTGGAAGCAGTAAGAGGGTGGCTGTCATCTTGTCTCAGACTGCACCTGCCCCTGACAGAATCACCCCTCTATTTCAGTAGGCATTTCTTTGATAAATTTCTTTCCACCACCTAATTCTGTACATTGGTGTTATAAATATGAAAAAAAGCTGCATGCAGGCAGAGAACACCCGTAGGGGGGTAGTTCCAAAGATGGGAATACAATTTACTGCCTCAATTGTAACTGACTTTGAGTATCTTGCCCTATATGACCAAACCATACCCTCTTTTTTCACAGACCTTATTAAGACTTACAAAATAAAGTTGAGGCAACACAGTTTAGTCATTTTGGAATAACGAACAGTGACATTCCTATTTTCACATCTGGGTAGCTGTATTTGTGAAGTATTTGTTGCTGTTGATTCTTTCAAATCATCCAAGAATGAGTCTAACTCTGAGCCATACAGTATTTCAGTAGGAATACATAGAAGTCCCTTTACTGATGTAATTTCTTGTGCCTTTTCAGCTGTTGTTTACAGTATTTCTATAGATGAGTTTGAAAACTAAGATCCCCAAGGTGAATAGTGCGGTATTCTTATTTATGATGACTTTGTATCTATTGCAGTCCTCCCCCTTGTAATAAGTATGAGAATGACTGTATACTATGACTTTCACACTGTGGAAGTGCTTCAACAGTTTATCAGAAATAATCAGACTGAAACCTTTTAAGCATGAAAACTAAGTTTTATACCATAGGAGCACAGTATCAAATTTTCATTAAGCCATATTGCAGGGAGGGACTTACTTAGATACTAACCTTTTATAGTTTAACCTTTAAACTCATGGTGAGACACCAAAGAGGCCATAATTTCAGGGTATTCTTCCACTCCCCTTTAGGAATTCTGGTATGGTTTCTTTCTGTGCAACAAAATAGCTGCTGTTGCATGGTTAAGGCAGAGGCTTAACAGAGCAACCTGATAGCAAGGCAGCCAATACTATGCTAATCCTAATGATTATCTTACTGCCTGTCAGCTCCCATAGTCAGTTGACCTCCCCATTTTAGGACAACCACTGATACCCAAAAGCTGTTTTTCAGTGTACTCTAGGAGAATCCCAAAATTTAGCTTGAGGTTGGTTCTACACACACACAAAACACCAAACAGTTGTATGAACATACTAATCTGTTTAGTTAATTATATTAGCTTCTTTACCTGCTTTGTGCATGTTCAAACACATGGCTAGAAATAAGTAATTGTTAAGAACAGTATATAAACAAATTTATAACATGTTCCTATATGTTACAAACAATTTATTTTCCTTGTGTTTATTTAACAAGCTTTTTCAATATAAAAGTGTGGTGATGCTAGCTTCCTTAATCGAGGCAATCAGACCAGACCTTGCATTCAACTACTGCGCTACTGGTTGTTTGCCAAGGACTCTATCAAATTTGCTGGAATTTGTCAGAAAGACAAAATGTGACCAAAGACATTAACAGTAATCCTCACTTAGTGAGGAATAGAAGAGATTTTGTACTTTTTCCCTACTTAACCATATCTTCCTTGTTTCATATTTTAAATGAACATAAATACATAAAACTATGGTTAGACCTTATCCAATTCATATTAACTAAGGAAAAACACATACGAAACATAATAGCATTAATACATATCCTCAAAGGGTGTTAAAGAGCATTGGAACTGTGAAGGCATCCTAAGTATTTCATTATTCATTTTCAATCAAAGCATTTCTTCACTTTACTTCTACCTAGTCATTAAGCACTAATGTGTTTTGCTAAAAAGCTAAACCTTAAAGTGGTAAAAGAATCGAAATATATCAAATATGGGGAGCCATTTTCAAAAGGAGAAAAAAAAATCCACAGATCAACATATTTACTTGTTGTGAGCCAGATTTTTAAGGTTGCTTTAAAGATGTATTTAGGTGTCAGCTGGGACTTAAATACCTAAAAGCTTACTTAGTTTTTAAACAGCGTGGAAGATGAGCAACTTTTGAGACCCTGTAATGCTATGAACTACGGTCCAGTGGATAATGTACAAAAGTTAGAAATTATATTAAAGTATCACTTATAAATTCTACTTTCAGTGAAGAATTCTGTAGCCTAAAGAACAGTTAAGTAATCAGGCTTTTTTTCTCTAGCAGCTGCTAGCAGAGGTATGAAGTATTTCAGATTAAAAGGAAACCTGAGTTCCAGACCTTGCTTTGATTATAGTTGTGTGAACCATGGGGCTTTATAGAGTTGTTTACCCTGGTTTTGCATCGTGCTGGCTTGGTAACCTGTCATATATGTAACAGACACACTATTTGCCATCTCTGTCCACCATAATCTAGGTGGCAAGAGCACTTGCTTGCAGGGTTCTGCAAGTCTCATTCCGCCAAGCCTTCTCTTCTCTAGGCTGAACACTTGGCTCTTTCAGATACCTCATACAAATGATACTTTAGTCCCCTAATCATCTTTGTTAATCTTAAATCCAAAAGAAGTCACAAATATTTCACGGTGGACAGAGCACCAGAGTTAAATTTTCAGCTTTTAACAAATATAACCCCCTGTGGCTCTAGTTGAGCCACTGGACGCACTCAGATAAACTGGAGAATGCTGCAAACAAATGTGGCTAAACACTGGAATCAGAAAATTTAATAGCTGCTACATTGGTTTTTAATCTGATGTCTAGCTTTCCTGTTTTCAAGATTAAAAGGGTTGTTGCTGTTAGATCTTGGGCTAAGTTACCTATTGCAGCCAAAGATCAGCCTTTCACGGAGGTGAAATGACATGGCATTTTGTGTCCTACTAATGACATCAGCGATGAGCATTCATAGGGATTGCCTAACACAGGCAAGAGATTTTCTCCAGTTGGCTGACTTTCCACTCCACTGCTGACCATTAAAGAGAAGAAAATAGCCCACAGTGCTGAAGATAATCTGTTTTTGATTATATATAGAGCTCAGGGGAAAAAGTCACAAAACAAACCCCTTCCCAGGAGAGCAAAAAAGTGATTTATCCAGGCAGAAGATAGGTACTTATTTATTTTGAACTAAAACTGCATAAATCCAGATTCAATTTGAGAATTAGTTTTGGGAACGAAGAGAGTAAGGTTTGAAATGTCAGAATAATTCTATTTGATCATTCTGAACTGAAGCATTTCTGGTTTTCTAAGCCAGTGGCTAGGGAACCGAGCTGTAATCTTTTTCTAATTCAAAAGATGGACTTGAACCCAAGCATCTTATGCCTCTCAAAAATAGCCAGAGGCCTTCTGAGATAGACCTTTCTCTGATTTGTCAACTGAAACCCTTCTACTATCTAGATCAATCTGAAGTATTCAAAAAAGAACAAAAGACAGACTCAACAGCCTATCACATTCAGGATATTTGAAAAGGTTGGGGGGGGGAAGCTGCTGTTCTGGGTCAACAGGTCTGAATTTTTTTCTTTGATTTTTCAAGTCAGTAGCTAAATTGAAAAATCAATTATTTACACATCTCTAAATATTTGCTTTTCTTTTGCCAGCCAGTTGTTGGATATGAGTGTTTTAACTACTTACCCTCTCGCCCCTCACCCTGCTAATTCTGTAGCTGACCATGTGGTAGCATAATGAAAAGCCTATTGGTCCTTCTTGTGATCTTATCTGAAGGGACAAAAGGAAGTCAGAAGTCAGTCCTTTAATTTCTCCACACAGTCACTAAGTATCTTTAAACAGTTTATTTATGGATCTATGTGAGAATCTATGGAACTACATTTGGGAAAGATGATATAAGAGAGATTTGTCTAGAAGGTGGGATTTAGGTCATCTACCTTTTATTCTATTGAAATGATAAAGTATAAATTGCGTGTGTCCAGAGCAGAAATATGTGTTGGGTAAGAAAAAGAAACTGTTGAATTAGCTACTATTGCTCATGTTTTGCAGCTTCAAGTTCAGTCACTCAATTGATGAAGCTTGGTGCAAAGTATGGGTTTTGATGTCATGCTTGTGAATAAGTATGGGATAGATGACCTGAGAAATTCCTTCTCATTTAGGCTACTGGAGTCATACAGTCTAAATGTCCAGTGGGTATTTTTATACAGATTCTACTAAAACACTGTAATTAGCACTATCTCCATTCCAACACCTTAAAAGTGAATACTGATTGTCATTGCTTTTTCTTACTGTTAATAAATTCTTTCCAACACACAAAGATCAAATATACAAGATTATTCAAACCTTTGCTGAATAATCTTCAGCAAAGATTATTCTTTGCTGAATAATAAGCAACGAATATTTGCTTATTCTTTCTCTGCTTAATAAAACAAGTGAAAGAAAGTGAATAGCAATAATGCATCTAAAAGACATAACGCCATTCATAAAGCATATTACTTCTTTAGACTCTCCAAATTCTAATTAGAACTTTACAAAGCAATAACAAAGATAGCAACTGGATTCTAAACTAATAACTTTAAGCTCAGTGCAAACCGGAAAGTCCCAGTGCCAGTAAAATAATACAAGACACCTGTTTTATATGGTACACATCAAAAGCAAGCCCCAAGGACGATAACTTTTAATATAATCATTATTAAATGTTTATTAGCCAAAGCTCAAAATATCAAGAAATGTATTGTAGTAGAGAAATGGCTATCTCCCAGACACACAAAATCTTTCTGTTTTGATGATTAAAACTTTGCCAATAATCTTCTGGCCCAAGGTAGCAAGCATTATTACTATACTTATGAAGTAATGAAAGCATGTTTCTTATCATTCAATTTTCCTATTTATAATTTAAAGTGCACTCCTGTTCATCTGTTTGAAATTAAATTCTTAAACTAAATATTTTATAGCTTTTTCATTCTCCTGGAGATAACAGAATTACTAATACAAAAGAAGAGGTCTATTCAAAAAGTTTAGGGATTCAGAAAACAAACAAACAAAAAACAACAAAAACCAGTGAAGTTTGTTACTATTTTGAAGATACACAACTTTACCTTGTGTAAATCCAGGTTTTTTTTGTAGGTGTCTGTTCCTGCACCAAACAAAACAGTACTGGATTCAAATTACACTTCTGTTCTCATTTTTCTAGGAATGACTACCCAACAATAAATGGATCTGTGTGTCATCCTTGTATGTTATTCCTCTGGGCCCACTTTATAACAAATCACTAAGTATGCATTGGGATAGGGAATTAAGTCTGGATTGCTCACATCTCTTAAAAAAAAAATGTTGAAGAGATAGTAAACAAAGTATGTATAGGACTTGAATTGAGTGATTGCTGCTGATTCAGATTAAACAGAAAAGCAAAGCCCAATGAGTTGCATGGGGATTTTTTAAATACAGAACTTTAATAAATCAGAAGAATTAATTACTGGAATCAGCTAGTTAAATAAAAATCAGTTGCTTAAATAAAATGTCAATAATATTTCTGTAGATCAGGGTGAAAAATGATTACAGAAGAACTTTTATAACTGAACCAATGAAAGTCGGATCTTGAAATTAATCAGTATGTGAGGGTAAGAAAAGGAGATAATGTTGAGAGAAAATAAGTATTGCTCTAAATAAAAAGTGGATTCATAAATGGCAAAGAAAAATGGAAAAAATAATAGACCAGGCATGCTAAAGGTGAAATGCTCAACAATGTAAGAGTGAAGATTTGAAAGTATTTTTCTAATGAGAATGCTCTACTACCTAAGGCGAAATTGGATGTGTATCTACTACAACCCTTAAACTTTAAAATGCCTCTCTGTACAGAAGACAAAAAGGTACAAAGAAGCAGGAGAAACCAAATCCATGTTTTCCATGTCTTGCCTGGGTATTCTAAACAAGAATTTGGGTATTCTAAATAAAGCTGGAGATTGGGCATTCTTCAGTCTTGTTTTATAATTGCTTTTAGGGCCATGTTGCCACTGTGCTTCCCCAGAACTTTGTACTACAAGAGTGCTTGCAGAATGCCTGCTACACTGAAATCCCAACCATCTGTAGTTTGCTTTTGATCATTCAAAGCAGAGTTGGGTATCAAAACAATAATTTTCTTTAACAAACAGAGCATCCTATGAGGAACTGAGAGCCTTTCACCTCCCACTAGTTGGCAAAAGTTGGCAGCATCTTGCTGCATTGGGATCTTTGAATTTAAAATGTAGACAATTTATTTGGAAGGGATGGACTACATGTTTTTCAGGAACAAAAGTGAAATAAAAATGTGAATAGAGGATATGCTCTTTCACATTATTTTCACGGTTTTCTTTAATTTCTTATTACAGCAAGCAATTATGTACTCTTGGAATAGATCTGGTCTGTCAGGAAGTAAGAAGGATAAAAATATATTTTAAAGGCTATTTTCTACCTCTTTGTTCAGATGGATCTACTTTTAAGGTTTACTTGGGGAATTCATCTCTAACTCAACACAGAAATTATTTCTTTAAAAGGTATGTTTGCTCCTGTGAGTCTGCAATATTTTTGTAGATTTCATGTTTTTTACTTCAGTAGTTTTCAGGATATGTATATATACTCAGATTACGATTAAATGAAGTGAGAGGTGTTGTTTTTCTTCAGAATTGCTAAGAATGCTGTAATTCGAATCAGGGTGGCTTATTTTCATTTTATGCATCATCAGTGCAGGCAAAGATTGTGTTAGTGCGATCAGTTTTACATGGCAGCAGTGCAACCATTTGGGTTTACGTCTTCAGAATGCCTGCTGAAATCAGGTCTTGCATGGAGCTGTTGGTATTTATTATGATACAGAAGGTGGAGCAGAATTTGTTTTACCTGTGTTGGCTCAACAGTTTTATAGGAGTAAAAGAATCAATTAAACCCATGTTTTTGCCAGTTTGTAAGATAACAGCATAGGTTTGTGAGGTAAAGTGTTTTTATGTTTAGTAGAGGAGAATTACGCCTTGATGGATGGATATTTGGAAATTGTATGAATGTATCAGTTTTATTTGAACAAAAATAGAATTTAGAAATACTTTTTTAGTGCAATAACGCTACCTTTTCATTTACACAAATATGATTTAAAAGTGTAATCTCTCTAAGCTTCATGGTTTCAAGGTTTCATGAGTCTGCAGTTGATTATGGGTTTTAGTAGCTGAAGTAAGGCAGGATGTCTTGCATGTTATTCCTGAAATGTTCATGCAGCGATACTGAGTTATACAGAACAGCTAAAAATCTGTTTGTAAAAAATACCAGCTGATGCTGTTTCTTGTTAGATATCATTCTGAAATAAGCTAGCAATTCAAAATACATCTTAATGTTTGAGGTAATATTGGGAAGTAGGACATTCTGATTTCTAAGGTAAACAAAGAATCATGACTCAAAATTGCCTTGGGAAATGCACTAGACACTGAACAACTCTTATCTATTGCATAATGTGGGTGAACTACATGTCTCCTGTGGAGCCTCTTGATATTATGCAAATCTCCTCTAGAAGTACTGATTTTGAGTTTGACAGTGATGGTAGGTTTTGGAGTATGGGTAGCTAACCACTAGGACGTGGGCAGGGCCAACAAGTTTTGAACTAAACTGCTCAAGAGCTATCGTGGTAATGCTTTTGTCATAGGGGAACTCTTTAATGAAGCTGTCCTCATGATTTCATGCAGTTGTGAGAAACTCTTCATCTTTAAGAAATGAATTCTTGGAGTAAAAACTTAAGTGTCTTAAAGTTTCTTAAGGGCTTTCCTAAGCAAGCCACCTTTATTTTAAAGTAGCTTTAACTATTTTGAACAAGAGCCAACACAGACTTAGGTATTCAAAGCAGGGGTTAGGTGGAAGTGGGAAAAAATTGTGACCCGCACAGTGAATGCAGCTAAAGCTCCCCTCTTGCCTTGCAGTTTAACTTCTTGCTCCCTGTGTGCTTGTAGCTCCCACACTCAGCGCCCTCCACTCTCCTGACATCTGCAGTGGAAGTCCTTTTTCCCTGTTACCTCTAAGGTCCTTACTTGATTGGCACACTTTGAAAATGCTTACAAAAAAGATAGGTTTGAGATGCTCACAGAGTGGAGTGAAAGTGTTATTGTGTTTTTTGTTTTTTGTTTTTTTTTCTTTCCAAGTGCACCTAGAAAAAGTAGAGGTGGACAGTAATGGTGATAGCTCCATCCAGTCTTCTGACAGCTAGGTAGTTATCTCCAGAAATACCTTTCTGTTATGCCTTCCACTGAGAGTGATTTCAGACTTTTGTGTATCTCTCTGCGTAGACATTTGGGTATGCCTTTTACCTCCCATGTTGCAACAATTCTGCTATGCAGAAAAAAATCAGAAGTCATTTGGTCATGGAAAGGAAAATACTGCTAATAATTTATGGTTAAAGTTAGTGTCTAAACATCTCTGGAATGCATTCAGAATGTTGTTTTCGTGTGTGTGTTTCCTGAAGTGTACAGACTGTTTAATTACAGGAAGTAAAACTTACACTTAATGGATGCTCCTGCATTTTAAAATATTCTACTGTGCTCTCGGAAAATACTTCTGTTTCCTTACTGTGATGCTATTTGTGGAAGCAGCTTTCATGCACTGAAAAACAGGAATTTTGAGGAAGTTGTAGACCATTTACTCAGTGTCTTTATTCCTTCATCTTGGAAATTCCCAGACTCTAGGCAGATTAGGGGAGTCCTCTTGTGTCCTAATACTCATTTGTTACAAGCCCTTTTTTTTGTTACTCTAAATGCACTAACTTTAGAGAATGGTATTTGAAGAGAAAAGTAAATTTGTCTGAATCCAAGTTGAAGATAACTGCTTCGCTCTTGTCTCCAATAATTTAGGGAAAGGGCTAAGAAACTGAAGAAAATGTAGAGGGAAAAAAAAAGAAAAAGAGGTGGAAGGATAGCTGCTTCTGCATACCAGGGAGCTGCAGTGGTTATGAATCGTGTCTGAAGGCAAAAGCTACAGTCACTCAAGATAAGGTGAGAATAAGCCATACAAATTCTGCAGATATTAGGCCTCTGGGAAGATCCATGGTTACACTAAATTTTTTAGAATTCCAGAACAGATACAGCTCTGGAGTGTCTGAGTGACTTGTCTGGGATTTTGGAATGGGGGATTTTGCTGTAAGTTTTAGAACAAAGTTACTTTCACTTCACCCACAGTGAATAAACAATATAAGCAATCTTTTCTGCTTTCTCCTGTATCTTGTTGCTTGTTCAGTTCTTAAATTCTTAAATTTTGTAATCTTCCATTTGTGTTTCATGTTTTAAGAAACCATTGCTTTTCTTAAACCAGTAGAAATAAATAAAAGTCAGTATTTTGATCTTAGAGAACAGTTAACAAATCATTACTTCCCAAATGTTTTATGACACTTCTTTGGTTTAGTCTTGATGTTATTACTTTGTCAGTGGTTTTGTTCTGTTTACTGGTGGTGTTAACCTCTTACTTGATTTGTAATCATACATCTTAGTATGCTTGTTTCAGGTTTAGCCATATTGTGTTTATTACTTCAGTAAGCTCCTTCAGCTTATTGATTTATACTGCTACTAGTGCCCATTTTCTAATAATTTCAAAATATTATAGTGACACATGAAACTAAGAACTACACCATCAGAAGTTTACATGAAAACTTCTGCTCAGTTGTTACTTTACAGATTCAAAAATAAACTGTGAAACTTCTAGAGTAGATTCAATTTGTAGAAGCTTGTCCTGAAAAGATGCGTAATTAGCCCAATTATATTATGTGTGCATACTTTTGCCATTTCTCTGTGTATGTAAAGAATGTAGGTGCTTACTTGGCAAGCGTGTTAAGGGCATATTTCATTTGTTGTATTTGCTAATGAATTAGGTAATACCAAAAAGAAGTTAATCATTTTCCCTTAATGTGTTTTTTTCATAGTCCTTCACCTTTTGATTTTAATCAGCTGTCCATATATCATACCATTATTTTATTTACCTGTGGCATCTTGTTAATGAGATGCATAATAAAAGAATCATCAATTTATATTAGATATTCCCCAGCTCCCTTTACACTGATTCCAAAACTAAGTAGAATCAGTCTCAAAGAGCTCTAAATGCTAATTTTTATTGATGGCGACAATCAGGAAATTAGCAAAACACAAGATGATGTTCCTATGATAAAAAGAAATGCAGTAAAAATAATAGATGGTATAGGACTGCATTATGTCTGAAGTTTCAGATTTTTTTTAATCCTCTTTTGTAACCAAGTCAAGCTATGAATGGAAAGGTTAATGTTAGATTTCAGCACAACATTCTCTAGTAGACATTTGCACTCTGAAATTAGAAATAATTGCAATTGTGCTTTTTGTTGGTATTACAGTGTTTGTAACTTATGTGATTTTAGAATGCTGACCTAGTGCTTTCCTTGCCATATAAATCCTATCTAGGTTCACAGAAGGTCATCTTCTGCTTCTTCTGAAAAATACCTAATTAGGCATGTGGAGATTGTGAAGTGCTCTCGAGTAGCTGGCAACCTTGGTCGCTCCTCAGAAGCTCCACAAAGGTTCAGTGTGATGCTATACAAAGTCTACTTCTAAGCCTTTGGCTTGGGATAGAAAGCCTACGTAGAGATAGTATTTCCTTGCTTGCTGTTGCTCTTGTGTCCTGCCTCAAGGCTATTTAGAGAAGGTTGTGATATTATATGTCTGCAAAAATTATTCTCAAGGACTCTAGAAGAATCAGAAAAGTTGGGAAACTTGGGTATTGGAGGGGAATTATTTCTGCTGTATGAATGGTCTTTAGTTTGCTGGTGGTGTCCTCTGAGCTGCACTGAGATCTCCTTAATGTGATTCTGGAAAGCAAGGAAAGGCTTGGTGGGCTTTCCCAACCTTATTTGGAGACCAGAAACGTAGCTCGAGTTCATAGCAGTCCCCTTCCTTCCACGATGGCTCAGTGAGCAGCAGAGCAGTGTGCTGAGCTTGGAATCTGGTGCTGACCCTTTACATTGAGCCTAGAGTGTGGTCCAGTCCGAGTGCCTGCCTGTGAGTCAACTTTGCATTTTGAACATGTTACTTTTTCAGTTAAACTGAAATTCAATATCAACCATGTGTAAGCACAAGTAAGTGTCACTTATACCTGTCAATAAGCCCAGCTAAGAAGCGAGCAACAAGTAAGATTAAATATAAGTTGCTTTTAAGTTTGGTTGTATATATGTTTTTTTTACTGGTCTAGATACAGACTTGCAGCAGTTCTGGCTATCTTCCATCTTTCTACTCCTAAAAAGACAAAGTGCATTTAGAGTTCATCCCATACTTTGGAGAAACAGGCCATTTACTGCTAAAGATAGAGACTTGGAAAAAAAAAAAAAAAACAACTGTGCTTTGGTGACAGATTTTTGATGTAAATAACTGTGAAATATATTTAGAGACCACATGTATACAATTGTAAATTTGACCTTTCCTGTGCAATGCATGCTATCATGACACACAATTTAAAATAACTTGCATATTTAAGCAGCAGTGTTTACTTTGCAGACAGTGTTCACAAGTAGGAAGCAGTTGTAGGGAAAAAAAAAAAAAAAACACACACTAATGATTCCTTTATTAATTTAATAGTGTTTTGGGACAATTTAAAAGTCGTTGTGGAAAACAGTAAGAAAACACTTTTTAGGTGACCTGACACTAGAGGACTGACTTGAACTGCTTATAGTTAGTAATGTGGCAAACAATGAAAATAAAATCCTGAGAGAGAGCAAGTAAGAGTAAAACTACAAGAATATCGGCATTTTCCACCATCCTAACCCTTAACTATTGCATATTGTTCTACTGAAAGCAAAAGACAATAATTTGGATTAATACTGCTAAAATGAGAATTTGGACTAAGATGCATAAATATTTCATGTCTTTCCTAATGTGCAAATAGTCTGTAGAAGAAAAGAATATTGGCTATTAAAGTATCCTGATAATTACAAAATGATCTTTGTAGAATGAGCTTCAGGTTACAGTAATTGCTTTACTTTAAAAGAACTACTTTGTGTTAAAAGAAATGCTAAAAACAAATAAAACCACAGAATAATCTGAGTTACACATCGGTGAGGAAGTAGTAGGCAAATTAAAATATCAAGGTGTTTGCTTTATTTATTTGTATTTTTTTTAAAGGAAAATGCGTTTCATGTTCCCTCCTATTCTAAATTCTTGAGAGGAAGAAAAAATAATTCACAGTTGCCCAGTTTGTGTGGTAGTTTTGTGGTATATTTCTTCTGTATGAGAACTAGATCCTGCAAGGTAGTCCTCCTCCCTTTTGGAGATATTACAAAGGACTTGGTTCCATTAGGTTTAGAATAATAAATGAAATTCAGCTGCAGATACAAGTAAAAACACTGGAAATTTGGGAGTGGATCTCAGATGAATTGGGTTCTTCTGTGTCTCCCAGGGAACATCTTGTCCCAGTAGGTTGCTGGGGTCAGTTCTCATTTTCATTCAATGTCTTCACATTCTTTCTTGGGATTTGGAAAATCCAGCAATAATAATCAGCCCTACCTCAGATGTCTTCAGGTAATGTCCAGGTTTCATGTGGAGCTGAGTTCCTTTGGAAACGTCCTCTACAGTCTTTGCTTTTCTTAAGTACCTGCAGAAATCAAGTTCTTAATACTGGCAGCTACAGCCTGTAATGCAATACACATCAACAAGGAAACACAGCAGTAGTTTTGCCAGCTTGCTGTACATTCTCAGTAGCAAGGATCAGTACAGCGTGTGTGGGGGGAAACCTTTGTTATCCTATCTGCTCTTTCTGCTCTTTTTCATCCCTCTGTGTGACTTGTTTTGCCCTAAAGGATGCTTTAGCTCACTCTAACCAACTAGCCATAGAGGATAGGTAATGCGAAGTCAAATGCTGTTGAAAAGAGGGAAGTAGCTGGAGAGGACAATAGGAACAATGTGAAAGGAGTAAGGTGCATTGTTAAAAACAAGTCCAGCTTCAAACCAGATCTGTGCAATGCCTTCCTTTCATTTCTTTTGCTCTTTTACAAAAGGCATTTCTAACAGATCTTGAATGCTGATCAGTATCAAAGCCTGAAATTGTGACCTGTGCTTACTGTGGGAGTGCCGGAGTGACCTTAACAGCTTTGAACGTCTCAACCACATGCATCACGGAAATGGACATGGCCCTTCCCTTATATAAGAAAATGAACAAATTGTGCCTTCTTTCTTATTGTGATTTGGCTGATGCAAAGATAAATATAGTCATATTTTCCAATTTTCTAGTTAAATTATTTTGTTTTGAATTCCAATAAAATCTGCTGCTTTCTTTGTTTTAACTTATGGGTCCTCGTTCTAATTTAAATTTGGGTTCATACTTGCTGCAGTTGCTTATGTGTGTATGGGTACACACAGGTTGTGTGTATGCAGATAATTGTCTTGGATGGCTGTTTCTGCCTGCTTGGAAGTACCCAAAGGCAGGCACAGTCATAGGCTGTTCAAAATTGCGCTGGAAACAAGTGGCATGTTTCTGTTAGTACTGTGCTGACTTCAGGCTTTGGATTTGGGCCTGAATTGACATGCAAAATGTAAGCACACGAATCAGTTCTGTTCAAAAATGAAGCCCTAGATATATAATAAAAAATTTAGATGCTTAGTAGCTAGATCACCAGTCATTAGAAATGTCAGTTACTATAATTTCAGATTTATTCATAGGGAGTTCACATCCACAGACAACTCCAAGGGGGCATGCTTCCAATAAAAAAGAAACCTCGGAGGCCAGCTTCCCATTGTATTTGATTAGTACGCATTTTTTCTTTACATAACTTGACACATACTGGCCTGATTACACTTCTGCCTTAACTTGACAAAAACCCGTTCTGACTTGATGTGATAAAATGAGAAGAAACTCTGATGTGACTTCAGAGTCGTATCTTCCCCAGCAAAATTTGAAGCTTCTTGTGTCTGCTGGGCTCCAACAGTCTTCTGTGATGGATGAATTCTCCTGTTTCCTGACTTTGTGATTGTGGCTTTCAATGCTATTGATCAGCAAAGTCAGTGGCAGAACGTAGTGGAGAGGCTGGAGTTGGTCCCCTGACGTAGACTAAGGGCAAGTAGGAGTATGGGAGAGTGAGCGGTATTTGCCTGTGTGTATGTCCCCCCCTTGGGCTGCGTTCATTACGGCCAAATTCAGTAGGGCTGGGGAGACTGGAGAAGGCTGTTTCAGAACCTTTTCCAAGTCTGGGCATCTTTTCCTGAGAGCTGTGGTGTTGAGACTACGAGGAGTTACAGTGGGCTTTCTGTTTTTTCAGGCCTGAGCCTTCGTGCAGGTGAACTGCACACTTCTGTCTTCTTACAGACTTTTACTTAATGCTTCCTCCTACTCATATACTTGAGGGAGAAAATGATAATGAAATAATAGGAAAATTGTTCCATTCTCTCCTTCAAATGGAAAGACAAGGGGATGAAGGGCTTTTTCATTATTTTTTTCTTTGGATAATGAGATGAAACCTCTTGAAAGGGGGATATTAAGATGAATGAAGATAAGTAAGGGAGAAGCTCTGTTATGTGAAGTGTTCACCCTCACCAACTCCCAACTCTTGATGGATAGGAATTGGGCATGTTTACTTCTTTATTCTCTATATTTTCTTGTATTTAATCATTTTCCCACCTACACGTTTTAAAGTGCAAGACATGATGCTGCATGTGGGCACACAGCAAGAAGGTCTAGAGTTTCAGCATGTATTGCACCTCTTCAATTTACATACAAACATTGAGCAAGATAAATGACAAATGCCGCTTGTAGGCAATATAATAACAAGTACTGAACAATAATTTCTAGTAGTACTTCTAGTATGCAACCCCTACGTCTATGCAACTGCTACACATGTACAATCTAACCAAAGAAAAGGAAAAAAACTTCTAGGGTGAGAGCAGATGTTTTATTAATAATCACAGGCAGTTATGTATTCAAAAGGGGGAAAAAGGCTATTAGTTGCTTTTTCTATAAGACGTAATTTGGACCATTGAATTCATTGAAAAATGCTGATCTTTGGGCATGACAGTGCGTTACCAGAAGATAAACTAGGATCCAAGTCTACAGCAGATAAATTGTTTTAAGGTGCCTTGCACTAAATGGAAAGGAATAAAGAAAGACTTAAGAAAGTTGAAAATGAAGTAACACTCACATAAATTGTATCATTTGTAATCTTTGTGTGAAGACTGCATGTTTTTAGTAGATGTTCTGCATACAGCTCAAACAGAAATTATGGACTTAGTGCAGAAGCTGTTATTACGGTGTTTTGCAGCCTCTGTCTCTGCTGAGTGGATCAGAAACTGATCCAAGGTCTCCTGACCTCCAAGCAGATCAAATCAATTAGACTACTCTAATATGTTCTCTCTCATCAGTGTTTTCTAGTGTGGACTCAGTACCATGCTGTGTTTGTGTTGAACTTGGATTTACCCCAGAATCCCACATGAATACATCCTAAATTATATTCTTAAATTTGGTGTTGTGTTCTCTTGGTTTCTAAAGAATAAATTGAATTTAACAACTTTTGTTGTTACTGAGTCTGATATGTAAGAGGAAGGGGAATTAATTTAATACCCTTATTATTAACATCCAAATGCTTTCCTAAACCAAGTACCCTAACTTTAACTGTGTTCTGACTTAACAGAGTGGATGTATATGGGTACAGAGAAGTCAAACTTGCTGATTTCCATGCTCCAGGTGATCTTCAGCTCATGGAACACCAGTCTGTATGTGGTCAGGTGAAAAAACAGTGCAGTGCTCATCAACATAGTAGGACTGTCCTGTGGAGGGCTGAGATTCACAATGTGTAAGATGTTGCTATTCACTGAATGCTCTAGGAAGAATGTTTTGGTTGAGTTCAGTGTAAGCAAAATAAATTCAAGTTTGATTACCTTTGCATCCACTTTTTCAAAATGTTTGTTTTAAGCAATAAAAAAAAAAAATCTTTAAAGTGTAAGTAAGCCTTGGGGATTTATTTTCAGTTAATGACATAGCCAGAAAAGAGCTGAAACAGCAGAATCCTGTTTCTAAAGTTCAGATTGATTGTCACTGTATAACGCTGTTTTACAGCCTCTCTGGTACAAAGGAAATATTGCCTTTTAATATATGGTTATAATGTAATGTGCTAAGGTGGGAAAGAAAACAAATTTAATGGCTCTCCCAATTTTCAAAACTGACTATGAAATAGAGGAATTTTTTAATTTAAATTCCATTTCAGCAGCCTTTTATGTCCAGAACCTAGCTTGCAGGTTTAGATTCAGCTGAGTGCAATAAACTAGCATTTGCTTTTTGTTTATAACTATGCAAACCACGATGAAAAGAGAAAATAAAGCTGAAAGGGCTTAAAAAGTTTGAGCCCTCTCAATTAGAAACTGGGCTATTCCATTAGTAAAATAAGTCCCTAAGAGTCTTATTCTCATTTTCTATGGTTTACATGTGTGGGAAATAAATAGTCATAATTTACATGAGAATTGTTTGTTTGGATTCATCCAACAAAGAACCCTCCAGTATGGAAACTTTTAAAGACTTTTACAGCGTATCTTGTCAGACCTAAGTGTCCTGTTGTACGTGGAAGTCAGAGGTTATGCCCCAGTGTGGCTCGAAGGTGAATGTATGAAGCAGGTCAGGTTTGTGTCCTAGCACTCCCAGCAGGGCACCAGTGTGGCTGGAGTTTGTCTCCAGCAGGAGCAACCCACTGACCCTTCTAGATTAGGGTTTGGGATGGGTTGGTACAGCTGGTCCTGCACAGCCAAACCCAGCCTGTGAGCTGAACAATTACCTGGATGGAGATTCAGTGGGAAGCAGAACATCACGTTCCAATTTGCTCTTTCAGATCTAATCTAAAGGACTGCAGTGCCTTCAGTACAGTATTAAAATATGTGCTCTACTCCTACTAGTATTCTTTCTGCCAGCTACTTCAGTCAAATGCTGGAATTAAACATTAATTCAATCTGTAATGGCTTTTGCTTCAAACTGGGGTAATTTTAACTTCTACTTACAAAACAAAATATTTTATGCCAAAGCTTATGCACATGAGTACCCTTAAAGTGAAAGCTTTTTCACACTTACGACTTGAAAAGTCACAATTTCCAGTCTTAAATTACAGTTAACAGTCAAGAAATACTTATTTTCTGCTGTGCAGTGAGCTGGAACGTATGAGAAACGCATACTACAGAGCATGTTTTCTTTCACTGGGGTAAATAAGGAATAGCTTAATTCAAATCAATTACCATTGCCCGGCCCATACACAAGGCGAGTTTGATAACAGCACAGAAATCCATGTTGTAGAAATGGAAGAATTGGTGAAATGGTAGTTCAGAATGGGATACATAACAGTTGAAAAACAAAACAAAGACAACATTGGTGTTAAAGGAGTTCAAAATAAATTGTGTGACCTCTACAACATAAGCAGTTAAACATTTTCCTTTTTATCTGCTTGCCCCTTGCCAGGTGGAGTTAGAGGTTCCAAGAGTAAGCCCACATCAGAAATTCAAGAACCTTTTGTTTCAATGACACAATAATTGACATCTGACCTTCCATACAAATAAACTTGGTGTTAACAAGGACACCCTGCTGGAGGTACGAACACTTAGCTCTGACTGATTCATATGTGGAGGAAAGTACTTCAAAGCAGTAGATAATTTATAGACACACTAACTTGGTTATTGTATTGGTATCCCTAACATAGAGTAACAGTGTAAATAAAAGCTGCAGTTTTTAGTTAAAGGAAAAAGATTTTATTTGCTTTGTGTTTAGTGGCTTGGATGAGAAGAGTTCTTTCTCCTTTAAAAAAAAAAAAAGGGGGGGGGGATTATAGAGAAGTAATTTTTATGTATTCCATAATGCTTCTATTTCCTACCAACCTCTCTTCTTCTACAATAGGGTCAATTATCATCCTCTCTTACCAGTAACAGGAAAAGGTCAAAAGTGAAATAAGAAAATACCATCTTTCCTAAGGGAACAGATACATAATGTGGAAGGGAGCCTGTAATTTGGCAGCTGTAGCTTTGGGAGGCTAAAGTTTAGTACAGGAAGAAATTGGAATGTCTCTTGGTTGGGGAAATAGTGGTCATCAGAGAACGCAGCTGACATGATTTCTCTGTGCAGAGCTGACGTTGGGGTGCTCAGTGTTGTCACTGAAAGAAGGCAAGCAAAGACTGTGTTTTATACTATTGTCAGTTCTGCTTTTTCATCTCACATATCATGCTCAGAACTAATTGCGTTTACTGTGCTCCTGAAAAGCAGGTAGTGAACATTTTATAATTAACTGAAAACTTCAAAATCCTACTTTTTTCTTCCGAACAACATATGGGAAGGAGATTCCTTTTGTCTTCCTCACCTCTCTAAGCCAGATTTTGTATTACTGTGCAGGTGGTTGTTATTTTTTTTTCTAATTTGTCATTGCATATCTCTCACTTAATGTCCAGTGTAAATGACTGGATTTTTAAGCTTTTGAGTTTGGGGATGATGCAATGTTAGACTTATGAATGTAACTATTGTAGTTTGAATTAATATAGTTATTTCAGATCTCATCTTAAAAATCAATTTTCTTATTGCTATTATATTTGTTTACTTAATGTGAATGTGCACAGGTTATTATAAGTGAAGATAGGTAAAGAAGGGAGCAGTTACAAAAGAATGAAGGAAGGAATGAAGATAAATCCAGGCTAGACCTTAAAATGTGCTATGATATGTGTTCTGAAAATTCTTTTAGCACCCATTGGGTAGAGAATGACAGCTGTGTGATGATCATCTACAGTCTGGTGACCGTTCCTCCTGCAAGGGGTGCAGGCACTGTCACTGGAGTGCTTGAACAAATCAGAGCCTAAGTTTTCACTGAATACTGGTAATGGTGTATATTTAAAGATTTTTTATTTTTTTTTGTTAATGATTGAGATAGAATCATTAAAAGCTATCTTGCATACTTGCTTCAGTTGTAGAATTTGGTTTAGACCTTTGTATGGTTGGTTAATATTGTGGTTAGTAAACACATTGAATCTGGTGTTATTAAACACTAAAAGTATAGAACGTAGAAAATAATTGTCTGCTTTCTCGTCCAAAGTTGATTTCTGAGACTTTAACCAGGTCAGAAAATTGGAAATAGAAAAGTTGCAGATATAATTGATGAAAGTGTTACTGAAGAACCCGCATTTGCTTGCTCTTAGATGAAGGCCATTAAGTGTCTGTAAGAAACAATTTCCTCTCCATCAGGACCATTAGTCTTCTCCTTTTCTTGTAACTTGTAGCTAAAACCGGACAGGTTGTAGTCATCACCAAAGCAGAATTTGTCCTATGTTATTAAGCCAGGGAAGGAGAATCATATGATTGGAGTCCTTAGAGTGGCACCAAAAGTGTTTTGTTTTTTTTTTTTTCAACTGACAGAAATCATTCATTTTTCAGCCTCCCTTGGGAATTAGATTTTTTTTTTTGTTGTTTACATATTTTTGGGTCTGTGTGCTGAAGATGATTGTTGAATCTTGCATTTTGTGTTTTTCTTAGCTATTAAGGATAATTTAGTTATTGTATGCATGTTGGGAACACCTAAAAGATGTAACCAGAATTAATATCTGCTAGAATGCATAAATGAACAAATAATTAGGAAAGGCTATTCAGGCTACAGGGAGCTTAATGTCTAAAATGAGACAAAAGAAATAAAGAAGGAGACCGAAAAGAAAACATACTGTTCCCAGCAGGTTAAATGGTCTGCACAGCTCTCTGTTGCCATCACTGAAGTGAACATATGAGTGCCAGATCATGCATGGCATAGTTATCCAGTTTCAGCATGCCCAGAAAAATTAGTTGACTTTTCCCCAGACCAACCATTGTGCAGCTGTCACTAACCACAGACAAGTCACTGCCAACTTCATCTTATGCTGTTGATTTTATTATTACAGTCAGCATAATTCTGTGTTATGTACTTGGCCATTGCCTTTTTTTTTTTCCCCACTTGTATAGACTGTCCTTTTCCCTGTGCTGCTATTGAAAATTTCGTATAATTTTGCCTGTATTTATAGGGCATTCTCTGTAGCTGTTAGATTTCATAAAGGTGTGAATTAAGATGAGTTTGTATTTTTCTCGTAATGAATAGCCTAATTTGATATTTATGTATGCTTCAATAATTGTCTGAAGCAAAAATATCATTTCATGTCCTTAAACAAAGGTGTGGTGATTTTGTTTTTTTTTGTTTTATGTATTTATTTATTTAGAGTGGCAAAAAAAAAAAAAAAGATTACACTCAAATAATATAAATAGTAGTGGGTAGTAATTTTGATCCATAGCTAAAGGATGATCTCTTTCCTATGATAGATGAATAGATGATTCTCTCCCAGGTTTGTAATTTATGTGAGATTTCTGTCCTTCCTCTACTTTCACTATTGAGAAAATTTCTCTAGAAGGCTGACGGAAATTGGTGAAGCTTTGCAACCTTTGTAATTCATAATCATCACCTGTAAGAATGAATAAGAACCTGGGCTTTCTTGTGCAGTATATAGATTGTGCCTATATATGCTTACTAAATAAATGGTAATAATGGATTTAAGGAAGCAGAAGAGATGCTGAAACATGGCAGACTTAAAATAATTAAAATATTCACCCTTCGTTTGTTCTTCATAATTTGTCTTGCCACACTTGATAATTATGGGGGAGATTAAAAGCTTGCTTGTTGTCAGCCAAGTCTCCTTTTCATTCTTGATCCCTACAGTGAAGTTGCAGTGCTAAATTTGTGGTATCAAATTCATTTCCATAGCAGCACAGATTTTCGCTGTGGCATCACGTAAGTAAATGATTTTGACTTCACTTTGGGGTTAAGCTGCTCTATAGGAAGAAGGAAAAGAAAATAAATTTGCCTTATGCAGAAGAAACAAATGTGACAGCAATGCATGCAATAACTCTATCCAGCAATTGTAGTTCCTGCGAGTGTTCTCCTTCCTTTAGGTCAGTAGGGCTGCTCAGGAGGAATTTCTTTCATGCTGAGAACTAAAGGGTAAGTCCCACAGTGTGATCTTTTTTTTTTTTTTCTTCCCAAATGCTGTCTTATCCAAAATTCCTTCTCAAACAAAAATCCTCCTCAAAGCATATTTAATTTGGAGTGTTTCACGTACAAATACAGCACTCGTGTACTTTACCACATCCTAAAAAAACATGGGGTACAATATCTGGCAGCATACCCATAACTGAGCGTGAGACGTATGCACATGAAAATGACAGAAGTGGAACTTACTCTTCTCTGGCTAACATCAGCTGAAGGTGATGACAATAAAGTGTGCATGTTTGGAGAAATCTAGCCAACTCCAGTAAGAGCAGCAGGCAACCACGTGTTGCAGTGGGAACTGCTGCCTGCTGGTCTGCTGAGGACGGGGAGGCGTGCTGGTGATGGCTGCACTCAGCTAACGTTGGGCAGTCTGCTGGAAAATAGAATTATGCATAGCTGTTAAACTCTGATAAAATAAAGACCAAAGTCAGTCACTGACAGGCAAATACCAATTGTAGTCTAAAGATTAGGAGGCTCAATTTTAAGCATGGAGAGAGACTTCATGATGTTTAAAACTCTTCTACTGCTGTTTCCAAATGTGCTAGTTTTACAGCATAGGAATACTTTTTTTTTTTTTTTTTTGGGGGGGGGGGGAGGAGGGAGCATTCTTCTAATCCTGCTAGTTAGATCCCATTCCATGCAAACTCATTGTAATTATACCACCTAAAGCTCTCTTAAAACTATATTAAATCTGAAATAGAAAACATTTTTATTATTCCTTTTGAATGATTCTGTTGATTTCCGCATTAAAAATGGATTCTCAGGACAGCCAGATAGATGAATGAGCGATAAGGACATGTGAAAGTTGAGAAGTAAAATTGCCTGTACTTGCCCTGTGCTTCTCCAAAAAAATCCTACATCTAGTTGGTATGGTAGCATTTGATGGTGGAAATGAATGGTGCAGGAGTGAGGGAGTTTAGACACCCACAACTGTTTAAGAAACCATTTTTTCCATTTATAAAGTAATATTTTTGAGTGAAAAAGTCTGTTTCTATATTATAATGCACCTGCACTAAACATTGGTCTGCTTCTTTCAAATGGCCTTCAGAAAGGATTGCTTTGCCTTTGAAGCAAAAATGCTTTACTTTTTTTAAAACTGGGTCAATAGAAACAAAAGTAAACAAGATCCTTCTTTTCTGGTACTTAACGTAGAGCCAGAGTGTAAAATGAGCAGCCCTGCTATATTGGAAATGCCCATTCCTTTCCCGTACTCTAGATGAGACATGCACTGCATGTGAAAGGGTAAAATCTAGGCTGTACGTATGGAAGAATCCAATATTTTTGGTAATTTGTCTTTGTTATGAAACCACAAATGGAAATAAATGGAGTGTAATTCATGTAAGTAAGGAAAGTTGCTTCAACAACGTTACCATGATGGATCATTTACTAAAGAAGACAAATTCATCACTCCTCTATCCTCAGATTTCCAATTTTAGAAACACTTTATTATATCTCTCAATTGCTATTTACTCATACAAAGATCATGTACCTCATGATGTTTTACATTTTGTAGTTGCTGAGTACGAACGTTTTCACCAACTCTGCAAAATAAAGAGAACTAAGATCCTAACAGACCTGATTTTGCTTGCTGTAACCTAATTATAGCCATTTTATTGGTGAAAAATGTGAAAAGGGATGTTCACATTTCAGTTCAGTTTGCGTACTGAAAATCACCAACAAGCATGAAACTGAGTTTGTATTTCTGAAGGACTTTGGTGGAACAATAAGACAGCTTTTGGGACAAACCCCTGCCTTTGTACACTGAAGTTTAACCCAGAAAACTGTCATCCCACACTGTAGATGGGCTATGTGCTGGGTAGGAGGCTCGGCAGTGGCAGGGCCAGGCAGACACTGCGGCTGGGTAGTGGGGAGTGCATGTACCTCTATGTAGTGATGCGCTAGGTTCCTGCCCTTTGTTCCTTTCACAGTTTGTTCCTTTTATTTTTCCCATGTCCCAATTACAGGTTTGTGTGGGTGAATGTTTTGCTAGCATGTGAGCCTTAGTAAAGCAAAACATTGTTATAAGTTAGGGCAGAAGGGCAGAAGGAAGCATACCAGTAGATAAACAAGTACTGATGGGATAGGCGAAAAAGCCAACAAAACACAATTTGGTTTATCTAAGTTTATCTAACATGGTTTCTGGGAACAGACTTAGCAGTTTTAACTATTTTTCCCTGTGTTTGTCTGGCTATTTTCTGACCATGTCAGGACCCAGCTGAAGAAATATTTTTATGTGGACGCAAACCCTATGGCATAATTACAAGTTTCAGTCTATTTGTCGTTCTTGATACTTTGTCCAGTTTCAGTCTTCTAAAATCAGGTTAATACCCTTTGCGGAGATGCTGTCATACAGACAAAGTACATGTAGAGAATTCGTCACACAGAGCAATGTATTTCCAGCAATACATATCTTTCATTTAGTGCTTAGGTAGGCACTTATTTCTTTTTTCCCATTTACGTCCTAAATACAACAAACAAACAAACCCCACCCCTAACATGGATTGTGTCTGAATTCACTCTGAAGTGCCTTCCAGTATTCTTTGCATTCCAGCCTTGCTTTTTACAAGGCTTCAATTTCCTATACAGCCGGGATTACACGAACAGTGATCTGTGTACCACACCCTATGTGTTGGAAACTGCAAGGTGCCTTGTTTTACCTACCGATTAGCAATGATCCGTTTGGTTTGCTTTACTTATCTTCAGTGTTATTTCTTCCTTTTAAATGATAAAGCACAAAAGGATGTGTTTAACTGACTTGGTCTATGATCTGCACGAAAGTTGAAATACTAAGCTCTTTCTGAGTGCAGCCTTACTGCAGAAACTATTTGTCATTCTAAAAGTATGTCTTAGTTGAAATGAAAACACCTGGGCAATAAATTAATGCAGGTTAAAATCAAACTGCAGACCGCAGATTTTAGTCTATATTT
The DNA here is from genome assembly GCF_047663525.1 of Anas platyrhynchos. Taxonomy (NCBI): domain Eukaryota; kingdom Metazoa; phylum Chordata; class Aves; order Anseriformes; family Anatidae; genus Anas; species Anas platyrhynchos. Next base: position 42,256,598 of record NC_092590.1, on the reverse strand, counting down.
AGCCTACAAAGAACAAAATCTCACATTCACAAATACAGCAGGATTCCCCAAGAGGTCAGCATTTAGGGCTGCTATTGTGTTTTGCAGCAGCCTGAGCTGGGGTATGGCAAATATTTTTGCAAACTTTTTTGAATATAAAAAGTATGTGCCAGTCACTGAACTGGAATATGGATTATCTTTCATTTTGCAATTCTTTCTGATAGGGCCAACCTAAGAGTACTAAGCTATTCATTTCTGTAAAAAGTAATGGAATCTATTCAGATTTATGTGCAAGGATGGCTTATATTCATTTAAAAATTTATATTCAGTAAGAACATGCAGTTGAGCTACAAAGCAGAATGGAGAATCAGAGTGTGTGTGTTAGAATGGATTGTGATGATGCTTTTACAAGGACTTTCTAGCTCAGACTTCAAAAAACAAGACATGATTTAAAAGAGTCAAGAATCTTGGATAAGAAGATATAGCTGTCTGTTTTGAAGACATAAATAAGCACAGTACAGCTTTCACCTGCCTATTAGAAGGAAAGGAAGATAAATAAAAGTGAAAAAGCAAATAAACTAAAAAAAAAACAAAAAAACACAACACCATACACACAAAAACCAAAAACCTAAAATGAGATCCTGTGCTCATTCCCATTATGCTTCCTAATGATGCTCATTACAATCCTAACTACATTTTAATGCTGAAATCTAATGCCTCCATTCATCATTGGAATGAAATACAAATGCTGACAATTGACAAACTTAATAATAAAAAAGTTCACAGGACTCAGAACTCTGTGTGCATATTTATCAGAAGAAAAGACAAAGCAGTGATGGTTGCAGCTCAGGAATACCTCACTTGGCAGAAAAGGAAGACAAAGCAAAAATCCTAAGACAAAGGAGGAAAAATAAAAGTGCTAATCAACACAACAATTGGTATTTGCAGATGTTTTAGTGATAGTTTTTTGCTTACTTTTTTTGCTTATAAAGCCCTCCTTTTCAAGAAAATGCTAAATATATAAAAAGGAGAAACAGAGGAGGGGAGCAAAACATTTGAGCCATTTTAATGAATTAGTTTATGAGATGATAAATGGTACCAGCAGTTACATAAATTATGTTCTTTCACATTTATATCTGTCCAATTCAGAAGTATTTGAAAAAAATTAATATGCCTACCCAGTTAGCTTCACAAAATATCACTTGTCAATGTACACCTACATCTTATGATACATAGTACATCTATAAAATTAATACTGTAAACCGATGCTTTTAAAGGGAGTAAACTTTGTAATTAATTTTCCTCTTACTCCTCAGTTCCAGGGTGTGAAATACAAATATCCCAAGTGTTTTATTTTATTATTATGCTTTCCTACTTTCTCTTGTTCTTTGACTTAATAAAATCTCAATAAATGTGAAGGTCTGTGAGATTACTGAATGATAGATTTCAGTAAGTTATTTGGTGCACAGAGAATTTTATCATTATAGCAACAGAAGTGATTTTTTTATAAAAAAAAAAAAAAAAAAAAAAAAATCTAGTTCACAGTTGCCCTATGTAATCCAGTCTTAAAGTAGAAGTGATAGGGGTAGGTTTAGTAAAACTGCTGTTATACTGGATATAAATTATTTGCTTGTAAAGGTAAATGCTAATATGAATCTCCCATTAGATAATTTACTTAGTGCATTTCATACATCAAAATTTTCTTTGAATATCACTGAACTGTAGCATGTTTTTTTATTCTAACATTGAGCCGTTCTGAGCTAAGTCCTTTTTGTGGTGGTGAGAGGGAGGGAGCAGAGTTTATTTCTAGAATATTGTGTCAAGTCTCTTCTGCTGTGTGTAACTGTTGACTCTTTACTCTGATAAGCAGAGTTCTAGATTATTACATTTATTCTATCAGAAACATCTTCTCCCTTTCCATTGTCCTGTGCTTTCAGTGGTATTCCATTTTCTCCTTTTCTCTTTTTGCTTTTCTTTTACTCTGGTTTTTCTCTCAACTTTTTTTTTTTTTTTTTTTCTTCTTCTTCTTTGCATTCCCTACCCATGTATCTCCTTTACCTGCTTAGGCTTCTTTTAAATAGAACTCTTAGGTCTAAGTTGCAATCACCCCAAAGTTCAAAGGAATCCTCCACCAAACCTTTTACAGTTCTCTCAACAGGATGATACTCTGAGGGATTAATGGGGATGAACGTGGCGACTGTATATCACTGTACAGACAGGCAAGGTGTTTTGGAGTAGGCAAGTACAATGCATACGCACACATTAATGATTGATTCTATATAAAATGTGAGTGATTATTTTGGAAGAACTTCTACAAACAATAAATTATGCTCTTGGAACACTTTAGTTTTACATTAAAACTATTTTGTCATGAAACGAAATCTGAAGTTCACTCCTCAGCTCAATATGTGCCAGTCACTTTATTTGCAGTGCTTTTTGTTCCAAAATCAATTATTTTTTTCTCATTTGTTGCTACTCTATAATTCCAATTTCTGGTCTTTTAGCAGAAACATAGCCAACATTACTTTTAACCAAATTTTACTGGTTAGTAATTTGTGGGGGGGAAAAAAAAAAAGAAGTATGAGGTAATGTACTAAATGAAGACTGATTAAAATTAAGAAAATATCAAAAATATATTTCCTTCTCTTTCTGATACATGATTGTGAGTCTTCGTCAAGAGATATTAGGAAGCTGCACAGAAATACAGCTGTAATAAAGTTTTAGGATTTCTAGCCAAATTTTGAGGTCTAAAAAGGGAAGTCCTGATTAGGTAAGATGGAAAACAAGAAATTACAGTAAATAGAATAAATCCTTTTACCCAACTTTATTCAAACGTGGCACGCTCAAAGAACTATGTATTTTTTTTTCTCTCTAATCTCTGTCATATTTATCTCCTCTGAAAGTAACTGCTGAAGAATTCTACCTATAACTGTGGGTACATGCTCCTATCTGCCTAATTTATCTACTTTCTCCTCTTCAATTACTTGCAAAATCTGGGTTGAAAGTGCTGTCATAATCCATTTATCTAGACACATTTAGTCAAGTGATATATTTGGACTTCAAATAAATGTACTGAATGTGATTGTATGATCTTGCCCTATAGCAGTGTTCTGCAGATTGGTAATTTTTTTTTTTTTTCCGTGTAAGTAGAAGTTGGCAGTAATGGCAACAGTTGACAACAGGTTTAGTTTTATAACTACGCTTATGTTAGGGTGGAAATCTGAAAATTCTCTCTTAGTAGATCACTTGTAAACAATTTCACATGAAAAATAACAAGATGATTCTTGTTCTCTTATAGACATATAGCACAGAGATAACTAGAAACTTATGAGCTTGGAAAAAAAGTGCAGTGAACAAATTCTGGCTTTTTCGTCGTTTATCCAAATACCCAGAAGTTGGCAGATCTGACTGTTTTCTTCCCAATCAAGTTTTGATATACGTGCTAGCTTCATTTTTCTTGAGCAGAATTTATAAATGGCATTTTGTGGCTATATATGAATTTTGGCATTCTTGGGAGGTTCCATCCTGGTCAGAGAATTATTAATATTTAAAAAGGATAATAATGTAAAATACTGAAGGCCTAGCAGGAAAAGCAAGAATTAAAAGCAAGAATGGAGTGGCTTGTGAAAGCTGCCTACTCTCGTCCTTCTAGAAGTAGTCTCTGACAAGCTGTGATGCTAATCATGAGATGTGGACAAAAGACAATTTTTGTCTACAGTGATATCAGTTTGTCAGCTTTCATGGAGAAAACAGTCATTTGAAATCTAAAAGCTAGTACAATTAAAATCACAGATGTGTGTGCACCCCTGTGGAAGACTTAATAGAATTAATCGCTAAGGCAATGTGCAGAAACAGGATTCTAACAGAAGAATTATTTCTAGGTCTCATGTAATAAAAATGATACTTTGCACAGCAAACCAGTCTCTCAAACTGTCTCTAATTTCAAGCAAATATATGTCAAGATCTTTAAAAATGAACTCCTAATAATAAAACAACTTTTAGATTCATCTTGATCCTTTCTATGTGCTCTTACTTGTGAGTCAGAGTGATTGATACTTGAGTTATTTCCTGAAATGTAAATGATTCAGGTAATCCCATTAGGAAAGATATGAAACTGTAAATTTCTTATGAAGTAAAAATTACAGTGCAGCCTGATGTCTGGAGAGCCATTTCGGTCTCACCTAAAATAAAATAAAATTATAAAGACAACTAAGAATATATAGTTCCAAGTTGTAAAGTGGTCTACAGACCTGTCCTTGCCCAACTGTACCAATTACAGTTGATTGAAAACTGATGTTTATAAATTCCAGTTTATCTGCTTGTCCAAACTGGGAGGGTTTCCTTCTGTACCTTCCACTGGATTGGGTAAGACAGTGTTTAGTCTGACTCAAATCAGGAAGGCAGTGGATCAGCATGGCTGTCCATTTTTCATTTGATTTATTTTCTGTTAGAATACTTCAGAGCAGTAATCCTGGTACCCTGACTGATGATAGTTGTTTACCAATGGGTATTGTGCTCCACAGAATTACAGCTGGAAGGTAACGCTGTTATCTCAGCTCTAGCTTATATGATTTTCTTTCACATTTCTTCTCTTCAATGTGAGCCAAGATTATATTCTCTTTATGATAAGGTTTATCTGCTTAAGATGTGATTACAGAAATCCACTTTGTTGTTCCATGATCCAGAACCAGGTTGTGTTGTGGCGTAACTGCCCTTTGTTAACTTTTACCCATCAGAAGGAAATCCTTTTGGTGGGAGAGATGTAAAAGACGAGGCCGTAACATTTTTTGTCTGATATGACATCTAAGTGAGGAGTGAGAAAACCTAAGTTGTCAGAGGGGAGGAAAATGGTTGAAAGGAACCAGATATTATTTATTGGTAACTTAACTGCAGTTGAGTGTTGGATGATGTTTCATGACTGCTTGGCAAATAGAGAAGGATGCCCAGATTGAAGCACTTTCCTTCATGTTTGCCAAAAGCTTGTCAGGCTTGATGGTGTTTTCAGTTGCTCCACAGAGAAGCAGCAGTCTTCTACTCTCTGTGCCTTTCCTTTGCACTTTGCCAGAGGAGGGTATGTGTAATTAGGAAAGGTGTGAGGTCTACTTGAGACATACTCTTCAGAATAGACGAGAATGGTACTTACCTGTGGGATGTCTAAGACATCATGCATGAAGATAATTCAGATTTTCATTGCTTTCCCAGGACAGCCTTCAGTTGTTTTTTATGTCTTAACAGCAAGATATTGCAACACGGAGGAGGAAACCCTGATATTGTGAAGGATGTTGTATTTTGTGGAAAGTATTAGCCAGCTGGTTACTGAAAGCTTTTTCTTTTATTCCCTGAACAGTTTGTAACTGCAGTTTTAATTTTCAATATTAGCAGGTTTATATTGTAGTGAAATGTTTAGGATTGTTTATATCCTTTTCCTAATTATCTTCCAGTTTATAAGGATGTTTGTAATGTGACTCTAAATACTGTACTCAATATGTGCCCTCTGGTACAACAGTCTCTGATTTACAGTTATTTCTTGCTGCATTCATTTGCTTTTGTGCATTGGTCTTGTTCTTAAAATATACAGATTGCTGAGATAACTTGTTCTTTTCATAAATGTCGGTCAGCTGAACTTTGGGGATGTAGTACTTAAAGCAGAAAGGGATTTAGCCATATAGCTGTATTTATCCATCTATTTATTTACTAAGATGCAGTGCAAGCTTTCCTATTCATTGGATACCTACAACTCCAATAAAGATTGATCAGAGTTCCCTCGTGTTTTTTTTTTCAAATCTGCTTTTAAGCACTTAAGTATGGCTTCTGAGTCCAGTCTTCTGTTATCCTATGCAAACACATTTTGCATTCTCTTAAACCAGTGTGTTAAGCTCAGCTTTTGATCAAGTTGTATTCTTGTCTTTGTTGCTCTTACCAGCTATAATTTTCAGCACCTCAGTTATGAGAAGGTTAATAATCACTTTACAATCTCTGTTTTAAAAGCTATGATCTGGGTATTATTAAATTTATTCTTTACTAACAATGTTTTCTTCTTATCTAGGTTTTCTTTTTCTTTATAGTGTCATTCATCTATTCCAAGTATAGAAAATGGTCATATTTTTCTTTCTTTTAGGAACACTGAACAAATAAAGGTCACACTTCATTGTCCTCGTGTTTTTTATCAGCAGTAGGTCAGCTCTGTTTAGGAGACTGAACTCAAGTGAATTTTGGTAAGAGTTTGGCTCACCTGTAGAGTGCACAGTCTATTGTAATTGTGTCCTAAAGCCTGCAGGAGCAGGGCATCATCAATAAATTAACAGTTACTTCAAGAGTTATTCAGAGCACCATTTACACTGCAATTCCTTTGTGTCTCTTTAGCTTGTGATACATTTCATGATGCACAGAGTAAAAAAAAAAAAAAAATAACAACAACAAAAAAAAGATGGGAAGTGAAAAATGAAGATATGAAGACTAGAAAGTTAATGTAAAATACTAAATACCACTAAAACATGTTTCCCTTCTAGGAACAGAAACATTTTGATAAGCTTCACATTTAGCAAAGATCCCTTATTATTTGAATTGTTTCACCATGCGTTCTTTTTGTTCACCAAAAGTAAGAATATACTACCAGCGGTCAACTGTGATTATCTAGGGATTATAATGTGGATACTTGCTATCTTCCTCTTAGTTACATACTTCCAAAATTTGAGTTAAGAAGACCAAAAACATAAAAGTAATCTCTCTAGTGTTTTACTGATTGTTTTTAAGAATTTGTGATGGTCTGCTAGTGAGATGAGATACTCCATTGGATTAATCTGCCTGGCAATACCAACCATATCTCTTTAAAATTCTTCAGAAAATAAGTTTTTGTTGATAATGATGACAGGTTGGTTATATTTTTTCATGATGTGTTCTGATCTGTTTAATGATATGGTTCCTAAAAGTCACAGCTTGATAGCCTGCTGAGTTGGTGCCTACTTAAAAACAAACAAAAACAACAAACAAACAAACAAACACACCATAATTCCTCTGTTAGATGCTGATGATCAAAACATTGGTCAAAGAAATTGTCCCAGATGTTCAAAGTTTATCTTTATTGAACATAGAAGAGCAGTGAACTTGCCCTGCTGAGTTACATACTTCAGTGTTTTTTTTTATTTTTCTTAGAAAACAAACATCAGTAGATGAATAGAGATGTCTGTCTTAGCAGCACAACAAGGTGCTCAGCCTTCATATACTGGGATGTCTCATTTATTCCTGAAGAATACTCTTTTGCACAAATGGACGGTGAATATGGCACTCAATATATCTTTAAATGTAGGCAGGAAAATATCTACTATTTATGGTCATTCTGTGTTAGCCTGCCTTTTCAGTATAAAAGTTTTTTTCGTTTTCTGATTTTATTTCTTCTGAGGATATTAGGCTTTGTCCAAGTGCTACTGTAACTTGGCTTTAATAAATTAATGCATTAATAACAGTGTGTCACATCTCATGAACAAATTTGAAAACAATACGAAGATCTGTTGATTTTTCTATAGTCTGTACATTAGTAAGTACAAAAACTATTTTTTTTCTTGGTTGGAAAAAATAAGATTATGTTCATCATGACAGCAAAAAGCCAGCTTCTCAATGTGTATATTAGTGATACCTGGCTTCTGGTTTTGGGTGGTTAGAAGAAAGCACTGGAAGAACACAGCAAATGTCCAAGACAAAGCCTCCCATCTAATGTATAGGTGCACACTATATTTTCTTGTTCACTGTTTCACCTAACTGCAGGACATAATGTCTTACTGAGTATTTATAATGTTATATTGTTATATTTATATTGTTCTGAGCTTGCTTTCTATATTGGATATATGTGATTCAAAATAAGAGCTTTGTCAGAATTGATCAAATGTGGTTTAAATGAATTTTTTCCAGCTCTGAAATCAGGTAATCTCTTCTAATATTTTTAAGCAAGTCCTCTGTGCACCTAAGTTAGCTTTTTGGGCCATGTAATGATCTAAACATTGAATGCTTTCAATCTCATCCACACCAGCAGCATGAGATGAGGATAAAACTGATGCCATAACTACCAGTACATGAGTTGCATTTTTTAAAGATGCAAGAACACTTGAGAAAAGTACCATAGTTATTTATTGTGTTATCCAGGCCTCACTGAGAATCTTGGCTTCTTAATTCATTTCTAGCAATTTTCTGTTCTCTTTGTTGGTGAGTTCCTGAAGAGAAAACACTCCATCATTTTGGACTCATGAGAGTGATTTTACTAACTGTAGTTGTCTTGAAAGTTTCTGTGCCAGAAATATTAAGACGTTTTTTCGTGATTTAAAGGTACTGATGAAATAGAGAAATTGTAGCCCTAATTTGAGAATTAAGATACATAAATTTGGGAATTGAAGTTTAAAGAAAAACAAATTTATAAATATTAAAGTCATTTTTTTAAAAAATACTGTTTTCCTCTTCTTCATCTCACAATTCTCTTACAGAAATTCGTAATCATCTGTATGGACTTTGTATTGTTCTCTTCATCACATTCTCTGTTGACATACCATAAAGACCATTCCACAGACATGTTTTTCTTGTTCTGTTTTCATTTTTGAAATGAAAACAGAACAAGATGTTCTGTTTTCAGAACAGCACTAACAGTGCTCAGAACAACCTGTTCCAAATAGATTGTATGTCATTTTTGCATTCCCTCTAACTGGAAAAAAAAAAAAAAGAGCAAAACCACACCAAAACAAACAAAAAACCAAACAAACAAAACCCTTCAGTATCAATAGACATGTTCTTACAAAGCATCTTCTAATCTATAGCATACCTATGCTGTGGAAGACATCTCTCGAATTGTAGATTGTGTTGGATGCTGACTTAAAAAGTCTTGTTTGTGTCAGGTGGTGAAGAAGATCCCCTCAGTCTGTTCTGAACAATCAACTAATACTCAATAGTCAATCAACTAGTTGTCAGATGATACTTGATTATGTTAAGGTTCCAGTGTTGAGTTGACTTCTGCAGTTCTTTTAGATTTCCACGTGGAAATGTCCTTTCACATCCAGATTCTCCTGCAGGGAAAAGCAGCCAGAACAGGAATTAGAATAGGTAAGTTAGAAACAGAAACTCAAATAATATTTCTTAGTGTACTGTTGTTTTGACTTCTTCATCGATTGTCAACTACAGAGTTTAAGTATTTGTTTTCAGGGCTGCTCTCTTTCCTTCTTGTGAAGACTTTGAATTACAGAGTAGTAAACAATCATTTGTGTTCTTTTCTAAATCGGAAGTGAGTGACTAAACAGTTCTTTGCTACATGCTGTTGTTTACTTGAATATATCCTTAATTGCTATAAGCTTAATGAAGAAATTCTTCTCGTCAAATAAACAAAATGCTTTCTTACCCTAAAAGGTATGTATAGTTTTGCAGTGCTTTTTTCATGTTTTTAGTAGATATATATAATACTTGTCTTTTAAGGCTCGCTTCAAGTCCTTGCAATTGATAAGCAGAATGTATCCATACTTTGTGTAACATTTTTTTGACTTGTATACCTCTTGCCTTTCTCTCCCACCTCAGAAAGTCCACAGCATCCTTAAATTTCTGTACAGTATACATTTTTCATCATACGGGAAGTGGGGGAACAAACATGCTTAATGTTTAGCTATTTCAGTTTGTTCCGGTACTCACAATATTTATGGTTGTGATTTTTCTGGATGGTAGATGGGTTTATACATAATCATTTTTAAGGAGAATCTCCATGTTTTGAACTTTTAAAAATCCATTTCATATTTTAAAGTTCAATTTCTAAGTCGACTCACTGTTAGTACAGCAGTTTAATTTTGAAATAGGTTCAAGATTCAAACCTCTGCACATTGGTTCCACTTCAGCATGCCACAGAGACCTAATCCTCACAAAAATGCTATTTGATCCTAGGAAGAAAAAAAGATAATGGATTGACCCTCTACATGAAACCATAAAACAGAGTTCTGGGTTGCTGCCATTCAAATGAATAGAAACCGGCAGCAATTCTAACACCTTTCCAGTTTCAATTTTATTGCATCCGCAGGCATCATGCTGGAATGGTAAACATTTTAATGGTCAGACTCTGTCCACTTATACCATTACTATTTCCCTATTATCTCCTATGTTTTGTGTGAAACAGAAGCGAAAAGGTGGCAGATTGCTGTGAATGAAAAGAATGGAGATGCTATTTGCATTCATTTCAGTTGAAGCAAATCCTCTTCTTTCCCATTTCTTTGTTGTCCTTCAGAGAGATCTCTTACAGCTTCTGAAATCTAGGAGCCAGGCACTACGTTTTGATAATGTAGCTGAAAACTTAGGCATCAGTCTGTCATCAATTTGATAATGCTAAATCTCTATATAGAGAAATTCTTTTTCTTTCGTTTCTTTCATTTCTTTTAAAATCTAATTGATTCAGATTAATGTAAAATTTCAGCTGCACATGCTCTGAAAGCTTTCTTTCTTTGAAATGAGCCATGACTCTTGAAAGGACCCAGAGCACAGAAAACCACGTAAAAGGCGATCAGCACTCTTACCTTTTTTGTTTAAAATAAGCTTAGCTGAGACACTCTTCCGGGTTGTCCTTATTCAAAGATGAGCTCACATTTTTCAATTTCTTTGGCTAAGGCACAAATTGTTGGAGTCAAATCATCTTTAAACTTAAGCATATGGTAGGCATTGTTAGTGTATTCCTTCTCAACACTGAATCATTGTAGAAATATTCTCTTTGTTGTCTCCCTTGCTAGGGCTTGTCTCTGTTTGGTCCCCCTTGCCTCTGAGGTTTCGGAAGGTAAGCAGTTTCTTTAAAACCAGTCATCAGTTAAAGACGAGTTTGGAGTAAATTGTTATGCCTGAGAATTTCTTGTCCATGGACACCTCACAGCTTCTGTGGAAGGCACCCTAGCCACAGCTGACATTTCCTATGGGGAAGGGGAACTAACAAAAGCAGACTGCAGTGGGTGCATAATAGCATAAACTGCATAATTTGAAGAGCCAGTCAATTAAACTGAGGAATTAGTTTTTGCATTTAGAGTAGAGTCAGCAGTTCCAGGCTCAGATGGTTATTGGAGAAAAAAAAAAAAGTTTTTCAGCTTGGTACTGCTCATTGCCTCACATAGGTACCTCTGAAATGACTTGTTGCTAAAGGATATGGTGTGCATGTGTGAGACCAGGTGGGGATGTGTAGCCTGAAGTGTTATAACCACAGCTGTTTTGCCCCCCTGGATTCACTACCTAAAAAGAGGATAGTAATTGCAGCACTCAAGGAGTAAGCAAGGAAGAATTTGTATGTGCTCACTTTCATCCAGTGTGCTTGTGGAGATGGCTAGAGTTAATAGATATTTTCTTCTGTACCATACAGACAGTAGCACACACACACAAATGTATTAATAAGGTAGAGTTCTACAGAAGCATAAATGAATAATATTTCAAGTTCCAGTAAAAGCAATCCCAGGGGACCAATTGCCAGCAGACCAGTAGTTCCTACATTCTCACAGCATGTTTTGACAAATATTTTCTGCCAAAAGTTTTAAAAATTTGCAGGCAGCTTTATGTGTCAGTAATGCATGCCCTTCTCTGACGAGATCTTTGTTCCTGCCTCCCTGATCTGCAAAGGTCTAACGCCACTGCTGAGGGCCTGGGAAGGGGAGGCACCCTTCTCTGATCTCATAGAGAAGCCAAAAGTCCTATAGAGCAAGGATTTAATTGCAAAAAGAGATGAGCAGCAGAGAGGCATTGGTGCAGTTTTCTAATCTTAACCACCTTTCATTAAAAAAAAAAAAAAAGCAGTAAATTAGTTAAGTGATGTATATGTCAACTAACAATGGCTGCATCAAAAACACTCTTGCCTCCTAGTTCTGTCATAACGAAGAGTGGCTGTGTGCTGGACATCCCCTGGCATCCCCAGACTGAGCTGCCCTATATAGGATGCAAGGTGTGGAGGCAGCCCCGGCAGGAGGGGGTGGTATGTGCCTTGGGGTTATCCAGGTCTGTATTGCCATAAACTAAATTGCAGCCTCAATGATAAGAGCTCAGCATTTGCTTGTGGTATAGATACTGAGCTTTCTGGGAAAGAGAAGCTTTAAAAAAATCCCACAGCATCCCAAGAAGCAGCATTTATTGTCTCACAGGCATGGAAAAGTCCCAATTCACAGCAAATTTCATACCATTTGAAAACTAACCGTAGTCTCAAGCCAGAAAGCTCCATCTGAATATCCTCCATGGTTGTTAAAATTCTGATAGGAATTTGGATTTGAGTGTTGTGGCTGGCTCATATGAAATGAAGCCCAAACAAGGATCCAAGCACTTTAAGCTTTGCCAAAGTATCCAGATTTGGTTTGACTTGACTAGTTTGTTCTGTCTTCCTCAGTTAACCTTTTTTCTTAAACAAAACTGCCTTTTCCGCTTGTGATAACAACATGCAATGAGTGTGCTATAAAATAATTTTCCCCACTCGCTCTCCATTAAATGTACTGGGAACCCGCTTGCTGCTTTTGGATCACATGAACAATTTCTCGCAGTTTCATGCAATTACAGTCACACTTCTAATCAATCAACTTGCAGAGGGAGAGCCATTTTTATGTCACCCTGTGCTAACTTCAGTAGTTTGGTTACCAAATGTGGTTATTTTTTAACTTATCACTGAATGTAAATATTAATAAGCACAATGTAAAATCTATAGGATTTATCCTCTCAGCCTTTACAGGCAAAGCATCCAAAAGAACATATAGGGGGGTTCACTTGTACGTGTGCAGGAAAAAGGCCAAATGACTTGTGAAATGATTCCTTCAGAGACATTCGTGTGTACAATGTGGCTGTATGTTTTTCTTCTTTTTCCCTGGTGACAGAGTACTTGCTATCTCCAGATTTTAGTTGTATTGCATATCCAGGTTCAGATGAAATCTGCAGTCTCTGTAAATCTTCACCAAATTTCTCAGGTGTTCTTACAGATTTTTCCATCTTCCTTTTTCAATTACTTGCCAAGCTTGTTCCACCCTTTTGGAAGCAAGAAATATTCATTCTCCAGGTCAGATAAGTTGACTAGCTGTGGAGGAAGGCTCGAGCTGGTTCATGGTTAAACATCGTTATACTGAATGTTTATAAAGAATTCTATTTTATTTTTATTTTTATTTACTTTTGGTGAAACAAGATACCGTACTGATTACAAAGTAGGAAAGTAAGAATGTAGTGGTAATGGAAGTTACTCTCACAGGATGTGGTGCCGTAATTGATTTTAGAAGAGTGCAGAAGGTTAAGTCCGTCCTAGGCTTCTGAATATGACTGGAATGCAGTGCCTGGCTCTGGCGATTATTAAATTAGCAACTTCTGAAGTCACCAAGTTTTGTAATAGAGCTATATGCACCTCACTTGCCTTTATTTTACAACTGCCAGAGGCAAGTAAAAGTAAAAGTTGTTTTGTCAGTCCCTGATGGGCTTTGTCCACTCCTGCTGTATCCCCCCATGCTTCTGGAAAGCTTTTGTGCTTAGCAGAAGCTCTAAACCTTGCTCCGTACTGTCAGCCTTGGCCTGCCAGTTTATTTCAGTATTCAACAGCATTGTTCTTGAAATACCACAATCACTTAACAAGTATGAATCTGTCTTTTTCTGATATTTTTTTTCTTCTTTCTTTCTCTGGAATCTCTTCTTTAAGTGTTCCTTTGAAAGATTCTTTTGATTCCCCCTCTGATTTTCTAAGGACAGTTCACAACAGATTAAATCTCTCAGATATTTTTCTTTGCTCCTTCAACATCTTGTGACTCCAATGCATGTTTTAGATGATACCCCATATGTAGTTTACTGTAATTGAGTTCCTTGCAAACATCTACAAAACTCCCCATTATCCTCCTGCAAGTCCTTAAAACAGAAGGCAGGAGCTGAAGTCCAACATTTGGAGCCTGTTGTCCTAATAGTGTTGTGTTAATTTCTTGCACTTTCTTTGCATTCATCTGTTGTCTTTAATTTTACTGAAATTGCAGAACCTTTACAGTTCAAGTCACTTTTATATTTGCTGCTTTTGGAGAACATAAGTATAAGCTATGTCTAAAGCTCCAGTACATCGTCATGATAACAGTAATTAAACAGCACGAAAATGCCTAAAGTAGAAAAAGGTATGTCAAATACAGAGTAGGAAGGTCAGAACAGTTTCAGTTAGGTAACATTCTTGAGAGAGAAGCTCAACATCCAGTCCTTGTTTTGGCTTTCTAAGGTGTGCGGGAGGCAACTTTGTTGTTTCTTTCTATGTTGCTTTAGCGGCTGCATCTGGAATGAAGATGAAGAAGGTTGTAGAAGTAGTGAAACAGCTGTGTCCACATGGGTAGACTTCAGAAGTGCCACAGGGGCATTTTTCCTAGAGATTTTTGTAGAGGCAGTTGTGCGTTGATTGTTGCAATCCCCACAGTTAAAGCTGCTACCCATTAAAAGTTGCTTCACTAAGAACAACCTTAGGGAAAGAGCCAGCAGGGATTGTTTTTAAACCCTCTGATTTCTTTCTCAGGAGATCTGAATTTCTCCATTTAAGAAGTTTCTTTTCTAGTGTATTAATAATTTCTAATTTAAACTATCAGCAAAAATATAACAGAAGTTACTTTTCTTATATACACATACTGCATACACAGCCTTCTGTAGGAAATAAGGACCACAGGGGTTGTGTACAATTTCTTCTCTATTTGTTGCATAATTTAGAAAATCCTTGTAATCCAAAACCTAAGCACATTTATAAACTATGCTTCCTGGAGAGAAGTACTTTCTGTGTTTCCCTAATAGGCAGAAAATAATTTTGGAAAGTAACTGAAGATACGATGATAATTTAAGAGCAAATCTCAACAGAGGTCCTGAATAAAGCATTGTGTGTTCTCCATGTGTGATTGCCATTTTCCTTACTACCTGGTTTGTGCTGATAGTTGCTGTGTGTGTGCAGTGCAGTAAGGCACACAACTGAATGCCGACAGTAAGACAGGCATGACCAGTAACACTTCACCAATACTTCAATAAAGTTGGAAGATCGATTCAATTGCTAGCTTTTCTTGGAGAAGTGTTGCCCAGCAAGACATAGAATGATGAATGCTGATCTCTTAAAACCAGTAAAGTATAAAGCGTTACAAAAGGTTTTTTTAATGCAACAGAGTGATAAAACAGGCTTCTGTAGATGAATCACAGTGATGTGACTGTCCTAACGCTTATCTAAAGCGGTGACAAATGAAGTCGTTAGTAAAAAACAAAATGCAAATATTACAGAATGCTGGAACATTTTTCTCCTCATATTTCAGGTTGGATTTTCAGCTCTCTGTGTGACATTTGTATGCACCAAGATGAAAATAGGATGTGTAAGCTGTGTTTCTCCCCATACTCCAGTAAAAATGAATAAGCGACCCAAGAGCTGAAATGCCTTCTGCTTTTTAAACTACAAATACATTGCAGGACAAAAGAGTGCTGAGTATCACAGTTGAAGTATGAAAAGAATTTGCAGTTAAAATCCCTTGGCCTCTTGCTGTCTTTGAGTACTTTAGGATGGAGCAAAGAAACAAAAACGAAGAAATACTGCTGCTGTATTGCCTGCCTAGTACTAATATGGTAGGTTCGCACAGGTTTTGAAGCAAGTCTGTTTGTATACAGCACACTAATTGTACATATTATGTCCAGGTCACAAGCCTGTTTTCAACTCCAGCCTACACTTGATTTGTCCCTGACACTGTTTGGCTATTTCAGCATCACTCTGGGGATGCAACTTTAGTTGTGGATTTACAAGCAGTAAATTATTCCTCTCTCCTAGTAAAAGAGGATGGGCAAAGTGCAATTGACACTTGTGGAGTCCACAGGCTTCTCTTCATTTCTATTCTTCCTTCTCTTCACTCCTCTGAGGTAGGGTCGCTGCTCAGACAAGTGATGTCGATGATGATGATGAAGTGATGTAATGTAGCTGTTTTCTCTGGGCTGATTCTGCAAACCAGAACAGAAAGAGGAAGACTCTCTTCAGCTGCAGGTTGTCATTGGCTGAAGATACGTGTACCTACAATTGATCAGTGTAGTCTGTTCTTAAGAGTATTTTTAGATTTCTTGCTTGTATTAGTCTGGTAATACCTTAATGTACTCTGACCTTGTCTAAGACTGCAGAAATGCCTTCATGCCTCCAGCTTGGATGAAGCATCCAAACAGTACAGAGCTCTGAAAGGTAGTTCTCATCAGTAGGGATATTACAGTAATATCTCATTCGGCTTTTGCTTTCCCTGCTACCTTCTCATAAGGTAAGGTGAGGTTTTAATCTTTATGCTCAAATTATCTTTTGGAATTCTCATTTATAAAAAGGTGGTTTACTAAAATTTTAAGAATGGCCCCCAACTTCTCTTCATGCCCAAACCATCATTTTTCTTTGATGGTATACTTCATCTGTGTAAGTCTTGATAACTGTCTGAGTATGTGCAGTGCATTTTTCTCAGGAACTTGAGCCCATTCAACCTTTTCATTTTGTTGCTGACAGAAGGCTTATTTTTTCAATATGACATAACTAAGTAGTAAGTCATAATGTACATATTCAAAGAAATATTCTAATGCAGGAAGACACTTCCCTGTGTTTCTTTGTTCTGAAATAACATAAAGGAAAAAAAAAAGTATGACAGATGAAGTTCACATTATTATACGTTGCAGAGGGAGATGCTCAGGTAACTATATTCATAAATGCAATATTAAGTCTGTATTAAAAATAGAAAATGGCGCATAGAATTGTTCTCTACTGTGAGTTTTTGTCTTACTGAAGGGAAAAACATAAACCAGTCATAGATGTATAGTAGAAATTTTTCTTCATAGCAGGTTAAGTAAATTGAGATTTGTTTTTTATTTGTATGTACTGCTCAGAGCATGCTGGTTCTGAGCAGTGGCCTTGTTGGAGAGACCAGAGAGCATTGCTTTCCAATATTGGAAGTCAATGCAGCATGAATGTGGCTAGATATATCACACAGAGTTGAATGAATCCAAGAGCTCCGTGTATTTTTGTGTAGTGCAATAGGATCTGTTCAGCATTGCCAGTTTTGCAGCACAAAGCAGATGTCATAGGTGCCGGTGGGTTTGTTTATGGATATTCTCAATTATGTTGAAGGCTACTGCAATAGTGTTGGATGGATTCCGAAGACGGTGGGATAATTCAGGTTGGTAGGGACCTCAGGCAGTTTCCAGTCCTTGCTCAGAGCAGGATCAGCCTTGAAACCAGACCAGGTACCTCGGGGGTTTAACAGTGAGGGCTTGAAAGCTCTGAGGACACAGATACAACCTCTCTGTGCAACCAGCTAGTATTGGCCTGGAAAGGACATCTCATTTCCAAATTTGATACACCAGTGAAATCTTAAATTAAACCTTTATTTAATGTTATTTATTTTACAGAATCTGTTTGTGGAAAAGTGGCAATTATTCCCCTATTTAAAAACAATCAGATTATATAAATCCTCCTTGTGCAACACTTAGCTGTAACAGCCTGCTAAACAAACAAACAAACAAAAACAAACACTGCCAAGGAAAAGAAATTGGAAAGTGTGTATATTAGAGATGGACGTAGTTTTCTCCAAAATGTTTTCATTTAGACTAGAACATCACCTTCTGTCCTTGGATGAAAGCGTTCCACCTGGAATCTGTTTAAAAACAGGAGTGTTGGCCCTGAATGAAGATATTCCAAAGCTATTGTTTAATTTGGTTTGCTAGACTAGCCTTCATTGCAAAGGTGAATGGAGGAATACAAAATCAATTTATTTAATACAGAGATTGAAATAGTATTTGATGTCAAATTCACTCCAGGGAAACAAGAAGCTTCTTCTCTATTCATATTGTGTCTCTGAAGTATCATCAATGCAGTATTACTCATCCTGTTAATAATACTTACTAACAATTTAATCCAGGATTAAATTGTTAATTTAATCCTGCTTCATCAAACGTTCACAGTAGTCTGTTTTCCTCTCCAAAATATTAAAACAAAGAAATCAGCTAAATACTGGGAAAGATCAGAAAAGAAAGTACTTGATTTGTGTAGTCTTTGCTACTAAAATCTCTCAAATATAAACGGTATCTGATAATTAGATGGTATTAGTTGAAAAGTTACTTGTTTAATAACATTTAAAAACCACTTCAGAATAAACATGTGTTAATGTAATATATGTAGAAAGATTTCACCAGCGAAAAAGATTGCATTCAATTAATTTATTTTCTTCTGGGAGGGAAAAAAATAAAGGTAGTATTCTCCCTTCTTTGGTTCATTAATCATTCTTGGATTTCTGAGAGATATATGGCCTTCTTCCTACAACCACCCTTGTCTAAAATATGCATACACTGTCAGAGTAAGAAAGTCCTTTGCAGCTCAGATGATCCATCAAACAGATGGTGCAGAACCGGAATGGTACAAGTTTGTCATCCAAAAGTCAGATTTGTGACGGAGGGATCCATATCTGCATCATTTCCTTTGCTGCACCCAAACTCCATGTGACGAGACTGATTTACAGTCCACATTACTACCTTTCCATGAATTGTATTGTCTTTACAAAATTGAGAGAGAGATTAGTAATGTACACATGGCACACTGGTCATCAGAGCAGCAATGAGGTAACTGAAGAGTGTTATCAAGCCTAGTAGGATCTGCAAATTCAGATCCAGTAATGCGAATAAGCACAGACATGTCTCTAAGAAAGGGAAGGTAGTTCCCAGCTTCTAAACACTGGCTTTTGACTTCTGTCAGCGAAGAAGAAATGCTCAACTTTAACTGTTAATACGAAGTATTTGTTTGTCTGGTGAATACATTAAGTAAATTGGAACAAAATTGTTTGCCTTTCCTCCAACCATTTGTTCAGCTTAACATATTTATATGCATGGAGGGGAGGTGATTTCAATACAAGGACAGTGCCAGTTATAAGCCTTTCTCCTGGAGAATTTTTCCTGTGCTTAGTATGCATTGTTTTTACAATACCGAACTTGTTATTTGGGACACAGAGCACAGTTTGCTTAGCACAAAGGTCTTGGTTTTGCTAGTGTGCAGAGGAGATTTGGGCAGAGATAAAACGCAATCACTGTGAAATGTCCCATCTCTATATAATGCATCTCGAGTAACAGCAGGGAGTCACAGTAGTTGAAGTAATTAGATAAGGCTTTGTTCCTTTCACCTAAAGGAGAAGCCATGTGGTGGCAAAACACAAAGGGAAATTGCTAGACCATATGCATTGCGGTTCTCTATTTCCACCAGGTTATTTTCTTTTATAAAATGTGTACCACAGAATATTGATAGCTATAACAAGGAACATTTTTACTTTGTTA
The DNA here is from genome assembly GCF_047663525.1 of Anas platyrhynchos. Lineage (NCBI taxonomy): Eukaryota > Metazoa > Chordata > Aves > Anseriformes > Anatidae > Anas > Anas platyrhynchos. Next base: position 42,237,350 of record NC_092590.1, on the reverse strand, counting down.
GGTCAGAATCTATAGGTACATCTTTCAGCTTAAGACTACATCATAATTGGTGAGTATGTAAGGTGATTCAAAATGGACTTAAAGGAACAGGTTCTGCCTCAGTTTTCCAAGCAAAAGTCAAAATGCATTGTTTCTTGATGTATTTCCCAATAGAATGGGGATTTGTACCAAGGTATTTCTGCCACAAACCTGTGTTTATGAGTTCATGAAAAGTTCATGTAGATCAAAGCAAACATTTTAAAAACATGCCAAATATAAATCAAACAATTTCTCACAACTCAAATTGTTATATGAAAAAGGAATACAAACAGAAAAAAAATCAGCGGAGCTGGTTGCTGTTGTCCTTTGTATTTCAGCATCATCAGTGAAAATATTCTGTCTCCCAAGGTTTTAGTGGAGCGTCACTCACAGGTGGGTTCAGACCTGGAGGAGACAAAGTTTCTGTTAAGGAATTAAAAAGAAATGTGACAAGGTGTAAAGAGAATAAAGAATGATGAAGAAGAAAGGCAAGAAATGATTATGTGCCCCACTATCAGGCAGACAAATTGAAATTACAGCAACAATAATAAAAATAAAAATACATTATTTTTTTTTACATATAGTTGGAAATTCGTAGGCTCAAAAGGAAGGCAGTAAAGCAAATTAGCAACAGCTAGGAAAGTCAAAGTCATGATGTTTCTCATATGATAATATCAACACTGTGCAGCTGCTTGAAAAATTTGCATGTAATATCAAGAGAAGAACATCTGCTGCTCAGTATGCAGCGGACCACCAAAGCTGCCATAGAGAAGAGGTGGGAGGAACAGATAGATAGGAACTAGATCATGATAAGCAGAACAAGAAGTGGCATCCCACTGAATAGCATGACCTCTATTATCACTTTCTAAGTCATTTACTCCCACTTCTCCTTTGGTGGCTAGCAGTCACTATGATGGAGGTAGCTGCCACAGGCAAGTTAACATGGTAGTAAATCTCCCAACGTGGGATAATTTTCATTGAACAAGTGTTTTCCAGAACGTGAAATACATAATTTCAGAGCGACACAATCCTTTTGATGAACCTGGGAGCACATTGTTTAACCCCTGCTTCCAGCCAGTGCACAGCTGATACAGGGCAGCAACCTGGTAAAGGGCTCTGTCAGATACAAGAACTAAGGTACCAAAACAAACAACTAAGGAGACAGCTGTGGCTAATCATATGTAATAGGAGAAGTGGGAGTTAAATGTATAAAAAAGTATCACTTCAGATATGTTTTTTACTATCTTAAGGAGGTTTTCTGTTGTTTTTAATTTCTGTTTGGCTCAGTAAATTCTTTGTTTTAATGGTTCACTACACTAACAGCAAGAAATTATAGGATGAAGTTTTCAAATGAAGCTACTCCCTGTACAATGCAAAGAAAAATACAAAGGTTTTCCTTTCTGAGTATCTTGGTAATTCAGAAATTGCGGCTTGAGAGTATATAAATTATTATTTACAAGTTGTGTGTTTTACTTCATAAATATACAGGCACACACTGTTAGAAAACATTTCTTTTCAAGAGTTGTATGCTACTTTTCTTTTTATTTCCGCTGTTTTCACACGCTAACAGTTCTTGTCTCTCTTAAACAGTCTATACTGTCCATATTAAAGCTAAAATAGTGGTCATTTTGGGAATGAAATGCATTTATAATGTAGCAGTGCTCAAAGGATGTTGTCAAATCCACTATATCTGGTTTGAGAGCAGCAAAATTATCTAATAATAATTTAAAAATCTGTAACACCATCTGTGCAAAAACCTTGACAGAGGCTCTGCTTTAGCACAGTGTGGCTTGTCTATAACGTGATTTGGTATCTGCACTGGGCAGCTGTTTTTACTAGTTTTGCTATTGGAATTCTGTCTCTTTCTTCTCCATATTATATGTCTATAGCTGGAGAAATGGTAATGAAGACAGGATTGCAGTTATAAAAGGGCCTTGTGCTTACTGTGTGCAACAATTCTGGTTAATGGATTCCACAGAAATAGAATGAGCCAACTTCTAAATTACAGTTTGGAGAATTTTGTCAGGTATAACATTATGAAATACTGTATGTGGTTATTAGTAATAGAAGGATCCAACGCTTTTAATTATTTAATCAATAAACAGAAATATTTAGAAAAAGGTAGTTGCAGATTTGTCAGTCAGTTACTTACACTGAACAGTTTTTTGTTTGTTTGTTTGTTTTTTTCAAGAAAATGTTTTCTGACTTTGAGCAATGAACAAAGGTCTTCCAAATCTGTAATCTCTTCTGCCACATACCTGTAAACCTGTGAGCTCAAATTGGTGTGAAGTGAAGATGCTGTCTACCGTGTAAACATAGATGTAGATCATACAGCATTTTGGCTTATTTTAGAAAGAACAGCTGCTTACTACCAAGGATTTATACAAATGCATTCAACTTTCTAGTTAAATCTCAATAAGCCCCAGATCTGAAAACTACAATTCACTTTACCTGCGGGGGTTGAGGAATAAATGGTGTCACAAACAGAAATGGAGGAATGAGATCCCAAGGATGCTGCCTTATTTGTACTATCCCACCTGTACATTCACAAATAATTTTTGTTCAGCCACCTAGAGGACAGCAAACTCTTATCAAATGCTTTTCTTTTTTCATTCATATTATCTTAGTTTGTCAGCACTCTGTAGGAGAACTTGGAAGATGGATGAATTTCCGAGTCTTCATGGCCTGATGAGTGGGTTGAGAGAAAAAAGATGAGAAAGGAAAAATAATGGTGTGTTATTTATTGTCATCATCATCTGCCTTTACACATAGAATTAAGAGGTTAGTGGGTTTTTCTTCCCCTTCCATCCTCCATCCTGGAGAAAAAGACAGGAGATAAATGCTGGTTCTCTCTCTGGACCTGTGTAGTAAGAATGACGCAGAATAGGTGTGGACCACAGATACAGAATGGAATAAAAACATTCACAAACATCTACTGGTCATGTAGCCTCATGTCCTTTGTTCTAAGACCTAACCTGAAATCTAAAATACTCTCACTTGCGGCAGCAAATACCCATAACAGGTAAAAGGAAGACTTTCTAGAAATACTTTTAGAGCATCCTATTGTGTAGTGACTTACATGTCTGTATAAAAAACACTTTGAAAAAAGTGTTTGTATATAAAACACTTTTCAAAGGTGTGTCACGTAAGAGACTTTCTGATAGGCAATTTCTCATTAACATTTGCCTCTTGTGAGTCATAATTCATTTTGTCACAGACTGCAGTGGCAGTACCTTGCTTTTATTAAAATGATAGCTTTGTTGACTATCAGTGTTTGGAGTTATTTCATAACAAGGGTCACTGTATGCCTCCTTTGTCACCATGACCTTCAGATTATGTCTTTACTTTCCACTTCAGTCTAACATGCTGCTTTCATTTGCTTGATGGTTCCATGGTTCAATAGCACTTAGAGAGATGTTGACAGCAAATGGAAAAGTTTGAAAATGCTGTTGTTTAAAATAATACCATCTGTGTATTCTATAGACCAAATTTATATGCTTTCTCTTTTCCTTTCAAAATGAAGAGAGTTACTTCAAGCAATAGCCTTTGTTTTGGTTCTTCAATAATTCCTTTTTTTTTTTTTTTTTTTTTTTTAATCCCCTCCATGTGATTCATCTCTTAGGCTATACTGAGGTCAGTCTTTTTCATAAAAGTTGCAGATATGCTCTGCTCACTGCCACTGACATGAGAGCACAGCCAGGGGAGATGACCAGTATGACTCGATAGTCCCTAGGGCTGTTTTGTCCTATAGGAGCTGTATCCTCTGATCTCTGCTCAGCCAGCCTTTGCTGTAGGACTGACAAATAAATACAGAATGCAGGGAAGCAAATTTAGCTTGCAGATGGGATGTTGACTTCTGAAAATGATCTGACATACAGATTCATGGGATAATGGGGGTGTGGAAATCCAACTTTGTGGTCTGTACAATTTGACGTACATGTAGAAACCTTTTTGAATGCAGTACTATATTTTAAATTGAATTAAATTATAGTAATACATGATTAGCTCTTCAGTATCTCTAATACTGCTTAAGGACCTGTTCTCACTGTTCTTCATTCTGAAACATGCATGTATGCTAGAATTTCATGATTTTTCTTTTTAATAAAATTACCAGAATTTGTGGTGTCATATCTCCTGGCAGATGTGGTACAGCATCATTTACACCTTTGGGAATATTTCACTATTTTCCCTTGTTTTCATTTGATGACAGTCTGGGCTGTTTTGGTAAAAATAACTTATTCAACCTTCACACTACCCTATGGCACAATAAAGCACTCTAGTATTAAATCTAATTCTGGTATTACTTGTTATCCTATTTGATGATGACTGTTTTCTTGAAAAGATTGGAATTCACTAAGCCATGCCTTCTTGCATTTTTAAACTGCACTTCAACCTGTTTCAATCCAGGATCAAAGCAGAGCACTCAAGTGAATTTACTTTATTAAAAGTTTATAATGACCTTCACGTAGATAAAGCACGCAAGTTTCATATGTTCTGGCTTTATTTGATCTGTCACTAGTGTTCTGCATATTGAATCAGGCACAGAAAATGCTCTTGCAGTGCCTTGGCCATCATCACATCAGTATTTCATGTCCAGGGCAGTGAACTCACTCTCTTCCATTGCATCAAATCTTTTTGAACAGTCATTTCAGGTGATCTGCTCTGGTAGGAGAGGACAGTTGGATGTAACATTTGTTGTCTCAGTGCTTGTTGTTGTTTCAGGACTGCTGCTTTTTACCAGCCTTTTCATGCATCGCTTCATTCCCGTGGCTTATGTTATCACTTATATACAGATGACACACAGATCTATAATTCCTGTTGGTGTTCTCAGATTTTGCCTTTGTATTTCTCTGCCTACATCATCTCCATAACTGGTTGCATACTAATCTTTTATTGCAAACAAAGAAGTCAAAAAGGATTCTTTTTAATCCTGTTGTTGAGGCTTTTTTGCTCATGAGTGCTTCATGTCTCAAATACCGCTGCTCTTTCTCTATTTGTATAGTACAAGAGTTTAAAAATGTTCATTGTAGTTCATGATATAATCAACACTTTGCAGATCAAAACTTGGTGTTTGGTGTTTTTTTTCATTTTTTCTCCTTCCTTTATATGTGGAACTTGAGGTGAGTCTTTCCATTTTTTTTTTCATATTGGTGCTTATTTTACAAATAAATAAAAAAAAAAAAAGAAAAATAATTGGTCCAAGATGTCTGAAAGTCAGGCAGAGAACCAGTTTTATTATAGGACTATCACTTTTTAGGACACTGACCTAAATTTTAGATTACAACAAATACAAAAGCCTCTGTCTGTTTCTCTCTGTGTGCAATCACATTTGGCTTCTTTTTGTAGACTTGCCCAGAATATCAATTTTGTTTACAAATTGTGTCTACTCTTTTTCTTTTCTTTTCTAAACCGTAGGAGCTATAAATACAGAAAAAAAATGTTTTTGAGCAGTTTTCCTCTGTGGTATCTTCTACATTGGATTTTGCTGACTTTTAATAGTATAATTTCTCCACTACTAATGTACTTCTAGTTTTGATTTAAACTTGATCTTCAGTTAATTTTTGCAGAATCTCTACCCTTTTGTTATATGCTATTTTATTTAATTTTTGGCTCGGTATGTGTTCTTTTTATTCAGTACATGCTTTATGTTAAAAGTGTTTAAATTACTTAATAAGACATAGTCACAGATTGCTGACATCGCTGTAATTATTGCTTTACCCTCTTGGCAGTAATGTGAATAGGTATTTTAATTCACAACTGAAACTATTCTTGCACCTTTATAAAATACCACTTTTAATTTATTTTTTTTTTTATTTACACAAGGTTCCCAGCATGATAACCATAAATATACACAGTTCCTACAACGGCATTAATAGGGTCCTGTCTATAAGGAGTTACCCCCTCTGATATTTTTTATAAGTGTTGTGTAGGCATGCAGTAAATTGGTTAATCTTGTGCTAGAAGTTTGGTGAAAGCAGCACGAGTGCGATGCTTGGGTTGAGCTGGAGAAGCAGCATTAGGAGGAGAGATGCAGATCCAGCAGGGAGAGCAAGAACATGGTTAAGTTTGGACTTAGCTTCAGGGCATTTCTGTGCAACCGCAAGTCTGGTGCACAGTCTGAGTTTAGACTACATGTCCAAGTCTGGGGAACAGATAGCGTCCACATTAAAGGGCATTAGTTTCAGCCACAGGTGAAGCTAATTTATAAATTATAAATTAAGTTCATTGTATATGATTGTCCTTGCATTATCATATATTAATTACTTTATGTTGTATTTATGTCCTCTACTGATGATAATTTTTAGTGTGATAAGCTTAGTGTTCCTAACAGAAGCATGTAAACTTTAACATACAAAAATATTAGCAAGAGGAGAACAGACATTAAAAACAGATGAAGTAGATATTCAGAGAACTTTCCACGTATTTCCAACCCAGTAGTGGTTGTTTTGTTTTGTTTTTCTGACAAAGTCCACTGTGGTCACAATGCTCAGCTTTTTTCAGTCATCTTGATTCTCATTCAAATAATTCTTTTAAAAGTTCTTCTGAAGCTGATAATGACAAATACATTCATACATGTTTTTGTGTTCTCATTTAATTTTCTAGTTTCTTGAATGCAGATGTGATGCCAGTTATTCTGCATTCATAAACACCACCTCACTTTGATAGCTTCATTATATTCTTTTAACTGTGTGATGTTTTTCTGTAATTCACATCTTCAGTGGCAATTGTTAGAATTTCCCAGCCCAAGACCTTTACGTGCTTTTTTTTTTCTTTCCTTTAGATGTTAAAACTTCTATTTATGTTTCTTAATCCTAATATTATTGGGAATATTATTCATATGTTATTTTGTTTCTTAGTTTACTCTGCTGTTAAGTACTAATGTCCTTAACACAAAACCAGCGTATTTAATTTGGGGACTATAACTAAATTGACTTTGGCTGAACTTCACTGAAAATCTGATTTCTTTTTTCATTCTCCATCTTTTATGGCTTAGGAAAGTTCTGCTGTTTGTTAAATCTCCCTCCAGAGTTATAGCTCAGCTTCAATTCTGATAATTCTCAGTTGATCTGTACGCTTTGAGAGTTCCAAAATATATGCTTGTTTTTCTTCTGCTTTTTGAAATAGTTTTATATCCTTTTGCAGTTGATGTCTTTCCATTCATATTTTGTCCTGTAACTCATACTGCAAATTCCGTTTTAATTTTTTAATCTTTGTCTTGGAAAACTTCTGTCTTCTGCTGTAGTTGAGGACTTGAACTCTTTTGTCTCATTATCTTTTCTAACTAGTTACCCAAGTTTGTCCTTTTGAAATGTAGAAAATTCCCTAGCCCTATGTTATCTAACCAAATCAACTTGCAGTTAACTTGTTCCAGTATTATATTTTTATTTTATCATGCAACTCAACAAAGATAAGATTAGGTAAAATTTATTCTTGTTTTATCATACAGTACTGAAAATACACCAAAGCCAGATTAAAACAAAACCTTCTCCTAGATTTGTGACTTCTTCTTTGTCGCTGCCAACTCTCTCGTCAACAGTTTCATTATTAGTAATCATTAATAACTTTGTCTCTCCAGTCTTTATTTGCAAAGGTGAGGTCATGGGTAACCGCATATTTCCTTCTCTACCTTATGTCATTACAGAGAGATCTTCCATAGTAATGTGTGAACCTTTGGATCTCAACCTTTGGATACCTCACTGTAATTTGTAAGAATTTATAGTGTTAATCTTTTAAACAAACAAAAATTAAAATAGTCTTTTATGAAAAAAAAAAAAAAGACTGGCTACAAAACTGCATCTAGTAAGCTTACAGTAATGAGAAAGACTTTTGAGCTGGTTTCATTAACCTGTCACTGTGGGAATGAGCTAAAACCTCTGAAGTACCCAGATAAAATTCATGACGTTCTGGGTCCTTTAAAATGTCTGAAATTCTAATCAAACTGTGAATTATAAAATCAGTGAAGTTGTAGATAAATAACCAATAAATCACAGTAACATTTGATACTGGACATATTAGAAGGCATAAAAGACAAGGAGTGTGATAGACTTGCTGTTAACAAGTGCCATGAGCTGCTGCTTTCATTCCATATTTTAAACAGGCATTATCTGTTGTAAACTTGACAAGTATTGGCACTAGAACAACCACAGCAGCAATACTGCAATACTGGCTTTTTTTTTTTTTCTTTTTTTAATATGACATTTTTAGAGTATTCTTCTCTGCTGAAGGTTTGGAAGAAAACCAGAACAATCCTCGTATTTTATGACAAAAATATTATCCTTGGAATTGGAGGGTGATTTCTCACTCAGCAGTTTTAGAGAATTCTGTAAAGAAAGGAATCTAAAATTAATTATTTTAGTGACTGGATGGTCACACACAAAGAACTGCAGTCAGTGGCTCGATGTCCAGGTGGAGACAAGTGATGAGTGGGACAGTGTTGGGACCGTCACTGTTTAACATCTTTGTTGGTGACACACAGTGGGATTGAGTGCACCCTCAGCAAGCTTGCCGACGACACCAGGCTGTGTGGGTGCCAGTTCCATGACAGGGTGGGCATCCTGGGACACTGCTGTGCTGGAGCGAGGTCACTTTGCTCTTCCTGTATAAACTAAAAGTGCTCAACTGCAGCAACTGGTAAGTACTGCCTTGTTTGGAAGTGACAACATTGTCTCTACAGTCCATCTGCTGTTCCCTTGATTTTTGGAGGGTTAAATGCTGTTGAGCCCACCTGGAAAAGCTGCAACAATTATATCCAAAATGAGGGAGCCAGGAGTCCTTCCCAGCCTGTAAGTTTTGGTGCTTACATTCATAGAATCATAGAATCATTAAGGTTGGAAAAGACCTTCAAGGTCATCTGGTCCAACCATCACCCTACCACCAGTGTCACCCATTAAACCATGTCCCTAAGTGCCAGGTCCAACCTTTCCTTAAACAACCGCAGGGACGGTGACTCCACCACCTCCCTGGGCAACCCGTTCAATAATAGGGCAATAATATGAAATTTAAAAATACTTTTAATTGCTTTGTCATCTATGTTCTGTTTAATCTTTGTCAAACATCCTTGGTTGCGTCCTTGGTACTGGCAGTGTTGGAATTGGAGCGTGTGGCATCAGCAAGCAGGAGGATGTTCCTGTGGTCTTGGGAAGGAAAATGGAGCCCCAGTGCACTTGAGCAGTGCAGGCAATACCTTGGATGGTGGGATGGTGGCTGTGGTAGATGATAGGTGCATTGCTGGCTGCAGGTAGGACAGGAAATTCTGGTTTTGAGGTTATGGGGGTACAGCAAAGGAGAGCATGTGGGTGCTAGATGGATGCATTTTCTGATGGGTTGTGTAAAAGGCCAAAGCTGCACCACCCTGTGGAACTTTATCAAGTACTTAACAGGAAAAATAATTTAATTAACGAAGTGCAACTGAAAAGCTAGTATGTTTCAACAAAACTCTGACAATAACACTAGCTCTTTCTCAGGTGTTGAACACAATAGACATTCATTAATAATAAAAACACGTAGCTAAGACATGAAACAGAAACTGCTTTTTTTAAGAAACTACAGCTCTTCAAAACCTGCTTCTGGGGGAGGCTGGGGGTGGAGTGAGGTGGAATTTTGGCTATTTAGAAACTGGGTAAGAGGTACCCAAGTGGAGGCTCCCTGGAATCACCATACTGTCCATTTTGTACTGATTTCTGTGTTCTGAAAGTCAGTGTCACTCACTACTCCCACAAAAGCATTGCTGCTTCACTGCTCTCTGGGGCATCTTTATGGAGTTCAAAATAGCTGATATGCAAACACATCATCGAGTCTGTTCCTGAGACGTTGTGGGAGTGAGGCAGAAGTTGTAAAGCTGTTACGGTTTACCAGAAGTGCAAATTTTATTTCGTCTCTTGTGCTTAGCTAGCTTTAGGATTTTCAGCTCTATTTTTTGCTGTTGTTTGATCTCAGTCTTGAAAAAAAATTGCCTAAATTTGTATTTTCCTGTGAGTGCTGGTTCTTATCTTCTGTCATGGACTTCTCCTGTGCTACGTGTATTCAGAAAAGAACACATTAAAATAAAAGGTGGTACTTGCAGGAAGAAGGGGAGAAGGAAGGGGAGCATTGCAGAGTCCCCTCAGCAACGCACCAACATGAGGAAAAAGCATTTGGCCTGCAAGGGAGGAGCAGGCCGAAGGATGGGAATATGGATTATTTACAAGGCCCTGTAAAGACAGGAAAACATGGAGCCCATCTGCAGGGAAGAGGGCTGATAGGAATGGAAAACAGCAGAGATGGGTTTCCTATCCCTGAGGAGCAATCAAGGGCAGTAGCTTTTTGAGTCGTGAGTCTTTTATTCAGTGACCATGTTAAAGAAAAAAGGGAGGAGAGGGAGAAGCATACCGCCATGATTCCTTATTTTTAAGCCATTTAGTCCTTTAGTATCCGCTGTCTTCTCTTGCCCTTTCTTTTTAATAATAGCTGAATATGATGAAAGTATATTTCAATATATTGAAATATTTTGAAATGAAGAGTGGAAGTATTTTGCTTAGCAGTCTAAATGGAATATTTTGAGTTCCCTGGAAAGAAGTCCCATTTTTACTGCCTGAGTGATTACTGAATTTGTCCAGGGTTCACAAATATTTTTACAGAATTGATTGATACTATAGATAATGAACTGTTCCTGGGAAATAAAATCTATGTGTTATTAATGCTTTTAATACTTGATGCCCTATGGGCACCAAGTATGTCGTGGAAGATAAATAAAATTTAAATAGATTATTTATGCAATAAAAAAATTGTATCTCAGTACCATGATGTATGGCATATATTTCACTCCAGAGGAGGGTTCGTATATCATACATGTCACATAGAGCTCTGCTCATGAATTGTTTTTTTTGTTGTTGCTTTTTTTTTTTTTTTTTTTTAATGCAGCATGCATGCAGTACATGATAAAGGACACAATCCAACTTACAGTTGACATATTAAAGCACTGCTGTGTATAGAGATTATTTATGAAAGAAATATTATACAATCATAATTTTTCAGCAGGGCCTAGTTTCATTCTTTATTTTGAGGCAGAAGAATGGTAAATAAGGTAGAATCTTGATGAAAGAGCTAAGAATTACATTTTCAAAAATTTCCTCCCTGTAGTTTTATCTATTCAGGTGTTCATACTGGTATTAAATCTTTCTATTCAGAGCTGGTGGGTGCTTAGCTCATCTTAAGAAAGATGGAGTGAGGCTTGACCTCTTTTGCAGCTCATGTCCACAAGTCGCTAGCGGATCATCCTATACTGTGCTGTATGATTTATTTGAGAGGCTATGAATTGCCACTACACTTTGGTGTCCACTGCTAAGGCGCAATGTGGTCATCTTGTATTGGGAGGAGCACTCGAAGGTTACTGGTACCTGACTACACCACCCAAGCCTGTATTTGTACACAGCTACAGTGTTTGCACAATTTCATCTATGGAGTCAGAAGTATATGCTCAGTAGCACTGCTGTCCATGGATGTTAAATTATGCCTTGAAGAAAAAGAATTATAATATACACACTAACATAAACCTTAGTCATGTAAGCACTGGCTAATACCCACCTTCTCTTCCTTTGGAAAGTGTATTTTAAAGCTTTAAAGATCATACCTGATACTTGGAACTGAACAAACTGAACTGAACTGCCCTAGGGGATTGCATGGTTTGCCCAAGCAATGAATGCTTTGGAAACCTAAATTTACCCACAAAGATGGGAGCTTTATTTGCATGCATTTTTCATTTAGTCTCAAACTGTCAGGAAGGTATATGTACACAAAGTGTTGCAGAGATCTCTGTTAAATCATTTATAGGTGAAGTTGTCAACTTTACATACTTAATTGCACACAAGTAAATGCCAGTGGACAAAATCAAGAAATACTTTTGCAAAAGAAAAAAAGCATGAAGTAGTAACTGTGCGCATATTTATAGAATTGATAAGTATTTATTTTGACTATTACTTTTATTATTTTGCCACAATACATGAAAAAGTACAAAAACATTCTTACTTTGTGGTTTCCTAGTGACAACTGAGGAAACAGTGATTAATTAGTTTAAAATATTTTTTGCCACCTTCAAGTGGCAATCGGCAATCTTACTTCATACATATTTTATAAATATAAATATGATCATAAGTTAACTGTATAGTCTCCTTCTAGTAAATATAAACAAACTTTCTATATTGAAATCCTGGCTGTTTTATCGTCACTGGGAGGACTGCCAAGACTTCAGTAGGGTGAGGATTTCATCCCTAGTCACACAACTGCAAAGAAAGAATAGGCTTCACGATACCATGAATCACTATCCCATATCAAATATGATGTTAAATTTAGGTATGCTTTTAACACCGTGCTATTCAGTTCTAAATCTGCTATTGTTAAAGTAACCACTCTGAGATAGGTCAAAACTATGATAAAATTGGTGAATCAAAAGTTGAATCCTGACTTTGCTTTAAAATAAATCAGGATGTTCATCAAAACAGTATGCAAATAATTTGATAAATGTTTACAAAGAGATAAAATAAAACCAAAATAAGGTTTTTTTTTTTTGTTTTTTTTTTTTTTTCAATTTTTGTGTCATTTTGTTTATTTATTAATTTGTAGTGAAAAAGTGATTTGTATTTTTTGCCTTAGGGCAGGAGGCAGAAAACTGCATCTAAAATTTCCCATTTATTTCTAAATAATACAGTACTGTATAGAAAAGTCATAAAAAGAGAGACTGCAAATTGAATTCCAATAACTCTATCCTGTGAAAAACAAAAACTCCATCTAGTAAATGGGAAAGTATTATTGACAATTATATGCAAATTACCAGTCTTTTGGCAGACTCTTCAAAACTATTATCTTATGGCAACTCTGTAAATTACACAGCTATGCCAGTAAAGTCGGATTGTTCATTATACTTTATTGATACATTTACGTTCTTCCATTTTATTGGAATATTTTCTATGGGTCTTATGAGACTTTCTTGTTTGCTTATTTTTGCAGCTACATTGCTCTTGCTTTTTGCACTTACCCTCATCGTTAGAGTCAAAACTTCTTGTAAAGTCACAAGGCCAGAAGTCAATGGGTAGAAGGACCATCACCATTCAGCATTGGTTACATCCTGAAAGGCCACCAGATAATGCAGGCAAAAATGTCATTTTGTCATTTTGTCAGTCTTCACTGGAGTGCTGTACATATACTCCCTTTTCAAACCATGTTCATTCCTCATCTCAGGTCACACATTCCTCTATTCCCTCAAGTCCTGTGGGCTACGTTTCTTCCCGAACTAACACATTTTCTATTGCTGCTATGCTACAGAGTACGCTCTCTCTCTCTATTACAGCTTATATTTAATAAACGAGGAACAGGCACACTGTTTATGTTTATTCATAACAAGTTTAGATGTTACTTTTGAAGATAAAGAAACAAGTCTGATGATACACAATATCAGCTACACGCTCTGCACTGATAGCAAACTTTAGCAATCAAGGAAAGATAAAAAGGTTTTGGAGAATTTAATCACGTACTTCAAAGTAGGCTTAAGAACATATATTTCAGAAATTGAGATAAAATATGAATGTTTAATTTATCGTCTTTCTTTTTTACCATGAGCGTTTCTGATTCTCTTGCTAATAACCTCATTGCTTCTGTCAGCCAACACCTCTTACTTTTTTGTTCGTTGTTGTTAGAGGTATTTTTTTCTTTCCCGAAGTAACTTTTGTTGAAGAAGGGATCTCTTAATTAGCTTTTAGTTCTCCAAAGGATGAGACTGATACTTTCACTTGTGTAGAGGGCATGCATTTTTTTGGGATGTCTTCATGTATTTCACACAGTTGTTGGAAGGGAGAAAATTGATGTAAAAATAAACTGTCTATGAGCAATGACACAAGCTGAGGTTCATCTTCAGTAAAAGAACTCCATTTCTGGAGTAACCTCTGACAGTATCTCTGTGTGATGCCAAAGATACTCGTGATCTAGTGTTCCTTTTTGTCTGATTAATGTATTAATGTGAGAAAGACATTTCTCTACTATGACCTGAATTAACTGCAAACTCATTTGGGGAGTGTTTCTAACCAAATAAGAAGCACCACCTTGAGTAATACTTTGGGTTCTGGTAGTAAGGACATTATTCTAGCAGAACTCAAAACTTACCTGTTCCGATTTTCAGGAAATCACAGACTAATTATGGCCCTGAAATCAGGAGCAGCATTCACTGTTTGGGGAATGAATGTGCTTCCCCAAATTGTATCTGCTAGCCTCCATGTCTCATGTGACATGGTGTGGTTGGAGAAGAGCAGCTCTCTCCATCCTTCTTCATGTCCTTCGGCTAATCTTAGAAGTAAAAAAGTCTGGATGATGGGCAGCTGTCACAGAAAGAAATGCAATTTTTGGCAAGACTTAAATTCATATTCTTTCTACAAGTCCTGCTGAAATGAAATTCTGGTACATTTTGATGATATTGTCAAAGGTCTCTTTCTCATTCTATTCTGTAGCTATAAAAGTGTCAAACTGAGAGTAAGACATGTCCTGTGTCTGCGTATTTCAGAATCCCACAACTCTTTCTCCAGCCCAAGGACTGGTAGCAGCCTCTACCTGGTCACACACAACGACTGATTGTCTAGGGGACAAATTTTGAAGAAACCTATTTAATTTGATTTCTTTTGTTTAGTTTTTCTCTCTACTGGTTCTATAAGGTGATCATGGTAGGAAAAAAAAAAAAGGGGGATTAGGCGTCGGAGACAAACAGTGCTGACAGTCCGGTTGCTGGTTCATGTAGAAAGCTGTTAGCTTACAATGAGGGACGCTACAGACATAAGAGACCTTCCAGACACTATAAATTACCACAGGTTTATGGGAACAAGGGTGCTACATCTACTATTTTAGGTCCTGAAATCTTGAGACTTGCCAGAGCAGAGCCTTTCTGTTACTAATTAGCATGTTGAATGACTTGGTCAGGTGTGTGCCTCAGCTAAAATGAAGGGAATTTAGGAATCAAGGAAAGGAAATTACCCCTTATAGCCTGTACTTTCTTCAGTGTTCAGAACTGATGGAAAAGTAAGAGGAAATATCCCAGATCCGTGCAGTATACATCTCATTCACTGCTTTCCAAGGGCAGAGGAAGAAGTCGGGCCTAGCACTGTGCCCTGGAAGCTGAGGACCAAGATCCTTGAGGAAGTCTGAGGGCAGGGCCTGCTGGCTGGCAATGCTGGCTGATCAGGATGAAAGGTTCATGGGGAGGAGATGAGAATCGTCTGAAAGTTCATTATGGTTTAACATTACTGTTTAGCATCCAACCTGTGGACAGTTTAATGTATTCATGGTATTTCCTTCCATGTTAGCAGGTGTAAGTCAGTTAAGCACTAATATCCCAAGTGACTGAAGGAGTGAGACCATGTAAGGGACATCAGTCTAAAGGTCAACCTTAGGAACTTTAAATTCAAGCAGAATTTTAAAAACAGAAGGCTTAGTAATTGTAGCAGTTTGGTATATATTATGTCTGAAGAGCAGGTCTGCGATTTCGGCATATTAGTACTGCTAAGTGACCTCCTGCTGGCTTTTGGATCTGCGTAATGCCAGCTCTTCAGTATATCTGGCTTCCTTCCTAACACTGCCTCATTATACTTGCCGAAAAGGAAAACACACTCCTAGAAGCTACCTACAAGGTGGTTTGGCTTAGCGTTTCTGTTTTTTCCACTTTTTAACATTTTCCTTTCTCTTCTGTTCTTCTCCCAGCAGCAGAATGCACAGGCTCCCGTGAGAATTCCCCCTGGCTACAGTTCATTTACAGCTGATTTTAGAGACAGTACAATAAGAGCACTTTGAATCAGAGCGTGTCTGCTACCTGTCTGGCTGAAACAAGAAAGTGAATAAATCCAGGTATTAAAATAAATAGAAGAAGAACCAGTTGTTTTACGAAAGCTCTAGAACCTTAAAACCTTTGTTTGTTTTGTATTTTACTTGATTATCTGAACCTCTTCTCACTTTCCTAGCAAACAACTGCAAAGAGAAGTGCAAACAGACAAAAGGGAACAGCAAAGAGGATTTTAAAAATGCATACAATTACAAAGGAGTTTAGACAGAGAAAATCCTTCCCTTTGGCTTCTTTGTTTAAAATGAATTGCTGCAAATATTGTACTATGTAACTAGTGGCTTACCTAGTGCTAACTGCACACAGTGTTTGCAAGAGGTGTGAGGCAAGTAGGTTAGATTCATAGTTTTAGTTTGTTGCAGTTATGTATGTGGCATCCTTAGTCCTTTATTGTGTTTCATTTCCGTGAGAGACCAATGGCAGTAGAAGAACCAAAAAATGTGACTTGAAAAACCTGGAAATGGCTGTTTTCCCTAGTCCCATTCCAAGATGATGTGGTCTTTGTAGCACATGGAATGCTGTCTGATTAGAAGAAAAAGCCAAATAATTTGACACAACAAAGCAGTGCACAACTTCAGCTTGCTAACAATGACTTAGTAGCTTGCCTGTCTTTCCAGAATCTGACAAGTGCCTGAGGAAAGCAAACAACTCGTATTGTGAGAGGGAAGGAAGGAGTATTAAATGTGGATGATTTTGGAGAGGAAAAAAAGCCTTTGCATAGCAAATGAAAATAGAAATGCAAATCAGCTCCAAATACTTAACATATCTGATAAACAATTGTATAAAAATAGAAAGTGAAGACAATAAAGACCTTCATACATTCTGTATTTATATTCACTGTCAGCATAGCTGTACTTCATTTAGGAATGTGCCTGTGTACACTGCTGGACACAAGCATGTATTTTCACTGGGCAGGCAGACCTTTCCGTGGCACATACAAGCATCAATTCCCAAATGTCTGGATTCAAAGTGACAATGTTTAAAATCATATCATGCTAACTGAAATTATGCGCGAAGGCTAAAATATTGCTCAGCATTTCCTGAAGCACAACAGAAAAGGTATATCATGGAGAAGGTATAACATGAAGGACGTGGAGGGGACAGGGAAGAACATTGTCTAAGCTTATTGCATTGCTCAGTGGTGTCAGACTGCACAGATCATTTGTTTGAGCTGTTTGTGCCTGATCTACTTAATGGCTGTTTTCTGATAGCTATATTTCAGCTATTCCACAGTCTAGAAAAGCATCTCATGCTGTCATCTCTGCAGATTCTGACTCCAGAGAATTTTATATAATGTAACTTATAAAGAAGTGTGACAAAAGCAAAGAATACAGAATCTGCTGGTCTTAAGGTAGTTGACATCTTTTTTAGGATTTTTTATTTTTAAGACTTTTTAAGAAGGGATGCATTGCTCCAGTGTGAAGGGTCTCTACTTCAGTAGAATAACTAACCCAGAGGTCAGTTACATGATTTTTTCTATTGTGTTGTAACACGTAATTTTTTGGAAGTACAGGTACCTTCTTATCTGCATTATGTCCATGTCCCTTATGGTGCTGTTATTGTTTTAGAATACTCTGTAGAAACAGAAGCAGTAATATGAAGCGTGACTTGCGTTTCCATTTCCAGGCAATGACATTGCAAGTGTTAAAATTTCAGCTTAACCTGTTGTGCAAACAGGTGTCGTCATAACACATACATACCTCTTCAACCATGGTCTGCCTAAGGAAAAAACAATCCAAAGGGAAATCTGAAAATAAGGTTTAGCGTGAGATCAGATCATTTTAAACATTTCTGTTTTGCAAGGATATGTTATTTATAATTACAAAGTTCTCCAGCCTTCTTAAAGTCCAGTCACTGAGCATGACCTGATGGCAATGAATTCCCTGGGTGTGTGGCAGCTGCAAAATAAAAATCAATGTTAAAAACTCAGATCAGCCTTCTAGTTCAATATCATTAGCTAAGATAAAATGGTTTCTCTTGAGAAGGTATAATACAAAGTTTCCTTATTTCAGTAGGATGGCTATGGGATTATTTCTCATACAGGAAAAATATCTAGTAAATACTAAACTTAGTTTTTTTTTTTCCTTTTAATAAAGTGTGTTTTATAACTACTTACACCTTTAGGGCTTACTGCTTTCATCAATCAGGATATCAAGTAATGACGTTAAACATTAATAAGACACATAAAACCAGATAATTTTCTTTCAGATAGCAGGATTATAGCACAGAAATGCTGTGGCTACTGTTTGCTCCCCTGTTGCAGATGGAGGAGATGGATTATAAACTTAGACTGCTATTTCTCCATTGGCTTTCTCATTTGTGCCCCAAGCCAACCTGAACAAGGTGTTCAAGGCTGTCTTCAAGGAATTGCACTCTGCTGTGTCCAATGGCTACATAGTGTTTGCAAAAGCTCCCAGTACCATGCCTCTCAGTTTACATAACAGAGCCATGATATTTCTGTGGAAATGGGAGCTCTGTATCTGAGGGAAAATGGACAAAAAAAAATCACAAAGAGTTGGTGTTACAGTAGGGGACTGGACTCAAAGGCAATAGGTTTGTGTTCTTGTTTTTTTTTCTTGAAATTTTGGTGAAAAATGAAAATCTAATTCTTCCTCTCTGAACACAAGCACAGCAGTCCTGAAGAGCTTCTGTCACGCCTGCAAGCTGCTGGGCAGTGCTCCAGCTGTGCTTGCTGCTCCCACCGTGCTTTGCCTCTCTCTGCAAACTCTGGCCTTGAATTTCCATCTAGTTTCTGTGACACCTCCCTCAAAGCGCTATTGTTTTTCTTACTGAAAGGCGCAACATGATGGGTTATCCTGATATCCTCATTTTTTCATGTGTAAACAATAGCTTTATGGAAGTCCTCATTTTCAAGGGATGGGACTTGGTTTGAGAGTTTTTTTCCTCTCAGAAACCTCATTCTTCCTCTTTTTCTTTTGACAGCCTATTTCTCTCACCTTGGCTAAATCATCTATACAGATAGTAATTCATATTCCAGTTGTCAGTAGGGTGGGGTATTTTATGTTTCCCTAGTGTAGGTTAGGAATAAGTAAATCCATGTTCTTCCAAGCTGAAATTATCATTTATTATAGTCTGTTATGATGTATTTCATTCTCTGTATAGTCAAGAATATAAAACCAGCACTTTGTCTCCCAAACTTCCTTGTGATTTTTACAGTTTTTCTTCTCTTTTTCTTTCTTTTTTCTCCATCTAATTCCAATGTACCTTGCCTATGTCCTGCCCAACTTGCAACAAATATCCAACCAGTAGCCAGCTGAGCAGCCTGCTTTGTGCTTTTAGTTAGGGAGAGAGGAGTCACCTCCAGGATGTCTCTTTCTCAGTCCAGAAAGAAGAGTATCACAGATTTATTCTCAGAATCTTCAGAGCACAGTGCAGGAGAGGAGACATGGCAGGTGACTGCTGGTTTGGGATGTCTACAGAGAAAATACGCTTCAGATAGCTAGAGTGAACTCTAAAGTTGAAAGGTCAGGAGCTGAGATAAATAATTGCAAAATTAAAACCTTAGCTTTTTCCACAATAGATGTCTATTGTCATCTATTTCTGTAGGTTGTTGAACTTTAAAATATACCTTGCAGAGGAAATCTTAGTACTTTTTTCACACTTAAAAACCAAGAAACAGCTCCCATATTACTTTCTGACTGTAGGTGGTATCTTCTAGAAGTCAATGTACAGGTCAGAATCTCCCTCAGTGTAGCTTTAAATGTCTAGTGACATATGTCTGGACTGACTAAAGAGGCCTTACATTGTCAGTTAAGTTACTTTTATTGCCTAAGTGTTACTTTGTCTGATCCTGATATGAATTTGGAAACTTAGGTAAAGGAAGTTTACTGATAATTTGCTGTTTTATATTGTAATTAGTGGTGTTTCTCAAGCTGTCAGTCTGTGCTTTCCTTGGACATGTCTTCAAAGTAGATGGTCCTATTTCCATAATTCAGCAGCTCCTAACTCCTTCTCATGACATTCTTCTCCATTTATTTCTAATGATTTCTTACAAGTTATCAGAGACCAGTGATAAACCTAGAGCACAGTGTACTAATGGCTTGCGTTAGTGAAATTTGTCAAAGTTGTGGCACCTGGTATAGTTTTCACAAATTGTTCCGTCATCGTAATAGTAGTAATTCAGACATTTGCTAAAAATCAGACTTCCCATTTTGAAAGTTGGATGCTAAGGAACAGCTAGCCTTTCAGGGCAAACATTCAACTTGTATAAGTAGACAAGCTTCATTTTTAATAGCACAGTCTGTCGTGCCTTGGTCATGAATCTGAGTTAAAGCCATGCACCAGGAATAGACCAGGAATACAGCAAAATTTAAGCAATCTGAAAATCATGTATCTCTTCTGGCCATGTTGGTTTCTTGTGCATTTTTTTTTTTCCTCTCAGATAGCATGCTGAGGTATTCCAGAGGCTTCTGTAAATGTCAGAAGTTTATGTCATAGTGTTTAGCACTCCGTAAAGCCTTGCATAGCTTCAGTGTTCACGTGGTACTTACTTATTATGCAAAGTCAGTTAGAAATTTCCTACATGAAGTAGCAGCAGTTCTCCCAGGTAAAAAAAAAAATATAGTTATGCCACTTCAAATGTTCATCAAGGCAGTGTTTTTTCGTTTGTTTGTGTTTTGTCATTTTTTGTCTTTTTTCCCCCCATTATTTAGACATTATTTTGCGCTTATTAGTTCTGATAGCAGCTTTTCCACTTGAAATAACGTGGCTTGTAAAGTTAAAATCAATTACAGTACAGTATCCCTTATGGATATCCTGAAGGAAATAGGCTGTACTTGGCACTGCAGGTCTCATTTCCAACTTGGAAGGCTACAATACAAATTCAGTACATGCAGGCATTAAGAATTAACACAAGGTATAAAATCTCACTGATTATGTTCATAAAATGTTAGTCATGGAGCACCTGACTCCTAGAGTTCTGCTAGCACAGTAAACTCAGGATACAATGAGAAATGTCTCAGAGGGACTTATTTTGGAAACCTTGGATGAAGCTGTATGACCTTGGACAGTCCAGATTTTTGATGAACCTTAGGAATGTCCTATTTCTGGGCACTCATATTATATACATATATATATATATGTATTTTTCACATTAAGTTGCTGCTTTATTAAGAAGCTGCCAGTACAGTCTGCACTGAAAGAAAAAGATGATTCTGAGTTGTTATGCATTGCTTTTCTGTAATTGCGATGGCCCAATTCAATGGCAGCCCTTACCTGCCAGGGTCAGAATGGAACTGGATCAGCCCATGGCATTCTTTTATGTGGGGCAAAACTGTGTGTATGGCAAGCAGTATTGCTGCTGCCCCCTAAGTATCACTGCATCAGGTATCGCTGTGAGAAGGGACTTAGTAATAAACTCCACTCTCTTAACCAGAAATTTGCTCACGCCTAAGGTTAAGGCACAGATTGTTAAGGAATTACAGTATTAAACATAATTTTGAGAGGCCTTCTTTCTTCCTAAAAATTAAACAATTTTAAAGTATTCATTTATTTTCAGAAATAAAGTGGGAATCTACTTTTTCTCTCTCTCTTCCCCCCCTTGCTCTCTTTGGCCTCAAATATTATGAGATTCATAAAATCTCAGATGATTTCATTGATTTTTACCAGGTTGTAAAGGTTACAAAAAAAGTTAAAAGTGGGATCAAAAAAAAGCTGGATTTTTTTTTTTTTTGATAAAAACGCTTAATCTTTTTCATGTTTAAATATATTAAAAGATGATTTTAGCTTAATATAGCATAACTATGCTTCAAAATTACGTTAATCTTACATGACTCATCTTGTGTGGGCACAAGGTACATTATAAAGCATGTGCAAAAGCATTGTCTTCATATGCTGATCAGCTTTTGGAAGGAAAGGGAGAATTTTTGAATGCACAGCTCCAGTAATTCCTTTGCTTTCACCCTGGAAGTCAGCACTGATTCTTCTGTAGATATATTCCTTTTGGTAAAGCAAGACATAGGTAACAGCATATAATAGCCACAAGCACAAAGAAATCTCAAATTCCCATATTTACCCTCCAATGATATCCAGAAATCTTCACTGGTAACAGTGCATTACTGAAGTGCAGCACAATATTTTTAAAATAGTCAGCAATGACCAGAGTATCAAACTGTTCTGGTTTAAGGACATGCAAAAGCAGTGAAGTAGAGGGAAGACATTTTTCTTATTTCTGGTACTTCTCTAAGAAAGGTTGTTGTTTTTATCAAGTGGAAAAATGCCAGGTTCATCCAGTATTCCCAAAAGCATTAGTCCAGTCTATTGCATATTTGGAGAGTCACTGCAGTTCAGGCACAACAAATTATAAAGCTTCGTATAAAGCTATCCAGTCCCTAAAGATCCTCATTTGGCACTTATGCTTTGAGCAGTCCACGGAGGCAATAGACTTGGAGAAATTTAAGGTGTTTACAAACTGTATAGCAGCCACTACAGCATTTTCTGGAATACTGCTTATTCTGTTTGGCTAACTTTTCCATACCTAACTGTGGCAGGGCAGCCTGCTGCTGCCATGAATCAAGTTGACAAACAAGGAAAAACAAGGTCTTTCTCTGCCTTTTTTCTTGTTTGTTTATGTGTGTTTTATGCAGCACCATTTTTGCTAAAACTCTTTCTTTGCTCTCCTAGCATAACAAATAACCCCCACTTCCACCCAGGTTGCCTTCGACTGTGCAAGACAACTTGCCTTGGTTTACCATAAAAAGGCCAGGTGGTCACCAGAATAATGATGTCTGTATGTATTTGAATTTGAGACATTTCATAAAGAAAATCATTCATGGCACTCTAGTGCTCAGGATATGACCAGTTAAGCTTCATTTTTGTCTTCAGGAGGAATATTTTGACAGTAGTTTTTGCTGTGTAAAAGCTAGGATCACTGCCCACTGAACCCCAAAACATGAACTGAAATCTTGCCACTTGAAAAAGACATTTTATGTTTTGTTTCCAAAGAAACCAATTTTAATCACCTATGAAAAAATATTAGAGAGGAGTTTACAACCCAGCTATTAAACTTCTCAGATAAAAGTCCCCATTTTTGGATATGCCACAATGAAGATATATGTGATATATATCTGACATGCTAACATGAAACTTTAGTTAACATCTTGAATAAAACCAGGCAGGATGTGGCATGGTTTAATAGTACCTCAGTATGCATCAGGGTGCATATTTTGTGTCTTTGGAGAATTTGCCTGACAGTTGTAAGTGCATATGAAAGCTGAGGCTGCTGTGTCTTCATTGCCAGTCTTAAGTTAACAAGATTATGCTAAAAGGAAGTTGAGGCTGATGCTTTCATTTCACTATCATTCTGCCATGCAAACGAGCTTTTTCTGTCTCTCTGACTGCATATGATGGAGTGGTTTCATTTTGTTTTAAAAAAGCAGAAAAAAGTCCCTGAATCGGAGAAAAGCCTTCCAGCCTGATGTTTAGGTCATAGTTCTCCAGTGGCTATGTAATTATTTATAACATGTGGAACAGTTTCACCAGCAGAGAGTGGGAGCTTTAAAAAAATAATCAAACAGGCTTACTCCAAAATATCTCTTCTGGTAGTTTTTATAGGAATTATCAAAGGAAATATGACATAAGGGGGTTGAATTCTCTCAGATAAAGGCAGGAACAAAGTCTGCATCACACAAGTTCTGGGTAATTGCAGTGATCACTGGACCGTGGATTTGTTATATGGTGGTGTCACGTAATTCTTGGTTAATCTGTCCTTCAGAATCATTAGTCATGTAAAATTACTTGCATTGGATTTGTAAATAACTTCTGGATGACCAGTACTTTGTTTCCTGCAAACATTGTATTCATTAGGGAATGCACAGCTCTGGTTTCCATATCACAAGAATTTGATTTTCTAGCAACCAACAATAATTTGAAATGCTTTGTGGGTACTAATTCTTTTGTGTATGCGTTGCTGGCTATATAAATAAACCTGTTTTTTTTTGTTGTGTTTTTTTTTTTGTTGTTGTTGTTGTTTGTTTGTTTGTTTGTTTACAAGAAACATGACTTCCAAATATTTATCTTCCAAATACTTCCAAATATTTATCTGATGATTACATAAATCACTTTATATGTAATTAAAAAGTTTTCCATTTGATGGAGGCCCACAGAAATATAAAATCATTTTATTTATCTTTGAGACTTTGCCACTAAGTTAAAAACAAAGTGTCCTGTTTGTATGAAAGTTGCAGCTCTTTTAATGACTCTAGAAATTGGGGGTATAAATTAACCCTCCACGGTGACTTTACCAGTCATAATAGAACATGTAATAGATTCAAAGTCTGATTTTGCATAAGCTTTTTTTTAGACAAAGAGAAGATTTACATAACAGAATCCTTCATTACATCATCATCAACATTATTATGATTACTATTATTAATATTGTTGGTATCACATCAAATTAGTGCTCTGTTTTACTTTCCCCTAGCTGGAATCAGCCTTCGTTCCTTCTGGCAAATTTTATATGTACGTTTACTTTTTTGTGTGTGTATGTTCTAAGAATGGAGGAATAAAGGAAAGTTTGGCTTTCATCTCCATAATTAACACTTGCACGAAGCATAAAATGTGAAAATTAGAAACGAGGATGCAGTCGAGGGGGGAGCTTGAACCTGCCTGATCTTTCCTGGTTTGAAGCCACGTAACAGATCAGCCATCAGTTGTGTGCCAGAAATGTCGGTCAGTCGGAGGCTGCTGAGCAGAAGGATGCAGCCCCTCCTTGCCCCTCGGAAGCAGTAGCGAGAAGGAGAAGGAAGAGCTGCTTTGTTCCTGCAGGCCCTGCTTCCCAGAGAGTTGTATGAGCTGTGTTTTGTAAACTTCTTCTGCCAGGGCTAGAGGGAAGCAGGGATGAGGTGTGGGCTCAAATGAAGCTGCCAGGTGCTCCAGCAGCCTCTCTGAAGTGTAAGGCCCCAGTGTTTGCACCCTGGTTCTGCCTCACAGCTTCTGTCCACAAACAGGAAAAGAAGCTGAAGGGCTGAAAGTAGATGGGGAAAAATAAGGCTTTGCTTACCGTGAGTTTCCCTGTTAGCCTGTGTTTACTTTCAGAAGCATAGAATAAAACTACTGAATTGGAAACCAGATTTGCTTTTGAATAGGGATGTGACCATTCTGTAAAGCTCAGATTGTAAACAACATAAGACTGGGTAGTGAGGTGAGCGATCCAGAATTGAGTTGTCTGAGGTAATGATGTGTAGGATTTCAAAAAAGGATCTTAAATATCTATGGACTTCCTTGGTCTAACAAAAGCTTTAGAGTGCAGAGCTGCCCCAAAAAAAGAGCAGAAGTCAATGCTCTGTTGTAGGCTCCAGACTTGCCAGTACAAGCTGGAGAAAGGAGGGGTCTGAGCAACGCAGTATCCTAATCTAGTTTGCTCCTAATCTGAGCAAACAGTCTCCCTGTATTTCAGCATCAGTCCTAAGTGCTGGACAGTTTTTCTTGCTCTTGTTTGAGACAGCTGTGGCCAATGCTGGCAGGCTCTTGGGCATCCTCTAGCAGATGCTACAGAGACCAGATGCTGCTCACCTCCTCCGGGGCTTTGGGTAGGTGCTGACCACCCCCAGATGAAATGCTGCTGGTAGAGACCTGAGTTCAGTGCCACCCTGCTCTGGGACTAGGTAGTCCCCTGCAAAGCTCTAAGCCATCCCTTTCCATTTGGCATTCATGGCTCAGCTACCTTGACATGGAAAACTGAGTGGAGAGAGGCAGCCATGCAAAGCAGTAAAGCATAACTGGCAAATCCGTGGGCTCTTTTAGGACTAGCCAGCATTTTCTGAGAATTGCACGCTGCTCCTCAGGCGCATCTTTGGTTATATCCCATTTCAAGCTTCCAAATCCTGGCATGGATCTTGACTGAGTTTCTATGTTAAAAGCTGGAATATTCTGTGAGAATACAAATCCAGAACTGTTGCGGAGAAAAATGAGAATGGTTAGGAGACAGCAAACTGCTTTTCTTTAAGATGTGAAAGCTGTGGAACTGATCCTGAGTAGAGCCTGAGACTATCCAGGCTGATAATATAATTGTGGCTGTTTCTAAATCTGCACACAAGAAATGTTGTGGACACGCCTGTGGAGTCTATAGTTAGTCATCCTGTTCTGCTCCAAGGGTGAACTCTGGTGTCCCTGCAAGGCTTTGCTCTTGGAAACCTAAGCCTGCTCTGAGTTAAGTTGCTTTGCCTTCTCTTTCCATCCCTACCATATTTATTTTACAGCTTAGGACTGGCCAGAAGGGACTGCTATTTTACTTGTGGTCTCTTGATTTTGGTGCACCTGGAGAGTAATACATAGAAAATATTTAACTGGCATGCTGTGTATATTGATTAGAGTTTGCCAAAATTATTCAGGCTTGTCTTGCAATGGCAATATATTGACAAAAATGCTATGTAGGCTTGATGAGTGTAGAGTGTGAAAGTTGATAAAGTTTTTTTTTTTTTCCTCTCTGAATGCACTGCTTTCATTATTTGTTCTGCACACATAAAAGATGGACAGGATTAAACTACAGTGTTTTAGAATAATTGGTCAGATAAGAAAGCCAACAATTGTGATAAATCAAAAAAAAAAAAAAAAAAAACCACCAACCCTTTTCATTGTTTTCTATTAGAAATGTACTTTAATACCCTTGATTAAGATGTATGTTATAATTTCTAATTGGTGTGGAAGAAGAAGAATAGGTTTGTGGGGGCTAAGATAAGTCCCTTGATGAGAACTACAGGGAACAGATGACAGTAATGATGTACGTGGGTAATAAGTGAATATGAATCTCCCACACATCTATGAGAACAAAGAAACAAACAAACAATTCAAACAATACCATAAACAAAAGCATACATTTTAAAGCAGAGTTTTTAAAATGTTTTTACCACCACTTAAATTTACTTCTAATGCAATTAGTGTCAGACATAGAATTTAACATTAACGTGTGAGCATGCATGAATTCATCTAGATACATATGAATGCATATAAAGTATATTTAGTACTGGAGCACGGGTAGCACAGTGATGTCATCATGCAAAGAGATGTTCACACTGTATAATTACCATATGACAAACACATACATTGGGCTTATAAAGCATCTTCAATCAGAGCTATGCCATGCTGCATAGTATATAATTTTAACTAGAAGTGTTCCAGCTGTTGCCAGTACTGCTGGCAAGTTTGTATCTAAGCATACTCCCAGCAGTAAAGAAGCTTGATTTAAAGCTGCTTCTCTGGTCTAAATTTTGAAGAATCCAGGATCTTATCCCTGGTGTTTTTTCTGGGTTGTGCAAGACCAGCTCTTTAAAAGTATTAATCACAGAATCACAGAACTGTAGGGGTTAGAACGGACTTCGAAAGATCATCGGGTCCAATCCCCCTGCCAAAGCAGGTTCTTTAGAGCAGGCTGCCCAGGTAGGCATCCAGACAGGCCTTGAATATCTCCGGAGAAGGAGACTCCACAACCTCCCTAGGCAGCCTGTTCCAATGCTCCGTCACCCTCATCGTGAAGAAGTTCTTTCTCCCTGGCTTTCTTGTACCGGGGAGCCCGGAACTGGACGCAGTACTCCAGGTGAGGCCTGACCAGGGCAGAGTAGAGGGGGAGGATCACCTCCCTTGACCTCTTGGCCACGCTCCTTTTAATGCACGCCAGGATCCCATTAGCCCTCTTGGCCACAAGGGCACAGTGCTGGCTCATGGTCAACCTGTCGTCCACCAGGACCCCAGGTCCTTTTTGTCAGAGCTCCTCTCCAGCAGGTCGTCCCCAGCCTGTACTGATACTTCGGGTTGTTCCTTCCCAGGTGCAGGACTCTACACTTGCTCTTATTAAATCATAAAATTATAAATTAATGCACCTAAAAATTTGAGATTGCCCCAGTGATGTTTCCAAAAACACTTTCCAATTTTCTGGCATTGATACTGCTTGAATAACTTTAAAAATAAATGTCTGGTAGTGATCATATCTGAGGAATAAAGCAAAAAAAAGCCTGTATTGGTTAAAAAAAAAAGTAAAAAATGTGGCAATACTTTCTGGGGAATATATATATATATATAGGAATATATATATATATATATATATATATTATCCTATCAAAATAGAGGTCCTGGACCTGTTAGTTCAATGGCAGTGACAGAGACTGACCCTGTGGTAAGAGCGTTCTCTGGGCACATGACAGGTCAGGGTTCATCTTGCAGTCACTTCTGTGAAAGGAAAGATTGTCAAGGCTAAGACCATCCAATAGCTTCATAGCTGACAACATGAGAGTCTGAAATCCAAGAGTCTTATCTGCTTTGTTCATAAATCTTATTCTTCTTCAGCTAAATCCCTCAATGATTGGCTTCCAGAAGATGTATTAGAACAAGAAACGTAGAGAGCTACCCACCTGTGTCAAAACTGGTGTAAGTCAACCTCTGTGGGTGTGTGTACCTACAAAGTTATACACATATTCAATTTGGTACTGATACTTTTTGCTAAGAGTCAGAAATTTCAGCCTGCTCTTATCTACTTTCTGACAACCACCAGACTAAGGTATAAAGAATGGTGTGGACCATTGAGACTGATTCTTAGTCTGTCTCTTCCTCTAAGATTTAGTGGTTCCATATTTAATATACACGAATCTGTGTATAGAGGCTGTCACTCTCTTCTTTTTCAGATCACTTAGAAAAACATAGTAAGCATGACATAATACTTTTCAAGATGTCCTCTGGGAGAATTAGGAATATAAGAACTACCATTTCAGTATTTTATAAGACTAAAAATGAAATGCATTTGAAAGTGGAGAATGAAGAATATCAGTGAAAAAGCCCAAGGGCTTATTTATACGCCACAATTATGGAGGAACGTTTCTAAGCATTTTTAAATGGTAATGATCCTCGACAGATCACCTTTTCAACCTGTATTGATAGCAGAAAAATATCTTTTGCTTGTGCCCCCTAAGCACAAAATGGTTGTGGTGGGTGGGTTTGATAAAAGTAGGAAAGAGGTTCTTCTGTTCTCCACCATCCTGCAAGACAACAAAAGGCTTTTTGTATTGAGCACCAAAAGACCTACAGAAGAATTGGTGGCTCATCAGTATTGTTGAGCACAAAGCTGCAAATAAGCTTCCATCTGAAGAGCAGACAGGCTATTAAATAGGCTTATAGTTCTGCGCCACCAGATTCGTGTGACTGAGGTCTGAAAGCAAATCCCCAGGGTTTAGATGAAATCCCTGACGAAGGGCCATGAGGATACCTTCCTATCTTGCTGTCCTGGCTTCGTGTTACTTTTTCATAACCAGAACATGAAAACTGCTGAACTGGGAGCTCATTTTTTAAAGCAAACTTTGCATACTGCAGTTCATTTAACTGTGATCTAGTGGGATCTGCTGTCAAGAATTCAGGTCAGGTTCCAGGACTCTGAGGGCAAACAGCAAGTATCCTCTCCAACAGCAGTGCTGCTGTAATTTTGACAAGCATGTACTGAAAAGAAGGCAAGAAATATGGGTAAACTGCACAGCCTGAAATTTCCTTCTTAAAAAGAAATGTCTCCAGAAATGCAAGGACACAAGAAGTGCAGTTCATCTTAAGAGAGTTCTTCAAGAGAAATTGAGGCTAAGGCTCTCATTGCCAACTCTAACCACCTATAATTTGGCTCATTCTATTCTCAGTAGAGATAGACATCTCCGAAAAGCAGTTCTTTTAAAAGAAGTAGGTAAATCAATCTCTCTGTCTACCCACCCTGTGCAAAACTGTACCTTTCCTGAAAGTAAGGACAAATTCATGATGGCTTCAGTTAACTCAAGTTTCTTTATGGAGTTTGGAGTCCTTAGTTCAGCCATTGAGCTCCCAGGGGAATAGCCCATGGAACAAGGCATTCTATTTGGAAGTTCATTTCAAGTTCAACTTTTTATTGAAGAAAATGAAAATTTGATGAATGTAATGACTTTGCTTCAGCTTTGTCACCAAATAACATGTCCTGAACCTTTACTTTACTTTCTTGAATGTTTTGGCTTTTTCTTCCTATGGTAAATTCTTTAATTATCTTTATAAACTTCTGGTTGTTGAGATTCACCTTGTCAGGACAAAAATATTTATTCTCAATTTTAAGTTTTATTAATTCACAAAAAATGTCAGGCTGACGTTTCACACACACACATAGTCAGAGAGAATGCAGAATATTCTGCATTGCCAACACATAAAAAGACTACTGTAATGTTGCATTATATGGTGTCCCTAGTAATGGATATGTTGAACTTCATTGCCACAGAACCTTTACTAATGATATTGAGGAAGATAAAAGGAAAACACACTGTTTAAAAAAAAAAAAAAAAAAGAAGAAAAGAAAAAAAAAGATACCCTTCAGATTTCAGGTTATTTACCAGAAAGTTCATTATGGGACTACATTTTAAACACTTCTCTTACTTCCCCTTTGTTATATACCTTTTGATCATCCAGGTGATCAACCACTATTACTGAAATTCATTTAGAGCTTTTAACCTTACCTGACTTAACCACTGCACTGTTAGCAATTGTTTTCTCTTTAGGAGCAAGGACATGTTTAGATTTGACATGAGTTAGTTATGGTTATCTTCCTGTCATCCAGATTTGAAACAAAACAAAACAATGACTTTTTTTTGTCATTGTTTTTATTTTTTTCCTTCCACCTACAGTCATTGCCAAGAGCATTCCCCACTGCCTGCAACAGACAGTACTTCATGTCTCAAAAATCTAACATCCCCAGCTTTCACCCTAAAGCTCATTCCAGGCTCACCCAAACCTGTGCAGGTGTTTACTCTACACCAGGCCCTGTAAACAACAGGGGAAATAATTTCTGAGACTTGGTGTACTAGCAGCCCTGGTCCAGAAGTATGGCATTCATTTACGTTTCTTTTACTGTCTTTTGGTATCAACTGTAACTAAACATTCATGTGATCACGTCACTGTTTAAAATAGGTAGTTATGCTGCTATAAAACCACAATATGTCATTGAAAAGTTGGTTTGGTGCACATCTGTGATTCCTTAAGAGTGGGTGTTTGCTATTTTTTCCATATAGCTGTGCATGTGTGTGTGCAGTACGTGTATTTATATAAAGAGAGGTACATATACAAAATGTGAGTTATTCTGTTTTACTCTAGCAGTCTTTGCCTCCCTCTTTTCACTATTTTTCTCTCCAGTAAATATTCTTGGTTTGGTGATCTGATGCTGGACTCATTTTCTGTTAATGATTTAGTGAAGGAAAGAAAGAAAGGAGATGAAAGACCGATATATACCATTATCCTTTACTGATTAGATTAGATCAAATGTTTATTAGATTTGTAGTTTCTTGAATGAAACAAGTATTGAAAGTTCATGGGGCTTTTATTCTGAATTTTAGAAATGTTAGGTATGAATAGCAGTAAGAAGGACAGCTGACCTGATAGCCAGGAGGTGTAAAGACAAGCTAACAGCTGTCAGACTGAGGAGCATAACATCGTACATCGTCATATACAAACTGCGTGGCAGACTTCTCTATGTGTAACAAAGAGTCAGAGCTTTGCAAAACAGGGGTACCTCCTATAAATTTTAGCCTAGGAGCTTCTTCCTTTTGCTAGTTTGAATCAACCACCCTTAAAGCCTTAGGGCAGTATGCAATCAGCAAGACGTTAATATGCCTGTAGCACTAATAGTGGTCTGACCATTTCTCCCGAGTGCTCTCTACTCCCTTGTTAAATAATGAAACCATCCTCAAACAAATTATATTTGTTGTTGTCTTTTTATTTTTCGTTTTGGAGAAAATGTCCTTAACCCATTTTCAGAATCAGATATACTACTAGCAGCCCAGTTGCATGTGTGCCCCCCAGCACTTTTCTGGGATTACTGGTGTACATAGGGAGCCAGTATGCATCCATATTATCAGAACTTAAATGTATGCATCAGTTATGAAAGTTTAGATCATCCACATCTATCCTCCCTTAAAAGGATGTACAAGACCTTGATGTTCCCCAGTAAAAAAAATGTAGTGTGCTCTAATGATATATACAAAGTGAATGAGTGGAGATAGGAGTCTTCTGGCACAGGAAACCTGTACTGGCATAGGAAGCTGTTGTTTTTTAAATTAACCAAGCCAATCAGTGATGTCATGGAAAAGCACAATAGTTTTTTTCTAGGCAGAAGAAAGAAAAACATAGCTTTCTTATTTTATTACTAGAAAAAGAATATATGGGGAGAGTTGTGTATGTTCAGGCTTTTTGGAATTTAACAGTACTTTCCTTTCCTTTTATTTTGCTAGCACCTCTTGAGCCTGTAAATGTGATCTACTGGAGCTGACCTGAAATATTATCTGCTATTGAGATGTGTGTTTGTACAGTCCAGGTAATTATTTTCTTAAACATTTCTGACATAATATTTCTGAATTGCAAATAAAAGCAAATGACAAAACAGATATGTAGAAATCACCTATCATAAAAATCCAATCTATTCTTAAATCTCAAGGGTTTCAGCTGCTCACTCCTAATGCAAGAACACTGAAGTCTAATAGAAATGAGCAGCAAGTAATAGGAAATAGGAAATGAGAAAAATATGCAGAAATGACTTGCATTGTTCTGGATCAAGGTGCAATTCAAATTGCATGATCACAGACAACTTATGCCTCTGACTACACGATGTAAGTTATCAAGTGGAGGTAGCAGCTTGCTAGTAGATTTTGTTGGTAAAAATATAGGGAAGTTATTCCATGTTGAAGATTTGACAATATAATTTGCTTAAGTTTTATGTGCAAACACATTTTTGGATGAATACCCTGCTGAGGAGCTTGTGTACCATTATTCTTAAGTTTAGAAATTTATTTTTAAGAAAACTACTGGCTATGATCCCTACTATATTGTTAAAACTGATGGCTAGAACTTTTTTCTCAAGATCAGATGTTCTGGAGCATATCAGCATGTGTGAGTAATATAAATAGTGAACTTGCAGTGAAAACTCTTACATTTTTGAGTGGTTCTTTCCAAGAGTAAAAAGTAAAATGTTTGAAAAGTACATGCATGTTTTGAGA
Source organism: Anas platyrhynchos (assembly GCF_047663525.1). Taxonomy (NCBI): domain Eukaryota; kingdom Metazoa; phylum Chordata; class Aves; order Anseriformes; family Anatidae; genus Anas; species Anas platyrhynchos. The sequence goes on along the minus strand of NC_092590.1, from coordinate 42,204,497 downwards.
ACAGTACAGTTAGCTAGGTGAGAGGGTTCAGCTTTACGTGTTAGGAACTATAGGAAAGAATTGAAAGCAGATAGTGAAACATTTCAGTGTTTACCATTATCTAAAATTTCCTCTTGAGTTTATTCCAGGCAACGTAATGGAAAGTTTTTGTCTGTTCATGGATAACTATCTGTATGTACACAGGGAGCATCTTAATTTTGGGTTGTGCTCCCAAAAACAAAATGAATTTGTTGTCTGAAGACATTCATTAAAATGCCTGCTTTACCTAGAGTTATAAGGACAGAGGCATAAAGTATGGGGAGAGTATGGGGCTAGTCTCAAATCTATTTTAAGTCCACTTCAGAAATTTATTTAATACAAAAAGCACAAATAATGTCCATAAATTAAAAAAAAAATAAAAAATTACCTAAGTATTTCCTTCCAGTTATGCCCAGCTAAATCCTCTGGTTTATGTTAGTTGTATGGAACAAATGTCTTCTTTGACAGCTGTTCAAATAATAGATGTTAAGTATGAGGGAAGGTATAAGAAATCTGGAATTGTAGAAGATGTATGATAAAATACAGGATTTGTTTCCTGAAAGTGATTACATCACTTTTAGAGTCACTACATCACTAACAGAGGAAATTCATCGATTTACGCTTTCAATTTGACCGTGTGTACTGAAGCAGATGAAGGTAACTAAACACTTGTTGTTACAACAGAAAGTTTATGAGAAGGGGCTCCAAATCACCATAGTTAGCTTTGGATACAGGGGTGCCTATGCCTTGGCACAGCACTGGCTGTGAGTTACGTGGCAGCCCTGTTACTGTGAATGTAACATTGCCATTAGGTACAAAGGGCTCCAAAACCTGAAGTCAGAAAATGTTTATATTGTTTTTGTGTGTAGAAAGATGGAGGGAACAGATGTGGGTTATGTACTGCATTTCATTTGAGGATCTGGTAATTCCAAACATGCTGTGTATGGTGGTGTCTATGCAAACATTCAGATACTGTGTTTCAGATATTAAGTATTTCACATGTACTTTCACTCATGCATTTAAAGTCTTGTTTTTATGTTGTGAGATCTGTTTACTTTGAACCCAGATTAGTAATAATTAGTAGTTTTCTACAGTTCATAAAGAAAAAATACTGTTTTCTGAGAGGTTTTAAAAGCTTACTGTGGGCGCAATTTCAATAATGAGTAAATAAATAAGAAATAATTGCTTTGTTAACTGCCTACTGCTGTATGAAGAATTTGAAAGTTGTCCAATAGCATGTAAGTCAAGGGCATGGAAATGTGCTTGACTACATACTCTGATCTGCAATATTTTGTGTATGGTAATTATGTGGAGATTGCAGTGCTCTACTTAAATGTTTTACTTGGTAATTCAGAATTCTTTTTTTCTTCTCTCATGCATTAAGGAGTGATAAAACAATATTAATTTACTGTAAAATAATACCACAGTTTGGTGTTAATTGGCATCCCCTCTTACTATTTGTCTGTATTGTTGCTAATGAAGTAACCATGTAAGAACAAGGCCTTACCTAATAGATCTTTATCTCATCACCCACAGCAACCTCCTACACAGGTTCCCGAGTCATTACTAATAATTAAAACAACTAATAAATATTAAAGAAGCAAAACAAAAGCAGTACTGGGTGGGATTTTACTACAGCTTAGGGAATTGGTTGTTCAGACCCTTAGGCAACTAAAATCCTTTAGCTGTCTCAGTGAAAGAGTGGATGTTTTTCAGCTTCCCAGCCTACAAAAGGAAAACTGTGGTAACAGTCACTCCAATCCACCTGGGACCTGAACATGCCTGTGTGTGTTTATCAACAAGGAGCGCAAGTTGCTGTGTTCACTTTTTGTTAAGCTTGCAATGCAATCTTTTTAGTGGTCTTTATTACTCTACTACAGCAGAAGTCTGTCATGTATGCACTCTAAGTGTAGAAGAAGAAATGTATTCTTTGGTGCTGTTGAAATCGACATGCTGCAGCCTTCAAAGCTGCTGTGTGCCAGGGGCCTGCCTGGTGCTGGCTGCAGCCAGTGAGTGCCTGCCGGCCTTCCTGGCTCTGGCCAGGGGATGAAGAAGGAAGCTCAGCCTTTCCCAGTCCTCCTGACAGTGCTTTCTAAGGCCACAGTTTCTGCCTTTCCCCAAAAAGAGCAACAGCCTGCTGCACTGGCTGCCCCACAAACAGCTGGCCTCGTTCTCCATCTCTCTTCTCTTTGGGCCTTTCTCATTTTCAGGCTGACTTAGCAGCTAGTTTAGAGAAAGAGGTGTTACTTACAGTTAAGAAAAACGCTTGACTGAAAAAAAAAAAAAAAAAGGTTCTACATGTTTGGAAGGCTCTATGTTATTCAGTCGTTGTACCTGGAGATCTGTACGGAGGCATGTATGGCTACCACTCCATCAATAATCCAGCTTCTCTAAATCAACAGTGCCAATATTCTCACTCTTCACTCATTCCTTAAAATATTAAGTTAAAGGGAAAACTATTGCAAAGAAAAAATGTCCCTTTAGAGTGCTAATGTGGTTTGCATTCAAAGAGGAAGTCAGTTTTGATTAACAAGGAGGTAATGTTTCCCCACAAGGGTGGGTCGTAATGATGAATAAATAATGTAATCAAATATTAAATTAAATTTATTTAAAAACCTTATTTGCATGTTACTTTGTAAAAAGCTTATTGAAGTAGTATTTTGTTTACTCTTTTTGTTCTTAAGCAATTTTGTGATATATAGAGAAAACGACATAACATTCAGTCTTTCAACACAACTGCATATGTATTGATTATTTCTTTTCCTAACAAATCCATGACCTTTTGCTACCTTTCCTCAGAATTTCTTCAGGAATAACTTCTGTTACCATCACCGAATATTTCTGAGAGGATGAAGTTGGAGGAAATTTCTGTTCTTTGTTTCTGTACACACATTCTCTTTAGCACTTCTTCCCCATCAGAGGGAAGCGATAAAGTCCTGTTCCCAACAGCTCAGCTGGGAGAGCAGGGCATGAGGCGTCGGAGGAGAGGAGCGGCTGGAGGACATGGGCTACACTTACCTTGTCTGGTACAGCACTCCTTGGGGATTTTGATAAACTGCAGCAGACCATAGACAAAGCCAAGGTTGGGTCAAAGAACCAGCGAGATATAAATGGCCTTGCTCTCTGTTGCGCTCCTGCAGACAGCATTTAGCCTTGAGGCTTTCCATTCACAGAATGGAAACTTAAGGTACTTTGGTAATACAGTGGGTCACATTTTTGCCTAATCCGTAGCAGTTGTATGCTCTGTAGCAGGTTTCCAGCTGAAAGAGAAAAGGGTGGTTGTCCTTTCTATTCTGCCTCTTAGTGTAGAGCATTTTAATATTATGGCATTCTTCTGAGAGTTAACTTGAGCACTTGCAGCATGTTTTAAAAGTGCCTCACTTCATACAGCATGTCTCCTAAGGACTGTTTTTCTTGGGTCAGTGTGATTCCAGTAAGGGTTCATTGATAAAACTTAAGAAGATTTAAAACGAAGCTTCTCCAAAAGAGCCCATTGTTTCTGATTAACATGAATTGATTTGATGGAAGTGTTTCTCCAGCTCACTGGCAGGTCACTTGTGTAGTAAATTAAAGACTGGGCCTGTAGGCCCAACAATAATTGAATTTATTTACTGGCTTGTGTTTCTGTTTATGAGGGTGAGCAATGGTTTCCATTACAATGTGTTTGTGTAGCAATATAGCACACCTGCTTTTCAGAAGACAGTATCATAAAGTACTCACTTGGATTGTCTTGTCTCATGTTGCAGAGGTCACTGTATCTTGTGCTCTATAAAAACAAACAAAAGTGCAAGAGCACATAATAACTCTCCTTTAAAGAAACAATTAAAACTAGTAGTCATAAAGACATACCGTTGAATAAGATAGCACTTGAATTTTTGTGGAAATGCTGAACAATTTTAAATGGTTGATATATCCGAAACTATATATGTATATTGATATAATAAATACATTTCACTACTTAAAGATATTGAAAGCCCTGTATGCTCACAGAAAGCCACATTTAAATTGTACTGTAGATATCAGTGAAATCTCTAATATTATACTACACGGTATAACGTGGGAAGAAATCGTACTAGTATTTTAAAATGGGAGGCTTATATAACTCATGCAAAGACTAAAATGCTAAGGCAGTGGAATAAATCTGCGTAATGTTACTTATTTTGTTTTATGGTAATATTTGATATGATTTATTTGAAATAGTCACTGAAGTGATGGTGATATACGATACCTGCAAGATAACAGAACTGACATGATTCTGAAAATATTGGTGAAACATTCAGTGTTAATTCTTTGTTCCCATTTGGTGGATCTGTATAGATGAAGGAAAGACACTTGAGTTTGTGTTTGGTGATATGTATGATGCCCTTACTTCAAATATGAAGATCTTCACCTTGTGAGTAGGAGGTAAACACACACCCTTTTTTAATGCCAAAGCCATGGGTAGTAATGCTGTGAGGTAGGCATACATTTTCTAGTCTTTGCATATTCTGTGAGCTAAGGCTTAACTGCAGAAGGCTGTTTGCTGAAGCCATGCTTAGGTACTGACAAGTGAGCTACATGGGTAAAACAGCTATAGTGCAAGGATACCAGTTCAGGATGCTGATAAAAAGGATGCAGCAGGAAGTAATAATCCCACACGTGAGGCTGAGAGCCCAGGAGGTAACTCCATTTGCAGGCAAAACATAACAAAGGTACTAATTAAAGACTATTTTGATTCTGCAAAGATCAGGTACTGTTGCCTATCAGAACCTTGGGTATTGACTGAGTTGGGGAAAGTAAGGGAAAAACACTGAGAAAACTCAACAAACTATCCTTTAGATATTCTGAGAAGCAGAAACTGGGAGCATTCCCATGAATTCTGGGTTTTCCTGGTGTGGGGAAACTTCCAGCAATAGCTTTGGGACCTGAAACACTTTGTATTCTCAATCAGGTAGTTTGCAGTATGTGGTCCTTGTACCCCAGTGATAACAGCTGCATCAAATTAGTGTCCATATGACAGGCATATCACCGTGGAAACAAGAGTGGTTGCAGAGTACTTGATTTATAGAAATTATAGCTTTAATAAAGCATTTCTTGCTCTTTCAAGTTCTGATTTAATTAGAAAGAAAAGTGATCTATACAGTGTAGATGCTATCTCCACCAGTAATTGGAGCTGTATATTAACACAGCTGTTGGTTTATTTCATCTTATGCTGTCTCTGTTTTGAGTGCTAGGCAGATACTGATCTATCTGCTTAATCTGGCCTTGTTACTTGAACGGTAAACAAAACTTCATACCGGGCTTTGTGATGATGTTATACAGCAGTATGTGGCCATCTTATCCAGAAGTGTGGCCATAATTGTGATAAAAGGAATCTGAAAGGGAAAGCGCTTCAGTTCATGGCTGAATATAATTTGCTCTCTGTCTCTGAAAGAAAGTTACACTTCTCTGGAGCAATTTCTCAGACCTAAATGTATTTGAAGAGTATGGCCACAAATATTGCTATACCTTCCTGTTCTTTCTTACAGTGACACAAAGGGTGACAAGATCAGAAATTCTAGCTGCAGTAATATCTTAAAATAAACAAAAAGCCTTGTAACACAAGTGCTATCTGTGTGATGGCACTAACATCTGTTGCACTAATTCATAAGCTAGAGTGTCAACAGTTCTCTGTAAAAGTCAAAAGGGGGAGTACAAAAACAGCAAGTATGTTTGTACACAAAGAAAGGAATGGATGCACACATATGAAAATAAAACAGTTATAAATGGTGATAACAATTGAAAATGTTTATCTCAATGTGAGGTGCATAGCTTAATTTTGGAAATGATTTTAAGAAAATAAATGAAATAAATTACACCCTAGAATAAAATTTACTGGTACAACTGAGATAAAGAAAAATACTGCCATATAAGTTAGTTAGCTTCTGCATGACACACATGACCCTAGAAAACCAAAAGGGACCTTTAACATTGTCTAGGTAATTTAGCAAATCACATGATCATTTTTTGACTTCTATGTCTGTGTTTCTGCTTAGAAGCATAAATACCATTTTAGAAATTCCCAAATTTGCCAGCTGCAGTGTTCTGAGCTTCACCAATGACTGCCTTTCTCTTCTTTTTCCCTCACTCAATATGTTGTGAATGTTTCAGTACAGAAATAGTTGCTAAACTGATCCTAAATAATAAACACACACTCCCACAATCATTTTAGAAAAAATCTGAAAAGGTTAGAATAAATCTAATAATCAACTGCCGCAAGAAGTGAAAGGAGGAATTAGTGTGATAGGCTTAAGTGTGAGACCATTGCAAGTGATGCTACTAATTAAAATCCATATTCTTAGTGTTTACACCCTCTCTATCTGAGTAACTGTGGCCTCCTACAAGCAATCATATTTACTATAAAGCCCACATCAATCATCTTCATATCATTTGTACACAGTACAACTGTGTTAGGTAATGCTTAGGAACTGGCCTAATAAACAACGTCTAAGCCTTACTAACAATGTATAATGTATAAGTATGTCCCACGAGTTACTATTTTCTCAAAGTTTATACTATGTGTCCATTACTTTCTTTAGTGCAAGGTAGGAAGAAGATGGAAATGAGTATTGGTGATGAGTCAAGAAATGTCACCTCATTGCTTTCTACAACTACCTGAAAGGAAGGTGTGGGGAGCTGGGGGTTGGCCTCTTCTTGCAAATAACTAGTGATAGGACTGGAGGGAATGGCCTCAAGTTGCACCAGGTGAGGTTTAGGTTAGAAATTCGGAAACATTTATTCTCAGAAAGAGCTGTCAGGAATTGGAATGGGTTGCCCAGGAAGGTGTTGGAGTCACCATCCTTGAGGTGGTCACCAAAGAAAGGTTGGACTTGGTGCTTAGGGACATGGTTTAGTGGGTGATAGTGGTGGTAGGGAAATGGTTGGACCAGAAGATCTTGGAGGTCTTTTCTTTAATGATCTATGCATCTGTCTCAGGCTCAGAGCTCTCCTGAAGTTCTGCTGCTGCCTGTTCTGCCAGCACAGTTACTTGGGGTTGGGCTGAGCTTTCCAGAAGCATGTAGTAGTCACATCCCATTGCTTTGCAGCTGTGTGTGTGTGTGTGTGTATAGAGATTCTGACTCTGGCAAAGTGGCAGACACTCTCTTGCAATTCCAATATGCTTCATTCTAGGTAGCAAATTTACACATGATAATAAGCATGCGAACATGTGTGGTGGTTTTACTCAGGTGGGCAGCTGAGCTCCACCACAACCGCTCTCTCACCCCCCTCTCCTCAAAGAGGAAGGAAATACAACTTTCCTTCCTCTTTCCTTCCTCCTACAATTTTCTTTTCCTCAAAGAAAATACAACACAGAGAACTTGAGGTTTGAGATGAGAAAGGTTTAATTAAAGAGAAAGGGAATGGGGAGAAAAAGAAACAAAAGAAACAATAAGTCCGCACAGAAGCACAGAAAGAGGGGGAAAAAAAAATATTCTCTACTTCCCATCAATGAGCAATGTTTGGCCACGTCCTGGGAAGCAGGGCCTCAAAACGCGTAGTGGTTGTTCAGGAGGAACAGCCCCCTCCCCCACCAGAGCCCCCCTTTTTATTGCTGAGTGTGACATCAGGTGTTATGGAATATCCCTTTGGTTGGTTTAGGTCAGCTGCCCTGGTGATGTCCCCTCCCCATCACTTGCCCACCCCCAGCCTGCTGGCTCTTGGGGGCTTGGAAGGAGTCCTGATGCTGTGCCAGCACTATGTAGCAGTAGACACAACACTGGAGTGATATCAGTGCTGTTCCAGCTACGAGTGCAGAGCACAGCACTGTGTGGGCTGCTGCAGGGAAAAGGTGACTCCAGCTCAGACAGACCCAACACAACATGTCATTGTTTTCCAGCATTGCTTTAAGTGCATGGTAAACTTCCGGGCTAACATAAATCACTTCCAGAAAACCTTTACCTGATGCAATGCATTATACAAGGGGTTGTTCATGACAGGCTGAAGTATTGTCAGCCCACCTAAAAATGATCCTAGTGCCTACTTTCCATGTCCACGGAAGAGCATTTGCAATGATCTGTGAAGCCTGTAAGATGGAATGGTTGATGAACCTGCCTGCCATGGGCATGCTTCCTTGAGCCCCATGCCTGTCACATTTGTGAATACTTCCATTCCTGAATGCAACAAAAAAAACTACAACGTTATTTACTCACTAGCTGTTGCAAACCCACTTCAATGTCATTTGGCTTGTATATATATTCAGAAACTTTCTGTCATTTACATGCAAGTATGTCACACTGCTTTATTCTCCTGACAGTATGAAATAGTCTGTCTATTCTAACCGGTATTGCATACTCTGCTTGGAGAATACTTTTATCCGAACACAGGTATAGAGATAGTCCTACCTGAACAGGAGAATGTGTTCAAGTATTGCTACAGTTGTTCTATCCCAGACTGTAACAAAAGATTCCTATCTCAGAAAAGAGCCCCAGTTCAAAAATGTAAAATTTTAATCAAAGCAAAACTCAAGCAGTTAAATCAAACAGACCTGAAAACCAGAAAGCTTTGTTTCAGAGTTCTTGAAGTCTTTCTTGTATAGTTTTCTTCTCTAAAACTGGAAATTACCTATCCCCATGAAAATTCTAGTTTTCTTGAATTAAGATTTATTTTTTTTTCAAAGGAAAGGTGACTATTCTGTACTGTATTTCAGTACGGGTTTTTAGTATACCTTTCATCAGTAGATAAATTTCAAATGCACTTCCATCTTTCAGGACTCTCATCTCAAATACCACTGCTGCCCAAATATCTAACTAGGAGGGAACAATTCTGCCTCCAAAAAAGGATTTTTTTGGAAGAGATTAAAGCAGAGAAAAAAAAATACTGGATACTTGCCACACCTTCATCTGGAATAGCTTCATGTAACCCACTGCAAAGAAGAACTGTGCAGAACAATTTTTTGGCAATCCTTTCACAACTCATATACAATATTACCTTACATGTTTTTAATAGGTATTATAATGTATCATATTAATGAGGTCAAAGTGCTCAGGCAGATGAAGGTCACATCATTTGTTCGATTCACTTGATAATAGTTCAATACTGTGGTAAGTGACCAGAGTCTACTTAGGACCTCTCTAAGACTATACTGGTCCTTATACATCCTTTGATTGACAGCCCAGAGCTACAAGACCCAAACAGAAAGTTAGCTATTTAATATGCAACACATCATTATATGCAAATGCAACTGGATTAAATTTAACAAATAGCTTAGTATAAGGGAAAATGTTTTAAGAAGGAAATCAATAAAGTATTGAAAATTACTTGTTTGTGACATTGGCAAGGGAAAATGTGCAAAAGACAACTCAAAATAGGGAACAAGCCAATATTTGTAGGGAAGTTAGCTCAGTGCATAAATAAAATTTTCCTGAGAGATAAATAAAATTTCACTGAGAGACAGTGAGATTTTAGAACATAGATCTGATATGATTGATGTATTGGTGATACATCCCAAATTAACTACATGTCATCTGGACCAAACAATGTAGAGATCAAGGTCTTTGAGCTCAGGATTTGTATCTAAAATAGCACAATGTGTGACTTTGTTACAATCACATTTCATTAAGGTTTAACATAACATTTAGGAATTGGCAACATGTCAGAAATATAAGTACCAAAATCATTTATTCCTATGAATAGATGAAATAATAGAAAGGAAACTCATGGTCAGTGAACCTCAAATGTTAGTGTAGATGAAAGATAGTAACAATAAGGCCGATGAATATTAAATGAAACAAATTATAGGAAAGAAAAAATGAAATTAGGAAATTACTTTTAAAAGTGTATCTAAGTTCAGTTTAATAGCCAGCTCATCTTAAGTAATATTACAGTCTTTTCAGCTTGATCATATCCAAAGTCAACTCAGTCTTTTCCATTTTAATCTGTCCTTTGATTCATATTCAGATAGTTTAGCCATCGTGATAAGATTTACATAAATGTAAATAATACTTAAATTCAAGATGGCTTGGAGGATTTTATTAATGGTAAATGCAATAATCTGAATATTTCTGGCATCACTGGTTTAAGAAATGAGTACTCTCAACCTCTCTTATAATAAAAATCTCTTCACTCTGTGTTTAGACAAAGTATCATGAAGTTGGTACACCTGGATACTATAGCAGAATTTCTTGTTAAGTTTATATAGGGCAGATGTGTTACAATTCAAATGGTAAATACTGACATGAGGCTATAAATTAAGAAAAATAAAGTCAATGCAGAACTGTAACCTTGTCTGAAGTAAGCTCTAAATTATCCCAGCCTATTTCCACTAAACTTAGTCTACTAAGTCTGATCTGTAATTGGCACTTAAGAAACTTTTACAATGTGCTATCTCTTACTGTGTTAGGAGAGACTGAAGAGATACTGCTTCATTATGTAAAAATTGGTAATTAAGAGCAAGCAATTTTCCAGTTAACTTACAAGTTCATTATATATTGAATATTATTTAGTTTTCTCTGTCCTTTTTGTGTCTCATAAACTTGACCCAAGGGATCCTACACTGTTAAAGACATATAAATTATAAAATAAAACATATATTTAATTGACTCATAGAACTTTTGTTGTGGCTAATGATTCTTCCAGCAATTACTTCATAAGGGAAAACATTTCTTTTTAAGTAAATAATGTTCACTACCTTTTAGAGCTGCTGTCACTGAAAAAAAAAAAAAAAAAAGTATGTACTGAAATGTCTACATCCTTTGATGAGCTCTCTGAGGGAATCTTGTAGCTTTAAATTAAACTGATCAAATAGAAAGTGATATATCCTTCAAAATATGTTAACTGATTTGACTACAAAGAAAAATAAAGACATTCCATGCAGTTATGAGAAACTGATGGCAAGCTGAATTTCAGGAAGAAAAGGATTGATTGTTATCAAAATTGAAGCTTTCGTCTTGCAATGTACCAATATATAGGACTATTAATGACTTAGCAAAAAGAAAGAGCTGTGCTATTAATAAACACTTACACAGTTATTCACTTAGATGTAGCATAAATCAAAGTTGAAAACTATATGTGCTCAAAGATGAGGTGCGGTTTCTCTGCTCATCTGAGTTGCCCATTGGGATTGATGAAGTTCCAGCTGAAGCTGATAGGAGACTTGGCCATCGATCTCAGTGACCTGTATGTTTTGCAGATCAGCTTCTACATGCTGATTAGATTTTATTTTAATTTTTGAGGGAACTTTTTACTTTTCATAGAAGCTTCAAAGGTTTATTCTACATACTCCACTATGTATCCTTGTACAAGTTGTTACTAGCTGCTACTTTTGATTAATGTGATGATAAAGTTCTAATAATTTTTATGTACTAATTACTTCATTTACCACCAGAATTCAGCCACTTCCAGACCTGACATTTTACAGTCTTGTATGTAATGTTGATGAAGGGTTTGAGTAAGGAATGATTCAGTAAGTGCCGTATGCAAATCATATTTTGTCTTACAATGTACCTAAGTTCTCACAGAGAGGATTTTCAAGTAGGCTTGCAAAGACAGATTTAGTTTAAAAAAAAAAAAAAAAAAAAAAGCACAGAAAATTTTCATTTGTACATTTTTGAGTGTGTTGTGCATTTTTTTCATAAGCAGAAGGAAGAAATAAAAGTTACTCTCGGTCAATTAAATGATATAGAAAATACATACCAAATTCAAGAAAAACATATTTTTAGCAACACAGACTTTATCAGTTTTGTACTAGTACCATAAAACCTAGACTCCAAGATAGAGGGGTGTGTTGTGCAATGAAAATCTGATTGTATGTTGCCAAGGATTTGGTGTAGTTTGCTGTCACTAAGGTTGATCCCATTTTTCCATGTGAAAACACATTTTTGTTCTATGGGGATTCTGCAGAACCCATGCAGAAAGGTTCATTTGCCTCAGTTTTACAAAATAATGTATAAAGCATTCTAATTCCTACATCTCTCTTCACATATATCTAGTTCATTTTTTTTCCCCTCTCTTCATTTGTTTGAGTACGTAACACATACAAAGGCTATAAAGCACTATCAAACAGACTAGTAATCAAACAGACATTTCATTGCTAACGTAATTGCTTCCTGAGTGATGATTGTAAATCTTCTGACTAGCCCTATGTCCTTCCATCCACATTTCATTTAATTTCTTAGGAAGAATTACATGGCATGGAGTGTTCTCAGAAGGCCAAAAAATCTAGGCTGAGTGAAATTAAGAAGAAAGCATGTTTTAGATCTTAAGTGTGAAATCCGGACCTTATTTGAAGTCAATGACAACATTTCAGTTAAGGCAGTATTTCAAAAAAAAGTCTTTTGAGAAAAAAATTATCCTACTAACACTTCCCTCTCATGTAAATTAGCAGAGTTTCAGCTCTTAGATCTCTCCTGAGTTCTGTGCAAAGAAATATGAAGTTTGTCAGGCAAAGAGATATCAAAATTTATAGGATACTTTAAAAATTAAAACCAGTGCCCCAAATTGCATTTCAACACTTGGAGTATTTACAGAGCAACCTGGAGTTCAGTTTAAAATTGTTCAGCTGTAAATACATGCACGGTGAGCAGGGAGTTGCTACCTGGAGTGGGTTCAGTTTCAGTAATCTCAGTGAGGAAGTCTTCATCCAACATGTTGCATTAATTTAGTTTAAATATAGAGAAAAGTAGCACAGTGTCTGAATCAGAAAGAACATACTGTTCTCATATTATAAAAGCAGGTGGAAAAGCAGAACACTTCACAGAGACTTGTTTTAATAGTGCAATCTGAGCATGGATATGAAAAAAAAAATCCTAAACACCTCATAGGAAGATATTGCAGTAACCTATAAGAAATCAGAGGAGCTTAGTTGTTTGTATTTAGCTAATTACTGTATTTATATTGAATGTATCAGACAAAACCCACTTAAAACAATGGTACCTACAAAGTATAAATTTTGCTCATTATAATTGGCAGATGAGAAGTAAACAGCTGAAAAATTAAACCTCTCCCACTTAAATTCAGTATAAGAGTTAATTAAATAAACAGAAGTTTTGTCACTTCTGCAAGTCCTTCCCAGAGGTCTATATTTGCTGTCTTTAGATCTATTATATGAAGTATTTAACATTCCAGAGTTCAAAGATCAATCTAGTGACACAAGTCAACACCTCATGACTGCATTCAGCCTGAGCCATGGTGGATGAATATAAGATAAGGAGAAAGTCTCCTTATCTTAGCCTGAGAAGTCCAGAGAAACCCATGCCCACATTGAGATAATATTTGATGCCCGATCTTTCTAGTCAATATGGCAGAAGCCAAAAACATGAAAGTAAAGATTCAGTGCTTTGTAGTAGTAGCAAATCTTCTAATTGCCAGAGCAGCTGTGATTTTGCCAGTTGCTCATGTCATGTGGAGGTGGACAGCTTTGTTAAGAAAGTAAAAAATAGAGGCTCATTTAGCCACATTACTGAATATCTGTATTATTTCCTTGCATGGGAACATACAAGAAGATTTCCAAAGTAAATAGTTTTCCAAAACATAGCATTCAAGAAGGGTATGGTTAAACTGAGCTGTACTTTCCTTTCTTTTTTACACTCAAACTGTGTACAAAAGAATTTATTTGGAAGGAGCTCTTCTTGATTCTTATTGTGTTGAAAAGCCATTGAAAAGTTGAACACAATAAATTTTGAGAGTTCCAGATTAAGCTCCTTGCCTAGAAGATTTGGGATTTTACAAAATATAAAGGAGACTGCACATGTGGAAGATGTAAAGAATCACTCCTCTGCATGACCACCTGTGGAAAAAACTTAAGCCTTGGAGTTTTTCTGTAGTAATGATGTTTCACTTCATATAAAAGAATGTAAATCACTGTGGTGATTATTTTTTATAGTAATTCATATCTTTGTAAGGCATTTGCAAAGCAGATGTAGAACTCAGTTGTAGCAAAGTGTCACATTGCCCGAGACCACTAGTAGCACTGTATTCTGTTTGGCTGGTGTAGGCACAAAGTAATGAAGAGGAGGGAGCTATGAGGGTCTTTTATGGCACTTACTCTGCAGGATGAGCACAGGAAAATACGTCATGAGATGTTCACTGATATAACAGCATGGGACATGCATAACTCCTAACAGTTTGAAGATCACTAGCCAGCAGAATTAAACCATAAAAAAAAAAAAAAAAAAAAAAGGCAAGGAGTAATATAGCCACCTTACCCATCAAAAGCTTAAAATGACCCAGGAAGCTTTGGAAGCTTCAGAAATACAGGGGATTGAGGTAAAGTGTTCTGAACTGCACTCGTAAATATTGAAGTGTTGTCACAAGGTCCTTGGCATGAGTGCACTGAAATGTAAGTAGGTGATTCCTGAACAAATTAAAAAATAACAATGTAAAACCTGCAGCTGTGCTGTCTTTGGCTGAAGTATCTGAGTTTCCTTTGTATAAGTGTATTACTTTGATCAGGAAAGATTGACTTTTTGTTTGTTTGTTTGCTTATTTGCTAGTTTTCCAATAATTGTTAAAAACAGTTCCCTCTTCTTTAAGGAGCAAGGACTGGCAGCATGTCAAAATCTCACTATATTGTTAGGCAGCTGGCACATGTACTAGGAAAAAAAATAGAAATCAAAACTGTGATGCACTACTGCTTGTCAGATATGCTTTTCAGAGATAAGAGAATCCTGTTGCAAATGCTGATTTTTCAACATTATTTCAAATCATAACCAATATTCACTCTATGCTAAAAATTCAATAACAGTGTATACCATTTCAATGATACTGCCTTCAGAATTGATGCGATGCAGAGTTACTGCCTGGCAGCCCTTCAGAATAAGGATATTTTTAATATCTCAGGTCATGTAAAACTAAACAGGTTAACCTAAAACCGTGTGCAGTGTCATTTGTACAAACTGCCAATAACCATCACAAGGTAAGCACTTTTCTCTTGCGCTGAGGAATGCTACTAAAAGGATCATTTTTCTTCTCTTCTTGGATGAATCCAATTGTTTCACTCAATGGGGTTTCAATTTAGCTAACAGCATTCTGTGCACTCAGAGATAAGGCATGGCCAGCAGCAAAACTGAACACGTAAGAAATTCTTTACATTCACACTTTTTACTGCATGCCACACTTAATAAATAATCAAGTCCACATACATGCATACACTGACATAACTGCCATCAAGAAATAAAAATACTTTACAGGACTCAAGAACATTTTGATACTCTTCTGTAATCTGAGAATCTTTCAACCAGATTCTGAATGTGAGAGGCTAGACTTTGCTAAAAAAAATTGATGTTGCAACATTCCCATAAAACTAATGTAAAGCTTTAGGTCTTTTAAAGTCTGCAGAGTATTGACTCACAGAGATACTGTAAGAGAGAGAGAGAAACAAAGACAGGACTTTAAACATGTCTGGGTGTTTCCAGATTTTGCCAATGTGTTCTTAATGATGCACATATTTCATAATGTAGGCATTCAAATAATTTAAGGAATTTTGCAAAGATAAATACTAGAAATTTAAGTGCCTGAATTATGTTTCCTAAAGTATTTTAAAACTTTTAGAAATAATCCACATGTTAAGTTGTCAGACTTTAAAATTTTTTACTTCTATCCATCATTTATTAGCAGTGTGTGCATAACTATGCACATAGCCTTGCAGAAACAGACATTATTCAGAGTAACATACTTTAGGCATTTTCTTATTGTTATGAGGGGTTTACTTTTGCTCTGGTCAAGAAAAAATTGTATTTAAATGTTTGGAAAGTGATGACCGAGAGAGTGATGGGATGTGTGTGATGAATGGATTAGAACAAGTAACATGTCTATTGCATCCAAGATTATTCCTAGGAACTGCCCCTCTCTACTCACTAGTCACGCAGATCCAATATGATAAGAAACAAAGACTTTGGGAGGTATTAGAAAGACAGAGTAAACTCTTCAGTCACCTGAATTGTGACTTAATCATGCGAAGGAGGCAAAAAATCCCCACAGCCTTTCAAGTCACTAAAAATAACTACCACTGTCAGAGATGGCGAAGTTACTCTCCTGTGCTCCCTGATACACTGTGATTCAGGGTTTTCGTTTTATTCCCCTGTTGCCCTATGGAGTGACGTACTGCCTAATGCCTGTCATTTTCTGCATGTGGAATGGCACAAGTTTGGCTTCTCAGATCTCCATTTGAAAGATTTTTCCCAGATTAATAGCTGTTCTCATTTATTTCTAATGCACAGTTTTAAACTTATGAATACCTCATTTAGCAATTGCACCTCTAGTATGAAATTTCACCATGCATGCTGCAGGGAAAAAAAAAAAGTCATTAAGGATCTCAACCAAGTTCTTTTGATGCATTTATTTTCTCTTTTTTAGATGGAGTTGGCTAAGACCTTTGTTTACCAAAATCAGAAATGAAAGGAAAGCTTATAAAATGCCCATTTGTATAATGAGCCTGTAATTATGTTAGCATTCAATTTTATAGTGAAATTAGAGACTGAATTTCCTTTATTCAGCACTGAACTTCATTTACACTTTCCCAGAATCTATAATGAAAAAATAAAACTCAGTACATGTCATGTATTCTCCTTTGTGCACTTGTTACCTTAGTTCTTTCTTTTGTGACAATTCACACATAAAATCCTCTTTTCTGGTCATTTTGAAATGTCTATGAATCAGGTAGAAAATTGCCCTGGAGATTCAGCTGAGGGTTCCTCTTGAACAAATGAATTTCCAGGTGATATAATCCAACACAGTCTTTTTTCTTTCCTCCTTGTACCTTCATGTTAAGTAAGACTGACCTTCATGCCAAGGAAGATTTAGTAGAAGCAAATGTCAGAAGTGTAAGTGAAAACTGTTACTCTCTTGAGATCTTGGACTGGAGACTTGGACATGAGAAAAAATTTCGATCAATTGTAAATTTTTTTGTAATTTTTAAGAGGAATACAGCAAAAATTATCACGCTTTCATATGCTGGGGGTATTCTGCTACATGTTTGTTGTTTCAGAACTTGCAAAGCTCATGCTGCTTCACGTAGGCTGTAATTAATGGAGTGAATGTGTGTTTTTTTGGGATGGAGTAAGTCCTCTGTCTCTCTCCCTAAAAACAAATAGGAGCATGGTGGAAGATGGAGAACTGGCCAGAGCATATCAGCTGACCTAGCATTCCCCCATTTACCAAAGAAACGTGGCATTGATGAATGCTCTGAATATTAAATTAAATTACATTGCATTAAAAATTAAATATTTTATTTCCCGCTTGCCTTTAAATTATGACACAACATAATCTTAGAGAGGTGAAAACAAGTAGGATCTGATCTAAAGTTTTAGTAGTTCCACTATTTTCCCATTGTAAATGTCAGGGTAATTTCCCTCACAACTTCCCGGCATAGTGTAATTACCCTGCAACTCCTAGTGGTACCTGCACTGGGGTACAGAACTGTCTGTGAAAAGTAACCATAGTTTCCCGACCTCACTTGCCATCCTAATGTGCAGCTGCATTTGTGAGCCATCATTACATCCTGGTTTTTAACTTCTCAGGTTTCAGTCCTTTCTTGCATCTTCTTGTTTTGCAGCTGCCTGAAAAAGGATTCAGACAATTTGTAAATACAATATCTCACAATAGAAATAATTAGGTCACATGTTCTCTAGCAACATGAGGCTCTGAATTCATACTCTCTTCAAAGTATTTGGTAATGTAAGAGGCATTGGATTCTGATCAGCTTTATTTTAGAGTCTAATATTTTATGAGTTTGATTTGGGCAAACTTCCAGTCAAAAACAGACTTCCCTTATAAAACTATTTGGTGAAAAGCAACTAGAATTTTTATTAATAAATTTGCTCTAGAATTTTCTAATAAACCTAAAGAGAACGTTTTGAAGAATTTACTAGAAACTGGTAACTTTAGTACTCTTTTTGATATTTTTACAAAATGCAATATGCAAGTATTGAAAAATTATATATATATATATTATTTTTAAGCATCCCATAGAATCAGTATAGAACTGTATGAAATTCCTAGGTTTTAATTCTTCCTAGGGTTCATGTCTATCAAAGTGATGGGATTCTCCATCCTGCATTGTTTTCTTACAGTTCAGAACATAGCCTGGGTTGACTGACACCAAGAAGTAAAAGTGAGATAGCTGATTTAATGTACTCCAGTTTAAGTTATCAGAAACTTTTCAGTACAGATGGTTTTAGTTGCTTTAGAATATCTAAATCAGCACTTCCTTCTCCTATTTCATCTCCTTTCTCTCTCTGTTTTTCCTTTCATTTCCAATACATCAATTTTATCACTCCATTACTGACAAGTTCTCACATATTACTTTGATACTGAATTAAGTTCAAATGGGTCCTAATACTATTTTAAATTGTGTTTAATACTATCTGGAAATCCCAATGAAGCTGAATTCTCATTTTTTATTTCTTGACAAATTGCATGGGAAAGTTTTGAAGAACTTACTAGAAATCAGTAAATTCTGTAGACCACTTTTCTGAAAGGAGTAAAAGGAAAAAGTTGCCTGAAATGCTGTCTCAGTCAAGGTCCTTCTCAGCAGTTTTGTCTGGGTATCGTGTTAGCATAGATGCAGGGCTGAGATCAATTTCATCTTACTGAATTCCTCAGCTAAGTATAGCTGAAGTGTGAGTCCTCCTTCAAATCATCTGTCTTGTGGCATCACAGCTACCATACTCCCTTGCTGTCTGCTTCTGCTCTGCTAGGCTATCTTGACTTTACCCCATTTTGAGATTCTTCTGGGTTGGTGAGAGTAGCAGCATGGCTGTATTAAGCTCCATATAAGATTGTTGCCGACGGAAGGAAGACCCAGCACATCAATATGAGTGAACAGTGAACTTCAACTTTAATGGATAGCTCAGTCGTCTTTTATCTA
Source organism: Anas platyrhynchos (assembly GCF_047663525.1). Lineage (NCBI taxonomy): Eukaryota > Metazoa > Chordata > Aves > Anseriformes > Anatidae > Anas > Anas platyrhynchos. Next base: position 42,185,659 of record NC_092590.1, on the reverse strand, counting down.
GTTTGAACATAATCAACTCATACATATTGCAGAAACTAAGCTCAGGATTGGTTAACACTTCCCGGGCTTTTCAGTCTGGTCCTCCTTCTTTTGGCTACCTGTCCCGCCTTAGGGACTTTCCCGATGGCCCAAGGGCATCATGTCCTTGAGCCTGATTGGCTCTCAGCCAGCTGCATACGTGCCAAGGCTCATGTGAGTTGAGTACGGTGCTTCACCAGCCCATTGTCTCCCAACTGCTCAACATTCACATGTCCTGCCTCTCTTAACGATTCCTCCACAATTCCCCCGTTTTTATTTTGCAGCAACTATAATCAATATAAGTAGAAAACGAAGTTCCTCTTTGACGAAGAAAAAACCATCCACCCATGTTCCCAAAAACAGATTTAAACCAACCTTCAAACCAACTATCTTGTACTACAATTTTTTGCGTATGATCCCTTAACCATTTCAAACATAATCAACTCATCAACAAAAGGATCAGACGCAGAAGCGAGGAATAGGCAAAATGAACTTTGTCCGGTTTGTTTTGCCCATGTGACCCACATATTGGTTTGAGGATCGATTTTGCTTAGGATGGCACTATTACGTCCAACCGTCATTGTCAAAGACAATGCAACCCAAATCCCTTGTGCTGTTAGATACTTTTCTTCAATGGCTGGTTTAACACATCGACTAGGAACCCAGGTTGGCCCTGTAGGGGAAGAGATACACACATAACCTCGCCCCATATAATTCACATCAGCAGGCCGCAGCCATTGTCCCGTTTTCATATCTCGGTACAGTACTCTCATAATACATTTATTATCATTTTCAGACTTAATGTAATGACGTGTCGCGGGTGGTTCATCATCATCACCAAATACACACAAATGATTGAGAACAAATAAGGTTTTATCCACCCTCTCTCTAATATCTGTAATGTCTTTATCTTGGGCTTGTAAAATTTGATGTTTCCAACCATACTCATCCTTCCAAGTCACTGCAGCAGTTCGAGAACGTTTTCCTGCGTCAGTGAAAACTGTCACTGCATTCTTAAGTGGGATAGAGGATTGTTTTGGCTTAGTTATCCATCCCTGGTTTTCCATCCATGTCAGAGCTGTTGATTGTAATGTTTTTGCTACTATAGTAGCGCCATCCTGTAGTAGTGCAGCTTGTAACTCTTCAGAGTTTTGTATATACCATTTCAAATCGCCTGGCTTCATGGGTAACCAGATAATATTTGGAGGAACCCCATCCACTTGCAATATTCGATTCCTCCCCTTCTTTACTAATTCTGCTAATGTTGCAATTTTTTCTTGAATTTTTCGTCGAGGTTGTAACGGAGGAGCTATCCATTCTAATACCACAGTTTCTCCTCCCTTCTCCCCCGTTTTTATTTTTTGCTGTGTTATGGCACCCATCAGGCATTTTGAGCCACATAGAATGGTAAGATCGAGTGGCTTGTCAGATATACATCGATGCGTGACACTCGTTGTGATCAAAGATGCGATTTGTTGTAGTATTTCTTGTTGTTTTTCTGATAGTGTCACTTTTGAAGCAGGATCAGTTCCTTTTAATAACGGCCGAAGGGGATTTAACAGTTCATTCGGAATCCCGACTACTGGCCTGATCCATTGTAAATCTCCCAGCAGTTTTTGAGCATCATTAAGAGTTTTGATATCCGATTGGATTTTAAGTTTTTGAGGCTGAATGGTGGAATCTGTAATTTTCCAACCCAAAAACTTCCAGGGACTTGTCTCCTGAACCTTTTCCGGTGCAAGTACGAGTCCCATTTGTTTTAAGGTCAGTGTTAAGTCATTTTTCTGTTGTAGACTTGATTCGAATGTAGGCCAATGCGGTGGCCAACTTTGCGCAATGATTATTGTCACATCTGCGCCAGTGTCCAACAATGCCTCAATTTGCAGTTTCTCATCCTTTAAACATACTGTGATTTTTTGTCGTGGTCTCTGCTGCATGCCAAGCGTTAATAACGCTATTTTTCCTGCGGAGCCAAATGCTCCGAGTCCTTGGTCCTTATTGACCATCGGTGGTAGAGATGCTGCAAGGTGTGGCAACGGAATTAATTGAGCTATCTTTGTATTCCGCGGCACATGCATTGGAGGAAACATTGCAGAAACTATAATCTGTATTTCCCCACAATAGTCTTTATCTATAAGTCCAACCAATATTTGTAATCCATTCAAGGTAGCAGACGATCTTCCGATCAATAAAGCTCCTACAGGATCACCATTGACAGTAACTGGTCCCATAACTCCTGTTCCTACCCTGGTGGGTTTAGAGTCCAATAACGTTACATCTACTGCTGTTGCCAAATCCAAGCCGAGACTGCCTCTGGTGACTGGTCGGAGGTAAACGGTGTCGTTCCGGCCGCTGTGGTAAATGCCCCTTTTTGTGTCGTCGCGGGGCGGTCCTTCCCGCTGCTCTGGCCGTTTCCCGATGCACCATACCGACAGATGACACCACACTGATCTCGTTTTGCACTCTCGTTTCCTATGTCCGGTGATCCCACAGCGAAAACAACGCGGTTGCTGTGAAGACCCTCGGCCAGTAGGACGGCCTCCGGGCGTTTGCAAAGGAGCAAGGGCAGCGAGTACTTGATTCTGCGATTGCTGTGCAGTCTCTCTGAATACCTGTGCCTGTTCTTTCATGCTATTCCCTAGTTGTTTTATTACATCTACCAACATAGCCTGCAGACCCACGGGTACCTGAGCCATCCTTTCTAAACCCTCCTCAATTGTCCAAGTTCCCGGTAACGTAGCTAATATACTACGAGTTGAAGGGTTGCAGTTTTGAATTGCACACTGCTTTAGAATAGTGCCCTTTAGATAATCAGGTACCCCAGCCGCTTGTATTGCGTTTGCTACTCGATCAATAAACAACCCAAATGGTTCCTCCCTTCCTTGCTTGATGCCCATATAGGATGGTATCCCCCCTGGCTCTCTAATTTGGTCCAAGGCTCTTTGAGCCAATCTCATTGATTCTTTAGCTTTGTCTGGACCCAGCAACACTTGTGTCTCTAATCTATAATATGGTCCGAGTCCCATCAATTCCTCCAACGTGACACCATACAACGGATCTCCAGGTGCCCTTATCACAGCTACTGCCTCTTGACAAGCACTTTGCCAATGCGCATTAAAAAGAAGCTGTTGATGTTGTGTTAGGATCAGCTTCATTATACCACGTATGTCCCCAGGGAGCAATATATTAGTTCCCCAAATATAATCTAACATTTGCCGAGTAGGTTCCCCCTTTAAACCAGAATCATTTACTGTAGATCGTAATTGAGTTAATAGTTTCCAGTATAAATTTGTCGTATTAATGGTCACATTCCCCTGTGCATCTGGTGGCGAGTATACTACCGGAAAAGCTTGTGTTAACTGTGCTGCCGTTTCATCATTTCCTCCACGCACTGCCTCATTTGCTATTTGCCTCCATCGCTCCTTTTCAAGGCCAATAGGGCCTGGGTCAAAAGGCACGTTCAGGTCAACAGGGGGCGTAACAGCAAAGGCCTTCGATGGCTGCAGACCTTCTCTTCCCTGCGCCCCCGTTGTGAAGGGATTTATATTTGATAGAAATGAGTTAGCACTGGTCCTTTCACTTGCTCCTTTCTCACTTTCTATTGGAGCAGTTGGAGCTGTTGGTAGTGAGAGCTCCTCTTCTGCTACAGAGGACATTGTCACAGGCACCCCCAAAATTTCCGAGGCCCCCTGTGCAATAGTAAAAGTTCTAACGGAAGGTGGCAACGGGCAATCTGTTCCTTCCATATTTATTTGCTGTGGATTAACACTATTAACCCTGCTTGGTGGTCCTGACCACTCTGTTGCAGCAGCGGCAACTCTTTGTTCATCTTTATGTGTGGCTAATGCATTAGCCACTATTCTCCATGGCCTCATCAAATCTCCCAGTAAACTTAACATCGTTCCTAACATCATCAAACAATTTATTTCCAAATTTACGCCACTCTGTTTGTTCAAAAAACTGTATCAGGATTTGTAAAACAACCTTTAACTAGCCCATATACTAATAACCCTGGCAAATCTTTTTCTACAATCTGTATTTAAAATGCTCCGCTTTTCTAAAAAGCATTTGAGCAAATAATACGCCGCTTATCTTTTCATACCTTTATATACGTCGGTTGCAGCCTTTGCAAAGACCTCGGCGGCGCTTTTCCGGCGGGACCCTAAATAGGCTCATCCCGGGTGCGGGGACCTCCACGTCCTTTTCACCTTCCCGGCGCGGGTGCGGGGATTCTTGTCCCTTCCACCTCCTGGGCTGCGTTGCAGGACCGGCTTCTCCTTTATTCCGTCCAACCGTGGCCCTGGATCACTGCCAGCAGCGTCCAAATCCCGTTCAGACCTGTCCCTGTTCGGGCGCCAATTTGTTGCCGACGGAAGGAAGACCCAGCACATCAATATGAGTGAACAGTGAACTTCAACTTTAATGGATAGCTCAGTCGTCTTTTATCTAGTTTGAACATAATCAACTCATACATATTGCAGAAACTAAGCTCAGGATTGGTTAACACTTCCCGGGCTTTTCAGTCTGGTCCTCCTTCTTTTGGCTACCTGTCCCGCCTTAGGGACTTTCCCGATGGCCCAAGGGCATCGTGTCCTTGAGCCTGATTGGCTCTCAGCCAGCTGCATACGTGCCAAGGCTCATGTGAGTTGAGTACGGTGCTTCAGCAGCCCATTGTCTCCCAACTGCTCAACATTCACATGTCCTGCCTCTCTTAACGATTCCTCCACATAAGATACCCACTATTTCTTTATTTTGACACACTGCAAATCTCACAAGAATATTCTTGCTTCTGGAATTCTGGCCTTTGAGGAACAAATGGCTTGGAAAGGAGATTCAAATTAGATTGAGCCTTAACAAAGACTGACATTTAAAAATGGTTTGTATGGACCAGTTAGTAACTTTGGGGTTATTATGCATGCCATTACAACACCCAAAGCTGTTTACAATGTTTTTAGTACTATTGCAAGTACCGAGACGTTTTTTTCCCCTGTCTCATTTTTTTCCTTCTTGCACAGTTTTTAAGGAATTGTGCGGCTCAATGTGTAGATTTCATTTCTGATAAGGAATCTGATATGTAACCTTGCCATTTGAATAAGATATCACTAAGTCATTAATGCTTAATTGGTGAAAAAGAGACCTCAAATCATTGTTCCTGTTCCTGTTCCATGTAACTCATTTTGTTCACTCCATTGAAGAACAACAAATTAATAAAGAAGAAAAAATCTCAGTAGCTTTGAGTAACTGCCTGTGCTAGCCTGATTCACTGGCTAATCCTTCATTTCCTTTCTTACTGTAATGGATTTTTAAAGAAGGAACTAGGCAATTCCCAAGTATGCATTTGATGAAGATAAGAACCTTTCTTAACTTGTAAGGATGGATGAGTACAATGATGTCAAAAGATGTTTCAGACCAAGCAGAGTAATTTTCAAGGTATGCTGGATAACTACAGTGATATATATTTGTCATCCCCTTTTTACTCGTCAAATGAATTGCTGTTGTTGACCTTGTTAAGGTGTTAGGTTTGCTTATGGATTATAGACATAAAATCTGATTTTGAAAATAAAAAATGAATCCTATTTATTCATTATTAAATTTTGATTTTGCATGCTTCTTCTCCATCCTTCCCTCCACCTCATTACTTTCCTTCCAGCTGTCCCAGATCAGACACCTGGAAAAACTGCCTCTGTGTGAAATAGTGGCCTGATGCAATGGCTTCCACAGACCTGTATTTCGAAAAAGGTGAGGCTGGTTCTTAAGAAATGTCAATTCTCAAACGGATTATACTGCCCTCCTCAACATGATCACCATGTTCTATATTCCTTGCACGAAGTCAGGGAGGCTTTGGTTATGCAGAGATTGAGCCCTTAATAGAACAGTTGTTGTCACATGCAAAAATGATTTGCAATATTAGAATAGGTTGGGGAGGAGAAGTATCAAAATGCTTTGCAATTAATTCATAAGCTCTTCTGTGGTTCACCTGGCAATGATTTAGAAGAAGAGTAATTTAGAATGTAGGTGTCTCACTAGATAGCCATGATTTTTTTTTGCTGCTGTGGTCTTGTAATGCAGTCTTGTAAAAGAGCTCTCCTTCACTTCTAAGGAGGTTATTTCAGAGCAACATTTACATTTATGGTATTGATTAAATAAATAGATAGTTGCCAAATATATCTTGGTAATAGTTTCATAAATAATGGCTGCTGCTTTATAATTCCAATGTAACGCAAAGTGCATATTTGGTCCTTCAAAGGAGGAGGCTTTGTGGGGAGAGATGGAGCACTGGAGTAGATGAACAAAGCTTCTAATAATTACAGTGGAAAAGCATGCAATGTAGTGCAGTCAGGTCTCTGCCCCTCTATTAATGCTTTGCAAAGCTGAGATTTTATGAGCCTTCCCTGGCCATTATTGCTTCAATCTTAACACGAAGTAACATTTTACCCAAATCCTGCTTTTGAGTGTTACAAGATGACATAATAGCTGTGGAGACTGATTTTGAATTGTCATGTAAATTTCACCAGCATTAGCTTTCAAAATTTATTATTGCTTTCTAATATTCATTTCTTTTAAGCTTCTTATTTATAGAGGCAGTATATGCATTTGGAATAACTGTGATAAACAGAGAGATTAAGGTAATATTCCTTCTACAAAACCTCTTTATTTGGGAGTGAATAAAAAGCTAGGTTTTGTTATTTATTTTGTTATTTATTTACTTGTATTTGGTACACGTGTGTGTATTTTAATTTCAGTAAGTATAAGCACTTGCAAGGCAAAATTGTTACAATTGTTCCAGGCCATCAGGAATCCCTTGAAATTAATCTCAAAAGTACATGCAAGATACTACAAAAGTTCGTGTACATACCACGCAAAAATAGATTGTCCTTGAGAGCTTTGAATAAATATCCCCCATCATTCCTTGCAATTTCACAACAGAATGAACATGTGTTTTATGAAGAAACATATTCACCCTCTTGAAAATAAGATGTTTGGTACTTTATTGAGTATATTTCCACAATGTTAGTAGACAATAAGTCAGTTCAGGATTGAACTTGCAAGGCATGTTTTAAATTTGAACTTGGAATATTTGTGTCATGTCACCAGTACAAAACTTTTGTTCTTTCTTAGTTATGAATGACTCTTGTTTCATTTCATTTCATTTCATTTCATTTCATTTCACTTCATGCTTATTTATTTCTGTGATTTACAAAGTATATTGCATTTGTATTTTTTCTTGACCCACACAGACTGTGCACTCTAGGAAATATGATGAGAAAAAAAGGTAGCTTAAAAGAGCTATCAATCGTGTTAGAATGGCAAGGGTAGATGTGGAATTATTTTAATTAATTTTAAACTCTATAGTGCTCTCCTGCAAATACAAAATATGTTGTATTGTTTAGAGTTTTGAAGATACTTTACAACTATTAAATATCAATATTTGAATTAAGATGCATTTTAATATTTAATCTTCTGTAACTTAAAGCTGGTTTCCATGTTTGTTTGTTTAAAAATATTTATTTATTTATTTTTATCTGAAGGTAGTACATTTTCTGTATTTTTAAAAAGTATTGTCAACATGATACAGGAGATCATGGTTTTCGACCATTCAGACAGCAAGTGCAGTTATATTTACTTCCCCACTGGACAAATATATAGAAGTGTGTGTGCGTTTGCAGGCATGTTTGTGTTCATAACTGCAATAGAATAAAAGCAATGCAGTGAAAGAAAACAAAACTCGAAGGGGAATGCTAAATACCTTTTGCTCACATTTAACTGGTCATCAGAGAATCCCGGCAGTCATGAGACTGATGCAACAGAACTCGGTGATGTAATGCAGGATTAAGTCATCCTTTTAAGCAAAGTGAATGAGTTTAATGATCCAAAAATCTGGATCTGGAAGAGTCAAACTGCCAATGGGGATTTACTTCATTGTTTTGCAGTGCTTCATCTTGAATCTTTCCAATATTGTCCCAGAGAGACTCCTGGTCCACTTTCCTAATTCTTCCTCTCCCCCCTCTCCCCTAACCCTTTTCTTTATTCCCGCTTTTCTTCTTTCCTCCTTCCTCCTTCCTTGCTTCTTTTCCTTGCTTTCCTTCCTTTCTCCTTCCTTCCTTGTGAGAATGTCAAACATCATCAGGGAGGTTTTCCTTTGAGCATTCAAGGTTCAAAAAGTACATGGGATTCTGTCAGCACTGTGCTTGAAAGTATTACTGCCTTAAACATATCGTGTCTTGACATTTAACTGATTTATTATTTTTTTTTTAAATCCATAGCCTGTAAATGATTCTGTGATGCTATCTTTTGAGCAGTGCATGAGAGGGATGCTCTGATGTGCTATTTAAACACAAGGTTCATTCTAAGTCTCTGCTCAGGTAATAGATATTTTTATATGGGGCAAATGCTGTAACAATGGCTGTACAGATAAAAATGTTCATACTGGCTGACCAGGAAAGAAAAGTATTCTTTTATTTAATAACTATGACAAAGAATAATAAATACCACAGCATAGTAAGGGAATTAAATAGAAAAGGAGCAAGATAAGAAAAAGAACATCTTTTCCTATCAGTTCATATTTACTTAAATTTGTATCTCTGACCTCTCTATAAAGCAAGATTTTCATTGTTTAGTGTCACTGAAGAGATATGTTCTACTCTTTCAAATAAGAACAGAAGCAATGAAGCAAACATGAATGCAGGCACAACAAATGTAATGACAGCAAGTTGGCCCAACCATAGAAAGATATTTTGCCATGATCTGCAGCACTAGAATACCAAGCAGCTAGGAAGTGTGGTAGGCTAGCCCTCACATGCAATGCCAATCATAGTTTTCACAACCTTTACGAAATCTGGGGTTGTTATTAATCAGTCTTCTGGAAGCCTGTCACACTGGCACTCAAAAGCAGAATAAAGTCTGTGATCTGGATATTAAAATTCCTGATTAAATAAGGCATTATCTTAATACAGATCACAAAGAAACTTATCAATGTTTGAACTAGTGCATTTCTTGGACTGTTTTAAAAATGAAAAGGAGTTGGATAATTCTTCCTCAGAAACAAGAGAAAAATACTAATATGTAAAAAGGTAATCTGTATTCCGTGGTCAATTTTGCATTGACTTATCATGACTAGTGTCTCTATGCTCCTGTTCTGCCTCCTCCTTTTTCCAACTATGCAGCATGTACTTGAAATTCCTTTTTTTTTTTTTTTTTGTTTAGAAAAACTCAGAAGTATTTTTCAAAATATGTTATGCAAGCATTTACTGAATTTCCAAGATTTGCAGTTATTTCAATGCCCTGAAAATAGGCAATTTGTCAAAAGAACAACAACATCAACAAACCAAACCAAAACCATAGAGGGACTCGAAGAACTTGACATTCAAGGTAAATATTTTGGTCATTTGTATTCAGAATCTCCTGACATCATTAGAAATTTAGAAGTTATACTGCCTTGGAAGAATGGTGCCTGCAGGTCAATTACACACTCTGCTTTCTGCTGCATACTTTATCTTCTAATATTAATTCTTGAATTATTTGCAATACCTTATACAATCATAGAACAAGAAATTGTTCTATGAACAAGAAGTTTTCAAGGAAGATAAAGGAGAACCGGAGCAAATGCTAGAGACATCAGCTTGAAGCTACGTTGCCTTACTTTTCCTTTAGGGATCATTTCATGCAATACTTGTGGAGAGGCCTGCTCAGGTTTGATGCTCTGTCAAAACTATTCTTTCAGAAAATCAGGAGAAAGGCCAGCCCTGGATTTTTATTTTTTTAACTATTATTATTTATTCTTTGTTACTTACAGAGATTCCAGGTAGTAAAACCAGACTGTGCAGAAACCTCAAGAAAAGATGTTATTTTTGATCAAGGCGGAAGCGAGCTATGTGCATGCTGCCGCTGTTACTGCAAAGTAATACAGGAAATCAGAGGAGCTCTCAGATCTAAAGATCTAAACGGATCTTAGTTAAAACAATTTTATATCTTGCTAACTTTGTTTTACTCCTAAGAGGAGTTGGATTACACCCTGCTTTGTCCAGACACTGATGCTAAACAGATGCCCCTCCTGAAGGCCTGCTTTTGACTTGCCTTCCCGCTCCCCACAGAGAAGCAGCGGCCCCCACAGGAAGCAGCGGCCGGGTTGGGTTCTGTAAGGCATTCTGCACCTCTCAGGTTATCTCTGCAACTGGGAGGAATCCATGTAGGATGGATTTAATACTTGGTTTTAATACTTGGTCATGAGTTAGGTTAGCTGAAATGAAGAGTTAATAATTTTATACTTCTCCTAAAATGATTTAGCATAAAACATTCCTTTAATTTTGGATTAAAATATGTCACTACATTTTATTTTGCTGTAGTTTCAGGTTTTTCTAGAAAACTTTCTAATGATAACGTGTCTCCATGTGTTTGTGTGTGCTTCAGTGCTTTTTTCTCACCAGTGTAGCATGGTTTCATGCATTGTATCAACCTCATGTTCCCTTTATGCTACAGATCAAAAGGAAAAGAAAAGGATTGAAAATTTGTTTTCCAAAGTGTTAGTAAAAAGCTCATTTCCCCTGAATAATGGAGACGAGGTAGCTGGCAGGCAGGCTTCTGAAACGTCAGCTCTCCAGAGCCGATGCACAGTTTCCATTCAATAATTATTCTCATTCCCACTACACAGATCCTCATCAGCAAGTGGAGCATCCAAACTCTACCCCATAATTAGAATGGCCCTAAAAAAGGTGGGTCTTCACCTACACCGATTTTCATTCTGGAGTGAAGACCCATGTTCATGTTGCTGAAAACAAACTATGAAGAAATTAAATTGAGAATCTATGTGGCCTATTGATTCAATACCATGATGAAATAAAAATTGGAATGATACAATGCAATAATCTGCCTGATGCAATGAATGAGATTTATGGTCCTTGGTCTGTGGCAATGTTTCAGTGAAATTAGAAAACAATGTAAGGTTCCTGTGGGCATGCTCTGCTGCGTTAGTATGCAGTGACATGTACTGAGAAGGCATCTCTAACAAGTGCTGCTGGTTTCATTTACAGACCTGCCAATAGCGACTAGCAATTGCCTATGAAAAGCCATTATACACTGGCCCATAAAGCCACACAAAATTTTCATTATGTTTCACTTAAAAAGTGCTTGTTTTGCAGGATAGAGGCCATGTCAATAAAATGGATTGGATGTCACTTAAACCAAGTGACATGCTAATCTCCTGGAGGCCTTGTGTCCTTAATCTCTACAGGACACAAGTCAGTTTAGAAGCATGAGCTGTTCTCACAGGTAGTGACTATTGAGCTCTTTAATGTAAATTCAAAGGCAAAGCTTATCAGTGTGTTTCAGAAATTGCTTCAGTGTGGTTGCTGTCTATGGGAAAAAAATCCCCACACTTCCCCCAAAATCCCTGGGCAACTTCCAAGCTTTCACTGTGCCCGCGAGCACCTTTTAATTATAAAGAAATTGGTTTTGGTGATATGTGCCCTGTGACCAATTGGATTAGAGGCATTTCTTCTGGCTATTATTAAGCTAACTTGACTATTGCCCTTGTGTAGCTAAGCATGATCAAAATATAAAGTGTTGGGAAGCATCTCAATTATGAACCATAGTACAGTGCTCCTGCAGACTAAATTCTTCAGTTCATTAAAAAAAAAGCTTCAATGACTAGTAATACTATAATGAAAGGGCAGAATAATAGGCACAGGATCAAGGATACTGTAGCTCATCGGCATGAGTTACAAAGGCTATTGAATGATTCAGCCTGGCTTTTTAACCTTTCAGTGGGCTGGTTATTATTAGACAACAGGCGGAGCCATTAGAAATCCATGGACAATCTCAGACTAGGCAAGGATCTAAAGACTAAGAAGTAAGGTCTCTTTACTGAATGCTGAAATACATTTGCTCTTGTGTATTCCTTCCATATTTGTGTTTATCTCCTTCCTCTCCTAAATAACAAGTAATAGCACATTTCATTTTTGCTATAAATTAAAGCCAGTTATTTTTATGTTCATCTGAATTATAGCAAGTTTTTCACCAGGGAGCTGATCTGTGAATCAAAACCAGTTCTTCAGAGCTTGTAAGTTGAAGTCCAAAAACAAGCAGCAGCGTGTTCGCCTGTGTTTCTGACATTCTGATCTATCTCACTCTGAAATCATGAACTGAAACCAGAGTAAGTGGACGGGCTCCATTTATTCTTCTGTCATCATTGTTTACTGAGAGCAGTACAAGATGCAGCCTTTCTGGCTGTGTATGACTATATTTGGTGTGAATTAAACGATAACAGGGAGCCAACTCTTCAAAGTATTTTTACTTCTCATATGTAATGTAAGGAGGGATGAAATGGGGGAAGAAAAAAAAACTTTTAAGAGATCTGAAATGTATTCATCACAGGTGGTGGTTTTTTGTTTGATTGAAGTAGGAGGTAATCATAAACAGCAATGTCAGAAAGTGCTCCAGCTGAAATAATTTATTATTAAAATAAACGATCAAAGGTATTAGAAAAAAGAACCAGAGTTAAAGTTCCTCATTCTGAGAGACTGGTCACCACATATTGATTGGGATTTATTGACATGGAAAGCAGACAGCATCACTGCTTCTGTTACTTCTTTACAGCATTTATACTACTGTGAATGGTGTGGGGATTTGATCAACTCCTTTGTGGCATTGAAGTTTGTAGGATTTTTGCCATGTTCTCTCATAAAATAAAAATCTCTGTAGTTATTGGGAGGTGCAGACACTTAACCATCATTTCTCACATTCCTAACAACTAAAGCTTGTCATCCAATTTCCATATTAGAATTGATCAGTCAGTTTGTACTAAACTGTTTGGACACTGTTATTTTCCTTTAGTATGCATAAATACTCCTCCCTTCTAGTCCTTCTCTCCTGAGATACTTACGAGCCAATTTACCTCCCTCTTGCTAGAGTGAAAAGCCAAGGCTAAGGAGACTCTTGTTTTAAGATGTGCTCTGTATTCCTTTGATCACTACAGTAGTCCTTTCCTTCATCTCATACAACATAAATTCTTTTAGTTGTAAAGGTGGTGTATCAGAAATAATGAGCAAAATCAAAATTTGAGGTCTTATCAGTGACTTAAATAGCTGAATTATCTTGGCCAATTTCTCCTGGAAATGCCTTGTGTGATAGATGCTTGCATTTGTCTTTTGCATGACCATATTACGCAGTATCTAAAAGTCAGTGTTATTCAGAGTATCTGAAATTTCCCTGTCTGAGATGTGCTACTACACTCATATTTTTCTGTTTTATTAGAGATAAGAATAGAAAAGAATTATTGTTACTAGCATGTAAAACCTTGCATTTGGTAATACATAATTTCATTTCATACCCACACCCAATGCCATCCATTTTTTCCTCCATGATATATCCATCTCTCCTGCTATTATTGATTCAGTTCAACATTTTATTATGAAGAAATGCAATTAATATCCAACATTTTTGTGCCAAGTTTAGCTGTAAAATTATTATATAAGATTAATCCTAAAAGAAAATTTGGACAACTCAGCTATTGATCTCATTCCAGTACAGCTGTTGGTTCAGGATGACCTGTCATCATCTGTTCTCTATTGAGGTCCTTTGGCATTTGATATTTCCTGTACTAATCCCCATCTTTTCCAATTATAGAACATGTTCTTGTTATATTAAATATTTTACTGAAATTAAATAGTTTGCCTCATGACAATCCATTTGTTTTAAGAAGTTGCTGTTCTCATACCTGACAATGCATTACAAGACTTCCTGAATGATTTCATATGGACTGATTTTGAGGTTCTCCTTTGTCTCATTTTCTGGGGATTTTTATGTCTTTGGTTATTCTTGCCTTTAAAATAGTGATCCAACATTTTCTACCCTGTAAACAAATGAAGTGTGACTTTGCCATGAACCCTCACTGAGTGTCTTTTTTCTGTGTCATTTTTGCACAAATTGGGTGAAAGTCCATCCTCTGTTTTTCCCTTTATTGGTAAATAGGAGCATTACAGTGCAGGACAGGTGGGTGTGTGGGATCCACTTGTCCTCTGGAGCAGGTCATCTGTTACAAAGGCTATATCATCAGCAAGAGAGGGAACTAGGTCTCTGTTGCATATGCTGTGCCTTGCACACAAGACCACCATTGACAGAGGAATGGCTGCATTTTTTGAAACATGCATTCATCCACTACAAATTCATCCACTTAATTTCTAGCACCATGTATTAAAATAATTGTACCATTAGCATCCTTTTACTTAAGTAAATCAAATGTGTATTCCTTGTATTGCAAATAGAAAGTGAACAATCCCCATGGAGATACAAGTCAGAGTTTCTTTTCCAGTTTGATTAAGCAGGACTTAGTAACAGTGTTCACCTTTATGAGAACAAATAGAGCTCTGCACTTTTTAGCCACATCTCCTTCATGAGGATGGCTGCTGCATATCTCCTTAGGATATATGACAAAGATAGTGAGGAGTTAATGGCTCAGTGTAACAAGGTGCTCTGTGCCAGAACGGTGCAGCTGTAATGAATTGGCTTAAACATTAGTAGTATAAAGTAATTTAAGATTAAATTTTACAGCTCATATTTTTACAGTTAGCATTACCCACTATTACAAGATATCTCTATCTCATATTTCACACTATTTAGGACTAGCTTCGATCGTCACTGAAATCCCCTCTTCTTGGCCCGAAGAGATGTCATATGTGGGAAGTTAAAAGCAAGGATAAGTACATTTAGAAACTTGAACTAGAACTGTCTTCAGCTGAATATATTTTTAATCATCTTATTTGGCAACTGTTAAATTATACAAATTGTATCCTGTTTCTAACATTCTTCTATTGTGACATGAAATAATTCTTTCACAAACATCTCAATGTGTCATCATTCTTTGGGGTTACTGGGAAAAAATGTATCTTAAAACAATAATACCACAACTTTATAATCTTTGACTTTTACTTCCTTCTGAGTTAGTATGGTAGAAAAAAGCAAAAGGTAATGTTCACCCATGTGAACTCAACAAAAAGTATATACTGACCATAAATCAACTTGCACTGAGATAATTTTACTGCTTTTCTGGTTTCTATTCACTTAAGCACCCAAAGGAAAATTTCATGTCAATCAAACAAATTTATATAATGCCATTTTTTAAAGTATTAGATTAGTTGGAAAAAAAAAAAATATGCAAAATCTGTGTTTGTATGAACATTTCTTCTTGTGGGAAGACAGGCACAGGAAAGAGTCTTTCATCACCTGCCATGTTTTTCAAATCCCACATTTCCTCTTCGGTCCCACAATTTCTGTTTATGGATCTAATTTTAAAAATGGAGTGCGGAAATGATCCAGGTTAAAATCAGCCTCAAAAAAGGGCTTTCTTCACTGTTTCTAGGACCTACAGATGGCTGTGTTAGCATGGCAGTGTGGGAGCTGGAAAGACCTATAAGGAGGTGTGACCAGAATAAAGGTTGTTTAAGCCAGAACTGTTCCTGTTATTTTATTTTATTTTTTCATATTGCACCTAAAATAAATGCAAGATGCTACCAATACAGTAACAAAATAATACATTTACTTCTGAAATATTTTTTCCTGCATGGGAAGAGCAGTGCTTGGAAATAGAAGTTAAAGAAAAAGTGAACAGAATTCAAACCTTTTCAGAAGATTTTAAAAGTACAGGTTTGCTTTTGTTTAGGACAGAAGTTATAGCACTGACATTCGTCTCCAGAGTATTCAGATTTTAACATTTCTGAAGCCTTCAAACTGATGTTCAACAATTGGAAAGTACGTTCTGCTTTGAATGAAAATTGGTCATGAATGTTGCTGTTGGCTTGGATTTACTATCCTCCTACACCAGTTTTTAGGCAGTAAAAACAAAGCCAGACTGACAAGCCCTTAGTGTATTTGGACAGAGGGAAATGCCTTGAGGGGCAAATATTGAAAAACAGAAACCTGCTTGGAGAGAAAAATCTAACAGAAAGCTGGTTTACAAAGTGGTGGCATAATCTGTTAATAGCTGTGCAAAGTTTAACATGATGCAAGGTCAATATGCTATGAAGGTAAATTAGTACTAGGTACACGAACCAATTATACAAATAATCATGCTATGGGAACAGCCAACAAATCAAACAGTGAAAGAAAAGCATTTATACGCTGAAACTTTTCAGTGTCACCTTTGTGAGCACTACTCTAAAACTTCTCTTCTAAATTCTGCTTTTGTCTTTTTTGCATGTGTCGACAGTTCTTTAATTTAGATTTTCTCTCCCATTGGCATGTTATCCAGAAGAGCCCAAACTGTCACCATCAGGGGGACGTTCATACTCTTATCGCTTGCTCATATGAAACCTTACTGTCAGTCTAGTGGTTTTTCACCTCTCATAAACTACTTTTCCCTCTGATATTTGACAAGAGTACTGCATAACTGTATGCTCCTGATTGTGCTTTCAGCCCCATCCTTTTCCTTAACAAAAGTATAAAGGAAATGGGATCTTACGGGCTTCATTGTAAATTGGGGTCTTAAAATACTCTAGAAGCAATAAAGTGCCAATAGTATTTTTTGTGGGTTGAGACTAAGCTGAGTAAACTGTTATTTTTTCGGATGCTACCAAATGCTTTTTTTTTTTTTTTTTTTTTTTTTTTTTTTTTTTTAATAGACTGCTGCAGGCTTTATTTTTTTATATTCATTTACTAGGTCACGGAGCCTAAGTTGTTTCCTTTAAAGCATAAATGGAAAATATTTCCTATTTATTTATTTTAGTTTATTTATTACAATTACATTTGCAAATCATTTTATCTTCCAGACTTTTATTTGCTTTGGAAAGAAGCAAAAGATGAAGTGAACAGTTTTTGAGACACTGAGACATTTACTCTGGAAACATAGAAAACACTTTTTCCAGATTACTAAAAAGGCAGCTATGACGCAGAACATCAGCACTTGCTTTTGTTGAGTTTTTATAGAATGTGGAGCAATCGGGGCGAAAAAAACAGACCTACAATCCTTTTACAACAGTGATCTCTGAGGGCAAATAGGCAGCCATGCAAACTGCACATGCAACCTTAGAGAATAATGCATCTTTTGCTCCTACTGTAGATAAGAAACTGGCAGTGAGGCTTTAAAATTAACCGTCATGTTAATGTTAATTATTTCTTGTCATCATGTTTAGATGGCCATGAAACTGTGGAGAATTGTATCTTTAAGTATCTCTGTCCTGAGCCAGCTGAAGCCACCACAGTTTGCAAAGCTTGTGACTTGAGATAATGAAGCAGGTTTCTGCCAGGCATTTTGGCTCTGAACGGACTCTAAACAGTGCACAAACACATGAACACTATCAAAGTAAATTCCCTTTGAGGAAACATCAACAGTGAATCCATTCTAAATTGACTAGTGGGTTGGTTTGAAGGTGAATTCATCCACTATTCTTCATCCGGCATGCTCGTGGTGGCTTATCTGGCTCCTTGAAGAAGCAAGGAATTTTAAATCACAGTGTTTGAAATCCAGGCTCAAATCCCCTTCCAAGGCTCGTGTATTCCTGAGTTTTGCTCTGTGATTGCTGTATGCACACATGCAGAGAAAGAGAGTCTATAAAAAGAATTAAGATGGATTTTTCATCCAAAAGAGATGGATTTAAAGGTGGACATCCAAAAGATGTCCTGTCACCAGGCTGCATCTATGAAAACCTCTTCCAGCTGCTGGCTCATTGTTCTGGGAATTGCCTCAGCTTCTTACTGCCATAATGGGCATTAGCATTTCTACAAATCCAAGGATGAGTGGTGATTTCTCACCATACCACATAACTGGTAGAAGAGCAAGGACACCATGCAAGAGGGATGAGGGTTTGGAGAGTATGTTCTCTCTTAATTTGTGATAGCTAGTTGTCCATGTTTACCTGGAGGGGATGTGTAGGTGATACGTCTGTCAGCGAAACATGCATAAAGATATATCATTATTATTTATTTCAACTATAAACTCATGACTTTAGCAATGAATTTGTCTCAAATCTGCTCTTCAAAAGGAAGATCAGCGTATCACCAATCTCCATCCCTGGAAGTCTTTAAAAGACGTTTAGATGTAGAGCTTAGGGATATGGTTTAGTGAGGACTGTTAGCGTTAGGTCAGAGGTTGGACTCGATGATCTTGAGGTCTCTTCCAACCTAGAAATTCTGTGATTCTGTGATTCTTATCACCATTTTGTCTTCAGTGCATGCATAACAGAAGCACCTTATTCCTAGCTTGCTTTGGGTAATCATATGTTACAGCTGCTGTTTGATACACTCCATTTTCAGTGAGTGAAAAACATTGGTAACGCTGCTTATCCTCATTTCTTCCACCTCCTGCTTCTTACATCACTGTTGCCCAATTCATCTAAGCTAGTAATTGAACAACATAAGCATGTAAATGTATATTTGTATCAATCACCTCACCATAGACATATGACAGTGGGTATATCCACTGTGTGAAGAGTGTAATTCTACTTTGTCTCCTATTAACAGAACCAGAGGGCATGAAAGACATTGTGAATTTCAAGGAGAAAGGCTTACAAATATCTTAAAATTTTAGATACAGTATTCAAATGAAGTTATTTCCCCTAGAAGATGTTTTACTGTTACTAACAGCAGTTCATTCCCTTCATATCCACTCACCAGTCTAGGAAATCATTACATAGTAAAAAACCTGCTACTGAGGTCTTTTTTTGGAACACAGTATTAATACCCATAAAAGGCTGTCCAGAGAACTGATAATCATGTTTGGGTTTAAACATGATGGCTTGCAGTGTCAGAGTGCTGATAAAACTTTTTGGAATCCCAAAATCAACATTTCTGGAGTGATCTTTGAAATGTGGCAGCAACTAGAGCTGTGGCTGGAGAACGCTAAGCATAGAAAAATGAAGCTATAAACAGAGCCATTACTAATTTTTACAGTTTTCCTAATATGGATAGTTGCAGAGAGTATTACTTCAGCTGCCAAGATGATATAACCACACAGAGCCGCAATTTCAAAGAATACATTTTGAGGGCTCAGTATGGTGCAAGCTCCTTCTTACGTTGTGTCTGTTCCCTTTTTCGCTATGTAAATAGCTTCTAACGGCTCGTCTTTCCCTCTGCCCTTCAAACAGTGGCCTTTGTAATATGAAAACAGGCACAAGCCTGTTTTGCTGAAGCTGAAATAACCCACCTCAAACTAGAACATCTGCAAACTTAACCCTGCAATTGAAATTCATCTCAGATGTTCAGTGAATTTTGATTCCTCATATTCTCAGAGTGCTTTCTTTTGTTTTGTTTCACTGCTGATAGGCCAGGCGCTCAAGCTGGTGTATGCAAATGGCAGCTGAGACAGCAAGGAGAGGAAGCTGTATTCTTCTTGCCTTCCCAGGACAATGAGCAGTCACAGCTGCATTCATTTCACAGGCTGCTTTGGATGAATAACACAAGAAATGAGGTGCTTGGGAAGAAGCAGTGCAGAACAACACAAGCACTTTTCCACAGAGCCTCCCAGACACATCGCATACAAGGTCTGTGATGTCCAGTTTGCGGTTTGGTACCTGTGAACTGCTGCTGCCCTTAGCAGAGGCATTGTTGGTTCACATCACCTCTAGTCGTAGTGCATTTAAAGTGCATTTAATCCGATTTCTTTATTATCAGTTGCTTGCATATTGGTGGGTCTTTGCAGGTTAAAAGTGGGCTACAAGGAATCAGTGAATTCAGACATCAAACATCAAAGGTTTCAAGCTTATTTGCATAGACGAATGCAAAATCCAAATGATTGGCAGTCAGCACCTAGTGAGAAAAAACAGAGGCTGCAAAATAAAACCCAGCTTAGGAAATACCATTGCTGAAGTTGCCAGTGCACCTTTACCTTAGACCCTCTGTGGATATGAATTTGGGTGCATTATTCAGTTTCATTCTGCTTTGTTCTGAATCTTACCCCTTCCACCAAGGATCAGTGTCATGTCCAGCATGCAGTTTGTACTGTGCTGTACCTCTCTTTTGCCTTTTGGTCACCTCTCACTTTGTTCCAGAGAACTGAAGCCACCACATCTTTCAAGGAGCCCTATCAAGCTCCTTGTGCAAGCATTTGAACTTCAATTTTATCCTCTCCAAGAGGTCATTCCATATATATATATCGAATATAATCTTGGCTGAAACAGATTTAGCTACAATCAGAGTAAGTCTTGAGGTTAAAACACACATTTGAAAGGTCATGAATTGTGTATATGCCTAAATAGTAATTTAGGCAGGCCTGGAGAAAGCAGCATTTTTGCAGCACACACAGATTGGAAGTAGTGTTGTTAGAGGCCAACCATCACCTCTCATACCAAAGGACGACAGAAGATTTGTGCATGGTGATAGCATCAAATGGGAGTGCATCATTTTAACACAGGCCAATAAATCATGTTTGTCTCCAAGCACATTTCTGAGCGTCAGCACCTGAGCAGAATCGCTGTATAATCTTTAACCCCTCCCTACACCCCCTGTCTTCTCTGACATCGGACCATGGTAATTTTAACTGAAACAGGCAACAGCAGCA
Source organism: Anas platyrhynchos (assembly GCF_047663525.1). Taxonomy (NCBI): domain Eukaryota; kingdom Metazoa; phylum Chordata; class Aves; order Anseriformes; family Anatidae; genus Anas; species Anas platyrhynchos. Next base: position 42,165,159 of record NC_092590.1, on the reverse strand, counting down.
TGACAGGGGACCTTTGGCATCAACGTTTTGCCATGGAATTACCCTTGGGAACAGGGAAGGACAAGCTGCCGCTCTCCGGCCCCTCTCTTCTTTCCCTCCCCTTGTTTCAGGGGCTGCAGGCTGTGAGGATCCCTGCAGGGAGTTACCGGGGGGGGGGACCGTGAGTAATCGCGGCCTTACAGCAGGGAGGGAAAGCAGCAGGCCCCGGCCTTTGCCTGGGCATGGCTCCAGGACCCACAGTGGCACACTTCAGCGCAGATCTTTTGCTGGAGATCTTTCCTCGGGTTTATTGTTTCTGCTGTACGCAGGCCAGCAAGTGGAAATTCCCACTAGGAGGTGGGAGGAAAATAAGTGGAAAGACATTGAAAGCAGAAAGGATAAAGGACAGAATAAATTGAGCGACAACCAGTGTATTTAGAACAAAAAATGAGAAAGTAATCATCCACTCCTAAAACTTAACGGGATTTATTTTAAACTCCAACTGACTGTGCGTAGAAGGCAGTCAGAAAGCACAATAGCATTCTCTTAAGTACCAATTAGTGAGCGTTGTAAAGTGCAGGCCCAGCGAGGTGAAAAATTGTATATAATTTTTAGGTGTGTGACACAGGTGTTTCTCTTTTGGAACCAAATCCATTCTGCAGGGAATGGGGAAATATTCAGGATGTAACAGGAAGCCGGAGGCCCACGAGAATGTCAACAGACTTGCTTGCCTTAAAAAAACTATTCTCAGTCATGTTTTACTCTGAACTTTCTGTGGGGAAGAAAAGCACATATTAATCAGCTACTTTCAAGATCTAAAAACTTTTTTTTTTTTTTTTCCCTGAAACGATTCCTTCATAAAATTAAAAAAAAAAAAAAAAAGCAGCATTTAAAAAGGCAGCCCTCCGCATTGTGGTGATTCAAATGTGCAGAGTTCCTAAGCCATGGAGCATCCTTCCTGCTGATGGTTTATAAGGAGGGATGCGCGCTGCGGGAAGCAAGGAAGTTGTAGTCTGATTGTGCACGTTCACACATTCAAAGAGGCTGGTTATGCTTTTTGCTTGAGGGAGGCTTATAAAAATGCAGAAGGGTACTTTCACTCAAAAGCATGCTGTCACATACCTGGCGTGTTCCTTCTGTGTGTTTTCTTCTTTTAGCTAACAACTGCGGAGTCACAAGTCTTGCTCGTACCAGGTGTGTGGATAAACCCACTGTCACTCACCTTAAGAAATTGAGTTTGCATGTCGGAGATTAAAAATGGAAGGAAGAGGAAGCTTCTCGTTCATCAGTCTAGCTCTTTCTCTCAGTAGGCATTCCATTGCATGGTAGCTGTCCGTACACAGTGCTGTGCTTGGCTGGAAGCTGCTGGTCCCTCTCCGAGCTGGCCCAGCCCAGCGGGTGCTCCCATATCTGTGCTGTGGCCTCACAGCTGACTGCACACCTCGGGGATCAACTGTCTTTCCTAACCACTTCCTTGATTCAAATAATTATTCAAGTAATAAGAAAATTAGGCATGGACATATTTGTCAGAACGTTGTTCAATAGGGTAAAATGGTGGTTCGTTATGGGATGGGTAAAGGGTGATCAGAGCAGGCAGCAAGTATCACAAAGCTTAGGGGCTGAACTCCACGGCAAAGAGCAGCAGGAGCTGCACTTCTGTCTGCAGTGCCTGCACAGAATCATAAACAGAAGATTCAGTAAATGCAGATACAAATGAAATGTACTGCCTTGTCTGGATGTAATCATATATATGTTTCCTCATATAGGTACTGAACTTTTTCCCTTAACTTCTTTAAAGGCAGCAAGAATTACTACAGGACACATGCTCTCATCTGAGTATCTTAAAATACATATCTGTATGATTCCTATTTACAAGTGCCTGGATACATTGAGTGAGGGCATGTTGGTGAAGAGGAAGTTGTATCATAAACTCTTGTTTGACAATTGACTAGCAAAAGAAATTCACAGAAATACTATAGATAAATACAATTTTATATTTGTGTAATTCAAAATGGTGCTCAAAGACAAGAACAATAGTTGGGCAATAAGTGGTTTATGAAAAAGGCAATAGATACAAAGTGAGAAAAAGATGAAGACTGGGAGATAGCTATTGGTGTTGCAAGGGTGAAGTGCATTCAGTTCTCTTTTTAATCTTTGGCAGTGGAAACATCCTTTTTAACAAAATGAACATTTTGTATTTTGAAGGTACTCCAAGGGAGTGTCTTCTGATCCTTCAGCATTAAAGCAGACTAGAGAGAAGGCTATCTGCAGTTTAGTATTTGTATGATAATAGAAGGAAAAGGACAGGTTGCTAGATTATTAGTTTTTCAAGACTAGCTATATTTAAATATATGATATACTTCATAATTCTTGTTTTGAAAATGAAAAATCAAAGTGAAATCACATTCCTCTTTTGAGAGAATAGGCTAGAAAAGGAAAAATTACAGCTGGTGGTTGCCCTCATTTTAGGCTTGAAGCACACTGTGATAGAAACTACATTGTGAAATAAATTATTCCTTTTTAATTACTTGCAATAGAAGTTATACCTTTATCTATAAAATCAAAGCAACTGATAGATAAGAGGAATGTTGACTTATTTAATGGCTAAACTGACTTACACCGTCAAATCATGAAACATAGAAGAGGATTTGATCATCTGTTACCACAGCGTAGGAGTCTGAGAAGCCCCGACACGCTGACAGATTGCATTCAGCATCATGCTTCTTCTCCAGGGAAAACAGTGGTTCTTATTTTGAAAGATTCAGACACTGCTCAAATATGAGTGTCTATAAAATGCTCATTAGGGACAATAAAAATCATTCTCAATGACTGCAGTGTTATTAGGTGCCATCAGAACTTTGATTAATTTTCATTCTTGTTCAGGAATTTGCCTGGTGAAGAGATACTATAGTCAGGACTCACTTGTCTTTTGGGCTGATGCTCTTATTTTGAGCAAAAAAATTTTTTTTGCACAGGGTTGTCTGGAACTTGTATTTGTTGGAGCTGCTATGCTGCTCCAAAGCACTAAGAGCAGGAAAACAAACATACCGTCCCAGGTGGGCCCAGGGAGCCATCTAACCCGATGTCTGGCTCTAACAGCATCCAGGAACTGAATGCAAAAAAGGGTGAAAACAGGACAAACACAGAGGGATAGTGCTGCAGTATGGTTTTCAGCCCCTGGCAATCCCCTGTATGAAATCGCTGAGCAGTTACAGAGATACATTATTTGATGCTGATATGTGACCCGTGACTTTTATGGTAAGGAGAGGCCAGAAAGAAATTGCATCTGTCAGGGTATGATTTTTTTTCCCCTCAGATGAGTGTTTCTCATTTGTGAGACGCCTATGCATATTATTTTGAAAAAGTATGTAACCATCTCTAGAATATGGGAGAAGAAGAATCCATAATGGTGTTAATATGTGGGGAACCTCTTAGCTTTTTGGACGATCACCTAAAGTAAATGGGAGTAAGAAGAAACACCATCTTAATCCTTAATTATACACTGCCTTACAGGACTTTTCTGCAGCATCACTGTAACTTCATTTATCTCTACTCACAATCACATTCATTGCTAAATCATATAAGGCCAGATTATATGGCTTTTATTTGTACCAAGTATTCAATGTATTCTTCGACTGAATGAAATGGAAACACATAAAATTTTCAATGTGACACTGAAAAATAGCTTAATCTTATTTTTTAAGTACTGTACTTAAAAAAAAAAAGAAAAAGAAAAAGAAAGATGTGTAAAACAAAACAATAAAAAATAACTTGTTTTATTTTTTTTAGTACTGTAATTTTAAGAGAGAGAAAAAAAAAAAGTATACATAGAAATTCTAAAGAAAAAAAGACTGTTTTTGCCCAGTTCCTCTCATTCCTCTTTCCCTAATCCCCATCCTACTGGACTTTTCTTTTTACATCTACCATTTATAAATAAATGGAGACATAAATAATTATATGGAAACAAATGAGTCATCTCTACAAAGTGTAGTTAAATAAGACAATGCTAGTCAAACCTAGTACCAACTAATAAAACATATACAGTGCTTATTTAATTGGATTGTAATATTGGTTAAAATTTTAATGAATTATTTAATGTATTGATTTAGCTATAAGCAAAGAGGAATGTGTATGTCTTGGCTTGAATGTGTATTTAATTTCAGTCTCTTTGGCACATAACAGATAGGATATCCAGAGAACAGATATGTTCTGAAATGGGTAAGGATTAAGGCCCGGAGTTCATAAAAGCTTTGGCTACCTAAATAAATTTAGATAGGCTTGGATGTAATTTAAGCATGTACATCCAAAAAGCTGGGGAAGGAGGAAGGGGATGGGAAGGGGAAGAGGGAAGGGGAAAAGGAAGGGGAAGGGGAAATGGGAAGGGAGTCTTCTATCAGAAAGGAAGATTTGTTGAGGACATAACCAGAGAACTAACATGTACTTGATACAGATCTTACCAGAACCTAGCGACACTGGTCTATGAGGACTTCATATTAAGTTAATGGACAAGTTAATAGTGGTCAGACTTGCAGTTTGAGCTGTATCTCCAGGCAATTTTCACTGAAAGGTTGGAATATGTATATTAAGGACAGCCATTTCTAGACACATAGGAATCTCTTCTGGAAATTTTTCACAACTGCGAATATGCACATAAAAATAATCAAATATATAATAAAATACTCTGCATTTTCTTCATTTGGTTATTCTGTTTCAAAAGCAGAATCTAACTATATGATGATAGTTTGATTACAGAAAGTCAAGAGTGCCTAGAGAGGAATAGGTTAGCTATAGTCCTGTTAGAACTCTTTCATATCTTTCGTTTTCTGTATACGTGTATGTACATATAAGTATATATAAAATATATAGAATTTATGTTGTGTTTTCCAAAACTGCTTTGAAAATCATGAGTAAATCTTGAAACTTTCTTTTGCAGTATGATTAGATTTACATTTGAACAGGGTGCCTAAGGATGTGAGTTTGGGAAGACAAATGTCATCAAGACCCTTCTGAAAGTTTATATCTGGTATGACTTACAGGATGTAAGGCTCTAAGTGATTTAATTTCCTTCCCTAAGGTTAGAAGTGACATTGTTGAATTTAGCTTGTCTCAGAGGTGAACAAAATGTATAATAAGCCTTCATGCCATTACTAATGACTGATGTTTGACAGAAGATAAATTCAGTCAGGCCTTTCATGAAGTTAGGATACTGGGCTGTGAAATTTTGATTTTTTTTTTTTCTCTAGAAAACCAAAAATCCTTCACGTTTCAGGTGATCCCTTTTTGAGACTATGGTTAGTTTCTCAGATTTGCAGCCTGTTACTCTGAAAATACAGTATTTGCCAAGTTCTTAAAGTACTTTTTTCAGAATCAAATTATTGAGTGTCAAAAGTTTCTGGAGTCTTCAGCTGTCTATAGTATAATGACCTTTCTAATACCAAGAAACTAGTAGCATATGTCTGTATTCTGCCTTCATGTGTTTTTTTTGCAAAAAAATACTTTCTTTCCAAATTTTGGTTTCAGAGACCTTGCTGTGATAAACTCACTGATTCTAAATTTCTTAAAAGTTAGAATCATATGGAACCATTAGCCCTTTTAAGGTATTCTTTTTCAAGACTCTTATCCTTTGTTGGGTTTTAAATAAAAAGGATTTTGTATCCTAAAGATCATGACAGAAAAGAAGACCAAGAAGTTCCTACACTAGTGATGTCACTAGAGACTGTCTAAAATATTCATAGCTATGTTGGTAATTGGTTCTTTTAATTTGTTCTAAGAAGTTCCAGTTAAATCTCTGGTTATAATTAATTAGATATGAGGCTAACCTTTTCTGTAAACCACTTTGTAAACACTAAATCAGATGCCTTGGAAAAATTACAGTATACTATACCATTTTGCTACTTAGATCCATAGTCCCATCAAACAGAACAGAATGACGCTATCTACATTCTGTGAAACCAAGTTGATGGGCAATATTTATACTTTATATATACATTATCCATAATGATTTTCACCTGTGAAGAAAGACTAGAGTGACCCATCACTCAAAGTTCCTAGTCATTCTCTGAGTTTTTTTTTATAAATAGTCAAATGTTGGTAACTTTCTTAATCTCCATAATGGCCCTAGTTTCTTGAAGGTTGTTAGGTATTAACATTTGGGAAAATAAATCTTTTGCCATTTTCTTCATGACATTTGTCTGCTACTTTTTCAGAAATATTTGCTTTTTCAAGTCAGTGACTCACATCCACTCTTACAGCTATTGTCAACATTTGTATTATAGTGAATAAGCCATTTGTGCAAAGCCACTCACTTTACCATATCTGTGGATCCATTTTTTTCCAGACTTGAAGCTTTGGAGGTAGTTCTGGCTTCTCAACCACTTAACAGAAAATATTTGTGTGTGAAACATTTTTTTAAAAACAATATTTACTGAATGCCTTACTTTTATTTCTGTAGTCCCAAGAGCGTTCTTACTGCATTACTCCACGAATATGGAAAGATAACCATTGCAGAGGAATTCATAGGATACAGTGTTTTACCATGTGTAATATGCATTTATTTGCCTATTAAAGAAGAAGTATGTGATTTCTTAGTTTCATAACTAGTCAGCCTTCCATCTGATTGCTGACACTTGTAGTCATTTAATAGCAAATTGAAAGTATGAAGTTCTGGTCCTCCTCTAGTTACAGGGAGACGCAAGAAGCATTTGTTAAACTTATCTTACTTAAATGCCTGCCAAAATACAAAAATCTACAACCCCTTCTGCCCTGAATGTCTAAAAAGGGATGGCAGTAAGCCAAGGAAGAAAGTGCAGAGCAGAAATAGATTTCTTTTAGCCAAAAGTAATAGTAATTCACCTTCCTTTTCTGCTGGGCACCTCAGAATAAGTGGGCTAGGTCTCATAGAAGATACTGGAAGAGGTTCCTGTGACATGTGTCAGAGATTTTGGTGCTTGAACAGAAGATGAATTTTTGACAATTTGTTGTTTTGAAAATCTAGTTCACATCTCTACAAAGGCTGATCCGTGTTTCTAATTTAGGTTTAAATATGAAATGATACTCAAAAGCATCCCAGGAGCTTGTTGAGTACAAAACGATCAGGAAGGGAGATAAACCATGCTTTCCACTGAGTTTTGAACACCCATGGTCAAGAGCGCTTAGCAGGTAGCTTGTCTTCAAAGAAAAGCACTAGGTTTCATCTCCAGCATAGCTGTTGTGTTCCAAAGGTAGCTTGGCTGCCTTCAAGGTTTTCTTTCACCTAACATGCTAAATTGGATATTTTAAAATAAAACTAAAAACCTTACTTGTACTTGGCTTTTTTTGAAGTGCTGCTGAGAAAGATAGTAGGGTGAAAAATCTGTCAGAGGACAACAAGGAAAATACTGTAGGCTGTTTAGGGCTGATTTTGATAAATATACGTACACAGTCATAAAACAAACAAAAAATAACAGCAGCAAACCACTGACAACAATCATTAGCATGCTCATTTAAGTTTTACTGAAACTTACTTAAGGAACCAGAGTAGTAAGAACCACCGTATAATTTATCACGTTGTAATAACAAACTACTTCGGGATCATTTTAGGCTCTTGTAAAAATAAATGTCTGCAAATGACACTCTGGAATGACAGAAGCAGTGAACATTAACATGATAACTGACTCTGAACATCTTGTTGCTTATAAATTGGTGTTGTTAAATTAATCTCAGTTCATAACAGGGGACAAAAATGTAAGTAGGCATGATAAAACTCCTCAGTGCAAAAATCAGACTTGTTAACACTGTAATAAATATGAAGCCAGACACCCATTTGTGATGAATCTGCATATTTCTGGTCATTCACCTACACCAAAAACTAAGGTTCATTTTTTGCCACATGCATTCTAAATTTAATTCAAACCAGTTTGAAACAATTTACTCTGTATGAGTGCTAATACTTCATCTTTCTGGAAGGCCCAAAGGTATATATGCTAAAAGACTACCATTTTTTTAATACTATTTTTATCCAAACTGAGATGTGGCACTTTTATTATAGTTACATGAAGATGCTTACAGCCACGTACACATATATAAGTAAGGGTATTTTTTTTTTTTTCTTAGAATTGTGTCAAATGTAGTTTGGTGTTAAGTAAAAGAGCATGGTCAGTCTCTTATCTGAATCTTTCAGCTAATGTTTAGTGATATAATATTAGTTCCCATGGTTTGCTTAAAAAAAATAATTTCAGTGTGCCCCTCTTTCTGAGTTCTGCCAAGCATAATCTTCTTCACCATCTGTACGTAGTCTTTCATGTAGACTCATATTATTTCTGTCACCATAAATAGCAGTTGTGATTGTACTTACAAACCCACAGTATAATTGGCTTTGACTGTGATTGTTTTCATAATTAGTGTCAGTGTTTATGTTACAAGTACTATGTCAATTTTAAGTAAAGATTATGCAATTGGTCACTAACACAATCAACTTCTCTGTGGGTAGATAGCTTCATTATGTCCACTTATATTGCTTATATGTTGAGCTTTGAAGAAACTGATACTTCAAGCAAAATAGGTTTGTCCCTAGATGTACAGTGGATGAGTTCACCAAGAGCCCATCTCAACCCCTTTCTATTTCATACCGTGCAACAAGGGAAAAATCAGTAAAACCTTACAGATTTTGCACACTTGAAGAAATACAGTGGCAAACAGGAGGCAGAAAAGCAAGTTCCTCCTGTGTATAAAAAATTTAAGGATCAAATGCATCCTAAATAGTGTTCTGCAGTGAAACCTTCCAAAGAATTATTAGGAGTTTTTTCATATTTCTTTTCCTTCAAGGCTTATTAAGGGAACAACCCTAGTGTTGTGTAAACATTAGAAAGACAGAGCTGCTTCTGCTCTCCTTTTCCTATCCCCAAAGCTGGAAGATTTAGGGAAATCTCCCAGAGTAATTGCAGCTTCTTTATTCAGGGTGTTGCATTATTCAGAGAAAGTCTGGATTTTACACAGCAGTGGAGATCCAATAAGCATTTGTACTTCTTATGAAGATATATTTACAATAAAGAATCATTCCCTCTTCTGTCAGTGGACTTGTTTCTCCTTGAAGTCATTCTGGTACTTTTGAGACAATTCTACAGGATTTAAAAAAATTCCTTTTATCTGTTCTTGGCACAGAGCAGTCTCCTCGTGTCCTGTCCTGTTCAGAGCTGAGTTTCAAACTGGAGGATTTCAACAGAATAAAATGGGTGGGGGGGCTGACATGTGAGCAGATGTTGTCAGAGAGGAGCATAGCTCTAAGGTCACGCCAGCGCTGCCGGAGTTTAGCGCACTGCACTGCATGCTTCAAGTACAGGTTCAGGGCTGAATCAATAGGCTGATGTGCTTGTTCTGGTTATTCTGCATGTAGAAAGGTGACTGGCTGTGTAAAATAACCGCAACTGGCAAATTAATTATTGATTACATTGCTGTCTTCAACTAAATGCAAAATTAAACATTTATTCTGATCAATAAATGATGTGACAGTCGTGGTTATTCTCTACATCGAGTTGTATTTCCACGTATCTGTGTCCTGCTTAGTGCAGAGTCATGTGTCCCCCTGAGTGCAGAGTCATGGAGAGACATGGTGGTATGTGGGACGGGAGGATGGGGAGGACAGGAGTACGGGAGGACACCTTGCCTGACTTGTTGCCCTCCTCCCTTCCCTGCCCTGAGCCCCTTTGAGGTCTCCTGGGGGGAGCAGGTCCCACAGAAGGGGTTTCAGAGCTGTCTTGACATTGCCTCCTCTGGCCCTTGGGGATGGTGACTTCAGGGAGCGCATGTTGTGAGCTGTCCTTGCCGCCCTCACCTTCCTCACCTCACCCCTCCCTCAGAAGGAGAAAAGGGGACATTTTTCATCTCATGCTTCTGATGGCCCTCCTTGAGTGTTTTACTCATTGTACCTCTCCATTTCATCAAGGCAGCATTAACAGGCATTACTCTTAGCTTGAGATAATTGAAGGAGAAGAGAGGTAGGGAAATTGCACTTGCTTTCCTCGAGAAACCAAATAAAATGAGGGAACCTGCTTCACTTGTTCAGTGCCACAATCAAGCACAGTGCCAATGAATTCACAGCTGAAAATTGTGTTCATGCTGTCTGTGTGAGGTATGAAATCCAAGGGAAGAAAAGTGGGCTTTGGATCAGGTTTTATTTGCAAAGTAAACCCCATTTTTAAAATGCATATATTTTGTGCAGCATGTTGCGCACCCACGTTGCTTCAAATGAAAAAAAAAAATAAAGTTTTCTGTTGAACAGTCAGCTGGTTTTGAATTCTATTTTGAAGATAATTTATAGGGTTGTAAGTGTTTTGCACCTGCCTCCAGGAATGAAATACGTATGATTTATGCATCTGGAAGGAAGGGGAAAAAAAAAAAAAAAAAAAGAAGGGAACTGTCTGATCCTTCCCCACCATGACAGCATATCATTCTGAGAGGAGAAGTAACTGTTTGAGGTTAATTTAGATCACATCAATCTATATTACTTGACCTTTTCAGAATAAACAGAACCAAAAAGTGACTACACAAAAAAAGTCAATCTTAAAGCCAATTATACTAATAGCATCTGATGTGTAAATGGGTGTTTATTATTAAAAAAAAAAATAAAAATCACTGCAATAAAGCTGAGGGGCATTTAAAGACAGGAGATGTCTAATTGTAGCATATCCAGTAATGAAATCACAGTCAGCCTAGCAGCTGATTAAGGTTAATTTGAATCACATCAATGTGGATTAACTTGGCCTTTGCAGAATGAACAACACCTTTGTGCCAACATGATCAATTAGTCCCCTTAACTTCATACGTCTGCTTGGAAAGGTTAGATTTATTAGTTATCAGGATAACCACTTGGAGATTAAAATCTCAGGCTTCTATGCTTTTTTTTTTTTTTTTTTTTTTTTTCCAGCACACCCTAAGGAAAAAAAAGGAAAATATGAAACCTTAAAAATCTCTCTGCAGCTTAGTGTTTTATCTAATAAGCTCGGAAAGTCATTTTTATTCCAACATTAGATAAAAGGCCAGAGACTGGACGTACAATGTAATTGTGTTATTATATCTAGAAAGGATTGTATGTGCTTGCGCTTTTATACCAGAGTTCTAACAATCTGCTCCCAAATGCATTGCCACTGCAAATGGTTTTTACAAAGAGAAATCTCTCAAGAAACAATCGTGCCAGGTCAAATCTGTTTTTTTGTTTGTTTGTTTGTTTGTTGCCTTTACTTTTCTCTCTGTCACCTATCCAGAACTTGGGGATGTTAAAAGAGGAGAGACTGTGCAAAAATGAATGCTGGTGAAGACCCCAGCATGGCCCAGTGAAACCCCAAGGGCTGTCTGTCATCAGCCAGAGCTGTAACTGCGGTATTGTTTACCCCAAAATGCTTCTGTTTTACTCTGGATGGTGTTTCATCTAATTTTAAAATATGTTAATCATTACAGTCATATCTAGAAGACCAGGAGAAAGTGTGAGTCCTGATCTACTTACTGGATAGATGTGTACATTTACTCTGAGGAGACTGCTCATTACCCCGTGGATGTTTGCTCTTCGCCCCATCTCCCTTCCCAGCCATCTGTTCTGCTTTTCTCAGCTGGAAACCAGGCACAGAGAGATACGGCCTGTGCCACCAGCTCTGCTCCTACCAGATGGAAGTGCTTTGCTGCCCACCAGTTGATGGTGGAGAGCAGTGTGGAGACTGCTAGCAGCACAGCATTGGTGGTGGCGGCTCCCACACGTGGTCAGTCACTGCAGCCTTCTCAAAAGACTTGGAAATACTGCTGCCTGCTCACAACACTCTCTATTGGGAGCTATCTGAGCTGGAGATGTGATTCATTAACTTAATGGCGTTTCTAGAAAAAGCTGCGTTCAATAGCAATATGCTTCTTGGGAAGGGATATGTTCCACACATGAACATACATGAAGCTGCCTTAAAACATGCATCATCAGTGGCTCCACATGGATTTTGCACATTAAGGCTAGCAAGTAATTTATTTATTGTTTTAATTTTTATAAATGTTGTTGTGTCACATGTTCTTACCAGAGTCTCAGTATCACCACTTAAGTGATGCACTGAATTCAGTATAAAGAGGGGCCTTCAAGTCAGCTCTATGAAAGTTGGCTTTGGAAAGAAGCCATACAGACCAATTCTCCTTTTGCCTGTGGCACTGTCTTAGGTATTAAAACGATTGCCGGGAAGAAGAAACAATGCCACTTATAATTTGTTGATGATGTCTGAAGTGATTCTTACAGCAGAAATTTTGGAATAAGCTATGATTTCTTCTTTACGTAATTGTTTGCTACTACTACTGTCACCTCTTTTCCATGCAGTCCAACAAACGTGTGTTGTGTATCAGACATCTCAGATTGCTGTTTGGGCACAAACATATGGAGTCAACAAATGACTTAAACATTGTGGCTATAAAACCGAAACCTGTGAAATCAGCCAAGTATTACTCACTCATGCTTGACAGTACTTGAAATACAAGCCACACTAAACAAGAGGCTCTTTTCAAGCCCACCAAAAAGACGACGTGAAAGAACAAAAGGCAGGAAGTGATAAGAAAACAAAAATATTCAGGAGTGAAATCGCTGAAAAAAAAAAAAAAAAAAAGGAAAAAAACCTCCTGTACTTTACCGGAGTTGGTTGTAAATTAATATCAAACAGGTAATCAATTTTTTTTGTCTTTTAGTAAGTGTTATTTAGTATTTTGGGAGATTTAATCTTATATATATGTCATGTATAGTCTGACAGTTGCATATATGCATTTGTACAGATTTAAAAAGTCATTTGTACTTCAAGGATATAGAGATAATGTCAACGTTATTTAGCAAAAGAAAATTATATATCTTGTGGTGGCTTTCACAGTAGGCTTATCCCCTCCTCCTCCCTTATCATATCACTTTTATCTGCTGTCAGCAATCTAAGCTGACTTTCAACAACAGGGGCCGCATATGACCTAAAGCTGATCCTGAAACATTAACAAAGGGGAGATTAATGTGGAACAACTCTGAGTCCTCGGATTCTTTCTTTGTGTCTTACACTGCTTAGGCTGTATTTTTAAATGAAGCTAGCAACAGCTGATAAATAAAATATCCTCAAGTCTTTCTAGCTCTTGTGTGTATCAGCTTGCTTCTTAGGAAAACAACAACAACAACAGTATTTTATTTTTTATTTTTTAATACTACGTTTGTTTTCCTTTATGAATAAAATTTTTTACAGGTTCTAGAAAAGAAAAGCAAATATTTGAAAGGGAAAACAGTGAAGACACCCTGTATGAAAACTCACAGTCATTGCCAGTTGATGAAAGTTAGAGCAGGCTGCTCTGGTGCCGTACTGAAGCTTAGGCAAAGGACAAAAGCTCAGCGGTGGTTTTACATGGCAAAACCCATCTCCTGCCCCATCCTATGGGTGCTCTGCGTCTGATCTGAGTGCAGTGATGACCAGTCCCTTTGCTTTGCATGGTGGGGACAAGATAAGGGCATTTGTCACAAAGATGGGGAAAATGCACAGGAGGCATAAAGTTACAAGGAGGCAGAATTGTGGCAGTCTGGTAAGGCCTGCACCTCAGCCATGCTGCTCTCCCACCCCACCTCTCCTACACTGGCTACAAAGCAGCTTCAAGTCATCTGGGGCTATATGTCGCTTGTGGTTGCCTTAGTCTTTTTCCTCCCCATTGCAGGCTGATGTGGTGGTTTTTGACTTTCATTGAGTGGATAGACGTGTTGGGGCAGCCAGTAATTTTGTTCAGAAATTTGCACACTGCGTAACACAGTGTGGCCTTGACCTTCCTCTGGGGCTGAAGGGCTCCAAAGCTGTAATGCAGCAATGTCAACTCCTCCTCTTTTATACAGGAATGTGATCTGCAGGAACTTTGAGTTACAGCTCTGCTGCACTTCATTTTCTGCCATTCATGCTCATTAAAATAAGATTTCCAACCCTGTTGTCATCATAGTTGAAGCTATGAATAAAAATGCCATAATATATTTCATATGTATGTATGTATATATATTGCTGAGGTGGTGTATGAAGCATATATTTTATTATTGATAGGAAGTTATGTCTTGGGGTGTAGATGGGTTTTTTACTTCTAATAAAGTGAATCACAAAGACATACTCTCCTTTTCCCTTTCTCTCTCCCCCCCCCCCCCCAGTCTCTTGTCCGTGTGACATTAAAAAGCTTAGTTAGCTTTTTCCCTTCCATTTTTCTGCATGACCAATGGAGTAGCACCTACCAGCCACCATTATCACACAATTTGGACAATATTGCTCACGATACTTCGCAGTGGTGTCTTTCAGTCATTCTGAACTCCCCATGACCCACATATGTCTCCTTCCCCTTCACTGGTTGAATCAACAATTACACTATGTTGATGAACACCAAGAAGAGGGAGACACACATATGCATTTGCTTTTAAGTCTCAGAGTTGACTGAATACAGAAGCCGGTGGCAATTTATGCCCTGCTGAAATACAGTTATCTTAACTGATATATGGGGATTACCATAATATTTCCTATTAAGTCTATGTGATTTTCTTTCCATTTCCATAGATAAAAATGGTAATACATTATCACCAGTGACATTGCAGGCACTGACTTTAGCTATAAAAATAAAAATCTAGCTGTATACATAAATAATATTAAGATTGTTGCTGTTAGGTGCTGCTGATTGAAGTATTCAGTCTTAGTGCTCCAAGGTTATGCTGAACATACTGAACCTTCTGGAAATTTACTTTAAGGATGCTTCTAGTTGAAAATACCCTAATAAGTTCTTCCAAATTCAAAAGTTCACCAGATGTCATCATTAAGAGTTCTAATACAACCGACACTGTGAATCAGACAGCAAATACTATACTGTGTCCCTGTAGCTTTTTAATTCATGCAGAGTGACAAATATACTACATTACGATGGTGCTCAATCACTGTTCATTTTCCTCTATTCCTCGCCACATAACAAAATGCATTATGTGATAAATTCGTTACCACTCTTCTGGCTGTTTATGGGAAATTTCTTTCTAAAGTAAAAAAATACAACATCAGAGACATTATTTGATTTAATTACAGTGTTTTCAAACACACAAAGCTGTGATTATTTTTCTTCCCAAACTGTTGCTTTCAAATTGTTTGTCCCTGGAACTACACCACAATTTCACTTCTGCTCTCCTCTTCTATCCCCTTTACTTGTGCTAGTAAAACAATTTCATCCCACTTCTTCAGGTGAGTTGCATGTTGTTGCTTTGTTCATTGAAGAATGAAGCTTGTAGCCAACTTATATGATTTCTCTCTCTCTTTTTTTTTTTTTAATTCAAATTTTGTAAATCCCTCCAACTATAAACCTAATCTATCCTCCCAGAATGCAAAACTGCCAAAATTGTTTGGTGTTTTTTGTTTGTTTGTTTTGTTTGTTTGTTTGTTTGTTTGTTTTCTATCTGAAGTGATGCTCTCTTTGTTTCTCTTCTGCATTCAGACTCACTCCAGTTCAGTGAATGATTGGACACTACCACAGGGAATGAGGTTTTGCATTTTGTTATCATAGTAGATTTCCAAAATAGTTTTTTGTAACAAAATAGCTGTTTACTTCTGATAGTATTACAAGTAATTATACAGTGGGACAGGGCTCACAATGTAGAAGTCACTATAAATCTCTATATCATCTCTGCTTTGGTTTTTCAAAGCAAAACAAAACAAAACAAAAAGGCTTCTCAAAAACAACAACAACAACAAAACCCCTGCATAACACAGTTTATCCAGATACCACCTTTTCATTGCAGTCCAAATGAAAAAATAAAGTTAAAAAAATAATAATTATAAGGACTCTGAAGTATTGAGGCATAGGAAGGTGTTTTACACTTTTCTGTTTATCTTCATTAAAGATTATACAGCTTTTTAAAGAACAAACCATTCCTCCAAAGAATGTTTCTTGGGTTCCATACACTTTGAAAGCAAGCTGAGCATGTCAGAAGACCTGCCATGTTGTGCTGGGGCATTTTGTCCGCGCAAGTCTTGCTAGGGTATTTCACTGGAACAGAGATTTTGCCTGGTAAAAAAATAAACTTTTCTCTTCAGCCAAAGTAATAGATTTTATGTTAAAATGCCTCTTGAACAAATTACTCTGAACAAATAATGTGGCAAGCCAGAAAATCAGGTGCTTGTATGATATTCGGACTCAATCAGCCACCTCTGCAGCCAGGATCTCAGAGGGATTACTGAAGTTTGGGGAAGAGTTTGAAATGTAACCAACACAAATTGAACAGTATTTTTGCAATGACAGACATTTTCCATTTTCCTTGTGTCTGTGTATGCTAGGTAGCTTTTATTGCATTAGCTTTTATGGTATTATCTACTTCATTGTGTCAAAATGATGTTACATGTTGAATGAAGATAGCACCAAGAACAGAAATAAAGGAAAGGAAATCCTGTTTACTAAATGCATTTTTTGCATCAATGGAGCAAATTTGAGCATGAGGACTCAGTCTGATAGGAAACAACCTTGAAGGACAGAACTGGACGTTACAAACTAGAGAGCTGTATGACCCCAGTTTAGTGTTAGAATAGTAGAGCAGTAGATGAGATTCAGGAATCCCTCAGTCAGTCGTTTCTCTCCACTTGTTTGCTGAAGCAATAAAACTTCATCTGCTTATAACTGGGCCTGCAATGGGAAGTGTTTAAAAACATGCATAGTATCATATAAAGGAACCTAATATTTGAAAAAGGTACTGCCCAATATTGCATATACAATACCCAAGTAACTGTTGAAACTTAAATACTTAATTTCAAAATACTGGAGGTAAAAAAAAAATGTAAAAGGTGTTTTGGACAAAAGAGACTGCTTGTGTCTTGTGGTATAGCCTATAGCCTACATAATTGCATTTGTTTTTCTACAAGATGATATGTGTTTTATTCTTTCATCAACAGTCTAGCTATCATGAATTTTCTAATGTTGATGAAAGTTTCTTCCAAAGAAGAGCAGGCAATGAGAGTTCAGATTAAATTACATGAACAGACATTATTTTATTCCTGGTTTTGTTTTCTTCTGTTCACTTGCTCGCTTGTTCCCTTGCCTTTTGTGTTTATTTGTAAAAGAATGGCAATGTAATCATGTACTTTTTAACAGGCACATCATACAGCTGCATGACTCTGTTTTAAAAATGCTACTTCAAATCATTCCAGTCTCATTACTGTTTTCTTCTTTTCTGAATAAAGCTAAGCAAAGGAGCTTGTCCCAGAGCAGATGCTGCCCAGGTCCTGCTCAGTGGTGTGGTCACACTGCTGGAGAGGTCCTTCATTGCCTCCTTCCCAGCTTCTTCCCTGTAAGGGTACAGTGCAAGAGCAGTCCTTTTCTACCAAAACATTTATGGAAGTATGTCAAGCATGCCCTCCCCCACCTCACAATTTTATTGACCTTCCTTGACCCTCCAAGTAAATAAAGCACATTTCTGTGTTCTTATTGCATATGAATCTACACATCTATCAAATCAAACCGTAATACCAAGTACATTAGGTGTCTTAAAAGTGATCATTTTACAGAGCTGAACAGCAACAGCAACAAAAAAAAAAAAAAAGAGATGGGAAATAAATTGTGTATTCTCATGTGCAAGAGTATGTAATGAATGTGTAAGAATGCTATATTTATATTGAATGTGAAAGAATATTTTATCAGATAGCCCCAAGCCACATACACTTGCATTCAAGAAATAAATCTTGTTTAATGAAACAAATCCTAGAACATGGTAATAACAAGTTGTACAAAGCAGAAGAGGGAACATAAATGAAGGAGATTACTGGTGAACAGACAAATTAATGAGAGTAGGTTCCTTCTGATGATTGACGAGGAATTATTAAGTTGAGGGATGGTGGAGGGAAGCAGGGGTGCTGCCTGACACAGAACCCACCTGGACGGCCCCTTCTGCAGGTGGCCAAATGGCGGGGGTACAGGCTGGGCTTGCCGTCAGCCAGGGGTGTGAGGTGAGGTGTGTGGAAAGAATGATGCAAATCTCTAATACTGTGGAAGGTTCTGGAAAGGATTGCTGGGATGATTTGGAGAGGTGTAGTAACTCGGCATGGGTGCTTACAGAATTGCTGCTATGGGGATATGAGCTGTGAAGGCCCAAATGTAGGTAGTGGAAATTGCGTCCTTCACTTGGATTTTATGGAAAATTAGTCATACAAAACAAGGTCTATGGTGGTTTGGTTTTTCTTTTTTTTTTGTTTTGTTTTTTGTTTTGCTTTGTTTTGTTTTATTTTCAGTGGAACCATACGTTATTGAAAATAACAGCATTGACTAATGTAACCTGGTGCATGACTTTATTCAAAAACACATTTTGATTAGAAAAACAAACCCACAAATCCTCTGCATAGTCAATTTTATTATCATAAAACACTTTTCAGCTGTAATTTAGCTACCTACACCTGCTTAGAAGGGAACACAGCTGGTTCACTGAACGATGATGTGGCACACCTGAGAATTTGGGAGGATTTTGCTGTTAGAGAAAAGGGAAGTGGAAAGAGCATGTCTAAAGAAAAAATAGAGAATGAGATTTTGCGTGTGTATTTTATTTATTTATTTTTAGTAGGCTCTGTTTAAAGTAAGGTCTAGAGAAGGTGAGAAAGTAAATGTAGTTGGTCTTAGATGAAATCTCTGAGATGTTTTGTTCTGATGAGGCCTCCCTGAGATCCCAAGATGGTAGCATTTTCCTTATGCTTGTGCTCTGTTACCAGGCTGCTGATGTGAGGGGCTTCTGCTATGTGTGAGAAAGTGGTGTTTGGCACTACATGTGGGAACGTGACTGAGCAGCAGAAGACTTCAGGTATGAGTGGTAGATGCGTGTTTTAACTTAGCTTTGAAATAATATTTTATTTGAATTATGCAAGAGACTTTGTCATTGTGGCTCCTCAGTGCAGGTAGAGATCCTTGGTGTGGCTGAGTTGGGGCTTGCTCTTGAAGTCTTGTGGACATAATCCAGTGTGGCTCTTCACACAAGAAGTGAAAATAAAGTGATGTCTTGTGCAACTGTAGGTGCCTCTTTAGTGGTGGCCTCTTCCTGATGTGATGCTGTTCAGTATTTGTGCTGAGTAAAATAGTTTCTGTGAGCAGTTGCAAAGGGAGCTGAGGTGATGTAGTACAGTGATAATCTAAATGACTTAGGTAGGATTTCTTAGATGAGATCATTTGAGAATATGTTTAAATGATGTTGAATGTTATATTTGCTGTGTAGAAACAAAGAAAGGGTTCTATGCTTATGAGAGAGAGTTGTCTGATCTGAAGTAAAGGTGTTTTCAAGGTATACGATGAAAGTTGCAGAAAAGTAATGAAACTTCAGCATACCTGATGAGATGCTTTGGCTAAGACAGTGTCTGTATTTTGATAATGGAAAACCAGAAAAATGAATCAGGAGTAAAGATGTGGGATTTTTAGTGAAACCACAAGCCATTATTATGCTGATATGAGGTGGAAATACTGGAAAATAAGGAAGAACTCGCAGGGGAATTGCTAGGATGCTTTGTGATCTAGAATAGAAATATAACAGTAACAAAAATTATTTATTTATTCAAAAGAAAACTTGAATGCGTAACTTTACAATGCTCTTATATTTGTTTTGCTGTCTGTACCAGGTGTGTGGTTTTCTTGTTTGATTGCATCCCCTAATACTGTATGAGCTGTGGATGCTTTTTTTTTTTCTTAAACCTTTTATGTGTATACTCTCTTAAGAGTATACTGATGCACATCTATCCTTACACTACGTTACATGAGACTAGACTTCTTTTCATTTAATAAAAGAATAGCCCTTCACAGAGCAGCATATAATATGGGGACTCATTCAATGTCTAATAATTTTGTTATTAAGGTAATGCAGAAGAAATAGACTTGATTCAACTTACCTTTGTCTCAGTTCTGAGATCTTGCAATGCAGACCTCTGAATTCCTCTTGTTATATCCTGTAAGAACAGGATAACAGTGTATTGTCAGCCTTACAACCTCTGATCATGCAGGTATGAGTGTGCTTGGTTCTTTGCTTTTGAAAGCTAAGACAAATCAGGAGCTGACCTGTAGCTTAGGCTGAAGTCTTGGTAAGAACAGGCTGGGAATATGAGAGGATGTTTGCTTGACTGAACTGTGTCCTCGCCCCATTACAAAAGGGATTAGAACTTGGATTCTTCATAGAACACCTCAGAAATGACTCAATGTTCCTGTGCCACATCTTGTCAGAAACAGGAGGCCGGAAACCTAATGGCAAATAATCTTTATAAAACTGTGTAATAGAGGTACTGAGACTCAATATTATCCTAAGACATATACACACTTTTTTTTTTTTTTTTTTTTTTTTTTTTTAATGGAATGGGGGCAAGTAGCTGGCTTGGAAGAGTTTGTGGACTTGTTCTTAGGCACTTTATTTCTAAAATTCTTCTTTAGAATTTACCCAGTAGCAAATTAAGATGATTTGACGCGAAGACATGAGTGTGTCTTGTAACATGCTTTCTTACTTGCTTAGATCTTTTTACTTTTGTGGTTCAAAATCTATAAATCTCTTCTTTATATAAAGTAGACCACCTAGGTCTGCCACCAAAAGAATATTACATGTTATTATAGCTCTTTATGTTGCATCTGTGCCATAAACTTAAGGAAAGTTCCTACATCCACCTCAAAGCTTAAAAAGTTTTGCCTGAAATGTACTTATAAATGACTTATTTGAAGCTTTCAGTCCTCTTTTTGTTCTTTTACTGGAATTGGGGGTGGTGATGGCGGTAATATTAGACAATGCCACAATGCAGGCAAAGGTAAGTTACGGGGTACATAGGAATACGACCACAATTGTGGGCTACAGGAAGTTGTCATGAAAGGAGTACCACAACTTTAGAAAATTTTTAAATTGCTGTGAAAGAGCAGTATAACTCTTTGCTCCCTCCACAGTAAGGATATAAAAGTAGGAGAGAAAACCAGGATGCAGTGTGCATCTGTTTCATAACCAGTTGAAAACAGATATTGGTTCATTACCATGATCTGGTACATGCTAGGGATTTTTTGTGTGCTCTTGGATTAAAAGAAAAGAACACAACACATGAAAGTGACTTTTAATGCAGATTTTGACAATAGAAGTGATTGTTAATGATAGACACACCTCTTCTGTAAGGATCCTGACCAGAAGGGTATTTTAATTGCTGCTTAACCAGTTTCCTATAAAAGCAGATGATCATCCATTCTGCTTAGAAGTTGAAATGTACGATTTCAAAGTGTCTCAGGAGTACTCTTGCACATATATAGTAAGTCATCTTGGTGTGCTTTGGAATTCAGGACCTTAAAATGTACTGCTTGTACTACTTGAGTTTAATGGGCTGTCAGCTGTCCAGGCAGATCCAGTACAAAGCCAGACATGTCTTTAATCTTCAAAGAACATAATGAAAAAAGTGAATATATTTAGTTATTAGCTAGGAGGTACAAAACAAGTGTGGAGAAAAACAGTGCTCTTTTTTTTTCCTGCCTTGAATTAAATAACTGGAATTTTAGCTGTCCATGTGTCGAAAACATCTACATAGTAATTGAGGAATTTACTGAAGAGGAAGTACTCATTTGTTACTATTTAGTAAACAGTCATATAAATTCAACATTTGCTCAGTCTTTTAAATTCCCCACATTTGAAAATGTCCTCATTACCTTTTTTGTACTTTGTGCCATACAAGGAAAAAACAAGTTGAGCCTGGATTGAATTGAAGTTTGAGTCTCTGAGAGCAGAATGTAGTTTCATTTTTCTATAAGGGAACCTGTCAACAGGAGTTCCATGTGCACAAATCCCTTGTATTTAATAATTGTCAGTTATTTTAAACAAATGGATTTTATTTCATGCTTGCAATAAGAAATTTCTGACCTTTACTTTCCTCTAAATTCATAAGCTGCTTAGTAGTCTCAAAGCCCAGATCTCTGAAGCTATTAAAGGTTATTACATTCATGGGTGATAATGATAGCTTTTAATACACAGACATGCTGTCACTTACATGTGAACAGTGATATAATAACGATATAGGATCTGAAACAATCCTTGCTATCTGGTTTTCAGAAGACAATATAGCTATATCACCAGTAGCAGTCCTCAATATCAGTGTTATCTTACTACGGGACAGTTGATCAAATACATGGCATGCTTTGCTCCCACCAGCCACTGGTAATAATGGGGAGAAAAAAGCAGGACTCCTACAACTCTGGCATCTCCTAGAACCAAAGTGCCTGTTAATATCAAAATCATTTTGGTCACTTCATCCAAACTTTTTATTTTTTTAAGAGATTCTCAAAAGATTGACCTAAAGAACAGCTGCCCTGAGCAGTAGTGGTGTTGGCACGTGTATGATGAATGAATTCAGTGTCATTGCCAAATTGCTTATCCGAACATGAAGAAAATAATAATAATTAAAAAATACTTGTTTCTTTTCCTTCTCCCTTTCCTTCTCCTCCCCTTTCTAGCCTATTTCTGCTATTCAAACTTTTTAATTTACCCTTTGAATTAAATATTCACTGGGAGCCAGTTCGTAGGTTGTGTTATTTTTAAGATCTTAAAGCTGTATTACTTTTTTTTTTCTTTGCAAAATCTTTGAGGGGGAAGAATGTTGCACAGTGTTATATTAAAGCTGGAATTATGTGTGTTATGCTTATGGCACAAATATATAGACCACTAAATGAAAACCACTTTTAAATAATCAAATTACCTGAGCAAACTCAAATTTGAACACCTGGGGGAAGAGGAAAGCTAACACATGCTAACTTGTGATGGAGCTGTGAGTTTTCATCCAGAAGATGTTCACTGAACTTCCAGTACATCATACCTGAGAAAATACCTTGACTTCTAGGCCTAACCCTGTTTGGACTAAGGGAGTAGCAATGCTCCTTGCTTTGTGGAGCTACTGGTATTTTCAGGCAGTTCAATATGTTGTTTCTCTATCAAGGTCCTAGCAGAGATGCATTGTGATCCTGTTGTATGGTAATCTTGGGAGTGGTGGTTGGTAAGCTTTGGGGGTCTGCAGGATCATGTCAGGGCTCCATCACAGTCCTACAATGGTAGTGCTGTGCATTGGTGTCTTCTAAATTAGACAAATGTGGGTTTGGTGGTCATATAACCCCATCATGATTAGCTACCAAAAAAAAAAAAAAAAAGGCAAGCTGAGTAGATTGGATAGAACTGAAGAGTTTTTCATGCTTGCATGCTTTCTGTCATCTTTAAAATGAGTACCTCTCTGTGCTTGAGCAGAGATGTTGAAGTTGCAGTGAAGTCACCTTCAATTTCTGGAAAAATATTAGAAGAGTTTAAGCACTAAGAAGGTAATGTGGAGTTGCTGAGATTAAATTATTCCAAGTCAATCTAATTTCCTTCTATGCCTGTGTAATGAGCCCTGCAGACCAAAGAGAAGCTGTGAAGTTTAGAGTACTTGTGTGATATTCTCATAAGCAAATTAGGGAAACTACTTCTAGGTGAGTGCAAAAGTAATTAGAGGAAAGTCTGAGGGTATTTATCTGTCAAACCCTAAGATGCATAGGGTGCGATCTTTGTGGGTCTCTCCTACATTTGGTTCTGTTTGATATTTTCTGGTAATAACCTGTGTAATAGAAAAATCACTAGGCCTACTAAATGACTAGATAATACTGTTGTAGGAAGAATGGCAGGTGCAGATAGGAATAGCTGAAGTGCAAGAAGTGTCTTGAATATTATGTCAATTGACAGCAAGTTTAAGTGTAAGGTAGTTTTGGCTGAGTTTCTGCTGTATGAATGCAAATAAGACGATAGCTAGTGAGGTAGTAACTCAGGCCACAGGCTGAGCATGAGCCTTGATAAATGCCCTCATAAAAGGTAAACCTCAGACTGGAACCAGTGAACAGAGCGCTATCCATCTCTCTAGTAACCCTTCTTGTCTGTTCAGCACCAGCAAGCCCCTTTCCAGAACAGTATGTCCAGGTTTGGGCAGCATGCTTTGGCTAAATTCTATTTAAACTGCTTACTGCCTCCTCCCTTCTTTTCTCTCTCTTTCCTCATGTGTACTAGTATCAAAAATCTATGGGTTGCTGAGTCTAGAAAAAGTAAAACACAGGTGACAGTAAGTCTTCAGAAATTTTCTCTTGCACTTCCAAAGAACTTTCCACTTTCTGCTGCGGATAGGACAGGGAGTTCTAGGGGTAGGTGTAGAGATACCGGCTGGTGAGGCTTCAGGATGTTGGCTGACTCTGTTTTTTAATGAAGCAGATAGGGGAGCGCTGCTTTAGAAGATCATGAAATGCTATTTGTTCAAAATACTTGATAAGAAAACAGTGGATTAGATTTGATTTTTTGCCCAATTTTGAGCATCTGCTATTCCCCTTGGCTCTATTTTCTATAATTTAACGATGTGCAGTTCTGACTTTTCATTTAGCTATTGTCCTTGAAAGTCCCCGAGACTGAAGCCATGCTGCACAAGCTAATTGGCGGGCTGTCCCTTTATCAGGCTGAAGTACAGCACGAATGTGTAAACATGTAACAGTTTTGTTGGCATTCCTGCTAGCAAGAATACCTTTTACACAAAATATTTTCTTGAAAGAGAACATAAAGAGACAATACCACTGGAACTTGGCTGCTGTTGTTTGTGCCTGTCTTTAAATAGGCTTATGTGTTCCAGTACGTGTGAAGTATGCTGTGTCAAACTGTATGTATATGTGTGTATATGTGTCTGTCTCTATATTTCTATATTAAGCTTCTCAGCAAGCATTTGAACAACTTCATCCCCCAGTGAACACTACCTGTATTAGATCAGGTGTCAAACAAAGCGTAACCTGTCTAGAGCTGCTCTTCGGTTCATTCAGCTTCCCTCCCGGTCTGTATGTCTATGGTACTCCGTATCTAATGAAGTATCTAACATCTATATCCCATCTAATGCCACGTTTATGGTTACAGCTTTAGTACAGCTCACAGTGACTGGGCTCCAGTTGTGACCGGAGGGGGAAAAAACACACTGATTCAGGAACAACGGAAAGTTGAAAATTGAGTCTTGCTTCTATGTTTGGAGAGCTTCTAGAAAGCTGTGGTTGCTAGAAATGAGGTAATGGAGGAAAGAGCAAACAAGGGAGGATGAAGAGAGGCTTAAAGGACAATTTTTTTTTCTTTTTAGACTTCTGTTTGACATGGTTCTGCTTTCTTTGCTCTTGTTTGGTATTGGTGGTTTTTCCCACTAAATTAATGTGACATCTGGATTAGAGAGAAGCAAATCCTTAAAAGAAAGTGTTTTAAATGTGAAGTTTAGGGCAAGGCAGTCTAGATCATCACTTGAAACCAGTACAACTCCATTGACATCAAAGAGAGAACACTAATTTACATAAGCTGTGCATCTGACCTTTTGTTCTTGTGAAACTTTAGAATGATTTACAGTGTAATATGTAGTTGTTTTTCAAACCAATTCCATTTTAAATGTTTCTGTGATAAAGATAACTTTGCTTTTAACTGTCATGAAAGTCCAAACTAAAGCAAAGTATAGCATAATCAAAATACATCAAAAATACAGCTCGTTTATTAGGTAAATTCTGACTTATCAAGTGTCCTTGAGTTTCTGAGTTGCCTCTGATCTTGCATCAAAAATTCTCCTTGTGCCTTCTCCAACACTCATTATCACTCATTAAGGGTTGAGATTTAAAAATTAGAAGTAAACGTCAGATTTTTGAAGAGCAGCTCGATTTTCCTCTTAGAAATAATTCTTTTCAGGCATCAAACTCGATTCAAGCTTTGAAAGAGGACAACTGTGAATGGACATCATGGCTACAGACAGACGAGCATGTTTCACATACAGAAACACAGGGAAAAAAATCACTCACTGTTGCACTCAGTTTCTTATGGGATCCTGTCATCCCTGGCAAAGCATCCGTGGCTGTTATTTTGAGCTCTGTCATTTAAGAATAAATCTAATAAGCCTAAAAACAACCAGAAGGACAGCTTTACATTTTTAGTAAAATAGCTTTCACAGAAAGTAAATGTGAGAATGTCTCTATCTCACTGAAAATCCCTAGTTAGAAATTGGAACATGAGTAAGGGGTTAAAAATAAATGGTCAATAACTACTGAACCCAGAAAAGAAGAGAGAAATTCCAGGATATTTCTTTGACTTAAATTACAGCATCCTTAAACGTACCAGAGCTAGCTGCATGCTGAGGAGTGCAGGTTACTTCTACTCTTTCATTTAGGTGTCAGTAGTCATAATGATTTCTTTGTCTAAAAATAAATTCTGACTCGAATCTCCATTTAAGGATGAGATGTATGTCTGGCTCTGTGAAACGATAAAGACATGCAGCTTTGATAACTGACCCCGTTATCATCTACCTCCTGGAGATGGGAGCGGTGTCTTGCCCACCTTTTCCCATGGAATGGGCTTGTTCAGGTAGGCCTCTTGCACGGATAGGTGTGCTCCATGGTCTTTAACATATACTGTGCTATCCTTGCTGCCAGGGGGTGCTGCAAGGCAACTTGACCCAAGCTGGTGTCTGAACATGTAGGGACGGAGTCCCTGAGGAGCACGATCGTCAGCAGTGCCATGGTGGTCAGTGGGGGCACACCATTGCAAGGCACAGGTTAGAATGTTGCAGGTACTCTGTCCCTGCAGGCAGTCAGGCTGTCTGTAGCATGTTTGTACACGGGTGCATGATTACAGAGGATGAAGCCCTAAGACAACCTTTTCTTTAAAAAAAAAAAATATATATATATATTTAAAAAAACCTTGAAATCCATTTCTGTCTATATTAGCCTTGCCATCTGAAACATCCTCATGTGTCTTTTTTTTTTTTTTTTTTTTTTTAACTAAAAGTACTATACCCTGCCTCCCCCAAAAGGATGCACTTCAACAAACATGGCTCAGTGTTTGAAACTATATTACTTATTAAGAGTTATATTAATGAGACAGGACAGAATCACTCCCTCTATAAGAAGATTGGGTAGTTTATTTCTTGTCTTGAGCGCCTGTCATAAGTGCTTGAAAAGCTTTTATTTATAGATGGACCTCCATAAGAAATGGAATTTTCTAGGCATGCGTCTTTCTGGTTATGTATTGTGACAATTTGAGTGCTTTCTACATGATTTTTGTTGCTGATTTGATTTTCTGAGATGTGTTTCTATTTGCAGTTGGTGCTACTGTAGTACTTGCAAACATTAATCATGCTTGAATATGGAACAGGAAGGGGAATTATACTGCTGATGAAAATGCCATTAAATACGTAATACTTCTAGAGCCTAGGGGGCTTTTGGAAAAAAAAATAAATAAAATCAAAGATACAGAATAATATTGTATTCTTGAAACCCATCCACAACCTGGGGGTGTGGGGGGAGCAATCTAGGAGGAGTTGAAACTAACTGGATATCTCATTACATTGAGAATGAAAAAGGGTAGAGGCATGAAGTAACTGGTGGCTGGACAACCCAAATACCAAACCTTCATTTAGGGAAGATGAACTATCGTCCATTTCTCAAGCATCTATCTCACAGTAAATAAGCCATGTAAAAGGAACGCTAATTAAAAACTGACTGAGATCTGTTGTAGCGTACTCAGTTTTAAATCGTGTGTTGCTCTTCTGTGGAGGTGATTGTTATTATCTTTCCCACTAAAGATTAAAACTATTCACATTTCAGTGAATTACTCTTTCCCTATCCTCCCCACATACTCAGGATAAATCACAGGACTTCTTTGTAACATGTTCTGCCCATCTTTGGCCTCAGCTGTTGTGGTTCAGCTGACAGGCAAGCCACCTGACAAGGAAGAGCCACTCTTACTGTGGAGTCACTGGTTTAGGACAAGCTGGCTGCATGTTTCTTACTAGAAAAGCTTGTGGACCAGACCATCCTGTTGAAATGGCAACTCATGCCCTGCTGCTTATGCCTTGCTTAACTAAGCAAGGAAATGCTTTCTAAATGGAGTGCTTCTTGTTGTCACCTTCCATAAGCAGAGATCAAATAACTGATGAGCGTTAGCATAGCCCACTTCATTTTGTCACCTGGGATCTCAGCCCCTGCTGCATCTACTGGTGCTTTGCATGCTTGCACCAGGTATTTTTATCTTTCCTCTCATCCCCAGGCTACTACTTCCATCCTCTCAAGAACTTGGATTAAACTTTTCTGTATCCACCCTCTTATCTGTTTTCCACTGCAGCCTACTATGGAATTACAATGTACCTGGTAGTGATTTAAAGAACAGAACCAAGAAGTAGGAAAGGATAACTTCAATACCTACTAAATATCTTTGTATCTTTCCTATATCTTTTCATTTGCATAGAAATCATTTGTACTGTTTATATGGAATCATAAAATAGCTGTGTCTAAGGCATGCTGCAACTGATCCTGTTAATAAGTATTGTGTTGAGGAGGTGGAAAAGAAAACAAGTCCAAACTTCTGGTGACATGACAAATGATGGGATGTGCTGCCCATGCCTCAGATGATGGTGCTCCCCTTCATACAAAGGAGCTCTTCTGGTTCAGTGAGACTAATGTGGGTAAGTCATTTCCACGCCTACCTAAGGGAGACCCACATAGCCCCAGCTTTTTGGTCAAATCCTGATTTTGGTGGGCACACAGATGGCCTCTGCTTAAGGGACCCGTTATATGGGGGAAATTTCTGGTGCCTGGAGGCCAGTTCTCTGATTGTACAGAATTATCGAAGAACCTGTGAAGATGATCAAATATTTTTATGGGACATGCTCAAGTTTTTAAATCATAATAATGAGTAGATGGTAATTCCTAATGGTATATATGGCTGTGATAAAATGGGGTCACTGACAGATTTAGTTGCTAACAGGCTAGCAGCCTTCAATGTGCAACTGCCTCCTGGCTCAGAAGCTTCACAGCAGGGCTCTGATTCAGAGCATTCAGTAAAGATGTACCCTCCCCATCTATATTTCTGGGTGCAGAGTTGCAAGTATCAACCTGCTGTAGATACTGTGAGTCTTTTGGGGAGCAATAGCCCCATGCAGTAGGTTTCAACTTCTTTGAAGGCTTGAATCTCCTTTAATCTGGGCATATTTCAACCTTTCTTGTTGAGAGCTAATAGTGTCCTAATGGCCATATGCTCAACCGAGAATGGATGCAATACCTAACAACAAGCTGCCAGCCTCCATCCCGAATGAGCGTCTCTTATAATTGCCTGCCCTGAAAGCTAGGCACTGATCAGTACCAGCTCCAAGTCGTGTGTGCAGAAGGGTGTGGGCAGTCTCTTATATGTGGATCCTCACCTGCTGTTGGTAAATAGATTTCAAAACCATATTCAGTCTTGGATAAGTATAAAAGTAGAAACAAAGACTGAGGAAGTATAGATAGCCAAGTTTGGTGGCACAAAGGCTCGCAATTTTTAGCCTCAGTTTCAAAGATTTTCGAAGCTGTGAGGAGATGAGCTTTTAACTTTTCCAGAGCATTGCTCATTCTGTTTTGCCCTAATGGGCTGTTTTTGGCATGATGACACTTGGTAAGAAGTGTCTTTAAAATGGTGAGAAGGTAGAAAGCAATAACTGCTTTTACTACCAAAGTAGTGAAAAAAAGTAATTTATAAGATGTATGTGTGTATATGTATGCTTAAAGAAACCTCTTCCTCCCCTGTTAAAAATGTTCTGATGGTGAAAACCAGCATCTGCAATTTCATGTTGAGCTCTGATTTTAAGAAAGTGAGAAGTTCTACATTTTGCTTGAGAGGGGAAAGAAGAAAATCACTTTTTTGGGATGTTCCAAGCTAGTCCCAAGGGCTGTATCTTGCATATAAATGGACATAACATTCATTTTCATTTTTCCTGCTCTTCGTTGATAGGTATTTTCTACATGTTTTACATGATACACTTGTCTCAAATGTCACTCAAGATATTTTCTCATTTATAACTGTTTTCTGCAGCTCCTTCAGTAATTCCAGTCTATTGCCTTTTAGCACTTATTGCCTACTGGCAGATGCAACATATTCAGGTCACACGAGTTTATTCAGCACGGAGATGACTTTTGAGTGAGAATGCTCAAGTGAGTAGCTCAATTTTAACTCAAACTGCTGGCAACAGTAGAAAATAATCTTCTCAGTGAAGAATGTTTTATTTCTTTGCTACTAAAATCTTAATTTCTAATTTTAAATGAACTCTATGACCAAAATAATTTACCACTGTTATATGGCTAAACTTAAAATATGTTTTTTTTATGTTCGGCTTTCAGGTCACATATTTCTTGTGCTGCGTTAATTACATGGTAGCACTTCATATGCTTTTTTATTTATTTACAGGAATTAGAACCAGGGAACTTCTGTGGATTTCTTCTACCAGAATATGGACATACAGACCCTGGTAGCTGATGTAATGACAGGCTGAACTTAGCTAATTTATGGAAGCGGTGTTATGGATGGTTCCAGGAAAGATGTTGCCTTTTGGTATGATTGTTTTTCTTTTCTTGCCTGGGAGAGTCTCCAAGTGAACTGTTGATAATGTAACTGCTGAGATGTGGTGCTGCTCAGTTTTCCCTGCAGGGAGATATGAACCTTGTTTGCTGTATGGTGGGGAAAACTCTCAAACTCTGGGAAGCTGCTGCAGCAAAATCCTCCTTCCTTATGTCAGAGGAATCCCCATTAGA
This sequence comes from Anas platyrhynchos, assembly GCF_047663525.1. NCBI lineage: Eukaryota > Metazoa > Chordata > Aves > Anseriformes > Anatidae > Anas > Anas platyrhynchos. The sequence continues at coordinate 42,134,625 of NC_092590.1, read as the reverse complement.
TATATAAAAATGGGAGGTATGAACCTCGCGTACTCTATCCCCACTTCTGGAGCTAACGTCTTTTCTCTTCTTCTTATGTGTGTGATGTGTGCTTTGTCTTTTCTTTAAGTAGACAACGTACTTATGGATTTCTCCCCAAGATTTCTTTTAGTTCAGTAATCCTACTAAACAGTAGCTATTTCCATCAGCCCTTGAAATAAACAACCAAGATATAATTGGAGGTGGTAGCATTCAGTGTTGAACTGCCTAATGCTTTTCAACACAAGTTTTTCAGTTGCTGTTTTGCAACCCAACAGTGTCTGTTTCAGTTCAAGCTGCTATGCCAGATAGGATTTCCCCTACCTTTTTTAGCCTTTCCTGCTAAATGGGAAAACATCTTGCTAAAAACAAAGCTAGAATAGGTGTGCTTTCACTTGCTTGAAAACTTCATGGAGCTCTTGCATTACTTTGTCCATTGTGTTTTGTAGGGAGGTGTTGTATTGGCAAGGGATTCTGTGATGAATCAGTAAAGGGTCTTTGCCCATCTGTGAGATTACATACAAATGTGGAACTCATGTCTACCTAGGTGCCTTAGAGGTATGGTTCTTGTAACTATAAGACTTCCATGAGGAAGCATACTTGGGGGGGGGGGGGTAGGGGAAGGTATTTTTAGAGTTTTTTACAGTGCATTTTTCCTTTATGTGAAGTTCTTGTCAGGTTCAATGAGTTTTAGAGTAATGATCAGTGAAGAAATAGGTGAAAGATGTCAATTAGGAAGTTTTGGCACTACAGGGTTTCATAGGTGTAGTGTTGGACCAGGACTGAAGTGAGAGCCTTGTGTAACATAACCCTAGTAAGTAAGGCCAGGAGACAGAAAAGGGAGAGAAGGAGATCTTACTTGAATCCTAGCTTCAATACTTCCAGTTCCTCACTCTGGTCTCTGAGACTACAAGGTCTAAACAAAAGTCTTTGTCATGCCACATAGCATAACCTTAGCATTGCTAATGTCAGTCTCCTTCCATTAAAATGTCTCAGCTTCCCCCCACCCTGCCTCAAATCCCTTTAAAAATAAATAAATAAATAAATAAAATCCCTGAAAACCAGCTTTACCTTGTGGTTTTTGCAACATGTGCACTGAAGTAGTGTGTTCTTTTTCTGCAAGAGCTGGGGTTTGACTCCTAGAAGCGGATTTGATTTTTTTTTAATAGGAGTAATGCTATGTCCAGGTGTCCTAAATTTATGTATACAAATAAATATCCTAATAATTCAAGTAATAATATAATTCATAATAGTTTGCCTTATTCTGAACTTCAGACTAAATTCACCAAAGGGTTTTCTTCAAGCTTGTTCCCTAGACTCACTTCTTTTCTTTGATGTGGTGATTACCAGTGCATTCACCCAAATGACTTGAAAGAGCTAGTAAAATGCAAAGGAGGACTACAATAACATTATCAACATAACGTCATACTGAACCACATGAACTCACGGTTGAATCTGGTGCAGCTCCAGAGGTCTGGCAAACTGTGTTCTGTCCAATCAAGGAAACAGTTGTTTAAAAGCAACCTAACACCTGTAGCTTTCTCCCCACAGAAAGAATAGAGAAAAATTATTCCAGTATCTCCTTTTTATAATGTCTTGAGTGCAACATGTAAATAATACTTTTTTTTTTTTTTTTTTCTCTCTTAAAGAAAATCTGTAAGGAAGGACTGTTAATCATGTTTGATTGTGACTGGGCAGGTCCCCAGGACATGGCACACTTTGAGCTATCTCTGTAATGCAGGTGTTGCTGGAGTAGCTCAGGCACAGCCTGTCTAACATCTTGTCCTGGTTTCAGTTAGCACAGAATTAATTTTCTTCCTAGTAGCTGGTGGAATGCTGTGTTTTGGCTTAGGATGAGAAGAGTGCTGATAACACCCCGATGTTTTAATTGTTGCAGAGCAGTGCTTATACTAAGCCAAGGACATCTCAGCCTTTTGCTCTGTCCTGCCAACGGGCAGGCTGGGGGTGCAGTAAGAGCTGGGAGGGGAAAGACCCAGGACAGGTGACCCAAACTAGCCAAAGGGGTATTCCATACCATCTGACGTCATGCTAAACAATATATAGGGGTGGCTAGCCGGGGGGGAGGGGGCCGGACTGCTCGGGGTTAGGCTGGGCATTGGTCAGCGGGTGGTGAGCAATTGCATTGTGCATCACTTGTTTGTACATACTATTACTTTCGTATTATCACCATTGTATCATTATTATTATTATTGTTATTATTATTTTGTTATTATTATTTTCCTGTCTTATTAAACTGTCTTTATCTCAACTCACGGGCTTCACTCTCCATTTCTCTCCCCCGTCCCAGAGAGGGAGGGGGGAGGGTGAGCGAACGGCTGCGTGGTGTTTAGCTGCCAGCCGGGTTAAACCACGACACATCTTCTGGAGCTGAAATGCCAACTTGTGGAGGTCACTGTCAGAGTTTAAAGTTCTTTATGAAAAATACAATAGTTCTGTGATGAAAATAATGTAGTACTTAAAAAGACTCAGAACATATCCCACTCCTGCACTGTAAAATACAATTTATACTATCTTAAAATAATCTGCTAGAAAGGGACTTTAATTTTTGTCTTTTATAACTGTCAGTATATAGCAGTGTAAACCCAAACTGAAAGGAAAGGGGAGCATACACATAATTCATGGAAGTACATTAATTTAATTTATTTTTTTCCAAGGTCAGCATAACATTGAGCACAAGTAAAATTTTTCAAGAGTAAGTTATGGATTTTCTGGAACACTTGTGGAAAAACTTTTTCTTCTTGTGGTAAGAGTTTTGATGCTAAACTGTGTCCAAAAGTCAGATGCACCCCTTGTCTCAGCTTGGTGCCTGGCAATTGCTGTGAAATAAGTTTGAATAACAAATGCCTGTCCTAATTTATTAGGCAGGTCTTGTTCATATGATAGGTTTTCATTATTCCTTGTATTATGACTTTTATGGCAATTATGACCATAATAATGGCAATAGCCATAATATACATTAATATATAATTATGGCAAAAATAGCAAAGAAATCAGAACTGAAGGAGTTTGAAAATGTTGAATACCCCCTGCAGAAGTAACCTGTTGAAAGGAATTTATGGTTTCTCCCTTCTTGCAATTCTTCCTTCTATAAAATAACTTCTATTTTGGTCTTTCAGGAGACTCAATGAATTTCAGGTTGTACATAGGGAGTAACAAAATAAGTCATCTCTTTCTCTCTCTGAGAACAAGGTAACTTTAACTGCTGCTAAGATAAAGTTACAGCTGCACTTCAACGGTGAAAAGTAAATAAGTTGTTTTTATCTCTCTAAAAACTGCAGGGTTGTGGTGGCTTTTTCTTCTCTTCTTTGTAACATCCCATTTCATTTATTTTAGAGTTCTTTTTAAGTAGAAACCCTGAAGAACAGCCAAGTTGGCTTCAATAGTGAATGATGACTACAGATAACTGGGTTATGATCTTGGCTGAGAGAAACTGGAAACAGTACTAACATCTTATGACTACCTACTGTTTGGCTTTTGAGAGGCTTAAGCAAAAAAACATCTTTATTTTGAATGCAAGCAGTGAATAAGAAGGAAATGTAGTTTAAATAAATACTACAAGCCATTCTTAAGCAAGAATATAAAACTAAAGCCATTAATACAAAACGTAAAGCACCCTCTGCTTTTGCAGTATTAATAGTAAATAACTCAGGAATTAATATATTAAGAAGTTGTATTTTCATAAACATCTGGTAGTCAAAATGAAAGCAATAGACAAATTTGTTGCAAATATCTCCCTATAATTCCAGAATTGTGCATTTTTTCTTATACTATTACTAACGTTCTAGTGAACTACCTAAGATGAGAATAAGGATAAACTTTCAAGCCCTTTTTATGTATCATCAAAGATACCTGAAAGGTCATAGCATTACTGGGCAGCCAAGGCTCTGCAAGAGGGAGCACGAGCTATTCTCTAGGTCTGCCCTCAGCAATCCCAGCTGGATCTGGCAAGAGAAGATGGACTAACTTGGACCCTGGGATGTTACTAGGAAAGTATAAAACTATGCAACATCACTGGTACATTCCTATTGCTTTGGGACTGCACAGATGTGTCATGTTCCTAGTGTAGATCCATAATGAGGATAAAAATGATAACAGCTACTTGATCTCTGTATATTTCTACAAGGTATGCTGACAGTGGCTGTGCTTTTCCAAAAGAGAACTTAGAAACATCTTCCCTCCCCCCAGGCAGTATTACAGTTTCTGTAAAAAGAGGAGGGCATGATACAAAGAGGCTTTGGATTATAGGAAACCTGGATGGATGCCTTAGTGTATGGATCTGTATCACTGTTCCATCATAAGGTGCTTCCAATCAGTGTATCATCCTACTCGCTGCTGTTTCATTGGTTAACTCCACCAGTCAAAACTTTGCACATTCCTTTGTTAGGTGCTCTCTGGATTTCCCCTGAGCATTGTGATTAAGCCTTGCTTTCTCACCCTGCCTGCCAAAATAGTCCTGCATGCTCTAGCTCATCTCCCATCTGCTCTTTCCCCTCACCATCTGCTGAATAGCAGGATCTCTTCCTTGATCCTCACTCTCAGTTTTGTAGCAGTACGTGTGCCCCCATGGGTTCACGAGCTGGAGAAAGAAACACCCACACTGTGCACCTCCTTGAACCGAGTAAGATAAAATATCCATGGTAAATGGACAGCTAAGCATTCAAGCCCATATTTGACTCCAGATAGTTATTGTGACAAATAGTTTCAAGTATGTTGTGAAGTTGGTGTTGAGTGACTGTATACAAAGTGCCTCTTCTCTGCCATAATCATTGTGTGTGTGTGATACAAGCATTATTATATGTTCCAGTATTCTAGATCACATGAAAGACACTGAACTGTGCCTTCCTCAGAGTGGCTGAGGTTGGAAGATACTTCTGGAGGCCACCTAGTCCAACCCACTGCTCAGGGCAGGATCACTAGAGCAGGTTCTTCATAGCCATGTCAAGTTACTATTCAGATCTCTCTGCAGATAAAGACTGCGCAATTTCTTTGGGCAACCTGCTCCAGCATTTGAGCACCCCAACAGCTAAAAAAATAAAAAATTTTTTAAAAAGTGATGTTTAAATGGAACTCTATTCAATTTGTGCCTTTTGCCCTTTCACTGGATGCTGCTGAGAAGAGTCTGGCTTTGTCGTCTTTGCTCACTCCCACTAAGCATTTATGCACATCATTAAGATCCACTGAGACTGTTCTTCAGACCAAATTATCCAAAATGGCAGATGCGTCAAGACTTTAACTGTCTTAGTGGCCCATCTTGTTGGTCTCAAGTCAGTATACCCCGTTTCTTGCTTATGCTCGGGAGTCCAGCACTGGACACAATGCTCCCAGTGTTCTTGACTAGTGCTGAGGGGAAGGATCACCTCCCTAAACCTGCTGGCAACGGTCTTTCTAATGCAGTCCAGAAGGATGTTGGCCTCCTTGCCACAAAGGCACATTGATGGCTTATGGTCAGCTTAGTGTCCACTGGGACCAGTAGGGCCTCTTCTGTCATCTGACCCCTAGCCTGTGCTGTTGTAGTCATTCCTCCCCAGGTTCAGGACTTCACCCTTCTCTTTGAATGCCATGAGGTTCCTGTCAGCCTATTTCATTGTTCTGCAGAGGTAGCACAAAAATTGGGTGTATCAACCATTCATTGGCAGTCCTGATGAGCGTTTACTCTGTCACATCATCCAGGTTATGAATGAAGATGATCAGTATTAGCCCTTGGGGCTCACCAACTGTGACCAGTCTCTGGCTTGACTTACCTTTGAGTCTAACTGTTCAGTTAATTCTCAGTCCACACTATCTGTTTATCCAGCCAATATTTACTTTTTTTGATGAGGATGTTTTGGATATACTTCAGAAGCCTTTCTTAAAGGTTAGGGCACTGGACTGTGAAGTGGGATGGCCGAGGAGTGGAAGATGCAGCTCTGCTGTGGGTTTGGTGGAAAGGCAGGGCAAGTGGTGATGCTGGGGATGCTCTGTTTTGGCTCTGGCAGTTGGACCCTAGGGGAAATAAAATCTGCACCTTGTGAAACATGGTCACACTGAGTATTTTCTTCCTAATGTTCTGTAAGAACCCAATAAAAATAGACAACGTGAAACTTTGTTTGAAATTTTGTTTAAACCTTTTTAATAATCTAGAAAGTATAAATTTAATATCCTATGGTTTACGACTACATTAAGTACCATTATGTAGCATTGTGCAACATAAAATACAGCCATAAAAGGCGCATCAAGTATCACAAGACCAGTGAAAGCTGAGCTGAGGTTCTGTTACACAATGTGTAACTATTGAAAGTAGATCTCTTTAGATCTACTTAAAGACGCTGTCAATGCAACTTCTGCCTTTATGGTTGAGCTAGCAAGTAAACTTGCTTGTGGTACAGGTTGCTAAATGGCGCTACTGTCTATAATTTGAATCTCAAGCAGAGTGAGGCTTCTACTATGTACAGCTCAAAAATAAATGTAGTCCTTTTGTTTTCCTCTCAGTTCTGTGTGAAATGGGTAAAAGACAAATTCTATTTATTTATTTATTTTTAAATGAGAGAATAGTCTAAAACTACCTCTGCAACTTTTTCAATTCACTAAACATACTGGACAGGATGCAATCGAATTCATCTTTCTTCTCTCATGCTCTGAGGCCCATCTGTTTAACGTTCTTCATAGACTTAATTCTTCTTTGATGGAAATCATCTTATGTGTTATCTTTTCACTTAGTCCTGCTAAAATAAGTGTTAAAGCTTACTACACTCACAACTTTACGAGTTTCACTTTGTATGCATTCTTATTTCATACACCATCATATCCAGTATTCTCACATGCAGCCAAGTGTAGTGTTGCATAGATCAGAAAATTCTGCATTTCATTTACTTGCAGTTTATAGTTTTGTTTTATGAAGGCATTGGGCTTTGAATGTGGAAAATACAAAATTTCTCAGTAAACAATATTTTCTTGGTTTCCCATATCAGCAAATTGTGGTGGGTTTATCGTGCTAGGCAGATAAACACCCCAACCACTCTCTCACTCCCCTTCCTGACCCTCTGCCAGACCCAGTGCACAAATACACCAAACCACAGGTGACCTAAATACTTGCATCAGCAGGTCTCTCCTCTCTTTCCTCCCTCAGTTGCCCTGCCTTGTGCTTGGTAGCAAGCTTAGGGAAGATGGCCCAAGTTGAAATGGGACAGCCTTGCTATGTAGGCTGTGTCCTCCTCTCCCCAGCCTGTGATGACGAGGGCTCACTGCGACTCTGCCCTTGCCCCATACTACCCTTCTGGCTGTGATGAGCATGGCTGTGCAGCACAAGCTGCTGCCCTTGAGGCTCATTCCTCAGGGTCCCTGCAGAAGTGTAAGATGAAGGCTCTGCTTTGCCACTCTTTGGGGAAATGTATAAGTCAACGCTGCTGCACTGAAGGAACCGTCCAGTACCCAAAAGCGATACTCACTTCACCCTACGAAACCTTCTCTTCTTGCTTGTATATGGAGAATACTGAATGACTTCTCTTTATTACTTTTTCTTTATCAATCTTTTACTTTTCATCCATAAAATACACTTCCCTGACTAGACTTTCAACAGCCTTTTTTTTTTTTTTTCCTTAAACACTTCATAAAGTTTTTGGTTTGGTTAGATAAGTGTTGTTTCTTAAATATTTATTTCTGTTTCTGAAGAACTTAAATAAAAATCTGCTTAAGGAAGAAAACTCTTTACCTCCGCTGTCCCTTCCAATTATGACTTCTACATTGTGTTGCATGCTGTGTGTGTAGCATTACTAGTGTGCACTGAACATGACTTTGCTCTTACTTATGGTCTTACTTAAGCCATATAGATTTATCATTGATAAAGAAAAGGTTAGATGGTTACAGCAGACAATGTTATTTTTTTCAAAAATATGCAGTGGGGAAGCTGTGCAAGCATATTGTTGTTTGTTTCACTATTGGAGGCCTAAAAATATGAGCAAAGTGTGAGTCTTTGTGTGAATCTGTAGAAAGCCTCAAACAACCGTCACATGAAATACCTGCAAATTGTTCCTGTCTTTCTTGATGTTTTTACTCTGCAGTGCCACTGTGTTATTTAAATACCAAGATGGTATTATCACAGTTGTTTTAGAGAGTAAGTACATTAATTCTCTTTCAGCTACGGATGTGATCAAATACAAGTCACGGGACATTTAACTATACTTTAGCTTATAAACCTGTATTAAATTAAAGGAAAAATCAACTCAGTGGTTATGTTAGAACAGGCTGCCTTTCAGAGGCATGCCAGTTTGGGCATATGTGAAAGCTTCCTGTCAGTCCTAAGAAATCATGGAATCACCCTTTATGTTAGCATCTCTGCAGTGTGAATTCCTGTTCCTTGAGTATGTTGTGGTCACAAAGACAAGTTTACTTGTACAGGCAGCAAAGTGTAAGTTCTTACGAATTTATTTTGATTGCTGAAATGTGATGCATTCTAAGTGTTTCACAGAGTGTAAAAAAAAAAAAAAAACAAAACAGTGAAGCTGTTGATGAGGCTTGAATTTCATGCAAAATTGGACATAGCGTGTTTCTGTTTCTGACACTATCACAAGTGGATGGTAGAATGGGCAATTAATGTACTCCATCTGAAACCAAATAACAGCAACAACAAAACCCACGTGACCAGAAATACGCAGAAAGGTGAGTTCCTCCTTTCATCTTGTCACCAGCCTTGTGCCAGAACGTGAGCAGTGATTCTCAGCGTAGCTCATTCTCTATTCTGCAGATGCCTCTGATCAGAGGAGGTAAGGCACATGCCTTGGGAATTTCCAGCAATGTTCTTTTCATGATTTGATTCATGGCCTGTTTTGTTTCATGGGTTGACCTAACTCCAAAAGCCTTTTTGCTACATTGATTTTTATTGCTCTTTTTGACTACTTCTTGGCTGCTTCTTGAAATTAGTTCAATATTATACAAAAGCATTGTTTTATTCGCGTATTACCTGTCTTCATCTGTATATATGTGATCTCTGCACGTTTTCACTGAAAGTGAGTGATTATATAGATTGTATCCATGATGCTAGTCTCCAAAAATACCTTCTTCCTGATTGATTGACTTAATTGCAAGTGATTAGAGGTAGGACGTCCATTTAACACGTAAAAAAGACAGTTCACAGCTCAATCACTTTCTAAGACGCATCTCAATCAGGAAGTGACTATTTCTGCTTCTAATTAATGTGGTGCTGCTGGCAATATTGTGTGTGTGTGCTTTTTAACAGGTGTTACAAATTCTGATATGCAAAGCAGGGCAAAATGGGAAGAAATACAATGTAGGTGTTAAGCACTTTTTTTGCTATCAAATTCAGTGTGGAACTCTAATTCTAATTCTAATGTGGAATAACATGCTTTTAAAGGAGAGGATGAAGGAAGGGTGTTTCCTCTTAAACCCCTAAGTGTGCGTCCTTCACCTTCTGTAGCTTTACCCATGGGAAAACTGTATGGGAGTGCCTGAGCCTGTGAGAAGTGTCCCATCCTTAAGGCTTTTTGAGGGGAGGAAAGTAAAAGGGAAGGGAAGCTAGAAAGAGCTGCAGCAGAGAGTGATACCTGAACAGGCCCTAAGGGTTTGTTTGTCATGGAGGGAATTGTTGCTGAAAGTGGGATCTTGTTACTCTGACAAGAAGGAAGTAATTACTTGTGGTCAAATCTAGGCTGTAAAATTGATTGACTGGAGACTAGTTGTGCCAGCTAACATTATGAAGGTTCAGATGGGATAGATGGAATTACATCTAATGCTGGTGGGCTTCTTTTTGTTTGGTTGGTTTTTATCCTAGCAATATTTTTGTAGGGAACTGTTCTCTGTTTTAGACTTACGGCTGTGGCTGTTTGGGAGAATCGCTGTGATATCATCTCCTCAAGACTGAGGGTGTCCTTATTCAAAGTATGTCTTCAACAATACAGTGTTCTCCAGTAGGGTGTTGCTTCACTATTAGCTAACAGTCTTTATTCCTCTAAAAACAACAAAAAAATCTGTCCTATAACTTTTTTTTCCTGTAATTTTAAGACAACTATCATATGTTATCTTTCCTAAGGCAAAGTAAGTGTACAAAGAAGATAAGAAGCTTTAGTTTTATGTCTAGAAAAATCAGGAAACAAAAATCCCTCCCAGTGGGGGAGCAAGGTATAAAGCTGACCTGATCTAATTTACCTTGAGGTAAGATTGAAGGGTTTTTGTGAGGTGGCTGTCTTTCCTTCACAATGTACTCTTTTTACCTTTCCTTGATTTATCTTACATCTTCGTTATCCCGAGGTGAAAGCAGCGAACTTATCTTCTACTGATGACATCTCTTTAAAAAGTCTGAATCACTAAGGCTAAGCCCAGAAGCAACTGGAGGCAATTAGGAACACTTGCTTTAAAACTCGTACCCAACCTACACTTGCTTAACTTGGGAGATCACAGAGAAATATAGCTAGAGGACAGCGATACTAATAGCTACCACATCTAACAAACCATAAAGGTGTGCACTGGAGAACTGTGGCAATATTGACTGTGTGTTCATTAAGGACGTGAGTTCCAGATGATGAAAGCATTGCTCTGCTGGGAGACATTTTACTACTTAAAATGGCAGATAAAGTTACTCTCTGTTTTATTCTGTTGGCTTTTAAAAATAATAAAAAAAAAATATAAAAAAAAAAAAGTGCAAAACTTGTTGGCCTGAAACTACTCCTGGGATGAAGCTTTCTGCAGCATTGTACCACTGTCTCTGAAGAAGCTGAATAGCTGCTTCTGGACCTTGAAACCTATCAGGAGCATTAAGGTTAATAAGCAATAATTTCACTCCTTTAACTCTTGATGACTAACAGCCTTGTATGTTTAATGTATCTGAAACAGAACTTGGTATCATTATGGCAATGAAAAGTAAATCCCACCTCTTTGTGAGGCTAATTTTCTGAATTTTGCTGTTTCTTTTTTACTCTTGCTTTTCTGCTTGCTTCCATTTAAATTATATTTTCTCCTCAACAGGGAAATCATTTTTCTTTACCCTTTAATCTCAACACTGTATTATGTGTTTGTTTTGTTTGTTTTTTGTTTTGTTTTTTGTTTTGTTTTTTTGTTTTTTTTCTTCCCTCCACTTAATTCTACTAATTGTGGTTTAATGTCTGTGTTCTTCCATTCTGGCCCACTTTTCAACAAAGCGCATCGAATCAGTCATTGACCAAATAATTTACCAACAAATCAGGTGGCTTTGAAGTTGGAGTTAATTGATTTTAATGTTTTTGGTGTTCTTTGTGTCTTTGATCTAAGTTATTCTATACAGTAGGGAAGCAGAGCTTAAAGTTGAGATGTCAAAGGGCCCTGTGAGCAGTGGGATTCAGCAAGATCACCATCCTCCCACTTGTTATTTATTTTTGGCCATGTTGCAAGGCAGAGCCTGCTGGAAGCTCCGGAAGGAAAGCTAGAAAGCATGCAGGTCGTCCCTGTCTGCTTGAATCCATGTAAGTTTTCTGCATGGCTGCTCCAAGCACAGCTCTGTTGCTTGAGCACTCTTGGGGGTGGCATTAACTTGTGTTCTTCAGAGGCAGGACTGAGGTGTTGCTCTCTGCTGTGAAGCTGCAGTATCTTGGGGAGTTGGTGGGTGCTCTGTTGGCTGCAAATCAAGACCTTACAGCAGCTCCTTGGCCTCCAAACACAGTTCTGTGTAATGAATTTCACTCACACAGGTGTAGAAGTGCCAGCACTGCTGTATCCCACAGCAACCAAAACTTAGTATGATATTCTCCTCTGAGTTGGAAAGGACCCACAAGGATCATTGAGTCCAACTCCTGGCTCCACACAGGACCACCCAAAAATCAGACCCTGTGTCTGAGAGCATTGTCCCAATGCTTCTTGAACTCCATCAGACGCAGTGCCCTGACCACTGCCCTTTGGAGCCTGCTCCAGTGCCCAACCACCCTCTTGGTGAAGAACCTCTTTCTAACACGCAGCCTGACCCTCCCCTGTCCCAGCTCCATTCTGTTCCCTTGGGTCCTGTCGCTGTCCCCAGAGAGCCGAGCTCAGCACCTGCCCTTCCGCTCCCCTTGTGAGGGAGCTGCAGGCCGCCATGAGGCCTCCCCTCAGCCTGCTCTGCTCTGGGCTGAGCAAACCAAGGGACCTCAGCCACTCCTCACGCATCTTCCCCTCTAGACCCTGCAGCATCTTTGTAGTCATCCTTTAGACACTAAAACTTAAAATGCAGTATTCACATTTCTGTCAAATGACTGAATGCAGTACTTAATGGTGTATGGAGAAGTACCATGTGTTACATCCACTATAGACAAGCAAGCTGCTTAATGCATTTACAAGTTGTCATGAGTTTTAACCCAACTACAGCTATTCCAGATATAAAATAAATGTCAAATGCAGAAAAATTGTCCTTCTGTCACTACAGAATTGAAAATTTTTATTTTCAAAAAGCAACTGGGATTTTTTTTGCAACATGAGTAGAAATATTAAAAGGGGAAATATTCTGTGATAGATACGGATTAAAATTACAGATTTTCAAATGGAATAAATGATGGTTGTATATAGCATGAGGAAAAATGTTTAATACAGCTAAATGCTACAACCTGGATGTGCTGTCAGGTGTTATGCTGAAGGCCCATTTGCTGGGTTGAAGTTGTGGTCTCATTGCTTGGCTGAGAATTTGGAAATCCTCTGTATGTTTGGGCAGGGTGGTGTCTCAGTTTCTTGAGTTTTACAGGTAAAAATTGCCAGTTCATAGGTAAAGACTCATCCTGTCCTTGCAAGATAAGAGATAAAAGGAAAACAAGATGATCAAAGATAATGGATTTTTTTTTTTCTGCATTACATTGGGGGAGTAGAAGGGAGGCAACAAAAAGCATCCAGTTACTGACTACTTGCGTTGGTTTACACCTCCCGCAATTGTGAAAAGAGGCAGAAAAAGCAATCAGTTGTATCCCCTATTTGGCTAGCCAGCCAGTTAAGAAATAGCACGGTATTAAAATGGTATATGTTAAAGCACTGTGATTCTGGGCCAGGAGGAAAACATGCCAGCCTAGCTCAAGTGAAAGGTAACGAGCAACTGTTTTTCCTTGGTAGCAGAGCATGGGAACAGCCTGGAAATGAGCTGGAAGATTTTAGTTTGAAGAGGCTCATTCCAGTAATGCTTTAAGCTAGTTGTTCTCCTTCAGGTTTGCCTATATAAAAACCAAATGACTTCAACAAAATAATGACTAAATAAATCTGTTCTTAGAGGCAGCTTTTTCCCCTAAGCTTATAATACTGCCTAATTTGTCTACCACAGGTCTTCTTACATGAGCGGTGGTTTTGTTCACTCATGCTTGTGATATATTTTTTTTCTTGCCCCTGTTAGTTTTTCATCTCGGGCAGCTGTCTGTTTCTGTATCGTTATAGATACAGAAGACCCTTCTAGGGACTTAGAAGGGGTGTTCTAGGCCTTCTGCAAATGTCAAAACTAACAATACTTTAAAAAAAAAATAAACAAACAACACACAACAGAAAAAAGAAAAAAAAAAAAAAAAGAAAAACCTGAAGGCATAGAAGAATAAGGGCTGTGCAGAGCCACCAGCAGCACGTCTTGTGGTGTTGTGCATGCTGTGTGCTGGAGAGGGCCTGGGAGACTGGTGAAAAGCAGAAGGAAGATAAGGAAAAATGCAACTTGCTAGCCAATGCTGTAGTTAAGTGCTATTTATCCTTTTTACAATATTTACATTGGCAGAGTTTCATTGGGGATTTATGGCCATCTGTCTTACAGATTTATTGTATATGTTGTGGATTTTGCAAATTAAAACTGCTTTGGAAGTGGAATAAATCCTTTTTGCTGTGCATATCCGAACACCTGACTTTCCGGAGGATAAGGCAAAGTTTTGTGCATCTGCTTACAACACTTTACCAAATGCTGCCTAGCCTGATCAGTGGACAGTAAGAGAGTGATAACACTCAAAATGCCGTTCCTACATGCCTATTTTAGCACTATGGATGGCAGTCTTCAGCTGATAGTAGTCTGACAATGCATCTTTTTTTGTTTATCTTTCAAACATGTTTTACTAGCCTTTTTTTCAAGTTGTTGTTTTAAATTTTTTTTTTTTTTTTAATATGTACCTTTTATTAAGTTATTTTAGAGGTACTTGAGCTCTTTAGTGTTATCTTTTTTTTTTTTTTTTTAAGTGCAAAGACAAGTGCCGCAGATGTGTGCTGTCCTGCTACTTTCCCCAGTGCTCAGTTCTGTCTGTGGGACAAATGGCAGAGAATGCCACACTGAAATAAAATCCTAGTCTGGCCACAGGTGATTTCCCCAGAAGTATAGCCTGTGGAAAAGAGGCAAAATCTTGCCTGGGAAGGTAAAACAGCATTTTGTGACAGAAGCAGGAGTTTGCTGTTTTGCTTCTTGATAATATTGTGAAAAGGCATTTAGTGCATCACTCTGACTGGAATTGTGCTTTCACTGAACAGTCTTAATGTCTGTCTACAAACCACAGGGTTTTGGTGTTTTCCTGTGGCTATATCCAACACAAGGAAAAAATAGTAGCAGTTAATGTGGAAATATTCTTATGAAATGAACTCTACATACAAATTTGAATTCATCAAAACCTCTGAAACATGGAGAAGAACTTTGTGTTGCAGAAGTTTGACAGAATTTGGGGCATCCAGGACCCCAGGGTCAGGCCTCATGCTGGCTGCTCATGTGGGATCTGGCACAAGGACCCTGGTTTGGAGGGGAGCTTGTCCCCGTTTCTCTGTGCCTTGAAGTAAACTGTTTGCAGGTAACCTAAGGATTCAGACATGTTCTTGTTCCTGAGGGCTTTTTGCCAGTACATTATGGGAGGTGAAAACTTTGTGTTGTGTTTTTGTTTGTTTGTTTGTTTGTTGTTTTTTGACTACTTGTAGCAATACATATTTATCTGATACAGTATTTGAGGAACAGGATAGATCAACATTATGGATTAACAGAAATAAGTCATGTTGGGAGTAACTTCTGCATTAAAGATCTGTATTGTGAGACAAAACTGTGAATGGAGAAGAGCAGTAAATTGTACCCATCTGTGTTGTGAAGCTCGTAATATATTTGATGTTCCAGAATGATCCCATTGTGGGCATTTTGTGTCTGTGCTCACTCTAAAATTTAACTGTAGTGTTAACTTGCCTTCACCTAAAGGAATTTAAGTCCATTTTCTACTTGTACTACTGCTTATTAAAAAGTATGTGAGAGTTGGGTTTTAGCCCTTTCAAAGAAGCTTCAAAGTGCTGTTGTTTCAGATGGAGGTATTTGCTCCTTCCTGAAATGTCCAACATCAACACCATTACCAGTTTTTATTCTTGGCAACGAATGAGAAAATACTCTTTTTGGTAAATATCTTACTTGTACCCAAAGCTTTGTCTCCCACATCATTACCACTGCAGTTTTTTTCCTCATAGATCAAAAGCCTGGAAGCATGCTTAGCTTGCATGCTGCCAGTGGTGGGTTTTGGGGGTTGGGGAGGGGCGGTGGGAGCTGGCACCTGGGAGGCAGAGATTAAAATCTTCAAGATTCCAATATATTTTCCCCACATCCACTTTTTGGGGAAAAAACCCTGAGGAACAAATGTTGGGTATTCAGTTGGTATTACTCAAGATAAGATCTTCTGGTGCCCCCTCCCTTTGCTCTCTCTTCCTTCTGTGAATAAACCCATCACCATTCCTCTGCATCTGGGTGCTACTCAGTCAATTGCTCATGTTAACTTTTAATAGCAAGGACTAATTTACTAACTCACAGTCTGACCAGAGGGTGGTTGTGTTGATGAGGTCTATATGGGCCACCCTTTCATGTATGACTGCTGTGCTGTGTAGCACTTAAGCTCTGCAATGTTGATTCTTCAGGCTTTGTATTTTCCTTTCAGCTTGTATTAAGCATATGTTGCTTCTCTGTACACAGGCATCTCAAAGAATTTCTCAGCTGCCTTTCTGTCATCCCTGAGTCCAAATTACAACTGTCAATTATACATGAAAGGTAGGTGAGATCAAAGTCTTCCCTTAGTCCTGCTACTTGTGCATCTGCTTTACCACTGCAAAACCAAACTTCTCTATCAGAATGCTCTTTTCCAGTATAATCCTGGTACATTTTATGAGAATGATAATCTCTAGAGCTTCACACTATTGTACAGTGGATAATGAAGAACATTTATGTTTATAAACAACAGACAAATTTAAAGCACATGTAAAGGACATCTTACAAAGAATAGCTTCATGATTCCCTTCAATGTTTGACAAGGATTTTACCTAGAGTTGGAAATATTAATGAATCATATGCTTTCAGATTAAGACAGCAAAAGAGGGGATTTTTTTAAAGGGTTATGAATGAAAAAGACTAATAGTTATCAGAGATGAAATTCTGCCTTGTGCATTTTCTTTACCGAAAGGGTTGTTAGACACTGGAACAGGCTGCCCAGGGAAGTGGTGGAGTCACCATCCCTGGAAGTCTTTAAAAGACATTAAGATGTAGAGCTTAGGGATATGGTTTAGTGGGGACTGTTAGCGTTAGGTCAGAGGTTGGACTTGATGATCCTGAGGTCTCTTCCAACCTAGAAATTCTGTGATTCTGTGATTTCAATGGGAACACTGCTGCATCCTCCCTTATGCTCTTGATATACCTGTTGTGAATGTATTGTATATGCTTCCAAGCAAAATGAAGGAAAAACTTTTGAAAGGAATGCATCTAAGTGCTTTGTTCAAACTACAGATCCCCAAACACAACAATTTTAAGAATTTTAAAATATTCCTGTTAAAACTGAGATGACTTGAAGTAAATAAACTTATATGTGCTTTTCAGCTCCAGCTTCATTGTGATGAAACAACCATCTACTTACAATTAAGGACTCTTTATATTGAAGCACTCCAAATCTTGAAAGCAAGTGTATATTGATAAAAGATGATAAGCAGTACAGAAATATCCCCTGGCTACGTAGTCTTTTCAGTGTTGGAGAAACTCAGTTGTACTGAAGCTCTTGTGAAGAAATTTGTGAAATGTACCACTATACTAATACATTTCAAGGATTTTAGTGCTAGTAGTTTAATATGCTGAGTAATACGAACTTCTTTGGTCTTCAGCTAAAGCTCCTTTGTACAGGGATTTCTACCATGTAGTGATTTTTGGTTCCCTATGGATTTTGTCATTAAGCATGACAATTTAGTTGATGTCAGCTAGCACTCTAATAAAGGGAACTTCTCATGTTTTACTTCTCTGCTTGCTTGAGCTGTTGGGGGTAGAGTAAAAAGAGAAGAAAATTTATACAAAATACTTAATTTGTCTGTTAAATTAAAAGCTGCTCAGTTGGATGTTTGTTCTGAAGATTTTGAAACTGTATGCACAACAATAAATCTCATGTACAGAGTACAGCAAGGAAAAAGATCCACTCTTGGCTTTTCTTTCAGGGAGTATAGGGCATATATGTCACCAGTTGCAATGAGTTCTGAATCATCATCATCAGTCATTCTCTTTTCAGACGTTGAAGTCTCTTAACAACTGCAAGCTATTTGAGGCCTAGCTTTTTTTATTTAGTGTGATTCAAAGAGGCCATTGTAATACCAACATCTTATGTTTTCTTTCAAATAAATTGATCCACGTCGGTGCTTTAAAAAAAAAAAAATCCACATCCACACACAAAATCCAGCTAATTATTTCACTGTGTGAGGTTTAACGTGGTGCTGGCTGTAGAAATGACAGCTTTGTACACATCCTGCTTCATTTTGGAAATGCTTTTAATCTTGTTGTTTGTGCTAATCTAGAGAAGAAAGAAGCTTTACGTAACATTTCAAAGGCAAGGCATATCTGTTCTTGTTTCACAGATCTGTAAAGTGTAATTGTACATCTGAAACGTTTTCAAGAAGAATGTAATGTGCCTCAGCATATGTTTATTAAAAATGTACTTTCCAAATTGAATTCTATACTCTAATTAGACTAGTTAAGGAAATAGGGCAATATTCTGACTTCTGCTGAGGTTGTTTAAATTCAGAGCATTACTGCTCACTATGCTGATGTTACTTTTGTTTTTTGCCAATGTAGAGGTGGCTATAGCTTAGCCATTGGCAGTTTGGTCCATTCCCTCCCCCCACAGGTGGGAGGAGTAAAATTGAGACTGGTGTTTTGAAACCTCTCTGTGTTGGTTTCTCTTTAGAAGAGGAAAGCAAAGAAGCAGCTGGGGTAGAGATTTTTTTTATATACTTTTTCCCCACAGCATGGATCTTGAATTCATCAGGGGAAATGATGGGGTGCATGGAGGCATCCTCTGAGCAGCAGATACTTGTGGCTGCTTACCCTAGCACCTCAGTCCCAGCCTGCAGGGTCCTCTTGTTCTCTCTGCCCTCATATAGAGGAAGATGATTGTGGCAGTGATTTTTGCCTTGCACAAAATGAGCTTTGAAGTCCACAGTCATGTCACTGCTCTAATATGAACTGTGAATACATATCATAGGACTTGTCAATAGTATGGTTGGCCTTGTGCTGGGTACTCATATCAGGGATTGAACAAGTGGGTCTTTAGGTGTGCCTATCTGCTGTCATTTTTCAAGATGATGTTAAGCACGGAGGACACCTCAAACTTCTTTCATGAAAAGCAAGAGACAGTTTTTTTCATCAGAATAGCCATACCTAAGCTAGCAGGGTACACATTTGGACTTCAAAGGATTGACTCTGACTTGATTAGCTGCACTGAAAGCTTCATTTTTCACTTCTAAGGTGAGCACAATGACTAGCAGGCTGTTGGTTTTCTTAGATGAATCTAACTTTTTTCTCTGCTCTTTGTTTTCATTTCCACTCCACCTCCAATAAACGATCAAGCTTGCTTTGCAGCTTGGTGGCTAGGATAGATTTTTGGGATGAAGTTGAGTGAGGTGTCCTGTGTTCCAGTTAAGTGCTCTAATTTTTACAGATTTTACTTATTTGGAAGTAAGAGGGAATGGGCTTTTTCTTCCCCTTTCCCTCATTTAGCCAGAAATGGCCTTCTCATCTAAACTGGTTCATACACTCCTTCAGGCAATCCAATTTTTATGAAAAAAAAAAAAAAAAAAAACTTTCATCAGAAAATCCCTGACTTGTTGTGCTCCCTGGAGACCCATATCTACTGGATTTTTAGTTTCTCTGCCTTTGACACATTGGCACAAAAAAGACTTTAATAAGAAGCAGAGGCAAACCCGCCATTCATCTCTTTCTGCTGCTCTCAGATTTGTAAATGAGCAAAGTTTTCTAACTTTTGTGGTAATTATTCCTTAATGATTAAAAATACTGTAGTTCTCAGTGGTTCCAGCTCTGAATACCTTCCTATTGATTATTAGAAGACTATAAATGCTAATGGTAACTATTAGTTTTGGAATTCTAAGTCTTTCCTCCAAATCAATTATTTGATGTAATTCTTCAACCTTGTTTTCTGGGCATCTTTCTGTTTTCAGACTCAGCAGGAAAACTTAAGTCATATTATTTTTTTATATTCTGATGCGGCCAGGAGAAACATCAAAAAATGAATTGCAAGTTGTAGAAAATGTAACTGTAGGATTATCAGTAACTTAATGACAAGGCTTATTGTCAATGACTTGTTGAACCTCATTACTTAAAAAAAAAAAAGTTTTGGATCATATTGTGAATTTAATTTCACTATTGATACAGTGGTTAATTTCTTTTCTAAAGAATTTGAAATCAGAATCTAAATTTCTAAAGAATGTGAAAGGACGATCTAAACCTACTAGAGAACTTGTTTGGAGCATGTGAGTGGGGAAAGAGAAAGGAAAGGGTGAGTGGAGCTCTGAAGACCCATTGCTAACCACCAGTGCATGGTGGTGTATAACTGCTAGGAAAACTTTAAAGCTGTTTGAGGCACCTTCCACTCATTCCAGGCCCCTGGATAGTCCTGTAGTTGATGACTACATGCTCATGAGGGGTTTGGAGGGGTTTTCTTGCTCATATCCCATTGCTTGTTTTCTGGAATGCAGATTGTCTGATCTGCAGTTCCTCAGCTTTCAGAAAGGCTTCTGTTGTCTGCTTATAGAGCTTATGATGGACTGCTTGATCAGTAACCACTGTAATACTGGTCTGGTAAGGAGACTTTGCAGTTCTTTGCCAATGTGGAAAGATAATTGAAATACCAACTGTAAAGCAAACATAATTTATTGTTGTAAGCTACATTATGCAGCTGCTGCTACCTTTCCTTGCAAAGTAATCTTAAATTTAACTTACCGTAAGTCCTGCCTAGTTTTCAAATCTATTGCAGTTCCAAAATAACTGGGAAAGTTTGGATTTCCATGTGTTTGTAAAGAAACAACACTTTCTGACTAATGAAAATCTTGAGTCTCGCAGATAAACTGTAAATACTTCAAGAAGTGCGTGTTAAGGGTGGGAATTCTTTCAGGGTGACATCAACAACACTGGCACAAACTGTGGCACATTTTATATTAACTTATTTTGCTTTCCTAAATTTACAATGCATGCAAAATGCTGATACGGTTCAGAGAGCTGTTTGTACAGAGCAGCGGAGGCAAGTTCAGCATTATGTTTGTACCAGCATATGAGATGCAAGGTTGGGGGCAGGAAGCTCTTTACTTCTGCTTCTTCAGTCCTGGGTTGGAGATAGGAAGGCATGAATGAAGCTGGAATTACTGAGCAAGAAGGAGCCCCCAGTGTACGGGGTCGGGCTTCTGGCTCAGACTGGCCTCTGTGCCTTGCAGGAGAGCCATGTGGGCAGCTGAGCTGGCCCCATGGATCAGCGCCCACCACTCTGTGCACGTGAGGCAGTAAGATCTGGGAAACATCAACGCAGAAAACCTCTGCCAGCCCTGGCTTGCAAATTTAGAAATGAGACGAGTCATCAAAGCATGTGTTTTACTAATAAATCATGTCTGAAACTTTGTGCTATGCAAATGAGCAATGTAACCAGGACATAAGCGAGACTGACTTTGTTCCTATAAAAAGATTTGCTTACTTTTAAATGACATGTTTGAAATGATTGAGGAGAGAGAGAAGACATGAAAAAAACTGACATAATAGTGGCATAAAATAACACAGTAACGTGGGGGGAGGGTGTCTACCACAAAGAAATACATCTTCTAACTGGATATTTTTTTCTTTCTACTTCTGATACCTCCCATGTGGTGGTCGTTTTAAGGATAGAGAAAGAAACTTAACAATAGTGTAGAGATTCAATTCTTTCTTGCACATGTTCTTTCAATTCTTTATTTTCCCAAAAGGCTGTTTCTAATTATTCAAGTCGCACCAATTTCTAGTAATATAACTGTTGCTTCAAAATCTATAGTTTTTTCCCATACTCCTTTCTTTGAGTTCTTCTAGCACCTGACTGATACGGGTATGGACAAAACATTACCTTTCCCCTCTCATGCTGTTTTGTATGCAGACACGGTGTCCTCTTCCTCCAATGACAGTCACGTTGGCATATTGCTCACCCCTCCAACCAGAAGACCAGCGAGTGTTTTTCTCTCCTTTGCTCGCAGTGGAGCAGTCCAGAGAAACATCAAGATGTAAACAACTGCCTAAGTTGCCTCTGTCCATAAAAAACTTCCACCCTTGTGCTTGTCAGTTGTCGTCTTTTGTCTTTGTATGTTGCCCGTGCTATTCCTGGCATCTCTTCCTTGCTAACCTTTGTGACCCCAGAAGATGGTTTTCCCAGACCTAATGAGAACAGGCGAGCATAATCTATGTGCTTGAGAGACCTGAGCACCTTTTTGCTGTGGTATAGTAAAAGAGGACAAGGTACAATAGGCTGTGTTATTCCTCCTGGTAGACAATTATCATTTGCTAATTATATTCTAATAAACATGATTCTTGTAGAAAAGGACATCTGTGATTTAATTTAATAAATGTTTTTGAAACACTGAGGCAAACACTTCTAGAGTGTACTTGTGTATGAACTGCATTTGAATAGATTTGTGGTAACAGTGGTTATACACATATACATGGTACAATCAACCACAAATGAAACATGCCAATGTACACGTGTGCTAGGACTTCATCTGTCCTCTTCTAATAGTGTGATGTAACTGGCTTTTTTAACTCTTCTTTCCTATGGAACCATGGTCTGTACAAAATCCTTAAGGCTTAAAAAATTGCAAGGAATATAGAACAATAGCTAAACTATTCTAGTTCATATTAGACATAATCTGCTGGTGTGGATTTATCTGTCATCTTAAGCAGGCACTCAGGAGAAGAATGGTACCCAGAATAGTTTTCCAACATAATTTAAATTTTATTCATAGGGAGAGATGAAATATCTGCTGATCTTATATTTCAGCTACTATTCCACCTCTTTTCATATGTGACATATCCCACAATTATGAAACATAAAATCACATCAGAACTCACCAAAATATTCTTTATTAAACTTATGAAGTCCTGAAGTGAAATCCTTCACCAACAGCAGACCATATTCTGTATTAATAATGGTTTGGAAATTATGTTCTTTTACAGTAGCGCAGGCTAGATAATCAGTCGATTAAAATCAGTGTAGCTATCCTGCAAGCCTCTTCCTTTTGAAGAAAAGGGCATTGGAGTGTATGTGGGGGGTCAACCTGACACCTAACCCAAACCTTAGTCATCTTGCTTCATCACATCTCAGTCAGGAAACTGGCTGCCATCACCTGGGACCTTGTGGTCCCTTTAAGTAGCCTGATGTGGTCAAATCAGTGCACAGAACAAGAAGGGATCCTCCCAGAACACTCTAACGAACACTCTAGCTGCCACCATCCCCTGAAACTATTTCAAACCAGATCTTTGCTGCAATTAAATACACAATTTCTGTTGATTACCCAGTAAGTTGTGTCCTGCTCAAGTTAGCAACAGTTGGTACTGTGTAATCAGGAAGAGGAGGGTTGGTTGGATACCAAAAGTGGGCTGAATTTACCTGCGTTTCAAAGCAAGTCCCTAACCTAGAACACCTATTTCCTAGTATTACCTGACTCCTGGTTCCCTGTTACTTGTTCGTTTGAGAAGTAAAATGGTTACCGGATAGTCACAAAATGGCTTACGAGTTAGGTAGTAAGACTAAGTTTCATACAGTGACTGCTCATGAAAGTATACAAAAACAATTAACATTCAAAAATATCAGCTAGCTTTAGTCAAAAACTAAACTGACAATTATCAGTAATTAATTTACAGTTATGTATAGCTGGACATGTGTGTGCAAAGAACTCTGTACTATGAGTTGGCAAAAGTCAAGGATTGTTTATCAAGAATTACTGTATAATGTTTAAAATATTTAATAAAGTATGTTGTCAGATTTAAGAAATAATGAAAAAGAATGCACACATTAAATCTAGCATTACATCCATGACTTTGTCCTTGGTTCTGTTTCTACCAGTATTTCCTGTTATGAACTATAAGATCTTTTTTTGTTGTTGTTGTTGCTTGTATGATGCTGGGCTTTATTTACTTGCTTCATATTTGCATTAGTGCAAATATGAGGGATTTATTTCCCTCATCACAGCTACACCTAAGTAACGCACATGAAGTTCAGTCAAACGTATTCCTGACAATTGCTTAGTTTAAGTTCTTCAGTAATGGGTAAGTGTTATATAGCTGGCTAAGGTCAAACCTTGTCTGGTTCCATCCAAGTTTATTGTATGTTTTATAAGACTCCTTCAGCGTCTCCTTTTTTTTTTAATGCTTAGTCCAAAACAACGTCTTACCATGAGACAAAACAGTTGATATTTTGTGAAGTAATTGCAGACTTTCTAGAATTGTTTCCTGATACTGTCAGGGTGATTGGAATTGTATAAATTACTTGCACCTTTCAAGCAGCTCTGTAACTTGAGCTCAGTCATGAAGCTGTGTGAGGCTTGGGGAGGGGAGGGAAATTTATTGGGTACCACGTAGCGCACAATGTTTAAATTTCCTTAGTTGTACATCCAGTGATTGCAAGCACATGGCATGTCCTGCAGTATTTTGTTAATTCTGCAGAAACAATGCGTTTTGAAAATGCATATATACACACATTTTCTTATGGTAAAAAAAACTATATAATTAAACCCATGTACCAATAAGCAAAATTATTGAAGTGACTTATTTACAGAAAACACACTAAAAAAAAGTTACTGTACTGAGGCATCCTACACATTTATGTTGATGTTGGTGTGTTTTGTTTTTGTTTTTGTTTTTTTTTTTTTATTCAGAAGGCACTGGTATACAGTGGAATCTAGTGATCCTGACCCATCTTCAGAGTCAAGCAATAACGGATCGATAACATTCCCAACAAAACGAAATATGAGTGAGATCTTAAGATCTTATTTGTAAGAGGCATTAGAGGCAAATGGATGCTTCCAACAACAGCTTCACAATAGTATGAAAAAAAAAAAAGTAGAGCTAAAATACTGTTTAAAATACTGTTTTCTCAGACGATATTTGTAAAACAACAATATAGTTGTTTTAATTATCTCAATATATTTCAGGTAATCAGTAGAGCAGCTCATACAAGCTATCCACTTAAAAGATACTGGTGCCCGTTGTTTTGGAAGTAGGGAATGAATAATGGAGAAGTGCATATCTGTTTTTGTCTTACGAGGAAAAAAATGTTTGAGAATGGGAAGGTGGAAGGAAATGGGGGGTGAACAAGAAACAGTAAGGGTCTGTAATTCTTGAATCATGGAGGACCACAAACTAGTAGAAAATCAGAGAGAAATAAAAAATCCCTATTACCACCACCCTCAAAAAAGAGAGAGAGGGAAAGGAATTTATAGGTGAATCATTTTAGGATATCCCAAGAGGACTGTGGTGTAGAGAGGTTTTCAAGTTAATTGCTGAAAGACTGTGGAGAGAAACCACCCTTGTCAGAAAAAGCACTGGAAATATAGTAAGAGACAAATACAGCAGCATAAGTAAGTCTTTAAGCAGGACCAATCTACTCTGGAAGTTCGTGCAGCCTTTTACCTGGAGAGCTGTAAGATCGTTTGGATAAATATTCATTTGTTGTTGCCTTCAAATGCTGCATGTCTTTCCACCCTATGTTTCATTAGTGTTATGGAGATGCCGTCTAGAAATTTGGATGGAGGTCTTTCTTACCTCTCCTACAATGATGCAAAGTCACAATCTCGTACTTAGCACAATTTACTGAACAGTTAATTACATTTCAATTAAGTCATTTAGAAACCAAAGGAGCCTCCTTCTTACAACTCATGCATATCTATTAAGAAGGTGTTCTTCTGTAAACTGACAATCCCAACAGCATGAGTCTGCTGTACCCTTAGAAGCGATCCTCTGGGCTGATCCTCCCCGCTACCCTAGCTGCTGTTTTTAACAGAAAAGAAAAAGCATCCTTCAAACAAAGCTAGTCTTCTAACCATTAATAAATTTGGGCTGTATAATTTGAGCACAGGTGGGGTTAAAAAAAAAAAAAAAAAAGGAGCCTCAGGTACTTGACTGTGGAATCCTTGTTTCCTTGGAAGGGATTATTCTTCTGATCCCTTTGTAAATACCAATGGTTAGAACTAAATAAAGCTGACAATATCTGGGAATAGACAAAGTTATAAAGTTGAAACGTGCTCTATATACCAGTGTACACGTTCATTTTGTAGAGATGCAGATGCTACTGGTCATTTTTTTTTCTCTCTCTAGTCTGCTATTGATGCTGCAAATATGTGATGAGAAGCTGAATGGGTGATGCAATTACTTAACATCTGTGTAAAGATGATGAGCAGATGAAAAGAATTTAAAGATATATCCTTGTAATGCTTACAGTTTGTTGTAGTAGTGATACTTAACAGAGAAACAAAGACAAGCAGATGATAGTGGGACCTAACTGGATTGAACTGTGCAACTTGCTTGTTCTATTTTGCTGGATTGGTTGTGCGCTTGGTACAGCAGGTGTGTGGTGCGATGAATGCTGTCTCAGAGAGTCTGTGGCATCAAGACTTCAGAGTAGATATACACCACAGAGCAGTTTGTGCTATCGTACGTTGATCTTTTTGAGCAAGGATCTTTCTTCCACATCTTGTGGTTCCCTCCCATTATTTGTATATAGTTGCCTTTCCCAAAATGGAGAGCTGGTACACGTCCAGGGAGCTGAGTAATAGCCAAGCCCCATGCCGGGCTTTAGGGTGCTGCCCTGTCCTGCAGCACAGGTACCCAGCCACTGTTCTTAAGTCAGTAAAACAACTGATCTTGGTTTTCTGAAGCACAATTGTTCTTCCATCTATTTAAAACTGTCCCTGGAAGTAAAGAAAGTCTTACCATACCATGCTAAGATCAGATGGCTGTTAAACAACAGCACTGCCAGTCCTTTAGGTGTGTGGATATATGTACATGTAAAAGCATGTGGAAAAAAAAAAAGTAACAGTAGTTGAAATTACACAAATGAGAGGACTAATGGGGGATTTGTGTGCTTCCAGAAAGAAAGGAAGAACCAGAGTGTGATATTTAAATACACTTTTTAAAGTGCACATTTGAGCTTGCAAGTAAAATGGGAACAGCTGTACCAATTACATCAAGGCAATTTATCTGTAAAGTTGGCTGTTTCCAGATGATAGCAAGCATTAGTTGGATAACAGGGATGGGAGGAATGGGCGTCATCGCCCACTCTTTTGTTCGCAGTATGTTACTTCCAAAGCCTCTTTTGCAGAGGACGTCAATAGGAGTGCTCAGAGGGGAGAAATGAGGCCAGGGCATGTGGATGCTGTGGGCTGAGCAGCTGGAGGCAATGTCCCCAGCGCCATGCGTAGCTCCTCTGGACACCCACAGGGGTGGCTGGCAAGGAAATCCTGACAGCTTGTGGGGTGGTCAGCATCTGGGAAATTCCAGGCTGGCCAGCAGGACTTGATGCCAGCACCCTCCTTGTGCTCCCCAGTGAATGGCCCTGGGCTGGTCAGGCTGCCCAGGTGCAAGCACCTGGGTACTGGGTGCCAGCCAGTGCACCAGGGACACACGTCCCAGTGCCAGGGGTACATGGTGTAAGTGTCGGGTCAGTACATGGTGGCAGCTTAGTAGTAAATTAAAATCCTATTCCCTTCCTGTGAAGTCTTTCACTGGGCTTTGCTGATGCCGACCTTGCAAAATCATCCTGCGCCATCTAATTTAGGGAAATGAAGTGCAAGGAATGAACTTATAAAAATTTGTTTAAACTGCATGATATTTTGAAGTTATATCCAAAATATTTAGCAGTTAAACGTGTGCTGTCTTTCATCATCTCATACCAAGATGAGATTGAAAACTAATCATGTGATTTTACATTTGGGATATCTACACATTTTTGCAAATATTAGTGCCTCTCCTAGCCTGCAGCTTGGAAAAAATTGAATATTCAGCTTGCATTTCATTCCGAGCAGGTAAGCACCTCTCTGTGCTTGGCTTCTTTTTGGGTGCACTGTTTGAAAATCTGGCACCAACACAGTCAATTAAAAAGTAGCACTGGCTTCAAGACTTTGCCTGAGATCTTTCTTCTTCTCTTTCTTGGCCAGTCACAGATACATTGATAATTATCTGAGAAGATGTGAGAAAAATCCCTGCACAACTAAACTTAATGATGGATCCTCATCTTCTCTAAAGCTTTATTTTGACATATGGTATTGCTTTATATATTGGCACTTCGTTTCCTTGCACAAATGCAAATAAAGGCCTGCAGTGACCAGCATTTTTAAAAGATAAGTGAGAACATTTTGATTTTCAGCTTTTTAGGTACCTAGCATATGTTACAGCTTATTTATCAGAAGTATTTGGAAAAAAAAAGTACATAATATGGTTGCTGAGTGTTTTTGTTGTTGTTTTGTTTTTCTTCCTTGTTGTTTTTCTCCCACATGTCCTATTGAAACTTTTGTGGAAGATAAAAATAAGAATCATAAGCAACTTTTGTTCCTGTCTATTCTGGACTTCATTACTCTGAATAGGGTTAAAAATAAAACTTGGGGTATATTTTTATTTTCTATTAAGAAACACCACTCGCATACAGGTGTACAAATAACTCATCTTTCATTGTGGGTGTTTGCAAACCTCATAACTCAACAAATTGAAACAAGGCTTACTTGCACACTTGCAGTTGGGAGGATTTTGAGGTGTTCAGCGCATGGCCAAGTTTCTGGAGCAAGTTAAATGCTTAGAAACCAGTGAATGTATCAGGAAATATATTCCTTAATGCTGGACATGATCTTTGTTTTGCTTTGTAGTGTTGAGCATTCCCAGAAACAATTTCCCTCTCTAGCAAACCTGAAGTTACGTGCTCATTTAGCTACACCGTGCTTTGTGATGAAAGGTTCGATGTGATTGCAAAGCACTAGCATTTTGTACCTGAACCATTCTATCCTTTAAAGTGGGCTAATGGCTCCTTCAGAGAGGATGGGGATGTGCTTTTTTTGCATCACCTCGCCATGGCAACCCACCTCACCAGACAGGAAGGTGATTAAAAGAGTTCAGCTGCAGAGGCTCTGCTACAGGAGCCTGCCTGAAGACTTGGATGGTAATGTGATTAAAAGTACCCAGAATTGCTTCCTCTCGTTTACTTCTTAATCAGTTACCTAAATGTGAACCCATTATAACAGCCTAAACAAAACATACTAACAAGTCAGAGGTGAGTTCTAGGTACCAGTTTAGGTCTTAGGTATGGATTTTTTTTAAACTCCAAAAGTTGTCAGGTAAGAAAAAATACATATTGAAGATTAAACATGAATTTACGATCTTTCTTCTTTGATCCCATCTTTTCGATTTATTGTTTCTTTACAGCTCTCTCATTAAGAGGTTGCACATTAAACTTGCTGATAATCAACTGTTAGCCCTGCAAACATGAAGAACTTGTGGAATTTAGTATTGTCAAATGAAATCGTATTATATTTGTGCAGGTTGATGTTCTGAAGAAGGGATGTGCTCTATGCTAGCATGTAAGGAGATAAACTAACGTTTCACGAGACTTTCAGTTTCTGCAGGTTTTCAATTCTATTCACTTGGTAATTTAGCTCTGATCATTTTCAAATGCATTTGTTGAGGGATTTTGTCAATGGGCATTGCTGTTGTTACTATTTTTTGCTTTTATATAGTGTATTAAGCATGGTATACCTTGTACAGATTTTATTATGATAAGGTCAGTCTTAATTTAATTAGTTTCATTTGGGATATCGAGAATTTATCAAATACGGTATTTCAATAAGTGGCTGTTGCTGTCCAAGTTCTGTGGCATTGCTATGATGATGTTTGGGTCTAGATCTTTCCTAATGCTGTAGGAAAAGCCACCTGCAGAACAGCAATGTTGGCCAGCGAGAAGTATACAGCAAAGTTGATATTGGAAAGGTTATGCAGAGGCATGCTAAGCTGCAATTCTTTCCTGTAATTATCTCTACTAGTTAAATGATCACCTGCCTTTGTATGCATTGGACTTGGTGTTATTATGAGGGGCCTTTTAGTCCTCCAGGCTTTAGTTCAAGTGGAAAGCGCTCAGCACGAGAGTTGGTTTGGACTTCTTCCAACAAGGGGTCAGCAAGTTGTCCTTAGACTTTGGGCAAGCTGGGTCAACCTCATTTGTTTGAAATATCCCATGCCAAATGTAGGCATGAGTTTTACTAACTCTTTTAATGTGCTGTGGATATAATTAGTGCACACTTTCTTCAATATTCATGTTTATGGTATGCAAAAGCTATGAAACTTAAGCAGACCCATGTAGATGCCATGGGAATCTTTCTCTCTACAGTGTTATGGATGTGTCTAAGAGAAAACAGGGATTGGCTGGAGGGATATTTTCTCTTCTCTCCTATGAAGATATGGATCTGGGAGGTGGACAAAAACTCAGAGGTTTTAATCAAAGGTTCAGAATTTGTGGTACAGTCATTGGCAAAGTAACTGTTGTGTGTGTGTGTGTATGTGTTCAGTTTCCCATCTGCACTGTAGTGGTAGCGTACCCAGCTCTGCTAGTCTTGGAGGTAAGGATGGGAGAAAGCCCATTTCACAGGTAATTTTTCCTAAGTTATTGCTTTGCTGTTTTCTAAACCTTTCACTAAAGTTAAGAAATCAAATATTTCTTTTATTATTATTATTATTTTATTATTATTATTATTTTGGAACAATTGGTGAGTACTTCTGTTGGTATACATCTGGTAACCTATCAGTGGTTATCAATCCTGTTTAGAGAATCAAACATCGGTTTGCTTATCATAATGGTATTCTTTGGGATGTACCTAAGCCCCTTAACATTTCCCTAACACAGAAGACTGACTTTGTATTGTGCTTGCTGCCAGCATGGACACAGCTGGCTTTCACATTTAGATAACACAAGCAGGTAGCCTGCCTTATGACTGGGAATATTGTTTGCTTTAGAAAATGCAGGGTGGGCTCTCTGTGTCTGTGTTAGAGAGCAGGTCCCAAGAGATTGTGCTGGCCTGTGTGTGTGGTGTGTGAAGAGGACCTCTGCTTGGCCTCGTGGTTGTGCCTCCTGTCCCAGATGAGGTGAGAAGGAAAGTCCTGAGGAGAGGAACCGAGACTTTGGTTTCAGGAAATGCTCCCAAATGGGCTGGAATAGGCTGAGAAACCAAACAAATACAGGTGGATTTCCAGATGTGAAGAGGGAAAAATCCGAGTAATGAAAAACAGTAAAAATCTGCCCCAACCAAAAAGACCCCAACTGATCAGCCAGAAACATCCCCCAAACCCACCTTCAGAAAATAACTAGGATGATCTTAGATGTCTGAATTTGTAATGGCAAAGCATAACTCCGCAGTTTCATGTGTGCTTATTTATATTCTGCTGACAGGTGGGAATGTAGAAATTAGCAGAACGACACCTACACCTCCCCTGGGGGACACAAGCCAATGACTCTGTTCAAAGTGTGCCCAACACAGAAATAGAGCGAAGTTGTACAAAATCATACAGTGGGGTGGTGGTATAGACCTGGCCTGTTCAGGATAGCACTAGAGTTAGGGCTTAGTGAAGATTCAACTGGAGAGGGCTTAAATATGCATCTCCTTGGGACTTGCAATAACCATCAGTCCTTGGGTAAAGAAAGGAGGATGTTTTCCTGTTGAAACTCTACTGCCGAGTGGAAGAGAATGAAAGATTAATGTGGCCAGATGGGAAGAATGCAAGAGGAAATATGATTATGGCTTCATAGGTTGGGTGCTTTACAAGACAAAGCTAGTAGCTCTGGTCCCTCTTATGTGAATTTCTTATGCACTTTAACATTAAGCAAATATTGTTACTTAAATTGTGGATTTTTATTGTACTTGCCTTCTGCTGATCTCCAGAGGAAGAATATTTTATCTGTATATCAGTTCATTCTAGGGATAATACATCAGTCATTTTTTTCAGTTGCATGCAGGAGACTTGATTTTACATATGGCTTATGTGTTCTCAGAGAGAACAATTATTTGGCTTGCTTCAGGGTGTTTTCAAATAGAATCTTTTGATTCTTCTAACTTGTAAAAGTATATTGTATGTGCATAGTAATGTTTGCCATGCAAGTCAAGCAAAAGTGCTTTCTTGAAAAGCTTTCTGAGTTGGGCCTGAGATTGTTCTCATCCTCTACCTTAATTTTGTTATTGTTTTACTTTCTCTTGAGAATAAGTGCCAAGCTACAAATAGTATTTATGATTTCTGCAGTATAGAACAGGGAACTGTTGTGTAATTTCTCTTTTTTTTTTTTTCTTGATCATGATAAATGTTTAACAGATGCTGAATATATTAAATAGAGACAGGCAAAAATAAAAAAAATAAAAATAAAACTAAAAAGACACAAGAATGGGAATGAGAGGATTTGATTTCATCCTGATACAAGCTTCCAGAATCTCAAATTCATATATATATTTTTTTTTTTTTTTGGAAGGAAAATCAGTTTTTCTCAGTGCCCCAGGTGCACTTTTACTACCTGTCATATGCCCCAGTGTCAAACTTCTGAAATATGAATGTCTTAGAAGTTCTCAATAGCCAGATCAGAAAGTCGGAAAACCCAATTTAAGGCAAATTGATTGAAGGTATAGCCTTCATCAGTAAAATTTCTGAGTACCGTGAGATTAATGTAGAATTTTCTGACAAAAAGAGGAAATGAAGGGAAATGCAGTCTGAATTGGTGGCCCCAGCACCACTCCACAGTTGTCAGACTGCAGTTGTAGCATCCCTGCAACTTCATACCATGAGGCGTTAGCCCGGTGTGCAGCAGCAGGCGGCCGTGGTTGAGGTGCCCACCTGGCTGTTGTTCCATTTGTAAGCCAAGAGCAGCAAAATTGTGCAGTTTCCTACCTGAAGTTGGTGTGTGCGCTGCTGGAAACTCCATGTAAAAGTGTGGTGTTCAGCTCACTGTGAAAGAAAGCGGTTCAAGAGGAACAATGTTGAGTCAAAGGGTTTTCTCTTTCGCAAGTGTCACTGCGATATGATTCAGCACTGAAAGGAGCTCTTACTCTGTGAAGGGAAGGTGCTGTGAAATGCTGAACAACTGTTTCCTCCCGAGGGGCAGAAAACCTGGCATTTTGAAAATGTAGCTCTAACAAAAGCAAGACTTGGTTTAAAAAAAAACAAACACAAGAACAAAACCTCCCTTAAAAATACCAATATGACAACTTCTCAGCACTCCTGGGATTCAGGTGTGAGATCCACTCTGCTGTGCCTGCTACAGAGATTTCCTGGCTGTTGCTGTTCATGGGAATAGACCTGTCCTGTTTGTTTTGATGGGAGCATGCCCTGTTAGCCGCAAGTAACTGCAGGGCAGTGGATGGGTGCTTGCTGAGGTATTTCAAATACCCAATGGGATGCGGAAAGAGTTGAGGGCATTGTTTGTTTTCTGTCAGATTTTCCTGCAACTGAGTGGCCTATTTATGTCAACTGCTTCCCTTGAAATCACTTCTAACCAGACCAAATCTGTGTGACCAAATCTCAATAAGTGAATGACCCGTTCTTCTCTGCTCTGGTGCAGCCTTGCCTTGAGTACTGTGCAGTTCTGGGCACCACAGTACAAAAAGGACGTGAAACTGTTGGGGAGTTTCCAGAGGAGGCCTACAAAGGTGGTGAAGGGCCTAGAGAGGAGGACATACGAGGACCAACTGAGGTCACTGAGATCACTTGGCCTGTTCAACCTGGAGAGGAAGAGGCTGACGGAAGACCTCATCACATCCTAGAGCTTCCTCATGAGGGGAAGTGGAGGGGCAGGTGCTCACCAAGTCTTTTTAGTGACCGGTGATAGGACCCAAAGGAATGGTGTCAAGCTGAGGCAGGGGAGATTCAGGCTGGATATTAGGAAAGGGTTCTTCACTGAGAGGGCTGTCGCACACTGAAACAGGTTCCCCAGGGACGTAGTCATGGCACTGAGCCTGTTGGCATTTAAGAAGTGTTTGGACTGTTCTCTTAGTCATATGGTCTGAATTTTGGGGTACACCTGTGTGGTGCCAGGAGTTGGACTCAATGATCCTTACGGGTCCCTTCCAACTTGGAATATTCTATGATTCTGTGAAATCTAAACCCAAATAAATGTTAACTATTTGGAAATGCTTTTATTAAATTATAAAATGCTCCTAAGTCCCGCTGAGGAGGGAGTGGTGCCGGAGGGGGCCGGTGGTCTGCTTGCTGCAGCCCTGCAGCATGACCCGCTCACACAGGACATTTTTCCCTCTTGTAGCTTAGCAGCTTTGCATGCTTGCCTTGCGGAGGTGTAACAATGAACTTGCTTTAAAACATCGAAGCATTGCTAGCATATGATTTTGTATGGTGCCAATTGTTTTGGCTGCTATGAAAAAGTACAGTGTTTGAACTAAATGGGTCTATGGAAAGAGCATCTCTCTGTTTTGTGCAATAAGGGACTGATGAATACTTTGTTGTTGCTGTTGTTTGTTTGTTTGTTTTTATTGCTGAAGATGTGAATGTACTATTTGCAGTATAGATTTACTAACAACGTATATTAACTTTCATATGCTTCATTATTAACTATAATAAAAATATTAACTTTTATCTGAGATGTTAAGGATTTGAAGAAAAAAGTATTCTTTTACAAGTCTGCAATATCCTTTTTCCTCTAGTGAAGTAGATCTTTAAAGGCTGAGATTGTAATTAGCTGCTGAACTTGCTCAATGGAAATTATTTCTGTTGACAAAAACACCTCTTTTTGCTGTTGTGTTATAAACCACGTGTTCACTTTCAGCTTATCAGTAGAATAAGTTTGTAAAAATTTCTAGGAAAAAAATAAAATTTGAAGAAAGGGACATAAGTAAAAAAAAAAAAAAAAAAAAAAAGAGATGTGTAAATCAGGATTGCATAAACCTGAAATCCCATCTACATGTGCAGGCTCGTGAGCTCCTGGAGCAGCCCTCCTGGGTTTAAACACCCCAGTGTGCCTGCGCTGCAATTCTCCAGTCATTGCTCCTCCATCCACGCCTCAGAGGGTAGCTCCCTCCAGAAGGTGCCCTCCAAGCGTGCCCATCACATACAGACAAGATGAAGCCCAGCCCATCTGCAGCAGCAGTTTCTGTTTTCCACTAAAAAGGAGCTGTCTGGAGCGGTGGCTTGCCTTTTCCACAATCCTCCAGCGGCGAGAGTGCTCATCCAGGCGTTGGAGTGGGTGCGTGACGCTCTCCTCTGCCTGCAGGGCCTGACCACCAGCTCAGAAGCTTTTCTGGGGATTTCCTTTTGCGCTGGCAATTGAAGCTGTGCTTAACTCAGCCCTTCCACTAGATAGAGAGCTCGGAGGTGCTTATTCAGGACTCGGGATTACTTTCTAGGAGGCCGAGTTTGTCACTGAGAAGCGGCGAGAGCTCAGTCATAGGAGATCGAGCTAAATTAATCGAAGCTGACAATCACTAGGTCTGCTCCACAGTCGCTGAATGATAAAATGTATTCAAATGTGCTGCCAGTGGAACATTTGGTGGGATTGTTTATTTCTCATACCAGGCCTGATAAGCTCATTAAAAATAAGAGATCCTTCTGGACATATTACTTCTGCGCTCCCATTGGCCATGCTTCTCTCAATGAGTTATAAATAGAAGTCAAATATTTTGCAACGAAGTGTGTTCATTTTGCTGTTAGCTGGATTAGAGGAAGGTTATTTTTCTGTTTTCAGGAATTTGTCAGCTCATTCAAAAATAAAGCTGCTGGTAATGTTACTCTAATTTTATTTTCAAAATAATAGTTTCCAAGCATATTACTTAAGCGATGAACATGTATCCATTTCAAGCCGTGTATAGATTATGTTCAAGCAAGCCTGGCATGAATACGAAAGCACTGGGAAGACTGCATTAACAACCCCCTCCACACCAACCCTCTAAAAGAACCCAAAGTAACGGAGAGCCATAGTTGATTTTACAGCATTGCTGACACTACAATCTCACAAGTTGAAGCTGAAGTAACACCAACTACCAGTTACATATGAAATCATATGCAAGGTGCTTTTACAGAACAAGAACTATTTTTGTACATGTGTAAGTAACTAATTTATGAAAATTACTCCAGTTGAAAATGCTAGGAAAAGATAGGGAAGCCAACCCAGCACTAACAGAGTCAGTTTAAACAGTGCTAAACTGCATCGTTGAACCCCAATTCTTACCAACTTTTTATTCTTTATCCTTTCTCTAATAAATACATGCCGTAAACTAGCTAATGGAAGCAATTCTGTACACAAAGTTGTATTTTTGGTAGAAATAAGTTATATGGGTACTTGCTTATGTGTTTGTAAAATACTGCAAAGAATGCAATCAAAATGCTAATATAGTTCCTCTCTAGTACTAGAATAAATCTCTCTGAAAACATAAAACCAGAAAGGCTAGAGATATGAAACTTATGTATTCCTGCTTGCTAGTCAGTATGTTTTAGCAGAGATGTGGGCAGGAGAAGAGGGAAAATGATTAGGCTTATGGACGGTGAAAGAGATAAGAGAAAAGTTCTGTTGTTTCCCCCCCCCCCCCCGAAGAATGAATAAATGGCTGTCAGTGGCTATACAATATTAAAAGAAAGGGTGTTTTGCAAGTCATGTTTTGTGCATTCTGGAAATGAGTGAATTGGCATTTTTGTGGAAATGAGGCAGAATGATGAGTTGGATGGGAACGATTTCCCAGGTCGAGGCATCTTTGGCACAGAACTGGAAAATGTGGGGTGTTGGATTATTTGGCTCAGGTCAGGGTTTTTCAGCCCCACTGCTGTGGTGGATGCTGTACTGGGGCACCAGAAACATGCCTGCAGGGGAGAGGAAAAGACGACTCTTCTTTTGTGCTCTCACTCCATGTATCCATGCACACGCATGCATGTGTATAGACACGTACACACTGTGCAGATGCAGCACACGGAGAAACCTTGTTGCTGTCTGA
Source organism: Anas platyrhynchos (assembly GCF_047663525.1). Classification (NCBI taxonomy): domain Eukaryota; kingdom Metazoa; phylum Chordata; class Aves; order Anseriformes; family Anatidae; genus Anas; species Anas platyrhynchos. Next base: position 42,098,424 of record NC_092590.1, on the reverse strand, counting down.
TAGCTTTCAATCCACATTTAACGTGTGCTTTTGCTGAAGGCACGATGGAAAATGTCTTTTGGTGGGTGCTGTTACCTTCTGTGGGAGAGATGGGGACTGTAGGTGCACGTGCTTGCTCTCCTCTCTCCATCTCTTTGTGCTACAGGAGATTTTTGTAGCCCTGGCAGGTGTGACTGCTGATTTTTTATTTTATTTTATTTATTTTTTTTTTTTTACTGTTTGGACATAATTTTTAATCATTATTTTGAATACACATGACAAAGCCTTGCAATACTTGAGATAATGCTGCACCAGATAATGTTTGGCAGCCTTGCAATACTTGAGATAATGCTGCACCAGATAATGTTTGGCAGTGTGATGCTGCAGTGAAACAGTGGTCCAAGATTTCTTCAAGCTTTGTGTCCAATATGTTATGCTTGTATATAAGCATACGCATATTTAGACACACATGCAGCAACTGTTGTGCACGCCAGTTACTCTTCCAAAAGATACCTGCAAATAGCACCCAGGGACATTTAGACTTAGATGTGATTCACGCTGAGGTGGTTGGACTTAGGATGAAAGGGAAGCTTTGTTGTATTCAGCCGTGCTAATGTAGCAGAGGGTGATGGGAAACAGCCAAAGGGGAGAAAATAGGAAGATCTAGAGAGGGTTTTGGCAGGTTTACCAGGTGGAGCATAAAGAAACCCTAAAAAGTATTGAGACTTAAAACCTGACGTGATTTCCACTAGGACATAAGAAGCACAGACAACCTCTTTCAGAATAAGCATCTGCCTTAAGATGTGGCAATCCAGGGTGCTTGGCCATACTTCTGAAAGAGGCAGGGAATGTACCTCTGTCACTCACCTCTGTATCTGCAGGAAAAAAGGCAAAATAACAAGCACATGTATGCAATGCTGGACAGCAATAATAAAGCACTAATCTTACATGAAGATCTTGACAATCGTTTCTCATCTCTAACATTTTCAGGTTCATGTTTCCTAAATCTTGCTCAATAGGAAGCAGCATTACTGAAAGAACCCTGCATATCCTGTTCTTTTCCCCAGAAAAATAAGAGACAATATTAAAAGTAGTTTTATGAATACTTCTCAGTGCTTTAGTTGCAATGCATCCTCATATGTATAATATATATTTTAACGGGAGGCTGAACACCACCAACTCTCAATGTTTTTTCCACTCCATTTTGTATTCCCTGCTGTTTGGCACCCACTCGTACATTAGCTTGCCAAAAGAGTAGCTTGACAATTAGGTATGTTAACACAATTATGCATTTTATAAACTATGCAGAATAAAGCCCTCCATGGTATGATGAATAATCTTTTCTCTCAAAGCTTTTTTAGCTGCTTTTTTTAAAACATTATCCCTATTATAACTTCATCAGTGTGATACTGCAGCATATGAGCATTATCAAAGGCGAATAGTACCTCATGCTTCAGACAATAAACCATTCGTTCTGTCCTGAAGAGGTTGTTACAGTTGTTCATCACCACAGTATCTGAGGACTTTCCAAGGGTGTCTAACATCTGTCACTGTTTGTTCCCTTATTCTTTTTCCAGAGAGAAAGTGCATGCTGCGGAGTATCTTGTTTCAGACTTCAGAATTTGCTTGTCTATCCTGGCTTGTATTTGCAGAAAACAAAGCCAAAATAGAGTCTCTGTGGAGAATGGTGTTCTCATTTGCCGAAGGTGACTATGCTGTGGTTTTGGTCCTCAACCCCCAGGAAAACTGTATCTCTGCCAAAGGACAAACCTTGGTTTTATTGTGGAGAGAATCATAATGCAGGTTAATTCTAAATCACAGTTATTCTGGCACTTTGGGTAATGGGACCCTATGTCCATACCCTGTAGACAGAAACCAAGAGGTTGAATATCATTTCAGCTTCTAGCTGTAGCCATTGTAGGGCAAGAAAGAGGAGGTATGGTGACTTTGTGTAGTTCTATTTCCTGAGCAGGAATGCTCTAACGTTTGGTACCTGTCAGGACCTCACTACTGCACATTTGTTGTCTTCGCCATGTGTACAGGTGTGTGGAGATGCTGAGTGACTGGGGGCTGGACCACAATACCAAGTACTTTCTTTGCTTTCTCCTCCCTTTCATTTCATCCCCCTCATTGACTCTTTTTTCTTGTGTTTAGTATCCTAGCTACAGTCACTCTCATTGTTGTTGCCTTCTGATCTTCATCTCCTGCAGTTCCCACCTTGTCTTCACCTTATCTTGCTGATTTCTTATGAAAGGGAACTTAGTAGGACATTATGGTGCAAGATTTCTCCTGGACTCTTCGATGCTAGGGTGCCCACTTCACTATTTTGGGCCTCTGGAAGATGTTTTCTTTAATACATATTTCTCCTGCATGTTAAGAGCTTCCAGACTGGCTCATGAGCTGTGTGAAGGATCATTCTGTTAGCCTTAGTACAAAGTGCTGAGCAGTGCAAGGTGGCTCCTGTGTCTTCATTTCAAAAATCACCAAGGAAACAAAGTGCCAGGTTGTTTGTCAGCCATGAAATGGACTGTAACACAAGTAGGTAAATGTAAAATATTGCAATCTTTAGAGAAAAAAAGTATATGGAAGTAACAAAAACTACATCAGTCTGTAGAGAGGTGGTTCATCTTTTGTCAGAGGCTAAGCTTGTCTGAAGCCTGAGCAAACAGAAGGCAGCATGCTGCAACTGCATAAATGAAACTACTTCCCATCCTTTAGAAATTATTTGGATTCTTTCATTCCAATTTTCTCCCTTAAAGAGGAAGGGAGGAAACTAATTTTTCTTTTCTTCTCTCCCTTTCTTCTTCCCCCCATCCCTTGTGCCTTTTCGTGACCTGCACGCAGGAAGAGGCTGCCCAGGGGATCCCCATTCTTAGAGACCTATGAGGTGGGGCTGGGCACAGCCCTGGGCAAGCTGCCCTCTCGTCAAGTGAGCTGCATGGGGCCCCTCTTGGTGTCCTGTACATTGTTCTTGTGTGAGGCAGGTGCTGTGCTGAAATGGTGGGTCCAGAGCTGTGGCAGGCTGCCCTTAACACCCTTTGAGGGTCTCTGTAGCATCATGCATCTCTTCCTGCCTGCTAGCGTCTTCAGTGTTATTTTTAAGAAGACATGTTGTTCCAAAAGGAGATTTTTTTCATGGTTTTATTTGTTGTTCTTATTTTGTATTTCATATATTCATGGAATGAGTAATCTGTAGTAATTGAGGATATTATATTATTTATTGCATCGGCATTGTGCGTTTTGCACGTCTTTTGCATTTTCCTACTTTTTTTTTTTTAATTCTTAACTCTAATGGAGAGCAAACTTAACAAAACAAAACAAAACAAAGAAAACAACTAGAATTGTCTATGGGGAAACATTTCATTGGTTTAATGTGTTTGTTACACACCATCTTGCTTGGACTGTCATATTGCCTGATGTTTTGCATGCTTATTAATAATTCAGAGCTCTTTTATTTTTTAATAGATTTTGCTCAAAATATGGTGATGAAGTAAAAATGAGTTTAGTACTTAAGCTCCTTGTTCTTGAAGTAGACAGGTAAAATAATTTCTAGAGTATTTTCACAAATGTAATAGAAGAAGAAACGACACAAACCTGAACTATAAGTTTATATTCTTTTTTTTTCTACATGTCTCAGTAGACGGGTAGTCCTTTCCTCACCAAGTGTCTACCCTCCTTTTCCATAGGTGGCTGGCTGACACATTGGCTATTGTCAGCTGGGAAAGTATGCAAGAAGACCTCCTGCACAAAATAGCACATTGTGAACTGACAAGGATGTAAAAATCCCTCCCTCCGTTTCCATCCTCTTCTGAGACAGTACTTGGGGTTCAGACCCACTGCCCAGATCTCTGCTGTTGCTGCCTTCTGTCTTCTGTGTATGTGCAACACCTGTCAATGGGTTTCCGATGAACTTAACGTGCCTGCTTTGCTTTTGACACTGTGAAGCTTTCCAGCCACTGCTGTACTGAGGAACATGGTTATTTCTAGGATGATCTCTAAGTGTTGCTGTTTGGTAGCCTTACTTTCTTTCCTGTATCTCATGCCTTTGAATCTTTCTCAGTCCCTTCATCACTGAAATCATTAAGAATATTTGTAATTCTACAACTTCTCTTGGCAGACTTGGATTATATTTTACTCCTTTATCTATTATTTTACAATTGAAAGACTTCTGCAGACACACTAGTGGCCTCAAAGACAATATTGTGTCTTGCATACAAGTTAAACAAGCACAGCACATAACATGTCCCTTAAAAACGGTGTAGCAGTGTTTCAGAGCAAAACTGTAATGATGAGTTACTTGAGTGCAGCAGCAGCTGGCTGAAAGCATATTTATTTCCTGTGTTTGGGAATCCCTGCCTCCCCTTCTCTTTAACATTCATCCCCACAGTAGTTATTTCAGTTATATCAGTCAGCTGTGCATTTACCACCTTTATCGGGAACAAATTGCAGTATTTTGAGTGGAGCTAACTTTAGGAAGAAGTGAGATTGACAGGGGTATGGTATTAGGGGACAAAATAGCAAGGGAATACAGCTGGGGTCCTTCAGCCCTCCTCATCCTGCTGGACCTGGAGACACCCGCCCTCAGTCTGCTCCTCATGAACTGCCAGCACAGGATGCACTGATGTCTCTTCTCCAATCGATAGCTAGTCAGACCTATAATGGGGAAGAAATGTTACCCTTTCAGTAAAGCTGACCTCTTCCAAAAGCAGTACATGTAGGAACTGCATCGCTAGACGTCCAACACTTGCACTTTTGACCCTGGTATTTTATGTAGTGATAAAGTAAAAGGCAGAAAGGGGAGGGGGGGGCTCTTTTTGGAGATCTTTTAATTTCTTTGATAAGATTTCACTGAAACTCAGTTCACATTAGAAACAATATGAGGAAATGATCAGATTTTTTCAAGCCAATCTAATAAGTGTCTGAGACTGCAAAAACTTTTTCCAGTTGCTTGACTTTTCTAAGGTAGTTTAAGAAGAAAATTTTCAGCTAACGCTAAGTTTATAGGACCACCTCTTTAAATTAGCACTAAGGTGTTGTGAAAGCTTTCATTGTTGCAGGTAAGTGGCATCTTCTCAACTAATAAGTGCATCCACATTAAATCTCCAGGTCTTGGCCCTTGGCATATGAGAGTACTGATCATCAAATATTACATCCCACTCAAAATGCTGTCTTGAGAAATTGTTATGGGCGAGTTGCATTACAGGTAGGCATCTGCTCTCAGATTAAATCATTCCTTAGCCTTTCTATTCATTTGGACTCTTTGGTGCTACCAGACACTCAAATAACCTTGACAACAACAAAAAAATACACTTTTCCATCTGCAGCTAGAGATGATTACACACTATCCAATTGTATTACAGTGACAAGACTGGACCACAGTGAAGCACAGTTTTATGATCTTATGTTCAATTATTAAAGCATATAATGCTGAGGAAAAAAGAGAAATACCTGAAAGAGTGCCATCTGGTTCAAAGCGTGTTAGCACATAGTTTATAAAGATACCAGAAATATAGATCTATTTTTTGTATCATTTTCACACATCCATCAGGGTACAAGTGAAGAATATACTGGGTGGAAACTTGTGAAATGGTAGTAAGAAAAGGCAGAAAAATGGAATCCACATATTATATTGCTACATAGGAAGGAGATGACTAGCAGTTATTTTTTTTTTTTCCTTCGCTGTCCAATGATCATTTCTACAGATTGCTATGTTGCGATGTAGGGGAGCTATCTTGGTAATAATCTAGACCAGGATGTCAATACTTAGCTTCTCTTATGGCTGCCTTGCTTGAGTGTGGGATTTAGGCTGAATGAAAGTGATGCCCTGAGCAAATGTCCAAAGGACAGTTCGTTTCCTGAGGCTTAGAAACTGTCAAGAACATATTTAGTTCAGGATACTGAAAAGAAACTTCACTTTGCCAGCTAATAGCAGTCCCTCAAACTGAATAGTCTTGCTGAAAAAGAACAAAACCTGCCAAACAAACAAAAAAAAAAGGGGGGGGGGGGGGGGAAGGAAGGGGAATGGACGAAAACAGAGGGAGAGAAACGAAATGCCTTAAGTCATCTTGTGTAGTTTTGTTTGATTGTTTGTTTCAAGTGCAGCGCAACAACTCTTCTTGCTGCTCCTGCCCAGATTGCTAGTCTGTCACACTGACAGGAATTGTTAATGTAAATAGGCACTCTGTGTTGCATTTCTGCAAATGAAAGTGACACGTGTAATTTGATTTGAAGTAATTCTAAAAAATAAGTAATGATATATTTATTGGAAACAAGACAAAAACATAACATCAGGTTCTTTTCATTCACCTAAAAGAATTTAATCAGTTAAACATACAAACTCCTCTGTTCCTAGCATTTTGTTATAATTTCTCATGTGCTATTTGAATTAACACGTCTGTAAAGGATTGATACAGAACTTTGCATAATCTCTTCCCACGATAACTTTTTTACCTTTGTATCCAAAAGTAACTACGTAGGCCAGGGTATGGTTTATGGAGTTATTAATGCATACTCTTTACTTAACTGCCAAGCGCCTTCATCTGCACAAGCCATACTTTAATGGCCTTGTAAAATGTGCCCTGAAGTCTTTCTGGAGTATTAATATGCTCTTCTACTTGAAAATTTCATATTTAGAATATGAAGTCTTTCAGTACAGCTTTTGTAGTGGAAGAATGAGACTAATTGGTTTAATAGATGGTAAAATGCATTATTTAAATTGAGAGGATCTGTTGGGCTTTCTTATTTTGAAGCTATTTCTGATTCATAGATATGTAAATAAAATTCATTGCACACAATGCCAACATAAGCAAATGTTCTAGCCCAATGCCTTTACTTATATGCTTCATCTTCTAAAACACAGTCAAAGCTTGCTCTGCTTTGTTTCATCTGATTTCCGTACCCTTTCAGCCTGGCAGCTTGATCCCAAGGTTTTGCAGGGGTATTCCAGCTTTATTTTTTCTGACTACCAAAATAGTACCCCTACAAAAAGGTGGTGGGGGAAGATGCACAAATACTGAACTGGAGCACGTCTTTGGTTTATTGTAGCTCTCACTGTAGAATATAAAATATGAAAGAGGCCCAGCTACGCAAAGATGCTGTTAAAATCAGATGCAACAAGCTGATGCTATTTGAAAATTCTCCTTTCTGGACCTTATTGGTCACCATAACTACTTCACCATTTTTCTTTTCAGTTGAAAGTAGACAAAATTGGGAATATTAAAGCTATGTTTCACTTTGTTTCCATAAAGACCATACTGTTACCAAAAGAATTAACTTGAAACATTCTCTGCTTAATTAAGTGAGACTGCTTAATTTGTTCTCACTTCCCTATTCAGAGTTCAGGAAGATAGGAAAAGAAAGGGAGGCTACAGTAAAGAGAAAGGTAAAGGCTGTTTAAGGCTTAGTCTTTCATCCATAAAGCACTTTTAATTTATTTTTTATAAATGCATTTACAAATAAGAATGAAGGATTTATAAGGCTGCTGTTCCTCTCTCTCCTTTACTCAGCTCTCAGCTATCCTTCGTTACTCCTTGGGCATGCAATATCTGTAATGTAAAAGTACATTACACATGTAATAAGGACACTTCTTAGATCCAGGTAGATTAATGGTCCAGAACAAGGGTTGAAACAGCCTGCTAATGTTAAGTGCAGTTGATACTATCTTGTGAGGAGCTGCAAAATAAGATTTAATTTAAAAACCACCACCACCAACAAAACAGCACAAAAGTGAAGAATGAACATCTAAAATACAGACATTGAAATGTGACAAGATTATTATTTAGGACAACTCACAACTTGATGGGGTTTCATATTATCACTAGATAATGGTTTAGAGGAATAATTTTTTATTTTATTTTATTTTTTCAGAATGTGGCTTATGTGATGGTCATATAGCAGCAGAGACAGGTTGGGGCAGATATTCCACTGATAAAAATCCTTAGATCCCTGCTGGAATCAGTGTATCAATGGGATGGTGGCAGCCTGTACCAAGCAGAGGTCTGTCACAGCATCTGCAGAAAGGTAAGAGAGATGCCATGCAGAGAAACAAAGCCAACCAAAGTTGCTGGAATTGATCTAGTCATTGGTAATAAAAATGAGACCTAAAAAAAAAAAAAAAATAGAAATGACACCTTTCCAGCACTGTTACAAAAAATAGTTTTAAACATCTACAACCTCTAAAAACCTAGGGAAGATCTTTCAAAACATAGGAACTCTAAGAGCTATGCTAACACCTTTACCATGGTGGTGGTGGGAATAAATTACATCCTCAAAATCTGCTTTTACACGGGCATTTCACTTGAAAGGTAACTGTGTGAATTTTGCTTTGTTTATTTATGCAAACAAAGTGATTTCTATGCATGTAGTTTGTGTAAATGAGCACTGCTTAAGTCTCTATTTAAAAGTTGCAGTCACCTTAAAGGTAATCACTGGTTGTTTGTGTTATCTCACTGAATGTGTGTGTTTTAGAATTTTATTGTAATCAACAGAGTAATTTTCATCGAAAGGACAAATATTCAATACATCTGGTGCCATATTTAATACATCTGATAATTCTGTATGTAAATTGCATAAATAACCATATTCACAAATTAATTCGCATTCTTTTTAGTGCAATCTTTCAATGTAAAGAAAAAAAATCACCCAGGCAACTATGATCTTACTTATTCAACGTGCTCTTTTAATTAAGCCTTCACTGAATCAAACCTAATATCTTTGTCAAGTAAGGTCAGACTTCTATGTATCAATGTCAAAGCTACTAAAGATAGTTTGCTGCTGAGACAGGAGGGAGGAAAAGGTTTCTAAGGCTGCGTGGTAGAGCTGCTTGTTTGAGAAGCTTTGGATCAGAAAGCGTGTTTGTAATCAGCAAAGAAATATTTTCTCATACTGATCCAGATATTACTTTATGGAGGGAAAGTCTCTCGATAGAGAGCAGAAGTGTCTCGGCTTCCAGCTCTCCTCAAGGTGGAAGGTTTCTGGTGGATTGTTACAACTGCGGCTGAACATAAAAGTGGCCATACAGAGTTGGATTAGAGCTACCAAAACCAGTACATTGTTTCTGACAGATACCAGTAGTTAATACCTGGGGAAAAGTATTTGACCGGTAAGCACATAGGGTTTTTCTTCCCACACAGTCTGAGTGTAGGGACAACTTCTTGTTTGAGAATAATTAACACAATCGTCCATGAATTTGTATAAATATTTTCTGAAAGTACTTATAGTTACCTAGTATTTGTTCCTCAGTAATTCAGCATCATAGTGCCCTTCTGTAGTTCTTCTAAGTGATTTTGGATTGTTTTAGTATCATGGCTAACTATTATCACCTGGCTCTATGACTGCTAGTTGCTGGCTTTCCATGTGATTTCTGAATGGGCTGAAGAGCACAGGACCAGCATGAGATCCTGCTGGACCCTACTGGTTGCCCAGCCACTGCAGAGATGCACCTCCTGGGCTTCTCTTGAATTTCTATCTTAATTGTATGTGACCTCGCCTTGATGAAAGTTTCGGCTTAATGTTAAGTGGCAACTGGGAGGAGTGTAGATATTTTCTCTGAGAAGGGAATATCCCCAGGTATTCAGAGCATATTAACATCAGAGACTTCCACCTGGAAGTCCTCATCTCCCAGCTCTCTCCTCCTAAGGAACGCTTGAGGGGCTAACACCTGCTGGGCTCTGTAAAGGCTGCTGGCCTCTGAGGAGTAGAGAAGCAGGAAAGTGTGGTTGCTTCTTCCATTTCTTCTCTGAAGATCTTCAGCAGATGTGTTATGCTGGGATCCGATTCACTGTCCTCAGGTATCCTGCTTTCTCTTCCTCTTCTGCAGTATTCCTTCCCTGGTCCTGAACTGCTCGGGCTCTGAGCTACCAAGTCTGCAGATGCAGTGTCAGAGTTTTTGATTTTTTAAATATTGTATTTGGAATGGTTCAGTCTCAGCCATCTGAATAGATAATTTTTGGATTTCAGACATCAAAGCAATTATTTTTTTTCCGGATCCTGCTCTCTCTGTAAGGTCCATTAGACAAATATTTGACAGTGGATAATTAGTTGGCATTTGAATTCAGTGAGAACTTAATAACAGTTCAGATGAAATAACTCTGCAGATCTGCTTATCTCTGTGATTTTGTATAGCTACAATTAGCGAAATATTTCTGAGGGGAAACTCTTTGGCTTGTGCAGAGAAAGCGCCTCGCTGGCGGCACTCCTGAGTCTGGAAGTGACTTCAGCTTCCTTGCTTCCCATGTTGGAGTAATTGGAAGCAATGAAGATTAGTTCATATGTTAGATGTAGTCTGTCATCTCTAGTAGCCTTTTGGTAGCCTTTCACTTATGCTACATTAACAATACCCTCTGGCTGATTTGGGAATGTGCATGGGTGACTGTATGTGCTAGTTTATATATAGCGAAAAATGACATCTTGGAGAGAAATGGAGTGGAAATCCCTTAACTAGTGTAACTTTGAAATCAGCATTGATTTGCTGATGTGCACCAGCAAACTTGCTTACCCATATTCCCGAAAGCTGCTTTGCAGTTGCAGAAAATGACCTGAGAGCCATTGATTGGTGTGACATGGGTAGCAGCTCTGCTTTTACACTCACCTGGCTCCTATCTTCCAAACATTCAAGTTGATACCTTCATTGCTCCTTGTTCCACCACTAAAACTACCTGCCCAACAGTATTTTTTCTCTTAGTCTAATTACCCCCTATACAGAATATTCCAAAAGTGCAAAACATTTTGAGCACTTGCTGCCACACACACGTTCACGGAAGGGCACAGGCAGATACCCATGAGCACTTCATTGCAGCTTTTCCTACAGAGGTGCAGTGCGAGGCTGTTCTATAAATGTCAGCATAAGCACAGGGCAAATCATTCCTAAAGCTACCTTGATTCGTGTTTTTCTTTTTCTTCTTCTTTTTTTTTTTTTCTTTCTTTTTTTTTTTTTTTTTTGAGAATAAAATAAACAAGCTTAAAAATCCAGTCTCTTCTGGGTGAAATGATGTAATTAATTTGCAGTACCAATTGTGAATTGTCTTTTAAAAACTCTATTAAGTTTTACCATACTAGTTAGGTAGACTGTGGTTGCTTGTGCTGTGAATATTTGTATCTCTACATTAATATATCTTAGATCATAAATGGAAGAAAAAATGTCGGGACAAATAAGGGAAAAAATACATTCTGAATAATAAATAACAAACAAACAAACAAAAATACATCCCATCCCCCCAGTATTATTTGGATCTCACCAATACCTTCTGCAGCATTTTCTCCAGTATTTCTTCTCATTCTCTAAAAATTCTCTCAAGCACAAGAGGTTAACTGTGGAGATCCTTAAATGCACTTTGTTTTCAAAATATTTTTATCTTTAGGATAAAGAGGTAGTTCTACAGGAAACTTATTTTCATTGTTAGGCTTGCTGTAGGCTGTTTTCTGTTTGTTGAGAAGTACCAAACAGGGCGAAGTAATTATTTTTTAATATGTGGTTAATGTCATTATTTGTTTGCTCTCTTGCAAACATGAGGAGACTTCTTGATATTTCTGAGATGGAAAAATTTCCTTCTTTCACCTCTGCTTACTCTGCTTACTCCATTTCCAAAATGTAGCTTCTAGATGCATAAACTTGGGCATGCTGTTCTTGCAAGGACAGTACAGGGTACTCTTTGACATCATCCATGCGTACAATGAGGAAACCTGAATTCCTGAAGGAAATGGTACAGAACCTCTAAGACAATATAGTCTGCAAGGCTCTAGGATCTTCAGTTGACTCATTTTGTGTAAGAGCAAATTCCCAGAAAACTGAATTAAGTTAAATAAGCCTTTACAAAAAATGAGTGACATCAGTGTTTGCACTGAAGGTTCTATAAATAAGAAGTAAGGACCTGATATCAACCCCTATTTATCTATCCAAATTTCAAGTAAATTAAGACACCACACTGTATTAAGATTTCTGGTGTCAGATCTAATTACAGAGTTACTTTCTTCACATCACAATAAAAATGATAATTGTTTCAATCGGAGGAATTGGGATACTTAAAAAACAATTTTCTTAATAGCACTACACATTTAAATAAATCAAAACTGTTAATTTAATTCAGACAATGACAATATAAAAAAGTTATCCTTGTGACAGCCTTTCAGAAAGAAATTTTGCAATCAGATATGCAATTTGATTTATCTTTTCAGATCTATTTCTATGCGTGTCTCCTATTATAAATTTGCTAATCAGGCAGATGTAGAATATCTGGATGTTAAGGTGATTTCATAAGAATCTACTGAGATATTAAAATTAAATGCTAGATTAGAATACACTATTTTTTCTCTCCCAGTAGATAATTGGATAATTGAGTTTCATTAGTCCATCTATACTATTGTTTTATACATTGATTATAGTCAAACTGATCGCCATTAAAACTTTCATCTTCTATAAATAAAGCAGTTTTCAGTTCATGTTTGTATTTTTATCTTGTTCTAGCTTTTTTTTTTTTTTTAATAGGAAGAATTAGGAAGTGCTCCAAGATTAAACTATCTTTCAACTGTAACTGCAAATCGTTATCCAAAATAATGACTATAACTTTAAGGTCACAAGCAGTATCCTTACTGTAATATATCATGCCAATGATTATGGATTACAAATTAATGGACAAGTTCAAGTAGAAATTGGGAGAATAGAAGAAAGTGTTAAAAAATACTTCAGTAAGCAATGCTCTGTATCAGTAAAACAGAAGAGAACCTGGTTTGAAGACTGTTGTTTGAATTAAGAAAATACTGAACATCTGTTTTGCAATCTGCAAGTGGTGGTATTGTGGTAACATAAGCATTCAGATTATGCTTGTGTTTAAAGAGCTGCATTGGCAAACAAAGATTATTTTTTTGGGTTAGTTCCTTTCATCATTATTTCATCTGCCATCCCCATCCTCATCTCCATCTCTTCTGGGAGCCATGTGCTGAAAATACCGTAGGGACCGGGGAAGAGTAACCCACTCTAGGGGGTGCTAAACAAGTGAGGTTTGAGCTTCTGTTTGGTACTTCCAATTGCCAACACATTAAAAAGCTTGTTATTATTTCAGAAGTGCTGTTAACCAGTTTTGCTTTGGGGAAAAAAAAAATAAATCATTGTAATCTGTGTTTTACAGAAATGCTACGAAGTATGTGTATGTATCATACGCAGAGCCAGAGTATCCAGTATAGAAATGTATAGATAAATTTAAAATGCAAGGAGATAAGTATTCAAAATATGTTTATGGTAACCCAAACGAAATATCTACTATCAGTGAATTAAAATGATTTTCTAGCAGTGGCTTTTCTGCAGAAGCAAGTCTTGTTTTGACACCAAGATACATTTTTAATGTAATACGAAACTGCAGGGCTATCCTAACCAGCTTGAAATAAATTCATCTTAGGGAGAACTATATTCAAGGGCTTAGAAGTCCTGCAGTTGTTCACCCAGCCTTCAGGTTACTGGAGGATGCAGACTAACCATGTTAATAAATATTTTCTTGATGTCAATAACTGCTTTACAGCTGAATTGCATGGGGTCAGACAAACTTGGTATTTCTTCCTGACAGTGGCCAGCAGGATACACTAGTAAAAAGGGTTAGTACCCTCGAGGCATCCTTCGAAACTGGTGGCTTAGGGACTTGATTGAGAGGTGATACTATCCTCAATTAATTCGCAGCCCTCAATACATTTCGGTTCCATACATTTTGTTACTCAGTCCTTCAGTTCTTGTAAATGTGCAGCATTTATATAATGTGAATCCACAATTTTATAGAAAAATGTTCCATATTTTACCTTCTTATGTGATAATTAATCTGTGTTGTGTTTTTTTTTTTTGTTTGTTTGTTTGTTTTCCCTCCTTTTAAATATATGACCTACTGTAATTGTGTGATGCTCTGAGTAACAATTTTTACTTTTATTTTTCACTTTGAGACGGGCACAGAAGAAAGCTTCTTTCCCAGTAGTGCATACTGGGGGGTTGGTAGACTGAAAGCTAGAAACAGTATGCATTACTGCCAGTGGCTCACAAAATACAGAAAGACCAATAAAAAGCCTACCAAGCTGTCCAGCTAGGCATTGTTCACTGCTTTGTACAAAAATCTCTGAGAGCTTAGGCAGAGAAAAGATGCTGTGATAATTTTTAACATGGTGGTTAACAAGAGGTCAGTGATATAGTCAGTAGTCAAGGGGACATTTTAAGAATACTATGGTTTTGCTATTTTGTATGTCTTCTGCTATTTCTTTTACATTATTTTGACTATGGGTGAGTATTGCAGTACTGTAGAAACCAGGGCAACAAATGCTGAATGTTTAAAGAGATGCTTTGCATAATGGAGATTGGCACCAAAAGGAAGCCTGATGAAACAGATTCAGTGGCAGCATTTCCAGGCTTGCTAATGTCTTACATGAGGATGTGGGTTGAATCTCTTTAGCCAGTATGTCTCAAATGAGTAGTGGTATGAAAAATTCAAAAATGTTAGAGGAGGGAAGAGTTTGTTTCATGTAGTGCTAGTAATTTTAAAAATACCTATTCTATCATTAGCAATTCAATATTGGTTTATAGGGCAGCAGGGTCAGGCAATGCTGGAACAAGGACCATGGCTTTTCTGAAAAGCAGTGGCTTGGAAACAACAGTTCTGCAAGAAGTTTTATATGGTCAGGGTTAAAGACTGTCTTTAGAGATTGAAATAGGTTAGAACCTAATCACGGATTATGTATTTCAAAAAATACATATACATAAATACATAAAATCCCTTTACAGAAACAATGATTTACTTAGGGCTAGAAATCTAGTTACTAGTGCTTATCCCATGAAAGATTTCCTTGTGACCTGAATTTGATCTTTGGTTTACTTCTGTATTGGTTCACAATGACTGTTTCTCTTTAACCTATAACATAATTCAGATGAAAGGCAGTCATGCAATAGTGGAAAAGAGATCACTAACATGATTTTAAAAATCATGTAAGACTGTTTTGCAACTAGGTACACAGCAGGAGGTAGATGGTTGATGGTTCAGTCTCAAAGAGTGAAATGTATATAAGTCTTGGAAAGATTTTTAAGCTTTGCTGTTTGAGTGCAGGTAGTACATGCACAGTTTGGCTCAGGCTCTCCAAAAATGTGAGTACACGCTTTGAAAGAAAGATGAAGTTGTGCTTAAGAGACAAGATGTGTGGAAGATAAGAGACAGAGGATGTTTCTGTTTTAAAAGTTGCTGTAAGTCTGCTGTAAGCTGAACTACAGTAGAAGTAAGGCTGTGCTGATGTGTGCACATCTGCCCAGTGCATGTGCAGTTTTGGAGCATGTTCTGCAGAAGGGGGGCAACAAGGTACTTGTATGCATAATACAGCAATATTTGAAGGAAGAGGAGATGGTGGAAAAACTTAACTTGCTTATTTCAGTTAAAATCAGTATTCCAGAAAACTTGCTATAGTTCATAATAGTTCACTTTATTATAGTTCTTTTCCAGTTTACTTCAGTGACTTCTACATCCAGCCCCTTTGTTTACACAGGAACATGAAGAGGTTTTTCTTCCTCTTTTATGTTTTTCTGATTTAAAATTCCATTGAAAGTGTTAATTTCCTTGCTGCTCATATTCTATTTGGTTTCTTCTGATGTCAACCACTTTGTTCAGTTATCAGCTTAATTAATATATTTCGTAATTAGTAGTGGCAGAACCTTAAATACTACATATTTCTAAAGTATTTAAAAAAATTTCTGCATAATCCTAGGTCTTACTGTACTGTATTAAACTTAAATACCTTTCAATTATGCAAATATTGTTCAAAATGCAAGCAGGCTGCCTTCTGCATATCTTACAGGGGAGAAGTGTGTACGAGGAGAAAAAAAAAAGGAAAAAAAATAATAAATCCCCCCCCTTTTTTTCTAGATGGATTTAACATTCTCAGTTCTCAACTAACACTTTCTGGAATGATTATCTCGATAGAAAATAAGTGGATTGATTTCTGCATTACTTCTAAAATAAAGAGATTTTTAAAGGATCTCTTCTGCAAGAAAATATTGTATCTTATCTTTTGTTTGACTACCAGATGAATGTTGCTATGCTCTCTGAAAAAAAATCAGTAGCCATCTATTTCTGTGGCATTTGTCAACTCTAGGTTAACTTCTTTCAACAAAAACAAGTCACTTCTACAGGTTTTCTTCTCACTTAGGTATTAGAGATTATTTCATAAACTGCAGATATCGTACAATATCTAGTTTTTAGAACTGGTAGTGATAAATAATAAGCTTATCGGTTTATTTACTAAAATTTAGTTTATTTACTTTATTTAGGGTTTCAGATGCAACCAATCTGGAAGTCAATGGAATCTCCCTTCTGCAGGCAGGCTGCTAACAGTCAGCCTGGCTGAGGGGTAGCAATGGAATAATAGCTTAAACCGGTTTGGTGGCAGCCTGGAAAAATACTCAATGCCAGCATCAGGAAAGTAGAAGTCTGAGCCTGATCTTCATTTGACCCAGCTGCGTCAGTTTTGTGGGGTTTACCATGGTCTCTGCATCCACTCCAATCCTTAACTCTGGACTGTTTGCCAGCTGGCTTGCGGTTGCTGAGTGTGGAGTAGCTTTTGTTGAACTAATAGGCATAGGAACCCAGGAACTGGCTTATGTTCTTAGTCTCAAACTTTGTTGGGTGAATAAGAAGTGAGAGAGATACCTGCGTGTACATGTTCTATTTTTCAGACAGCAACCCTTTTGTATTCTTAAGAAAACACCAGAGTCACAAGATGTTCTGCTGAGATTCCTAGCACAAACAAGGTTGCATGAGTTTGTTAAGGGGTGGGTGGTCTAGTTGATTTTTTATTTGTTTTTGAGTGATTCCAATTCCAAAGCAAGTCAGGTATTTTACAACAGAAAAGGTGATCTTTAAAGTTTATCGAAGAACTAAAAAAGATGTTTCAACTATTCTGTATCACAACTATGAAGAATAACCGTGGAGAGAAGTAGAAAGTTAAAGAACCCTCTTGCAAGCACAGATACTGAAGAGCACTTGAGCACAGTTTTTCCTCACCTCTCAAGAGTACAGAAATATTTACCGTTTTCCTAAATTTTGTTAGAAAAATTCTGACAGAGTTACTCTCAAGGACAATGGAGGATCTGGCTCTGGCACATTATTCTGAATAATATTATCCCAAAGTATTTGCAAAGGATTTATAAGGTGAGTTGCTCATATGATCAGTGAATTTAAGTAAATGTCTTAATGATTTCCAAGCAAAAGAAGTAGGAAAAATAAGTGTCTTTCTCCCTTTCTTTATGAAACAGCTATTGAATATGACAGGGCTACCCAGGAGTGTGTTAGTTGTCATCTCACTCCAATTCTTGTAGAAATCTGATGGATAGTCAAAGGCCCTCCAACATCTTTGCTTCCCAGCTAGTGAAAAAGAAAGAAGAAAATTATTCTCTCCTGTCATGTTCCTAATGCCTTCATTTTCTTTAAATTTTTTCTTTTTTCTTTTTTTTTTTTTTTTTTTTTAATGGCCGCTGTGCCTGATTTAATCCTTAGCTGAAATTTAGTTTAACTGAACCCGAGAACATTTTTGTCATCATTTGCTTGAAGTTCTGTTTAATTTAGTCCTATTGCCTTTAGGGTTTCATTTTTTAGGAATATTTGGATATGTCAAGATATTATTTGTTTGTTTTGTTTTAACTTTGAGCTTGTAGGTGAGTAAAAAAGATGAGCGAGAGCATACTTTTAATTGTAAGCAAGCTGTTGTCATTGGTTAGATTTGCGTTAGTCTTTTTTACTGATTAGGCTCAGGTCAATGTAATTTCAGAGAGAACATCCTCTTGTGAATCTGATGCAAGTTAGAAGGGCCTTGAATTATGTCACTTCTAGGGTTTAATTTATTCCTTCTAACTGAGACAAGGCTTTCTTTGGCTTACTTCTGTCTCTCTCCCTAACACTCTTCTCCCATTATAACACCCCTAAGCTACATGGATGGCATTTCTTCCTCTTTGTGATTCATCATCTTTCAGTGATGAGAAAAACCTGAGATTTTGAATATTTATGATCATTAAAAATCCCATTGCATTTATTTTTTTTTTTCCTAAAAGTAGATATACTACCCTTGGAGTCCTGTCTTAATTCCATTTTAAGTAATTACAATTTGTCCTTCTAGAGTCTGTCTACTTGCTTAGATAATGAATTCTTCGTTTCTTATCCTAAACATTGATGCCTCTATTGCGTGTGCTGGAGACTCATTGTTTCATGAAATGATTTCTGTCAGCTCTGGTCTGAGCTTTGCTCCATCTGTGTGTGAATATGCATATGATTTTACTTGTGCATTAATATATTTCATATCAAAATTGATCACATACCTATGAAATGAACTAGATAGCATATGAAATATCATTGAGTTGGAAACAGAGTATACAAATAACAAGAAAAAAGACCACTGGAAAAAAAATCGATTATTCTGGTGCCGAAAACACATTTTCATATAATGATTAGAAGAAGGCAACTTCAGGTTCCCTTGGAATATTACACTAAAGATCTGTTTTAACATTTATCTTGAATTAGCTAAGTCAGGGGTGTGATTTTAGAAGTTCAACAGTACTTAGAAGATCCTTATTTACTTGCTTACATCTATTCAGATCAGTTTTCAGCTGAATTCAATTTTGTACTCTAAAGTCATGATTGTTTCATGAAAATGCAAAATTGTGACATGGGATTATATTATTTTGTTCCCGTTAGTTAATTATTCCAAACAAAGTGTTTTTGTTTTCGTTTCTGTTTTTTCTTTTTGTTTGTGTGTGTGTGTGTGAATTGCATACGCTTTTTCTGTAGCGGCTGGGTGTAGCATCTCTAAAAAAAAGGTCTGCCTTCCAGAGGTAGTAACAGTGTACACGTCCAAATCCTGATCAGTAGCAGAGGTTAAGGAAAATTCAAAATACTTATAATTATAGCAAAGAGAATCTCAGGGATCTCCCCCATCCCCTGCTAAAAATAATGTATTTGATTTGTCTTTTTGTCACTTAACAAAGCTGGATGTATGAGAAATTTGAGATAACTACGTTTTCATTTATGATTTGAACTTGTTTATAATAGGGTAGCTGTGTTCATCTTATGATAGTTTGAACTCTTGAGAATGGAAGTTCCTGATAAGCTGTACCTTTCAGGATGATGGACAGTATTTGGGAGCTGACATGATTACACATTGTTGAAAGTAATTTGTGAAGTCTGACTGTATCGTCCCACCACATCAGCCTTTATTGTTCATAAGAATATTTTGATTTGTCTGCGTTATAATTTTTTTAATCAAGCAACTGGTGTGTTTAAAAATAGCAAAACATTCAAGAGTTTTTCACAGTATATAATATCCTATTGGTGATTACTTAAATAGCAATCTACAGCTATCTTAGTTCTCCTAACTCTTAGTTCTCCTAACCTATGCTATTTCTGTTAAAGTTCGCAAATCTGAAAATGGGCCAAAGCTCTAAGTGTGGAATAGATATTTACTTGTATTTTTCATTTAGGGATTGCTAACAGCTTCTTTGTGCATTTGCTTCAGCTGACACAGATCCTCTGGTGAAATGCAAAAGTTAGCTTTCAAATGTGGAAGGCTTTGTCTGAAGGACTTGCTAAATGTGTGTGCAGCCATGTCACTGCTCTTCTTTCATTGCTCTCTGCAGTAGAGTAGAAAGGGAGCGAGTGGCATACTAGTGTGTGCATTTGCTGAAGACTCAGTATTAAAACTGATGTTTAATTTTCTTTAGAATTAAATCTGTTTTAAGGGAAGCCTGACATTCAGGGGGTTGTAGAGAAAGCAGTAGTCTGGCATCACAGAAGCTAGCAAGACCCACTCTTCCATGTTTACGTCCTTTTTTTGCAGCGGGCTGGGTGCAGGGGGCATGAATTTCCATTTGCGCTGGCCCTGGCCAGGTCCAGTACCTGTATAAGGGCTTCAGACACTGCAGTCTCTAATATGGCTCACTTCAGGCAGTTAACGAGGTTTGCCTGTTGCTGTAGTAGAGGTGTCAAAGCAATCCAGTAAGAAGAGACTGAAATCCTATAATCTACTGTCTGAATGTTTAAATGTATTATTAAAGGCCATCTGGTATTAAAGTTCCATGACAGAGACCCAAATAAGATGAGTTTAAAGGGGATTATTTGAACGCATTTCATCTTTACTGTGACTTTGGCTGTCGCAACTTCTTGTGGTACAGCAAAACTGACCCCTCAGTGCCATGGTCTATACTATTATTTGCCAGTAGCCTATAGATTATTCTTCCTATTCTATTCACTTCTCCCCCTTGAAATAAGGTTAGCATGTGACTTCTCTCTCCTCTGAAATTAGGCAGCCTAACTCTGTTAGCCAGCTTCCACAGGAGATGTGGACTTGAAGACCTTGGTTGGAGCTGCTGCCACTGGGGCCTGCGGCAGTTCGCTTGCCTCTCCTCAGCCCAGCTGGAAGGAGGGCCTGTGGCGCCGGGCTCTCGCTCACAGCTGCGCCTCAGCGGGGCAGCAGACCGAGGGGCTGGCATGATGGGGACTCTCGCCATTGGACTCGAGTCACCAATTAGCTCATTTCACATCAGCCATGTGGCTTTTAGACAGAAGTCTGGAGCCAAATGCCTCCCAATTACCTGAAGTAAATTGCTTCATAGCTTGTTACCAAAATTCTGAGCAAGCTTTTGGCTGCTGCCTGATATTTAATTAAACTCCATGCATCTGATAACTTCTCTGCATGATGTGGCAAATGGCAAATGCTTAGATTAAAGTTCATCTCAAAATATGGAGAGAGGGAAAAAAAAAAAAAAAAAAAAAAAACAAAAAAACACACCCAGGACTTTAAAGCATGTTGTTTTGTTGTAAAGGAAGAGAGATTCTTGCTCTATGAAAGCCTAAATACAATTTGAGGTTAACTTGCATTTCTTTCAGTTAGAGAATAAAAGACGAGAAATAGTGGTATTGTGATTCCAGGCATGATTCAGATACATTTTAACTCTGTGCAAGTATCTCTCCAATCTGACATTTTACACATTGGTGTCTCAGTCAGCAAACCTAAAGAAATATTTTTTATGCATTATCCTACCATCTAATAGTTAGCTACCTGCTGGACAAAACACGGAGCAAAGAGACAATTTCCATGTCTGAGAGTTGATGGTCCTGCTATAAGACTAAAGGTAATAATTAGAGGAAAGAAAGGAAGAAGTAATAATATACTGTTGGTCAGCAAAAGTAGCAGCAAAGTTAATGGCACACATCCCAGAAAAGGAGTTAAGTATTTTTGAAGATGCTTATGGGGAATTTCTGTTCTATGCGAGTCTAACACAGAAGTCAGCATTAATATTTATGTGAGAAAAAACTAAAAAGTGGATATGAGAGTCTGACATCGTGGGGATGAGGCAGGTTAATGAGATCTCATCTGTGAGTGTGAGATAATCGTATGTGTGGGAAGAGTAAGGCAAGGTAAAGACTGACTGGAAATAGTGTTTTTCAGAAGAAAAGTTCCTAATTTTTGATGAGAGAGAGAGGGGAAGTTGATGGCATCTCCAAGGAGAGGGTTTATACTAAAATATGCTTCTTTGCTGTGACTAATAGGCAGAAATTATTACCAAGTAATATTTTATGCAAAGGTAAAATGTTGGGTGACTTGTTATCTGAGGCTTCTCACTCCCTAATCTGCAACCTGTAGAGGTTTAGCAGCTGATTAAGACTGGAGATTCTGTTGCAAACCTCTGAAGTTGAGTATTCTGCTGTTGAATGATGTAATTTCTGGACATTTGGATTTAAAGTTTTGTTGTTGGTGGTGGTGGTGGTGTTTTTTTTGTTTTTGTTTTTAAGACATGGCATGAAATCATAGATCTCTAATTTAGGGTACTGTGATTTAGGGTACTAAGAATATCAAAAATAAAATGTAAATGACATCTCACAGTGACAGTCTTTCTTCTGTTTCTTTCTATTGTTTGTCCTAAACCACGAGCTCACAAGCATTAATAAATAAAATAAACTCCACTTAAAGTTACTTATGCAAGTTGAAATATGTTCCCTAAAGAGGGTCATGGAGGCACAAACTGTCAGAATTGCATGTCTTGTTGATGATGTGAAGCCATTACTTCAAGTGTAAATGTATATTTGTCATTCACTGGCTTTTACAAGGCAAGACAGATCTCAACAAGTACGATTTATCTAAAATAGAAAAACAAAAAATAGAGAGGATGTTTGACAGATGAGTGTTATTGACTTGTATAAATCTAAACTAGGAACTTCCAAAGAACAGAGCATGTAGGCTTGTCCCATATCTAATTACACCATACCTATTGGACATCTTGATGTATACTGTTTATTGAAGCTGAGCTGTGGCTGGTTTTGTTGAAGGGAAATATGGAAAAATGCTTACAAAACAGGTAAGCTCCAGAGATAATGCTTTGTGCCAGCTGAAAGATTACAAATAGATGGGTTGCAAATTCCTGGTCCAGCATGCTGTACGAAGTATGTACTTGTGAAATACACTGAATTACTTTTCTTCTAAGAGGGAACATAGTTACAAGTAAGCAAGATACAAGTAAGTTTAGGTCACAGTCCAGAAATAGGAGCACTGTATTTGCCATAACCTATTTTGCTTTTGATTTGTTTTGATTTTCCTTGGAAAATGCATGCAGTACTTCTTGCCTATTTTTACCAAAAATCACCAAGCAAACTAATGTACAAACACTATCCAAGAACATTCTTCCTTCTATTAAAAGGTCTATGGTATAATAGACGTTTAATATAGACTATATAGTACTCTTAAGTCACTTTTCTTTTTCCTCTTTCTCTCTCTCTCTCTCTCTCTCTCTCTCTCTCTCTCTCTCTTTTTTTTTCTTTTTTTTTTTTTTTTTTTTCTCCAACTCTGAAGCAATTTACTTGATCTGAATTGGATTTCTACAATCCACTGAGTTTGGAGCTCATCTGGAAAGCAACAGAAGTATAAAGAATTAATACAAATGGTCACTGATCATGGTGCTAGACAGAGAGGGTAACAAAGCTGTGTTAGTGGCAACCTACAAGAGTAGGTTTAATTTGAGGTTCTAAGAGTTTTCTGCAAATGTATGTATTTATTCATTACTAGAAACACTCAGTGGTAAGGATCTCAGGTATCTGAATGTTTTTCATTGATTTTTCAGGGATGTTTATATGAATTTTTTAGCCAACATTTTGTCTTGAAACAAAAATATCAGAAGAGTAATAGGATAGCATGTTAGCAGAGCAAGAAAGAACTTGTAATTTTCTCCTGGTCTAGGATAAACTTCAGTGATGTTTAAGAAATAGTATAAGGGCTCTTTGCTTTACTTTTCCTGGAATATGGGAGGATTAAAGAGTATTTAATTGAAAGCAACTTCTCAATTTAATTTTCTTATCAAAAAAAGTCATGCATAAAACGTTAGTGGAAAGGGAAAGATCATTTTCAAAAGAAGAACATTTTCAAAAAGCAATTTTATCTTCTGAAATATTAAGCTTGTATTATACCACCGTTTTTGATTAGTATACATGCATGTATACATATGTATATATGTACAAAAAACTGAGAATTTGTTTTATATTTGGCTTTATTTAAATCTATTTATTTAAATTTTTATCCTATATACAGGAGGTAGAAATCAGAAGTTGTTAACTGGGTGAGCAAACACAGCAAGGAATTAAAAGTTTCTTGAGTTTCAGAGGCAAGAAAAGTTAAAAATAGGAAAGGGAACATCTAAAAGTTAATTGTAGCCCGCTACCTTAAGGTACACATAAGTAAGGAAGCCTGTCTCATTGCTCTGGCTTTGTAATGCACTTGTTTTACGGTTTTGAAGAAAACTCTTTTAATCTGTTCTTTCTTTTTCCTTTTTCCTTTTTTTTTTTTTTTTCCTTCCTACAAATGAAATAGTTGAATACTTACTGGATGCTCAAGGGTTTCTTGGAGAGCTATATAGTGAAATGACATGTTCAGTGCCTAATATAACTGATACTCCTTGTTAATAGGATACCAAACACTGTAAAAAAATAATAATAAAAAAAATCATTTCTCATTGCTGCTATCACAAAATATTGCTGTGTTCTCTTAGCTTTTACTTTTTAGTTTTCTCATGGTGCTTTAACAGATAGGAGTAGAAATAGCATCTTGTTTTCTTAGAAATTCCAGAGACTTCAACTGGTCTTACATTGTAGATAAAAATAATTATTTCTGTTCAACAGATAAGGAAAGCAAGGAACGTAAAAATGAATTTGCTAGCTAAAAGTTGCCAAGCAGGTCAATAATGGATTAAAGGCTCTTGTGTCCTGTGCTGAGGATTATGTATGCTATTTTCCTTAAAATTGGCCATTATGTCACGCAATATGCCTTTTAAAATAACCATCTAAAGGAAGTATAATTTTTCTAACGCATTTTTTTGTATCTTCAGCTCAAGATTGGTCCATCTGCACAACATGCCCTGCGTGTCAAGTTTCTTTATTTTGGATGGATAATAATTAGCATGTTTCTCTCCATTTGCCCTTTCTTCCTTTTGGATCTGTACAGCATTTATTAACTCTAATTAACCTTGCACTAGGATGACAAGTGTAATGAGGATCTTGAATAACACTTAGCAATAACAGAAACACAAAAAAGGAACTTTTGCTCGTTTGCCAGATGGAGTTTTACCACTGTCTTACCGCTGTGACTCAAAACCAAATATGTAATTTCTACAACTCCTGGGTACACATGCAGAAATGCTGCTGCTGATAAATATCCCTGAAAAAGCAAGACTGAAGAAATACATTTATATTTTCCTGAATATTTAAATGCACTTTAATACAGACAGGGAAAATACACTCAAAAAGGCAACCTATAATAGAGTTCAGGAGAAAATAATATCACATAGTGTTTCTTCCTTTTCTTTTCTGATGGTACTTATACAAGCTATCAAGTCAGTGCTGTATTTAAATGGAATGTCTCACTACTTCTGAATAACTACTTCATTACAAACAGAATCAAATTTTGAGTGTAATCTTCTTGGCTAAGTTTCTAGATGAGGGAAAGAAAGAAAGAAGCTAAGCACTTTTTTAGTGAAAAGCAAATCCTACCTCAGTCTGAGTTGAAAGTACAATGATTATTCCCTAATAACTTTCAAGGAGAACAGCATTATCTGAGAATAAATACTCTTGTAAAAGTAAAGATAGCACCTTTACTTGTACATTAGAAATGCTTGGCTTTTCCATCCCTGTATACTTAAAGAAGATGTTTACTAAATTTAATGTCTTTTTTCTTTTTTCCTTCCTTTGTAAACCGAAAGATGCGAAGATGCGACTGAAATCTGATCGAGTCCCTCATTACCCTTTCAAACACCACTTACTAACACCTTGCCCTCCTGGCATGCTGAAAGTGAAAGGGATGGTTACTGCAGGGTTGTCACCTTAATGCAAATGCAAGGCTATTGGCTTGAGGTGTCACAAAGCCACAACGTCTTTGACTTCTCTTTTAGGATATATAGCTGGTTGCTTGTTTGCCAGGCCATTTCTGTCTATTTACAGAAATAACTCAGAATAAATACACAAAACAAGGCACATTAAGCTTCTGTATGTGGATCATACTATGAAATATACTATGACCCCTAAACAAGTAAATATAGATAGAGGTATGTCCGAAGTTGTTCAAATGCGTGAGTGTCTGCTTTTATGGTAGCTCTACGTTCGTAATAAGTTAATAGGTTGGGAAATTTATTTTTTACCTTGAGCATAACTTAATGTTTCATGGATACTTTTTTGCATGTTTTGCCTAGGTACAATATGGTATATGTGCTTCTTCCTCCAGTGCCTGGACTATAGCTCTATTTCTTCTCACATTATAAAATGCAGTACATCACAAACTACTGATATGACTTTGGTAGCATAGGGTTCAACTCCATATCTTTACAAACTCCTCTGGACCAAAGAAAGACTTTTTACATTTTTTTTCCCCTACTAATATTCAAGTACTCTTTCTAACTCTTTTTCCTACCATCACTGTAATCTTAAACAAAATCTTAACAAAAGGTAGGTGTACAATTTCTTGTGAGCAAGCCTTAGTCACTCTCTTAGTGCATCCGATATTACAAAGTTAATTTGCTGGAGGAAACAAAAACAAAAAACAAAAGAAACAAACAAACAAAAAAAACTCTCCAGCTTGTAGTCTCCGATAGAGAGGTAGGACGACCTTCTCTCAACTTTTTTTTTTCTTTTTTTTTTCTCCTTCTTTGAAACTGTGTTTATAATTTTAGTCAATGTAGTCACTTGTGGCATAATTTAATTTACAGTCTTGGGCTAGGTAGAACAAAACCATCTTCAGATTTTTCCTTTATAAAGACTATTTTGCTTTCTCAGATTAGAAGTGTGTTAAACTACACTGAAAGAACACAAACTGACGATAAAGCGTTTATATCTGCAGTGACAAATAATCTGATAGTAACATGTCCCTCAGGGATTACTTTCCAACTAGATTGTGTTTCCTGAGATGTTAACTCCTTATGAAGCTACCTTCATGGATCATATAAACTAAACTTACCATGTGATTGTATTACGAGGAGTCTGATGTCTCTTCACTAGCTGATTCCTACTTCTGACACGTTTTCTTTTTTGGGGGGACCTGTTGTATGTATGCTGTCTGCAGAGAGTTTTGGTGTAAAGAAAGTTACATACATGAACAGAAAGGTGAATAGTTTTCCTACGTCTTATTGCATTGCATCTTAATTTGAAGAAATATCACCAACTAAGAAGGATCTGATTAGAAAAAATAGATAGTATTATCAGGGACTTCTTGTAAAAATGAACTCAAATGAAGTGTCATTTTGTCTGCATGGAGAGGCTTAACGTAGACTTGCAGTGCTGGTTTAAGTTCCCCGTGGTGTTAAGACTTGGATGGTCTGATAGTCACAGTATAGGACCTTTTGTCTTTGGAGCTGAAGCTGGAGACCATATCATATATGTCAGGGCATTTAAAATAGCAATAGATGTTTACATTTAGGCATCTGACTGCTCACAGTCTGATTGATATGCGCATGTCATTTATAGTGAAGCTGTGGCTACAATCCCCACTTTGTAGGTAGCTATAACACTACCTAGATCTTTTCTCAAAACTGATCTTGGAGCTGATCTCCAAGAGAGGCAGTTATATTACATTAATTTTAAAGGCTGGGAAACCTAGCACATGGCCTCTGTGCAGTGTCAGAAATAACATAGGAGTTTACTAAGTACCAAGTCAGTGCTTTCATCACCCTTGCACTTGCTGTGTGCCCTGGGACATAGTTTCTGTCTTCAGGAGAGGAACTTGAAAATTCCACCCCATCGGACAACAGCTTGGCATATGGGAAACCTGGTCATCTTTCTTGCATTTGATAATGGGGTTGCATTATGCTAGAGAAATCTTCTTATATCAGAAGGTGCAGTGTGGACCATGAATAGCCTGAGGCTGGCAATCCATAGCAGTGGATTGTTTTTCTGGCCTAGACGGGAAGCGAGTACTAATCACTGTGGTAACTGTTACTGTCTCTCACCTATCACTCAAATAAATTATTTCGCTCTTCTCTCTTCCCACAAGAGATGCATCTTCTGCAATAAACCAAATATTTAGAAGTTTATCTGAAGAACTGCCAATCTGATTCCACTGAACCTGTATAAAAATATATTTCAGATTGCATCCTCACTTGTGCACTCTCGCACTTGCTCTGGTAAGAAAAATACTGGAAACCAAGGAAGCAAGAACGAGGCAAGGTCTTTAATTCAGTTTGAACGTATCATTTCAGAGTTGGGATTTTTGCATAGTCCATTTCAAAGGTGTATGTTTGTCTAATTTTCCTCATGCATTGTGCTTTTTATGGGAAGGAGACACATAGTATGCTGTATCCAGTGATAAGTCCTGAAAGGTAGGAACTCTGCCACTGATTTTAATGTTTCTATGCTTACAGACATGCAAATATTTACTGTACCTACAGTGATTTCTTTATATAGTTATAAAAATAGTCTAGTATTTAGAAATGACTGCAATTATACAAAATCTGATTTATGAGCCTTGGTGTTTAACACTGCAATGGAAGATCTGTGATTTGCATTCACATTGCTTGAACGCAATAAATGCAGATGGTGCAAGGCAGTGATGAATAGGTCTCATATTTTCTAATACTACAAAATATAGCCAGATGCTGTATATAAACGTGAAGAAAAAGCATAGTGGAAAAAGAAAAGATTAGCCCTATATAATGTGCAGTAAAATGATTGTGAAATTGATACATAGCTGTTTGTTACTTGGAATGGGTATTTTCACCTTCTTTAAAGAGAAAAAAAAAAATATATATATATATATAATTATCACTAGAGTTCTACATTTGTTAAAAAAGATGTAAAATACATACAGTGCAAAGCTATGGAAAAATACCAAAATTGCCTCTTTTTATAATGCTTCCTATGATTTCTGTTGACATAGAGCTTTTGCTTGGTCATCAGAGATCACTTAATTTCTACTGCTATTAAGCATCACAGTGAACCTTTTACAGATTTAGCAACACCTCAGTAGCAGTTTCTCTCTTGTTAAGTGCTTTGCAGCAGCAAGAATTGGGTGAGAATAAACCACCTCTTCAAGAATGAGAAAAAGGAACAGACAAGGAAAAGAAAATCCCCAAGTAAAGAGAAATAGCCAGAGAGGAGAGGGGCAAAGTTTCTGCCTGGAGCACTTTGTTGAAAAATGACTCTGCCAGCCTGGCACCTGGCTGAATCTTCTGACTTTAATGAGTGAGTGGTTAACTCCGAAGGATTAAGTCAGGCGGTTGTGTTGTGGGAGAGAGTGAAGAGAGTAAGTGTAAATATGAAGGAGCTTTCCTGTGAATAGGAGAGGGTGGCAGAAGCACAACCTCTGGCAAGCTGTTCAAAGAGTGTAACATAAATTCAGGAGTCCTGTGTCCATTAGCGTCCCAGATCAGGAGGGAGGTGCCCAGTGCTGTTCTCACAAGTGTGCCAGAGTTTCTTGTGGAAGAAGTGTGTATGCTGTGGTGGGGGGGGGGGCTTGTCCTGGTCCACGGCAGCTGGATCATAGCTCTGACAGACAAGCCACTGGGCTTCGGAGTATGTAGAAATTGACATGCTCACAGTGGTTTTCTGTTGGAAAAAAGACATGAAGAATTCTGTGCTTTCTGAGTGCTTTTATATAAAACCTCTCTGAATCAGGAAGAATAATAATTACTATGTTATAGGCATTCTGTTTCTGGAAAGAAAAAGAAAAAAAATACGAAGCAGTTAGACATGAAACACAGCCAAATTTTATTGAGTCCTAACATCAAAGAATTGTCATTGACAATCTTACCAAAACCAAAAGATATGTGTATGCCAACACATCTATATCATTTCAGTCAGGAAGAAAATATTGTTTCTGATGAAGAGTTTAACTGGTGGCCATAGATGAAACAGTAGCAGAGAATAGGTTATTTAGGTTATTTTAAAACTGCTTGAAATGCTGAAATGCCACAGTAGTTCTAATATTGCTCTGGCTGTTGGCAGAATGCAGTGTACCTGAGCAGTGTTAACTTCCTAATGCAAATCTGACATGTGGATTATAATTTAGATTTCTGATTTCCATTCAATAAACTGATAGGCTGCAGTTTTGTTCTTTGTTTTCAAGTTATGTTGTGTTCAGAATAATTTTAGAGAGAACAGCAGTCACCTTAGGAGCTGCAAGTAGGCTGTCCTAGGGAAAAGCAGCAACAACAGCAACAACAAAATGCAGGGAACTAAATCCCACTCCCGTACCTGGGCTGTGCTGCTCCTTGAATGGATCAAAGGAGAGCAGCAGTCTCTGGACGTGTACTGTGTCACTTGGGTGATGCAGGGGAACGGCAGAATAAAACGCAGTTCTGCCACCGCACTCCTCTCTAGAGGAGAGTAGTAAGGCTGTGTGTGAACCTTTGATCCTTCAAACGTGAGAGAAACAAGAGGGACTTCAAAGATGTACGATTTTATGTCTGCAGGTAAAAAAAGTTTCCAAAGAATATTGGAGAAATATAGCTGTTTCCCTGCTTTCTCTCACCTTCTTTTATAAAAGAGAAATCTCCCACCTAAGAATACAATGGTTTCAATTTGGCAGTAACTTATTTATTTATTTATTTATTTTTCTCTTGTGAGAAATCTGTTACTCATCAAAATCATTCATACTCAGTCACAGACGTTTTTTTTTTACTCCTGGTTTAGTTCTAAGAAGTCAGCCTACACAAGGGGTGGTTTTGCCTTCATACGTCAGAGGTGCAAATTCGGAGTATGAGTAATCTGCTTCCATGAAACAATCTCCCTTAGCTGCATCCCCCATCCATATGCCTGAGCCTCTGCAGTCCAATATAATATATTACATTTATGGGCATAACACAACAGTGAGAAGTTTAAAGAGGAATAAGTGGTGGCAGGCTTATAATTAATGGGCACGAATTATATATTATATATTATATATTATATATTATATATTATATACTGTAATTAGAGGTCACAAGAGGACAACTTTGGAATATTGATGGTAAAAAAGAAACTGCTAGTGCCTGTTCTGTCTTCTAAATTCCTTTCTATGATGAAACAAATCAAAGCCTGTAGAGCTGTCTGCCATCAAAGTATATCAGGACTTGACCATACTTAGTTGTGAGGAGCAGGAAGATGTTCTACTTGATCCCACAGATCAGTGCCAATCTGTCCCTGTGCAATGCACAGCAGTCTTCTCCTGGTTTTGAGGCAGAGCACCTCAATGTAAAACTGCTTTCTGTAACCTGTAAATCAATGTAACATGGTTGCTTTATGAAGAATAAACAGATCTCATGAACTCAGAAATGAGGGGTAGATCTATT
The DNA here is from genome assembly GCF_047663525.1 of Anas platyrhynchos. Taxonomy (NCBI): domain Eukaryota; kingdom Metazoa; phylum Chordata; class Aves; order Anseriformes; family Anatidae; genus Anas; species Anas platyrhynchos. The sequence continues at coordinate 42,067,658 of NC_092590.1, read as the reverse complement.
ATAAGATCTAATGACAACCTGCACCTCCCTGGTGAGAGATTGTGCTCCAGGCACAATTTCCATCACATTTGCTGCATTTAGTCTGAACTGGTCCTGTACAAAAAGATGGCAGCAGTTGTGCACTATCAAGTGAAAATGGTCAATACCAGTAAATTTACAGTCTCCTGTCAAAAGAGGGACTGGGTGCTCTCTGGGGACCTGATTTTACTCCAGGAGGTCAGTCAGCTTGTGTCCTGAAGATAGCTCTGTGTCAATGGTTCTTATCTGAAATAAAAGGATGTTGCTTGAAAAGTGCCTAGGGCATTACATACTTCCAAGTGCGAATGGAAAACACTGTTGTTCCACCTTCAGTGCATAAAATTGCTCTCAGGCTATAGAGTATCAAAACACGAGAAAGAAAAAAAAAAAATGCCTACCATATTCAGTAAGTTCAGCAGGTATTAGGAAGTAATTCCAAGAATTTTACTATGCTACACATGGGGTAAAATGTGTTGTAGATGTGACTTCTCGATTGTAAACCCGAAGAACTCTAAACCCTTTCTAGTCAGTCAGGAGTAATGGCTAACAAAGAAAAGAAATCCAGGGCTAGAATTTTTAATAAATTGATATTGATGGTATTATAATGCTATTTGTAAATTAGGCTGCCTCTGCAACATTGCTTTCAGCTCTGATTATTTTATTTCAAAAAAGACTATAGGAACAACGGAAGGGGTTCAGAGATTAGCAATAAAAATGCTTAGAGAAGTGGAAAAACAACCATATGAAGTAAGATTGAAAAGACAGGAACAGTTTACTGTAGAATAGACATGAATAAGATGGGACATGAAAAATAACAGAGTAAAAAAAGACGGTATGTAACAATGACTTTGTAGAGAAGCCAGTGCAGGCTTTCTACTTAGCTTCTGCCATAATATTAGAGGAAAGCAGTAGTCAGAGAAATTGAAAGACAGCAAATCTAAAATTGACACGAGGAATTATTTTTTCAGCCAACAATAAGCTAACAAAAGTCATTGCCACAATATATTATTGAAGTCAAGAGCTCAGTCAGATTAGAAAAGGAAATGGATGTTTGTATAGATTATAAAAACATCCAGAGTTACTAGGGTTTTAAAAATAATAAGGGATCTAGAAATGATATAAATCCTCATGCTTCAGGGTAAGAGGCAGTGATAGCAGCTAGGAATATTATTTTCCTGTGGCCAGCATACCTTTTAGCTGCACACTGTGCGAGTTCTTGCATTTTCCCCTGAAGCATCAGAAGCCAGCTGTTCCCAGACAGGTGGTCAAAAGGACCTCTAATATTTTCTAAGAAGAGTTTTAATGTTTAGTTTCAGAAGGTTTTGACTGAAAGTATGTGTTCTGTTGCCTGAACTACTTGTCTGGAATGCCCAGAAATATTGTTATTATTGGGTAGGCCCAGACTCAATGCATAAATTGTGTATTTGAATGAGTTGGGAAGCTGTAAGTATGTTATAGCTGGCTGGCCAGTGCTAAAATACATTGAGGTTGACAGGTTAATGGTAATAACCAAGTCATACTTCAGAGGCTGGAAGCAGGACTGCATACAGCCTAGCACATAACCATGTTTATACCCTATTCCAAGCAGAAACAGGTATGAACGTGACGAGAAAGCATGCCTCAAAAATATTTGGGATGGGTATTAAATAGATGAAGGAACTGTAAGTCCGATTAGCAAAACTACTAATTAGGCAATATACTAGAATATGTTTTGTTGTTTCTCTTCCATCTTTTGTGCATTCCCAGTTAATAGGTGCATTGTTTCTTACTATCCGCTAGTGTTGTGATGTTTTGATGCTTGCTGCAGTGTCCTGAAAGGAAGAAAACTGTGTGATGTTTCTGGTTTTCCACCACAGATGTCTTTACAGCTTCAGAGGTCTCAGACTTCCAGCACAGGTGGAATTGTGTGTGCCATTCAAATTCATTATTAAAAAAATAATAATAAAAAATCCAACAAATACTCTTTACTTTAACAAAATCGGTTTTATTCTCTTACATGAAAAGCTCCTTTAATTTAATCCATGGACTCAATTATTATCATGACTTGGTTGAAAGGAAAGTAGAGATTTGAAAGGGGTAAAAGTTACATGGAATAGGTTTATAAAAATACAGGAGCATTTATACTTTAGCTTTTTTATGAAAACTATCCTACAATTTTGTGTATTTTTTCCACAGCCATTTCATTTCTCCTATCACAGATTATAATCTTATTCAGGAACTGTATGGAAATGTCTCTTCTCTCAAAAATGGATTCCACGAGGGAGTCAAAATAACACTGTAGTTCAATAGATTAAATAAATAATCTGAATATCAAAACTACTGTATATAACCAAAGCATTCCCTGAGCATTCTTCCAATTACTTTATTCACTTACAAGATTAGAAGCAATGACCTATCTACCCCTGAAACTTCATGAAGTCTCTCTCCCAGAGTACTGCTTTTAAAATCAAAATCTCTTTCCTCAAATTCCCTGCTCTATTTCAGGGGTCTTCTGATAACCACAGAAACAAACATCTGGCCAACTAAACAAAATCTGGCTTTGATCTGCTTTCACAGACAAGCAGATATGGCTTTCCCCATTCTTAAATGCAAGACTTAGGCACTGTGTCCCTGTTCCTGCAGTGCAACCTTCCCTGATTTCAGAATAATTAGTGCTTTAAATTAAGGTTTTGCTTACTGTCTTTAATAGCATTAGTTACTGAACCACCTATTAGGAAGAATCTTAACCTAACAAATGGTGAAAGTTTCTTTATTTAGCAGTCTAGCTGATTTTCGTTAACAGTGGGTAAAAGACTTTGCTTTTATCACTACCAGCTAATGCTTCACTTATTATTATATGATAATTTTACATCTAAATATACATCTCTACTTATGGAACATACTTCTTCACTATACAGACTGGTTTTGTCTGCATGTTAACTGAAACCTGACAGTCACTGGTGGTTAATGCTCTGAAGTTTTTAAGTGCATTTGGTAATGGTGGATGTATTTCAGATCAGGAGTGTTTCTCTGGGAGCCAAAGTGTTGACATATACAAAGTTAGTGCATCTAACAAAACCTAATTCTGATTATTAAAGCCCCATATTCTGTATTTCCTCTTAGACGTTCAAAAAAAGCTCTTAAATTGTTTTCCCACTTCGTTCTGGATAAGAGACTAAGAGTTCTTGAGGTTAGACATACTTCACCCTAAGAGCAGTAAATGTAAATTAAAAATGACACATATTCTGAATATAACGGCTTATGTAATATATTGAAAAAGGGACCTTGCAAGAGAAATATTACAGAAGAATAAGCTATTTATATTTTTATTATTGAACATTAAAAACAATGTGAACAATACAAGTTTTATTCTACTAGCAATCATGCAAAATCCAGCAGCACCCAATACACACACAGTTAGAGTTTTGATGGCATCAGAAAGGTAATGCCCCTGTTGAAGCTGTGCTCTACCTAGGAAAATTGAAATTGTGCATGCCAATGAGCTTTTTTGTGTGCTTCCATAATTTGATATCTCATTAGGGGACTTGCTAATTTTTATTTTTTATTTTTTTACTCGTGTCTATTGTTTCACTTTGTTACTGTTCAGATCATTCAGATACATTTTTGAGTGCTGTTCAAGCATAACAAAGTGTAAGTATCATTATTTTCAATATTTTATAGTCTATTCATCTGTAGCTTTTCCCTTTACTAAACCTAATTGTAGTCCTACACCTCAAACCTCTTTGTTATGATTTATCATTTCCTGTATGTTGTTAGGAAATTCTGTTGTCAATCTATCCATGAAGGAAAATTATTAACAGTTAGAAAATGATTAGCCATGTGCTTAAACATCACCTGCCTTCCCAGCTAATTAAATAGCTTGGTTCTGACCTGCTTTTCATTTGGTGAAAACAGCAGGGTGGCTTCAGAACAAAAAATAATGAACTTCAAACTATTGCATTTGATCAGTACAGACTGTGAAAGCCACTATTTGAGGCTGAAATTCAACTATTCAACAATTATTATGTCTGTGCATCTTAGGAAATATATATATATATATATATGTAAAGGATTTATTTTATTTTATTTTATTTTATTTTTTTAAATTGAGAATTCTGAGTCCATGGGTTGTGGTTTTGGAATGGATGTGCCACTACTTTTCAGGGCTATAGAAGGTAATGGAGAGCAGTATTTCCCAGTTTAAAAAGGAAAAACCTAGCTGAACAAAGGGTTCATTAATATAGAGATGAAGTTATTTAAGAGAATACATCTGAAAAACAAATGTACTAATGTATGTTAAAAGACCTGAAATCTTTTTTTTTCACCTTTCCTAGAAAACCAGTGAAAACTGGGAGTAACTCCTTGAGCAGCTACTTTCGCTTACTAGTATGTAATAGATGGTATGTACAAAACAAATTGGGCTAATGGTCTCTGTGTCAAAAGATGATTTTACTCTACCCATTTTTTTCCTACTTTTAGGTCACATAATGTATTTTCCTTGCTTACTGAGTGCACACACTTTGCTATCCAGAGGTGAATAGATTCAGTTCACTAGAAGATGGAATCGCTCAGATTTCTTGTAATTTTGCTGCTTAGATCGTGTTTGCATAAAGTGCACTTTTTATGCTTAATGGAGATGCTTTGCCATTTTAATTACTAATACCTAAACATGTTTTATTCACATGCAGAACTGACTTCCAGTAAATGCTACTTAATAAATTATATAATTAATTTACTAATAAGTGGACCTAAAAAGGGATAGGTGGACTGAAGGCTGGAAAGGGGATTTTATGTATTATGTATGGATTTTATGGAGGAAGGTCTCCTTTTTCCATGCTACATAAAATCCCCTTTCCAGCCTTCAGTCTACCTATTTTTTTCATTGCTGAATTTTCTGAAGTCTTTCCAACTTTTTCATGATGTAGTATATACTAGGAAAATGAAGAAAAAAAAAAGTGGGGAAAAAAGTTGTATAATGTATTCTATATAGCAGTTATTAAAGTGTGTGTAAGACTCAGAGAAAGATTGCCAGGATTTCAGTGGTAGTGTCATAGTAAAGGCTGTTGTATACTTTTTCTTAGTTTGCAAGTAGGCTTAGTAAGCATGTCTGTCAATGGAAAATATTTCCTAGTTGCACTAGAAAATGTGCAGAAATCTCAGGAACCTGAGCAATCTCCTCCATTAAAGCTTCATCAGACCCTCTGTTTCAATTAAAAAATTCTCTTTTGTCAAACTAATGTATTTTATTTTATTTTATTTTATTTTATTTTATTTTATTTTATTTTATTATTTTATTTTATTTAGGTTTGGGGTGGTGGCAAAACTGTCTTTCATTGAAAAACTCCTACTTCTGGAACTCAGTTAAAAAGAAGTATATTTAAGCTTCAAATAAAGCAGGTGTTTTAATATATTTCACATCTAAAGTATCCAATAAACATCTAATTAATCCCCTGAACAGTTCTTCAAAGGAGGTAAGAATTATAGTGCTTGTTTGACAAATGGAGAAACAGTAGCAGAGGGATTATACAATTCATTCAAGGTCACACTCAAAGTCTGTGCAGGAGCCTATTGTGCCTTGTTTCTTAATCCATTGTCATCATCACAAGACCAGCTTCTCTTCTTCATCACCCCTCAAAGACATGGAGAAGTATGCTATGGAAAAATCTAATTTTCTTAGCTTTTTTTTTTTTTTTTTTTAATCTGTATATAAGAAGATAATGAGTCACTTGGATTATGCAGTTCCATAAATGAGTTTTATAAAGGATTCGGACTGTTTTTCAATGCCTATTGTCAAACAGTGCCTTAAGAGCTGTGCCCTGCCATGCCCTACCCATCATTTTTGATGTGTTCTTCTTGGCCTAGAAGCATGGCTGTTGCTAATTACTGTGATTTTATGAAAGCCTGTTTTAAATTTTAAACCCCTCTTCACTCAGTTTGGCCTTTACAACTAGTTAAGAAATGATAATGTTACAAACCCATCTCTGAAAAAAACAGGTCGTATTTATACATGTATATTTAAGTACAACCTGCTGGAAACAGGGAAAAACACAGTAGCAAACATACCTCTATTAATTCTACACCAAATATTTAAAAATATTAGGTAGAAAATAAAGTTTTGTCCTTCCTATTGTTCTGTCTTGTAAAGATAATGATACATGTAAACTCTCTTCTGGTTTCCTAGAGTGAAGATGTGTACTTGATGTGGGTTTCTCTGCCAAATTTTCCTGAGAGTATAAAAAATGAAATAAAAAAGCTAACTTTAAAATGTATTTCAGGCTTAGTTTAATTCTTTAAAAGAAATTATTTATTTAATATCCTTTTAGTTCCGCTGGATTCAAGTCTTATACAATTGACAACTTTGGTGCCTAATTATGTTTCAGTCAGGGGCTATTTTAACTTGTCTTAATGTCTCTGATTACACGGAACATATTTGTGGAGTAAAGCGTATTTCTGATTTAAAGGGTGCAATGGAACAAATAGGTATTATATAGTATTCCTCCTCAAGGTAAACTGGGATGGATAATTTAATTTCCAAGGCGACAAATTATCTTATCATGAGTGAACAGGCAATTTCTTCCCTGCAATAAACTAAGTAGGTACAGACAGCTCAAACCAGATGAAATCATTATCCTTTTTAAAGCAGGAGCATTGAATAAAAGTAATTTTCTCAGCCTTAGTTTCACAGTAGAAAGTGGCTCTTGTAAACACTGCACGCTGTGGTCTTGGGTAAGAGCAACAAGTTTAACCCCTTCAGTGGGAAAAGATAAACATGGCTATATTATATAGATGATGGAAGGGAAAAAGTCACATATACAAAATTGCATTTATATATATATATATAAAGAAATCAAAAATCCAATGAAAGGCAGAAGTAGTTAAGAAAACAAAGGTAATATGTTTGTTGAACATTTTGAATGTTCATAGAGGTTATAGCAATTTTTATGAATTCTCCTGAAAAAAGAGAAAAAAAGATTTATATGAATCTGCAGTAAAAAACAGGCAATATAGTACTAGTATGTGTGTTTACCTTTAAATTGAAAAAAAAACAAACGGTATGCAATCGTATCTATTCCATTTAACCCCCCCTTTTTTCTTTGCTGTTTATTTTGTATTATAGTAATTTTATGTATGCATACATGTACATGGATGCATAAGTATAAGAGTTCACAAGCTGGATTTGGTGAAAAACAAAGTGTCTTGCTTATTGAGGGAATGGGAACATGCCTTTTCTGAGGTTAAAAGAACAGATCTCATGCCCTTTGGAGGTGTTTTGGCCCATTTTTTATAAAAGTTGTTCCTAGTTAAAAAATTAAGGTGACTATTAATGGACAGTGTTTTCCTGAGGAAACTCAAGTTTTCATCTTCATCTTTTAAGAAAGTGATCTAAATCTGGAGTCTGATATAGTTTACGGTCTCTTTCCCTAGCCCTACAAATGTGGTGTCTCCCTCTTGCACTGCTGTATGGCTGTAGGATGAACAAAGGCTGGCTTCATCTCAGCCTTGGCAGTAGGAATGGTATCGTCTTGGGTTAGAGAGGCATGAAATGAGTATGGTTTGCAACAGATTTTCCCTCTTAAGTTATACAAAAATTAGAAATATCTCTTCCTCTCTGCAGAGTTATTCTTTGAACATGTTCATGACTATTGTTACTGTATTACCACTTTAGTTGTTGAAATCACTGCTGCATATTGAATTCCATCATCTTTATTAACTTACCAATAGAAACAAGCATACAATGAATTTGCAGGGTTTCTACAAATTGTCAGAATTAGGTGCCCAGATTTGATGTTTTAGACATGACAGTTACCTAATTCCTTTGTAGAGCTTGATTTTCACCTATCTCACTTTTTTTCCAAGTGAACTACTTGCTTCTAGAGTGTCCTATCCTTTCTGCTTTCTCCAAAAGTAAGTGGAGAGTCAGTAGAACAAGAGTCATGGTTCCCTTCTTGGTTTGCCGCTGAAAGGTGGAGTATAATCCTCATACTTTATGTAAAGTATTAATTCTTGGTAATTTCATACTCTCAGTAAATAGAGCTTATTTCATCCAGTCATACAAAAGTAGGTCTTTCTGCTTAAAATTCCTAAATATCGCAAGTCAGGCAGGCGGGGCAGGAGGCCGTCGTGGCTGACCAGGAACATTCTTATGGAGATTAGGCGGAAACAGAGAGTGTTTCGCTACTGGAAGGAGGGCCAGGTGACATGGAAAGAATACAGGGATGCTGCTCGTGTCTGTAGGAAGAAAATTCGTGTGGCTAAAGCACACCTAGAGTTGAAGCTGGCTGTGTCTGTGAGAGAAAATAAAAAGGGTTTTTTTAGATATGTGAATGGAAAAAGGAGAACTAAAGAATACATAGGGCCGCTCCTTGACAGGGAAGGTCTTCTCACAGACGATGACATAGGCAAAGCAGAGACGCTTAACGCCTTCTTTGCCTCTGTCTTCAATGCCGATGATGGGCTTCGGGACCCAGGGTGCCCCGAGCTGGAGGACCGGGACGGTGGGGATGACAAACTTCCAACCGACCCTGAACGTGTGCGGGATCTGCTACTCCACCTGGATCCCTACAAGTCCATGGGTCCGGATGGGATTCATCCCCGGGTGCTGAAGGAGCTGGCGGACGTCATCGCGGAACCTCTCTCAATTATTTTTCAACGATCCTGGGAGTCTGGAGAGGTCCCGGTAGACTGGAAGCTGGCAAATGTTGTGCCGATTTTCAAGAAGGGTCAGAAAGAAGACCCTAGCAATTACAGGCCTGTCAGTCTCACATCAGTGCCTGGTAAAATCATGGAGAAGATGGTTCTCGAACGTATTGAGGCGCACCTGGGGGACAAAGCAGTCATTGGTCCTAGCCAGCATGGGTTTGTGAAGGGTAGGTCCTGCCTAACTAACCTGATTTCCTTTTATGATAAGATCACCCGTATGGTAGACCAAGGGAAACCAGCTGATGTGATTTTTTTGGACTTCAGCAAGGCTTTTGACACGGTTTCCCATAGGATCCTACTGGACAAAATGTCCAGCATACAGCTAAATAAAAACATCATACGATGGGTGAGCAATTGGCTAACGGGCAGGGCCCAAAGGGTTATGGTGAATGGGGCTGCGTCAGGCTGGCGGGCGGTCACCAGTGGGGTCCCTCAAGGCTCCATTTTAGGGCCGGTACTTTTCAATATTTTTATAAACGATCTGGATGTAGGAATAGAAGGCATTTTGAGCAAGTTTGCTGATGACACCAAACTTGGAGGAGTTGTGGACTCGAATGAGGGTGGAAAGGCCTTGCAGAGGGATCTGGATAGGTTGGAGAGCTGTGCGATCGCCAACCGCATGAAGTTCAATAAGAGCAAGTGCCGGGTCCTGCACCTGGGACGGGGAAACCCTGGCTGCACGTACAGACTGGGCGACGAGACGCTGGAGAGCAGCCTAGAAGAGAGGGATCTGGGGGTCGTGGTAGACAACAAGTTGAATATGAGCCGGCAGTGTGCCCTGGCAGCCAGGAGGGCCAACCGTGTCCTGGGGTGCATCAAGCACGGCATCGCTAGTAGGTCAAGGGAGGTGATTGTCCCGCTCTACTCTGCGCTGGTGCGGCCTCACCTCGAGTACTGTGTGCAGTTCTGGGCACCACAGTATAAAAAGGACATGAAACTGTTGGAGAGTGTCCAGAGGAGGGCTACGAAGATGGTGAAAGGCCTGGAGGGGAAGACGTACGAGGAACGGCTGAGGGCACTGGGCCTGTTCAGCCTGGAGAAGAGGAGGCTAAGGGGAGACCTCATCGCAGTCTACAACTTCCTCGTAAGGGGGTGTCGAGAGGCAGGAGACCTTTTCTCCATTAACACCAGCGACAGGACCCGCGGGAATGGAGTTAAGCTGAGGCAGGGGAAGTTTAGGCTGGACATCAGGAAGGGGTTCTTCACAGAGAGAGTGGTTGCACACTGGAACAGGCTCCCCAGGGAAGTGGTCACTGCACCGAGCCTGACTGAATTTAAGAAGAGATTGGACTGTGCACTTAGTCACATGGTCTGAACTTGGGTAGACCTGTGCGCTGTCAAGAGTTGGACTTGATGATCCTTAAGGGTCCCTTCCAACTCAGGATATTCTATGATTCTATGATTCTATGAAATTGTACTCATTATTTTTGATAATATCAGAACAGACTTTGAGAATGATTGGCATTTTTCGATGCATTTGATTTTTTAAAATTACATGATATAGTTTTCACTTATGTAAGTAAAACCATTTAAAAAAAAAAAGTAACATTTTTGGGACTATAGGGCATTTCACTAAATGTGCATGAATTAGCATGTCTAGTATTATCATAATCTTTTATACATGCTAATTGTAAACAATAGATATGTGTGAATTATTATAGCTCTCATTTTTTCTTATTCATCTTAATACAAAAAAAAAAAAAAAGGCAATTAGTGTAAATTCTTTTTTGTAATATATAATTTCCAGGTTGCAAATAACATTAAAGCAAAAGCACTGACAGGAAGCCCAGGAATTTGTTCCTATGCAGCTGATGTATTGTGTTGATAAACATTGATCAAATTATTCAAGTTGAAGGCCTCAGGCAATGGAACTTGATTGCCAAGACTGGGGCTGAAAGTTTGACATTTCCAATGCCATTTCTGAATCTATACCTTTTCCCCACAATATCATTTGGAATGATCTGACATCGATGACTTTGAGGAAAAGCTTTTGGATTGGAGGCTTGGAGGGAAGGAGGCTTCTTAAAACAGTGGGGTGCCATGCTGAATGTAGGAATAAGAAGGTATAACCAAATAATCCCCAAAGGGCCTAATTTTAAGCTGATGGTTCAATTCTAAATTGTATATATAGACACTCTATCTAATATAATCAATTCAAAATCATAATTTTTATACTGCACTATGTGTAGGTTTTAGCAACATACAAAAACCTTTCTGCGCTTTGAACTAATTTTGAGTGGTTGTTGATTTCATGTTTCCATCTTAAAGCTTCTTTGGATTTATATGATTAAGGTAGCAGTGTTTTTCTGAAAGCACTTTGGAATACCTTTGGAATACTTTTGGAATACTATGAAAGTCTTCTATATAAAGCTTCACTCTGTAGTCTGCCTTTCCTTACTTTTTACTCATGCCATTTTCCAAGAGAATTTGGTCTTGACAATTCCAAGCATTGCTTTAACATTTCAGGATTAAAAATAAGGAGTCAGGTATTTCCACTGGTCTCACGTAGATCAGTAAAACACATTCTCTGAAGGAAGAAAAGATAAATTGTATTCGTGATAGATCAAGCCTGACTTTTGTAGCAAACTTTTTTTTTTTTTTTGACTCAGTTTGTTATTAGTATTCCCTTCCTCTGCTTTTCTTCTGATACAGAGGGAGAGAGGAGCAATTTGTTACAAAACAATTCTGCCATATACTCAAAAGACATGATTTTTTAATCTAAAAATCCTTACATTAGGGTCAGGTTTCTACTGTGACAGGTGAGAAAAATGTGCTACCAAAGGATTATGAGAAGATCAGGAACACCACCAAAATTACATTGCCACCCACTATTTCTGGCAAAATCGAGTTCAACAGTATCCTTACTTAGGGCTGTGTTGTTACTCTCCCCCCTCAGAGCTGTATTACTTTCCTGATGTGTATTGGCTTTGAAGGGTAGGTACTTGCATAAAGCAGGAAGTTCTTTACAGCCTTTAGTACTTTTATTTTTCATTTCACAACTGAAAATTCATCTCTTATAGGTTTGTGATGGGTTTGTTCAGGAAAGATGCCAAGTTGTTTTGGGATAGTGATTTACATAAAAATGCAAAAAAGTGCAGCGTGTAGCCAAAATGAGGGTAAGGTTTTATTTCCCCCACCACCACCACTTTTTGGGCCTCTAAGCAGGTAACTATGGCATTGATTGATGCAATACTATGGACATTCTTCATAACTCTTTTTTATCCATTTTCCTTTTAAAAAAGCACACACACAAAAACCTTGTCAGAATCTTCAATGTCTGTATGATGCAAAAACTCATAGATGAATTGACACTGCTAATCAAAGATCTAAAATTTCTTCTACAGAAGTAAAACATCATATCCAATGTTTTTACGTTCCTGAAATGTCTTGCTTCTTTCTTACTATGGCTGACGAAAAAAAAAAAAAGCATTGAAATTCTCATTGTGCATTGTTCTACTTTGAGCTGGGGCAGGCTTCTTGTACTTAATCACTAATACAGTAGAAAAATGTTGTGTGAAGTTGGCTTTATCGTAGTTGGGATCATCAGCAATTACAGATCACTACTGGTGCTCATTTTCATATTAGATTTTGTTTTAAGTCATAAATAAGTTAGCAGCATTTAAATCATCTTGGCTGAAAAGCAGCATGCTCAAAAGTCACACAGCTCATTTAAGTCAAACCAGCAACGGTTAGGAAACAGCACAGCTCAAACTGCCTCTGCAACCATAATTTTAACTGTTGTGCATACAGGATCCTCATTTCAGCAGCTTTTTAGGGTGGATATACGTAGGTTTCATATGTCTGTGAAATGGAGGAAACATCAGTCCTTACAATCCTTTGCTGGTTGTGAAATAGAAAGATGCACAGTGAGGCAGGACTCTGTGAAGACAAAGGAGTGTTTATGGATTATTGGAAATGATTGAATAAGGATAGAAAAGAGATTGAAGTACATTAGGTCATTCCTAGAAAATTTGATGATGACCAAAACAACAACCAAAAAAGTAATTTTAAACATCCCAGATGTTTTTGAAGTGCATTTTGTTTGAATCTGTTTTAAACAGCTTTAAGGGCTGGCTGGAAAAGATCACCTTTAAAAATCATGGATGTATTTATTGTCAGTTGAGTAAAACTTATTTTAATTTTGGCTGAGGAGCAAGCTAGGGAGGAAGGGGAAAAAAGGGTTGACTTGAAAAGGATTTTTTCTTTTTTTAACTTTAATATGGAATGGCAGTCTCTTCTGTTAACAATAAGCTATATTTGTGGCTTCTCTTTTGCCACAAAGTTGAATTATTTTGTTGCTACAGTGCTCTCAAGAACAGCTGGGGAAATTAGATGCCATCCTTTCATCTGTCACAGATTCACTGGGAAATGCTAAGCCAGACACATACACAAAGGTTTTCCCTGCCTTGAACACCTGATAGCTGTGTGGAAGGACTGCTGAGCTGTTGCAAGCACAGCTGATATCTGTGAGAGCTGTGCTTACGACCTATGGATATAAAATAGTAATGCATACTGAAAGAGAGGAGTCTAGTTCACTTATCTGGGGCACCATAATGAAAGAGTGTTTTTACTTCAATCTCTTTGCCCAGCAGTTCTTCATTTTAAAAGTGATTATAGTGATTAAGGCTGTTTTCTGAGTTGTGATGCAGATGCCAGTTGGCTTAACAAAGCCATAACTTGGTCAATAGTGGCAGACATGTGATGGGAACATGTTGAAGTAAAAGTGGACATTGGAAGTGAAGCCTGCCTGGTCTTCTGCCAACCCAGTTAAACATCCATGTCCCTGTGCTTTCTCATCTCCCTGCCTTCCTCTGAGATATGACAGAGCTGCAGAGATTTCCAGCACATCCAGCACCCTGCCAGGTAGGCTGCTGCCCAGATGAGCCACCTGTGGGTCCCCCGGCCTTTGCTTCAGCTTATTTAAAAATAAACAAACCAGCAAACCCCTTCAGATTTCCCCGGGCTAAGTGAGAAAGCCTCTGGAGCTAGTGGCTGTCTCTGCAGGCAGTCTCAGAAGCTGGGTCCTGCTGTTGAAGCCTCTGAGTGTTGGTGTGAGAACAGCATCCATCAACCTCTTCCTCAGGGCGGTCTGAAGCAGTGGTGTTATACAGACACATTTAAAAGTTAGCATTCTCCAACCATTTCCCTGTGTTGAGAATGTCAAGGTTTGACCATCTTTTGAGGAAAAAAAATGCATTTTTTCCAGGCGTGCAAACTTCTTATAGGACAGTAAGTGCAGTTCTTCCATAGCATTTAAAAAAACGTTGGAGGAAACACACACGTTAGTATTGATGAAGCAGTCAGATACTATAGAAATCAGGGCTTAATTTTATTATCCTTATATCTATAATAAGGCAGGGTGTCACAAGCTATGCTGAATAGAAAGCAAAACAATGGAAGAGCTTCTTACATGTGCACCACCCATCCATCTTCTGTGTTGAATGAGTGAATACCCATGAGAGGGTGCAAGTGAAGCCTGAGTCTGAAACCACCCACATGCTTTAGCAGAGAGAGGTGTGTGTTCCTGGGCACTTCTAATCCTGGTGTTTCCTATCTCACAGGTTATTGATTTTTTCAACAGTAAAAAGTTTGCTTAATGTATTTTTGTCTGTAATTGCATTTAGGGTAAACATTTGCTAATGTGAGTGGAGGGGGGGGGGGGGGATGGAAAGGGTGTCAGGGAGACAGGTTGTGCCCCTATAATAGGTATGCAGATAATCCAGTCTAGATAATTATATGTCTACGTAATTTAAGGTTAATAGTTATCATTTACTCAGTGAAGTTTCAATGAATTTTTAACGAAGGTCATTGATGCTCAGTTTATCAAGTGGATTAGTTGTGTTCCCACCACAAGGGTGAAGATCATAAGTAGCTCTAACACTGATTACCAGGACCTTGGGGCTTCGTTTGTCTACTTGACTTGATACGTTTCCTGTTAACAGTGCAACCTGAGACTTCATTTTCAGTGAATTTTCTGACAACTTCCATTTTGGTGGTCTTTATTAATTTATATTATTCCGCTAATGAAGTTTCACCAAGAGCAACTGAAATGTTCTAATTATTTTGCACCAGATTTTGATCATATTCTGAGCCTATGTAATTACCTCAGATTTACTCCTCTGTAATTGAGATCATAATTTGACCCAATATGTTAATGACTTTAAAATAATATAAAAAATGATGAAACCGTTTAATGAAGATTTGTAAATGGGGTCACCTACTTGCTCATACACTCATACAAAAGGGTATCTGATTTGTTTGATATAGGTAATTTAGGGAATGTCTGTGGACAAAAGCCAACTTCGGTGTCCCTAACTGCTGTCAGAAAGGATGTTTCATAGAGAGATAATATATGAGAGAGAGGAATAAGCAGGTTGTTGTTGGCAACAATGCAATCAAAATTCAACCTGGAATAGTATTTTGGCAGCTGGAATTTATTTCAAGCAGAATAAGGCTGCAGGATCTCACCAGTTCCTAGTAAATGACAGCAGTGGTAAGAAGCAGGAGAGATTGCTGTGGGGGCTGAGAGGACATGAAATGCACACACTCTGGAGATGTACAGGTAGTGACATACCTGCTATCTGTTCCAGGTATTAAAACCGATCCCTTTCTAGTGGGTAATCGTAACCACCAGTGACACCAGCACTAGCCACAGGTGTGTTTTGTAGCCTGCCTCCAGAGAGGTGGAATGAGTTCTGTGTTCTGGTCCTTGCATTGTACATTATTTCCTTTCTCTTTCCAGTGACAGTTCAACATAAAAATATAGCAACTGTGGGAAGGAAGAGGCAGAATTTAAGATTCCCTTTCTACACAAACTGAGCATTACCTGTAGTTACGTCCCTTTGTGCTGGTGTGCTTTTGTGCCAGCAGTCTTGCACTCAAGGGAGATTAGAGGTCGTCTTTGGGGAAATGGATGTGTGACATCTGCATTTTTTTCAGAAGCCAATACCTACAACCTGGGGACCTTTAAGGGACTTAGTTTCAAGAAAGCTTAATCTAATTACATGAGAAAATACTGAAACTGTGATGTACATGATTAGCTGCTTTAAATTGAAGTAATTTGTCACATTCTCAGGAAATAGAACAATAGTAATGAATTTTATATGAAGAAAGAGTTACCTGCTAAGTTTGGGATCTGTACGGTGAAGTATATTTATTAAGGGGAAAGATTTTATGCTGCAAATGTGGGCTTCAGCTCCTGCCATCAAGTCCGCTCTAGATGCCAAAACACTGTTTGAATTCTGCTGTGACTTGCCAAGTTGCACAGGAGGAAAACCTTTATAGCTCCTGATCCATGTCTTTTCCAAAGGTTTGTGAATTCTGTTGCCTTTCTGCTCTCATGTGCGCTTTCTTATGCCCCCAGAGAAAACAGAATTGTTGTTTTGTTCTGCTTCTTCATTCTCTGTCATTTTATTTTTATTTTTATTCTTTTGTGTGTGTGTGTTTGGATGTGTTGATTTAGTTTTAATATGACTTCACAGGTTGGTAGTCCTGCTCAATAGACACAGTCTAGTTTCTGCAGGAATGCTCCTATATATTTATTTTTTTCCTCACTTTGCTGCTGTCTTTTAACCTATAGCTGTGCAATTTCTGTTATGGCTCTGCATTAATTGTTACTTCAGATACCTCAAGAAATTAAACCACTTGTTTTCTTCAATGACAATAATTTCTGGCTTATTTTATGTTTCTTAGGGGATTATAGTAAAAATCTTAGTCACTGGGGTAAGTATTTGGAAGGTGTCTAGTAACTTCCAAAATCCTCTGACTTAATTGATTACAAATTAGATAACTGAATTAGAAAAGGAGCACATTTGTCAATCTTTGCAAAGATTGGTGCTGAATATCTGCTCCCCCACTAGACTCACAGGATTACCTCACAAGATGTTTGTAGCTGGAGTGATCTGGTGTCTGGAACAGCAGTGCTCATCTCTTCACAATTTCATGAAGTAAAAAAAAAAAAAAGTATGTGGTGGATCACCATCATCCTCACTGAGCTGAAGAGAGTGGCCTGGTTCCTTTGTGTTGCTTACGCTTCTCATTCCTCTTCTAGTATGTGAGGCTTTGTGATTGAACCTAGAGGCTTGGGAGTCTGACAGTTTGTGTTGCATTCCCAGTTCTGCCACAAATTTGACATGGCAGAATGTATGGCTTAGCTTACAGAGGGTTTTTTGCTCATAAATATATGAACATTATGATGTGTGCAATTGCATACCTAATTTATGCACACAGACATAACAGTGACCATACATGTAAATGAGATATTTGCAGATGCAAATAGCTGGTTATGCATATAATAGACCAACAGAAACATACAGTTGTTGTAATTATACCCACAAACTATATGAATGCATGAACAGGCACGTTATGAAAATCAGAGTCCTGGTTACACTGTTCATTTTTACCATTTTTAAGACAAGAGAAATGCTATTAATATTACTATGTATTATGAAGCTTGGCTTATGAACATCTGTAATTAGCTTTAGGACTGTTAAATGGGAGGTGCTAGAGATCCGCAGTATTTTATTTGTGTGTGGAAGGCTGATTTACTTTTCAAATTCCTGCCTTTGAACGATCTTGAAAACTTACAAATTTTTGCATGATTCATACTTGTGGAACTTGGTATCACAGGGCCAGTGAACCTGTGTGTATGTGGGCTGCTCTTCCCCAGTCCCAAAAAGGAAAAACAGTGTGAAGATAAGATGAAGTTACTCCTTCAGTGCTTCTAAAACCTTCACCTAGCCGTGCTGTACTGTAGCAGGCAGGATGCAACTGGATGGGGAGGACATTTGTTTGTTTTGTAGCTTCGCTATGATCCCTCAGGCGCTTCATGTACAGCCTAGCCTGAGTGATAAAGTAGCAACAGGGGAGAAAGTGAAGACAAACACAGGATGTCAGAAACTCTTTAAAGTAGATGTTCAGATGGCTGAAAATTTGAACATCCTGTTTGGGGTTTGTCTTTCAGGGAAGAGTTGAAAACAGAACACCCTGCCCAAGAAACCAAAAACAGTGCCAAATATTAATTCTAGACAACTGCATGTGGGAGATCTGGATACGTAAAAAAGGTGTTTTCTAAACAAGAATGAATGTGAAGCAGTACTCAGTCCATTCCTTCTGTCAGATAGTCTGGGTATTGCTTTGAGGGAATGCATATTACCAGAGAGAATGGTTTAGAATCACTTATAGCTCAGTCATTTCCAGACAGCTTGCTCCTTTCACTGGTTGCAATAGAGAACTAGTTATGTTTTTATCAAAAGTACATTCAGCGATATCAAATTATGAGCAAATGTGAAAGCAATTATCCAGAAGAAAATAAGGTAGCTGAAATAAAAGTATTTGCTTAATACCATAAATTTTTAATTATGTATTCTGAATTCTTTCTGATTATGGCTATGTTTCAGGACAGATGACCTTCCAAAACACACTGTCTATCTGGCCTGCTAACTGCTTGAAGTTCAGTTTTTGAGGAACACTTCCATAAGGTGAGAGAGAGGGATATGTGCTTGAGTTTTATCTGAGGGAAACTGGGGTTCATCCAGGTTGCAACAGCCAGACCAGGTACCATAATACAAATATAGCTGTAAGGATTTCTTAATTACTAAGGCCAACAGTAATCTGTTTTACACTGAATGACTCAGAAACTTTCAGAAGATGTATCTTTGGTCTGAATTTGAAAGCTTTTTAGCTAGAACTGTGTAAGTGGAAATAGTTCACCTTTTTCCTAATTAATTTGGTTCAAAGTGAATAAATACAGACTTCCTACAGCAAAAAATAAATAATTGAAAGTTGTAACAGACGTTTTATCGAGTTTTCTAAACTCTTCTTTAAAGAAAAACTAACCTGAAAGCTAGTGCAATAATAATTCTTTTTCTTTTTTTTTTTTTCTTTTTTTTTTTTTCTTTTATTTTGTATCTGCAAAATTCTCAGGCCATTTATTCACAGTCTAAAAGTTGATCTTAACACATAGATCTTTTTCAGAATGTAACCTGTTTTTTTCATTAATTTTTGCATCCAAATAGCTCATATATGATGTATTTTCTGTAATATAGAGTATTTCCATTGCACAGAAGTAATTGAAAAGACCATTGTAATGTTTAAAATAATCATAAATCCTGTTATGAGAAGATTTTGAGAGCATTGGGTTTGTCTCTGTATTGACAGATTACAATTTTTTTCCATAACCTCTGTAAACGAACCTCTGTTGTTTGCGTTAATTGTGTAGATGGAGTCTTATTATTTTAATAACACTAATATAATGCCATCTCAGCAGATGAAGTGGACAGTATTACTGAGACCAGGCTTCTTGCATCCTTATATTAGTTTGAACTGAGATGCTAATAAGCGTTCACTATAAATAGCATGAGTGGCAAAAATGTTCTAAAAAAATTAGTAAAGATACAGTTGAAGCAAGTAATAGGAATATGGTTCTGCAGTTAATCTCCAGGGAACAGCTTTTTCATTTAACTTTGGAATATTCAGATGAATTTTAAATTGTGTATAACTGTATCTCCACAAAGCGCATCCTACTCATTGATGCTAATGGAGTCATTTAGAAGACTGAGAATCTCAACTTTATCTGATAGTTTTATAAACTTGGTTTGACTTGGTTTGACTTGAGGTTTATGACTCACATTAAAAGTTGGACAGATACTAAAACTGAATCTGCAATACTATAGTAGGAAATCTTCAGGAATTTTGGAGATTCAGATAAGCTGTTCACAGGCTTTCAACTTTCACTGCCCTCAAGTGAATCTTGGTGACCTGGAAATCTCCTTCAAAATCTGAGAAAGTTAAGGAATTGTCTCTATCTGATATTTAAAGCACAGAAGGTTGAGGCATATCTGCACTTAGTCCTGCCATGGCCTTCCTGAATGTAAGTGTCCAGATGCTCAGACTGAATGGGAGCAGAAATTGTCTCTCACTTGCACCTTTTTTCTTTTCCAAGCTCATGGAAACCAACATTTTCACCTGGGAAGTTTCATAAACACACCCCAAACTGCTGTCTTGGTATGATTTTGATGCTCGGTGCCTATTTTCTTTAGGGGGTTAAGGATCTTGAACTAGTATCTATCAACAGGACATTTCTGCGTGTCCCACAAAGATGTTACACCTATAGGTATGATAGCATTTTCACTTCTGGCTCAAGAAGCTATTGTATTTTGTTGCTGACAAATGTCATGCAGAAGTGATCACCACTGTTAATGATGACGGTAAATCTGTCCAGTTTTGAACCAGATTAGAAAGTTCTGCAGATGTTTTAACACTCTTACAGAGGTATTGTCTAGCAAGGTAGATTAAGATAGTCCCCCTATCACCTCCACTTAAGTTATCCCTTATTTCCAATATTTTTATTGGTTAGTTGCTACAGATAAATCTCATATGGAAGCACAGATGATTAACCATGCTTTGTGATTCTTCTGCAGTAGCTGGATGCTGGACAGGCTTTAAGACATTCCTTAGCACAGTAATACCATTACTGGTCTCCATTACTTACTTGGCTGGGACTCACCGTACTTACATGTAAAACGACATCAGAATACTTGCAAAAACATATGGATCTAAAAAGCCTTTGCCATGTAAATAATTTTGGAATTCTTATTTAAAAGGTTTGGCAGGAAAAAAGATTCCATGTATGTCAGGTTTGTTTTTTTTTATCATCTTACTATAGAGTTGGTTTGTAGACCTCACTTTGTGTTTTATGTACATGTATACAAGTTCTTATAATGAATGTACGCTGCTCTTGGATAAAGCAAACTATTGGAAAAGGAAATGGATTTTATTTGTTGTTTAACTACCTTTTTCTGCTGTATGTGCTTATTGGAATATTTGATAACAAAGGAAGTAAATAGGCAATATATATCAAACTCACTTCTTTCTGAGAACTAGTTAGATTTCTGATTTTTGTCTTATCAAGAGTCAGGACAAAGTCTGCGTATTGGCAAGAAACCAACATCAGGATCTGAGTCCAGGAGAAATTTAATGGCAGAAAGGAATATCAGATTTTGTGAATTTTGTCTATTTTGCACCAAGTAATAAATAAACTGAAACCATGGATCCTAAGCCCCCTAGCAATACACTATGGAATTCACAGGCAAATCCCAGTTCTACAGCTTGAGAAAATCTCTAGCACAAATACAAAAGTCTTGTTTATATAATTTTGTTAGGTGATGCAATTAAGGTGAAGTGTACTTCGTATAAAGATTACAAATATGCTTCTCTGTGTACATGACACTTTTTAAAGGACTGTAACAAGATGTCTTAAGTAGCAGACACAGCACCTCTTCGTATTGCAGTAATAATTGGTTTAAGAGGCAGGCAACGTTAGTGAACATTTGTCTGCACTCTTTGAAAAATGCCTTCAGTCCTGGGAAATGTGTTTGCTCCTTCATTCATTTTGTATGTATTATGCACACTGCCATTTGCCTACCAAAGCAAGATCTCCTTAAGCAGATTATGGTTTATTGCTCAAAACACCAGCATTTGAAGAGGAAGGAACATTTCCATGACAGGCGTTGGTGACGTCATCCCAGCAGGTAGTGACATTTTGAATGCTTGATGACATTTCCTCTTGTAAATAGACAAGGGAAGTCAGTAGGTGCAGCATTGCTTTACCTTTTTTAAAATGTCACTGCACTGAGGACAGTGAAAGAAGTCCTGTATATTATTTTATTGTTTCTGGGAGGCAGAAGGAAATTACACCAAAAGGCTCATAGTGTCCTATGTATTTCTTTCACTATTTGCCAAGATTGCTCTGAAGAAATACCAATGAATTTCAAGTGCATGCATTGTTAGTTTTTATAATAAATAGCTCTCTCCCTTATTAAATTCATGCCTCTTTACACTCCTAATGCTCCTGACTTTAGCTCTTAGAAAACACATCTTTTACAACCTTACCATCTGTCCTCCATGATTTAATTAAAAAAAATTAATTAAATTTAGGTGTTACCCTCATAACACCTAAAATTCTTTATCTCTTTTGTTTGCTTTGCCACATCTGAACTAATATATTGTTGAAAATTAGAAGAACGCTTTCAGTTTTGGTACCTGTTCTTTGGTCCCTGTTCTTTTTGGCACTTACTTGCCTTCACCCATCTTATATCCTGATATTCACTGTGAAGAGTAATGTCATCGTGGTGCTCAGCTCTAGCATTTTTTTCCTCTACTCTAGACATCCTGGGACTTCTGTGATTACAGATCCCAGAAAAGGAAATAGAATTATTCTGTTATCCACAAGAGAAAACATGTAAGATCTGCAGTGTTCCTTTTTTCTTTGGAAGGCTGACCCCAAATAGATCTATGAATCCCACTGAAATTTGAGTCTAATGCAAAAACATTTCAGGAACAGTTTGGTGCAATATTTTGTTCCTAAAATACTTTTCCTGAATCACATCTATCTTTCCAGTCTGATCTGCAACCAGCTGGTTTTCATCCAGATCTCTGTTTCTGCCAGCTACTCAGAGCAGTTGGCATCATCTCTGTCTATCTCCTATAAAAAAAAAAAAAAAAAAAAGCACAGAAAAAGATCTAATCAGTATGTTAATAATAATATTTATAGCCCAGAGTTGTTAGATGATCGTTCCCAGTAGTTTTCCATCAAAACTGTACTGAACCCATGGACTATTCTGACCTTGCAGGACCTTTTCTATCTGGTTGTTTAAGAAATACTTAACAAATGTTGTCTTCTAAGTTTGGTCTAAAGATAAGCTAACACAAGAGTAGAATATCCTATATTTGGTATATGAATATCTATTTGGAACAGCAGCACACCACTGCAGCGAGACCAATGCTCCTTATGCAAGGGCTCTTCTGTCTCGCCCAGCACTCATTCCCTCTCCCTGCTGCTCCCTCAGGGTGCCCCAAACCTCCTCTTGCCTGCTCACCTACTTACCAAGCTTTCCTATATTGAGCTGTTCCATCACCATGATGCTGTTGAATATGATATGCAGGGCAGCAATGAGATTCTGCTGTGGAAATCTCTGCATTTCTTGTCTGTTGCAGATATGTCCTGTGTCATTAATGATCGTTGCTTTTACTTTTATGACTTTTAGATTGAGCTCTTCTTCTGTGTTATTAATCAAAGGGCCAACAGCACCCTCCACTGGTGTCCTTACTTTGCCTAACACCTGGGCTACCAAATTATCTTTTACCAAGAGATCATCTGTGAAGGTTTGTTATTGATAGGCTATCAAAAAGCTCTTGCAGTTCTTCTCTCTCTATGATCCTATAACGCATGTCAGGTGCTGAGTGTGATGAATTTGGTAGGCAAGGTGCTGTCTTGGTTGTTCCATCCTCAGGTGATTCCAGCAGATACCTTTCCCTATACCAACAGGCTAGATCCCCACCACTTTTTCTTGTTTGCCTGATCAGTTTATAACAGTGGTATCATGAGCCCATCTGTGCAGATGCAACTTGCCATGCAAGAACTTGCAAGTTTGAGTCTCTTTTCCCCCAGTAATTGTCTTATGGATAGTAATAAATAAATAAATAATAATAATGATAATGATAATAATAGATATTTCTCAACAAGAAATTGTTCTCCAACACTCAGGGAAGATAGAGGAGAGAAACGTCTAGATTGTCATGAACTCTCCGTATGATTAGCACAATTTATCCTCATCATGTTAGAGCAACTCCACCATCAATATTTAAAAGGGCACAAATCATCTCCCAAAGATGTGACTCTGTGAGTAAATTTTGCACCCACTCATTTTGAGGAGGTTGCGAATATATTCACATGTTCTTCATCACAATTGCAGCAGCATATCTTGCTTTTAAAGGAAGCTGAGATGAAAATAGCTGCCTCTAAAAAAGGTAGATTAATCTCTTGGAAGCTTCCCACTGGAACATTGTTACATTAACTGGCAGTTTCCTGTGATCCAGGTAATTTATTCATGAAACTTATGGAGGTTAATCAAAAGTTCATATAATTGTAATAAACAGAATATATAATGGACTAATCATGCAATTCAAGGCATTTTGTAATTTATTTGAAATATCAGATAAAAATAACTAAGAGGTGTGCCAGGAAGTCAGCAAATAATTTGGAAACTGATGAGTGTGGCATACCTGCTGAACTATGAATAGATAACGTAACGTCTAAAAGTAGATAGATAAATATAACAACATTACAAGTATTCTGCATGCTTATACTTTTTTGAAGACTTTAAATTGATTCTAAAACTTACATTGCCACCTCTTGTACGATCCAGTTTCCAGTTCAGCCCTCAGAGAACAACTGTGAGGAATCCCCAGCTTGGAACCTGACTGGTCTCAATAAAGGGGGCTCAGTTTGCCCCCTTCTAATATTTGAGCAAGCATATTAATCGTGTGGTGTTTGCAGTGTATTACTATAATTTATTCTTGCTTTAAAAATAAATAAAATTAGAGAGAATATTAACCTTTGAACAGGGATGCATTTCTGTTTAGTCAAGAAAGTATTCTGGCTTTGACTCTTCCTGGTGGAGAGAATAAGTTCACATGTTAATACCTGCTTATTATGACTCTGTAGTATGTGCATGTGAGGATCTAGGACTATACACATCTTACTAAGTGCATCCAGACTGGCCAAACGTGAACGTGAATCACCTGACTTGTATACAAAATAAGTGAACACAAAATAGGTGTTCACTTGTATTTGTTGTTTTCTTTTAAAGAAGGATTTGTTAATGATTAATAGGAAAAGAACTGAGGCTATAAAAACAAACTGAGGTTCAGGGTTCGGTGTAAAGTGCATTTTTGTTTATTTGTATTTTTTTAATGAGATGACAGAAAAATAATAAATATCTGTATTGTGTGTGCAAATATATAGACACACAAAGATTATTTTCTCTTAAATACAAAGATAAAATAAATGTGTAGAAAAACATAAAATAGACAAACACACATACATATATATGCACACACATCCATATATATGGATGTATATATGGGCGTGTACTGAGTAGTGGTGGGTGACCAAGCACTGGCACAGACTGCCCATAGAGGCTGTGGGGTCTCCATCCTCAGATATCTCCAAAAGCCACCTGGATGTGGTCCTGGGCAGCCAGCTCTGGGTGGCCCTACTTGAGCAGGGCTTGGACCAGGTGGCCTCTGAAGGTCCTGTCCCACTTCAGCCATTTTGTGATTCTGTGAATTCTCATATCATATGTGGGAAATACAGTTTTTAAAATGTGTTGTGTTTCCCCTGTACTGAAAATGTAATTTTAAACTTTGTTTGCTGATAATGATTTGATTTTAAACAAAAAAATCTTCATTTTGTATAAAAAGTTTATGTGGCTGGCAAGTGAAAATCAAGACATGTAAAATTTAAGTAGACTAATATGCTGCAGAAGAAACAAATTTATAAAAAAGAAAAAAAAAAAGGCTAAAATAAAACGTCCAGTTCTCAAAACAAAATAATTTTCAGCTACACTGGGCGTGAGCAGATATAATCCAATTTCCTGAAAAATCACAATTTTCCCAGGATAAAAAGTTGAACAGCCTAATAAGCAGATCATACAAGAAGAAATGTTAAACATTTCACAGGAAGGCATTTTTCAAACCTTGGCTGGAAGACTTTCAGCCCAACAGTTGCTTTAATCAGTTTAGTCAATTATATTCAGGGAAATCACTTCAAAAGCACAAGAAAATTTTGTTTTATGCCTTATAAGTGATGAATAGCTTCTAGGCTGTGTTCCCTTTTTAAAACAAAAAAGATAAAAAGATAAGAACTTCCAGTAGCACCTTCACTTTCAAGGATTGCCTTGAAAGCAATGAGTAAAGCAACCCTGCTTTTAAAGCTATTTTTTAATTTTAAAGCTACAGAGGCTTCTGTGCAACAATTAATGGATGGCCGTGGTTTGACTCTGTGGCCCTGGCAGAAGTAATGGGCAAAGACCTTGTTTCAGCATTTTGCTCTCCAGCACCTAGCAGAAAAGTAGGCAAGCCGAATCCTAGCAGGTAAATTCTTTTTTTGGAAGCAGTCAGGCTTTTTGAAGCAAGCAGGTTAGCTCCTCTCTCAGGCATTCTCTTTTCTTTCTAATAGGCACTTTTACTTTCAGGCAATCAAATCTTTTTCCACTCTGTACACAAGCTTCATCCTTCCAGGCAGGTAAACTTTTTCCTTCCCCTTAGCTTCCCCCAGGTAAGCAAACATAACCTAAAAGAAAAGGACAGATTAAAGCTGTTTGCTCATAAAACTCTGCCTTCTTCCTATACTAGGAATTTGTCTTGTGACCTACTTCCTTAACACTGTTTGCTATTGAGCAAGGACAAAACCCAAATGTCATTTCACGACATAATCCACTGTCAAAATTGGCACTAGCCAGCAGGCCTGCTGGTGGTCGCTCGCAGATAACAACTGTGGAGTAGGCATAGAAAATGCATTTTTTCCACAAAATATGGTAAGTCAGGATTGAAGAGTATTGGGAAGGAAGGGTAGGAGAACTTGTGCTGCCTCTGTCATGTCTCATATATTCTTGAGACTTAAGTTTCCAGTACTTGTCAATGACTTGTCAAGCTGGCATTCTTCAAAAACATGCCGTTAATTGGTGTCACATACACATGCTATGTGTATTTCTTACAAAGCCAATAGTGGTTTTATTACTTACCCACTTCTCTATTAGCTGCATCAATAATGTCTGCAGTGTAAGGTGATGTTTTCCAGTGCAGTTTAGTATCCGAGGAGAAACTGATGGTCTGGAACCTTAATGTTAAAAAAATAAAAAATTCGAATATAAAAGTCTAGACTTATGGAACTAAGAAACCTTTTATTGACTAATATCCATCCTTTTACTGAGACCCCAGGTTAGAAGGTTATTCTTTGTAGAGTCCAAAATATATACAGCAGAACACAAACTTCTGTTTATAAAACACATTATTCAGTAACAGTAAAAAAAAAAAAAAAAAAAAAAAAAAAAGATCCTCCCCCAACTCCCCTAAGTTATGATAAGTGAGCACTTCTTCCAATATCAAAAGCTTTGCAACCTTATTTTACAGGACTTTGTTCTAAATTATACCAGGTAAGTTGGAAAGATGTCTGTGTGTTTAGGACCATTGAAAGAAGGCTATGTTAACATATTTAAGTTGATATCTGTTGCAGGAGTTTAGAAAATTAAATTCACATGTCTGAAGTCAGTTCTGAAATTTATATAACTCGAGGTGAAATTCTCTATTCATTTCTTTTTTATTTTTTTTTCTATTTTAATGGAATAAAGTTTTTTTGTTTGTTTTGTTCCCCCCCCCCCTTTTTTTTTGTAACTCATCAACATTCTTTTGTAGGCACTTCAAGTACTCTTCAGGCTATTTATTAAAATTTGTTTCTGAAAGCTCCTTTTTCTACAGATCATGTAAATGCTTCTGATCTCATAGGCACAACCAGCTGAACAGAGATATTCCCTTGATAGGAGATGCATGTCCTATCTCATCGGTGAACGTTGATAGATGTCACTTAGTATCACATCTCCATTTTCATATTCACACAAAAAGAGCACAAAAATTATTATTATTTTTGCTTTCTTTTGACTGGCATCTTCTTTGCAGTGATGTTTCTCATCTTTTTAATATTGAGGCGTGCCTGACTGAACCTGCAAGGTGTCTGTAGGATACCAACCTGTGCTGAGCAGATGGGAGAGGACCGATGGACATGATTGGGTTGGTGAGGATGTCATGATTACCATCACTACAGTGTTTCAGAGGACAGCAAGGCTGTGTAAGGACCCTGGGTAACTTGTTGGTTGTCAGCAACCCAGCAGAATATTTTCACTGTACCCCTGAGCACAAGATGTAGTGCATTTCCTGAAGAATACCATGCATATTTAATTGAGCTCCTTGCCCAGTGAGTCTAACATGTCATAACAGCTCTTATTCAGTGCCTTACAGAAATCTCAGATGTTATTTCATTTATTTTTCCTTTGTACCTCATTCTTGTGCAATAGCTGCCTATTGCTTTTAGCCATTTGTTGCAATATTTGCTATGAATGCAACAGGTGAAAATAGACAATGTTATGGCTTTTGCAGATGCTAGATAATGTCTCATGTGGGCCTGGTACCTGAAGATAATTACACCTTTTAGTAGATTTACGCTGCCCATTTTATTTCCTGTCATCTGGGGAATAATTATATCCTACCTACCTGCCTTTTCATGCTGTTTTATCAACTATTTCTTTTATTTATGTACAATGGAACTGTTGGGACCAGTAACTTTTATTTCCTCCATTTATCAAAATATTTAACTAGCATACTCCAAGGTAAGTCATCATTATATAATGGTACAGGGCATTGCTGAGGTTAAGCCTAAATCATTATAGTTGTTTCTCTTGCTCCAAACCCCCCAGATCTCCCTCCTGGCAGTGCAAAAACCTTGACAGCTATGGGCTTAGGTCACACCATTTAGTATCAAGGAACTGTCAGATCTTGTTTTCTTTTTGCCATTCTGCTCATTAGTCAAAGCAGATTCTTTGCTGCAGCAGGTCTGCATGATGCATCCTAACCTAGTACATCCTCAGGAGTGTGATCCCAGGATGATCCACCATACAGGGTGAAAATATCAGTGTTCTGTCACAATAAGCCAACTGTAACATCTTCCTGTGTTCACTTTACTCAGCCTGACAGTTTTGCAAGCTACCATGTTTAAAAGAAGCCTTCAATTTCTCTTACAGCTTTTTTTTTTTTTTTTTTTTTTTATATATAATGTACCTTGAGGAATTAGTTTTTTCCCCACATTAAATACATATGTGGTGATGCTCTCAATGGATGGACAGTACTTGACAGTATGTTGTTTGTAAATGAATTTAATAAATCAGACTAATCTATAACTAAAAGATAAATAGAATTTCAGCCATAGAAAAGCATTTTTTAATTTCATTCATAATCTCTTTGTAGTTCAATTCCTCATATTTTACAATGTTGTATCATAACTTATATAATTGCTAGATAATAAAAACACTGCATTAAATTCCTGAAATATGTTATTATGTTATTCTTACACAAAGAAAAGTACAAACGTGACACTTTTTTTTTTTTTTTTTTTTTTTTTTAGGTATAAAAGACTGGCCAGATTATTTTAGGTCTGTAGATAGGTAGATATATTTTGCATACAGAAATATTGCTAAAAGAGCATTGCAACCCAAAGTCAAACACCAACATAGTAGAAAATATAAGAACTTAAAATCTGGTCTTCAAAGAACATTCAAAATCAGCCCCTGATGAATATTAATTATGGGGGCATGAATGCAACATGCTATTTTTCTTCTTGACCCTTGATTCACCCAGAAAGTTGGGTGGACTGTAGAAAACAGAATACCCAGCTATTAAATAATTTGTGTTTCTTTGTTGGTTCATCCCAATCCTGCTCTACTGCACTTGTGTCTGAGCAGCCTTAGTGGGACCCTGCTACCTAATGCTCATTCAGCACATACTTATGTCAGCTTTCCTTCATCTTTCAGATCCTGGGCAGTTGTTCAAAATGCCATGGTAGAGCTTTGGCTTGTGTTTTACTTGGGAGGACTTCTGCATACGAGCCCATAGCTGGCACTCGTCAACATGAGTTTTCCTTTTGTTCCTTCTCAAATAGCTTGGAGCAGCAGACTGCTCCAAAGATATCACTCATTTTTGTCCTTATAATTGATAGGATCATAGAATCCTTTAGGTTGGAAAAGACCTCTGAGATCATCTAGCCCAACTGTCATCCTAGCACTGCCAAGTCCACCATTAAACCACGTAGGGTGAGGAACTTAGGCCAGCAGCTTTCATGCTAAAACTGCTCATTTTAAGGTAGTGAGTTGAAAAGCCTTCAGTTTTTTCACAGTATTATTTTATTACATTTTGATAAATTTTAGAACGCATGGAGCTGCTAATCATACCTGATGGCAAGCATCCAGGATTGGATAAACACCCAGTTAGTGATCGTTATGAGAAGATAATAAAATGGGAATTCAAGGAGAAATGAAGAAGTCTACCTACAGAGAGATGTAGTTTCTCTTTTGGCCGTGCACTCGTTTGTTAAAGACATTAGGTCACACAGGCATTGCCATAAACACTGGAGTTCAAGTAATTAGTTAATCTTGGCAACTTCCCTGTGCCCAGGCCACTCAAATGGTGGAGGAAAATAGTGGCTGAAAGTCTGACTGCCTGAAAGCATTTCTCAGGTGCAAGGAGGGACCCACTCTGAATGCAGATCTAAAGGCTTTGCTTCTATACCTTTTCTCAGTGTCATGTGAGATTCATTTTACAAGGCATTATGGTAATTCTGAAGTAGTAGTAGATAAAGAACCAGTGTTATAAGACAGTATGTATGCTGTCTTGATCAGATGCTGCTTTCTATTGGGCAGAATTGATGTTCACTGCAGGAAAATCCTGATCTAAATTGCTATCATAATTTGGAGCAGTTAAGAAATACTAGCATTATATTAAAAAAAAAAAAAAAATCTGTTTTTAAAATCTCTGAAAATAATACTGATAATAGCCACACAATTACGTACAGGACAGGACTAATGAAGAAAATAGGATTTGAAATATATACTCTGCACTAAATAAATTTTACAAGGACAGATCAACATCTCAAAATAAAAACTAAGTATTCTAATAAATAATGATAGTTGGTTATTGTTTAAAAAGTATTCTTTTCTAATAGTAGAAACCTATTACAATGATCACTTGTTCACTCTAGTAGCAACAAATTTATATGTTTAGTCTTTCCTGTTCATTAACACAAAATATTAATGATGTTCTTGTTTCAATTTATTTTAAAGTATCTGAGATGTATTTCGTCTCCTTAGGTCCCCTTAGAGCAGACAGGGAAAACTAAGCAGTTCCAGCACGATTCATCTCATCCTAAGGAAGGTGCCTGAAGTAGGTCAGATGAATCACCTTGGCAAAAAGACTACAGCCTCCGTTCACTGCACAGGTGGAAAGCTCAGCAAAGGTGTATACATCTACACTTCTGACATCTAAAATCAGTAAGAAATTTTACTTTGTGTCTGTATCTGTGGGGTTTTAGGCTTTTTTTTTTTTTTTTTAATTTAAATTGCTACTTGCTGTATCTAAATGATAAACAGCTGGGAAGAGGAATCACAGGAAGATATGTCTAGGATATCAAAGTGGCCTCAAATATTCTTTTGTATAACACCAGCACTTCATTGAATTGCTTTTGATCACAGCATGATATATATGAGGGAACAATAAAATCCAAGTGCTTGCAATTGGTGATCCATTTAACATTTACACAGTAACCAGATTTGATATGTAAGATAATTACCAAGAACATCGGTAAATACATTAAACCCACTTTTCTCCTTTCTTCTCTCTTGCTCCCACTGATAGATACCTATGGTTTGGGAGGAATACTGTAGTCAATTAAAAAGTAAATATTAAAATGAATATAGACATTTTTAAATAAAATCTTTGACATAAACATGAAAAGGGTTTGTATTTTCTTACCAATTATTGGTTCCACATAAAATAACACCAATTAAGTACTTTTTTTTTTTCTTTCATAAATATCAGGAACTTTTATTTCAGGAGTTGATCTACTAAACTGCAAGGGTTGGTGAAATGGGTGAAATGAAGTGGGATTAGGATTAGTCTCTACTACTATGGTTTTGGTGGCTGACTCTTTCAGGCTAACCTATTTTGAGAAATTATCATTGAAAGAAGAAATACAGTAACCTTTGGGATTATCAGAGTCAGAAAGCAATTTTAAAGATCAGTGGTCTTCAAACTAAAATACTCCAGATTTTGAAACATTCTTTTCAGGATTTCAAACAATGTTGTTACAGAACAAAAAACAAAACCAATAAACAGAGGGGAGGCAATTCCAGGCAGCAAGAAGTGATCATGGGCAGCAAATCTTTATAGAAATTATTTTTTCACAGTGCTGGATCCTAAACTGAGCTGCAGAGTAAATGTTATTATTTCTAAGAAGCCAGGTAAAGCAAAACATATTTACAGAAAACAGCACACACTAACATGTGCTGCAGAGGGATTTCAAAACATAATGTGTACTGAATCACCCTTGGAGCTCAAAATTAAAACACTAGTGTAAGATCCATAAGAATCTTCTTTTCTTTCTCTAAAATTTCTTTCTAAGAAAACTGAGATTTTTTTTTCCTGACTATAGGATCTTTGGCACATTTTCTAGTTCAAATCACCCTCTATTTTCAGCCATAAATTATATATATCACTCAGAGTAAATATTCAGCAACACCTTTAGAATAAAATAAAAAATAAAAACAATCAAACAAACATGTTTGTTTGTTTATACTTTCAAGTGTTCCTTTAAGAGTCATTTCAGGGAGATACTTGCCTCCCTCAAATGTAGCAGAAGGGGTAGTTAAATCTAGAAAAGTTTTTCAACTAAGCAGGTCAGTCCTCCCCCTGCTAAATAAGCTTAGCTGCATCATGAGTCTGGTATTTCTCAGGAAGACCAACTATCTGTCCACAGGCACTTTCCAGTACTTAAGGCACCAGTTGAAACACACAGGCTCATTACTTAATGTTTAGTGGTTCATGTAATTATATGAAAGGCCTACTATGAAATCCATTAGGACTTTTAATTATAGGAAAGGTAACTGTAAATTTGCATCTCTTATGTGATGTCGCATTTAAAATGTTGTTTATGGTAGGTAAAGCCAAGGATTTATTGTTATAACTGAAGTCATCAGAATCTAATCTTTGTTAGTCCACATCTAGTTTTTATAGAGAACACAGAGTAATAACGTGGTTAATATTATTATATGTGTTTTTTACTTTCTACCCCCTTTCCTGGTGCTGTACTTTCTACCCCCTTCCCTTCTGTAGCTGGTTCTGGTGCTGGAGAGTTATGTTGAGTCGGCAGAATCTGGAGTCCTTTGCAGGGAGGAATACCAAGTTTTTCATGTCAGTGGCTTCCTGTTCTTCCCTCCAGAATCCACTCAGGATCATCTGGATATATTTGCTAATGCACTTTTGCACCTTCCTCTTTCTTCATTGGCCTGCAGTTCCATTAACAGATGGTTTTTTTGTTTGTTTGTTTGTTTTTTTATGATGACTTCCATGTATGTTAGATACCATTTATTTTTTCTCTTTGTTATCCCCAAAGCCAGATTTAACCTGCTCCAGGTCTGCATTTCTTTAATTGGACATGGATGAGTTGTCTATGTCTGTGAGGTCTCTGTGCCTGTTTCCCATCTCTATCATTCCATGCCTGGACACCCCTGTGACATGTCCTTTGTCCTCAGGTCCTGAAGCGAGTGGTTGTACCTGACCAGTGTTTCCCTGCACTGTCTCAGCATGTTAGAGACAAAGGTATCCCATGCTATACAGAACAACTGCTTTTAACTGCTGTCTGTATAAATACGTGGTTGTCCCACATGAAGATAAACAGAAGTAAATTAAATTAGCCATAAACACCCAGTCGATTAGAAAAATTGCAGTCGCAGCTGAAACAAGTAAACCAAAGCTGCAGCAGGTTGCAAATAGCTCAGACAGAGCAGATTTGACAAGTTTCAGTCCTGAGGCTGTGCAAATTTGGTAGGAAGCTTATTGCCTGTTCCTACCTATGGCAATATTGTACTGTAGGGCTTCTTGGCTGCAGCAACATGCTACTTTACTTATTGTTGTTAAAATGTTCGTTGTTGAAACGTTGTTCTGTAATTAAGTTTACCACAGAGTAGTATCTGAGATACTATGGAGTATATATACCATGGAAAATAAATACATGTCATTTAATTTAGTTAAAATGGACATGATCAAAGTGACTTCTTCACATGGGAGGTGGTTTTACAGTTTAGTAAAAAACCTGGGCTTGTATGTTGTAGTTGGTCTTACAGCCACAAAGAATGAGTCACAAATGAAAGCTCAGTCAGTCACGAATTTGTATTTATAATTAAGCACCCAAATAAAGGTAACACGACCTTCAGAGTCTGAGTACTGGCCTATGGCATGCTCTTTCAGTGTCTTAGGTGACTCTGGACTTGTTATCTGTCATGGTCAACAACAGTATTCCCGGTTGTAGGTTGTGACTTAAGCACATACTGATAGTATTCCCATTCAGCAGTCATTCGTATCCCCAAATAATTGCTTTTACAATTACTCTTCCAAAATTATTACCGTTTTTTTTGGGCTAGTCTAAAATACTAATCCTGCTTTTCTGAGAATCTATATCAAGTCATGATGAAGCAAGCAACAGATTCGTGGCTGAAGACAGCTACTAAAACAAGTTAATGAATTTTCATTTGAAGCTTCTACTAGGACTTAGTATCAGAAACTGTGGAGAACTGTGTAGATTGATGGCGTTTTGCATCCCAATATATCTCACAGGTGCAAGGTGGCTATTATTTACACATCTTCAGTCTACCCTCCTTTAGTGATGTGACATATGTTTTATAAAATCATTTGTGTTTTACTGCTGTCCAGAGTTACCTGTGTTTGCTAATATTCCAGATTATTTAGTCTACTTACTTGCAACGGACAAGCACTGCCCTGTATCTTCGAAAGGTTGTCTTAAAAATGGTGGCAGACTTATCTGCGTGTGAGGAGGAGATGATGACGCAGCTGTCATGTACCCACAGAAATTGTCTGTCTTGCCCTTTCTCTGTCAAGAGACTTTTGGCAGGAACATAATATTCCCTTCAAAATCGGTTTGTTCCTTTGCCTTTTTTTTTTTCATATATTCCATTTATCTGATTCTCCTTCTTCCAAACAGTCCTCAGCCCTGCAGACTGATTAGATCCTAATTCTTTTGGCATGCTGTCAACTTGTCCTAGTCAGAATAACTATTAGGCCTTTGCGTTTGCTACTCCTCTGCAATTTTGTTTCCCTTTCTGTGCCTCATGTCTTTTCTTTGTGATTTTCACCTATTTTGCCTGAAGCTGTCTTCTGACAATATGTTACCACCTCTCTCTGCGGATTTGTT
This sequence comes from Anas platyrhynchos, assembly GCF_047663525.1. Taxonomy (NCBI): domain Eukaryota; kingdom Metazoa; phylum Chordata; class Aves; order Anseriformes; family Anatidae; genus Anas; species Anas platyrhynchos. Next base: position 42,033,094 of record NC_092590.1, on the reverse strand, counting down.
CTTTGCCTGCCCAAGTAATTTATTTATGTGTTAGCTTCCTCTTCGCCATTATCCGGGCTGTTTGACTTTGTGTGTATTGCTTTTCATAGTGCCTCAACTCTCTAGTATGTTATTAACAGTTTGAAACAGGAGAGCTTTTGTAGCTTTTAATGCAACAACTCAATCATGCTGACTGCGTGTTTTTAAATGACTGAAATTCCTTGTGCGCACACACTGAGATAACACTTTGCGTGTGCCTGTAGCAGCTGGAGAACTGAACATAGACCCCAGTAAGAATGTTTTTTCCCCTGGCAGTTAAATGACATATTAAGATTACATGGCAAAATAAATAAAAATCAGTCCTTAGATTATGATGCTCTATTCTTATATTTCCATTGTATGTATTAAGCGAAGAAAAGAAGAAAAAAAAAAAGGAAATAAAAAAATGTACAAAATTCTGTTCAACAACCATTCAAAGCCTGGTACTTGAATGTTTCAAAAATTTAATCCCATGACTTTTGAGTCCCTAAACTCAAAACATAAATGGAGAATCAGCCAACTAAGGATATGGTTTCTACTCCTTTTCATTAGTTCTTCTGTAGTTCTTGTGATGAAGGTGGACAGCAGAAATTAAACAGCAGAGATCAAAACAACCCTATCTTTATTCCCATTGCACTGAAATTGCTGACATGGTGGATGGAATTGCTCACTCTGATATATGTAGATTGTTGAAGGCATGCTAATTATTTTTTCCTAGAAAACTGATGGACACTGAATTGCTTAAATTTCTTGTTGACATAAATTCTAGCTTTTAGTTATCCTTTTTTTTTTTTCTTCCCTCCTTTAAACTTGAATTTGATTTCATGTATGCTACCTTTCTAGTAAACACCATTTAAGTAGCCGCATATGGGACTGTAAGTTCAAACTATATTAGTGAGTTTTGTATGGGCTTCTTCCAACTTACCCATAAAGTGATTCCTCTGGGCAAGATACTCTGTTTCCAATCTTGGCAAAGAAAATGAACAAAAAGTAATTTTGTCTTGCTGTATTTTGTTTTCTCTCTGTGGAATAGGTCTGGAAAGACTGGGGAGGCTTGACCCTGAGGCAGAAGCTGGCCCAAAGTTTCAGATCTTGAGAGACCAAACTCCTTAGGAGATGATCAACTGGAGCAGGCAAGAAAAGTTTTCCACATTTTTGTGGGAATACTGTATGAATATTTTTCTGACACATTGATTTTACTGATCAAATTTTGAAAGATTATGTCCATGGTTGTTGGTTAAAAGAATGGAGATAACATTTATCTTTTTCCGTCTCCTCTTAGGGGGATATCTGTAGCTGTCTGAACAGCAGGAGCAGTGGCCAAGTGCCCAGCCTTTCATCTTTGAGTCTCCAGAGAGTCTTGACCATTTGTCTTGTATATAGACTTCACTAAAATCAACTCTATCTTTGTCACCTCCAGGCTGGGTACTAACGTACTTTCTGCAGAGCTTATTGCATAGTGAACATTAAATTAGAACTCCATAAACTTAATTTGCTTCCAGTGCTTCATTTGCTTCCAAGTGTAATACTTGGTATTGATTTTAACTTATATTTAACTTTTATAGTGGTAGTTGTGCGTACTTAAGAGGCTGCTACTTCTTCACAGCTGTGAAACCTGACCTGAGTATTATATTTTAACCATTGGAGATATCAGTATCTGTTTTCTCTGAAAGATCTGTGAAGTGTTAACCTAGTAGAAACCATATTTGAAAGCTTTCATGGCATTCTGCATAGACTGTGTATTTGTAGAGTGACATTGGAGAAGAGCTGTAGAACAACCGCCAATCCTGTGTTGATATAACACTTATTTATTTATTTATTTCAAAATTATATTTTATTATTGATAAGTGTCTTTTAATATGTTTTCTCTTGAATGCATGTGTATTTTGCAACACACTGGAGACATCAAGCTAAATCCAGCACTGTTTTTTATTCATTCTCAGTTACTGTTGTTGACATTGTCAAAACAAATGCAATGAGGTCAGCAAGCACTCTATAATGACTGTCCTTCACGTGCTTTAACTTTTCGAAAAAAATTGGGAATTTTCTTCATATTACAATTGCTTACAATTTGTTTTTCTTACCCCCCATTCTCCCCCCCCCCCCCCCAAAAAAAAAAATACATAATACAGATAAAATTTGCTTTTGGTAAGATCTCTTAAAGTTAGTTTTTACACAGCTGACTCCACTCAATGACTTTTTCTGTGATCATCATTTTTCAAAGTAAAATTTAATTTTCTATTTTTGGTATGCAGACCACTGTGTGACCTTTAGCTGCCATCTGGCGTTGAGTTTTAGCTCCAGCAGAAGAGTACAATGCGTAAAGGGCACAGATTTCCCTTAATTTTCTGGACCATAAGTAAGAATATAACATCCCTTGAGTATAGTAGAATGCATGGGCATGGCAAGTATGTGGTATCATCATGAATACAATAAGAGCAATCATTCTTCATCCAGTTGTGTGTACATGTTATCAGTAAAGAAATTCTAGTTTTTATTTTGAACTTTCCTGGTGTTTTCTGGGTTGTGTAACTCTCATGAAAACAGTCAGTCCTTCAAACTCTTTTCTAGTTGAATTTTTAAATGACGAAGATGCTACAAACTGGTAAATATTTTAATTTTTCCATTATTTTTCAATGTCAGTAATATTAGGCCTATTGTTCCTATTGTAACCTATGTATCATGGTTTGTCTTAAAATGACCTAAGGAAACCTGAGCATAGAAAGAAACTGAGCATGATTCTGAATTGAGCAGAGGAAGAAAATGATTTGTGATTTAGAGATTAATGAATATATCACTAATGAGCTTTTCAAGACAAAGCAAGTGAAAACTATTTCCACTAGAGGAAGTAGATATTGAACAAATGTTGGCAAATACAGAAATTAGGGATACCCAACTTAGAGAATTGCTAAAACATTGAAATTAATACATGTTATGTAGAGTGTTTTGAAAGAGATGTAGCCATACATTGTCAAGAAAGCCATTCTGTGCTTCCTTCAAAATATAAAGAATCCCAATTTGAACTGAATATAGGTTTTAGAACCTCTGAGCACTTGAAAAGCATGTTAAAACATCATTTCTGAAATGTGCCTTTTCACTTCAAAAAAGAGAAAATGTCCAGAAGAGTCATTTACATGCATTTTAGAATTCCAGCTAACTGATGCCTTCCCCTTTCCAGAAACTCACAGGGACAGCGAAGGAGTGTCCCTATCAATTGCAGTGATCTTTCTTAATTTTTGCCGCCTTACAAGATTTTAGCATGTGACTGCATGAAACATAGTATGTAGAAATGAAAAGCATATTCAATATTTAATAATATTAGGACAGCCAATAATTCATCAGAAAAAAATATTCAGCTCTCACTAGAAGACTCAAGCCATAATAGAAAAAGCAGCAGGGAAAAAAAAAAAAAAAGTAATTAAAACTCTGTAATAGCTTCTTTTCTGACAATGTTTTCAGTTTTCTGTGACTCTGATATTTTCTATCTTTATTCTCTTCTTCAAATTACTTTTTATTGAAGTAAGCATTAAATAATGATAAGGAATTGAAATTTGCTAATAAAGGGAATGAATAGAGTAATGGTAAAAATAGCGAAGTAATAGGAATATACATAAGCACATAAAATATTGTAACATTGTTTTGCAGAATGCTGTGGTGTTTTTATCCTGTTTATAACACCTTTGTGTTTTGCTTGAAATGTTCTTGTGACACTTATTCACTCCTTTCCAAATGACTGGACAGGTTTTCAATTGCTGCTAATCAACATAATTTGGTGATGTTAATGCATTGTTTTACTGCTCCAAGAGCTATTTTTAGAAAATAAATATTATACACAGATTAGAAAACCAAACTGCTAACACTGTATTGAAGTAGCAACATCTGTGTTGCCACCTACCCAGCAGACACATTTTTAAATTTGAGATTCCTCTACAAACTGGTATGCTGTGATTCTTATCCAGGCAATAAAACCAAGCAAATAAATTCTGCAAAACAAGACTCCTGAAGCACTCTAAGGTAATTTTTTTTTATTTGAACGTGCCTCTCATTGACTAATCAAGAGATAGTTGGAACAGTGCAAACTATTACATGGAGGTAAATGAATTATAAATCAAGGTAACCCTTTGGGTATTCAAGTCTTGCCTAAAACAAACAAAAAACCAAACAACAACAAAAAATGGTGATTGTGCCATTTCAGGAAACGCACTTGTGAAAACATCAGTTGAAGCAGAAGGCTCCAGCTCATTGTAGCTGTTAGATGCTTGAGCAAGTCCTGAACAAAAGCAAGCTGTAAGTGATCATTTCATTCAAGTGCTGGATTCCTCCTGCTGTGTACGAGCCACGTCGCTGGAGAGGACTGATGACAGGATAGCCTCAAGCCAGGTGGAGCTTACTATAAATACACAGATAGGAGGAAAACATAGAAAAACAACCAGACTTTGATAAAGACAGACAAGAATTCTGTGAACATAATTGAAAGTAACCCTTAATGATGGCTTATAATGAAATAGCTTTAAAATCAGTCTGGTTAAACTTGAATCTGTCAGGTGTGAGAGTGCACCGATAGGTGTGCTGGGCTGAGGAGACTGTCATACTAGGTTGGTATTCTGCTTTGGCTTCTAGCTGTCATTTTGCATTAAACTACTTTTACTTTTTTTTTTTTTTTTTTTTTATATATAAATTACTCAAGCTGATAGTATGCGCCAAATGCCAGATAGATGTTCTGTGACTGAGGAGGAGTCTTAATGTTTCTACTGACAGCTTCTCTGAGAGGTAGGTCATGCTTAGAATTATGGTTTCTCGTTTGCATTGTGGTGTGAGATTATAACTCAGCTTTAGATTGTATTTCTAAAAGTCAGGTATTGTCTTACCTCTCTATCACACAAAGTTGTGGAAATCTTGGTAAACACTTGGAAAATGAAATGGTTTAGTTTATTTTAACACATTTAGCATGGAGGTAAGTGGATATTTGCGAAACACCTGCTGTAAAATCTAAGAGAATATTGCTAGGTCCTCCATATTGATGAACAGTTTCTATTTTCTCATTTGTATTTTTACAGAATAATTAGGAGAATGGGTGGTAACTTGTTCATTATTGGCAACCACATACATTAGGCCTCCTGAAATGACTTATTGGACACAGTACCAGACAACAACAAATCAAAATATTGGAAACCCACACAATTCTCACAGTCCGGTGTAACAGAAAAACATTATATGGAATAAAGATTTGTGAACGAATAAAGCACAAAGGACATGGTAGGAAATAAGTATGGTAAAAATGGATATAAAATGTATGCAATAAGCAGAGGATTAAAGAGGGATGTGGGATACTAGACCCTAGCTACAGTGACAGTTGTACAGAGGAGATAGTTCACTGAAACCTGTTGAGAAGATAGTTTTGAATTGCATTTTGACGTGAGACCCAATTTTAAGATCAATGCAATATTAAGATTTAATGCAAGCATGCACAAAATGTGGCATAATTGAAAGTCAGGGAAATAGGTGATTATGCCTGCTAAAATGATTTATTTCAGTTAAAAGTAAAGAAATGTTGTGTATTTTTGAAAACATAGAATATAAAAAAAAATGTTTAGGTGTTTAAAATGTTTGCTGAAGACAGGAAATCTCAACAAGGGAACTAAAGCTACTGATCTCTTGAAAATATTATCTTACACATTTACAAACATTTGGATTAAAAACAAAAACTAAATTCAAACTCTGTGTTCCTTAATATGTTAACTTGGCTAAAAAGAAGTTCAGACATGAATTTGATAGGAAAAATTTCCCCTTCTTTCCAGAATTAAGTTTAAGTGGTTTTACATGACTCATTTATTAGTACTGTTTGTTGCTGACGGTGGTGAGAGCAAAGGTTTTGCAAACAATTTGGTCTTAATCATTTTTGATGCTGAAGTACTTCTCTAAGACTCATTTAAATCTGCCAGCTTTGTATATTCCTCCATTTTCTCATTTTTCAGAAGTATGAATGGATAATGAAACTCCATAAAGGAAAAAAAAAATCCACAGTGTTAACAGTTAAAAATGCTTAGTGCAAATGCAAACTGGAAACATGTTGTCCAATTGATTTATTGTAGTAAATGTATGCAGTGGGAAGCATAAGTGTTTCTACTAAGTAAATTATCTTCTTCCTATGAGGTTTTCTTCTGTGGCAGTACCCCTGATATATCACTATGCATTCAAGCCACCAGCTCTGTTGAAGTCCATTAGAAATTCCACTTCATATAATACATTTCACTATTATAGCAAAAATCTTTACTCCCAAGAGTGAACACTGTAATACATTTTTATGATGTAATTGTCCACAGCCTGGAGAGCACCTGTTAGTTAAATCTGATTTAGTACATTGCTGGTACCACTGTTAAATACAGTGCTGTATAGTAAAGTAGTTAGGAAGCAAAGTAAGAACTTGATTTTTGTGTGTGTGTGCATCTGTGCATGAGATTTAAAAATACTATACTTTCATGATATATTTTTTCTCCTGTTGAAAATCTCATTCTGTGTGTAACTAGAACACAAAGGTTTTTTTTTTTTCTTTGCGTACAGTTTACAGCACTTAACTTTCTATGAAAAGGAAATGATGGAAAACATTAGTTATCAGTGGTATCTAATAGATGCATACTGATACTATTGCTGTCAAAATGCATTCTGACTGTTATTATATCTAGTGATATGCTAGACTGAAAGTTTTACTGGAGAATGCTACTGAAGAAGATTATGCGTAACTGAAATAATTACATTTCCTATTTCATATTATATATGCAGATAATTCTTGATGTAAGTTTATAAAATAATCTAATGATTTTGAAATGGCAGATACTTTAAAGTCTGCTTTGTAAAGTTCCTCTAAATTGGCATACTCAAATGAAAAATTTAATCATACATTCTGAGTTGTCTCATATTTAAGACATACACAGATGTAATTCGGGTACAGAGGTGTCAGAATACTTAATAAGGCTGGAATACAACATTTTTAATAGGAAAACATGTTTCTGGTGGGGAGTCCTGCAGACAACATATTAGACAGAGTTTCTATTAGAATATGGAGTTCCTGTTTCTGTGTATTTCATATAAAAAAAAAAAAAAGAAAAAAAGAAAAAAAAGAAAAAGAGTTAATCTCTCAGTTTCTGTTTATGTAAAAAGATGTTAACAAGCATCAGCAAGCCCTGATTATGCAGCTAGGAAAAAGAAGAAAGGACAATTGTATGTCATAGTTTTGGCAAGTTCCTAAATAAAGGGAATTAAGTTTAAATATTTGAAAACTTAAATTACTATTTTTTTCTAAGCCTGTTGATCCTTATGACCTTGTTTATGCTAAATATGGGACTATCTGCAAGGGAAGGCATAATTTTATACTCTATAGGCTTAAATTAAATGCCAAAGAGCTTCAAAAGCCATTTTAATTGCTAAAATGGAAAGATGACACACATCAAAGAATCTTTATTTTTCATGCTGATGCGTACATAGCTTTTTTTATATATCCTTTTAAAGCTGTTAGTTAGACTTCATACTTATTATGAAGTCCCTGTATTGTCTTTTTTATTCTTTTTTTTTTTTTTTCTTTTTTTTATGACTGTAATATCACAGTTTTGGAAGGAAAGAGGAATCAAGAATGAAATTGCCATATTTTGACTTTGAAGCCTGGTAAAACCTGGATTTACATGATGCTTTCTGTATCTGTTTCTCTTCCATTTGCCTCTAAGGCTATATGTTCCTTGAACTGGACCACCAGTGGGGGTCTGCTCCAGCCCTCTGACCCAACGTGAACTTCAAAATAGAACGTGTTTAGGTAGCCCCCTCCTGTGCAGTCTCAGCGTGTTCTACTCATGGTATCACAGGTAACTTGTTCCACAACAGGAGGTAAATGGAGATTAAAAAAATAATAATATGCAAACAGTAGATCTACTAATCTCCACCAGAGCCTCCTGGAACTATGCTGTTAACCAATAAACACTTCTTGCTACTACAAAAGAGCCTTCTAAAGTTGAAGTAATGCCAAGCTCTTCATAAATGTCAACAATATCAAATACTCTTTTGAAAGTTTTTCAGCATCCTTCCAAATTTGTGTTTGTGTGTATACTCATAATCCCACAAATTATTTCATTTTCAGGGTTCTGGTAATCCACTGCTTCCCACCAGTTATAAGAGGAGTGATTCATTACTCCTGAAAACACAAACACACACACACACATACACACTGTGATGAGTGTGTGTGTGTATAAACTTTAATACTCTGAGCTTGGCTTCACCTTTGCAGCATTAATTTCTGAAACAACTTTTGAAAATGTTACTTTGCACGTGTTTTTATTTCTTAGGAAGTTCTTCAAAACGAAGAGAAGTTGCTGTTCTTCTGTAGAAACGTATGGTAGCTGCTGTTAGAAAAAAAAATGATGACAGGTGACAAGCTATTAATCTTATGACAGTTTGATGTCTATATAATGCTGCATATTTTTATCCATAGCCAATTAAGACAGTAAAGGGTTTTGATAATGTAATAAAGACAGACTAGAAATGCTACCTGCATAAAAAATATATTCAAAGGGATAATCATGTTGATTTAGTTTAGAATAAACTGCGTGAGGGAAAAAAAAAAATAAGGTCTGTGCTGGGATGTGTTAATTTTCTTTATGGTAGATCATACGGTGCTATGTTTTGGATTTGTGACCAAAACGGTGTCAACAACACACTGATGTTTTAGCTATTGGTGAACGGCACTTGCACAGCAGCAAGGCATTCTCTGTTTCTCATGCTGTCCTGACAGTGAGGAGGCTGGGAGTGCACAGAATCTGTGAGGGGACACAGCTAGGGCAGCTGACTGCACTGACCAAAGGATGATCCATGCCATCCTCTGTAGTAAAGGCTGGGGGAAAGAGGGAGGGAACTACAGTGTGTATCTTCTTTCCTGCTGATGTGAATGAATTCCTTATTTTACTTTGCCTCTAAGTGTACCTTTGCTTTATCTATTAAACTGCCTTAATCTCAGCCTACAAATTTTCTCACTTTTGCCTTTCACGTTTCCTACTCTATCCCACTGGGAGGGCAGAGGGAGAGCTGCTTACTGGGTTAACCCACAAGGTCTTAAAGTTTTTAGTTTCAAAGAGGCAGCCTATCAGAAATCAGAAGACCTACTTTAGAAAGCCAGCTGAACTGAGTTTGTCAAAGGTTTAAAAACGGAGAAAGTTTTAATCACATTTCAGTCAAAAGTGTAAAACTCCCAAATCCAGGGCAAGCGGTACAAATTACAAGTTGGTAAACTAAAAGAATGGTAGAAGCAAATAGAAAACATATAAAAGTGGGTGAAGAAAGGGACTAACCAAAGAATCTTGGATGGTTCAGATGGAACTGCCAAAAGTCAAGCTAGAAAAGCAATGCGTAACAAGTACCAAAGTTAACTTATCCATTAAAAGAACTATGAAAGAAGCAATAAAGCCTTTGTAACGACGAGAGAGATTAAAGATGCCTAAATAAAATGTTTTAATATAACAATAATATTGACTATTAGCTAAAGTAGGATGGCAAATGGAACAAGAATATGACAACTGTATCCAGCACAGATCAGAAAAAACAGAACAGGCTTGAAGGCCTAAAAAACAATAACATGGAGTGATAGACATTGTAACAAGAATTTTAAATAAAAAAGAATTAGTTCCTCTATTTACAAGAAAGGGAAGTCACAGTCCAGGAAGCTGTAGGTTTATAAGTCTGACCTCAAAAGAATGCAAAGCTTTACAGCTTTCTACGGTAACAGGAAAATGAGTTAAAATTCTACAACAGTGTCCAAAATGTTTTCCCCCTTTATATCTTTCATTAACAGTGCCTGGTTTACTAAATAAAGTGTTGTTAATCCCATCTATTCTGATTTTATCAAAGTCTATGATCTGGTAACAGTATGATAAATTAATATTTGACCTGGGGAAAAAAATATAAAATTATGGCAAGAACTTTATTATGGCTAAAGAGTTAGAGACAGCAGTAGCTTGTGTTGAAAGGGAAATTGTTGGAGTGAGATACTAATATCATTAATGATAATCCTCCACAAACAGCCTTAGGGCTTATCTTGAAAAAATATATTTATAAATAAATTAAAAAAAAAAAAAAAAAGAAATCAATATTTTCCAGCACAAAAGTCATTGCCCTTCTCCAGTCACATGTATCATGTATTGTGAAATGTTTATTTAGACTTCTCAATGGATTGGGAAGGATTTAATTTGTTGTTTATTTGGTCAGTTTATTTTAGTCTATTTCCCTTAAACTTCATGAAATTTGAGAGAAGGAAAAAAGCTGAAGACGTCTTAACTGTGGGGCAGTCAATCCTTTCTAGAGCCTCTTGGATCAGTTTTATAAGTTACATTAAAAATATTTCTTTATACATTTTGAAATGCATATTGAGTTAATAGCAGGTGTCAATATTAAGAAGTTACTGTTCTGTGTGGACTTATAACTCGGAGAGGTCTTTTAAACCTGATTGATATTAATACACTTGAGATGGCATGATGCTTTGATGTTTCAACATTTGTACATAGTGCATTGGACAGCTGATAACAGAGAGAAAGTGTTGGATGATCAAAATCAGTGCACGATACTACTTCAGGAAAACAGGCCATTTTCTTTTTCAGTTTGAGATCATTGAGAACATGGAAAAAAATCACTTACAAAACCAGTGGAATGGGTAAGTAGTTTGATTCTTTTCCAAACACTTACATTCCTAACTTGAATGGTGAAAGTGATCATGTGTTAGACCCTAAAAGGATCAGCTTGATTTTTCTCAATCTTTAAAGCAGATTTCGCAGAGTAAGTTTTCATGCCCTATTCTGAATCCCATTCTGATTGGAAAAGGATAAGAATGAGTTACATATAATGAATTTCAGTAATTGCGTAAGTGTTATAGATAGCTTCACAGTTTCCACATACAAAATGGAGATAATACATGTAAGTCAAAAAATGACATTGTAAGTACTGACAAAAAAGAGAAGACATAATTAACAATATCAAGGGCACAGGAAGAGATATTTTCAGTGTGAGGCTAGGTAAATGCATGCTGAAATGACTAATTTAAGGCTACAGGATTTTAGCATGTTGTTGTTAAATCACACGTAAAGGTATGCTGAGGAATGTACCACTTCTCTCAGAGAGGAACAACAACAAAAAAAAAAAGTCACCATGACTGGACGAAGAAACTGTGGAGGAGGTTGTCATGAAGAGTGGTAGAAAGGATATCTAAGAAAGTGAGTATAGTAATAGCAGGACTACGAGGCTGCCTCTGAGAGGGCACATGGAGGTCAAAAGAAACAGTACCTAGAAGCATCGATACATGTTGCCAGCAGCAATGCGTATAGCAACTGCATCTAACAAAATCTAATTTTCTGTGAAAATTATTCACAAAAATCTCTGATTTCTGCTTCACCTTTAATTATGATTGCTAGGGATTGTTACGAAAAGAAAGAATAAAAAGTAAAGAGGGTACTTCTGCAAGGTGCCTTTTCATAATGCTAAGAATTCAGATCATTAACTTTTGCATAGGATTTTGCTTTCTCATATACAGAGTTTCTCATTCCAGTCCCCCAGCTTTAAAACTAGTTAAAATCTTTACACCCGCATACATGTATGTAAGGTCTTTTATTTTTATATTATTTTAAATCAATATTGAGATGTTTCTCAGGAAGAGTACTACATGAAGAAGCAGGTCCCACGTACTTCCAAAATGTGCAAGTAAGACAAAAATGTGTCAGGAAGATAATACACTGGATGTTTTTCCAAGGAAAAGTCTACTGTCTTAGCTTATGTGGCCAGGTGAATAGCAGAAAATAAAAAAATTGCATGCATTTAGTCTCTAGGAGGCAAAGTGCTCTTTCCTACAGACGGTTGGCATTACAGATACTTAGGAGAAGATTATGGCTGGTGAAGTAGAGCTTTTGATGAAGAAAACATTGAATCTGTAATTCTCTGTTCTTCAAAGTTAAGGTGGCTGAACTGTGGCTTCATGTGACAGTATTGTACAGGAAATAGTGCTGATTCACATTACCACAAGAAAAGCACTCATAAAAACCTGATTTCTAAGTGCCTTTTCAGTGTACCTTGAGGTGGCAGCTCCATTATGCACACTCCCTATGTGAACTGTGGCCTTGTCCCTTTTTCAACTAATTTGCTTCTGGGGAAAACTGTTATTAAGACATGTCTTTGTGAAGCAGTATAAAGAGGATCATTTCTTGTTCCTTCCTCAGCTGCTTGAACACAGATAGATACCTGGAAACCTAGTCCAAAATGTGTATGGAAAGACTGTATTTGCTTTTACTGTCCTGTATAAAAGTTAGCCAATTTAATGAAGTTACGGAGGAAAATTAATCAAAATCTTCTAAAAGCTGATAGCTGAGGTTGAACCTGAACTCTACTTTGGTGGATCTTCTCTGTTAGAAAATAAGAATTTCTAACTAAATTACTAATCCTTGGGTCAAATGTGTTAATTATTTAGCTTCTTCTGGTGATCACCTCTAATTTATGTGCCTTAAGTTAAAAACCTATGTGGTAAGTAAGCATCATTCAAAATAATCCTTGAACATGGACTATGCATTTCTATGCATAAAAAAGATTTTCATCATCAGGATGATGACACTTTATTGTCAATTATGTATCTTTCTGCTTAGCTGCATTCGTGCTGAATTTTCTTTTAATACAGAAATGAGCTATAATCAATAACTTGTCAAATTATTCATTCCTAATGGACTAGCCAAAGGATTTTGACATTACTCTCTGAATAAATTATCTGAAATATATATTTCCATTATTTGACCAGCTCTCCAGATTGTTAAATAATGTTCTGTGAATAATTTATTCAACATTTATCTGTCAATCTTTGAATAATTTACTCACAAATGCATTATTTTTATTATTCAGACAGTTATATTTCCAGCATCTGTGGCAATGTCTTTGTTGTGTGGAAGCATAGGGATATCTGGAAGGAGAGAGAAACTTTTAACTAGCATAACTTCACTTCTTCATAATAAGCGTTCAGTACCTTTTTTTTATATACCCAAGTGCATAATTAAATGAATCTATTTTCATCTCTCTCTTCATTTAACAAGTAGTTTTCTACAACAGTCTTTAACTCAATGACCCCTACTATTTTTATTGAAATACTTGCACTGTCACTATCCTGCTTCTGCTTGTTTCTCAAGTCTTCAACAACATTCAGAAAAGTTCAATTACTTTAATTTGTGTGCTGAAGATACATGATGAGGAAAAGATTTACACTGCTTGTCTGGTGCTGTTAACCCAGGCATTTTGAACATAATATCTACATAAATACATGGTGAATAAACACAGGTCTGTGATATACAAGCACAAGTGAAAGGAACAAGCTTTTAAGAATGCAATCCCAACAGGAAGTGCAGAGAAAGACTGAATATGTTGCCTATCAAAAGGTGTGTTGTGAAATATCCCTATTTATTTACCAGTTTGTTTTACATCCAGGTGGCAGAAAATCCTCCAAGCATCTGTGCTGGAGCAATGATGAAGTGAAATGATTTGAAGATGAACAACCCTGTTCCCTCCTACAGTATCTGTTCTGCAGTCCTGGTGGTGGGAGCATGAAATGAAATCAGGGGGTTCTGACCGCAGCATGGGGCTGCCTACCCCTCTGACCTCCTGAATGTGAGTGGGAAGCTGAGCAGTGCTTTAGTAGCCCTGCAACTCAAGCAGTATTTTATGAAGTTATTTCACTGCCTCTAGCCTTTTGGGCTGAAAAGTTGTTTTGCATGTGTAATGCATGGCTAGGAATGGTAAGGGCATGGTTAGGTAGCTGGTAAGGGCAAACTGAAGAGCAGGGACAGTACCTGAAACCAAAATTTATGTGCTGTTCTAGGACCAATGTAGCAATTCCTGGGAAAATAATCGGGTCCAGTGTCCAGAATCAGCACAGTTTACCTTCTGCAAATCATGATATCCTACATGAATGAGATGAAAATATAGTTGAATTTCCAGTAGAAAGCTAGTAAGTTTGAAATGGTGTCCGCTGGTCAATACATGCATAAGCAAGCACTGGGTGAATTTAAGCCTGTCCTAATTCCACATCATCCTCACATTAAGGAGAAAATAAAGTTTTATCTTGCTACCTGCCAAAGACCAGAATTTTGACTAAATGACAAAGATAATTCTTGGAATTATGTGACCTAATTGGTACTTTTGCTTCTGACAGTGAAGATCCTTGATATTCAGGAGTACTCAGAAGCATCCTTATTTGAACAGGAGGGTACCTAAAAGAGAACTTAAAAGGCGTTTGAGAACTTTCAGGATCTTATTTGCAACTCTAAACAATATTGCATACCGCCTCATTACTAGAAAGGCAATACTACCTTCATGTGTTTTGTTACAGGTTAAAGGACCAACCCAAGACATCTGCCATGTACCTGTTTCTTAAAAGTAAGTCCACAACTGAAGGCAACTGAAGCCAAACCTGGGGCTGCTGCTGTGCAGTTAAATCTTATATCAGCTCTGTATTTTTTTCTGATGTGGGAGGGAGGTGCTGTCATAATTGCTTGGCTTAATTTAAAGGATATACTCAAAGAAAGGGCTGGAGATCTGTACTTATATTAGCATGTTTAAACCTTGATACCTTCAGTTAAGGAGGCTGGGCTAAGCATGGCATTTGAGCTATCTATTCTATCTAGGGAAGGAGTAAGCAGGAGGTATATATGGGAGAAAAGTGAGAATTTGTCAAGGTTGTTTCTATTTTAATTGAATTTCAGGCTAATATGAACTGTGTAAAAATTCAGGAATCAAGAGCTGCTGCAGAACAGGCACAAACTTCAACAGCTTGCAGGGATCCTGGTTAAGTGCTGTGGGGGGTGACACAAAAGGTAGAAAACAAGACCAGGTATGTATAATAAAGCACAACAAAGAATTTCCTTATGGCCTATGCTGCGGCTACCCACAGAAAAACAAAGCAGAAACAAAATACCTGACCTGTTATAGTGGTTGAGGGTAGCAAAGTCCTAAAGTAAAGCAGGATATCTATAACGTGACCTTCAAAACAGAGAGGTTGTAGAGGAGCTGACCAGCCTTGCATTGAGTCACTAAATCAGTGATAAATCTGATTCCATGTGGGTCTGGAGCCAGCTGCACTCTGACCCCAATGACAAGGGTAAGGAATGGGAGGGTGAAGAAATGTAATGACAAACTGGTGGTGTATCATGAACCCATTCAGAGACCAGTGAGAAAGTACAGACTGTGTTTGAAATAAGACCATAAATAAACAAAACAAAAAATGACAACAACAAAATACCTGTATATTTGTACCATCTGAAACTAATGTCCTGGATAGTGTCCCCAGTTTTGGGGAGCAGGGGGCTATGTTATATTATGTATGTATGTATTTATTTATTTAAAAAACAGAACAGAGAGGATGAAAAAAATGAGTAATGGTTGTAGGAAGGGAGAGCTAAAAGAACACCTTAAAAATCTTCTATAAATACTATTTTTGTCATAAAGATGAAACTTGGAATTTGTTCATCATTAACCTGAGTGCAATGACTGAAAGGAACACAGATAATCACATTTCTATTGACTACATGAGATTTCCTTTTGTATTCTGTCTTCTCATGTTACGGCTGTTTTCATATTGTGCATCTATTATTGTAGATTTTTTTCCCCTTTAATTAAATCCTAACTATTCTCATACTAAAATGCTTACATCTTGTTTTGACCTTGATTTGCTTGAACTCTTAATGCCCCAAAAGTCGTAAGGGCCATTTATTCAATTATTCATGCAGCCATTGGGTAGAGGAGCTGCACATTTCAATTTCACCCCAACTTCTTGCAAGTTTACAGTTAGGAAGAACTGCTGTAAGGTCCAGTGAGCTCAGGACTGCCTGCCCCTATACTACAGTGTCAGTTACGGGCAAGGTGTTAAGGAATTTTACCTACTTGGAAAAAAGTAATATTCCAAAATGAAATAAAAGATCAAGTGATTTTTGCTAGTGACTGTGGTCCCCCTTTAAATTGCATTACCAAAAAATCGGCATTCTCTGTCTTACTATTATCGTTAGGCTTTTAGCTACTATGGCTTTGTTTATCTTCCTTAAAAGGAAAACTATAAAAGCTAACCTTAATGCTAGATTTTACAATGTTTACTGAGCTGCTTTTTAAAAATTTTCTGAGCTTGTAAAAGTATAATTATCGTATCCTAATAATTATAACAGACGACATTTCTCTTCCTCTTCACACTGTTTGATCTAAACTGCATATTTCTGATCTTCTTGTCAAAGACAGAGCTGTTTTCTTGGGAATATTTTGAACTTTGATGAAAGTTTTATGACACTTCCAACAAAACATGCTGCTCATTAAAGTTTTATATAGAGAGAGCTCTATCTGCATTGTTTTCAAATTGTAAATATCTCATAATTGTCATCAATGAGTAGTTGATGAAATACCTGTTCCCAGAAGCTTGTATCTGCAGACAGGAGCTTGGTGTCTCAGATGAATATGTGCTTTCAGTGTCCCAGAGTACCAAGACTTGGCTCTTTTTGTTTGGTTATGGCGATGGTCCCAAAAGTCAAACAATGATGAAACTGATGATTTATTTATAACATTTTGCAAGGCATTTGCAGAGGAAACAAATTTTGTAGTCTTTAAATATCTTATTCAAATCTTTCTCTTTGTCATAAGAGGTACCAGGAGATTAGTGTCCTGTTAGTTTCCTTCATACAGTTTTTATGAGTCAAAACTTACACATCTGTCTTTGGATAGTAGTGGCTAGCAATGGTTCCTCAACTATGTGAACATAAGTAGCAGTTCTGTTTAATCAAAAAGCATCCAGCTCAGACAACTGGCAGCTGACACAAATGCTAATTCTCCTTAAGACTTCAGCCTCAGGGAGTCATCCCAAAACAAACAAACAAGAAGATGTAAGTGTATATGTGCATGTGTATATGTATACAAGGTTATTTCAAAAACATACTTGACATATGTCAGTTTCAAATCACTCAATATTTCTTGTAGCATCTTGGGTAATTGTAGAGAGAAAGTGCCCCATTTAATGAAATCGTGTTCCCTTTTGAAAGCACTTGGGTAACTTGACTCCAGACAGCATGAGGTTTTATCTTGTTGTTATGAAGATATAAAGACATTATTCAGATTTATTTTTTTTAAGAGACAGTCCAATTAAAAATGAGAACATTATTATTTGATAGTTACCTAATTAGAACAAATTGCATTCTTCTTTCCTTCTAACAACAAGAGGAATACCTGTCTGTTTCCCTTCTGGCTCCATGGAATGTGCACACACTCAGAGGAAGCAGATCGTGTGTCTCAAAGGCCATGTACACTCCACACAGCTGAAAGTAGTAATCCAGGTGAGTTGGATGGAGACTAAAATGCTTTTCCTCAGATGAGGTGTATGCTTTGCATATTGACAAGTGGTATTTTTCCTGAATCACCTCCTGAAGGTGAATTTTTGTCTTCATTGACAATGCTGGGAACCTAGGGAAATTGTCTGAATTTAGCTGGGTTAAGTGGTGTGAGTACCTCTTTCAGTCATAAAAGTAGAACATAGACGCTCATTTAAATTGTAGTGCTAGCAGAGCTACAAAACAATGATAATCACAATATAATTAGAATCTGTATCATGAGAAAGTTATGTATATGAAAGTGTTAGAATGACAATAAACTTCAGAAAGACAGATTTAATAAAATGAGGGAGCTCATCAAAAATGCCCTGAGGAAAAGTAAACTCCTTAGATATAGCATTTATTCTACTTAAGGA
The DNA here is from genome assembly GCF_047663525.1 of Anas platyrhynchos. NCBI lineage: Eukaryota > Metazoa > Chordata > Aves > Anseriformes > Anatidae > Anas > Anas platyrhynchos. The sequence continues at coordinate 42,015,306 of NC_092590.1, read as the reverse complement.
AACAGTAATGGTGTCTCAGGAGGTATTGTACTGCTGAACAAAATGAGAAATAGGAAGACAAGGAAGAAACTTACATAGCTAAATAGCAATTTTAAGTGATTGAACCAAGCAGAAATCCTTCAAAATTGTATCAACTGTAGAAAATAAACAGGAAAATAAAATAAATAACAATAATAAACATGTATGAAGAACACAAGAAAGGTCAAAATAAATTTCCAGAGTAAGTAATGAAATACATAAAGAGAAATAAACCCTCTTTAAATACATGTATTAAAATAGAAATGCTGGACTTGATGGATAAAACCCTATTTTGCTTATGTGAAGTATTATAAGAGATTCTGTTGGGACAAAAAAAAAAAAAAAAAAAAGGTAAGGAAACAAAACTGGTAGATTTTTGGGGACAGATATTTGGCATAAGCCTTTCCAAGTGAATTCAGCTATGAAATGTCTGAATATCCATCAAAATAATCCTGAAGACTGAAGAGATTTGGTTATGTCTGTATATAAGAGGGTTTTTAAACTATTAAGAGGTCTAATCCTCACTAAAATACAATCACAGAATGTCTGTAAAATCCTTGTGGAAAAAGGTCTAAGCTGGACAGTGTTTTAGGTATGGGAATTGTGTTCCAGTAATTGTTTTGTATTTTTTTGAAATAGCAGTGGATATAGAATAACTGAATGAATTGGACTTTAAGTAACTGAGGCAGGTAAAATATTTGTAAAAGCTGTGTTCCAATGCTTTACTCTTCCAGCCATTTTGTTCCAATGCTTAACTACATTCTCTGTGAAGAAATTCTCCTAATGTCCAAACTAAACCTCCTCTGGCACAACTTTAGGCTGTTTCTTCACATTTTATCACTTGCCACCTGAGAAAAGAGACTGATACTCTCCTCTCTGCAACCTCCTTTCAGGTACTTGTAGAGAGCTATGCGATCTCCCTGAGCCTCCTCTTCTCCAGACTAACCAATCCCAGTTCCCTCAGCCACTCCTCGTAAGTCTTGTTTTCTAGTCCCTTTTTCAGCTTCCTTGTATCTCTCTGCACATACATGCACATGCTCAGTATTCTTCATGTAATGAGGGGCTCAAAACTGAACACAAGACACCAAAGAGAAGATGTTGCCTGTAAGAAAAAGTGGCAAGAAACCACCCTTGTATGGTACTAATTAACCTCAGATGTGAATGGCAAAGGAAAAAAAGGGATGGGTGAGATGAATGAGGGTTTACAATGGATGGAAAAGCATAAAGAATAGCATGTTAAAGAATGACTTCCAAACTGACTATTTTAGCATGGCTAAGTCACTACCATTGTTGAAACCTCAGGGGAAAAAATAATAATAATAATAAAAAAAAATCTTTGCTAAACACAGCTTCAGGCAAAAAAAAAAAAAAAAAAAAAAACAACAAAAAAAAAAAAAAAAACCAAGATATTTGAATTCATAAAGGCAGAATGGAAGGAAATCATAAGGAAAATATTGTAATATATGTCTATAAATAAGTGGTGAAGGCTTATCTAAGTTATGTTCATTCCCCTCTAAATATTGAAAATTGACTCATTTGAAATATTCTTTTATATGAAAAGAGTTAAAAAGACCTGAAAATACTATTTTAGAGAAGAAATACACAGTAAGGTTGGCAGAAATGTGGCTTAGAATTCATTTACTTATTTAAGTATTTAGATACTGAATTAGGAAAAAAAGCCCTATAGCACGAATACTTCTGTGGTAAATACTGCAAAATTCATTTTAGAAACACAAATCGGTTTCCAAAAGTACAAATGCTCCTAGGAGTTGATAGCTGTCCTTATGATGGTCTGTAACCTAAATAATGAAACTCTTCCCCTTTCTTTTCCTCGACTTCATTGTACCAGAAGCAGCTGTTTACTGTTGAGAACTGTAAATACTGAAAAAATCCTGTGGCTGAAATACCACAGCCATGAATAACTAGAGCCATTTTGTATTTGATCAAACTGGGGCCTTAGAAATGGGCAGGGCAGATTTTTATCTTTAGATTGTACAACAAAATTATTAATCGACACCATATAGGTGTCTGCTTGAATCATGTTTATTTTCTTGTAGATGATTTAGGCATTACGAGTGATAATTATTACAGACACGATAAAAAACAACAACAAAAAAGCACAGTTTAAAAAAAAAAGTGCATTGAAATCTAAGGATGCAGTGCAACATCATTCAAAGACAATAGTACCTAACCAACTTTTTTCAAGTAGATTTCTTAAGCGTGGCATGAAAAAATATGCATATATAATCACAGATAAAGTTTATTTAAAGGGGAAAATATCATAGTGCACCCATGAAATATTTTACAGAATAATTTGGAACTTGTTAAAGAATCATTTCAATGTAAAGTTTTAACTATATATGTATACATACTTACAGAAATATATGTTCATATGCATGTACACACATAACATTTTATAATATAAATACAATTAAGATGACAGAGGGAACAGAAATAAGAAAAAATAATAATCTTGAGCTGTGTTGATAAATGTAAGTGCTTTGCTGGCCATGTCCTTCCTTTTGTTGTTATCTTTTTCTCCAAAGCATACTAGGAACCATCTTACATTCTTCCCTGGCCCACAGGTCCCATCAATGGGAGCTAGGGAAGGTTAGCTAATTCAGACACAGCCTTGCTGCAAGCACAGTTATGCCGCAGGCTTAAGAAGGCTTTTCCCCTCAGTCTGAAGGGCTTATTGAAAAAGGAAATCAGGAGCTACTTAACTCATCCAGTTCACTGCTGTAATTAAAAAAATATGATGCTGCAAAAAAGTCAAGTTGAAGTACTATGAACTATGCGTGCCAAATGAAGCTAGAATATACAGTATCTACTTTAGTTCATAAGTCTGACACAACCTTTATATTTAGTCTCTGTGACCTTTTCTGAATTCCTAGTGATTTTTGGTAACTGACTCTCTTGTGTTATGTTTTTCTGTGTCTACTGCTTTGTACATGACTGGCTAAAACACAAGGATGCAAATACTTTAAAGAATACACCCCACTGCAGATACTAAATTATAATTATGTCCCAAATGAGAAAAGTATCATCTTCAAGAAAATGCAAAAAGTAGAAGTAAAAGAGGATAAAGTACCCCATCACAGCCTTTCACCCAAGAATATGAAGTCCTTAGACACCAACTACGTACCTTACTTGGATGAACTGCCAATATACATAGAAATTAGTTATATTTGAAATCATGAGTTGACTCAGCAGAACTTGGACAGTAATGCCATAATGGTTCCAAAATGTTCTCTGTGGGAGAGGTGTGGGATGGAATGGTGATATAAAACAAAATGTGGTGCTCAATAACTGCTCAAGTCTACATGGCATTAAAATAAATAAATAAATAAATAAATAAATAAATAAATAAATAAATAAATTTTATTTTCAGAGATGCCGAGCATCTGCTTGCTTAAATTGAAACAATGCTATATACCTCTCAAAGTGAAACAAGTTATGCTTGCAAGTTTAGATACAGATAAACAGCTTCAAATATAAATAACTCAGTTCACTAAGATGTAAAAGCAGGGATTCAACCTATGTTTAAGAGCATGATATCCAACATAGCTGGTGTATTTTCCTGTCTGTTTAATGCTTGCCATCTAGAGAGATACCAATTTGTAGTTCATATGACCCTGCCTGTATCCCACACACTTTTATATGTATATATTATTGGCCTCAAGACACTTTATATTCAATATAGAAATATATATATTTATATATACATTATTTTTTTCAGGAGACTGAAAGACCTTTTTTTATAAAGGTCAGGACTAAAAATTGTCTCAGGATGGGAAGAAGGGCCACAAAGTCACCTCACTGGAGTCCAGAAAGACCCATCTCTGTGGCACATTTACGCCATGCATTTGACTTTCATATCAGTTGTTTCTCAAGTAGGCATATTGACAAGACATAGCTCTATGTCTAGTCCTAGAGGCAGTGTAGATGCGTTATTTAACTGTCTCAGAAAAATTGGGTGTGATGCTGTGGTCTTATGGCCCAATGTCCATATGTTAGTGCAGTGAGAATCAGATCATGTCTCTTTGCCTTATTCTCCACAGCCTAGTGTAGATGTGCTCTGGGAGCACATGCCTCCCATCATCTTCAGAGAGTCTGTGGAAGCATTCCTGGACATGGTCAGTGGAGTGGTCCAGCAACAATATTATGGTAAGCTGCTGCATGATTGTTTACAAACACCTCATGAAAGGCAAAACTGTATCTATGAAACTACCCTTTTAATCACAAACAAGTGGATAAATTTATTATAATTTTGGTATTATAAAACATGCTAGTATTTGAACAATTTCTAATACAACTCAAAATACCTTGTGAACATCTACTTGTGTGATCTTAGGATAGGTGCTATGTAATTCATCCTGCAATTCCACTATTAAAATCAATTGAAGTGAATTGCTGAAGAAAATGTGAGTATTTGATCTAAAACATTTATATGTCTTCTAATGCTAGGAAGGGCCACATAGGTTAAATCACTTCATTTCCTCCTTTTTCTTCCCCCCAGCAATTTGATTAATGCAGATGACTTCCCACCACAGGGACACACAGATCTGGAATCACTCAGTTCTATGGTGAAATACTGGAAGTGTTCCTATTCCTACCATGGTACAAATGCAAAGACCATACTGAGGAATATATCATGACAAATGTGACTGAAGTAAACATGCTTTTGTTTGTGCATCTTAAAATTATTTTATCTTAAAATATCAGGACTTCTTGTCACTGCTCTCTGCTGTGCACTTAATGTACTGGAAAGATATTTAATGATTCTTTAAAATAGAGGAAATGGACGGTTTAAAACTAGCTGGCTTGTGGCAAATTCAGAGATGTTAGAATTGCACTGCAATTAATAGTAATTTCAAATAATTTTACTTGAATGGGCATGTGCTTATAGCATAGGACTGAATTTGGAAATAGATCAGACCAGATAGCATATTATGCCCACCTATTTGTAGTGAAATTACCAAAACTCTATGTTGGAGCTTGCTGTTCCCACCCAAATTTCCCAATTTCCCTTTCAGATGGAGCAAGAGAGTTAAGATTGGGGAATGATACATGCCCCAGAGCTATCTGGTTATGGTGTCAGTGTGATCAGAAGGTTGAATCAGACTCTTGGAGTTGTCTAATGTCATAGTTTTATTCTCTGTGGACCTCAAGCTCGGCCTATGTAAATTGCTTTTGGGTGTTATGGCTAACTTCAGTGGACACTAAGCCTTTTTTCAGAAGATAGTGCCTTTGTACATGGAAACACGACGTCTAGCTGAGAGATTTGCAAGACAGTGAAGCTGTCTGGTTCTGCCTGAGGGAGACTCTTCCCTGGCCATTCCCACCTCCCCGCTCGGGTCAGAGCCCACTGAGCTAGAGGTTCATTCAGAAGGGCCCGGGAGGGGTGTTCTTACATCATAATCTCACAGCAATACTGTGGTATCTAAGACTAAAATTTACACGTGTGCTTCTTCACTTTTTGTGTCCTGGATGTTCCTATGGAATTGGCTGTTTACATTTTTTAAAAATCACAGTCCAAACAATACCTATGCAGTTATCTCTCTGAATGTTAACTGAAAAGATTTAGAAGGCTAAAACAATTTTTTCTTTCTCAATTATAATAATGTTTAAGGCAAAGGCCTATGCGTTTCAGAAAACAGAAAGGTAAACAATTTCCAAATTTTTGTTACTCTGCTCATCCATCAATTTCCCCTTAAACTTCAAGGAACTTCGGTCTGTGACATCCCAAACCATATTTTTTCTGTTAATATTTCCTCCTGATTATAAAATCGTGATTTTCTAATCAGGGAACAATAGGTACACCAGAAACTGCATATGTAATCTTGCAGCTGACCAAGACAGTTCTCATTTTGAAATCTGACCCCTAAATACTCTAGCAGTTGTTGTCCTGTTCATTAAAAATATGAGAGAGATCAAATAAAACACCTTCCTGGAAATTGCAGTCCATTGTCAGAAGAAAAAGAGCAGCTGGTAAATTATCTTCTGTGAATTGCTCACTTATCTCTAAGATAAATATGTATGTATTTGCAATAATATGTTCCAGACTTTGCTAAAATAGGCCTGTGGTTCTTTAAGTGCTATCTGGCATATTGTATACCTACATATGTAACACTTATGCTTCAGAGATTAGGATGATTATCAGAATACAATACTGGCTGCATGTGCACAAGAAGTAAGCATCTTTCCTCTCGTGGAAAAATCTTGTAATTAGGTGCTTGACCATGTCACAACAGCTACAAACAGTACAAATGTACTCAGTAGGAAAGTGCTGTCTGTATTCTAGGAAGAATAGTATTGTACTGCATTTATTATTATTGCTTTTATAACCTAGGTCATCTATATTCTTCAGTAAAGTTGCATTCAGTCAACTTTGGACCTAAGTATCAGTTTGTTTCCGTAACTTATAATATGGATCATATTGTCTGCATAACACAGTGAGTTTTTATGAGAGAAGATAATTCAGAAAGCATATTTTTGAAAACTCCATTTTGTCCTGATGTATTCTTCTCATTACTGTTGATTGATTTCTGACTATTTCTCTAAAGGCGGTGGTCTATAAAATCTCTACATTGTCTATGCGTTCAATGGGAAAGACATTTGCCCTGAGCTGCAAATGGAAATGAAAATGTATTGCAAAGGAAGGAAGGGGGGGAGCGGGGATGCAGAGAGGTGGGTTAAAGTTTATAGCTCTGGAAGTCGTAGTGGTTATGAAGAGGAAATTCTGGGAAAACATGTCATTGGATAACCATAATGATGAAAGGAGACTTCAAAAAAGAACCTATTTCTGCTGTTTCTCTGAAAGCAGAATCTTGGAATCTTGTTTAAATCTCTACTGCCACAGGATCAGGCCTGCGTTAAGGCAGAGAGCGATACAAATACTGGTGAAGGTGGATAAACTTGAGAGTTACATCAAAAAAAGATATATTGTGTGTTATTTGGTTTAATTGCAGTGAAATTAAACGAGAATTCTATTTTGAGTTATTATCTTGCATTAGACTAAGTATCTCAGAGTGATTTATAGATCTGAATGAGTTAAGTGCCAGGCTGAGAAAGATCATTACTACACCATTTTACATAAGCACATTTTTATATGCCAAAGAAACTACAGCTTGTTCCTCAGTGAAACCTCCAGTTAAAAAGCAAAATGAAACAAAACAAAATCACGGATTCCAAAGGAGAGGGAGTTAGGAAAACGAGGATTTTAGAGACTTGCTTGATGGGGGCTTGCTTTCACTTTTTTTTTTTTTTTTTTTTTTTCTCACCTGAAACCAACAGCCACCTGGAAAGAAAAAAGTAATTTGTATCCACTTAAATTGTTAAATGGAAACCACCTAAGTTTATTAGAGCCCACTGGAAAAGAGTTGGTCACATAAGGTTTAAAGCAGAGGGGTATTCTTTCTCTCTTGGGATATTTTTGCAGCTTTTTATTTTGCTGGAATAGACTAGCTGATATTGACGTAGTCTCTATGGGACTCTGTTGCAACACTTGAGGAATGATGCTTTCACTGAAAGTAAGTTTTGTTGGGAGTGAAGCTGGTGTTGTTAACAGCCCTACCTAGATCTGAGTCCTATGAGTTAAAGGGTTGAAGAGAGTATGTAAATGTTTCTTGGTTCTGGTTATTATGCCTCCTTTCAATGGCATAATAACCAGACACAGAGGTGGGTGGTGCAGGATTTATCAATATAGGTGACTGAAGGGTATTTTGAAAGCTGAATCGTGATAACAGTTTAATGGCTTAGATGAAGTTCCAGAAGTGGGAGTCATTTGAAATCTTTTCTTGTGATGTTTTCTCTGCCTAACTGGATAATGAAAAATATTAAAGGTAGGGTCATGCTCTTTCTGATAGACATATGTGTATGTTTTGCGCATGTGTAATGCTGTTGTGTTTGTGATGTTGCATGTATAAAGAAATGAAAGTGCCAGCAGCGAGACAAAGTACGTTGCTGGTAGCCACAGCAACAACAAAGCATAACAAAGCATACCAGGGAAGCTCATGGAGCAGATCCTCTTGGGAGTCATCATGCGGCACTTGAAGGGCAAGCAGGCGATCAGGCCCAGTCAGCATGGGTTTATGGAAGGCAGATCCTGCTTGACGAACCTGATCTCCTTCTACAACAAAGTGACGCGCTGGGTAGACGAGGGAAAGGCTGTGGATGTGGTCTACCTTGACTTCAGCAAGGCTTTTGACACCGTCTCCCACAGCATTCTCCTCAAGAAACTGGCTGCTCTTGGCTTGGACTGGCGCACGCTTCGTTGGGTTAGAAACTGGCTGGATAGCCGGGCCCAAAGAGTTGTGGTAAATGGACTCAAGTCCAGTTGGAGGCCAGTCTCTAGTGGTGTCCCCCAGGGCTCGGTGCTGGGGCCGGTCCTCTTTAACATCTTCATCAATGATCTGGACGACGGCATTGAGTGCACCCTCAGTAAGTTCGCAGATGACACCAAGTTAGGTGCGTGTGTCGATCTGCTCGAGGGTAGGAAGGCTCTGCAGGAGGATCTGGATAGGCTGCACCGATGGGCTGAAGTCAACTGCATGAAGTTTAACAAGGCCAAGTGCCGGGTCCTGCACCTGGGGCGCAATAACCCCAAGCAGAGCTACAGGCTGGGAGAGGAATGGTTGGAGAGCTGCCAGGCAGAGAAGGACCTGGGAGTGATGGTGGACAGTCGGCTGAATATGAGCCAGCAGTGTGCTCAGGTGGCCAAGAAGGCCAACGGCATCCTGGCTTGTATCAAAAACAGTGTGACCAGCAGGGCTAGGGAGGTGATCGTCCCCCTGTACTCGGCTCTGGTGAGGCCGCACCTCGAGTACTGTGTTCAGTTTTGGGCCCCTCGCTACAAGAAGGACATGGAGGTGCTAGAGCGGGTCCAAAGAAGGGCGACGAAGCTGGTGAGGGGCCTGGAGAACATGTCCTATGAGGAGCGGCTGAAGGAGCTGGGCTTGTTCAGCCTGGAGAAGAGGAGGCTCAGGGGCGACCTTATCGCACTCTACAGATACCTTAAAGGAGGCTGTAGTGAGGTGGGGGTTGGCCTGTTCTCCCATGTGCCTGGTGACAGGACGAGGGGGAATGGGCTAAAGTTGCGCCAGGGGAGTTTTAGGTTAGATGTTAGGAAGAATTTCTTTACTGAAAGGGTTGTTAGGCACTGGAATGGGCTGCCCAGGGAGGTGGTGGAGTCACCATCCCTGGAAGTCTTTAAAAGACGTTTAGATGTAGAGCTTAGGGATATGGTTTAGTGGGGACTGTTAGTGTTAGGTTAGAGGTTGGACTCGATGATCTAGAGGTCTCTTCCAACCTAGAGATTCTGTGATTCTGTGATTCTGTGATAAGCTGGACCCTTACGATTGGTAGCTTCACATCCATGACTGGAACAAGGAATGGTCTGAACTTTTTCTTATTTGGCAAAAATAATATCCTGTACGTGCAGCATAAGACTGCAGGTAAGCATTTAAACCATTAAAAATGCTGCTCCTTGTCGATCTGTGCCTCGTGAGCTCAGGTCAGGGCTGTCTTCTCCAGCTCTATGTTGCCGTGGAGCAGTACAGAAACACCAGCTCAGTCTGCAGGAAGAGAGGCTTATGTTACTTAGGCTTTACAGATGGCTGATTTAGTACTGCTAAAAAGTACTGCTTTAGTACTTGAAAAGCTGATGCTTTTTTTCTAAACACTGAAAACTAATTGTGTTAAGTCTTTCTCTACTTCTTTCTGTGACTCTGTAGATACTGAGCTTGCTTTTCACAGCAGGCAAGAAAACAGTAGTGGCTGGATTGCTTTCTTGTAGCTTGTGGCATTTTTTGGTCTCTTCTTTTTCTTCTTCTTTTTTTTCTTTTTCCTTTTTATTTTTTGTTGTTGTTGTTGTTTTCTTTTTGTTAGCCTCTTGGCAAGGAGAGTAACTTGTATGTTATTCTTAAATTCAGTAAGTGCATCAAAATTCACCATTACAGGCCTAACACATTTTTTTTTTTTTTTTTTTTTTTAGTGGTGGGGAGGGAAGGGGTTCTAAGTTTCTGCTTTTGTGTGACAATAAGCCACAGAGCTGGATGGAGCCTTGCCTTAATCTGAGACATTTATAAACCATGCCAAAACAAAAGAGAAAACTGAAACATAGTGGAGCAGGGTTGATGTGACTGATCTCTTGTCATGACTTCACAGAAAAGGGGAGACCGATGATAGAAGAACTGTGAGAAAGTCATTGTCACTGGATTTTGGGATACTGTCTTTGAAGGGAATTTGATTAGTTAAATGTTTTCCCAGCATACCTGCTGCATTGATTCTAAGACCAGCTCAGGTACAAGGCAGTTGCTGTCAGTGGAGAGTGCAAGACTTGAAACATACCTTGGCAAAATATGTTAGTCCTTGAGCTGGGAGGAATGTCTTTAAAAGAGAGGGGGTTATTCTGTCTCTGAGACTGTTTAAGAGATGGATAGTAATTCGTCTTTCCCTTTCATGCAGTTTCTCAAGTCCATAAACTCTGTAACTTGCAAAGTAAAACATCGGGAGTCCCTTTTAAGTTTTTTGTTTGTTTGTTTGTTTTCTTTTTTTCTTCCTATTAAGTTTGTTTATACAATGGATTTCAGATGCTGGCTGCTCTTTGAAAATTATTAAAACCAGTTCTGTTAAATGTAACTTGTCAGTGGGGCAGGGATTGCTAGCAATTCCCTAATGACACTGGTGATCTTATTACCTCACTTCTGCAACATACCAGTCCTGAAATGGTCATGGAGTCAGAAAGTCGTGCATCCTTTTTTGTAAGCCTAACAATTAGATGCAGCTTTTGCTATTCTGAGATTCTGGTGAAGTATTTCTGGATGGTGAATTCCAATGCTTAGTCTTTCATAATTAATATGCTCTAACTACATGGGATTTTAGGTTTCTTAAAATAATAAATGTATGAATTCGAATTCTATCTCAGAATGCTATTATATTTGGGACAGTTAGACACTTTTTAACTTAGTGATTTTAGGCTTTGACTATTACTGGAAAAATTACTCTTGGTTAGCAAAACTGTTTGTAAATGGTATACTATTAAAAAAAAAAAAATGTTACTGTGATGGTTTTCCATCTGTTTGGCACAGAATAGCTAAGCACTACTCCTTTCTTCCATGATGTTTTGCCTACATGAAAAAGAGCAACAAGAGGTTCAGAAGTTAAGAATTCACTAATGAATTCTAGTTCCTAGTACAAGAATCTCACAGTCTTGAGAGACTACTTGGTAAATTTTGAGTTTGCTGATGTCTGGAAAAAAATCACCCTAGATAATTCAGTAGAATTCCTGAAGAAAAATAAATAAATAAATAGAAATTTGCCAATGGATGCTGATACTTCTAGGGTAGATACAGCAGGACCTTTGCGGTATACAATATTGTTTTAAATGGAAAGGAGTAACCATTTCCATAGTGTAATGTCATTAGCCAGATTTCATCACAAATAGAAGTTTTCAGTTTTGTTTGCAAAGCCAGGCAAATTTGATTCACACATAGATGCAGCTGCTGAGTTTGAGTGTAGTTCATGTAAAGTTATGAAAACTCATGTTAAAATTCCATCAGTTACTCCATTCCAGTTTATCTCCATTCATTGAATGTGAGAAGTTTTGGCATCTTGAAAATTTAAAATCCAGATTTCATAGCCTTTGATATAGTATACCTGTTTCTCATCCATTCATAATATGTAAAGGAATCTTGTACTCCTATAACCAGAAGGCACTTGAGGACAGTCTCCTGGGATTTGGAATATGACAGTGAGTTTCAGTTTCACTTTGATGTTTCATTTCATGACAGCCACAACAAATAACCTAAGGTAGCTCTCCTCTTCAAAGAGGAGATCCAATTCCCAACAACAGATGTGGTTTGTGTAGTATTCCTGCCAGGTATGATTTGGATAGCACTGTCATTAGCCTTTCAGATTTTTTTTCTCCTGTTTTCTGAATCATCTTTGGCATTACATTCTATAATCTTATTGTAGCTCAGCATGGCTTTGGCCAAAACTTATGCTGATGTCTCTTGTTCCCCTTGATTATGTCTATTACTATTTTTAATATCTAATTAGTGATGGAGAAGCTTAGTTTCTTTACTGTTCCTTCCTACAGTTGAAAATTTCTGATGAAATCCAGACTTTCATCTGGCATGAACTACTGTAGCTCCATAAAAGTCAACGTTGATTTACATTAGAGAGAGTTTCTCACAAAATGATTGGGAGTTCATATCCTCTTGAGTCATTTTTCTGTATTTTAGGAAGGTCTGTTTAGTTTTTTGTTGTAATTGTTTTATGCATCAGAAATAACACACAGAATTAATTTGTCATTCACTTTCCTCTCTGCCTAATGGGTTAAGAAGTACCATAGTTTTCACAGAATATTAGGGATTGAAAGGGACCTTGAAAGATCATCTAGTCCAATCACCCTGCTGGAGCAGGAACACCTAAATCATGTCACACAGGAACATATCCAAGCAGGTTTTGAACATCTGTAACTGTTTACAACTGTAAACAAGTTTTGTCTCATATTTAAGAGGAATCTCATATGTTCCAGCTTACACCCATTTCTCCTTGTCCTATCATTGGGTATCACTGAGAAGAGCCTGGTGCCATCCTCCTGACACTCACCCTTTACATATTTATGTATATTTATACATGTTAATAAGGTCACCTCTCAGTCTCCTCTTCTCCAGTCTAAAGAGGCCCAGCTCCCTCAGCCTTTCTTTGTAAGGGAGATGCTCCACTCCCTTAATCATTCTTGTGGCTCTACATTGGACTCTCTCATGCAGCTCCCTGTCCTTCTTGAACTGAGGGGACCAGAACTGGACACAGTATTCTAGATGTTGTCTCACTAGGGCAGAGTAGAGCGGGAGAAGAACCTCTCTCAACCTAGTAACTATACCCCTTCTGATACACCCCAGGATGCTATTGGCCTTCTTGGCCACAAGGGCACAAGTGCTGGCTCATGGTCATCCAGCTGTCCACCAAGACCCCAAGGTCCATCTCCCCTTCACTGTTTTCCAGCAGGGCATTCCCCAACTTATACTGATGTCTGGGGTTGTTCTTGCCCAGATGCAGGACTCTGCACTTGCCTTCATTATATTTCATTAACTTTCTCCCCACCCAATTCTCTAACCTGTCAAAGTCCCGCTGGATGGCAACACAGCCTTCCGGTGTGCCAACCACTTCTGCCAGTTTAGTGTCATCAGCAAGCTTGCTGACAGCCCACTCTATTCCCTCATCCAAGTCATCGATGAATAATATATCAGTACTAGTCCCAGTACTGACCCTTGAGGCAGTCCACTAGATACAAGCCTCCAATTTGCCTCTGTCCCATTAACCACAACCCTCTGGCTTCTCCCCTTCAGCCAGTTTATAGTCCACCTCACTACCTGATCATCCAGACCACACTTTCTCAGTTTACCTGCGAGGATGCTGTGGGAGACAGCATCAAAGGCTTTACTGAAATCAAGATACACCATGTTTGCTGCCTTTCCATCATCTATCCACCCAGTTATATCCACATAAAAGGTTATCAGGTTGGTCAAGCATGAGTTCCCTTTGTTGAAGCCATGTTGACTGCCCCTAATGACCCTTTTATCCTTGGCATGTCTAGAGACAATGTCAAGGATAAGTTGTTCCATCACCTTACCAGGGATGGAGGTGAGTCTGACTGGTCTATAGATACCCGGGTCCTCTTTCTTGCCCTTTTTGAAGACCAGAGTGACATTTGCCTTCTTCCAGTCCTCAGGCATATCTCCTGATGCCCATGGCTTACCAAAGATGATGGAGAATGGTGTAACAATGACTTCTGCCAGCTCCCTCAGCACCCATGGACACATCCTGTCAGGACTCATGGACTTGTGGATGTCCAGCTTGCTTAATCGGTCCTTACCCCAGCCCTCATCAACTAAGGCAAACTCCTCCTTTATTCTGACTTCGTCTGGGGCCTCAGGGGTATGGGGCTCCTCAGGAGAGCCTCTGGCATTATAGACAGAGATGAAGACATTCAGTAACTTTGCCTTCTCTTTATCTTCTGTCACCAGGGCACCTACCTTGTTCATTAGTGGGCTACATTGCCTCTAGTGTTAGTTTTATCCACAATGTATTTGAAGAAGCCCTTTCTGTTGTCCCTGACCCCTGTTGCAAGGTTTAACTCTAGGGAGGCCTTAGCTTTCCTAGTTGCCTCCCTACATCTTTTGAAAACAGCCTTATATTCCTCCCAAGTGGCTAGTCTATCCTTCCGTGATCTGTCCACCAAGACCCCAAGGTCCATCTCCCCTTCACTGTTTTCCAGCAGGGCATTCCCCAACTTATACTGATGTCTGGGATTGTTCTTGCCCAGATGCAGGACTCTGCACTTGCACTTGAAGCATAGACTTGAAGTCTATCCTTCCTCTCACACTTGAGTTTGCCCAGCAATTCCCTGTTTAACCATGCAGGTCTCCTGGCTCTCTTTCCTGACTTCCTACCTGTTGGGATGCTCTGTTCTTGAGCTCGGAAGAAGCAGTCCTTGAATCCTAGCCAGCTATCTCAGGCCCTTTTTTCTTCAAGTACCTTGTCCCATTGGACTTACCCTAGCAAATGCTTGAAAAGGCCAAAGTTGGCCCTGTTGAAGTCCAGGGTTGCAATTCTGCTCAGTACTCTGTTCCTGCCACATGAATTCCTACACTCCACTATCTCATGGTTGCTGCAACCAAGGCTGCCCTCAACCTTCACCGCTTCAACCAGCCCCTCCTTGTTAGTGAGGACAAGATCCAGCAGTGCTCCTCTCCTAGTTGGCACGTCCACCATTTGCATCAGGAAGTTATCATCAAGATACTGAAGGAACCTCCTGGACTGCAGATGGCTGGCTGAGTAGGCCTTCCAGCAAACGTCAGGATAGTAAAAATCCCCCACAATAACCAGGGCCTGCGTTCATGAGGCTGCAATCAGCTGCCTATAGAAGACTTCGTCAACTTCCTCATCCTGATCTGGTGGCCTGTAACAGGCGCCTACAACAGTATCCCCCATGCCAGCCTGTCCCTTAATTCTCACCTACATACTTTCAGCTCATCTCTCATCCAACCCTGGACAGTACTCAGTACAATGTAGTTGCTCTTTCTCATAAAGAGCAACTCCACCACCTCGCCTTACTGGCCTATCTTTCCTGAGAAGGACATACCTGTCCATGACCACATTCCAGTCAGGTGAGCTGTCCCACCATATCTCTGTGATTGCTGCTAGATCACAGTCTCCTGATTGAACACGGATTTCTAACTCCTCTTGTTTATTCCCCATGCTACATGCATTGGTGTACAGGCACATCAGGCAGTAAGCTGAGCGCACTGATTTCACTCTAAGAGGGTGGGAGGTCTCTCAGTCTTCATCACTGCTAGAGTGCTGCTCCACTGGTTCAAGCCCAGCTAAAACACCCTCTCCCTTTGAATCTAGTTTAAAGGTTTCCAAATGATCCCTGCTAATTCCTGTCCCAGAAGCCTTTCGTCCCTGTGAGATAAACCTTTCCCACGTATTACTGTCAGGCCTGGTGTCTTATAAAACCAGACATTATCAAAGAACCCAAAGCCCTGCTTGTAGCACCAGTCTCGTAGCCAAGCATTTATGGACTGGATCCTTCTATTCTGTCCCATGTCATCACCCCAGAATGGAAGGAGGGAAGAGAAAATGACTTGTGCTCCAGACCCTTTCACCAACCATCCCAAGGCCTTGAAGTCTTTCCTAATTCCCCTCACGCTGCAGGATGCAGCTTCCTCCCCACCTAACTGGAAGATCAGTAGTGGGTGGTAGTCTGTGGAGCACACGAGGCTGGAGGGTGTCCTTGTGATATCCCTGGTCCAGGCTCTAGGTAGTTGACCCTTCAATGAAGGTCAACTCGGCATATTGGGTCCTCTGTTCCTCTCAGTAGGGAATCTCATTACATACGTACCCTTCTTTCTTTCTTTCAGGAGGCTGTCTTGAGGTGTGGTGTCAGCTGCCTCTTCCGATGTGACCTCATATGTGGGCCTTCCACCACATGCTCACCTACCTCTCCTTCAAGATCCAGGGCCTCAAACCTATTACAGAGGGGCACCTGGGGAAGCAAGGTAGGTAGGGAGTGGGGTTGTCTGTGATGCCAAAGTGGGACTCACTTCCAACCATCCTTGTCTTTTCGGTCCCCTCCCTCTGCCTGATAGCGACAGGGCAGGGGCTCCACCACCCTCTGGGGAGCATCTCCCCAGTGCCCTTCCTTCTGGCACACCAGGGAGTTAGTCCACTAGTCAGTCTCCTGCACACATGACCTGATGCCCCTCAGTCACTCCACCTCTTCATTGAGCTTAGCCACCATGGCGAGCAGACCTTCCCCCTGAGAACAGGTAGTCTCCCTGCTGCCCTGCCCCAGCAGCAGCAGGCTCAGGCCCTCCCTGCAGCCAGAGGCCTGAACAGCCACGTCTCTGGTCAGGCCCTGCATCTGGGTCTCCACAGTCTTTTTGGAGCGAGTTTTCCATGCATATATTTTGAGTTTTGTATTTGAGAGTTTTCACACAACTTGTACTAATTGCAATTGTTTTTCTCCCTGATAAGAGACTTAATTTTGTATCCTATTTTACTCTACCAAAACCAGAGACACCGTAATTACCACAGCTAGTGTAAGAGAGTGAGTCTGTATTTGTTTTCGTTTGCAAATGTGTTAGGTCTATGAATACTAAATGCCATAAGTACAAAAGTAGTGTTTATTATTAAGATATAAAATGCAACTGATCTTCTCTATTTCTACGTGAATCAGAGTCTACTTCATGTTATGTTCCAGATATGCACACTACTGAACTTTAACTAATGGCATGAGAGTAGTGATAGTGGACCAACTCTCATATGAGAGTAGTTTAACATCTCTGAGTTAAAAGACATGCAGTTGAAGAATACCCTTCATCGAGTAATTTCCTAAAGAACTTGTTTCAATTATTTTATTAAATGAAAATGAAAAAAACAAACAAAAAAAAGGTGTGTACAAAGCGTTCAAACTTTCATTTCATGTGGAGTCTCAAAATTTCAGTGATTAAGCTATTTTGGTAAAACTTAAATGATTACTCTAGAGGTAGGAATATCTTATTTAAGGTCTTTGACTAAATGTTAATCAATTATTCAAAATTTCTTTTTTTCCTCTTCAGTTTCTTCTCACTTTCACTTTCAGAAGTTCAAACATTTGAAAGTAAAACATTGTTCTAGCCTCTGTGTTTGGATAGAATGTTTTTCATGCTTTGCCTGATATTATAGAATGTTTTTTTGAATAACCTATAAACGTTTGTTTATTAAAATCTTTTTGCACTGTAGTTTGCCCTCTACATTTTTTGAAATCTAAGTAACTAAATAATCCCTTTACAATTCAGTATTGTATGTGTACTATAACAATATGTTGAAAAGCTTAAATAGTCCAGTGAGAAATACAACACTATTACTGTGATAGCAAAAATAAAACTTAAATACAAGTAACTTTTTATTAATATTCTACCTGCTAAATCATGTTTCAACAGAAGTGAGTGCAGCTTCTAAAGCTTATAACATGGAATTACAGGGTTTGTATGCATGCTTGTGAGTGAATTTCTGTACCCAACTGGCATTTCATTAAAAATAGTGTATTAATATCTAGACATACTTAATGCTAACCATTACAGAAATTCAACAATTATCACTAGAATTATTTGTCATATTTTCAAGATAGATAAATAATAAATAGAAATATAATTTCTCCCTTTGATTAAAAATCAATGAAGCATTTAATACAGGCTCCTGCACTTTATTTTACACTTTAGCAAATGGCTTTAAGTAAAGTTCTTGTGCTTGTAATGATGGCAGCATCCTCGTTTTCTATGCATTGGAGCGCTACGCTCTGTGTGGGGCTCCTATGATATCGGACTATATTGGAAGTGCTCAACCTAGGATGAGAGTAAGAATCATGAGAGAGATTTACAGATTATAAATGATATATATATGTTTTTTTTTCCTTTAAGTGGTTTAACCTTCAGCAAACCCTGTAACTCGGAGATGTCACTTCAGAGTTGGCTTTGTTCCAAAGGGAAAGGAAAATATTATGGCTGCAGTGCCATTTATCAATCAGATGTGAATCCCTCTACTATATTGCAGCTTAGATCACGAGTCCTTTCCTCTAAGCAATTAATTTGTGTGAAAGTCTAGATGTAATTCAGCTTTAGAATTTTGTGAATGGAAGTCATTAGTAGTGATACTGAATAATAAAAAAAAAATAGGTTCTGTGGACAAACTTAAAGCTCATTCTAACTATGTATATGACTATACATATGACTATGTATACAATATTTAATAAAGCTATGCACAGCCAGGCAGATGACATTTCAAGTATTAATTCCTAGTTGATTTATCTTAAACGTGTGCATGTACAGATATATATATATATATATATATAACATACTGCTTCACTTTGGAACTTTATATTCAAAATTCTGAAAGCTAATGAAGGTTGTGTGGGGGAATGATGTAAAAATTTAGAATCTCTCTTGACCAAAGTAAAAGTGTGTAGTCTGCAGTCTCTGTAGATCTTACAGCTCCCAGCGGTTTCATGCTTCGGTTGACTTGATTTTAATTGAAGAAGATTATTGGCACAATTGGAATATATCTGGCACACATTTGAAAAGCTGGGAGACCAAAATAGACTTGAACAAATGAGAGACAGAAAGACTTTATGGATCTTAAACATTTTAGGGAGTGGTGGCAGAGAAGGAGAGAAGGAAGGACTTCCCTTGTGGTCTAGTAATTTTATTTCTGAATGTTCACTGTCTGAGGCATCATTTAATATAATTGTCACTTATGCTATGCCTGACTATGAGATATGGTTTTTTTTGTTTATTTGTTTGCTTGTTTGTTTGTTTGTTTTTTTTGGGGGGAGTGTTGTTTGTTTTTCTTTTTTCCCTCTCTCCCTCTCTTCAACTGAGAGACCTGTGACTGGTGATGTGGTAATGGTTGGTAGCTGTCTGCATAGTCTTTGCAAGGTTTTTTAGTGCTTCTTATCTCTATCACATTTAAAATATTTTTATCGCTTTGCTTACAGAAGTAGAAAGCAGGAGAAATGAACTTCACTGCACACAAAGTTAATAATTTTATATACTCTGTCTGTTCTGATGCGGTGCTATTTCCACTAGGCTGAGTAAGAGAATGGAGCATCTAAAGAAGTTTAAGAATATGAACCTTAAAAAAAACTTAATGGTAAATACTGAGGAGGAAGAGCAACTACTTAAACTAAGCAATAATATGAAATATATAGCAGTTATAAATTGGTCAGGAGTATATTTAAACTGGAAATTAGAAGGGCGATCAAAAGAGCAAACATAAAATGACATTTCACTTATGATAGGGAGGTCAAAAAGATAAGATGGTCTAGCATGGAGACTGATACATTTTTGGGAAGAATTATGGAAATGCTTGGGGGAATTTCAGGAGATAAATTCACAGTGGGGAACACTGAACCTAGTATATCCAGCGTGAACCAGTGTTTGTTTTATTGTCTTACGTTGTGTACATGCAATGTTTAAAGGTTTGTTAGCTATTTGTGATGGAAATGAGAGGAAATAAATTTTTTACCACCTGCTGATTTGTAATTTGATCACAAAGATCAAACACTTATGTTCCTATATTTGCTGCCTTTTAAAATCACTGCATGTTCCTATAACTGGTTTGTAGAGGCCTTGTCTCCACCAACACATGAAGTTGCAAAGACTTTGCAGATTCACATAAATTTCAAGTCAGAAACTGTTTCTGCTTCCTCTTCCCACCAATGTGTTCCCCCCCCCTTATAAGCTCCAGGCAGTTACATGTATATGATAACCATGGTTTTGTTTGCATTTTCTGTTCTATTTTGCTTTCTAGGTTGGGGTATATTTTGTTTTCTCGAGTTCATAGAGACATGTTAAATTTTTATTTATTTATTTATACTGTGATGCCTTTGTTTTTTCTTCCCTATATTGCAGGGCCTTCAGCTGGAGATGTTCTTAATATTTCCCACTGACAGTTCATTGTATATTATCTCCAAATTCTACATTTTTCACCTTTTAATATAGGTCCTGTATTTCTTGTAGTATGTTCAGAAGTGTTTGATAAACCATGTTGAACAGTGGGTGCAGTAAACTCTCAACCAGGAACCTGTGTAAAGAGGAAAAATAATTGTTCAGCATATGAGGGTAGCAATTACTTTTATGGGAATCGATCAAGGTACTTCCACAGATTTTCTGGTTTACTTTCAACTAAAGACTAAACCATTATGTAGACTAAATGGCGTGCACTGCAGTCACAGCAATATGTATTCCTTCAGCTGATGGCAAATAACCAGAACTTTAAGCTCCTTGAATGAAAAATATGTGCCTTTTTATAAGAGATACATACAAAGCAAAAAAAAAATAATGACAGAAAAGATGTTGAAAACAGGAAAGGCCATAGAACAGAAAGAGGTGGAAAATATGTTCAATGATACAAGCTGGCTCTTGAACAAAACAAACAAACAAACAAACAAAAAAACAGAGGGGAAGATCGACACGACAGAACCACTCTAGATTTGCTGAAATTAAAATCGTAGTAGAATAAGCTGAAAAATCACTGAAAAACAAAGAGCACCTTTGTGTACTCTTCACACAGTGAATGTGGTCAATGTTTTAATCTTTGCCTTCCCCACAGCTTGCTTTACATCCTAGGACAGAAATGTTGGTAGTAGTAAGCTGCAGGACCACAACAGGACTGTTAATGAGTTGGATGTATACACTGTGTTGTTGTATACTGTGCAGATCAGAATAACTGATTTTGCAGTAATTTTGTTCAAAATATTTGATTTTTTGCTGGGTAGCTTTCTTCTGTAATTCATGTAGTATTTGAGACTTGCTCTTCAGTTAAAGTATTGGGAAAACATAATAAGACAAACTCCTAGCATGTTGGTGGTAGTAGTCTGCCTTTTATGTATCTTTTTTGGTGTTCTTTTGCAGGGGTGGGGATGGTTTTTGTTGTTTTTTTTTTTTTTTGGCATTCTACCTGAATCAGTGTGCTCTCACTTTCAAATCACATTCCTAAAGCTTTTCAAAATTCTTTTGAAGTGTTTATGAACACCAGTGACCGTTTTATTGAGTAACTTTAAGAATCTGTTCTGCGAGTGTTTTTCTATGTCATGAGCATGCAATGTTGTAACTTATATATATAATTATAGAATCATTAAGGGTGGAAAAGACCTCCAAGGTCATCTAGTCCAACTATCCCCCTACCACCAATATTACCCACTAAACCATGTCCCAGAGTACCACATTAACCTTTTCTTGAACACTCCGAGGGATGGTGGCTCTATCGCCTCCCTGGGCAACCTGTATTTCACTTCTTTCTAAGAAGTGTAGTAGTGGTTGAAATTCTTATTTAAATATTTTGTTTTGGAAATGAATATTCTTTGGGACAAGCTTTATGTGACAATGTGTCAGCTTTGGAATGATAGTTTTAAGATACAATTTCATGCTTTGAAATGAAAGGCACTAATTCCCATTTCTTAGAAAAGCAAGTAGAGTGGACTTGGCATGAAGCTAGACTGGCAGAGACCCAAGTCCAATTACCTGTGTCTAACTACCTGCCTCAGGTCTCCCAGCTTCCAGACAGATATCAGCCATTTGCTGTTCTGGAATAGTGTTGTTCTCTCCTTTTATCTTTATTTTCATTTTCCTCTTCATATTTTTCGCCTGATGCATTGAGAGTAATATACAGAGGAAAACAGCAGTAACTGACATGGGACGGAAAACGTGCTTATATGTATTTCTGTAGTAAATGTAGCAATACACATATACACCTGTAGTAACTGGAGAATATCTTCTTTCATTTCCACACAGGTTTCAGCTCTTTATTAGGGGACAAAATATAAAAAAAGGAAGAATGAGGAAGGAGCAATAAAAATAACACAAAGCTAAAACCCAAAATAGTTCATCCTTTGGTAAGTCTAGAAGTGCTTCAAACAGAATTTATTTGGTAGTCATAGTACGCTTTTGTTTTTTGTTTTTTTTTAACCATAAACCAGAAAATATATTTGCAGACGGCACTGTTGGTTCTTTACATGTGAATATATCTGGTGTGTAGTGTGTCACAATATAAAATTTCCCCCTTTTTCCTTTTTTTTTTTTTTTTTTTTTACCATTGTAAGGTACTAATGTAACATTACTTGGGAATCTATGGACTAACGTGACAGAAACATGTTTGAATTTTCCTTTTTAAGACCAAATCGACTACTATAGTCAAGGAGTATATATAGTTAAAGGTATTTTTTCATTCACTAGCAAAATGCTTTCAAAAAAAAGTGATAAAAATTATTCTACTCTGTGGGAGCATATAGGCAACATGAGTCTAAGCAGACACAGTGTCAGTTTTGATTTCACTCTTCTTCATTATTTTTCAGTATTAAAGTTGAGAGCTTATTGCCGATGAAAGTGAGCATCATGTACTGAAATGTCAAATTTCTAAACTGGTACTTCCCAATGAAGTTTCCTCCCTTTTTGTCTGTCTTGAAGAACAAAGCGTCGGTGGGTAGAGGGCTGTTGTGTTGTCAGTTACAAGGAGAAGGCTGAGCTCCACGCAGGGTTTCTGCTAGTTTGCAGCTATTAGGATGCTCTCGCTAGTCAGGTAGGGGAGATAGAATTGACATCAAGGAAACAGAGACTTTCAAAAGTGAAAGATTACTAAAACTTTGTAAGATACTTGGATGCCTGGCTTTTTTAGGGGAAAGATAAGTGGCCAGGTTAGACAACCTGGTTTAGGGTGATGAGGGTGATAAAAGTATAGTGCTGCTACTTATGAAGTGGCTATCAGACCTCTGTGAAATACATTCTTATCAGATGTATTATTTTCTCTACCCACATGCTGCAGTAAAGAATCCTGAAAGTAAATTTGCAGGTTCCTTATTCATGTGTTTAAACACCAAAGGTTGTACTGGCCTAAAGTACAGATCTTGTTTACTAGATATTGGAAGTCTACCTTCTGTTCTGAATATGTTTTTCTGTCCTGGGACAAAGAGTAAGGATTTTTCTTCTAGCGAAGATGATTCTCAATCTCATTACAATGTAAAACACACTGTTTTGAAAGGCTTTCTGCCACAGTGATCGTTACGTTGTGATTCTGTGTCCCGCTGTTACTAGCTAAGCTACACCAAGCTGGGGATGAAATTCGCTGGCCTAGGTCATAGTTTTCCACTATGTGAGCTGCAGAAACGATATGTAAATTGCTCATTTATGGGTGATTGAATGTTTTACATGTTTGCTGGTGTCAGACGAGAAAATCTTTCAAAAATGTCTGGCAGTAGTGAACAGATACTGGAAAAAAAGCATTTGCTCTTATATGGCAGTGTTCTAAGATGTATGTAGAGGTGTAAGCTTAGAAAATGAATCTAAGAGGTAGAATATGTTATTTAAATTGTATGCGTATGTACCTATTTAATATTATATTATCTTGCAATATAAGACATCTATGCCTAAAACAAACAAAATCTATGCTTTAAAACAAAAAACCACAAATGCTTTCCCACAAGTTTCCAGCTATGAAGTTGGCTGAACATAAAGGAGAGGTTGGGGGGAAGTACGTGAATAATACTTAATTTTTTCACAGGGTTCAAAACAAAAAAATACATGCATGCTTTTCTTCTACTTCTTACTTAGCAAGTGTAGGTCATGGTTTTTGCTTGTCTAGTTAGTTGGATTATTTTCATTGTTTGTATTCTCCTAAGCATATGTGCTTTCTGTACTCTTTCAACTGATGTTGAATTGGATAAGCTGCTGCTGTCTGTCTTGAGCACGATTCATTATGACCAGAGCCTGAATAATCAATGAATTTCATGAATTCCTATGTGTGTACTGAAGCAGTAGATATTATTCAGAAAGTAATATTTTGTGATTAAGATAACATTAGTTAGTATTCTGTCAATCACTTTATGTTCCACGTACAATTAGAAGTTCACAGCAAAAGAGGTAGGGCATTCATCTTAGGAGCAGTACTGTGCAAAATAGTTCTAGTTATAAAAGTAATGAAATAAGAGATTTGAATGTTAGAAATGTATTGCAAATCTATTTCATGAAAGTTAACAATATGATTATATGTAACTAGCAGATAACTTTCCATAACCTCCCAACAATTTCATTTCTGTTTAAATTGTACCACATCTGTACGTTTGACCAGCTTAGTTCTTCCTCTATTATTTAGTACTAAAACATAATTCCCTTCAGGGTAATATCCTGACCGTAATTGATTCTCTCCTCTCATTTGTTTTATAACCTGTTTTGTTTTTCATTAAAGAAAATATTCTGTTTCAGTCTGATTATCTGAAAGACAGATGGATTTAGCACTTTTGTAGACATTTCATAATGCTGTCTCTTGATCTTGATGACAGTTTCTATTGGTAAACTATGAATGCAATTACTACATTATTCGTAAGTGAGATTAGTATGTTTAGTATACCTTCAAGTTTTTATGAGTATTTTAAGTTTTCCCTTGAGTCTCATCACAATAATAGATAAGGAAATACCTATAAGAATTGTGTTAATAAGAAAGTTAGTTGTAGAGAATTCAAGCAGATATTGTTGCAAGACACTGAGATGATATTCCTGTTGAAGTATTTTCTCATGTCATATAGGTATTTAGTATATTTAATGTATAAAATATACTAACAGAGGCGAATGTATAAAATATGCTAACAGAGACAATCAGTTTATACATGCACTATAAGCATATATGTGTGTGATATGTTTTGCTAAACAAACTGCATTGTTACATATCTTTCTGAATTTGCAGTATACGTGAGTATGTATTAGCATCAAAGCTCTGGAGCTATATTTGAATGATGAAGTTACCAAAACAAATAGGAAACAGGAGACAGAATAACAGATGAATGCCATATTCAGGAAGATGAGTCCTTCGGTAACATGTTTCTGTGTTCCTTCAAGAGGGGACATGGGTTGGGTAGGAGATGATCAAAAGGGAATGAAATGACACATCCACAGTGGGATCAATCTTTCCTTTTATCACAAATAAACACATTCCTCTAGACATAGGAAACTAATAAGCAAGCAGAGCTGAAAGGGGTTCTAACAGGAATTCTAATCTATCATTAAAAATGTGGTAGATACTGCATGTTGGGACAGAGACTTTCATTACCTCAAAATGTTTATGTATCTTAGATCTAGATAGACATGAAACAAAACTAAGACATAAGAAGCCAGACTCTTACCAGACCTAAATCAAATATTAAGTTAGGAATAAAATGCAAGTGAGAAGTCTTCTGGCATATTTTACTTTGAGGAGTTGCTTAGTTGCTTGAATGAAGGTTGAAGATGTGGAAAATAATGTAAAAATGAAGTGGGTTTAGCTATTCTGGAATCTTCATGCAACAAAGGATATCTTTCTTGTACCCTGTGTTGTGTGTGTGGGTTTTTTTTGTTGTTGTTGTTGGTAGTTTTGGTTTTTACTTTTATTTTTAAGAAGATACATATTAACTAATCTTCAAAGATGCATTATTACCTATATTGGTGTTAAAAGTATTCCATGGAGCATGAATGAATTCCCTTTTGTCACCCTTGACCAGGTTAGGAAAAGCACTCAGAACATGCTAATTTTCTGTTGTTCCACTCTAGGAAATGTTTTCAAGACTTTTGTATTGCTTTTTATTTTTTTCTTCTGTCTTCCTTCCTTTTCAGTATTGATGTCTGTTTTGTTTTGCATGTACTTTCACCTTTACATAAATAAGTAAACATTACTTATCCAAAGCCTATTAAAACAGGAGTAAGGAAGTGCTAGCCTTTTGCAGGTTTTATGTATGCTAAAGTTTGAATAGTGAAAACTTCATTTACTATACAGATTTGTGTGGACTGAAATTAAATTCCCTATAATGAAATTCATTTTCATGCAGGAGAGTGTTCTTACCTAAAAATCCTTGTCTCTGTGTAAAGAAATCTAGTGTATAACATGATTATTAATATGAAAGCATGTAATTAAGCCAACTGATATGACATAGATGAGTTGCTGAAACACTAACTCCAGGGAGTCTTCAGCATTTCTAGCCAAGACAAAGATGTAATCTTGTGATTACTCTCATCTGATTCTAGAAATAATCAGTACAAACCAGTATGGGTGGGCCGCAAACTCAAATGTACCTCAGTAATGTAGAAGATGCTAAAATCAAAAATACAAGAGAGGAAATAAATGATCTCTAAGACTGAAATTTCCTTATTAAATAGAATAAAAAGATTTTGAGATGAGTGCATTAGCTGAATTAAAGAACTAGGGAACCAAAGCTGAATGGCCAGGCTGGTATATACAAATTATAGACTTCTAGACTTATTTATTTTTTTCCAGAGGGTTATAATTTCAAATAGTGGAAATAACACGTATTTAACAAACAAACCTAAGCCATACAGACATTAAAACTTTGTCAGAAGACAAATTTAGAGCTGACACTATTTAAGTGGTATCTCATCTTGAAGGCTCTTGGTTAGCAATAAAATTGAGATAAATTATTAAATGTAATAACTAATTACATTATTATCTACCCACTCAAGTGTTTGTAATTGTCTTTACTGTCAGAGTAGGCACAAAATGACACAACAAAATCCATAGATTCAGAGTAGTTCTCAAAGAAGAAAACTGCAGAGAAATTTTGACTTGCTTGTGCGTTTTTCATAGGCAGTGGATATACCTGAGAACATAGTTGCAGTTGCCATGGAACCTTCCAGTGAGACTCCACAACCTGCAGAGTTGCATGGCACCTCTCAAGAGAAGGGGATATAAAGTGCTCCTATCTGTCAGAAGCTGCAGCATGTGCTGGCACAGATTTCCCACCCTCTAGTCGTGGATCCTCTTGTGCCAAAATGAAAGCCTGGTGTCTTGTGAGTAGGACCTACTCAATGAGTCTCCAAAGTGTAGTTTAGAGGTGATCCCTTTTGAAAACCACCTGTGTGACAAATCCTTTCTCATCTTTTCAGTGAGAGTTATATATACCTCTAACTTGCTCTTTCTAAAGAGCTAGTTAGTCCAACTTTCTAAAGAGCAAGTTAGCTCTGCTAAATGTTTTTTTTTGTTTGTTTGTTTATTTTGTTGTTTTTTTTTTACAGATAAAAAATATTGTGTTGTAATACAGTTATTAATATAATTATATAATTCGCTGTTATGGTAATTGCTCATCAACAGGTTCTTCTTAATTATCAGGTTGCCTATAAAGGCCTAATCTAAGATCTATACTAAATGCAAAGTGAAGCAGTAGGTGACAAGTTGACAAGTTTGGGGTTATCTAAAATATTAGTATTAAGAGTCTAATTTTATTTTCTTGAGCTAAATAATAGCCAGAATGTATCATTATAGTTGAAAAGATTAAAAGGCAGATGAACTGCAGTTATGACCTCATGTTCAAGAATACGTATCTTATGCATTGTTTTTTCTGAAGAGCTCTGTCTTAAGCTTATTGTGCTGTTTCCAAACTGCTTAGGTCACTTATAGTTGTGACTCTGGTCAAAGACTTTCTCCAGCATTGTGAACACGTCAAATTATTGTCTAAATGAAAATTGTGGTCAGGTGCTTAAGGTATTCTCCTCAGCGTTCAACTTTGCCTGTCAAGTTCAACTGGTAGGTACTTATTTTCACTCTGAATAATAAAAATAGGTCATCTGATAGGAATATACAGAGTTTTTGCTTATTTATTTTTCTTGCTGTGGTTTTTGTAGTTTGTTTTTTTGTTTGTTTGTTTTGTTTTTTCTTTCTTTGTTTCTTTCCAAACAGCAACTTAGTTGAGTAGGAAAAGCTCTGCAGTAAGAACTCTTCAGTTTATATCAATTGAGTAGCTCAAGATTTAGCAGATATAGGTGAAAGTCCTTTGAATTGTGCTTAAGATTTGGGAAGACACTATGCTTTTAGGATAGACTATTGATGACAGTTTAGGATCAGTGGTGATTTCCAGGGGCTTCTTACTTTTCTGTTGCTAGCATTCTGCCATGTTTCCAGCT
The DNA here is from genome assembly GCF_047663525.1 of Anas platyrhynchos. NCBI lineage: Eukaryota > Metazoa > Chordata > Aves > Anseriformes > Anatidae > Anas > Anas platyrhynchos. The sequence goes on along the minus strand of NC_092590.1, from coordinate 41,987,305 downwards.
ATTTCCAAGCAAAAAAATTAAAAGAAGGGGTGAGTTGGACCCGAAACAAATATAAAACATTTTTGCAATCCTCTCCCTGTGAACAGTGAAGTGCAGCATTGTTTTTTTGTTTGTTTGTTTGTTTGTTTGTTTTCTGAATGGAGGCTTCCTGGGTTCCCTGGATGATGTGTGAATGAATCCCATTCTTTTACAGTGAGGATGAGCACTAGTGGAGGAAGCTTACTTATCCTATCTTATTACTGAGTCTGAGTTTTGAGTTGGAGAGATCATCTCTTCAAAAACTCTCAGGCTCAAAAGGTACTTCATTAGCCTCTGTACTGAGATTTCCAGTGAGTGCCAATTAGTTTCAGGAGGCGTTTGTTGCTGTAATAGAAATTTAGAAATTCCTTCTCTGATAGAAATGGTAATGATTGCAGGATAACACTATCAGGGCTAGGCTCACCAGGTCTCATGTATATTGTCTTGGCTGAATGCTTAGTAATTTTGTAAATTGTGGTAAGTCACAGTATTTGGACTACATTCAGATCTGTTTCACCTGCGATGCATCTGAGTCAGCTTTCTGTAAATAATACATGCTTCCTGATCGGTCTGTCCTTTGATTTTTGTAATCATCATTTTGCCTATTATCTCATTGCAACCATACTGAAGAAACTCTGGATTGTTTTCAGATTTATGTAATTAATTGCTCTGATTCTTCAGAGTATTATTGAATGTGTTTATTTGCTTTATATTGAATTTTAGTGCATTTTTATATTAATGGATATTTTCTGGCTCTTATTTTTCATTTATTCTTTCTGTCATTCCATAGACTTTTTTCCTAGCACATACATTTTCCTTCAAAACTAATACAAATTACCAGTAAGATGTTGGTGCCATGTTACCTTATTGTTCAACTTTATTCTCTTTCCAGTTAGGGCAGATATTTCTTGAATTTGTGCCCATTCCAATCGTTGTTCTCCTTAGTCTATTAAAAGAATATAGTTTATACTTATTTATTTATGTATTTTGTGCCTGATGCTCTGACATCACAGTCACTTTAAAGTCTGCTCAGTTTTTTGTTATTTTTCCTGGTAATGGGCATTTACTGGAGTTACGGAAGGTATGGAAGTGTATGAACTGTCATAATATAGTGGTAGGAGACGGGCATAAATTTATTCACCCTTATAAAAAGAAGAGACTACCTCTTCAGGCTCAGGTCTAGAGTGGAGAGTTATGGCATATTGCCTGAGCACTTGTATCATTTCTTGTCGTGATACAAGAGCACTTCTGACCTCCTCTCTCACAGGATGGTGGTAGGAATTTTTTGTTATTTTCTTTTTCTCTCCAAGGTCTGCTTGAGCTCTTGGCATGTTTTACCATTTTGATAAAGCTAATCTCGCTGCTCACCAGTTTTGGAAAGCCCAAGTCTGTGATAACTCATCCTTAGCCCATATCTCTAAACAAGTCAATGAGAAGAGAAAATACAGCTAAGCTTGAAAGTTTGTGTGGTGGAGAACTGAGTTACTATAGGAAAAGACTGCTGAATAACAGTGCCTTATGCTGTCAGCTTCCAGAAAGGTCTTTAGATATGCTTTTAGCTTGTTTGGACTGTGAAGTTCAGCATCTTTTACTCATGTTTTAGAGACCATTTTTTTGTCCTCTAGTAGGTCTCATTGGGAGCACCTGGAGGGCATGTAGCTGTGATTTACCCAACAGACCATGTGTCACCTCTTGTTCCATAACGTGATTGTGCCTCATTGTGTACCTCTACTGTTAGCCTCCATGCTCAAGCAAGACCTGACTTTGTATTTATCATCACTGGAAGTTGAAGTCCTTTCACTTTATTATTGCAATATCTCTATCAGTGGCTAATGAAGGACAAGAGTTCAGGAACACAAGTGTTTTGGTAAGCAAGTGAAAGACAGCCATGAACAGCTTGCAGGTCTTATAACAAAGGAAATTTTAATCAAGTGTGTGGAAATGTGGTGTCTTGATCCTCCAAGGCACTGAGAAACCTTCTGGATGAGTCCCTGGGCACTGACCCATGTCTGGAGAGGGGATTGGATTAGATGACTTCTAGGAGTCCCTTCCAGCTTAGATTACTCCATTGCCCTAGAACTAGATGAATGAGTCTTACTGTGAAACTTGATTTGAATGTTCATGGACTTCTAAATTAGAAAGGAAAAGAGTACAAAACTAACATCTTATTTAACTTCAACTGCTTTAATCAGCCCTTTGATCACTGAATACACTATGTGGTTCTCAAATTTTTCTTACAGAGTTATCAAGGTACTATTCTAGTAAGATTCCCCTCCCCTCCCCCCTAGGGTTTTGCCTTTTTATTCTTCAGTTAAGCAAAAATCTTTTTTATCTCTTTATAGTGTGAATCCCATTCAGGTATCCTTTTTTAAAATTCTGCTAATCTCATGAGATAATGTTAGAGGGTTTTTGTTTGTTGTTGTTTTTAACCTGGCCAAAAGTTGTATTTCTCTCACAATTACATATAGGTGGGAGGGACTGAAAGATGAAAAATGGTTACAGTTAAGGAAAGGAAATCATGAGCAAGGCCAGGTGTTGAAATCAGTATATGGAACTTAGAGATCTGTCTTAAGATATTTTAGAAAGTAATTCTTCATGGACACTGTCTGATTTACCTGTATACAAAGAAGTTCTGCTAGAAGCCAAGATGTGTGGAAGAAGAGCTTTCAAGCTTGAGACAAAGATTTAATGGTTTTCAGAGTTTTAGATTTGAAAACAAATAACCCATTTTAATGCGAGAGAGCTGCCTGCTCAAGAAACCAAGTTCTGCTTGGCGGAGAGGTAATAGCTTTGTAAATTGGAAATTGCCTCAACAGCTTGCTTAGACTAGGAAGATGTAAACATGTAAAGAAATGGTGAAAAACGAGGGGCGGGGAGGGGGGAGGGAAGAAACTCTGAACATAAAGTTTTTCCATTAGTTCTGAGAAATAATCTGGAAAATGCAAATGGAAGTGTTTTTGCTTTTTTTCCCCCTCAGGGTGATTGAAAGAGGCTCTTTTACTTCTAAACAAAAATGAAAGACTAAAGAGAAAAAGGACAATCTGAAGGCCACTAAATATATTCCGCTTTTGATTAGATTCTCCACACCCACTACATGCATGTGGCTACCCCAGATTTAATTTTCCTTTAATTCCAGTTGCTTGCTTAGCCTATGATTCAGGTAAAAGTTGTTCATTCCTCTTTAGTGGTGCTTTGAGATTCTAAAACCACATTTCTTATATAGCTGTAATTTCAGATTTAATTCCAAAAAAAAGTGATGTATGTCATCAACCTTTACTGTGCTTGTTTCAAAACTGAAGTAAGCCATGCACTATGCAAGTTGCTACTGTACCAGTGCAAGTCACCCGGAGAGGCAGACCAAAAAATATTCTTAACAGATAAAAATAATAACATAAAGTAAGCAGCAGTAACAGTGCTTACATAACATCTTAATGATCTAATTTTTTATAGGGAAACACACACACCAGGCAGAGTTTCTCAGCTCTAGTATACATTAGAGGAATCAATTTGCCCTGTAAGAGAGAAAAAAGAAAAAATAGCACTAAATAAGCACAAGTGTGATGTATTTTATACTAGTGAAGAGCTTTCCCCTTGGAGAATTCAGTGAAATTTTCTTTGGATTTATGAAGTGATAAATTAAACTTACTTCATTAAAGAAGAAAAACAAGCTGCCTAGCCTGCCATAAGCTATTGTGTGTGTGATCTTGCATTACCATGAGATCTTCAGAGCACTACGGTTTTGTGAATGTCCCATACAGTTGGTTAGCATTGCGTTTGTCTACTTTCATGCCTCTTAAGCATGGTATTGAGGGTTGGATTCTGTATTCTGGGTTAGGACACGTGCAGTACCTATGATAAACGAACAACTTAAGGGTTAACACTTCACAATATGTGATTTATTTCCCAGATATTTATTTTAACATGATTAATTTCAAGCCTTTTTAAGTAATTTTTAAGTTCATTCATGATTTCTAATGTCTTTTGTACCTCTTTCCCACTCCTTCGAGTCAAATTAATGTTGGGTATAGAGAGATCTTCCTGTAATGTTTATTGGGGTCCATTCATTTAACAGGAAGTTGTTAAGGTTATCAAGCTGTGAAAGTTTTTTTGTTTTTGTTTTTTGTTTGTTTGTTTTAATAAAACAACAAACAAGCAAACAAAAACACACTGAAATTGTGTAACTTTTTTACTTTTTATATGGCCATTCCCAGACCTAGGGAATGGAAATGACTAGAGAACGTAAATACAACTGCTGCTGCTTATATTTGGCTGTTACCAATTCCAGTGGTAGATCTGTTAATATCTTTGTTCTAAGTGTGTGTACTTAGAGATACAAGGTGGTTGATATTTTTGTTCTAAGTTTTCAGTTAAAAAAATAAAAACCACAAACCCAAAACCACCCACCTTATGTCCTCTTTTCAACTTGTGTGTGCCCATTAAATATTGAGAACTGTCTTGAACACTAAGAAACAGTTTAGGAATTCATTTCAATTTTCCCCCTCAGAGTTTTACTAAACTTCCTCCCGACAGACAGATGCTTTTATGTAGTAATTTCTGGGAATAGTTTGCTTTCCAACACCCGGAGAAGATTTCCCTAAGTAGCAGATAGACCTAAATACATAGACATTTTTCATCACTAATACATTTCATCACTAATGAATTAATTAGTAGTGCTCTCTAGAGGGGAAACATTTTCCAAGTTTTAAAGTGGATTTCTTTGAAATCCCACAACTCAATAAACAGCACAATGTCACTAGAGTAATAGGAAGACCAGGGAGAGTGGCGAGGGCTTTCTTTTTCCCACTTTTATTCTTAAATTGTACATATCAAAGAGCCTGTTGTCTCATCAGATGTAGGAAAATAACATGGTCAGTGATACATGGGATTTAATGACTTAAAATAATAGAGTATAAAGTTGTGTCCTTTTTCTTACAAATATTTTATTATTTACCAAAGGAATTAAGTATTTATCTTTAACCACTGTTTCACATGTGAATGGATTTCCATTTTTTTCCACATTTATTCAATTAATCAAGTTCTCTTGTACTGAAGAGTACAACAGTTATTCAGTACAACAACTATAAGTTACTGTTATAAAATAGAATTTGATATAGCATTCTAATAGTTCAGCTGATTTTACATGGAATAGTTAAAAACCAAATTGAATAATACATAACATAAGGATTTACATTATAGAATATATGCACGTGTGTGCATCCGGTCCAGTGAACTGAGAACTCATATCAGACATTTGGAAGAGACATCAGAAAATGCTGAAGTTGGTTTCTTCTTCTGACTGGTTGTTTCAGTTTAGCTGAACACAGTTACTGTTAAACAGGAGTAGATAAAGAGTATATGCCTCTATTGATTTAAAAAAAAAAAATCTGAAAAATAAAAATCTAACATGGTTTACAGCAAATGTGAAAATGCAAATAATTTGAGATTATGTTAAATTACACTTAGTGGTTGCTCATTGGCTAAAGTAGTTTACAAGGGTGCAAAAGTATCTGGTTTATTTCCCTTAGGAGACAAATTTTCCCAACACAATCTCTGTAAAATAAAGTTCTTATTAGTCAAATCATGTATTTATTATTTTTTTTTTGAGTAATAATTAGCATTTGAATTTATTTACTAGACTAGGCAGCTAATAGGGCTTCTACCAAATATTTGTGTGCCTTCTCAGGGCTAGATAATGTATTTTCAAATTATATAGACTGGTGATATCAACAGAATTGCTGTATTAGTTCTCTCTTGGCTCTGTGATATCATTTAAAGCTTCCATTTGTGTATGGCCCTATTCTGTTAATGGAAGATAGTGATCTAGTTTTTAGTTATAAGTTACCTATGACTCTCAGATGACATCTAACAGTCTCTTGCATGATTTAGTGAAAACTCACACCTGCCACTTGCACTAGAGAAGAATGATGTGCTTAGTTATATTTTTCATCTTTTCTTTTTCCTGTTTTATTATGTTTCAATCACAATAAAACAGAATAATTTTAATTATAGCTGTTAAGGTTTGCTTTTCCACTGCAGGACATAAAGGTTTTGATAAGTTTTTCATATTTTAAGTCAAAAGAGTAAAGTTCCAGGAGTGCAGTGTAGGAGGGAAAGACAGTAACAGGATGACTGATGGAGATGGATCTTTGTAGCCAAACTCTTCTTTGCAGTGGATTTTCTGCCAAGTTGTTATGAACAACTGACAGAGGGTCTGTAATGGGAAAGCCGACACTAAGTAGGATGATGTGGCTGAAGCATTGAGGAAAATAGCTTTGCAACTGTGAACTAAAATGTAGGCTACACATCTGGTCAGAGGCACGTGCCACTGATGGAATAAGAACCTCGGTGATTTCTTAAATGACATTAAAATTAATGCTATACTTCCATCGCTTTGCTTCTGCTACCCAGCCACATGGCTTTCCATATTTTACGGTGCACACATCATTTGAGTTCTGAAGAAAATTTACTTAGTCAAAAAGTCATCTGTATTCAAATTATTCATAAGGGAAATAGCATCTTAGGCAATTAAAATATGTGCTGGGCAAAAGAAAATGTTGCTTCCTGAAAGCAAAAAGCGGATGCTTCATCTACTAGAAATCCTGTTACAAATGCGTTTCTGTTATTAAGCACCTAATATTGAAAAGAAACTTGCTCTAATCAGAGGGGAATCATACAAGGACATAGGAGAAGACTTCTTTCAGTTTACGTTGGTGCTTTTCTTTTTCTGTTCTTGATGTAGGCCTCTTCTCTCAAAAAGAAAAAATCAACCCCAAAATAAATCCAAATGTTCTTGCTATTTGTAAGGAATTGTACATTAGTTTTATTTTCCTTGTATTTGAAATGCTAAGTGTGATTTATCCTGCACAAATTAATTTCTTTTCAGTTTGGCCTGCAGTTACACAGAAGAGGGGAGGGCAAGACTGATGCGATCAGGTTTTGGATTCTGGAGTTGTGTTCCCCATATGGCACGAGGGCTTATTTAGTTGAAAAAATGTGAGCAGAGTGGACCTAGAATAAACAGTGCACTCTCATCATCAGTCTTTGACAATTTACTAGGAAGGGATATGAGATAGCCCATATTTAAAATTAGTCTGAGAGAATACGGTAGCATGCTATATATCTTTTACCCCCTTAGAATATAAATTACCCCTCTTGAGCCATTAAAAAAATTGGTTTCTGCTTGATGCATGTCTAGTCACTGATCTGCAATTTATGACCCTTACAGCAAAACTGTATTATTTGGGTTGTCTTTTCCTTATAAATGAATAACTCCTGTAATCGTTCTCCTTGAGTAGTGTTTTTTTGTTCGTTTGTTTGTTGTTTTTTAAATTGAAGTTTGCAAACCTACATTGGAAAAGCAGATAAACTACAACTCTCCCCCCCCCCCCCCCCCACCCCCAGTTCCTGTCCCAACAATCTATTTGATGGTTGGCTAAAAGCTGATTTTAGTCATGTTGATTCTGTAACACTCAATGTTGTAGATCTGAAGGTGTGTGAAATTCTGGGGTCTTGGGCATCTCAGTTGAATGGAAGTGCTGAGCAGAAGAGGAATAAACTACATTAAGTTGTTGCCTGTATTTCCCAAGTATGTGGAAACTTACAGAAGCTGGGCTATGGAATCTCTTGTTGGCTGGGCAAAGAGGCAGAGGCTGCTCCTTTTGGACAGCTGCACCCAGGTAAATGGGGTGCAGCAGTGCCTGTGGGCCATGGGGACAAGGTTTCTGTTCCCCCCTACTTGAGCCAGCCAACAGAGCTGGAGAAGAGCCTTGAGAGAGCCTACTTCTACTTTTTCTAGTTGAAGAAATCATTCGGTGAAAGGAGATAATTCTCTTTCTGGTCTATTTGTAGACTACCTGCTGATGTGGTTTTCACCTTTCTTAACCTCTTCAGTCCATCTCTGCTGCTGAATCAGATGGAGTGCTTAGAGCTGTAGTGTACCATTGATTTCCAAGCAGAGCCCTGTTGGGTTCTGTGGGGAATTCTGTTTTAAAAATCAATGGCATAATATGATTCAAAATAATAAAAAGAGAGCAAAGGGACATGGAGTTTAGTTCATCCATGACCCGTGATATTGAAAAATCTATTAGATACTTGCATCACATAGAGCATATACCGAGCATTATTGTGCATGCCTGGTTCATAGGCTTAATGCCTTTATTTTAACACAACTTATTTACATAAACAGAGGAGAACTGTCTGAAGAATGGAGTCCTTGACCTACCTTTTAGTTACAATTCATCCAAGTTTTTGAATTAACTCAATAAACTATAGCTATTTTTCACTCATTACAGTCTTTTAATACCAGAAAATGCATTTGTATTTTTCCCCAACAGCTGTATCCAAAAAAATACACACATAATCATAAAATCCAAAACACTTCCAGCTAGGGATAATGCTTCTGTACTTGGGAGCATTGTTTTTTTTTTTGTTTGTTTGTTTTTTGTTGTTTTTTTGTTTTGTTTTCTCCGTGTTACAGTCAATTTGATATATAAAATCAAATTGAAAACTACAGAATCAAGGTCAAATCTGTTGTGAATTTTAAAAACTTTTTATGAGAACCTAATGTTGTAAGCATGGCTTCATTAATTTTATAATTTATTTGTAGAGTTTTCTTGTTCTGAATTACAGGTACCTTTCATCACATGTGCTGTTGCTATCTTCCTTACTACTTTATACTCTTCAAAAACTTAAGGCTTCAATTTTGTTTTGGCTTTGTGATCTTCCAAATTAACAGTACAATTCTCTCTCTTCCCAGTAAACAATTTCCACTCTTTGTTTTTGATTCTTTCCATTTTTTTTCCTGTCTTTACCAGCTTTTATGCCCAGATGCTTCTCTTTTGAAGAATCATAACCAGAAATCCGATTTTTGAGGCTGGACCTCATGATATTTTGTGGCACGGATTACCTAGTTGAAGAAAAACAAGTTGGTATCCATGATTGGGGAAAAGGAGGCCAACTTGTTATATGTGAGTTAAATAGTTATAGTCAAGAATATAAATGGGTCATTTTAGTAGTTTCTGGGAGTAATCCTTTGTTTTGTTCAAAGCATGTTGTTATGCTCTGTCAAAATATGCACATCTTTATATGTTAGTATTTTAAATAAATACCACATGCAATCAGTTAGTGCTTATTAAAATGTTGGTGACCAACTTTGTACATACAGCCAGCTTTAAGACAATGCAGGAGTTTATTAGTCGTGTGCAGGAAGATAGAAAACTAAACTAATGAAAATCCTTTAAAACGACGACTATATTATTGTCCAAGTGGATGATAAATCAGACAAACCAGAGCAAAGTGTAGGGAATATAAGAGGGAGAGAGAGAAAGAAAAACAAGGCTTTTAAGTGGTTTAAGATTAACCACTTCTTTGGGCATGATTTCTAGATTCTTTATTAAATGGCTGTTTGGACAGTGCTGTAAGCAAGCCTGACTCTGGGGTTTATAGTGAATGGTTCCTGAACAGAAATGTGTTCCTTCAAAAAAGAACATTATATTTGAGGAGGGGAGGTGCTAATTAGAGAAACACTAATGATATAACTCTTAAAAGCTGCACAAAAAAAAAAAACTTCTGGATATTAGAAAGCACAAAACCTTATGTGAGACCAAACAAGAGAGCTCCAAGAAATGTCTGCAAACTGAATCAAAGCTCATAAAATGCTAGGCTATAGCTACAGATCTTTGACCTTAGTAAGTGCAAGATCTTGTATAGCAGCTTACACAGTTCATGTCTGGGTGGATAAGAGTAAATGCTGAGCAAATCTTCAGGTCTTTCCTCTTTCTTCTGTAAACAGTGTCCTGTTTAAATGTATCTGGAATCTGTGGATCAGTGTGGGAGTCCAACTTGAGTTGCTGCTGCTCAAAGATAGATAAATATCAAATGAAAATTTATAATCTTGGGGGAAGTAAACTATATAAAAATAAAGAAATTATACCTCAGAAGAGGTAGATGTGCTGGAGTGAAGGTGGCTAGATCTGTCACCAGGGTCTCACTGGTGATGGCTAAAGAAGAGAGACCTGGAACAAGTTTAATCTGGGAAGGGCCTTTTTGGCATTTTTCCCAACTATTTATAAGGAAAATAGTGGAGCATCTCAGCCCTAAGCTGTAAAAGGACAGGTCACATGCTTTTGCACATGATTTATCTGTATCATCAAGGAGAGGGATGCCAAGTGCAGCTGCAAGCATGATGTACTGTGGTATTTATATTTAAAAACATCTGAATTAAGCAGTATATTTTTTACACTTAGATGAATAGAACTTTGAAGAAGACAAGAATGATAGCTTTAGGTTGTGGGATGAAAAGTAAATAGATAAAAACAAGGAAGGGAAATTGGTTGAGTTTATTTTATTTTTGATGGCTTCCTGTGTAAAGCTGGAAAATGATCAAAGGCAGATGATGCATGTACATGTTTAAACCCCTTCTACCCCATCTTTATTATTTGGGTGTGTTTTTTTTTTTTTGCTTTGTTTGTTTGTTTGTTTTTCAACTTTAATATTGAAAGATGAAATCTTCAATCTTGAATATTTTGCATTTTCTGAAACTAATCAATCAAACTGAAATACATCTAGCGAAAATAAACTATTTGTTAAATTTGACCCACTTAACAAATAGAAAATGAAAAAAAATGTAGTTTCATAAAATAAGTTATGTCTTCCATAATATTAGATTATAATTCACCATTAATTTTAATCATCTGTTGATATCAGGCCCCTTACATATATAGCCATGATAAACTTCTGTATGTGCTTTTGTGTATTCTTCAGATTAATTTCCCAATGCTCTTAATGTTCTGCAAATATTCTTTCTTAAAATATGTTTGCTGCAACATGCAAAGGTGTCGTTTACACTAATCAGTCAGTACTCTGTAGTCTAACATTATCTGCGTGAAGTGAAATGCCCTCAGAATGTGGTATCTGTTTAATACTTGCTGGTATCTCATAGCAAAAAAGACCCTGATAACTGTGATGTGGAGGCTTGTTCTAAATCTCACAGAAGATAGTAACTGTGTGCATCTTCAGTTCAGTGGTTGATGGATCTGGCACTGAATGGGAAAGAATATGGCATTTTTTTATTGAGTTGTATGTAATGATACTGGAAGAATGTGTCTTTAAATTTCTGCCCCACCCCCCCCTTTTGTTTTTTGAACACTTTGTTTTATCCACTTGGATTTTTTTCTGTAGGTGCTAAAAAATATAAGAATGATTGAACCTTCAGCATATCACCTATCAAATGATCTCTGCATGAAGGTATAACAGAAGAAATTGATTTTCACTTTTCATCAATATTTGTAAATTGTAACACATATTTTGCACTAAGAAAAGATGCATCACCCTGGTTGCTTTTTTTTGTTTGTTTGTTTGTTTTTTCAGTATTTCTGAAATAAAGTGCATTAAAAGCTACTAGCATGGAAGTTTCAGATTAGTAATTTACAGCCTACAAATAGATTTCTTTCTCTCAGTGATAAGTCAGTCAGTGAACCAAGTATTGTACATGTATGATGGGCAATTCACTCACTGGATGTGATTTTTATTTTTATTTATTTTTTGTCACTTCTCCTCAAAGCTTGAGGTAGAATGAATTTTGACTGAGACTTTCTGGACACTTCCAAATTTGAATGCTTTGTTTATCTGTTACCAAATGGGCTCTGATAAAGCACGATGCACGAAATGAGCGTGTTTTTCATAAGCTCTCTTTGTTTTTACTGGGAGAGTTGGAAATATTGCTCCAAACTTGTTGGGTTGGAACTACAACATTTTTATGTATTCTCATTCATATTTTTTACCCAATTAGTAGCAGACTTCATCAGCTGATTCATAAAGCTGCTCTCTGATCCCTCATACCTTCTCTACCTATGGTGCTAGCTCACACAGAGGGATCCCTTTGTATCTCCTGGGAGACCACATTTTCTAGCAAGTGCTGATGCTGCATCTTTTCTGGATGAATTTGTTTTTCTATGTTTGTTAAGCTTTCTGCTTTGATGTTTATATTCAGATAAATGTTACTGTATATCATATTTCTTTTCCTAGAATTAGATGTGAAAACTAGCTTCTGGGAGAGGCAAGACTGAAGTGCCTCATGAAGTGCTTAACAAGACAGCTGAACAAGACACATTTTCAATTCCATTTATCTATTAAAATTATTTCTTGAGGACCTTGTGAAGGTTTGATTTAAAGGTATATTAGAAGAACTATGTTAAAGACTGCTAGAAGGCTTTAAATTAAATGTTCTTATGAAGTAAACCCTAAGTTTATTCATTTATCATGCATGTTTGGGTTGAAAAGCATTACAATGTGTGTTATATACACACATGTAAGTATTAACATAAGTAAACGGGATTGATTGGATTGAGTCTTAGAGTATATACTCTGTTCCCCAAAAGACATTTGTCTTAAGGAACTCTAATTACAGAGAAAATTTAAAATCATAGAATCATAATCATTTCCAGCTATCACTCAGTGGTTTAGTTCACTTCTCTAAGTACCAGTTACTTTGTATTCAGATATGTACTTTAAATAATTAACACTTATATATGGAATTACGTGTACATTCATTATACTTTTTAATGATGTTCCACAATACATAAATGTGCATCCTGAATGCCCATCCTTAATATTCTCCAGATCATCCTGAGAACATACTGAACAGCTGTAGGCCAATACCTCTGAGTATGTTTTCTTTTTGTAACACTAGAAAACCAAACTTAAGCACTAGGAAACCAAACTTAAGCACAGTGAGAATGATGTTACCACCTCTGCTTTCCTTTTCTCTTTTTAAGTACACATCTTTTTCTAAGAGTGCTAGCTCTTGAGCTAACATTTTCTATTTTTTCATACGCTAAGTAAAACACTCTTAGCTTAGACGAACGAATCCTATACTTGAAACTGGTTCTGGGCAATCTTAAAATCAATTTTCAGTTACTTTATGTGTTTCAAGTCACGGTTCCTACAATCTGTGTTTTTGTTAGAATCTGTCCCTGTCCTAAGCATACACCTATTAGTAAACTGCTGTCATAAATTTGTGCTTTATGGCACCAAGGTCTTGCACAAGTGCAGCCTGGAATAGATGGATCATACTGAGGTTACAAACAGTCTGACTGGTCTGGAAATGAGATTCAAATTCCAAAAGGAAATGAAAGACTTTGTTCAAGGACATAATGATTGGACCTTAAGCCCCAGCTTTTCTCTAGTTTCACCATATGAAGGCTGTGAAGCCTGCACATGGGTAGCAGTGATCTAATGCCTGAATAAGGATGCAAACACTGCTCTCATTCATACGTTTTGAAATTGGACTTAAATAGTCATGATAGGTGACAGCAATGAAAAAATATCACAATGCACTCACCCATTATCTCCAAATAAAATACTTAATAGATAGGTAGGACCTTAGTTAACAATTGAACAAAGGAAACTGTAAATCTTACAGCCTAATCAAATTAGAAATCAATATTTCCTTTACCTATTTTTTTTTTAAAAGCAAAGCATTGAAAAAGACCATAACATTTTAGTCATTTAGCAACACTAAATTAAATTAATGTCTGTGGGCTAGACTGTACCTCTAAGCACAATAGCTCTAAGGAGGGATTGTGTGTGAAGGGAAGGGAAAACGAGGGAGTAGGGAGAGAGCAGAGTTGGTGGTTTGTTTGTATGCACACAAACAAGAACTGTGGTCAGTGCATGCTAATGTGAACAAAATGCCACAGAGGAAGCCCTGAACAGGACAATCCCCAGCTCTTGTTACTGTTTCTACTAAAAAAAGAGTACACACATTTTGTGGTCTGTATAAACACAAGGAAGGTTGCCTTTCCCCAGAGTAGTTGAATACAGCTACCTTCAAACATGCAGTATATCTAGCCCCATCCTAAAAAAACAACAACCCCTCCCTCTTTTTTTTTTTTTTTTTTTTCCTTTCCCCTCTTTTCTTCCCCCAGCAGCTTGATTTTGGAAGGACTTTTATTTCATAGAAAATAAAAACTATTGATTTTCTTTTGAAATACAAATGAAAAATAGATTTTTAGATTTCCAAACAAATTAAAATTCTGACTTTCATCCAACCTTTATCAAAGACCAGAGAGTAAATTCCCGCCTGCTCTATTAACCTCAATAATGTTCTAAATCTTTACACCAGCTAAGGCACAGCTTCCAGCATCCTCATTTCTAGCAGTCATTCATTGGGTACCTGAGGATAACTCACCATTTGATTGAGATGCACTTTCACAGCAGGTTCTTCTTTCTCTTCTTTTTCTAATTTGCTTCTTTTGTCATTCACTGTTTTCTCCTCTCTCCATTTCTCCTTTTGCTGTTACCCTGTGATCAGACTCTTGCTAAAATGGCATCCTGAGTTTGCTGAATTAACTTCCTGAGAGAAAGAAGACAGAAAGGACATTCGTACATGCCTGTTTATCCTGGATGTATGACGGCATGACAGAGTATATTCATGTGGGAACCTCTTGGGATAAATTGTTGATGCAGTCTACCAATATTTCCAGACCATACATACACCTTTATGAAATCTGTTTGAAATATTCACATGCCTTTTATTGTGGGAGTAGTGGTGAGAAAGCTTACAAACTCTCTTTGCGTAAGAAAAATTCATCTTTTTCTCGTGCACGAACTCATGTTCATTCCACATGCGCTGAATCTGTGAAAACAATTGTGTGAGTGTTCTTTGATGAAACATGTTAAACTGCAGGTATCTAAAAATCAGAAATGCAATAATATATTCAATAGTAGAAATTTTTTTATTTAAATAAAATGTGGTTGTCACTTGAGAAATAATAAGGGAGATAAAGTTTAATCATTTGTCATATACCATTATATTAGCTTTGATCAGAAATGAAGTTTCCATAATATGTGATGAAATAAGTGTAGGTTTGTGAGAGACGTTTTCACCTTTAAAATAATTTGGCTTAATTTCAAAGATGTGAACCAACAGTGTGCAATCTACTAGATATAATGCCTTTTTTCATATCCCACTTTATTCTGTTCCTTTTTCACTGAAAATCATGTTGTATTTTCAGCACAATAGATGAGTTCTTGTGTATGTAATTTAATACTTGCAGATGCTTATGAGTACAAATGGAGGAAAAAATTCTCAGAAACTGTCTTCCACTTTAAAGATGAAAATGCATGTATTTTTTTAGAGTGCACTGCATTAAGCTTTAACTTTTATTGATGTTTCTTTTCATTTATTCCAACTAGTGTGATTGTAAATTAATTCTTATGAACTTTTTAGGCAGAAATAACAAGTAAAGATACCTGAGCTTAAAAGTAATTATAGGGAAGGGAGTGCTAAACAGCAAAAAACACAATACAGACATAGAACAAGAGGTAAGGGTAAAAAACAGTGTTATGTGTAATGCAAAAAGATGTATTCCTAGTCCCTGGCCTGCTCTTTGTTTGTAATTTGTGTGTGTGTATACACATAAACATGCCTTAAACCTGCTGCATTCAGTTTAATATTCATTTTTCCCTTAGTGCAAACAAACATCAAAACAGTATTACACTCTTCTCTTTATTTAAATTCTGAAGACAAGTGTGCCCCAAAGTGATTTTTTATTCAATATTTTATTCATGCAAAGTGTTAAGTAGGTTAGTAGGTACAATGAACATACTTAACTAAAACTATCCACCTTCTCTATCACAGTACTCCCTTTACATTTCATGTTGAGTAGCTATGTTCTAGATGAAATACATACCTCTTGTCTGTGGCCGAAGAAATCCACAACAAAATGAAGACTGAAATATCCCTTAACTGATTTTAGCTATGCTAGGATGAGGCAAAGGTCTTGTTTTAAACTCTCAGTCCCTTCCTTATATTCAAGAATATTTCTGGAAAAACTGCACACTATGTAATTACAAAATAACACATCTGCATGCTCCTTCTTACCTGCTTTTAAATATATTTTGAAGTCTTAAGAAGAAAATGGCAGAAAGAAGGGTATTTTCAAATACTGTCTTCCACCCAGTACCCTACGTTTTGTTTTTTTTTGTGTGTGTGTCTGTGTGAAGCTTATAACGAAATAAGTATCTTTCTTTTTGAATTCATGTTCTATATGAAAGAAATATGAAAATAAATATAAAATGCAAGCAGCTGATAATGTTGGCAACAACCGAAACATTAAAAAGGATCTTAGAGAAATATCAAATGTATGAAATTATCCCTGTAATAATACCTAACATTGGTTCTGTGTACTACTGGGTCAGTTGGGGATTTCTTGTTTTTATTTATTTGCTTTATTTAATGCAAGTTTTAACGTTAAAATTAACCCTTGTATGATGTGCTGCACAAAACAGGCTGTGACAGAGTATTTATACAAGGATGCTTACAGTTGTTTGTTCTTATCAAAATTCAATTTCTCCAATGAGAAGTGACGCTTGACATGACCATATTCCTTGAAATCATGTATATTCAAGCACCATAATATTATATACTTTGGTCTCTGTCTATAAAAAATTATGTACACAGCATACTTGCAATGTTGTTAATTTTGTGGTGAGATTTCAAGAGCTCTTTAAGATGCCGAATCAGAACTCCCAAATAAATATCAGAAATATTAACTGTAATTTTTCTCAAATGAAGCAGTCTTGTTTCTTTCCTACATAACTACATTTAATCACAAGGAAAGAAAAATAATTTATTTCAATTTATATAGTGTAATTTCCAACCATTTACTTTACTGAAGTTTTACTAGCTTTCTATTAAAGAGTTGCTTATGGAAAATTACAATTATTTATATTTATACATTCTAAGGACTCTTTCTGGAATACCAATTGTGTGACCCAAGATATAAGAAGAAAGCTTTTTAAAGTATTTTTGAAGACCTTTAAATCTTATTTGTGCGCACACTATCTACTGGAATAAATTAAATTTGTTTTGTACTTATTGTGTTGGGGTATATTTAAAAACCTAAGCCTGCCTACTTCCTCTAGTTGCATTCGTTCCTCAATACCTGCAGCCTATCCCATATTTCAGCTAATTTGGTGAAGTTGGAAAATCAATTCTGTTTTACAAATACTAATGCTGTGATCATTATCTTTGCTCTAAGGGCTTACATTTGAACACAACATAATTCAGATTAATAATGCATATTTAATAAATGCTAACATAAGTACCAAGGAAGCACTTTGGTTTCCAAATGAATCTCTGCATACGGTTGTAATATCTAATCAATAATTAATTATAAGCTAGTTGACCCAATAGACTCTTGCTACTTGCACATATTAAAAAAGAAGAATCTGGTAAGCAGATTGGAAAACTAGAAATATAATGTATAATCACTTTTTGCTCTATCTCTTCACTCAGGCACAAGATTAAGATTTATTTAGTGCTCAGGAGCCTGTGCAACTACGTACATAAAATGAAAATAGAAGATAAATCCTAAATCTGGGAACAAGTATACCAACACAGTGAAATGGGTGTTTGACCCATGGTCTAAGTCACATCCACTCATAGACCTGATATGCTTTCAGCAGACTCAGTTGTGAATCAGCCTTTATGCCTGTGATGGTGTCTATTGCTCCCTTTTGGTTATTGATTCAGGTTGAATAGTGAAGTTGATGAAAGGACAGTCCTCACAAGGTTGTTATGATCCTTTCTGTACATTATAACTAAGGGATGAGTGAGTATCTGCCAATAACCAGTGCTGAACAGCCCCCAGTAGCTTGCACATGGATGCAATACAACAGAATCTACATCCTGCCAACAACGCACTAGAGCAACCTACTACATTGGCACAGGAGATTGAAAAGTATCAAGTCCAAGCCCCATCTCTGTTGCAGAGCACCTTTGCAGGCTCCTCTTCCTGGCAGAGCACAGAGTGGTGACCAGTAACCTCAGAGGAAGCTGAATTGCAGATCAGAGCTATTTCTGTCTTTGGGGCAGCATCTGGCTTTGTCTAGTAAGGGGGAAGAGGAGGCAAAGAAAAGAGTTCTGTTCTCTTTCAAAACAAACATACTTTGATTGAAAAGTAGAGCCCATTTCCCAAAGAACTCTCCTCATTTCATGCAAGTGAAAACTGGAAGCCTGCTTCTCTAAGGAGCAGCAAATTGTGTCCCTTTGGCTGACACTGAGAAGTTCTACAGTGCCCTCTTTTGCCTAAGCCTGGACTAGCTACTGCGATGAAGACCTTGAGGTTTTAAACATTAGATATTGAAATATAGAACCGTGCTCCCTTACAAGGTCAGTGGATATTTTTTAGGCAGTTCACTGTCGTCAAAATTAAATCTGGTTTTAATATAGTTGGCTCTCATCAACTCTTTCACTAGCAGCAGGAGTCTTGCTGGGTAGCACTAAAAAGTTATGTGACCTTTGAGAACCTTAAAGAATATCAAAAAGAACTTCTTTCTCTAGTGAACAAGCATATGCCTGTTGATGTCATAAAGTGGAATCAGACGTGTTAGCAGTACTAGCACATCCCTTTGGTTTTATCTAAACAGTGGTAACAATGCACAATAATATTAACAAATATTATTGTTATTTTTGTGCATATTATTATTATTTGTGCATATTAATAATATGCACAATATTAATACTAATATGCACAATAATCTGTCTTATTTAACAGCATCATATGCAATGAATCGCCAGTGATGATTTCTCCTAAATTTGGGTCCTAGTCCATAATGGATTTCACCCTGCAGGGAACCCTTATTCTTTTTCTGGGCTTGTCTGAGGTCAGGCTTGTCTGAGGTATGCCTTTCAGATATCCATAGCACGCTTACCTCTCTTTGATTTTCTGATTGCAGTGTTCGGCACTTCTTAAATCAATTTGTAGGTGGCTTAGATCAGAGAACTGAGCTTTGAAAAGTAAGTAGCAGGCTTTTGGTCAAGATTTAGATGAAAGCTAACTTTTGTGAATTTCTTATGAGCTTAGTTGCAAGGTCCTAGTTGCACATGTAGGAATAGACATGGTTCACAGCATCCGAAAGAAAGGAATGGAGTCAAGGTCATGACTTTCCAAAAGTTCAGAAAGAAAGAGGATGGATCTTACCTTCAGGTTTGTGTTCTCCTTTGTTTACTGTTGAGAAATGCATGTATTTTAAACAGAAACAAAAAAGCCAACAAGAGGACCCTATATAGGTCAGGAATACATCAGTATACATCTCTGGTGGCTGTATCTCCGATACAATATCTCAAGATATTACCTTGTTTTTTTTGTCCTTTACGGGGTTATGCTTGTATATTTATGAAACATTCACAGACTATTAGTCTTGCTTTAGTAAGCAGGTAGTAAAGCAAGACAGTCTTGCTTTAGTAAGACAGCAGGCAGTTAGCAGATACACACTACTATGTATTGTTCCTTCTTCACTTACTAGCCATGCTTTAGTGACTTTCTATTCATATAGTATGAGCACAACTGTCAAAGACTTTACTAATTTATTAAATTAAGGATGCAGCAAAGTGATAGATATATGATTTAACAGGTTATTATTCTTCATTAAAAATGCAGTAGAACATTAGCAGGGTTTTGTTCTCAAAGGTATTACATGTAGAGAAAAGAGAGAGAAGCTAGAATAGAAAACAAAGCTATGAACTATTACAGGTTTCTATAATTTTAAAGTTGGATGAAAAATCATATTCGCTTATCCCAAAGCCTTGTTATGAGGTAAAACAGAGTTAATAAGAAATCAACCCCACTGCTCAGAAATTTTGGCAAATCTCAGCTCATCTTCAGATTGGAGCTAGATAAATCTGTTTTTTAGTCTGTTTCTCTGTAGCTTTCATGGTAGTCACAGCTGTCTAATTAGTCACTGCAAAATTGCAGGCAAGTCTATCATCTTCATGATCAGTTGTGTTTCTGGCTATGTGTATTAGCCTTACTCCAAAAGTCTCCCATTGTTTTCTTTCCTGCTTCCTAGATCCATCTCATTTTTGTGAAAGGAGACATAGCAAACTAATAAGGAAATAATTCATTTATATTTTTTTCCTGCTTATAAATTGCATATGAATAATTAATGAGCATGTTGCATGCATGAGGTGTTATATGCTGTAATAAGAACAGTAACATAGCTATAGATGTTACTATCCACAAAACAAGCAACTCATTGCCCCTTTGCACTCTATGTATACAACAACTGGTTACCTACTCGCGAAACCATAATAATCCTTTATTACCTTTTGTTATTTTTTTTATAAAGTAGGATTAGATTCCTTATATTGAAAAAAGAGAAAGTGCATTTCTCAACTGAAAGAATTATTAGAATAATGTATCTATACTATTCTTCACTTAGAACAATATCCAAACTATTTTTCAAAAGCTTAATATTGAATTAAATTGTAATAATTTTTTTTTGTGTGTATGTGATGTCTGCATATATTTATTTTTCTTTTAGATTCTGCTTGTGCTGAACAATCCCCATTTCCTATCTGATACAGTTTATTTTCATTATATTTTGGTGATGTGTAGGAGCAAAATCTTTGGTTCTCACCAGAAGTACAATTACCAGAAATTTTGTAAGAATTCTTTTGTTTGTCGTAAGATTTCAAATTATGGGTATTTCATTGAGAACCTGTTCAAATAAAACACCTCTAGGACACATATGGAATAATGAAACATTCAGGCTTTGGCTGTAGCAATCAAGGGTGGAAAAGACGACCTACCCCTTTCGAAGTACTGCTCACACAGTTTGTACAAAATGCTTTATTCAGGAGGAAAGGTATATTCTGATCCCAGATTTTTTTTTTTTCCTCTTTCTCTTGCTCTAGATAAACCAAACAAATTTCTGGTAATTGTACTTCTGGTGAGAACCAAAAGTACCAAGGTAGGCAAATAAAATATTGCATAGCCCTGGGCTTCATATTGTGCATTTGACAATGATCATATCTGGTGTGAGGCCAGGAGGAAAAAAAAAAATATTTGGCAGGTAGGATGGTGTAGAGGTTAAGGAATCATTTTTCATATTTAGCCCATGCAATTTATATTTTTATGTTTTAATGTTCAGGAATACACTCCTTCCTATGTCAAACCAATCATTGTAGCTAAGAATCAAAGGTGAATATGACTTTACAAGGTTAAACAAGGAGTTAGTCTTGGCATGGTCACGATGCTTTGTAAACATATCATAGTTTGTTATCAAATTGTGAGATAAAAATATCTTTCCATGTTAGGAAACATGAGATGTGATCCATCAGGATATTTAAGCATGTTTTACTTCTACATAGGTTAAAAAAGAAATGAATAACCACAAAACACTTCCCTGTACTTTGTATTTTGCTGAGAGTCCTGTGCTATGCTAGGGCCTTTGTTAGGATAGTTAGAGGAAAAAAAAAAAAAGAGTAGAAACATGAGCAAGAGTCATTTACACTGAATGTGTTATTTATTTTTATTGTCTTTTTCTTTTATCATTCATCATATTTCACTCATTTGAATGAGACATATCTTTCACTGACAGTTTTGGGTTTTTTTTTGGTCAACAAAATGCAAAGGAGAGGAACCTATACTTTCGCTCTTTGCATCTCTAATTTGGAAATATAAGATGTTCAGGAAGTCCTGTTAAGCTTGCAACAATCTATTGAAAATTAGCTCATTTGTATGAGTTGAATCGAGCACCAAAATGTCAGGTGTGCTCCTTTTCCCAGCATCATTGCTAATCTATAGTTTTGGTAACTGAAGAGAAGTGATGTATAATGAAAATGTCTACTGTGCTGTGTATCATTTGCTATTCCTTATTACAGTCAGCCATCTATTCATCTTTTCTGGATGTACTCATGAATAAGATGCATAACAAACTGATGCTCCGTTTTTTTCCTCATTAAGAATCTGATATCTTGTTCAGCAACACTGAAGAGGAAACGATTTGCGTTTGGTTCTCAGTGTGCATTTTATAACCCATAGAAAATTAAAAATAAACAGCAATATGCACAATGATTTCATATACTTCCTTTCATATAAATTAGAAGCATTTCCAAAAAGGATGTCAGACAGAGCTTGTATGGTAGAAAATACCATAGAGGCAATGTGAAGGCTTCTTTTATAAGTAATTCATAGAATATCTGATGAATCAACATATATCAGATATATTCTATGCTTAGTTCTTCAGTGTGACAAAATTATTCTGGTTATCTTCAAATCTCTGTCCTTTAAATGTTCATTTTTAGAAGGCTTTCCAGTTCCACAGATTTATAATGTATAGACATAAATATATTTTTGGGGTGTTTTTCTTATTCTGTTTTGAGTAAAAGCTCTTTAAAATAAAGAGTTGTTTATTATTATTATTATTATTATTATTATTATTATTATTATTATTATTATTATTATTATTTTAATTTCTAGCAGCACCTAACTCCAAGGTTGCTCAAAGCTATTCTGTGATGCCACTAACAGATACTAAGTTTCTATAAATGTATGCTTTAGATGACTGAGATTTAGTTGGTAACGAGCTGAAATTTCATTATTATTCAAATAAATGTCCAGCATTTTACTTGGAGTTTGTGACAACAGGACCTGCTATTCTCTTTTTTGATGTGGATGTGCTGTTAGCTGGAAAATTAAAATTCACTTGCCCACCTGGGAATAATTTCATACTTGAAACAAGACCTATTAAAGAAAGTAAGGAAAAATGTTGAAATGAAGTGGAAATGATGTACTCTCTCTCTTTTGGACTTTGTGATTGGCAGCTTTTGGTGAGCTGGGCAGAGCTGTGGCTGGTGTTAGCAGTGCTTCACTCACTTGCTGTGGACCACTTGCAGGGCCAGATTCTCATTCACTCAGTAAAATCTGAACAAAGCTTCTAGTTCATCCCTAATGTCTTCTGCTTCCAGTCTGAATGTGGTAGCAAACAGACCTCATGAAAACTCTCTAGGTAAATACAATATTTACACCTTTGCTGATAGTCCATCATCTGGTTCTAGTTTATATATACACCCTGTAATGCATAGCTGACAAAACTATAAATTATTTTGAATAATCGCAGTGCAAATGCATCAGTCTAGAATTACTTATTGAAACAGTCTCTTCGGGCTTGGAGAGTGTTTCTCAGTTAAAAGAAATATGAAAAGATCTGTTATCTTATTTTACACATGCAAACGTAAGTGATAAGTGTTTTTAAAATAACTCTGTCAATCAGTGTTATTTGTCCAGATGGAATTATGTTTTCCTTTCCACACTATCTGTGCCCATATCACTACTGCAGAATTCAAACCCCAAATTCTGTGTGTAGATGACTAACACAAGGACATGTTTTTTTAATAACTAGTTGAGAAGGATCAAAGAATACACAGTAAGTTACATGGAATTGGTATTGATCAACAAGGTTTTCTTGAGGCACAACAGGACTTTCAGCTGGCAGAAGGCATATATGAGGCATCTGAAGCAGTTTGTGTGTGTGTATGAGAAAACAAAAAAGAGGAAAATATATAGAAGGAAAAGAAAATGGGTAAAACAAATTGTGTTAACTCAAAACTGCAATGCAGCTATCTATTTTTCAGTTACTTTGTGCAATGCTTTGAAGCACAAATACTAGGCAAAGAAGGCTTGGCAGTTCTGCATCACATCACATGGGTTGTTGTTTAATTAGGACATGAATTTGTCAACTTTAACAACAACTATTACCCTTCAGAGATATATTTTATACTATACAGAAGCAAGAGGAAAACTACCTTCAATATTGTTTTCTACACTTTACATACGATCTTTGGCCCAGCCTTCTTCATGTATAGGAATGAAATAAGGAACTGATCTCCTGTCATGTGAGAAAGTAAAAGACAAAACTTTGTTCTTTCCAATAACTTGCTTGTAGATTTTAGTTATTCAGAGATTAATTGCTTTGTTGAACAAGTGGGACTTACAGTTATTTCAGTTAATAGCCCTTGGCTAGATTATTAACATTTTTTTCTTTAATTTTGGCCAGACTCTCATCTAATCCCAGGATATCATAGAATCATAGAATATCCTGAGTTGGAAGGGACCCTTAAGGATCATCAAGTCCAACTCTTGACACCGCACAGGTCTACCCAAAAGTTCAGACCATGTGACTAAGTGCACAGTCCAATCTCTTCTTAAATTCAGACAGGCTCGGTGCAGTGACCACTTCCCTGGGGAGCCTGTTCCAGTGTGCAACCACTCTCTCTGTGAAGAACCCCCTCCTGATGTCAAGCCTAAACTTCCCCTGCCTCAGCTTAACCCCGTTCCCACGGGTCCTGTCACTGGTGTTAATGGAGAAAAGGTCCCCTGCCTCTCGACACCCCCTTAACAAGGAAGTTGTAGACTGCGATGAGGTCTCCCCTCAGCCTCCTCTTCTCCAGGCTGAACAGGCCCAGTGCCCTCAGCCATTCCTCGTACGTCTTCCCCTCCAGGCCTTTCACCATCTTCGTAGCCCTCCTCTGGACACTCTCCAACAGTTTCATGTCCTTTTTATACTGTGGTGCCCAGAACTGCACACAGTACTCGAGGTGGGGCCGCACCAGCGCAGAGTAGAGCGGGACAATCACCTCCCTCGACCTACTAGCGATGCCATGCTTGATGCACCCCAGGACACGGTTGGCCCTCCTGGCTGCCAGGGCACACTGCTGGCTCATATTCAGCTTGCTGTCTACCACGACCCCCAGATCCCTCTCTTCTAAGCCACTCTCCAGCGTCTCATCGCCCAGTCTGTACATGCAGCCGGGGTTTCCCCGTCCCAGGTGCAGGACCCGGCACTTGCTCTTATTGAACTTCATGCGGTTGGTGATCGCCCAGCTCTCCAACCTATCCAGATCCCTCTGCAAGGCCTTTCCACCCTCAACAGAGTCCACAACTCCTCCAAGTTTGGTGTCAAAAATATGAGGGAAAGTTATTTATCCCCTCGTTTTCCTCCACCTAATTTAGCTATGTACTTCTGCAGCTTGTCCACCTAAATTTGGCTTTCTTCCTTATGTCTTCTCTACCGCATTTCAGCTGCATCCAGCTCCTATCCCTGCTCTGTGCATTTCTTTAATACTGAACTTTATAAAAGTCTTGGATATAGTTTGAAAAATTAGCATGGTGTTTCCCTCACCAAAGGTGTCTAGATGTCTTTCTGTCTCCCCATGCCAATTCCATACCATTTCATCATTAAAAGCCACACATTTATATAAAACATTATTGCAAAGAAAATAATATAAAATGTTAGTAGCATAAAGAAGATACTTTATATAAAAACTGTCTTTCCTCTGGATGTATTTCTTTGTAATAACAAACTGTGCTGATTGTCATAAACAGTGCATTTTACAATTAGCAGGAGGAGTAAGCAGCAAAGAAGCACACCATCCTCATTTTTAACACATTTGCTTGTAATCGAAAGTAAAACAGAGGCTTCTCAGCATGCTGAAGACTTAATTTTAATAACTGATGTTTACTTAATGGTTGTGACTGCAGCTTCCAAAGAGATTGGCAGTTTATAATATACTAGTGTTCCCAGCTGTTATCATTCAAATAAGAAGGAAGACTAAGAAATTAACACAGAGAAAACTACTTAGCCACATGGTAACATATAGGATATAAACTTGACTGCAAAAGAGAAAATTAGTGTATAGATATAAACATTTTCCCCTGTACAAAATACATTTGTAGTTATAGCTGGTCTTCACAATAAAAATTTTTCGAAGTAAATAGATCCACTTGATAATATTTGTACCAATTTGTAATGTATGTTTATTGTACTTTTTTTTTTCTTTTTTTTTTTAAATCTGAGCAGAATTGATTGATTGGTAGTTATTAGCCTCATTTTGTCAAAGCCAAAATTGACATGATTCTATTCAGATTTTCACAGAAATTACAGTACCAAATGGTATCATCAAATATAATGTTCTGTAGAAGAATTACATTGTGTTTATTATAGTTATTTAGAGGGTTGAAAAAAATTATATGAAGATCTTATTCAGGAAGGCATTCATCAGACTGCTGCCTTTCATGCCCAGTTTGGCTTTTAAGCTTTTTGCTCGCACCATGTGTATGTTGCTGTTCCTCCAGCCACCTCTAAGTATTTTAAAAGGAAAAGCAAATTTTGGTTATCTATTAGTTAAATCTTACAACATGATAAAAATGATTCATTTTGTCTTACACTGCAGGTCAGCTGCAAAATCAGGAACAGAACGAGGGACACATGGCTGCCAATCAGTAGTATTTTTATCAAACACTCCTGTATGCCATACACAGTGTTATGGTATTCTTTGCAGCACTCAATATTTAAAATTGAATGCTGTTTGTTTGTTGTTTTTAATATAGTTATGGTTATGTGAGTCTCAGTAAAACTGTGGAGTATGCAGACATAACTGAAATAATGCTCTGCTGTATCGACCCGAGTGAGTACTGAGAACGCACAGCATCAATCTAGAGGTATTAATTCAGATACATCTCAGCAATGGTGATGTTTGAAGATCTCAGAGAGGGAAGGCTCTGTACCAGCTACCAAGACAAACAAGTCTCATCTATCCTAGGTGAAGGCAGGGCATTGCTTTTCAAGGCATTTGATGTGTTTCACTCTTTCTTCTGCAGAGTGTGGGTATTCCTGGCCTGAGAATCTCAAGAAATCAGCTCCTTCTGGCTTCCTGGTGGGTGCACCCAAGGGTCCATAAACCTCTGCTCTAAATCACTGTGTTCATGGTTATCCTGATGTAATTAATGTGAAATTCAGCTCCAGATATCCCAAATCTCTATGTGACATAAATAATAATAATAATAATAATCACTGCTTAGAATCAAGGAGGCAGACCAGATTTCCATGTTAATGGCTGAAGGTGACCCCTCCAAGGAGCATGCCAAGGGTGAGAGAGGGGCAGCTGTTTCTGACCCCCCAAGCATAGGTATTTTCTCCCTGCTGCAACCCGGAGATTTCCTTGGAAATACCTGGAGGCATTCATTAGCAAGTTTTTTTCTGAAATGGATCTAGTAGAGGTACTTTCTGCCTCTGTTATGTTGAAATTGTGCTCTGATGAACAATGGAAATCAAAGAGTGCTACAAAGCGAAAGGATTGGAATGTGGATGAGCATAGCCCAGTAAGTGTTGGGGAATGACTGACACCTACATTTCTATTCCTTCTTTCAAGACTGTCTCTCTCTCTCTCTCTTTTTTTTTTTTTTCTTTCTGCATTTTTCAGTTAAATTGCTGTATGCTATAGCCTATAGGTGGTGGTGAAGTAAATATGAAAAAAAATCTCATTATTCATTATGAATTGTCCACACTTCTAATAGTATGGGTATACGGATGCAGGGAGAGTAATTTTCATTAATGCTTATAAACCAACTTTGTTGTTAGGTTCTCATAACAACATAAATAATGAACAATAATGAACAAAATTTGTTTTGGTTTAGACATTTCATTGGAGCTATAACCATGAAATGAAAATATAGTTTTATACAGTCTCATTAGTTTTTTTGTGTGTTTTTTTTTTTTCTTTTCCATAAAACAAAATATAAGCAATGGGCTTTTCTGTTCCAAAGCAATCATATTTTTCAGTATTTCATTTTCTGCAGTTCTCTCAAAGTGTTCCTGATAATATAGTTAATCTAGGTGTTTTCATTCTAGTGACATATTATATGTTAAGTTAACCTTAAATATTACTAGGTATATTTTCATAGTTCTACCTCAGCACAATTTCTCTTAACGCTTTCTAATTTAAAGCTTTCTTTACAGTAATAAATTCTAACATTTGCCTTCTGGCATCATTTTCTACAAAAACAGTATTTTCTATTTACAAATAAGTCTTTATTTTATCTTCGCAGCTAATGATTTATTTTTTCCAGTGGAAAAGCTTTAGTGTATGCTCATTCAATTTTTGAATTAACAGTAAACAGGTGTTTTCTTCTGCTATATCATAAAAAGTAATATATATTCTTTTCGATTTTCAACTTCTGAGACAATGTTCTTCATATGTGTGACAAAGAAAGGAATATAGTAAAATTTTGCTTTTAATTGGTAAATATTGGTCTATGCCTTGTAATGAAATGTATCTGCCTCATGTGGTTCTGCTGAAGGAGATTAACTCACCATTCAGCTGGGACTAATTACAAGCTGCAGCAGCTGGAGAGAGAAAGATCAGGAGGCCAGATGGCTTGGAGAAGTGTAGGGGATTTTCTTTCAATAACAGGTTTTGAAGGACTTCCCCAGTTATCTGGGAAAAAATATCACAGGATGTCATAAAGAAAAACTCCTTGGAAGAAAGATCTTGTGAACAAGGTAGAAAATGTTTTTAGTGGGTTTGTTCTGCTTTTTATATTGGGAGTGATTAAGTTCAAGCACACCTACCAACTAGCTTTGGAAGGTTTTGGGGTGGGAGGGCGCCTGAAAGTTGCAGAGGCTTCTGGTCTCTCCTCACCATGTGTTTTGCTGTTGGGGAGAAGGAGGCTAATAGGAAATCTTTATCTGGGCCTTATGTAATTGATGGTGTGCAGAGAATTTATGTACTGTTTTCTATTCTGGATGTGAAAGAGTGTTGATTAGTGAAGGTTGAATTCAGATGGTTATTAGTGTGTGAATCCTTTATAGATGTCCACAGCAAAACTGTTATGTTCATTAAAATTAGATTGCTAGTTTGGTGATTGCATCTTTGTATTTAACTGGTTCATTCTCTTCCGTATTTCTTCTCTGCTTCATTTTGGCTTATTCAAGCTTGTGTTTCAGTTATTGTTATTAATTTTGTTGGTATATTGTTTGTTCTTGAGTGAGTCTAAGAGCTGAATGTATCTTCACAGAGATTTCATCAAAACAATATTTTGTAAATGGCAGGCTGTGCTGAAGGTAAGCTTCACTGGCTTGGACAGTTCCAACTTCGAAACACTGGATTTACATATCCCAGCTCCCTAAAATGGATCTTTTATTTATTTTTTAGTCATACTAAATGCATGTGTGAACAGATAAACGAGTGTGAACGGATAAGACTAACTGGAAATTATTTTAGGAATTTGTTGACATCTCCTACTCATTAGACAAGCAGCCTGTCTCTTAGGATATCCATTCTTCTTAACAATGCCTATAATTTGAAAATCATAATTAACTGTGAATCCATGTTTTTCCATGTGTGTCTGACATACCAGGCAATATGGCAAAGGGACTTCAGAATTGCAGGGGTAGACAGAGAATTTTACTGAAAAGGTTGAAAATAAATTGGAATATTACTAAATGGGCTTCTCTTTATTCTTATGGGACTAGCAAGTGGGTTTGTGTGTTTTCTTTCAGATAACTGGTGTTGCACAAACATTCATGCGGTGTTTAATCAAGTTTTTAGGTTTGAGAGGATTATGCATTTAGTTTTGCATAGTCAGTAAGGTTAGGTCTAGTGGCAGAAGTGGAAAGATACATATGTTTATCTGTACAGTCATTTAGCCAATGATCAATAAATGTCTGACGATAAATCAATACGGATGTAATCTCCAATCTGTGGGCTTCGAAGAACAATCTCCTGAGCGTTCTTACTACAAAATCTATATTCACTCCTGTCTTCATTCAAGCTGATTTATGCTCTGATGCTGTTTGCTTTCAAGGACCTCCATTTCTCTAAGTGCTGCCTAGTAGGTAAGCAACAATCCATCAGAGCGCTACTAATATCACAGAGGCTTATATTTAATTACAGATAACAGGTCCAGTGGGACTTGGAACAAAATAACCAATCACTAAGATTTGATATACTAAAATATAAAAAGCGAGGGAAGCCATAAAGCACAAAGGAACTGTGTGAAATAAATAGGTATTCTGTTGTTATGCTCAAAACATGCAGAATGTGAGAATAAGTCATATGATAAAGTGTATTTTCAGTTTTTTTTGTTGGTTTTTTTTTTTTCTTCACATAATTAAATCCAGTTGGTAAAGAAAAGAATAAATTTATTGAATAACCAACCAAATACTCCTGTGAGTAGTCAGCATGTATTTGATGTCTTAATTAAATGTATGTGGAGAGTATTTATGGGTTAGTTCTGTTTTTAAATATAAATAGGCATTTTTATTTTGCTGTAATATCAAAAAAAATGTAGGGGAGTTTTAGGTTGGATCTTAGGAAGAACTTCTTTACCGAAAGGGTTGTTAGACATTGGAACGGGCTGCCCAGGGAAGTGGTGGCGTCACCATCCCTGAAGTCTTCAAAAGACATTTAGATGTAGAGCTTAGGGATATGGTTTAGTGGGGACTGTTAGTGTTAGGTCAGAGGTTGGACTCGATGATCTTGAGGACTCTTCCAACCTAGAAATTCTGTGATTCTGTGTGATTCTGTGCTTGTATGAGATACGTATTTTTGGCATCCCTTCTTCCTGTACATTAAAAGTGATGTAGTTACTACATATCAGAAATAGCACAACTTAGTTCCTAAATATTCCTTAAATTTGCTCATATTTGCATATTTAAGAGCTAGATTTTTCAAGCAGACTTGTGAAAACTGACCCTGCTGTTACAGCCGATATCTTTAAACTGATAAACATAGAGTCAGTATGGGCTGACATTTAGGGAGAGTGGTACGCAATAAATATGAGCAACTCAAATGCTGCTCTAAATGTAGTTCTGATATAGTAAAACCAAACATTATGGATAGCCTGACTTTGTTAGGAAGCTAATTTAGCAGAAATACAGCTTAATGATATCAGTCCTACTTGAAAATTCATTTTATCTGAGCCCAGTATTAATCCATTAATTCTTCTAAGCTGATGAAAGTAATTTTAAAAAGAGGAGGCCTGTTTTCTGCAATAAACTCCTGACTAGTTTAGTCCTGTATCCTTGCATGATGGACCTAAACCAACAACAAAGTTAAGCCAGAACAGATACAAATAAAAGGTGATTGAAATAATCATCTACAGCTGTCATAGCTGAAGCTTTTGAAATGATGTATGGAAGAAATCTTCATTAGTTAGATGGAGATAAAAGGGCCAACTGATGGAAGAGTAGGAAATAAAACGAAAGAGAAGGCAGAAACATTGCAGCCAAAATCAAACAAAATAAAAATGCCAATGAAGATGTTTAAAGCATGTGATGTGGTAACTATTATTTTGGCTAAAATATGCCTCTTTTAGCAGCTGGTTAAAAGCTGGATCATTGCTAATCACTGTCAGCTGCTGGGCTAGCTTTTAGTGAAGAAATCTGAGATACTGACCTTTGGCTTCTGAAAGACAACCTCAAGATGAGACTCTTGGAAGATACTTTATCTGTAAAAAATGAATCTGCACGCTTGTATAAAGGGATTATTGTTAAAGTGTCTGTGAAATATCAGTGAAAGCACTAATCTCTAAGGAAAGACAGTTCTGTGAATTTACTGGTCACTGGATCTGTACTGTTAAGGCTTTTTTTGATTGTTTTATTTAGGAAGGTAACCCCACATTTGGAGTGCTCTGAGGACTTTCAGGTGTCTTTCACAGGTGTGAGCTTGCAAGTGTAGTTATATACCCACTCAAAAATCTGCCTGAAACTTCAGCATGTAAATAATAGCTTACTGTTTGTTTATTTTAAGATTTTTTTATTAAGATTTTTGAGCTTGTGAAATAAGGAAGTTCATGAACATGCACTCAGTAATGTGTGGATGTGTAAACAAAGGCTAATCTGAATGGGTTGTGCAAATTGGGTTAAGATTAAGAGGGAAGAGTAAAGGTTGGCTTTAGTCTCACAGGTTTGCTGCCTATCAGTGTGTAACTTGGCGTAATGTTAGTAATATATATAATAAATATAATATCTGCAAATAATACAGATCGCTGTCTGCGTAATAAAGTATGCCTTCTATAAAATAATGATGGGGTGGGAAAGGGAAGAAAAGTGAAACTTCTTTAAAGTTATCTGTGTCTTCCTGATGATATATAAAAGGTAAGCAAGGTTAAGCCTGCTTTTGTATTGAGTTCCCTGATTCTCTAAAAGAACCTGCTTTAGTATGACGGGTAACAGTGTCTGTTAAATGTTGTGGATTCTTTAAGTTCCTTTGTGCTCCCCAGCATTTGGCTGTGGAGCCAGATTGAAGAGTTGCTTTTGTTTATGGGCTACACTATTTTTTAATGGCTAGGTTTTCTGTTGATTTTTTTTTTTTTCAGGAGTGCAAGGCAAACGTGATACTTCTCACTGAAACTTGTTCATTTTATTTCACATTCAGGAGGTCTAGTCGTTTCTATTAATTGAAGCAAGAGTTAATGCTGCCAAGCATCTCTGCTAGGTACACTAGATGTTGTATGCTAACTTACCTAACTTAACATTTAGGTAAATTTCTTATCCTGAAAAGGCTTTGGGTATTGATGGTGTGATGGTAGGTATCCAATGAGTAGCGTACTTCTGTATGTTTCCATGTGTCAGCTGGAGTGCTGGTATTGCAGGCATCAAGAAGTGAAGCAGTATTTCTGAGTGGGCGGCTCCATATGAGGAAGCTTATCTGAATACCTGGAGTCCCAGATAGTCCCTAGAAGAGAAGTTAAATCGCGCTGGTACATGGCGGTGTATCTTCCAGGGCTAGACTAATGTTATCCAAGAAAATAAATGCACAAGGTGAAGGGTGGTGGGAGGATGAAAGAGAAGGGAAGGATGAGAAACAAAATAGTTCACGGTCCTTAGCTGGCAAACAACATGTTACAGATCTCTTTACTTTCGGTTGCTAATTATATTTTACATTTTTTCATGTTAGACCCTAGAATGGTCTGAAAATGTAGGATTATCACTCATGCTTGGTCAAGACTTACTGTGGTTGTCAGGTTTGTAGAGAGAAGCTGGAATAACAAATTAAAAGTGCTTAGGATTCAGAGGCAGTGCAGAGGCCTATATCTAAATTTATTCAACTTCTTTATCACAGCACCACAGATACTTCTATTTCTCTGCATAAACCAAAATTCTTGTTGCTTGCAAGATATTCTGGCACAATCCTGGAAGGTATACATATGCTTGCTCTTTGTACTTGAGGTTTCACTCAGGTACATTATTTACTATACGCAGAGTGTTTGTTTTCCTTTTTTTTTTTTTTTTTTTTTTTGGAAAAAACCTGTGAAGATGCAGCAATACACATATTTTAGTAGTTCCAATTCATGCATTTCTCATGAATATGTACTTGCAGTCAAATGTGACTAACTTTAGAAAACACTTAAAATACAGGAAAATTGGAAAATCTTAAAAAAATAAAAATAAAAAAAAATCCCTATGTCATGCATATATAGACTAATAATGTGAAACAATTTTTACTAGCATGTTTTAGTAGGTGTGCAAATGTGATGGAGGTGGGAGGAGAGGATGTGTTCATGCACATCCTGCTTTTTGTTTGTCCTCCACAGTGACTGAGAAATCTATCACTGTTTTCCTGACTTGCCATTCACTTTTTGCATGTCCTGGAAATACTTTAGATTTCCATAGTTTTATATGGATTATGGATTTATCTTAGTTGTTTCCTGTTTCAACTCATTCTTTTTTTTTTTTTTTTTAAAAAAAAAAAAAAAAGAAAAAGAAATCCCCCAGTGGTATTTTGGAGAAGGTACAGAACCTGGAAATTGCTTATGGAAACCATTTGCTACAGTGTCGTGGATCTTACAAAGACTTTTACTGCAATTCAGAAATAAATCTGTGATTACAAGGACTGTTTCTAGTCTATACCTGTCACTGATTGTTCAGCAGTTGTTTTTTTCTATAATTAGTATATCTCGTTTGACTATATAAAAATAATATGCAAAGGTAAATTAATCATGGTTACTTTGAATCTGAAAGATTGAATTACATCAGCTTCTGTACTGGTGGGCATATAAACACAGTAACCTAGATATCCTATTACAGAGAATAATATAATTTCCATTTGGTGTACAGGCAATTAGATCTTGAATTCTAAATGTTTTAATAATGTGTGCATGTACACAAATTCATTGAATTCTAACTAAAAAAAAAAAAATCATGGTTATAGAGCTGCTGCCCCCAACATGCATTAGCAGAGATCCTGTTCTTGCCTGACTGCCAAATAAATGTCCATTCTCTTAGCCTCAGATTGACTCGAGTTTAGACACCTGAGCTATGGATACTAGGAAAGTTGGGAACAAAAGAGATGAGCTGACTAACAGCAGAAAGCATGATTTATGAATAATTGTTTAAAATTGTCAATGTGTGTAACCAGTAGATAATATTCATAGAATCTGACAAGACATGGCTTGTCAATATGAAAAATAATGTGACAAATAGAAAGTAAGCAGAAGAGATGCAAAGTGTCACCTTCCAGCTATGAGTACAAATGTGATGAATGGGATTGGTAGAACTCTCATCCAATTCTTATTATGGAGGTAATTACACAATAAGCTATTTATATGATAGTTTTACTTCAGCTCGTGTGCCCTTCAGCACTCTGATAATATTTTAGTTTGGAGGTAGAAAGGATTCTTGCTCTTGCTTACGATAATTAAGATAAAATCTTTGTCTGAAATCCTGTTAGTTCTATTGTATGCTTTCTTTTAATACTTGCTTTTGAGGGTGATGATGAGATATAGTAACAGAGTAAATGATGGCACCATATTGCTAATTAAATGTTCAGATAATCACATTATATAACTGTATAAACCCAGTGAGAAAAATGGTTTGTTACATATCCATTTAGAACAATTATTGAATCATTTTTTTCAAGGTATTAATTTTCTTTTAGTGGAGACTTAATCTAGTCTGTGCTAGAGGACTTATATTTGAATGACTTGCATGAATCCTCTTTAGCTTATGGAGCAAAGGAAGACGGTATTTGGTGCCAGATGAATGGAATGAAAAATATATTTGATTTATTGTAGTACAGTGCTAAAGGTAGAATTTGACCTAGTAGCAAACAAGGTTCTCATTAGAATGTTGTATTTTATTTTACTATTGGTAAATCTTCTCCAAAACAATTTGTGTGTGCATGACCCACTTCAAAATTCCAGCAATTTGTAATTTTCTACAATGAATTTAGAGGGTTATTACCTAGGTCAAGGCTGCTATAAACAAGTTGAAATCAGCTTCAACATCTTTAATAAAGAATAAGAACAGGTGTGAATATATAGTGTTAGCTGTTTCTGAGGTTAACAAGCGATGTACATGCTCTTGCCCTTTTATACATAGAGCACAGCTTTTCAGTAAGAAAGAAAGTACTCTTGGATGCTTATACAGGAAACAAATGTGAAGTAAGTCTCTGTTTAGCAACCGAGAATAACTCTGTCTGTCATGGTGTGAGACCTGTCATCAATGTATGTGACTGAAAAACCAAAGCTTTGTCAGGTATAAAATGAAGTAACCCGAGTCAGAACAAAGACAAATGCAGCAATGAAGAAAATACCCAAATTACATTCCAACTTGGTAGTACTAGCAGAACATTGGTTAGTACTAACCAACACTCTTCAACCCTTGTTTTCTTGCTGAAAGCCTTGACAAGGCTTTCAAAGTTTCCTCAAGTGCTGGTCGCTATTATCTAGTATCTGTGTTCACTTCTTACTAGAGAATCTGAAATACTATTAAATGTCTCTCAACTAAATCCTTAGGAAGCTCTTGTGAGGAAAGGAATAAACTTATAAGGCTCTAGTCATTTCAGTCCTGCAGAAGGTTTTTTTCTACTTCAGGAAATGATCTGGACCATCACGCTTGTACTTCTAATCTCTGGAGAAACCCCTTTAAGGGTGTTCAAGTCCTCCCATAGGAGTGAAGGAGAATGAGGAGGCAGAGAGCAGAGCAAACTGACCTGGGATGCACAGGCACCTGGCAAGGTTAGACAGGAGAGCTGAGCAGGTGCACCACCATGCCTCTGCAGAGACAAGGAAATAGTTATTTTCGAACTGAAGTGGTTCCGCTGATGTTCACAGGAAGATGAAAGATGTACTGTTGTTCTCTTATGGTTGGGGCCATCCTATTGTTTCTGATCTTGGACGGATCCAAAGAAGGGGACACAAAGTAATATTCAAACCCATGTTAGCTCTTTGAGCTGATGCTTGAGATTAGATGGTGGGGAAGAAGTTAGAAATGGATTTCCTGAGACATCTAAATTCATAGCATTTGTGACTGGAGTGCTAAGTACAGAGTGTTTGTATTCTCCTCTGTTTAACCTGCACATGCAGTAGTGTAATCTACTTAAGTAGAAGCTCCACTCTCCCCATCTGACAATTCCATGTTGTTGGACTGAGGAAGAACTCTCAGAGGATTACTAAAGCTAAGTTGCCATAGAATCAGGAAGAGGTATCTCCAAGTTAAGGCTGATGCAAATAAATAAGGTAGGGAAAGAATGCTGTTTCTACTTGTGCCTATTAGGTGAAAGGCTTCAACCCCTAAGACTGTCAAATGGGTTATTTTTTAATGATTTTAGTGTTGTCTATAATAAATAAGTTGACAGATAACAGGGAGCATGCAGTGGATGCAACTAACCAAACCTCAGCGCATTATGGTCTGCTTAAATCCAATGCACTTCAAAGAGCATAAGAAAACATTTCAACTTTTATTCTTTTTATTCTGGGGGAACAGGTGAGAGGCTAAATGTTCCATTTCTTTAGTATGGGCTGGGGGGTGGGAGGAGGAGGGGGAGATTACCACTTCTTAATTCAATAAAGCAGAAGAGTAGTACACAAACAAATTTTTATTTCCCTTCTACTGTATTAGATCTAGACATGGTCATAGCATTGCTCTCTTCATTTTGTTGTGCTCCCTATGGATGTGAAAGAAGATATACAGAAAGCAATTTTTTATTTTAAATCTTTGGACCTGGAAAACATTTGCAATATAAAAGAGCTGTTGTGACCATGCTGTGAGACCCTAGGGCTCCCAAAAGCTAGGATTATCGTTTCCATTTGATTTTGGTAGAGGTGACCTAGTTAGACATGGGAGCCCTGCAAACTTAATGTTCAAGGAAGAGCTCTCCTGCTGGCTTTTCATCATGAGATGAGTATGTGTAGTTCCTTGCATCGCTGTGCCTTACATTGCATTGATTTTCATCAAAGCAGAGCACAGGATTTCCAGTTTTCCTCTTCTCTCAAGTTGGAGGAACTCTCAGATTGGTCCTTGAAATAGTAAGATTTTTCTCATTGTTCTGT
Source organism: Anas platyrhynchos (assembly GCF_047663525.1). NCBI lineage: Eukaryota > Metazoa > Chordata > Aves > Anseriformes > Anatidae > Anas > Anas platyrhynchos. Next base: position 41,950,385 of record NC_092590.1, on the reverse strand, counting down.
TAACTGATGGAGATCTCATTCATGCAAAGTGGGAACTGTTGGCCAACCTGTGGGTTTTGGAGTTGGCATGATTATTTAGGTGCTTTAGCATCCTTCATTGTACTAGGTAGTTTCTAAAAAGGACCAAGGAAAAATCCAGCATAAATACAAGAAAAAAATAACCTGTGCATGGAGGGAGCTATTAAAACATTCTATCCAGAATACATTTAAACGGAACAAACACTGGAGAGAAACAGGGCCTGAATGTAGCTGTCATGGAGGGAGAAACGTATATGCTTTCTCAGAGTGTTCCATTACACAGCCTTCCATAATTAAATTATTAAACACTGTGCAGGACAGGGACAAATCCTTATTTTTTTTATTCTTCTTTAGAAAATATTCCTAACCTCAGTTTACACATTGATTTTTATTGAATTATATTCATTTAAATTTCAATTCTGATGACATGCCAAAGCTTTGTGGAAAATCTTTCAATTAATGAACAAGTAGCTTGCTCAGACAATATTATTTTTCTTTAAAGTTGTTTTAAATAGAAGCTTTCTAAAGCATTGATCATAATATTTTTATAATAGTGTTTTATTAACTTGTTTGAGTAAAGATAAATGAAAGAAAACAGAGGAAAACCAAGCAGCACTTGTTGTTTTTCTAATGATTTCTCTCTAGAGTAGTGTGCTTTTTGTAGAAGAAAGAGCATATTTCCTGCTCAGGAAAAAAAGAGGAGTATTTTCTGCTCTTGCATCAGTACAGTGTTCCCTCGCAGCTGTTCCTGCCTCCCTGTGGGGAATGCAATAAGCTGCAATTAAATGCAGGTGCTTGGAAGCAGGAGTGCCCTTGCTCTGTTTAACAATCTGAGGCAACAAACAAAAGAACCAGAGAGACAGGAATCTACCTTCTGTTTAATGGGGCATGAACACTTTTTCTTGGCACCAAGACAAGTGTCTACCTTTTGTTAGAAGTACGTTTCTCTTTTTCCCTAGGTGGAAAGACAGAGGCCTACCTCTTGTTTATTAGTTCACTGCTAGGAGAGAAAGAAACTAAACAAGACCATATGCTGTGAGGGGAAAACAGCAGTCACTAGGCACAAAAACAAGAGCTCTCACCTTCATAGCATAACACTGCATATTTCTGTTGCTGTAAGGTATGTGGAGAGGGGGAAAGAGGCAGAAATATCCCCTTCTTCCTCCCCTCCCCCCCCCTCCCCTTCCCCCTTCTCTCTCTGTAGTATAGACATAGTTGAGGAGTGGTCATAAGCATCTCTTAAAATAGAATGGAGTTTAAATTTTTCTGGAGTATATGAAATTTTGTGCTGGGGAGATAGCTGGGAACAAACAAAAGGCAGAATGTATGTCTGGGGAGTTACCTGCTAGATGTTTCTGGCTGTGAGCAGCAGCTCCTGGAAGTGCTAGAGGTCCTGTTATCAGCAGGAAGGTGAGCCCTGCTGTTTGGAGCAACGTCGGTGAAAGCACTCACACAGACAGCTCAGCAGAGATGAATTGCTTTTCCGAACTCTTGATCTCTCTGACAGATGCTCCAGTGAAGTCTTGTTAACTGTACCACAGAGATTGTGTCTTGCCCTGACCAAATAGTTGTTTGCATCTGTACTCTGCAGGTCCCAGCTCACCATTTATCCCCTGATCTGCTGGATGCAGAAGGGCAACATCTCAAAATGTCAGTCAGATTATGCTGGCCCAAAGAAACAGAGTGATATAATTAATGAAACCACATTTCACTTTGGGTTTGAACCTTGATCTACTATCACTTCAGTAAACCTAATTCCTTGGAGAAAATGCTTTTGTTTTGCCAATGACCACGAGTCAGATGCCTCTTCTCTGCCATCCCTCTTGACTCCCCTCCCCAGTGCATGTGCAGCACTTCTAGCAGTGATGCACAACTCTGAACTGCAGATGAGGGGTGAGTTGTGTGGCATGTGCCTGTGGCTCGTGCCCAGCCTTGCTTCAGAGTCCATGTTTTTCTGTATAAGCTCCACCCCTCCAACAAAGGATGTTATTCTTCTGTTGAAGGGCCTGTTATGAAATTCCTAGGATCATTCTTCTTGATCCTTTCTGACTTCTGTCAAGCTTAGCTCAAATACAACAACATTTATGGGGAGAACTGCTGTGAGCATATTTATATTTTAGGCTAATAATTACATATGCCACGTTTGATTAAAAAATACATACTTGAGTTAAAAAAGAGTGCTTGTATTGCACAGTCTTCTGCAGGGGGGCTCTTCCCTCAAGTCTTACAAGCTATGCCACAGTTCCAAGTTGACAGTTCTTGCTAGTGACTTACCAGATTTACACAGCAGATCGACTGCAAGTCTTCAAGCAAGCTGTGAGACAATTTTATTTTCTGAAAAACAAATCTGAAAATGGAGCTTTAAAGGTGTTTTCAGTTTAATATTTTTTAACTTTGAAATTTCATGTTTAAGGGATGTTATCATTCATTGCAAAATGTGTGAAATTATCTTTTTATTGCAGGTTAGAGTGTAATTAATGTCTGTAAGCTATGAAGCAAATACACAGTTCTTAGAGGTTTCCCTAACAGTTGATAGGTTATGAGATTGTTGTTGTTTTTTTTTTTTTTGGGGGGGGGGGGGGGGGATTCAGTCCCCTAAACAGGTTGGAGGTCTAGGGTATTCAAGGAAGTGGTGCAGAGCTTACATGACGCAAGACACATGTTCTAGAAAGGCAGCTGAAGGCAGTCAGGATGCTGTTTGACGCTTAAAATTATGCTTAACCTATATAGCTTATTTTTCTTTTGAATCCTACATGTTATGCATGAGTCTTAACTCACATTTTAAGATCCCTCATTCTACATGGAGCAAAGATTGTGGTATCTGTTTTATCTTGCTGATAGCTACAGGAGACATTTTGCCAGTGAACTACGGTTTGGAAACAGTGTGATAAACTGATGTTGCCTTTTTCTCCTGGTTTCTTAAATCTCATCTTTTGTTTAAAATCATTAAATTACATTGTTGGAAAATAGTTTGGAGAATTTATTCTGGGAAGTTCAAGAAATTTCCACATTTGAATTAATGGTAGTTGTTTTGGTGGCAGAGACAGGTTTTAGGTTGGTGTTTTTATAACATCAAGATTATGAACCTTGGCCTTTTATGTTTGAAAAATAATAGATACCGAGCCATGTTGTGAAAACATTCTTATTGGTGTGGTTCAGTCATTTGCTTTATGAAATGTGGTTCAGATTCTAAATATCTTCAGCTTAATATGGGTCAAAATTTAGTTCATGCAGTCTGCATTTTAGTCACAGGGCAGAAGTTTTTCTTTCCACTGGGTAGCTTGTAATTTCGAGAAGGCTTCTTTATGCGTGACATTTCTATTTTCACAAAATTCTATTTTATAGATTACTATGGTAAGACAACTTTTCCCAGTTCAAGCTGATGTAAAAAACCAGGAGTACTTGCAAGAGTATTCAGGTTCTAAATTAACTTACCAAGCTTCATTTTGTATTGCAGAGTAACTAATGGTGTCATTTGGTGTTTTATTTTTTTTGGATTTAATAACAGTTCAAATATAATGAGAAATAAATTATGTTTCAAGATGGCAGACTCAGCTTGACAGTTAACAGGTTATTCGAAGGGTCAGTAAATTCTTTTGCACAGCTTTACTAATTATGAAGGAAAAAAAAATATATCTATAAAAAGAATGAATATGAGATGGAAGGGCAGATGAATGAATTGCGAGGAAGGGGGATTAGGAAATAACCGAGAAAGCTGCATCTGTGCAAAGTAACTGATTCTCCATGGATTATTCAGAGCTGGCTGGTATTTTTACAGTCTTGTTTTGGAGAGGGGTGAGAGGTATCCTCTCTTCTGCTACAAATCTTTCCAAAATTTCCTCTATTCCACTCAAATGTAGTAGCCAAGTAAGCAGGTTTCAGGCAGTTTTGAATCCTGTGACTCTAAGAAGAGTAGATCTTACAGCCTCTACATATTTTACCTGAGAGGTACATTTGTTGTATATCTGTGAATGTTGGCAGCTGTGGTGGCTAAATAGCCTTTTTTTTTTTTTTTTTTTTCCTTTTATAGGAGGTTTTATCCTCAGGGTATGTGTATTAGGGGTGTTTTTAAACAAGGTAATTAAATAGCAGTAGTTTCCTGTAATGGAGATTATCTAATTGGCCAGCTATTTAATGGCCTGCTTTGATATTTAAACTAACTCATACATATAACTGTACATAGAGTGGAAATAAGTGCTGCCCATAATGAGCCTTCCCCACTAGCCCCCTTTCTTCTGTGTGGCTTCAGGTGAACTGTGAGAACAAATATAGAAGACAATCTTAGTTTGTCAGTTTGGAAGTGAAATATAGTAAGAATTGCTGCTTTTGTATAAAGCAGCACACTGTTGTCATGAGGTTTTTGTTGTCCTTCTCCCTGCCTCATCCACTCAAAATAAGAGAAAAGTGTAACTACTTTAGGGGAGGAGGGGGGGTTGAGAATTTACTCTGTTTCTTCATAGTAGTTTTAAGACTAAAATATTCTCACAATATTCAAAGAGAATTTTTCAGAAAGTGAATGCAATGGCATGATGAAATAGAGTCCTTCAGGTGGGTCTGAGGTATGAAGAATTGATTGACTCCATGCCCCTAGCCTTCAGGGGTCAAAGTTATAAGCCAAGATAACATAACTCTTGAACAAGACTGTGGCAGAAAGTGGAAGAGACAGAAATGGCTGAATTAAATCTAAAGGTCACATTCAGGGTTATGAGGCATTCACTGAGTGTTAGCACCTTTGTCATTAACGTTTCCAGGAGGTCACAGGGGACCTGTGACCAGGAAGCTCTCTCCCTTAGAGCAATGTGGAAAAAAAAAATAAAATAAGCTGTGATGTGTGTCTGCCTTTCTCACTTTTTCCCCTTTGGTATGCTGATTTTAATAATGTGCTTTGGAGGATGATCTCCATTTTGTGTGTCTTTTTTCCACTTGTTATGAAAAAGTAAACTTAAAGTTAGTTTGACGTAACTGCAGTTGCAGCATTTGCTTGTTTTTGGTGGGAATCAAAAAGGGTTAAAATCTGGCCATCAATAAAAAAGAAATCCTTTTCTGGAGGGTGCAGACAAATATCTGGACATCAGACCAGCCAAACTTCTGTAGATCTAGATTAAGTAGCTGTTGCTGTGCCAGAAAGAGGAGGAAAATGTAAAAGCATTCTCTTGATGGCCCCAATGATAACTTAAGAAGTCTCCTCCTCAGTGCTACCTTCTTTCAAGCTAAATTTTGGAACTTACTTTCTTATGACATACAGCAGAATTGCACAAAAAGTTTTGTTTTTCTTGCACACCATCTTAGTCCCTTACTGATTACAGTATCAATTCACTAGGGCACAACCTTGATTAAGATCATGCCCTAACTTTTAACTGAAGCTTAAAATCTTGGTTGTTGGAAGCAGTCATGTGGCATTGTCACTTGCAGTAGCTCTAACATTGGAGTGTTTACTATGAATCTCTAATGAGCAGGAAGCAAGCAAACAAAATTTCTCCAGTTGGCATTATTAACATATTGTGCCTTAATCATTATTACTTTCTGAAAAGGTCTGTGAGACTACTTCTTTTTCCATATGTTCATTTTTTAAGATGAAAGCTGATGCCAGAGTACTGGATAAAAATATATTCTTCTCCTCTTCAGGCAGTTCCTTTTCTCAAATTTTTAATAAAATTATCTTCATATCAAGCATTTGAAGTGTCAGATATTTTAACTGTTAAATAATACAATTATTTTAAAAGCATATACTGTTGTATAAGAACTACTTTTACGACCAGGATGGTGATTTAACCTGTATACAATACAGCATTTTCCAAACTTCTTTTGTAACAGACATCATTTTAAAAATAAATACAGAAACATACAGCTCTATGTGCTTGTCCTTGTTGTTAATTTACATTTAGAATGGTGGTATTTTTTGTTTGTTTTTAAAGGTTGGTAATTAACATCATGACATACCAAAGTGAATAGACATGAAATAGATATTGTAAAGGTGATGAAAAAGAAATTCTCTGGATCTCTCCAGGATGACTTTGCAGCTTTGAATTGAAGTTTAAAATGGGCCAAATTCTTCCCAAGTGTATCTCCTTTGAAGTATACTGATTTATGCCAGAAATAAATCTGACCTGATGGATCTCACTTATAATGTGGAATCAGTATAAGTGCTTCCAAAACCATACTGTAGAATGCACTTTTTTTTTGCCTTGAGGTTGGTGATTAAACCCTCAGTTCCTTCTCCTGCCTGAGTCTGTGCTGCTGTGAAATTTCCCATTCAATGCTGTAATTAGGTAAGAAGGAGATGTGGAAAGAATGGGTTGTAATTTTACACCGTAAGATACAGAGGTCATGCAAGGCAGGTGTTAGGACTTAGTAAATTGCTTGCGCTTCTTGTTCCTGTTACAGACATTTGATTGCTGTAAAATGTTGCCCAGTACCTCGGGTGTCATCATACCAGGTTGTTCCAGCTAGACTCTAATGGAAGATCCAGTCAAATGTGAAAAGTCTAAGTCAAGATCATGGTTGCTGCTTGGATCAGTTTTCCTACTTTGAATCCACTGTTTTGTTATGGTGACTAAGGCAAAGCTGCTTTCCAGCCTGTTAGCATTTGACAAAAAATCTGAAAGCTGAGAACTTGCTGAAAAAAGCACATATGGCAGAATAAGAATTGATGGAAATCCAAATGATTTTATATAAATATATAATATATATATAATATATATAATTCAGTGATGTAGATGTTGAACAACAGGAAGCTGTGATTTTATAGTAGAAAAAGGCTTCAAAACATTCATGCAAAATTCATAGGTAGAGAGAATGTCTGCATCTAGGACCCATTAAAGTTCTGTCCTTTCTCATGCAGGTACATGTCAATTTTTCTTCAGCAGTTGTGTAAATAGTACTCATTGGTCCTTTTAATTTTTCTATAATATAAGGTATTAAAAAAATTGTGCCTCAGGTATGAAATGTTAAATCTGATGATTATTATTACTGCTTTGACTCACCATAGTGTAGTATTCTAACTGGCTTTTGGTCTTAATCTTTTAACATTTTGAGGTAACAAATGTTATAATCCTGCAGACCAAGGAATCTAATTAGATAACTCATTTATAGTTTGTACTCCTCCATGTAATCTTCACTGTGCAAAGTTCATGTTGCATTTATAATAACAGCAATAGAAAAGTAATGTGGAAAGGAATCAGTTGAGATGTGTAAGGCCAATAGTTGAATCAGCAGTTTGATCTAGGCCATCACATGTGTTAGCTAATAATGAATTATTAGATAGGATCTAATAATTCTATCTCTATCACTATTCAGACAGAAGTTCTTTGTTAGAAGATCTAAACTTGAGGGATGTACAAAGCTAGCTCGTGTAATTTGGCTGCTAGCAAGTTGCCTTCTATTGGCTGAATCTTATGGTGGTTTGTAATGATGGCACAGCTTCTGTTTCCAGTTTGATGTGAGAAATTTCCTTCAGATGTAGGAATATATTGCTTTATATTTAGTTTTAATGAGTTTGTTACTCATTGCAAAGTGACAGCATAGTAGCCAGCTAAGTTCCCTGCTTTCTAAGAGGTTTATTTTCTTTATCTCTGTGCTACGGACAGGGTAGATGTTATTGTTTTAAGCTGCTTTGATTCACAACAGTTTTTGTATGGTAACATTAATGACAGTTTATAAAATGGAAATACATCAACTGCCACCTCACAAGACTGTGTTTGTTTTTTCCACAGCTCCACTGAATTAATAGCTCAGTCAATCAGCCTGATAAAGAAACCCAAGTCTCTGTCTTCCTATTTCACTTCCAAAAAATTCATGTCTAAAACTAAAAATGCTTAGTATTGTTGAGTAAAATACCTTGACTATCAGTGCAGTTTTGCTGCTAACCTAATTTCCATGAGTTATTTGCAGGTATATCTGACTTTATCTTGATAATTTCTCTTGATCAACTCTTTTCATGAGTCAACTCCGTTTTTCTCCCACAAAGTTAATACCTATTCCAGACTGATCCTTAGAGGACTACTTGAACAACATTCTTCCAGTCTACTGCAAATAACTGTTATTTTTCTTTAGTTTATTCTTTGCACAGTATACAGTTCTTGTACTGCAACCTGACTTTTACAGCTGAACTCATGATTTTTTTGTTGTAGTGCTGTATTGAACATTCTGTAATTTATTTGAACTTAGTTTAAATTTATCTTCTTTATAAAACAATTATTGTGTTAATCTGAAAGTCTACTTTGGTAAACTTGTATTGAATTTGATTCAAACTTCCATTACTTAGATATCCATTTTTTATAAACAAGTTTTTAAGGATAGAGTTGTGGTCAACAGGGATCAGACTAATGATCTTAAGTTTGTTTGATCCATGTTATTTTCTTCTCTTCCTTTAAAAAGAGGTACAAGATAATTTATTCTTGTTGTTTTATATACACATGTATATGCATGTATATACATATAGAAAAATGTTGTGTGTCTGCGATCTTAATATTACTGTAAGTTACAAACTTTAACAAAAAATCTTGCTACAGATATCCAATACCTATATCCAATAGTTTCACAAGTGGTGAAGCAATTTACTTGGTTTGGAGGCCATACCTTATGTTATCTTTAATCTCTGTGTTATTCTAAGTGAATGCCACTATTCACTTTCTATTCGGGTTGGTTTTAATTTTGCTCTCTAGACTTCCCAGTAACTCCAGTGCCTTCCTAGGGGAAGTTCTGTCACTTCTTTAGTGACACTTCCCTACTCAAAAAGAGTAGTAGTAGATGCACTCTTTCAGTAGCTCTTTTATTTTTGTCAAATTATGCTACCTGCAGAGAAGCCAAAACATGAAGGAAGGGTGGGGAAATACTGTGGGACCATGTGAAATAGACCTACTGTCATCACTGTGCTTACTGGTATTAAACTAGATAGTTGTTTGTGTTTTTTTGTTTTTTTTTTTTTTTATAAAGAAAATATTGTCCTTTAATTTACTTGTAGCAAATGATCATTAATAGTAAGATATCGGAGAACTTTTTAATGTGCACAACCTCTTTGTGAGAGAAACTTTAAAAAGTGACATATAAAGTAATCAGTAAAAAACAGAAGTATTTAAGTTATAGAATGAATTATCTGGAGGCTAGATTTCAATGGTGATCTTTCTTTTATGCTGAATAAAAGAAAGAAAAAAAAAAAAAAAGTATTTTCATGTTCTCAGTGTTTTGTCCTCTTCCTCAACCAGCCAGGAAGAAAAGGCTAAGTGTCATCTTAAACTGAAGCAATTTTACAATTCTTTTTGCCAGCTCAAATTACTTTGGGCTCCCTTAACACTAGACAGAGCATTTCTTAAATCTTGTTTCCTTAGCAGACCAGGAACCCTGATGGCCTTAAAGGAGCAATATCATCTTCTGGTTGACAGAACTTGATCTGATCCCAGATATCCCATGACTCTCACTTTTCTGCTATTAACTTCACATAGTTGCTACCACCAGTCTACTTACTTTCCATTTAAATTCATCCAGCTGTCTGTCAATCTCAAATTTTAATACATATCTATCTTTGTAGTATTTGGTACATATTACAAAGCTGACTTCCCAGAAAGCTGCCAACTGTTCAGATTCTGAGAGCACTGAAGAACACACTAAATAACAGCATTGTAAATGTATTATTCAAACATGACTTACTGTTGTAGGTTGTTGCTTGCTGTCACCTGAAAAGGAATAAAATTTTACATATGGAATAATACTGCTTCAATTAGATACTGTTCAAATATTAATAACAAGTAGTTAAATACCTGTTGTGTACACACCTTTTTAAAAAGATTTTGTATGTAACTCAGATTTCTTAAGACTGTAAAAAATACATGAATTCCAAAGTAAGAACATGCACTTTGCCAATAATATTTTAGAGATGTTTCTTTAAACATACTTGGAAAATCATCAGTTAGAGTACCATGCCTTATAGGAATATTATCCGTGTCTCAAGAAAAATACACCTTGATAGTGATCCGTGAATAATACTTCAATGGATGTTCACAGAATAGTTGTGTTCCTGATTTAACACAGGAATTTGGTCTTCTGTGGTGAAAGTCAAATAACCTCACGTAGGGTCACATAACTGAGCTATGTGGGGAATCACCGAAGTTGGCTATAACCAGTAGCATTCATGAAGCTATCTCTATATTGGGTATGTAAGACTGTACAATAATCACTGAATTGTGTAGGCATCCCCTTTCTTTGAAATCTGATACTCTAAGGTAGTTGATCACTCAGAGGTGTTGCACTGGTCACTATGTAAGTGTTGCTTTCTTATCACTGAAGGGCAATATATCTATCGCTCACGTTATGTTTGGTACTTCCTACCTGGAAGATGTGTTGAAATTGAGGCACAATATCATGTTGATGACTGTTCGACCCTGTCAGACTGCAACGCCAACTTGATAGATAGTTGGAGTAAATGGCCCAGAGTGGGACAAACTGGCAAACTAACCTGCTGCTACTGTCTGATTCTTTAATGGTTGATGTACTCCACAAAAAATGCCTGTTTAAATCCTGTGCAGCCTCACTCACCTTGGTTGTCTGGAGACAAGTCTGAGACTACTGCTTTTTGACTATTTTTTCAAGGTGACAAACTGCTATTTTTTCAAATGCTATTGGAATAAAAGAAACAGATATGGCATAATCAAGTGTGTATATTAAAATAAAGGTGCTGGTGTAGGCCAGGGCAGCTGATGACTGGGACATTTTCTTTCATGTTCTCTGAAGGACCTAGGCACCTGTAGTGTTGGCTGAGATTCCACACTGGCTTCTGCTCTTCTTGAAGAAGAAAGCTGGGCAAATTCCCTTACTTAAAATTTTGGACATAATACTTCAGAAAACTAATTTTTTTTTTTGACTGGATGAATTAGGATTTTATGTAGTCTATCCAAGATTAAAAAAAAAAAAAAAGATTTCTTATTGTGCATGCAGAAAATCCAGATGCCCTGTGCTTTCCAGCTCAAATAGTGAAGATGAGATCAATTTACAAGCATGGACAACTGAATCTTTGTTCCTTTGTAAGAAGAAACAACCTGTTCACCACATATCTGTTATAACTTCAGCTAATAGAAATATGTCAGATGTTTCTTTAGTACATGTAGGGGCAGATAATTGGGCTTTTGTTGCAGGTAAACATAAGTCTGAGTATATTTTTTTCGTCAGGGTGCAAGTGTTCATTCTGTTCTTCTGTTCTTCTACGAGCAGCTGCTAGCAGCCTCACGATCACGAGCACTGGTCCTCATGGGGGACTTTAATTACACAGACATCTGCTGGGTAAGCAACCTGGCCAGGCATGAGCTGTCCAAATGGTTCCTACAATGCGTTGAGGACAATTTTCTGACGCAGGTGGTGGAGAAGCTGACAAGGCGGGGAGTGCTCCTGGACCTCATTCTTACCAACAGGGATGGCCTTGTTAGGGATGTGAAGGATGGGGGCAGCTTGGGATGCAGCAACCACGAGATGGTGGAGTTCCAGATGGAACTAGGCAAAGGAAGTAAGGCTAAAAGCAGGATTGCTACCCTGGACTTTCGAAGAGACAGCTTCGACCTCTTCTGGGACCTGCTTGGGAGTATCTCATGGGATAGGCTGCTAGAAGGCAAGGGTGCTTGTGAGAGCTGGGCTACATTTAAACAGCACTTCTTCCATGCTGAGGATCGGTGCATCCCAAAGAATAGGAAATCCAGGAAGGGGAGCAGGAAACCCGCGTGGATGAGCAAGGAGCTCATCAATAAGATCAGAAGGTCTCCTCGCCCCTGGCAATAGGATAAAGGGTCTGGGAAATGGAGGGCTCCCCCCTGGTGGACGTGGGAGCATCTGAGTGGGCTCAACACACACAAATCCATGGGTCCCAATGGGATGCATCCGCGTGTGCGAAGGGAGCAGGCAGATGTGATCGCCGAACCACTCTCTATCATCTTTGAAAGGTCCTGGAGAACAGGAGAGGTGCCTGAAGACTGGAGGATAGCCAATGTCGCTCCAGTCTTCAAGAAGGGCAGGAAGGAGGATCCGGGAAACTACAGGCCAGTCAGTCTCACCTCTGTCCCTGGAAAGGTATTGGAGCAGCTTTTTCTGGATGCCATCTCCAAGCAATTGGAAGAGAGGAAGGTTATGAGGAGTAGTCAGCATGGATTCACCAAGGGGAAGTCATGGTCAACCAGCCTCGTTGCCTTCTATGATGGCATCACCAGCTGGGTAGATGAGGAGAGAGCAGTGGATGTCATCTACCTTGACTTTAGCAAGGCTTTCGATACTATCTCCCATGACATCTTACTAGCAAATCTGAGAAAGTGTGGGATGGAAGAGTGGACAGCAAGATGGGTTGAGAACTGGCTGACTGGCCAAGCTCGGAGGGTGGTGATCGGAGGAGCAGAGCCTGGCTGGAGGCCTGTGACTAGTGATGTTCCCCAGGGGTTGGTGCTGAGTCCGGTTTTTTGTTCAACATCAATGACCTTGATGAGGGAATAGTGTCTGCCCTCAGCAAGTACGCTGAATAAACTAAGCTGGGAGGAGTGGCTGACACACCAGAAGGCTGTGTTGCCATTCAGCGAGACCTGGACTGGCTGGAGAGATGGGCAGGAAGAAACCAAATGAGATTTAATAAGAGCAAGTGTAGAGTCCTGCACCTGGGAAGTAACAACCCAAAGTATCAGTACAGGCTGGGGGACGACCTGCTGGAGAGGAGCTCTGACAAAAAGGACCTGGGGGTCCTGGTGGATAACAGGTTGACCATGAGCCAGCACTGTGCCCTTGTGGCCAAGAGGGCTAATGGGATCCTGGCGTGCATTGAAAGGAGCGTGGCCAGCAGGTCAAGGGAGGTGATCCTCCCCCTCTACTCTGCCCTGGTCAGGCCTCACCTGGAGTACTGTGTCCAGTTTTGGCCTCCCCGGTACAAGAAAGACAGGGCTCTCCTGGAAAGAGTCCAGCAGAGGGCCACAAAGATGATACGGGGCCTGGAACATCTTCCCTATGAAGAAAGGCTGAGAGACCTGGATCTGTTCAGCTTTGAGAAGAGAAGACTGAGAGGGGATATTTATGTATATAAATATCTGAGGGGTGGGGGACAGAAGGATGTAGCCAACCTCTTCTCAGTGGTTTGTGGGGATAGGACAAGGGGCAAAGGCTGCATGTTAGAGCACAGGAAGTTCCGCGCTGACGTGTGAAAGAACTTCTTCACGGTGAGGGTGATGGAGCATTGGAACAGGCTGCCTAGGGAGGTTGTGGAGTCTCCTTCTCTGGAGATATTCAAGGCCTGTCTGGACGCCTACCTGGGCAGCCTGCTCTGAGGAACCTGCTTTGGCAGGGGGATTGGACCCGATGATCTTTCAAGGTCTCTTCCAACCCCTACAGTTCTGTGATTCTGACACACGAGTATCTTGCCAGGACTCACATCTTAATGCGCTAAATAATAGCTATCCTTGGAATTTTGTTTGCTAATTGAACTTGCAGTCATCTGTCATTTATCTCTGTTTCTGAATTCTCCATCACCCTTTCACCTGGCATCACAGCCAGTCCCCTGGGAAAAGATAGGATGTGAAGTTGGTTAATATTGAAAAGCTGCCTTTGTTGCTGATGCGATCTTATCAGGCAGTATTGACCGATCACTTAGAAAGCAAAATTACTGGCAGCTTCTGCACAGTTAATGTATTTCTATGTGGCAAATGTTGCTTTGCTGGAATAGGCAAACTATATTCAGAACAGGTAGTTCAGAAAACTGTACAGCAGCATTTTACCCAAGCAAATTAGTCCTTTGAGCACCTCTGTGACATGGACTGACAGTTTTGCTCTTGACAGCTCATGAAGAGATTGCTGTAGCATAATGAAGTGGGCATACATCTTTAAGTATTTTGCACTGAAGCTTGAGTTCACCTGTTGGAATAGTGCTAGGGCAGAATATTCAGATTTCTAGTAGAAAGATTCAAAATCCGATTAATTTTGTCTCATTATAACTGAATTAGTAATAGTGATGTGGTGTTGGTGGGGAAATACATGCCTAACATCTGAGTAGAAATTCAGTGGATAACACAATGAATAAAAATCTACGTATTTGATTTAAAAAAGGGAACTAAGATATAATCATAAAGTAAGCTAGTTTATTGTGAAGAAGTCCTGTTAAGTTTTCCCTCTTAAAAAACTCTTAAAGTTTGTTTATTTGTCTTTTATACTCTAATACTTTTAAGGAGATGGTAAAACTTATACTCTGCAATAAATGAAATAAAAACCTGGGTAACTTTAAGTCAGTAGGTGATGCGCATTGTTTTGGTAGATGTCATTTTTAGTGTCTTCAGCAAAGAGTAAGCATTGTTTAATTATCTTTTGAAACCAGCATTAACAAATTGCGTCAAACTTGCCTTGCCCATCTTTACTGTTGAGTAAATCTTACCTTCAAGACAGAGGGTGAATGAAGTTGTAGGGGTTTAAACAGTACTAATAGAAGTTATGAATTGAGAAACATTGTTCTAAGTGTTTATAGGTATGTAAAGGAGGAACAGTTGGGCTTGACCAGCTTCACCCATACTTAATTTGGCAAAAATAACATATTTAATACCCTTTTGTGAGTGGCAGAAGTGTTCTGTGATGTTTGCGTGTGGGGTGTGTGTGGGGATGTGCAGGAGCATTCTCTCCCCTTCCTAAAGTGGTCTCCGCTGGCAAAATTGAGAGCTCTGGAGTATGTGCATCCCCATGTGATATCAAAAGCACTCATGCTGCTCTCTAATCTTGACTTCACAAGACAGCTGGGAAAGCACTTTTTTGCACTTCAGTTTTACCCAGTCAGAAAGTATTTGCCAGTATGGCAGCACAGAACAGGAAAAGGACCTTATTAATTCAGGCATCTAGTTTAAAGAGAGGCAAATTCTAATATGTATGTGATATAATGACCACTCATACTGTTCCTGAAGTGTTACCCTTGAGCAACAAAAATTAAAATTCATCAACGTGGAAGAAAGTGTGTCACAATGGATATCAGATATCCAAGTGCAGTAAGATAGTGAGACCAGTTTGGAGAAGACTCCTATTACATTATTTCTCTGCCTTCATAATTCTCTTACATCTTTAATGAGGGTTCATGAATGAATTCAGAAATAGGTTTTAAGACAGACAGACTGTCATTCTCCCTCCACTTCAATCTCAAAAACCACAAGCCATCTGAGAGCTGAACTGCTTTATACTTCAAGAGGGAGAAATTGATAAGATTTAGATCAACCTGAAGAGTAAGAAAAGTGTCTGGGGGGGGAAACACATGAATCCTCAAAGGGCCACTTACTGCCAGCATGAATCCAAGAAATTTTCTTATGCTCAGAACAGCCTAGTAATGTTTTATAGTTCCATAATGCTTGAATAAATAGCAAAGAAATTGATTGCATGCTTTTTATTTCTCTATTAGTTTAAAACAGAAAATCTTCAAACTTGTTCAGTGTTTGTTTGCTGAAGCACCTGTTTGTATACATCAGTGTGTCCATGATAAGAATATATCTCAATCTCGGAAAGCATCGGGGGGGGGGGGGACAAACAGTGCACTCTAGGGAAATGGCAAATTTTTACGCATTCCTTTAGCTGTGTTATGATATGGGTGGTATGTTTGTACTCAGGGCTGTGAAGCAGCAACTGTGCCCTGCTAGCAGCATTAGGAAGTTTAGGCTGGCTAGGTAGGATGAGTGGTTGAAACCTTCACTCCAGTTATAATGGGCAATATAAAGAAATTCCCTAATTGTCAGTCTGCTTGGATCCTGCTTTTCCTCTGTCATCCTGAATTTGAGTTATGTCCCTTGTCCCTCACAGGAAACTAAATGTAAAAGCAAGTGTGACCACACAGTTTGTGCTTGCAGACCTTTGATTTCCAGATCAGAGCCATGGGCTGAGCTCTGTTAAAACTTCTGTAAACACAGAAAAAGCAGTGCATTGAGGGCATTGCAGTGCATGCACTGGATTTAACGGCACTATGCCACGTGTACATCTTGAGAAAAAATACCTGCTATCTTATTTTGCATTTTGCTGTTACCTTTTGACATCTCAGGCTGTTCACGCAGAATAGAGTCTAAGAGAGTGATAATATTTTTTTCATGTTTGTTGTTGAATTATTTGTTATTGCAGTGTCACAGTTTCAGGCCAAGATACTCAGTTTTCCTTGACAGAAAGACTTCTCTGTATTAGAAGTGTGCTTCTATTAGGCAGATGGATTGAACTGGCTTGTTTAAATTTCTAATATTAGATATTTAAAATGGAAACAAAGGTAGAGGATTCCCAGTTACTTGGGTTGTTCAATGAAGTCTCTACCTGCCTGGGAATTTTTGTTTATTTATTAACAAAATAGTTTGATTTAAAAAGGGAAAGAAAAACATTTCGGGTGTTTTTGATGCTACTTCTCTGTGACTTGGCCTAGCTATACATTGTTTTGTATTTCTCAGGCATTAGCTACTTCAGTGACTGTTTCCCATACTTCTGGTAAGGTATCAGCAGCTGTCAGCCAGGATGGATGTGTCTTAGTGACTCTGGCTCTGGGAGGGTGTGCATATGCCTGTATTTCTATTAAACCATTTTTCCTGGACCTGCCCAGGAATGTTGTTCATAGTATTTCTGTTGATAATTTCCTTAAAAAACTAATTAGGTTTTGGGTCATGTTACATTTGTGCAATGGTTGTTCAGATGGTGATGGAATATAGATAATATGGAAGTCAATATTTCTTATATGTATAATAACTACATGTAGTAGAGACCAGCACATGTGAGCATACACTTCTATGTGTACAGTGTTCTTATTTGTAGATTAAAGAAATGTGCTTTCTGGAGAGGGAGGATTTTTTTTTTTTTTGAAGTGTCAGTTTAGCATTTTGTATTGTACTTGTTTATTAGTTAATTAAAGCATTTATCTCCAGTGCTATTGTTTTATTCTTTGCTTTTGCATAACATTAGAATAGCTACAGAAAAGTTCAGTTCTGTGCTCTCATTTGTACAATAGTTCAGATATTATAATTTTTATAAAATATAAAATAACCTTTTTCTTGGTAGGATTTTTTTTTTTTTTTTTTTTTTTTCCAAATCTCAGAAAAAAAGGACAGCAATATCAGTCACATCCACTTTGGTCTTGTTTTTAAATAAAAATGATGTTTCTTTAGGGTTATAGTATTCTGAGAGAGGGATTTCATTGTTAGCCTTAATTTTTAGATGACGACTCTTTCCTTTATTTCCTTTACACACGTATGTATTTACAGTTCTTCCGTTTGAAAGGCATACTTAAAACTACCTTTAAAATCTCTAGGATTAGTTTAAAATATCTGTAAAAATCTGAAATAAAAAAGTTCATAAACTAGTCCTCTGCTTTTTAAATTACTCCTGAAACATGGGCAACTATTTTTCCAAATACAATGGGCACTTTTTTTCCCCCCTCCAAAACCTCGAATCATTTAGATAAAGACAATTCCCTAAAGAAATTAGGAGTGAGTCATTAATGTGTGGACCTGCCTTGTGCTTCTAATGCATCCTAGCAGTCTTGTTAATATAACTGTAACCATGCAAAGAACTAAGAGGGATTTTACAGCACGGTAGAACAAGTACTTTATTTACATAATTTGCTAACTATGTAGCTATGTAAGTTGAAAATTAACACTTTTCCACAGATGTTATGGGTAGGTGATCCAAGTCATCACAAAAGCATCTGTATCTACACTATCTTGCACCTTTTCCTTACTTATATATGTAAATAAATTAATTATAAAAAAGGAGTATAACTGTTTCTGAGGAAAACACAGTTCAAATTTGATATAGGATTTTATGGACCAATGAGTTTTGATGTGTGTACAAAAGCTGTACATATGTAATTGAATAATCATGTCATCCTTGGATTCATTAAGCAACTTGCATTCTGCCTAAAAGTCAAATTAATGTATTTGCTTTTTTCACAAGTTCTTCAGAGTCTGAATGGACGCAAACACAGAGAGATGGTGGTCCGTGTTTTGTTTTGTTTTGTTTTGTCTTTTTTCTTATAATTGTCTCTTTAGATAAGTGTTTCCATTTCTCTCTCAGCTATGGACTATTCTGCTAGTTATAAGCTTCGGATAACCACTTAAAGTTTTCTATAAAAATAAAGAGAAAAAGTTTTTTTCAAATTTTTGAAAAAAGAAAACAAAAGTTCTTTTTGAAGGAGAAAAAAAGAGTACCTAGAAGTAAAGGTGATACGAATGTGTCAGAATTACTCTGAATATTTTAAAACTGTTTCAAGTATGTGGTGTGTGTGCTTTTAATGTATAAGGCCATTGAGTATATAACAGTACATACATTGAAGTTTTATATATTGAAGTTAGGCTATACTTAAAATACAGCTAAGCTATATATGTGTTCATATGCATGTATATACACACACAGAAAAAGATTTATGTAAAACTCAGGATCCCCATTTTAATAAGATCAGTGATAATCTTGCGCTATGTTCAGTGGAGAACTATTTTTCCCACAAAACTTATAACCTTCCAACTCAGAATACACAAAGCAACATGAATACCTAAATGTTGGTATTCACCAGCATGAATTACCTATGCTGTGTGTGGCATGTTCATTTATGGAAGTAATGGCAATTTTTACTCTGAGAAAAAAAAAATAAATCTCTTATATGGAAATATTTAAATATATCTGTAATAAGTTCTGTCCATTCCCTGTTTAATTTCCACTGTAGTTCTAGCAAGAAAGAAAATTGAAAAGTGCCCCATCAAATGAGTTCTCTCTTCTGCCACTTCCTTATCTTTCAGAAGCAAAATCCTTATCAATGACAGCATCTGGAAAGGTCAGCCATAGGCCATTAGTTCTTCATATGCATATTCAGCTTCACCCCACACACACTTGGTAGCTAATGGCATTCTAGATAAGGATCTTTCAGTTCTGTGTTTTAATTAATGATCATTTTTGCCATTATCAACTGCCTACTTCATGAGTATAAGTGAGATCTTTGCCATATATCATCAGTCAAATGCTCTGTGCATGTCTTCGCTCATACGTGCTGTGACATGTAGAGTAGTATACCCCTTAGCAATTTCCTACTTGGAATAATTAGTAGACTGTTACATTTAAGAAGCTGTCTAAGGATTTTGTACAAGTCCTTTCCATGATTAGAAATACTGTTCTTAAATGGAATAAAAGGTCCCAGCTAGGTGTGTGTGTTGTGCATAGCAATAGGGCAAAATGCTTAAATTGATCAACTGATCATCAGAACTGCCGTTTTAAGGTCATTTTGTGACCATCACAAATATTGCAAGATTTGTGATGAAAGTACATAAAAATGTCCGCATAATGTCTTGTATTAGTTTTCTACCTACCCCTTTCAATCTGACGTGGCGACACTCTCTTAAATGTATTCACAACTTTCAAAACATCTTGAATGCTGAATTCTTAGAGAATGCTTGCCATTTTCCCTCTATCTCCTCTTCCATTTTATCAATGAAGTACATGGAAAATAAAGTAAATAACTCCATTACTTGGTTCTTTCTGAAAATAGTTTGCTTATTTTTCTGTGAGTGAGAGACCAGGAAGGGGAAAGGAACGTTTTACTTACTCCTTTATAAAATCTTCCTGTTTTTTAAACAATGGACAAAGAATGAAGGAATTAAGTACAGAAAGAATGAACTTTTGCCTGATTAAAGAACAAAAACACAAAGTAAAAAATGAAGAACATGGATTTTCTCATTTGAAATGCTATAATTTTTCAAGGAAATGTATGAGCTCAAGGAAATGTACTTTTGAGTACAAAGTGAAAGTATTTTCATGAAAAGTAATGTTCAGGTGAAAGGTTTCTCAAGTAAAGCATCCAGTCATCACATGCTGAAATACAGTAAGAAACTGAAATTACAGGGAGGGAAGAAAAATCTGTCTGGGCTTTCCTGCTTCAGTTAGGTAAATGGGTAAAACTGACACTTTTATTCACTTAAGTTGGCGGTATGAGATCGAGTTCTAAACACCTGTTGTACTGTCGTGGAGCACTTAAAGTACAATAAAAATATTTATTAGAAGTTATCCAAAATGCTACAAACAGATAGGAAATGATGACTGATTAATTATGTCTTCAGAATAGGATCACTCTTGTCCATGCAGTACAAAGATGAAAATAAATGTGGATATTTTTGCATAAAAAAAAAAAAAAAACAAACCTATATGTAGACACAAAATATCCAAAATATGTTAGTTTGTAATACATATATTTAATATAACATATATGTTTAACTATAATGTTCTCATAGGAAATTAAAGTTGAAATTTATATTCTGTTTCACTTAGGTAGAAAGCATAACATGGTAAAATCTACTGCTGAAAGACTGATAATGACTGTGTGTGTCAATTATATAACTTCTGTACTTCTTAACATTTGGAAGATTAAGACTTCAAAACAAAATGTGTTTGATTTTTAAGTGCATTAATAATATTCCTACTGACAGGTAAGCATGAATGCGAATGGATACCGAACTTTTTTTTTCTTTACGTAGATATATTTTTAGTTCAAAAGCTACCAGAGGTGATAAATACTTGCTCATCAAATGCAGCTTCAGTGTCTCTGCAGTTAACATCTCTATCTGAATGAAAGTGTCAGTGGAGCTGTTCTTGCAGTGAATTAAAATGAAGTAAAAAGAACGTGATACTAATTCCTTTGTTTTCTAGATGGTCGAACTCTCCCATTAGAAAGGCTTCAAGTTCTTGAGCAGCCTGTGTAACTAGCCTTGCGTCTCTTGCTAGGCATACCTTGTTTAGTCTATTACAATCGCTAAAAGCCTGTCTAAACAGCATTAAAAAGTGCTTTTAAAAAAAAGTAGGGGAAAACTCTTTCTGGTGCAATTTTTTCTGCAACCTAATAGCTCCAGGAGGGAGAAAGTGTGTGTGTGTGTATTTTTCTATGTGTAGTGATGCTGAACATTTACTTAACTTGTTTTCTTTCCCTCCCAGTCCTACAGGACTTGCAAGAAGCAGATTTCTGTTTCCAGTACCTCTGTAATGAAGGGAGAAGGAAATTTGCTGTTCCCAAGGCAATAAACTGCCTTGCTTTGTTTTATTGTCTTAGATAATCGAATATCTGTGAAAGACATTCAATAAAGTCATTGGAGATTAGAGATTAGTCTTCTAGTCATAGAAAAGCACAGGAAAAGCTCTTTTTTTTTTTTTTTTTTTTTTTCTGGGCTTGATCTAGAAAATCTAATTTAGTGACCATTGCTTTGTTGCTGGCACCATCATTGTGTATATTGTTTTGCACAGGGCCAGAAAAAAGCAGGCTGTGATATCCAATTAATGTTACCTGGATGACTGAAGAGCTATCAGTTGTAAGAGTTGGCTCAGTGCAGAAAAGAAACTGGCCCTGCATTATATTTCTTGTGCTACAAAGGAAATGGAGCCTAAATGTAGCTTTTTGTATTTGAGAAAAGGAAATATTTTTACAGCATTATTATTAATGTGAGTTCTGAACCCACTTCCTACACTCTCCTGATTGGTCTAAAAGAAGATTATTAACAAATAAATATTGGGGGTTGAAACTGCAAAGAGCACCATCTTTAGTGTTAATGAACAGCACAGCAGTTATTTCATTGTAATATCCAGAAGCTGCTAAATTCTGAATGCACTGAGATTCACAATTATCATTAATGGAATTTAGTATTTTCAGGATAGTGGAAAATAGCATGGATTTAATAAAATATTAATGGGCAGAAACTCTGGATTAAATATTCATCCTGGTGCCTTTGGAGGTTATGTTCTATTGCTACCCTACAGCCCATTAGTAAATAATGATCTAGTGGCAAAACCTTCTGGGACGTAGTATAGCTTAGTATAGAATTGCTGCATAAAGTTAAATCTTAGGACTTGCATGTTTTCTGTTTTGTAGAGTTATGTTGTGTACGGGGAAAAAAAATTGAGTCAGTACCAATAGTCATCTAAATCGCATCAGTAGAGGTAAATTTACCAAAGTTGAGCTGGAGGCATTTTTAGTGCGTGATTCCTCCAATACTAACGAGAACTGCCTAGCTGCATGCTGAGCAACGCCTTGGCAGGTTGCATTCTTGCCTTGCTCAGGTTGGCCTGGACCTTTCCTATCAAACAGAGCTGTGCAACAGAAAGTAGCAAGAGAAAGAGAAGTAGATAGCAAGGCTTTTGTGTATACCTTTTTCTAGCAATCACAGTTGAAGCACTTTAATATTGCTAATTTGTGAAGGGATAACTGTGTCTTTATTTTCATGGGAAACTCAAGCATTTCTGTTTTCCAGCAAATGTCCTGTGGAGTTGATGGGAAGTGTATTGTTGAAATTGATTAGTAGTGGAAATTTGGGGCTTTGACTTAATAAAAACTATCTTCATTTAAAATCAGTCTTTTATATATTAAGCAAACATTTGTAATGACATTGCAGCATCTCATGAGGTTTGTACTTGAGCCAAAGAATTTGCAACATGCAGAGAACAAGGATAAATAGCAATCTAAATACAGCTTTCAAGATGCTCTGTGGCTAGGGCATCCCATGGTGTGCTGTTTTCTGTCCGTACAAGAGGGAGAGGGGTATAGTGCCCCAGGGAAAATATATTTCAAACTGGCAGCCAGACTACAACTCATAATTTCCTCTTTGTCGGAATACTACATACCTATTGTATATGAAACAAATTGCCAATGTGAACACCGTACCAAGACATTTCTATCTTTGATGTCAAAAATAATGCAATTAATTTGTATATAAAAGTCAAAGAGCATAGTGACATGGATGACGTGAGAAATTATGTAAGCTTTGTTATTCAACCACAAACATGGGCTAGGACAATTATAAAATAAGTAGATTATTTCATCTGCAGTATAACTGTTTTGTTGTTTGTTTGTTTGTTTGTTTGTTTTCGTTTTTAATGAATGCTAACAATTATAACTGGTTTTGAATGTGGCATGGAATAGGAAAGATTCCAGCTCCCCAAAGACAAGGGTGGTGTATCTCTCCAAGCCATAACAGTTCATGAAAAACCAAGTCCTTACAGAGACTTAAGGTGATTTCTAATGATTTCTAGAACACTTTAAAAAAAAAAAAAAAGAAAAAAAGATTATGCATAGAAGAAAACAAGACAAACTATTCCTTTGCTTTGAAAATATGTTAAATCAACATTTTGTTTTATTGCATGGCTTTCGATAGTGTGTAAACAGTAAATCCAGAAATCTGAGAGAGATCTGGATGGATGGGTGTCTGCTGTTTGTTTTCCATTTTGGGGTTTTATGAGAGTGGGGAAGGTTGGTTGTTTTGAAAAATGTGGTAGTGCTCAACAGTTAACAGAGCTGTTGTGCTAAACAGCTTCTTGCATATTTCTGTATTCCACTTAATGATATTCATGAAATATTCTTATTTACTAGGAAAGTCATTGAATATCCTCCCACAGGGTTTAGATTACTTATTACATTAAGTAAGGATCACTCTTATTTATGTATGTTAAAAAAATAAATAAATGTAATTTACTAATCAATATAATTTCCTACTATAAGCAATTTTGTATACTCATCAACTGTACATAGTAACATGTGGCTGCAATATGCCAAATCAAAATTTATGTAGTTAGTGTAAATAGTTCAGGAAAAGGTGCAGAGTTCAGTGCTAGCTCAGCTCAGATAGCATTTTTTGGAGATGTCTCTCTCTACCTTTTCACCTATCTCATTTCCCAGGAGTTAGGACTAGCTAAATTCTCAGTGAATCCTAAAACAGATCCTGAGAGTTATGTGGGAATTTGTCCTGGCTCTTAACTCCTCCATGAGTGCTGAGGAGCAAACTGTAGCAATAGTAAGATTGTTTTCCATAGAAGCATGTTGGGCTGAGAGATTTAAGAATTGCTGGACCTAACCAGAGCTGACTTTGGGTCAAGCCATTACGTGTTTTCATATCTAGATATTTTGTTTGCTGGAGTGTAGTTCTGACTGCTGTGTTTTGCTGAACTTCTTAGTTTCAGCTCTGCTTTATGTTGTATGAATGCTTTCTTATCACAAAGTTCCTTAACAAGTTCTGATAGGTTTGAGATGATCGTGTGGTAAACCTTGATGCTGCCATAGGTACTGCATTATGAAGGGATCCAGATCTGTGGGTTACTAAGTGTAGTTTCCTTCCTAAAGATGGCTTAGGTGATGACAACTGTAACTGGGGGAGGAACACATTTTGCAGATGAATGAAGAATTTGAAAAGTGGGAGGTATAGATCTTCTCATCTTACTTATTAAGAAAGTAATACATTAAATATCAGCAGGTGTTATAGATTTATAGGTTATACTGTATGTTTTCATTCAAATGTGACTGCAAAAGGTATTTTTCTTTCTGAGCAGTAAATAATATATTATCTCTGCATTATGAACTGCAAATATATGCAGTTCATTAGGATTTGTAGTGATGGTAACCTTGCTACTTATAAGGAAATATATAGGACATGATTTTATTGGTTTTAATAATACCTGAACTAAGTATGAAATGAATATAAATATACATGTATGTGTGTGTAAGTATATAAAAATTCAAATGTCTTGATTGACTATGTTCTCTACGTGTGCATACAAAGGAAATAAACACTTCTTAGCTCTGTAGAATTGTTACAAATGCAAAACTAAATTTATTTAACTAGTCATGCTGTGTGACTGCTGGAGAAAGAGGAAGCTAAAGAAGTTGCAATACTAACTTGTGTTGAACACCATCTGATAGGTAATGGAAGAAATGTGTACTATAATTCATATCCAGGTGGTAAAGGTGCCACTAGCAGACTTTCTTGTACTTTTGTTTCTGTATTGTAAATATAAATGGTTTTACAAAATACTAACTTTGGTGGAAAAATTTAATATGAGGAAAATATTTTCCCTCCAGGTAACTATAGGTACATTAAAGGAGGCTGTAGCAAGGTGAAGGTTGGTCTATTCTCCCATGTGCCTGATGACAGAACGAGGGGGGAATAGGCTAAAGTTGCGCCGGGGAGGTGTTTCAGGTTGGATATTAAGAAAAACTTCTTTACCGAAAAGGTTGTTAGGCATTGGAATGGGCTGCCCAGGATAGTGGTTGAGTCACCATCCGTGGAGGTCTTTAAAAGACGTTTAGATGTAGAGCTTAGTGATATGGTTTAGTGGAGGACTTGTTAGTGTTAAGTCAGAGGTTGGACTAGGTGAGCTTGGATGTCTCTTCCAACCTAGACGATTTTGTGATTCTTTAACTGTCCTGCATCATAGATACAAGTTGGTGCTATGCTCAGTGTTATATATGGAGTGGTAATTCGAGTCGAGAAAATGGTTGATATTAATAAAGAAGGGGGAGATTTGGGCATGTGGCCATGGGGGTTGGAAAACGCCGTGACTGAGATAACATTAGACTCTTAACGACGAGGCCATCAGGAATATAAAAGAGTTTAGAGAGAACAAAGAAGGGTGATTCAGGAGACTCCATGCAGTCTCCGGTTTCTTGTTCTCCAGCTGGTTCTCTTGTTCTCCAGCCGTTAAGGCATGTATATTTCTGGGTGTTTGCTCTTGTTGTTACATTCAGAGTTGTTTGACCAACGAAAAGTTGTTTTGAAAAGAACTGCTGTGGAGAGAAGGGTATAAGAGGGGAGCCTGCCCTCAAGATAAAAAAAAAAAAAAAAAGGCAGGAAAAAGGAGTGAAGAGGAACAGGCTGGAAGAACGCAGACCAGGACGGGAACAGGCGTTTTGATTGCCTCATGAAGATAGGTTCGTCCAGACTCAGCAAACTGCTCAGAGAAGCTCGTACAGTCGCTGGAAATAGGCGCACTGGAGCTGGAGAGAAGCTCGAGTTGAGAGAAGCGGACCTGTGCACACAAATGCCTCTCGCTGGTAAGCAGTTGCGCATTATGGGGAATCATACGTCCTTAGGAACAAAGACTGTCCTGGTAACCTTACAGCTTATTCTCCTTATTAACAATCGGACAGTTTATGAGCCTGAAATATAGGACCAAACTGAGGTCAAGGTGTGGGACTCTGCAACTAAAAACGACAAGGTTGCAGTGGGATTGCTCGCCAGGTGCCGAGCAATCTCTGAGGCCTTAAAGAGCCCTGTGGGCCCACAGTCAGAAACGTGTGGTTTGCCAGACAGTGAGGGAGCTGCGGGCTCCTTTACCGATCCGACTGCCATGCCATGGGCCACTCTGCTGCTACAGCCATCGAAGGCTTTTGCTGTTGCGCCCCCTGCTGACCTGGACGTGCCTTTTGATCCAGGCCCTATTGGCCTTGAAAAGGAGATGGGTATGTTTTTCTTCAGTCTGGGAAGAACGGGATACATAAGGCCTGAAGCAAGAAAAGGAATGGAAAATGGAGATTGTGAAGTTATGGAACTTAAAGGATTGTTTAACTATCCTGATTGTACATATGTATAGGCATACTTGTGTTTAGTGTGTAAAGCAATGTTCTATATGTTTAGAAAGTTTGTTTGTGTGTGTATGTTGGTGGAGCATAGACTCCCCGCACACGCAGCGCTGTTTACTTGCCTTTTATAAATATTCATTTATGTTACTAAATTCAGAGTTGAGACTTCATTTATAACACTCAGGAAAATGAGTTGCTTAGTAAAGTAACTACAAAACACAAATACTTAAGTTGTCATGTGTTTCTTAACTTCTTAACAAGTCCTTCTGTATTTGTCTATATAAACATATTTATGTATGTATGATTTCAGAGGATGACATAATACACCTTGAAAACTTTTTTTTTTTTTTTTTTTTTTTTAATAATCGAAAAAGTATTCTATTGTGGTTGTTTCTAAAGTTTTTGTAAAATCTTGACTTGTAGTTACTTTGCTCAGTACTTTCTCAAAGGAAATAATCTTTGAAGAACCTGTTAGCCAGCTTTTAGTAAGTTGTAATAATGTGTTATAAGTGTTGTTGACCAATAATTATGTAACCAATTGGAAGTAAACTTCTCCATAAAAGACAAATAAAAGTTTACTAAGGCTAATCTGCATCTGGAATCTGAATTTACATGATGGTTTTTGAATTATTTACGCTGAAAGGTAGCATCTTCTGGGCTGTGATTTTTGCTTTTCCTAACAGTTTGTAAGTTGTGTTATCAACTGGATTTTGACACATCTAGACTTTTGGGTAGGTTAAGAAGTCTGTCTGATATCATTGACCTTATGTAAGAGAGAAAGTGTCTATTTATATTTTCTGAAAAGTTGTCTGTCTTAAACTGTTGTAGCTGTTTAGTACCTTTATAGCAGCATAGAGAGAGTGCCAAAACTCTACTCCTGTGACAATTTTGTTAATTATGCTAGCTAAACAGATCTATCAAATTCCCAGGGAAAAATAAATAAATAAATATTCCACCAGCAGAATGCATATATTTTATTTACTGATTTATAATTTGATGTTGCATTTTCACTGTGTTCTTAAATCAAAGGGAAGGGTGTCAGTATATCTGAAATTTCTTTATTTCCTGTAGCTCCTCGATGTTTGCTATTGTATAGCACCCAAACACTAAGAAAACCAAGCTTCTGAGTACTTAGCTTTTAAATGGCTGTAATTTTCTTTTGCTAACTAGCAGAATAACCTTATCTACAGCTTTATCACAGTTAGTTTCAATCCAATTAATCTTCATCAATATTGCCACCCTTCTCATCATTCTCTGGAAAACTTAAAAGGAAAATAGCTTAATTAGGAATAGCAATGGCATTTCACTTTCAGAAAGATGGAATGTTCAACACGCTGTGTTGAAACAACATTCTCTGATTAGAATAATTTATGTGGCAAACACTAAATAAATATGCATTTGAGGAAAGGGCTTTGTGTAACCAGTGTACATAGAGCTATGTTCTCTTGTGCTCATGAATTAGAAAATTGTAATTAGTAACAACTAATATTCTTATACTCTTATGTAAGAAAGTCAATATCTTTTGATACAAGATGTACAGGTGACACAAATTTTATTATAGAATGGGATTTGATAACATGCCTATCCTGTCATGGTTGCCTTTTTCTGCTTCATGTTGATTGTGTTCACAATTATATCAAAGACTTTTCTTTGGCTTTTGTGGAAGACTAAACATTTCATGATGTTCTTGACTCTTCACCCTGCATGATTATGAATACTGTCCCCATACTACACTCAAACTCAGAGATGAAAAGGCAACATTTTTCATTTGTAATGTTCAAGGTACGCATACATCCTTTCAAATAGGGAACATGTTATACTTGATTACATTAGCAAAGAAGATGTGCAAAGGCAGAATGTTTCATCAGAAATGGCATTATGGAGAGAGATAAGATCACTTTTAAGATGTATAATATTTGATAATTACAAGAATTTATGGAGTGTGACATAATATTTTTATGAAATTTAGAATTTAGATTTAAATTGCTGACTGCCCTAAAACATCAGGGGTTTACTATAAAATCTGTTTCCTTTTACAGATTTGTCTGAATGGTTCTCAGAGAATTCTTACCAGAAAATGACTCTGTCAAGTTCCTGGTAATCTGTTTTGTTGAACTATGGAATCCTTTTACCAAAATGAAGAGAGATGACAACTAGTCTTGTCCGGTATTCTCCAAGCTCCCAGAAAGTACTATCAGGATTATTCAGGTGTGCATAAAATTACTTTGTTAATGCAAATCAGATCTGAGAAAGGTATGCTATAAGTTCTTTATATGGAAGTTACTTACTATTTCATCTGCTACTTGGAATTAAGTCTGTTTGTGGAGCATTATGTCAAGCAAGCTGTCAGTGTACTGTCTCCTTCAGGAAAAAGCAGGACTGTCACCTCTTGAAATGCAGCTGGCAGAGCACGAGGACACACTTTTTCCTATCATTCCCTGGCTGTCATGAACTGGGTGGATTGATAATTAGTCTGAGAGTCCACGTTATCAGACATCCAGCCTGAAAACGAGATTCATGTACATAATGTTCAATATTCTTTTCTTGTATACTAACTTAATGACATATTTTGAGAAGAAAATCAAATTTCCTCTTTCTATTATTAATTCTCTTTGGAAAACTGTTTTTACCCTTGCAAAGTGCAATTCTGTAAAATTATAAGTTATAATAATGCAGGTCTTCAAAGTATATGGATAAGAAGGGAAGGTTTCAGGACATAGAGAACCTCTAATAGGGTTCTGATTTTTTTTTTTTGAGGGTAAGGAGAAAAAAAAATGAAGATCATTATACATGTGTCTGGCCTCATTACATGTGTCAGGGAATCCCATATCATATTAGCAAAGCAAAGGATTTACCCTACTGAGGAGCTGAATTTGAGGAATTTGACGTTTTTGGTTTTTTTTAGTCTCATATATCATATGTC
This sequence comes from Anas platyrhynchos, assembly GCF_047663525.1. Lineage (NCBI taxonomy): Eukaryota > Metazoa > Chordata > Aves > Anseriformes > Anatidae > Anas > Anas platyrhynchos. Next base: position 41,921,127 of record NC_092590.1, on the reverse strand, counting down.
AATCCCAAGATAAAGGTGTGCACTTGTCTTTCACTTTCTTAAGAAGGTGTATGATTGTGTATGATTTGAAACAGCATTCGTTTTCCAAATGAAGCAATTGTAGGAAGCTGAAGGCCCAATCTGTTTCATAGAGATGGTAAGAAGGTGCTAATACAGAAATATGCCAGTAACTGGTCCAAGCTTAATACTGATGGAGAGGTAGCCAAATAATACTTGATATAGGCAGTGCAATAGAAAACACCACTTTCTTTTGCTATTACTTGCAACTTGTGAAGTATTTTCTGTCAAGTGATGCCCATTATCTGAGATGACTTCTACTTCCATCACTTTTATGCTGCAAACTGCACAGCAAGCAAAGGTCAAAGTTAATTAGCTGGGGATGGGGGCTGTTTGTTTTCATCCTCAGTAGAGCTTTTATTTTTATTTTTTTGTAATTATGAATACAGAGTAGATAATGTTACAGACTGAATTCCTAATGAAAAAAATAATACTGAATGGAAAGCAAATCTAAGGTGTTTCTTACACTGTCAAAGTTTTTATTCATTACTAGCCTGAAAGTTTAAACTGACTTCACAAGGAGACAAAAGAAACCTAATTCTTAATTTAAAGCCCTGAAAAGCTATGCTAAAACAATCATGAATTCAGTCTTTACAAGTAAGAATGGTGCTGGACAAATGTATAGAAAGCTAGAGAGGAAGTGGACTAATGATATGACTAATGATAGTCATATCGTTAGTCTTGACACTGTCCTTCAAATGGACACAAACTGTTGGGAACTAATAAGGGTCCTGACAGCGCGTGCGCACGCCCTCTCTCTTTATATATATGTGTGTGTGTGTATATATATACATATGTGTGTGTATATATATATTTCTTATATGTAGTGTGTGTATATATATATAGTGTGTATGTGTGTGTGTATATATATATATATATATACAGTGTGTGTGTATATAGTATCCCTTCTCTGTAGTCTCTATCTGGAGGTCTTGAATGTTATTCTTTCTTCATCTTTTGCTTCTGTGTGGTTATTTTACAGTAACTGGGAGTCCAAGGGATCAACTTTCCAAATGTCATTATCAGTGTTCAGTTACCTAGCAAGCACAAATGTGAACTTCTTGAAACTAATGAGAACAGAGGATTTACAGCAAGAAAATCTGGGCACGTTAATAAATGTTTCCCAGTTCTATTCCTTATTATACTTATAATGGGTATTGTGTGCTTTTCATGATACAGTAAAAAGAATTGGTATCTGCAAACAAATTTTGCTAGTAATATGCATCTGTTACTAGGATGATGGGGTGCAATGTAAGCATACAGCTGGATGGATTTTAAGCTCTTTGAGGAAAATCTATGTATGTGTACTGCTGGGTGAAGCCTGGAAATTTCAGAAATAAAAAATAATCATATATTTTACCTAATTTCACACAAGCAAAACCCAAACGGAGCTAACTTTTTAAACACTAATAACTTCTTGGCTTCATCTAAAGTGGATCAAAGTGCTTAATATTTTAGTGATATCTGGTTTTAGTTGTAGCATTAAAAAAAAAAAAAAAAAAAGAAGTTACTTTTTATACTTAGGTAAGTAAACAAAGTAGACACACCAAACAAACATTTCCCTGTTTCCTGTCAGTATGTTAAATGTTTCATAAGATTTTTCTTCTCCAAATAAGAATGTGTGCACATTTGTTTTTAAACGTTGGAGCTGCCTTTGACTGATTTTAAAATAATGTCTTAATATCATCATGAGCACATTTTTCACCTAGTCCTTATTAAAGCTACACATTTCACAGCCACCAATTACAGGTTGGTGCTACATCCTTGACAGTTGTTTGAGAATAGTTTGAAGTGGTGAAGGTGAAATGTAATTAACAGTAGATATCACATAAATGCTTCGATCAATTTAAATTAGTCACTAGTAGGCCATGTATCACAGATTGAAGTGTGGTATTTAACAAGAAGAAAATCCTTATTAATAATGTGGTCCTTTGCATATTAATCCATTGTTAGACTTTGTCTTAAATGCGTGCATTGTTTGACTTGATTACAGTAGTGTGTCTGAAAACATGAAATTTATTCTTTCCCTTCTTAGTATCTTTATCTGCAATGCTTAAAGTAGGCATTAGAATCATAAGGAAGGTTTCCCGAAAGACAAATTTCAGTTTCTTCAGAATGGTGTGTGGGCATAAATAAACATTCCTCTGTGTGTGTGCGTGTGTAGTATACATAGTGTAGGTCCTAACTGTCAGGTTTTGATGTACTTTTTTCAACATGGGGCTTGAGATAGCAAGTGGAAGTGGTGTTTTAAATCTTTTGACAACAGTCACTTCTACTTACTGTTTCCTTAACATGTGGCTTCAGAAGGACAGACTGTTTTCCACAGAAGTTCTGCCTTTTAATGACATCAAATGAGTTAATATTTACTCCATTAGTTTCCCTGGTTGTACTTAATTGAGAGGCATTATTCACTACATGTGGGATAATAAACATGCTATCCATGTGTAAAAATATTTAGTTTATCATCTTTTGACCAAACAAGTAAAACATTAATGGTCAGATGACAATCAGGGAATAATAGCTGAGATTCTTATAATTTTAGCAAGTTGTGTGCTTATACTTGATTAATTTTCTTTTTTTTTTTAATTTTTTTTATTTTTTCCCTCAGTAAAAAGATTAAAGCGTATCATGGACTTCTCATTTTTAGAACTTATTTTTTTTTTTCCCCTAGCTTGACAACCTATATGTATGTTTTCAGAAAAAGGGTGTGTGTCGCTTTTAGGATGTGCGTTTAGTGCCTCAGATACAATTTCACAGGTATCAGAACTGAATATAACTGAATATAGATTTGATTTTCTAAGACACAAACACCTGAAAATAAAAGGAGCTGGCTTAAATTAAATTGTCATTATTCTATTACTTAAGGAAATGTGTTGAGTTCTTCTACCTTAGAACCACAAATATGGAATAGAAGCACTCTGCTACTTGTCCACATTTATGGTATATTTCCACATTTTTGGTTTGAAAACAGCTGTTTCTTTTAAGATTTATACTAAATAAATAGAAAAAGTAAATATTTTCTTGAATGTGTTTACATTAGGCTATCTGACAAAGTAAATAGAATTAGCTTGATCAATCTGTATGATATTACAGGGAAGGAAAAACAAAAACTAACCAGTATATCACTACTAGCAATGTGTTAGGCTTTCCTGTTTTTGTTAAGTATTCCAGAACAATGTAATCAATCAAAAAGTTTCCCATTCCACATGGATAAATGTTACCTTTTTAAGCATTGCTAAACACTTTGACATATTTGAAAAATTGAGTCCTAGATCCTAAAGGTTATTTGTCACAGGAGAAAGAGAAAATATGCTCTGTGCATGCGAGAATGGCAAATAAAGACTGTAAAGATGATAAATCTTGAGTTGGATACATAAACTACTCAGATTCATAGTTCCCAACTTCATCACACACAGCTGTAGTTTAGTTTGGCCTTTACTGACATATAACTATATACAACAGGGAAGTAGTGGTCAGTAGATCATGTCTCAGGATGAAGCCTGATGAAGGAAACAGAGAAGAGAACAAATAATACATACTACACTTTGAATGCAAGCCATGCTGAATCCTTATAATTATTTGTTGCTTTGATATTGGGGGATTTTTTGATTTGTATTTTTTCTGATTGTTTTCAAAGGCACACTAAGTAAGATAAAGCACGCCTTGAAACCGTCCTCTCCCACAACATATAAATGATGACAGGCCTGTAAAATTTGTAGCACTAAAAATGTCTGAAGAACAGTCAAAGCCACTTGTTGATACGATTAAAGCAATTTAATTCAAAAGGAACTTTCTAAAGGCTTCTTCTGACAGCTGGTGATTTCATACGCCTTAGACAATAATATTACTTTATCCTAAATATTTTTGTGAGATTACTGTGAATTCTTATAATCCATTGAAGCTCTTCTAGGTTTTATAAAAACAAACTTTCTGTAATTCTGTGTTCTGTGCTGTATGTTGTGGTCATAGAATGTGGCATTGGTATGAAAGAAATAACTCAAATTTTGTCCTAACATGGAGGGGATTTTTTGTTGATGTTGTGTCTGTGGATTTAATAATCCAACAAGAATTAATAATTTTACAGTGAGAGGTAGACAAAGCGATGCTTGTAAATCTCCATAGCATTTGATTATAAACTGATTTCAGCATTTGGCTTGCTTTAATTTTTTTTTTCAGTAATACATAATTATTTCTTCGTCAGTAACCCTGCTGATGTTACTATATTAGATAATGTCTTTATAATATTTTTCAAGGAAACTAGTTTGTATTAGAGGACATATCAGAGAAACCTTCAATTGTAATTTTCAACAACTGAACACTCTAATGACAGATTAATAAAGGTGAAGGGAAGGGGCCCTGACAGCTGGTTGTCACTGTGTACATTGCGAAGCAAAAAGCTCTTGCTGCTGCACTGAATTCTGCATAAAACCGTGACAGGAATTTTATTTCCCTGTTTCTGTAAGGAAAAGTTGCTTCTGCAAGAGGCCAGGTGAGAAAGGTGTTTGGATGTTCGTGAACCACGTCTACCAGTCCATCCGGTTGGTAGCGTGAGGACTGTGGGCTGAGGACTGGAGATGCTCAGGTTTTGTGCTTTGAGCTCCCACCTAATGTGAAGTGTTGGCCAGCCTCCTGCAGCATTGATCCTTGGTGAAACATTAGACACTTCAGATAAAGAAGCCTTGTCCACTGAGTCATCTGCTTAGATTTAAGGAGTGCTTCACTTGCTGACCACTGAAATTGCAGCCTTTGCATAATAGCACATACTTTTCAGAGGATGAAGTATTCAATTATTTTGGTCTTTTTACTTAAATATGGAAGTACAGTAGTACAAAAATAAATTGAATGAGAAAAACTCTGGACTGGTGTGAAAATTTAAGGTTCTGGAAATTTCAGATACAATGCCAAATAATGAGGAATGCTTGTACACTAACCTACTGGTAAATAATAGCTTTTACTTTTGGTTCCCTGGAATGTAAATGTCTTAAATTCCCTTGTTTTGTGTTAGTGCTATATAAGCATACTGTTATGCAAAATCTAGAGGATAAAATGTATTTTGTGACAAGGTAATAAATGCACTGTGCATCCATAAAATAGTTTAATTTATGGGCAAAAATCCATTAATGTTCAAATACCATTCAGAAAATGCCAGTGTTTTTTTTTTTTTAATAACTTCAGCTACTTATGTGCTCTGTATGAATATTTTCATTGTTAAACCAACTCATAATCTTTGTGCAGGCCCTAAATAGTCTGAGAAATAATTACAGCTCGATATAGCTCTTGAAAGTGAAGAGTTGTGTAAGGGGAAAAATTGTGACTATCAACTCTGAAGCCTATAGCTTTAACTCCGGACAAAGAAAGCAATCTACTGAATTGAGTGGTCTCAGTTACTTTTATATGAAAGCATATATTGCCTATAAAGTGAATTTTAAAATGTCAGTTTTTATCTTGTGTCATATTTTCAGCACATAGATAGATCATGGTAGTACAGAGCACTCTCAACAACAGACCTGAACACGTGCCCAGGTCTTCAAATGATGCAGGGCAGATGTTATCTTTGCTAATCTCAACTCTTCCATAGATGAGTTTTTAATTAAATTATCTTCCCTGATGATCTATCCTATATATTTGTTGCCTATAAAACTAAAATGCATGTGTGGTAGGGTAGGCGAAACAAACATTTTTATTAGGAAACCACATTAGAAATTAGTGTGTTAACTGGATATCCTAGTTTAATTGACAGTGTTTTAATTTACAGCTGTTGAAATTAATCTGCCATATTTGAATTTGAATCTGCATTTAAATATACTTTTTCATGAAATTAAGGTAGCAATTGCCAAAGAGAAATAGATTTTGCTAAAGTAAATGCAGAGGAATTTTTTTTTTCCTTTTTTAAGTCTGGGAAAGACAGAATTCAATCCTAGCTTATCTATATAAGTTTATATAAGCCACATAGCATAAGAAGCTATTAATATTCAAGAGTTATTAGTACAAATCCCTTTATAAAGCAGCCTTACTTTAGCTTTTGAGTGACATTGCAACATTGTTTTTCAATGAGACTGTCCTTGAGAGTCAACAAACTCTATTTCACTAAGAGGGTTAATTAAGGTCAAGTTTATAATGGGGTAGAAAGAGGCACAGACTGAAGCAGCCGTATATCAGATTGAGATTTCAAGGTCTCTGCAATGCATTAATAACTGTGAGGCTGGCTAATGTGGGTGGCATAACATGTTCTATAGCAAAAAATGCTGGTAGCAAACCTGGAAAATCAAATACAGTTCTTTGCACTGAAGCTTTTTTTTTTTCCTTTTCTTGACAGTGTTTTTCATTGGAAAACTCCTGCTAGTCAACCTTATTTCTAAGGGATTGTACCAGGTCAGAGAGCAGAGTTGTTGGTCAGCAAGTTTCCCTGGGTTTGTCCAGGTTATGGGAAAAGCATCAACTCTGTGTTGCCCGACCTCCAGTAGTCTGGTTCTCCAGATCTAGCAGATCTGGTTCTCTCAAGGATGTGGTGCTCTCTGTAATATCTATGCATGGATTTTTTTCCCCTCTTTTTTTTCGAACATAAATTTCAAGGGGTTACCCCCCCACACACACACTTCCATGATGGTGAGGTGCCATATGGGCAATACACTATCTGCAAACAAGAGTGAGTGAGGCTGGAGCCACTGGCAAGGGGCAGCGGCGTCATTCTCAAGGTCAAGCAGCAGCCTCTGCAGCTCCTGCTGATGGACAAACAAACTGTGTGCCAGTGTGTGTGTCTGGTCCAGCTCCGGGGAAGCAGCTTTTCTTGGAACGCATGAACCAAGCCAGCCTAGGTGCTGTGAGACAGCAGGGAGAGGAGAGGCTATGTTAATATGGAGGGGGAGAGAGGCAGAGGAAGGGAGGGTGTGACTTTTCCATGTGTGTATGTTTTTTCTGTTATAGGTAAATATAGGGCAGTATTTTATTTTCCTCCAGATGAAGTCCTCACTGGTGCTAGGGGAGTTGTTAATCACTTCCATGGTGCCTTTTGTAAAATTATTTGTGCTGTCAGTTTTCAACAAAAGTCATCCAAATCTATTGCTTCAGTTTCTGGAAATTTATATTGTGGTATTTTTGTAGTTTTTATGGATCTGAGGTAATAAGGACAAAACTTTTAACTCTTATTAAGTAAATAAGTATCATTAAAAAAAAATACAGCTGTCAGGGAGAAATGGAAGGGCACAATTGTTGAATGGCTTACAAAGCAGTGAGAGCTTTCTCCTTCAATCAAATAGTTATTCCAAGAAGTTCAGACTATGACAGCAGCTCTAAAACAAGATGTTTAATTTCTCTTTAGGGGCACATTTGTCACAGGCTAACATTCTTTTGCATAGTGTAAAGAAAGCTTTTCAGATTGTTTTCAGCTGTCCTCGTTACAACTCTCAATTTCACAGAGGTTGTCCTGCCTGATTCCTGCTTAGGGGTGGTGGTGTGTGCCTTGCTGGTTTAGATCTCTAAACAGAACAAGCTTCTTCAAGCGTTATCGCGTTGGATTTAAGACTTTTATTGTTCATTTAAGTTGATCATGTACATTACACAGCTCAATATTATGAAATATTTTTGCAGCAGAAGAGTAAAGTCAGTGAAGGAAATAACTCTTACCAGCTTTACTATGGGAACTACCAGTATCGTTAGACTTGGCTTGTCTTTTCTATCCAAACTCCCGGTCTTCACTCAGTTTTGAAAATTCAAATATTCAGAGGAATGCGTATGTCTAATCAACATCAAGATCTACAGGGTATTTCTCTGTCATTAAAGAAGTGAATTGTCAGGAGACCACACCAAATTTCTTAGTTTCTATTCCAAGCTGTAGAGAAACAATGATAGACTCAGACCTGTTTTCTCCTGTCTTGCAGTATGAAATCAGTGTGTCTTGCCAATCCTCAGCTGCTGCTCATTTTACTTGCCAAGCCTTTGCCCACAGTCCTAGTTTATTTCTTTGGTATTCTCTTGAGGATTATTCCTTCTCTGCATGGCTAGCATCCTCATAAATCCAGACCCTGCCCTTCCTGTGCATGAAACCTTCTGAACCTGTCTCACTCCTGGCCTTGTCTGTCTGTAACTCTGGCTGCTTCCATCTTCCTCCTGTGTGCCGGGCAGGCAGCGATCAGGGAAGGAGGGGAACTCTGTTTTCAGCTACAGTGCTTTGTGCCACAGTGGCATCTAGCTGCAGCAGTTACAGATAAAATATCACACGGTTCGTGCAGTCCTGGTTTGGAGCAGGTCAGTGCAGATGGGCTCTTTAGAGAATTCATCTGCCAAAATGCTGAGCATATGCAAAGTATGATCAAAGTCTTAGGATGGCTTTAAAATTTTCTTTTTCCTGCATCCAGCAAAGAGGAGCCCTTGTAGCAATAGACAATGCCAAGAGAGTTTCAAGTCCCTGCTGAAAAACTGGAGATGCTAAAGCTTTTGAAGGAATTGGCTACAAAATTGTTTATGTATTTAAAACAGTTTCACACACTAAATTAGTTTTGAAACTAGTTTAAGATTTTTTATTATTATTTTTATTTTATTTTACTTTATTTTATTTTTGCTAAAGCCTTGTAAAATAGCAGCACAAGGTAAATTCTCCCAAGTAAATATTGGGGACTGAGTGGTATGAGCTCTCCCTGGAGAAATGAGAAAAAAAGTTTTAGCAACTAAAACCACAGGAGAACTGTTGAAGATTTCTTCGACTGACTTTCTGTTGGTATCATCTGGCATATATTTTGTCCACATTTATTTTATACTGTGAGTTTACAGATAGGTCTTTAACCACAATATGTTTTACACATATTCATATTTTAGCAACAAAGCAAGTTAAGACAACAAACACAAATTTTCCTTAGGTTCAAACCTGCAAGGTTTTCTTAGCACACCCAACTTCTGCGAATTGCTGCTGACTCTGAAGAAATGATGAGCTTGTGCTTGGTTTTTCCTATTGGAGAGAATTCCACTCAGGTCATTTTGGCTTCTCAGCTGCATGAAGATACTGCAGGTATGTAACTGTTTACAATGCTAGTTTTCACCAAACCTTGAGTGCTGTGCAAGCTTGCTATTTGTTTGTAAGTCAATCTTACTTTTGTAATGTTTTCCTTGTAATTGTGCAAGTAGATCAAAACCTGAAATCACTCCGTGTGCAAAGAGGTGTGAGATGCAAGTGAGAGGTGCAAGTGAAAACATTTTTACACTTAAAATAATCTCCAGGTGTTTTTTATTTTATGCCACCTAGATAAAACTGGAAACTTGAATAGACTATGAAGGAAAGAAGGTGTTTTTATAATACCCATACATACTCTTCTGGTATTTATCATAGAGGATGCTGCAACACTGAGCAGGGCATTACTGTGCCACAAAAGCCAGCCACAGGGAACTGCTATACACAGCACTCAGGTAGCAGGGCTTTTTTGTTGAAATGCATTCTTCAGTGTATTTCTGGGGCATTTAGTAGTTTCTAATGGTAATAACCTTATCCAATTAAAAAAAAAAAAGTTCATTTTTAATGTGGTGACAATTTTGTGACATTTGTTTGACAAGCTCCTTTGATCATGAGCTGAAGCTAGGACCGAGGAAACCTCAAAACACATTTTTGTATTGCGCTGCATCCACAGAGACAGGAGGACTGACATTGTACCTTGTCAGAACAATCCTTTGGTATTCTTAACACACGGTATTTATGTATTTCTAATTTGTTTTGCAAGAGTTTAGTTTTAATTAAAATTTTAACATTATAAAATCAATGATTTAGTTTCAGGGCTCTGGAGCAGAATGAGAATTTTTTAATAAGCTTTTGCATTTCTTATAGGAGGAAATTAAAGTTACAGTTTACCATACACAGTGCTTTCTTCCTTTCCTTCTTTCTTTTAATTGAAATTACTAAATTAAGACTACATACAGCTCAGACTGGGTTAAGAGAGAAAGCTGTGTCTCTTCACAGTACTAGCCTGTGACCAACTGAATGAAGGAAGTCTATAAGAAGCAGAGAAGGAAAGGGTGATGCGGTATATATCTTTGCACCCCAGTATTTCTTCCTCATTTTATTTCTTCTTATGGATAAAAATGTGGTATGGTGGTTAAATTAGCTTTCCCCCACCTGTTTGGAGGTAAGTCAATGGCTCACTCTTAATGCCAGTAGTATCAGCAGGACCTGACAAAGTAATGGAAACTAGCCCAATCTAAGTTCTCTGTTGCTTTTCTCAGCTACACTGAATAAGCTGTCTTTCTTTGCTCTTCTCATTCCCACCTTTACAACAAATGTTTTACACAACTGCTGCCCAACTGTATTTTCACAAATAATACTATTTGTGGTTTATTATTTACCCAAGTTTTAAAAAGGTGAAGTTAAAAGCACTATGTCTTGCAGTAGGAAGTGTCACCTGATGAAGGAATTAAAACTTAATTCATTTTTATATACAAGCCATTTTGAGAGATGGCTGTGGACTTCATGGAGCATCTGGCAATAATTTGTCTAATGGAAACTAAGATATGATTTTATATACAGTGTGTGTTAGGAAAGTGCAGAGTATTTTACAAATTATATGGAAATAGCCTTATCCAAAAATGGTAAAAGGCAGAATTTCCATATAGTTTCCATTACATTTAAAGGATGGAAGTGCTTTTTGTTTGTTTTTTCCTTTCCTTTTTTTTTTTTTATTTTTATTAAATATTAAATCTGATAGGCAGAAATGTCTTCTAGAAGTCATTTTTCAGGGCTGTCTGTCTCCTAACTCTCATTCGTATATACAGAGAGGTGTTTATTGGGAAGCTAGGAGCATGACTGGAGGAGGATGTTGGGCTGAGAGGGAAAAATAGAAAGTCATTTTGTGTTCTATCAAAAATACATATTGGCTCCCATTTGAAAGTTATACTTACAGAAGCTAACAAAAAAGGACAGAACCCTTTCAACTTCATAGTTACTTATGCCTTTAGAGATATGGATGAAGAGAAATTATTGAAGTAGGGAACAGGATGCAGACCCTTTAATGGTATTACAACAAGCTTGCATAAGCAAAGTCAGTATAAACAAGCTGTGGAATTGATACCCCAAAATTATGTATCATTTTTTTGTTACCTGTATATATGTTAGATGGGTAATATCTACATAAAGATCTTAATGGGGGCAGGCTGAGGTATAAATGAATAGAGCTATGTTAGATCTGAAAAATTTGATTTTAAATCATTAGTATAAAAATTTGTGGGGTGATCTTATCCATTTCAAAATAGTGGAATTAGAGGAGATCCTTTCAAAAGCAGAAGTGGAAGGAAAATTAACAATGATTTCATGATAAAGAAGCAGACTCATATGTAGGAGGGAAGCAAATTGCTACAAAAATGTCAGTCTTTTAAAATAAAACCTTGATTTCTATATTTGGCTACAACAGAACAAATCATATGAGAAGACCATAAAGCAGGAGGCTGACCATACACAGAGTGATGTTTGGCAGAATTATATCCTTAAACATACCAGAGGAATTGGCGTTTTGTAGAAGTTCCTAGGGAAACATTATCTGAACAATTTTGCTGTTTTAATGCAGTTAAGAAATCTGCTGTTTCTCAACATTCTTTATATTCAGATTGCCACCCCTTTGCATCTCTCTCATGGCTGAGTACCACCAAATTATCAGGGTTAAGATAAGAAAGGGTGCTGCTATTTCACAGCATTTTTAGCTTGGGACTTCTTTCTGTTTGTCTTGTAGAAAGCCTAGTACTGAATGTCAAAGATTTGATAAATGCTCTAGGTTTAAAATAATAATAATAAATAAAATGTGAGTAGGGGAAAAAAAGTGCTGTGTGGATTTGTTTAATCTGTGTATCAATAAGTTGCCCTCAGGGCTTTAGAAATTTCAGGATAAATACAATGGGGCCTGTGCTCCTGAGGTTATCGAGTCATTCTACTGTATCACATAAGTGCAAGCACATCTTGATAAACTCATAGATAAATTTATTTTCAATTTCACCATTAGTAAGCATTTTTCAAGACATTAGTCAGGGCTCAAAAGTGTGCATGTTTTTAAAAGCAAAGCTTTTAAATAGTATTCAAAAAAAATTATAAATAGTATTCAAGAGATGAAAAATTTGGAAGATCTTTCAGCATATTAAAATCTGGAGATAAGTTGCTGTTAATCTATACCTTAAACAAGGAAGCAATGTATCCAGGTGATTGCTTCACTCTGACCACATCAGTATCAGCATCAGAAAAAAAAAGTCTCTTGAGATCTAATAAGCAAAATAAGTAAAACTCTCTATTAAAAGTAATAAATATACATTATTAAATATGTTTATTATCAATATAATTTGTATAAATATATATCTATATAATTAATATAATCTATATTACATTAATATATAATATAATATACATTTAATAATAGATATTATATATTTAATAATAAAGAATAGTAATGAGATGACCAGCTCTGAATTTTTCTTCTCACTGACTTAGTGTAAGTGTGAGCCCATGTACCAACAAAATCAACAAGACAAAAGGCAGCTGTTAGTGGAGATTTCAGATATTGTATATGTGCTTCAAAGCCAAATGTTTTCTTTTTCAGTGGCCAAAGCCCTTCTGTGCAATCATTAACCAGTGTAATTTGTAAAATCCTTTAAAGAAAAAAGGAAAAAAAAAAAAGGGAAACCAAATGAAACTTATTGAAACTAAGAGCAAAATTTTCATTAACTTCAGTGAAAGATTTCTTTGATGTTTTTTTTTTCCTGGAATAACAAAGGTTCCTCTAAGTAGATCACCATTATTATTGCTGTCAGCAAATACTGATCCTTTACCAGCAAGCATGATGGCCAAACCCCTTGTACGGTCGTCTGGCATGGGATCCAGGTTCTGAGATGCTTGGTTCTCAGACACTAATTCAGCAAAGCCCTGAGACATGGGTTTAGCTGTCAGTACACTGGGAGTCCCCGTGGTCCTCTTAAGTGCTTTCCTGGACTGGGGCCAACATGCTTAATTCTTGAGCAGCCGGGCTGTGTACAGTAAACATAAAATTGTATACTATGTTTTCATTGTTGGTGCTGCCAAGTTTCACCTCTTGTTTGTTGACTTGTGATTCTGATGATGTTGTCAGTCTGCATGCAGAAAGTAATAAAAATCTTTAACTTTAGGATGGCATTGCCTCTACAGCTCACAAAACAACGCAACCAGAACAGTCTGTATATCATCTGCCTGTCTTAATTGTTTTTCAGAGGTATAGCATACATGTCTCTGCCCACTGGAGAGCTAAGCATAGTGAATCTTTTTCAAAGAACTTTTTAAACTAATGAAACTGAGAGGTAAAAATGTTTCCAGCTCTCTCAAGAGAAGAGTATTGCAGAAAAAAGTTGCTTCATGCTGCTGTTCATTTCTGATTCCTGGCCAAAAAAAAAAGTCATTCAGTATTGCATAGATGAGTGACTTAAAAACATGTGTCAGATGATTTTTTTATTATTATTATTTATTTTTTTAAGGCAGACAACACACACTACTTGTGGGAATGAGCTAGGAAAAAGTTCATTAAGCTAACAAAAGCAGGACAGGTATGTAGCAGAACTGTCAGGAAGAGCATTGATCCAACCCAGTGTCTTGTTAATGAAGTACTGTATTTATGTGGATAGTACTAAAGATTTTTAAAGTGGTAAACCATTTGTGTCATTTTCTGTGATAAGCATAATGTTTTGCAAGTTATAGCTGTTTTTGTTCAGCGTGCCCTTTGGATACCATGATTCAGGTACAAATGGAAGGCCTCTGAAAGAAAATTCAGTCTGATCACAAAATGATGATTTTTTTTGATAGTTTTGAAAGTTAGCGGAGAATCTGACCAGTGAGGCAATATGAATATTATCTCAATTTTTTTTTAATCTCAATTTGTTTGCAGCAGCGTCTGAGGGGTAGAACTGAGCCTAGCACCTCTGACTGGAGTTCTTCTGGCTCTGAGTCAACATGGTGATGAAATTTCACATTTTCAAAGAGCCTGGCCTTTTTGTTAGCTTTTTTGTTGTTGTTCTTGTATGTACTACAGAATCAAAATTTTTAAGGGAAGGAGGAAAAGTAAAACACCCAATATCAGTAAATTAAAATGAAGCATCCAAATTGTAAGTAATAGTTATGAAGCATGAAGGAGGTCTTAAAGAGCAAGATCTTGAGACCACAACTTGAGACTGATGTCCAATCAGAACTCCTACTGTGACTGTTGGTACAGATTTGAAAGCTAAAACCTGGACCTTTTTAATTTGTGAGTTTCTTTCTTATGTATGATCAAGAGACTTAAAGGCAAATTATATTTCTGGATTTTTCCTCATAGATATATTTTTAATTAGAAAAATAAATAGAATGCCATACTGCTGTTATTTGTATCTTATACAAATAACATTGTATATAACATTTGTATCTTATACAAATAACAACTTACAAATGTTCAACTTACAAAACTGTTTCTCACCAGCAAACTTTTCTATTTCAGGTTATAATGATAGGTAGTGTTTTCAGGTGATCTCAGCTAAGTGTTATGATTAATGTTCTCTGTTCACTTTGGGTCCTTTCTGTTTTAGTTGAAGTGGGGGAATCTAAATGAAAAACTCCAAACATTAAGTAAAGTGTTCCTCATGAAAATTATGCAAATTGCAATTGTCTACTAAATTAATTGTGTTCATTGGAATAGCATATGAAAAATGAAAGATATTTCCAAATGTTAAATAATGCCTGGATCATTCTGAAATTAAAAAAAAATTAAACAGATACATGGTCATAGTCTGCTATTCACCCTGTGAAATTGCATTTGACCTCCATTTGGGTAATTGTATTATGCCTGCCTAAATTTCCATGCACAGTGATTTACAATTGAACATATTATTCTACTCCTCCTATTCTACTATACTGCATACGGCTGCTATTTATTGCTATGTAGTTATATTTATTTAGAAGATGATCATGTTCTAGTAGCTGACTCCCATGGTTCCTATATAGATTTATTTGACAAGCGCATTTTCCAGCAAGGTAATTAATACCATGTAAACAAAAGATTATTTATATTTATGCATCATATATATTCTGATCAACTTCAGACTTCCGATGAAAGAGAGGAAACAAAATTATAGCACAAATGGAAAACGTTTGCATCCATTTTTTCATGACAATTGCTGGGTACTTCTTTCTAAGGATTGCACAAAGAAACATCCCATAAACTACTTTATCAGCAATAGAGAAATTTTCATGGTGCTGGTCTACAGATCCATGCAATATGTATTGAATATAAAGATATTTCTCGCTGCCTGAACAGAGGCTCGGCAGTTATCTGACATCAGTCTTCAAACATAATTGCAAGTTTAAACTCTTTGAAGAGAAAGGTATTTTATCATAGATAAAGTAGTGTATGCTCGTTTTTCATTTTTAATCAGGCTTTAGTTCTGTAGCTTCATTCTAAGAAGAATTCATATCAGATGGGAATAATAGGCAGAGAGGCTAATTTAAGCCCAATAATTTGAATCCTAAGTCTATTCCTGTTAAGCATGTTGGAAAATTGATTGCTTTGTAATAGTTGAAGTCCAATGCCATGCAGTTGTAACAAACAGACTTCCCCCCTCTATGGACAGAGGATTGTATTTTACAAAAGGGTAAGAACTTGATATAAGAGTGATTGTTAGACACATAAGCTCTGAACTGTATGCAATGCCTGTTCTAGCTGTGCCTGGGTTGAACTGTATGGTACTAAATAATGCATATATGAAGTAAATGTAAGATCTGAGTGGCACTGAAACTCTGGAGACTAGTGAAAACAAACAGCATCCTGCTTCTTTTATTAGTAAATGTTTGGGCATTAGTGTGAGAAAGAAAAGTACTTTTGTTTTTGCAATACCTTTGAAACCTGCCTAACACATTTTGTGTCAACCTGTTAAGTAACCCTTCCTGAAAATATGGGTAGAGGCAGGTTAGTTAAAGTAAGAACTAGTCTGAGTCTATCCACCAAATATAATTCAAACACAAGCATGTTCTGATCTTTGAATATGTCAGGAATCCCAATGCATTTATTTTTTTGTTATCTCCATCTCACGCATTAGTATTTTCTGCTTTCAGTGAGATTGATAAAAACATCAAATTATTGTTCAACTTACAAAAGGGACTTTGAGACAGGGCTCAAGCTTGATCTTGTTTCAGTGCAGGAGGTGCAGTATTCCCAAAACTTTGAACAGTTCTGAAAGAAATATATCAATTAAACTTTTCCTTTGATTCCACTGTTTCCTAAAACAGATATATATATTTAGACTTAAGGCGACTGTGAAAATACAAACTTTGACACTTCAAAAACAGAGATGTGTCACTGAGAATTAGAAAACTGTTTAATGACATTAGATGTTGAATTAGAACTATTGTTTTAGGTAGAATGTAAAATGTACATCCTGAATTCCTTAATTTACTTAATTATCTCCTAATTACAGTCTAATTAATTACTAATTTGTCTTAATTTCCTTTGGTAATTTCCTTATTAATCCCTACTTCAATATGTTACATTTTTATCTTTCTTCCTTTAATTGGGAAACAGACCTTGTAGTCTGTTCTGTGATATAAAGGTGCTGTTTTTTTTTTTTTTTCTTATTTACCTGATGTGAAACAGCTAAACGTGGCTTTGCAGAATGCATATTTCCCTTCAAAAGTCAAATGACCATGCAGCGGCCACTGTGAGAACCCAGGGAAACAAGAACTCCTGACTTATGTTATAGATTTCTTACTTTTTTTTTTTTTTTCTTTTAAAGTAAGATTTGTGTGAAGACCAAAGCATCCTGAGATTTCTTCATGAATTACAGTCATTTCAATGTTTAGGACCTCAATTTCTACTTGATTATTGTTCCTTTTGTGTCTCATTTAAGCAGATCTTCAGTGTGACTTTATTTTATTTCAGAAAGTTCTGCTTTCTTTCCCATGTGTGGATAGTTCCCATCTGCATTTCTTCCAGACATTCTTTCAGACCTGTTTGCTAACTAATCTACCTTACTAAAATGAAAAACAACAACAAAAACATACATGTATATGCACATACATGTACACACAATAGGGAAAACCTATGCCACAGTTTGTTTCCTCTTCTTCGAAAAACTGCATGTTAACTAGAAGACCTAGTTCATTCCCTCTCATTGAAATACATCAGGCTAGAGGTGTAGATATCAAACACTTATATCTTGCATCCAAATGGGGGGAAACTGCGAATTGAGGAAAGTGCACAGTTCAAGTGAGCTTTCACAATATAACTCAGCAACATTTTTAATCAAAAAGGATTCTGTTAGCACAGATGGAGACAAAGCAGTGGGAGCCTAAGCTGTCCAACAGTAGCAGAGCCAGAAAACGAGAGGTTCTCAATTTAACAGTGTTGGCAGAGTAGAGTTCCCTGTAATTGTGTAGCCAGTCTGATGTTGCATACAGGGATAAGCTGGAATGGCTTTATTTTTGTGGAAATTGTTTTTTTAGGAATAGTTTTCAGAGTCCGCACCACACAATTTTAAAATAGGTAGATTTATTATGCTTTTCAACCAGTTAGCTAAGAAAAACATTCAAAATCATAGCAGAGGAAAAAAAAAAAAAAGAATCAAGACCTAGTGTAGGGTAGATAGTATCTTTGTTGCATTTCTAGGAGATTTCTGAGGAAATTAAGAGTGATGCAGAAATGTTCCCCCCTCTACATGATATTTCATGATATGTTAGAACAGCCATTGCTGGTTCTAACCGTGTAGATCTCAGCTTGGAGAAGAAAGAAGGAAAGGTCAAGAGAAGAGGGAAGTGGCGGGGAGAGTTGTGGACATGGTATGTCTCCATTTTTGGCTTACAATAGCACAACTTAGCAACAGAGACTACTGGAGCTGTAGGTTGCTGACTGACTTTTGCATCGTCGGTGTTTATGGTGCATGAAAACTCTACCAGTGTCACCTTGTTACTGCTCTGGAGGCTGCTGTTTTCACTGCAGTCAGGGCATTATCTTGAATGCAAGGTCTGCAGGTCCCACCTTGTGCTACCAGTGATGATGGGCTTAAACTAAATTGTTCAATTATAAAGCATCTTTGAAACATCCTCCTGAGAAGATGATAACCTCTGGCAGAGGGGCAGTAACAAACAAGTTAGTCTGTAGCTTTTCTAACAGCCACAGCTGCTTGCTAATTAAATGTGTATCAGGCCTGATGTATATAGCCTGAGGTGAATTAGGTGGGGGGAGCATGAGGCTTTCTGCTGGCAGATTCTTCCTTGAGCCCTGGTCCTTTCCTTCTCTGGAGAGCAGTTAGATGAGCAGGGTTATGGCTTCTACAGGATCAAAGCTTCCAATTAAGTAGTTCATAAAGGACACTTTCAGTGCCATCTAAGTCTGGGGTAGATTATTATTTTTATTTTTTATTTTCTTTTTTCCCAGGGATATAATTTAGACTAATAACTGCTACACAAAAGCTTGCAAGGGTGGCCATGATTGATCTGTTACTCTTGGGACCTATTTTAACTCACTGACCCTGTGATTTCATTGTCTTTATTTCTTTTGGCCTTCAGATATAATTTTATTAGAAAAAATATTGTAAAATAATTTCCCAGTTATCTTTACATTAAGGGTTCTAGGTTATTTGGGCAAGGCCTTGTTGGTTTGCTACATGAATATGTTTTTCAGTTTAGTGGTTTCAGCAGATAATTCTAAAATCTGGAAACGTAGCTGTGTTCTTTCTTATTCTGTTCATAGAGGCTAAACAGAAGGTTGTTTTCTGGCCTCATAGCATTTAGTAATATAAACTAGTGTATTCTATGACTAAATAATTCAGAGTGAAGAAGTGTTTGACTTTTTTTTTCCCCCGAAGTATTAAGAGTGGTATGCGTGTCTCCACAAAGTCATCAGCAAGCAGCAGCATTGCTATGAAGTCCAATCAAGTCATTTCTATTTGTTGACTTCTGCTTTTGTGGATTGAGTCTTGTTAACTTGAAAATCTAAGTCCAGTTCAACAAAGACAGGTAAGTGGGGGGAAAACAAGCTACTAGATAAGTCACATCCTCAATCATCAGAAAGCATTTAAATTCATAGTCACTGCAAATGTTGATGGTCCCTGGGCTGTAAGAGTCTGCCTTGTGTTTTAGTACTCAACAACTCAAACTTCCAAAAAGTCTCATTACTTGTATCATTGATTAACTTGAAGCACAGAGTGGCTTGTAACAGACACTAGGCCCAGGTAGGTGACTAACTCGGTCAAAAGAAAACCGCTGCAGACAAATGCATATGAAAGTACTTGCTCTTTCCAATTATATTATTCATAGGGGTAAAAAAAAAATAAAATAAAATCAGAAAGGATTCACTTCATTAACACAATCAAGCATAACTGCATATAAGTTTTTAAAATAAAACATTAGGAAAGGAAATGCTGAGCTATTTTCTAGAACATAAATATCCCCTCTTATTTTTCTTACTGAAGAAGGGTGAGAAACACCATTTAGCGTTTTAGTGAGGTTTCTTTTCATTCAAGGAATATAGTGTTATAAATGTACTTTGTTTTGTTTTGTGTTTTCCCCAAAGGCAGGAGACTTTGGCATCAGCAAAGGTTCTTGAGTCCTTGAATTATCCCCCTGGGCTATCTTTAAATCTAATCTCAGCCAAGCACTTACTAGTTATATGATAAAGTCAGAGATTAGGGGCCAAATTCTGTTTTCAGTTATTCCACTGAAACCCATTGAAATCAATGTGAGATTGGACTTGTGTAACAGGGAAGAATTTGGGCTACTGCCTTCAAGAGATAAGAACAGGGCCAATACTATAACAGCCTTTTCCAACAAAAACAGATTTGGACAAACTTAGTGTCATGTGATGCCCTTGATGTATATATAGAACTCTGAGGGCTCTTGTTGGACATACATTCAGAAAACTACCTGTTTGTTTGTTTTTTTTTTTGGTTGTTTGTTTGTTTTTTTCTCTACTTGTTAGGTAGAGAAGAGTTTAGGTAGAAAGCGTCATAAATTAATTTTACAATGGAGCTTACAAAGTATTGCTGCTTTCCTATTTTGTCTTCAAGGGTGCAGTGTGGCACTGTGCAGGTAGCAATCAGAGCCTTTTCTTTGAACCACAGACACTCCCAAGAAGTAGCTCACATTACAACTGTAGATGATGAGGAACATAGACAATCTTGACTTTGCTGCATGATATTTTAATATCTTTTGTGGAAATAATATGACCTCTTCTCTTATCCCTTTCCTTTCTGGTCTTGACTACGGCACTTCTTGAGAAATAGTGATACCCAGGTTGTGTCATTGTTGAATTGATTCAATGTCTAAATCAAAGTATGTCTAAGGTGTGAGTCTGGTTATGTGAAAGTACGAAGCAGTAGGCTTACCCTAAGTTGTTAGGTTAGTTTGACCATGGAAGTGAATAGAAATGAATAGAAAAATGGTTTAAACTTTTTTTTTTTTCTTTTGCTAAGCAATTCATCTGCTTCTTCCACATACCTTGGATGTTTTTTCTTGTTTGTCAAGTCAGTGCCTCTGACTTCCCTTTAAATTTACCCATATGAGCAGCAAATTGATCCATATTGTTCCCTCCTAATGTCACCCTTCTGTGCTTCTGCACTTGGATGATCATGGTGCTGTTTTGTCTAACAGACGTAGTCATACAGACATTCAAAATGGTGCAGTGCTTCTCTGTGCTGTTAAGCAGATATGTTGCATGCTAAAAGTAGTTGTTTTTCAGTAGCACATTGAACAATCTGTAGCATTATATCCAAGTTTAAAATGTTCATAAAGTATTTTTAGACCCTTGGAAGAAAGAGGATTTATACAAATGTAAGGTATTATTATTATAGTCATTTTATTAAATAAAAATGGAAGGTGTCTTAGGCATAAAATTTATGCACATGAAAAATAATACTTGGCATCCTGAGGTAACAGCACAGAGTGTTGAAATGATGACAATAACAAATAGCTCTGGAAAACCAAGAGAATCCATGGTATTGCATGTGTGCTCTGCAGTATGTGAACATAGTGCAACAGCTTTAGAAGAGGACTATAAAGTGCGTAAAACCAAGTTGCAACAGCATCAGAAAGATACAAAATAAAGCAAGCAGGAAAACTACAGCTGTGGCTCTATTAGAGAATAAATTAGATAGATGGTAAAGCAGAACTTGTGTTGATTGGCAGCTGACACTAGCTCTTCCTTAAATTAGAAATTTATTTGGGATTTTGCTGAAGCACTGAACACAGGAAATAGACCCATATGAGTTTGTCAATGCGAAACAGAGGTGGCAAACATTTTAAGGATCCACCACGCTGAAAGGTTTGTTTATTCCCTTTTGTATGGATTTTCTTCTCTATGATGTGCCTTAAAAACCTTATGATAGCTTTGGTTTGTTTGTGCCTATTCTCTCTCTCCCTCTTTTCTTTTTCACTCTGAAATTAATTTCTGGATTTCTATAGGCTATTGCTGAGTGTGAAAATGTTACCTTTACTCCTTCAAAGTGAAGGAAGACAATTTTTCAAGGGAAGTAAAGGTTTTGCTAGCAACAATAAAGCAAATGTAGATAGATTTGGCTGGAAAACAAGAATTCCTCATGTAATACAATGTTTTCCACATTTATTTTTGTTCTTTATTGGAGAGAACACTGCACCACTAAGTTCCAAATTATCATGAAAACCCAGAAATAGAGCCCTAATTACATAGCCTGCTGATCAAGGCAATCATCTGGGTTTTGGGACACTTGTATACACATTCCCTTCCAATTAGCACATTCCAGATGAGGTCCCAGTAGCTGGCCTGCAATCAGCTTGTCATACATTCAGTAAATATTTTTCTGTATGAAGTGAAAAACCTCAGGTAGTCATAGAATAAGTAGATGATACCTTTGAATATTCTGATAGTTATTACCTATAGTTATGTCGTTATTAGATGTCAGTTAGTTATACATTTAGATGTTTATAGTAACTAATATAAATATCTAACAGATACATTTTTGTTAAATGTTTGATAGTTATTAGATGTTTAAGATGTATGGCATGCAAGTGCTTGATCTGAATCTGAGATCAAAGGTGTCGTTTATTTTTTTCACAGCTTTCTACTGTTGAGCCTAAATACAGAGGCTCAGTACTGAAATAATGCTGTGAGTTAAAATGTTAACATATCTTATGGTTGTGTTTCTTGATAATGGTCTCTGTAATATTTATCTAATTCAGTTTTATTTTGACTTTTTCAGTTTTTATAAGTATCTTTGTTTTGCATTCAAGATTTGACCAAAATCTTTAACTGAATGTGCATAAGTTTGTTTGTCTTCAACCAACAACTTTTCTACTAAGTCTATGAATGGACTTCTCTTTGTTCTTGTTGTTGCAAATGCAGTGCTGTATTAACATAATCCTTCTATTTGAAAAGTGCACCCCAAAACATACCAGCTGTATGAATTACAAGTGTGGTCAGATTCCTAACGTATGAAAAAAGCATCACAAGAAAACTTGCATTCCTGTTGCCTGACTTCAGAAAAAAACTGAAATTCAGAGAAGCAAAAGGCTTGCGGATATGTCACAAAAAAAAACAAAAACAAAAACAAAAACATGAAGGCTGTGTCCTGCTATAGAAGATTTCAGAGAAAGGGGAAAAAAACAAACTAAAAACATTCATATTTAAAAAGCATTCTAACAGACTGTACACATTTCCCATTTATCTGGAATAGCACGTTTATTGGGCAAGTCAGAGAAGTGCCTACATATTTTATTGCTGTGATTTAATTTTTCCCTTTTTTCATCTTGCTGCATGGAGTACATAAACCAACTTTGTAAGAACAAAGGCAAATGAAAACTATGATTTTTCTTTTTCCTTCTGCCTCGAGTGTTTTTAAACCAACAAATAAAAATATGACTAGGCGTTTTTTAAATGCAACTCCAGGTGAAACTTAAAACTAAAAAGAGACATTTTCAATTCAGAAAGTCTTTAGGAGACTGAGGGAAATGAAGGTAATTTTATTTATGTGTATATATTTATTTATATGTGTATATATAAAGTGCACACACCTTTTTTGTAGTGATTGCTTCTGCCAGGAGTTCAAGTTAAATTTGCAGGTCTTGCTAAAATTGTACCTCTGTTTTCCTGCATTTTTCTAATCCACTCTTTCTATCAGTCCATTAGTCTTTGTTTCATGATAGTAATTATCTGCCCAAGCTCTTCAAGAATGAGTGTGCCTCAAACACAGTGGTGCTCATGCTGTGGGTGAATTAATTAAAGCACCAAGAAATTCATGCTCAGCAACGAGAACAATTGGCTTGATGCACTCTAATGTAGATTTACTCACAAAGACCTAAGGGCATGAGAAGTAACTGCTGTGAGCATCTACCACATATTGGAGCATACTGTAATTTCTGCGTCTCTGTTCTGAACTTAGACTACTAGTCATACAGCAAGTGGTTCTTTCACCTGCATCTGTTCATCCTGTCTCATTAATGGTGATGACAGCTGTCCCCATTATGGTTCAGTAGGGTGAAGTATAGTGAGAACAAAAGTCTGGAGAAGATATTATGTGTAGGCAAGAAGGTCAGGAAGGTGTCCAGGAGCCTGGAATGGAAGTAATTCAAATGAAGCTCCTATCTGACAGCAGGACATGGAGAAGTGTTACTGCCAAGCCATCTGGGATGGAAATTCGGTAATGAGAGGACAATACTGCATCATTCCTTCATCTGTGCTGATTTCCTGGAGACTGCAAGCCTTGATATATGATGAAATCCAGAGCAGGAGAGCAAGGACTGGATTCACAACCTTCGTAAGAATTCAGCCCAATAAGCAATAGTCACCCCTAATGCAATTAGACTTTAACAGCTTAATTCAGTTACAGATGAAATTTCAGAGGTATCACTGTGGATAAACACTGTTTGTGTGTCACAGTTCATCCATCATTTAGCCAGTTAGTCTCAGAAGCCGGGTTTGCATTAAGTTACTGGGACCCTGCCTGTGGACATGTATAGGCAGAAGTAATCAATAGCAAAGGCCTACTGCTGTCCTTATCAATGTCAATGAGTTTTGCAAACCTGCTTCAAAGAAGAGAGGGGTAGCATTTAGGTCTTCTATCACATATTTGAAAATACATCAGATCGAATGCAAGCTGATCAAACAAGTCTCTACCTATACAGCATTGAATATCACTATTCATCAGTGTACTGTTATTGCTTAATTTCACATGGGCTGCATTGCTTTTGTTGATAATAATTTCAGAGTTTACTTGGTTAAAACTGTGGCTTCCTATATGGACACTTTTGCTACTTTAGTTCAAGATTCCATTTATTTAGTTTATATGAGGAAGAAATAACTTTATATTGATATGAACTGGGTTTAAATTGGATCAGAACTGATTGCGAGTCTGCAAACTTTGGCAACCTAGTAAATAATGACAAGCTTTCCCTCTTTCAAGCGCTGTAATAAGTCAATTGTTTCTCACCCACTCATCTTCCAGCAAGACTTTCCACAGTGAATTAGAGTTAATTTTGGTATCTTTTTACTCCTAACCTCCTAAAACCATAGACAAATAATGTCTAAAAGTTAGAAACACCATAGATAATATTTTAAATTATTAGAATGTATCAGTTGCATTTAACCTTTTAATAGAGCTTGGGGGTCTTTCTGTTTAGTTAATACTGATATTTTTTTTTCTTATGTATTATGTCTTAGTGGAAATTTTGAAACATTTGGTTCACTTTTACAGCTGCACACCAAGTCTTCTGATTTAGCACAGTGCAACATACTATGATGGAGCCAGCTAGCTTTTAGCTACTGTCACGCTCTTCTTGTTCTAAAATTGGCCATTGACCAGTCTGATTTGCTTCACAATTTAGAGAAAATTAAAGCTTATTGCCCTAGTACTGCTTATTGGCAAATAGGGATTGCTGGGACTTAAGGACGTCGCAGATCTGTCCATTTTTTCTAGTGTTCTCTGCAATAGAGGCCCAGAAAAAAAAAAAAAAAAGGACACAGCATCACACCAATGTTCCTGCTCATTAGTGAAAATCCTGTACCTAGGGAAACTGTGTTGTTGGGCATATCCATTGATTGGATTCAAAGGAGCTGAAATAGTGCTATGTCTCTGGTAGTGGATTGTTGCATGGCAGTGCTACCAGCTGTATCCAGAAAATGTCTAAGGTCTGAAATATATTCCTTTTTAAATATCTGAAATATGAGATATTGAAAGAGAGGTAGTTGTTGCTTTGTTTCAACTGGGCACTGACTCACAATAGGAGCAAGAGCAGTGACACTATACAATATTTTGGTTTTGCCTTTTTGTTGTTGTTCTCCCAAGGTGAAACAAAACCACATACTAGCAAGCAAAAACTGCCAGTTTAGAGGAAAAAGTACAAGTGGACGAAGGTGGTAAAAGTGGTGTGTCTTGTTGCAATGACAAGACAAAACCAGATACAAAAATCATTGTCCTATTAGTAATGATTCGTGTCTGTCTTTTTCTGGTGGTTAGACATCCCACTCCTGGAGAATGTAAGGCTAATGTCTAAAAATGATGACAGTGAAATTATATCAGATTTGAAAAAAGCCATTTGTTCAAGGAAACAGCCTGCAAGCTCTTATATTGTGCAGCAGTATAAAACTAAATAATGTGAAGTTATTATCATTTAACGTTGGACATCAAGATGTGGCATTGTCAGACTGAAGGGCCTGAATGAGGTCTGTAAATACATTAGGAACTAAATTATTATAGTCATACTCAAGTAGTGGAGTTTCATTTTAGAAAACAGTTTCACTGTCAGATGCAGTATGAAAGAATTTGCAGGAATTATGATGCCTGGAAACATTTGAAAGAATTTGCCATCTTTTTTTTTTTTTTTTTTTTTCCATTTACAACTGATGCATCTGTAGCCTTTGACAGAAAAGTAGACAAAATTACCAGAAGTTTATATTGCAGGATTTCTACTGAAAATGACTAATAGTAATGCCAGAATCCTCTAGAAACAACATTCCCTTTGGAAATTCAAGATACATTTTTTCAGGCTTATGAATTCAACATAGTTAAAGTTTACATGTCTACAGGCACATCTGAATATAAAGCTTGTTGAATCAGAAAAAGGATCCGCATACAGATCACGTCTTGTATTAGTCATACAACAGGTCAGATTAGATCGTCTCTTCTTCCCTCAAAAGTTCTATGAATCAAATCCAGTTTCTGAACTTTGGAAGCATCTTAAATTTCCTTTTCATATGCAAATCATGTTTAATTTTTTCCCAGAGTACTTAATCATCTGCAAACAATGTCACTAGAATGAGATCAGGTTAAATCCAGTTCATTGAATTAAACAGTTTCAATAGCTTTACTTTCTTTGAAGACTACAGGAAGCATTCTTATTAGATAATCAAAGTAGTAATTACTACTCTAAAATATGCACTTGAACGCTGTGTAGACTGTATTACCAAGGACAATGGAAATGTGATCTGATCCTGCCCAAAGGTCAGATCATGACAGTTGTATCTCAGATGGGAATGCCACTTGTCCCACAGAACATTAAGTTGTAATGCATTTTCAAATCCCACACCCCCTTTTTTGAAGGTACACAAAATATCCCTTAATTTGTATTTTGTATTTCTGTATTTGTAATTTGTATTTTCCACTTCTATATGAAAAAATGAGTGAAATTTGGCAAACTGTACTGTTGCCAAATCTTTCATTTAGGCATAATCTTTCATTTATATTACATATAGCTGCTGTCCTTGATGGCTGGGAACACTTGTTTTTCTTCTGAAAGTTATGGTTGGAGTCAACATCAACCCAGCAAAACCATTAATGATAAGATTTTCTCCCTTTTGAGAGTTACAATCAAATCAGTATCTTGTGTTGCTGGATACATTCATTTCCTTCTTCATCTAACAAAATGGTTTATTATTGCAATCTCTCTATAATCCTGATCTACCACATGTAATTCAGGAATATTCAGGAGCATTCAGGGATGGGCATTAAGCAAGCTTCACATTTATACTTACGTATAGAGGAGGGGAAAAAAAAAAGATCTTGTTGGTAGGTCATCCATTCATGCACTTCGCTGACTATTGCCGAGGCCCCTAAAAGTCTTAGCAATATTTCTTGGAGAATGCAGATGGTATTTATTTTTCTGAGGCTTAGCAACTTCTCATTTGTACCTTCATTAAAGAAATTTAGTGTCCAGTATGTTTTTTCGTTATCTAATCTGGCACTATATGCAATCACTATTCAAAAGCAGAGAACGTGGACGCCAAGATCTGTGTAACCCACATGAACAACATGTTAACTTCGCATAGAGAACTGCAGGGGCTGCTGTGTTGGTGAAGCTTCAGAAGCAAAGAAGTGAAGATACGTCCTCTTCAGATGCTATTTTCAAAAGGAAAAAACCATAAGAATGGCATTTACACACTAAGGATAGTATGCTTTGTGCATTATTCATGGATTATACATGAATAGGTGTTTGTAGGAAAGGCAGGAGTATATATCTGTTTCCCTCAGTAGGGACAAGGCAAAACTGTAAGTCCTTGAAGGCTGTTACTTTACAAGGTATCAAAGAAGCTTAATCTCCTGCTGATAAGAATAGTTATCTGAAATAGTTTGGTCCTAAATCTTTGTGGTGATGTATCAAATGCAATATTATTTTAAATAACTTCAAGTAGTAAACTTTATTATGTATATAAATGATAGGCATTAGTGGATTGTAATGATATATCCCTTCTGCATTTTTCATAAAGCAATTTCAATTAATTTAAAGTCGCCTTAAGAATCTTTGACACCCTCTACCTGAAAATGACTATTTTATTTATCCATGATCATTCCACACTTCTTTGGTTCACTAATTACTGTTCCAATTCTCAACTATTTGTTCAGATCACCTTTAGCTGTGATTGCCATAAATTAAAATACACCAACAATTTGTTAGGCTTCAGATAAACATGTAGATTTATTACCCAAAGTATATCCTATGAGATAATACCTAAGAAGACTCCACGCATGAACCTATTCTACAGAATAGGGTTATATTTCTTGCTACACTGTGTGCAGTTACTCAGACAGGTGTTTGCCACCTTAAGTAATCAGTCAATTATTTTATGTCTCAAGACAGCCTGAGATCTGCAGTTAATGATTATCCCCTTTCTGAATTTTGGCAACTTTATTTGTCTAAGCAGGACCTCATCAAACAATGATTGTTAAATTTCTGAAGTCGTATACTGACACAAAGGTCATTGGCTAAAACGATAATAAATGAGGTTGTATAGTTTGAACAGCTACTTTTGAAAGCTGTGTCCTAGGTTTAGGGAAAACTAAACACTAAACTCTAAGAGCTTATTGTTCACCTTTGTGTACTATTCAAATTTTCATTCAAGTCCATGGCTTTTTATTGATACCAAATGGCAAGTTCCACAGAAGTGAGGAAGCTGAGCTCAATGTATACCTAATGCAACGAAACTGCTCACTATCTAGTGAGTATATAAGAACAGGCATGAATCTCAAAAATTAAGATCCTAAAAGGTCACAGTCACTTATAAACTGGATTAGCATATTGGATCTACACTGGCATAATAAATCTCAAAACTATCCATGAAAATTTGGAAAGAGTCTACTTGTTTAGTTTTTCAAATTCAGGTCTTTTTCTTATGGTTGATTGCAGTCTGAAAAAGTGTGCTTCTGTGTTTTGTTTATTAAATCTGGGTATATAATGCTGTGGAAGAAGTTAGGAACTTTTTGCAGTCATGGCTGGGAAGTTGTATTTAATAAGTATAAAACAACTTCTTCATTGTTCAGATTTTTTTTTTTCTTCAATTGTTAACAAAGTTTTACCTTTCTGTAAACCTAGATGCACTCAAATGTGGATGCATCATTTATAGCTGCCACATTACAGCCTCCTGAACCAGTTGTATTTCTAGGTATTTCTCACTCAAAACTGTATTTAGAAAAGAATCAGTAAGATAGTTGCTTTGCATGTACTCACATACGCTGCTGAAGTTTGACTAGCATCAGGAGGAACGTATTTCTCTGAGTACTGCTCATGCTCCTACTTGTGTCAAGCTCCTACTTCTGGTACAGTGGCTGCCTACTTTATAGGTTAAAGTCCTTCACGTCTATTGTACTAAAACTGTTCATAAAGAACAAGGCATCAAGAGATTTATTCTGACCACTCTTGTATAATTCCTATGCTTATTGAACCTAAGTAGTAACCAGTTATGCACCGTATAAATAGGCATCATCAGACTCCCAACAACTTAACAAATACTATGTGTAGAACAATATATACGCAATTTTATGATTTCCGTAACTGAAGCTAGAGGGTTTTCTCTTTTAAGCTAGAGGGTCAAGTACTTGTAATACTTCTGGATCCAAAGGATTGGTAATGAATAAGATTTACCTGCATAAGTATATTCTAATGATCTGATTTTATCTCATTTTACTAGATTTTAGTTGTACTTGTTATCAGGCTTCTATTCAGTTTCAAAACTTCTGTTTTGGCTTTTCTTCTTCTGCAATTTTCTTTAAATAGTCCAAGTTTGCTTCAGTATTTTTCAAGCCAGATATTCTGTAAGAGTCACTTTTGAGCATTTTTTTTGTAAGCTGATCTTTGACAACACAGAGAGTATTTCAAATAATAGGGTGGAAATGGTTTGGTATTTTCCTGCTTTTTGTCAAAATGTTTTTGTTTTTATAGGGGTGTATTTTCCTGGATCTTCATGTTCTGACTGACAACTTTTTTTTTTTTTTTTTATAAGTAACTGTTTGTTTTTTTTTTTTTAACTTGCTCTATAAAATTAATTTGACTATTTATCATATTTCTTCACTGAAGTGTTGCTGTGCCTTTTTTTTTAAAAAAAAAAAAAAGTGCAGTGATTGTTTGTTTCTGAAGAAACATCATCATGAATCAGTTGCTGCATTTCCAAAGATGTAGAGGTCTTGGAATTGTCTCAATATATATTTTTAAACTTTCTCTAAGATCCAAGAAGAAAAACACTTAAAAGATTTATCCCTGTAAGGAATCAGTCCAAAATTCATATGAATCCCAAACTAACTCTCCTTCAAATTTAGTCCGTGTCTGCAAACTTTCCCCTTTCTTGGATATGGACATGTTTAAAATGACAATCATAAAGGAGTTGGAAATGGGTTTCTTTGTTTTACCAGTTAACGTACAAATCATCTGCATAGAAGTAGGACAAACCTTAAGAATTTGCTATGTCTGGTTTTCTGCAGTCAGAGAAAGAGGCTCTTTTTTTTCCTTTTTTTTTTTTTTTTAATGAGCCTAACTCAGATTCCACATGGTCCTTGTGAAGCATGCACAAATTTTGCTATTTTTTTAGCTCCTGTTGCGTAAAGAACACAGTATGTGAAATGAGTAATGCTATTCTACCTTAAAATAAAGATTTATAAGAATACTTGTGTGAATGTCATTGTTCAGTGAAAAAGTTCTAATTGCAGAATTCAGTGAATGTTTCACAATGATTAATCAATCTACTACATCTATTTTCTTGTTCTGGAAGCAGAACACCATTACAATGACAATTTATTGTATACTACAACACAATATTTACAATTGAAATGCTAAATGATAGAATTACTCTCAGACTTAAGGAAATCTAGAAATAATCATTTGTTTGTGGGCTTTTTTCTGCATTCCTTTTTAGAGTCTAATGTATGTGATTTGCATGGGCATTGTAAAGCTGGTTGTAGGACATTTCTGAGTGAGAGAAATCATTTGACATAATAGCAAATACCTTAGCAAATCTTCAAGCTGTTCTATTCAATATACAACATTATAATTTTGCCATATAGGGCACACAAAGGAATGATAAAAAATATGAGTTATGATGTGGTGATACTGTAAAAGAACTATGATTTTATAATGGATCTGAATCTGAAAAGAATAAAAATTATATGTAGTCTGTTTTCCTTTTTTTTTTTTTTTTCTTTTTTCCAAACCACCATATTAAAATTTTATCACAGGTCCAAAAAAAAATGAGTTATTTTATTGGAGGAGTCTGGTGAAGAAAAAAAATAAAATTATCCTAACACTCTATTTTACATTTGTATTCTTTCAAAATCAGTCTATGACTATTTATTCTTGTCTTGTGAAGTTGCAGAAGTAATTTTTGGAGCTCTGTTTTAAAATCAAATATTGAAAATGAGCCTGAGGTCAATAAAAAGCTAAATTATTCAGTACCAGGAAGAACAAAACATTCTATTCTACTGTTATTGTTGTTGTTAAATATTGAAATAAAATTTCTGAGTATTTCTGAAGTAGGGGAATATCTTATCTTTACAAAGAAAAGTGCGAGTCTAAAACCCACTTAAAGGCTAGTTTGTTTATTTTTTTTAAACACCGTTCTCTTTTTAAATTGAAAAGGAATTATGACTAAAGCCTTTCTTGTGTTGAACTACTTATGTAAAACAAGGTAAAGATGCCAAGAACTTGATATTTAAATAACACACAACCAAAATAACTTCAGAAAAACAAAGAACACAAGCATTTAAAAACTAAGTTCAACATTTCATTGTTCTGAGAATTTCTCGAACTATGAATGGTGCACCTTCCAGTTCAAAACTAGAAGCATGTGTTGAAACACGCAGGCAACTATGCCTTTTTGCTATTGGCAGAACAGAAATTTTAGTGAAGACACCTTTTCATATCTAGATGATGCCAGATGTTTTGTATCTACAGATGCCACTGTATCAGAGATGACCAAGTATAGCTTTCATATACTTCACAGTAAGTATATAGAAACAAAATGTTAGTCCTATCCTGCTCAGCTACCACAAGAAGGGGCAGATAGTACAATCAGATAAATTGATTTTAGTTTCAAAATGAAAAATGAGTAGAAATGTTGAAGTACAATTGTGAAAATGTTTATGAAATATTTTCATGAATCTACCTTACAGTTTCAGTAAGAATAATATTCAAAATAGGCTGTAATTCTTTTTTTTCTTTGTTATTAATCAACCTTTTTCTGTTACACTTCCTCTGCATTTTTACCGGCCAGAAGATCTTTATGAGAAACTGTTTTGATTGAAGATATTACGAGGAATTAAGAAAATAACATTTTACTGAAGAAATGACTTTTTTTTTTTTTAGTCAGAGTAAGCCTACTTAAAATACACTTGATGGGGGAATATTGGCTTTTGTGAAATTGAAAAAATTGTGTTTTTGCCTATAAGTGTAGGGTTGTTTTTTGTTTGTTTGTTTTTGCCTCTGTAAATACCCTTTTCATATACCATTAACAACCCATTTCCTCTCTTTTATGATAATAAATATTTTTAATGTTCTAAATATTCCCTGAACGCTCAAGCCACATAAGGCGTCTACATGGTGGATCTTTCAAGACAGCTCCTGCTGAAGTCTAGAAAATTTCTTAGGTCTTCATGATTTTTTTTTGGTTGGCTCATTTGAATTCAAACCTCTGACATGCTTTGTCTTTACAAGTACACTACAAACTAAAATTTCTGGGGTTTATAAGACTTTTTGAGCCTTCATAAAGTGTAGTACTATCAGTTGTTTCAGTTAACAGACTTTTGCTATTTTTTTTCCTATTCATAGAAACAAAAGGAGAATTTGCATTTTTGTCTTCATGTGATTATTGAGTGTTTTATGTGAGTCTTCATATAAAGTTAACAGAATTTAAAGAAGAAAGAAGAGAACAAGAATGTTCCAGTGGCTGGAAGAGGGATACAGAGATAGAAGGCAGACCATTTTTAATTTTTAATTATTTAATGAGCCTTCAAAATACAGTGTCCTTGCACTGTGTAATATAATACATTATATAGTATATATTAGTATATATGTATTATTATAGTAGATATAGCACATCCCAAAGTATAATCAATGGTCACTGTCAAGGATACCCCTGTATTTCTTCTCTGTTGAGTGTTGATGACTAATTTGTAAGTAAAAATTAAATCTGGGTAAGACTGACATACTACAAGATGATATCAGACATCTTGATCAGACATCTATCAGACATGTACTAATTGGTCCACACCAATTAGTACAGTTCTCTTTCACGAGAGATCTGTCAGCAAAAATGTACTATTGAGATTTCTGTTGATTTGTCCTTTTAAAACTTTATTTATTTATTTATTTATTTATTTATTAGCAGCAGGATGTGATACTAGCATGGGAGATGGCAGTTTTCCATAGATGACAGTGAATTGTATAGCAAGGTTATGGATGCCGTCACAAGGACAAACCAGCAAGGAAATAAAAGATACAAGAGCGACCATGCAACAAGAAACAAATGGAAAGGTTTACATTCTTTAAAGATGTGGATCACCGTGCTGTGTTTGAAGCTATAGGACTTTGCAAAGAATTTTGCTTGAAGAGACCAGCAAACACCAGAGATTGAGGTAAGCATTCTTGCTCTGAGCACTGAGGAGGTGGGGAACAAGCAGGTGATGGAAAGTTGTAGCTCTTGTGATGATGGTAGAGACAGAATAAAGCCATCTGGTAAAGACAGCTATCACAAAGAGAGTTATGTTCATAACTCCATCCATTTTATGCTGCTTGGCACACAATTAGACTGCAGTAAAGCAATGGTTAAGAGTTATTGTATAACATGCAGTGTTACGGGGAGTGCAATCCCAATCTTTTTCTAGCTCCCTGTTCAGCCAGTGGAAGTTTTTCCTCCTCCCTCTGCTTGTAAGGCAATTATTTTAATTCAACAGCTTTCAATGCTACAAAGATGACTTTGGTGGAATGAAACTGTTCTTGTGGAGTTGAGATTGTATACAGTTATGCTTTTCTTCTCTTGGTGAGATAGCACGCATCATGAGTTAGGAGCTGCATTTGATACTTGTTGTATAACCATGCATACCACAGAAGATGCAACTCACCATTTTGAAAGGTATACTTTTAGCAGCCTGCAGCACACTTATGTCTGCTGCTTTTCCAGTCATTAAATTGCAATCATTTTGCTGATGGCTTCCTTTCTCATAGCGAGGCCACACCATGTGCTGAAGTTGCAGACTACGCTTTTATGAAGAAAGTTAATTTCTAAAATTTGCAATGTTAGTTGCTTGTTCCTTTTCCTTTCCTAGTTCAGTATAAATGAATGTCAGAGAAGTTTCTAGCCTTGGAAAGAGTGCACATATGTAGACGGAAGAAAAATTCTACTTATGTTTAGTATTTCTACTACAAGATAGAAAAAAAGAGAGTGGGGAAACAACACAACTGACTGAATGCAGAAATACAGAAGGCAATTTAAAAGATTAAATTGAGCCTTAAATACGTTGCACATCTCAGAACTGTCATGGACTCTTCAAGTGACCCTATTGCAGCTAACATTGTTTAGAAAACGTGGCTGTCCTAGCATTACTTTATTGTTTGAGAGGTTTGCCAAGACATCATGCTTTCCACGTTGGGGCTGTAGCTTTGTGTTTGTTGATCCAAAAGCTGGTACCAATTCATCATTGCCACCATCTAAACGGTACCCAGTTCTTTCTATATTATGCTATTGTATAATATTCTTCTCATTCCTTAGCCTTATGATTCCTGTACTTTAAATTATGTGTATATTATATGAATCAATGGATGAAACCTCCATGCAGAAAGTTCTGAAATTGTAATCACAAATCTATATGTTTTTTACTAATAGCTTTAATAAAAATTTCAGGTCCTCTTCTTTTCTGTAGTTGGGGGGGATTTTTTTGTTTTGTTTTGTTTAGTCTGGAAGTGTTAACTGATGGATAAAATAGGTTTATGTTGTATTATTTATTTAGAAAATCTGCTGCCAGTTTCCATGGCTGCTCAGAGATCTAAAAAGGTGAATGAATTTTAAATATTTAAAATCTACCACAAACAGCGTGTATTGCAAACTCCAAAGATAAAGACAAAAATCATTTTATGGACATTTGTTAAGTCTAATGTTTAGAGGAAAGGAAGAGATAATAATATCTGTATCTTCAAGGAGGAAGTGAGTAATTCAGTTACCACATGGATGTTGAGAGCTATGCAGCGTTTATGGGAATAAGAGAGCAGAGGGAGCATATTAGCTTAATGTGGACGCTGAAACACTGTACCCATCTTTTCCCATATGAGAAGACGTATTTGCAGATGTGACCAATATTTCTTAAATGCCAAACTTTGCTAGCTTGCAAATTACAAGATGTTCATCATTTATCATATTATTTTAGACCACTCTTGTGGCCTGTCACTATAGCAACTCTATTGGCTTCTGCAGCAACACCTGGTCCTATCAGTAGCTATATACTGTGGAAGTTTGTTCATAAATAATCCATGTGAAAGTGAATGTAGCTGTCATGTTAATTTGTGGCTAACCTGGTTCTGGCAAGTTTATAATTATATTTATGAAGCAAATAAAGCAGATTGTTTGCTTTTTCTTTTGCAATGACTTAACACAAACTGACAGAAACAAATAAAAGAAGCTTTACTAATCACAGTCAAAGTAAAGAAGAATGTCATAGGGGTGTTCTAGATACCATCTCAGGGATATAGTCCTAAATCTGGCCTACTGTCTCTCTGACCTCCAGTTAATAGATAGTGTGGTGCTCTCGTAAATGTGTTTACCTTCAAAGCAAATACTATATACAAGGTTACTTGCTTAATTCCCTTCCTCCTATGCTACACTTTCCACCTTCAACTCTTTTTCTAATCTTGTCCACCCTGCTCTTAGAGTTGAAGATAACACTCGCAGAAGACATTTAATAATCAATAACATTTATGTTTGAGAATATTACTTTAAATCAAGAAAGACACAATTTGGTTAAGCTTCTGTTCACCATTCAGTCTAACTGTGGATAATAGCAAATTGAGAATTTGCAGCTCATTTGAGTTCCAGTATCTCCTTTCCAGATTTGGTTTTTGTTTTGTGGCTGACCTTTTCACACGTAAGTCATAGAATTGCTAGCTTTGGAATGAGTCAAAAATTGTGAACTGTGCTGTTTTTGTTTTTTTTTTGTTTTGTTTTGTTTTTTCATTGCTCTTGATAGCTGAATATATGGGTAGGAAGTAGCTGGAGAAGTAGAAAAGTCTGCAATTCTGCCTTTCTGTTGCTTCAACAGACATTTCAACTAGGAACTACAATATTGCTGGTATAAAGTAGTAGCAAATAATCTCAGACTGAAAATGAACTGTTTGAGAAACTGTAAAGAGAAAGTGTACCCACAGGACATAATATCCTCTGGAATTACTCCTTATACATCACTGTCTGATGAAAACTTTCTGATTGTATTTAGAGGACTAGAGTGTTATCTCTTTAGCCAAGATAAACAGCTAAGTTGACAAAATATTGATTGTCATCAGTAGGCATTGCAGTTTGATACTGAAAAAGATATGCAGATGATGTAATTATAGTTTGTTGTCTCTATTCCTGTTTGGTAAAAAGACTATTTAAATAATTAGCAAATTTTATACTTCTTGTTTTGTTTTGTTTTTCTCCTGTCTGTAAAGGTATTCTGCACTCTATTTGCATTCCAGCAAAGGAAATGAATTTATTTCATCCATTAAAGGATTACTAATGCATATGTTTAATTTATTTGAGATCCTATTTTTACTATTTCCTGTATTACAGGATACCTTCATTAATTTATATATAACAATTTATCTGTTCATAATTATGCCAATTACTCTTTCTGCCATTCTCTGGAAAGAATTCTTTAAATACAGTATATATGACAAGACTTACAAAACAGAATAACCAAATAACCAGCTGAAACCAAAGGAAATCTTTTTTTCCGGAGTAAAGTCTGTACAACACAGCTACAACTCGCGCTGTAGTCTTGTTGCTATAGGAAATTAGCTTCTTCAGTTTCCTGCCTTGTCTTTTGTAAATGCCAGGGTAGTTAGGAATATCTTTGAGTTTATACCTGTGTATATAATTCATAGAGGAATTACATCTGGAGATGCTGTCTACTGAAATAGCTGACCTGCTTTTACCCCCAGAAGGATATCCATCCATTCAATGGATCCCTGAAGAAAAAAAATATATATATTGCTACCTTGTGGTAGTGTAATACTTAACAGCAATGAAACATGCATAAAAAATCTTGTTGAATTGAACAAAGTCATTAATGCAGGAGCAGCAAGTGAGAATATAGTTGCAAATGAAACAGAAATGAACGCCACTGTCAGTTTCCTCTCCACAGTGCATAGACCTAAAAGAGAGGATAGGCTACCTCAATGTCACAAGGATACAATGTCCAGCTAATGAATCTGACCTTAGTACTTCTAGTGTATGCAAAGGGAGGATGATCCCAATAAACTGTGTACCTAGTTAGTGTTTTGAAAGAACTCCTTCCTGAAAGCTGAAAGTTATGAATATGGGTGATTTAATACAATTTTATATATTGATTCATGTTAGAAAGTTCTTCTCTGAGCAGCCTATTACATTAAAATAAATCAGACCAGAGCAACTTTGATAGGTGCATCTGATTTGAATAATCTTGCATGTATTAGATATCAGCACTGGCCAAAACCATAATTACCTGTGGATGTGTATCTTCAAGATTGTGTTATATGAAAAAAAATATTATTCAAAATAGAAAAACAGTATTCAAAACAGAACCGTTATGGTATCTCACTGAAAGGCTATGTAATCTGCATGGGATGCAGTCCCAATAGACACAGCATAAAGGTTTGTTCTTGGCCAAACTGGTAATACTATTTTTTTTTTCTTTTCAGAAAAGAAGCATCATGAGGTTCTCTGCTTTTCCCAGGCTTAATACCCATAAGGGGAATCAGATAAAATGTGCATGCTCCTTTGCCTGTGCACAATTTCTTCTTGACATGTCTTAGTTTATTCCTTCAGGTAATTGACTTGTGGAGTGAGTCATAAGTATAGAGGTGCTGAGAATCCAGAAATAATCTACAGAAGGAAGAAATAAAGTAATTATGCCTATACTTTATTCTTGTAAATCTTTAACATTTGGCAGTGAAAGGAGCTGAAGTGTATCATTAAAGTCTACCATAATCAGGTAAATTATTATGCATACCTGGAATGCTTTGAGGGGCAAATGAAAGTCAAGAAATGAACTGGGGAGATGCAACTCCAGAATTTCTATTAGCAATGATTAGCTTTATATTTTTGCTTGCATTCCTCTTGCATGTATCTGTGTGAAAATGGTAACGCTTCCCATGACAATCTTTAATAAGATTGCAACATTTTCATACATAGATTTTTTGCTATGACTTATTCCATTGTCTCCAATGAGAATGCTCGTGTAAAAAAATGAATGAAAGTATTTGGTTATCTGTCAACTTTTTCCTTAATCTGTCTACTCTAAATTCTGTTGTCATCTGCCTTTAAAAGTCAATGTTCCTGCAGCCTTTCCAGTTTCTTGACCTTTGTTAGTTTCTTTTAGATTTAGATTTGGAAAACACCATGTACAGTCCTTCTCTTTCACATTTTCTTTTTCTTATCATAAAGACAAAAATGGTGTCGATTGCCAGATGTTTCTT
This sequence comes from Anas platyrhynchos, assembly GCF_047663525.1. Classification (NCBI taxonomy): domain Eukaryota; kingdom Metazoa; phylum Chordata; class Aves; order Anseriformes; family Anatidae; genus Anas; species Anas platyrhynchos. Next base: position 41,882,702 of record NC_092590.1, on the reverse strand, counting down.
ATATGAGAGAGAAAGGATGGTTTTAAAATGTAGGAGAGACTTTGGTTAAGTATGTGTTTTTTTTTTTTTGTTTGTTTTTTTTTGAGTACAAATATGATTCAGCAATTAAATTTGATTTGATGATGGAAAAAAAAATCAAGAAGAAAAGACAAATAAATTATCTACTACAACAGGGGAACAGCCCATTCCCCAAACCCCAGACTGTATCTTAACAATGTCAAATGGTTATTTGCAATTTCCCTACACACAACTGTAGCAAGCAGCTTTCTAAACTTAAGACTTTTCAAGTAGTAGCTGCAGCTAATGTGAACCACAGTAAATAAATCTTACCATCACTTTTTGGTGTTACTATAAGTTTCTAGTTTTATAGCTACTTAATTGGAATGAATAAATAAATATTTTTTACTGTGGAGCTGAAAATGACATGCTTATATTTTACTGGAACAGCAGAAACTTATCCTAATTGTTATTGATTACTCTAACCTACTGCAGATTTACAAATATTTCTGAGCTTGTAAAAATATTAAGTATTTATTTGTGTCAATTTGAATTTGCAGAATACATTGTACTTGTTTTTCTTCAAATGATTGCCTCTATCTCAAGTTACTTTTTCAGGATTGTTTATTTTTTCTTCTTGCTTTAGTTAGCAGGAAAATTTTGGATAGTGACCAAGTGGTCCCAAATCTCAAAGCTTTTTCCACCAATTGATCAAAACAGAACTCGGGTGGAGAACTGCAATTTGGGGTTATAATTCTTGAGTGTTGGTAAACTGATTTAAGGCAGTTAATGCCATTCATCACTGAAATAAGAAAACCTGTGGGACTGGAGAACCAGATAACTTTAGACCTCGGATTAAGTATGAAAGATCAAGTATATATCTGAAATAACAGCAAGTTTTCCACCCCAAGTATTCTCAGCACAAAGCACAACATATTTTGATCAGAGAGTATCTAATATGACGTTTGCAAACTTCATAAAATATACATACCTTTCCCTGTCTGATCTTAAAACACTTATGCTTTAAAGAAATTATTATGAAGTCAATCTTGTTCATTTATTTTTGTTGTTTATTGCATTCAGGGGTAGAGAGGAAAGATAATAAAATAAGAGAACCTGGTAAAAAGATAAAACAAATTCTTGTTTATAAAATGAAAATGAGTACTAGATTTATTAAATAAATGAAGTATATGGAAGCCTTTAATGATTCTGTAGGAATGATTCCAACTATTTTAAAGCTTCTAATAGGAGTTCAGTTGAGAAGAGTTGTTGAACATACTGCCATTTCCTTGTATACACACCTGGATTTCCTTTGTCTGGAAATCAAGGAATGTGAAGATAGCGTGCAGCTACATCTTGACCCATGCTAGGCTGGAGGTAGCCTAGCATGCACCCAGACCTAAAAATTTTGGGGTGCCCCCATTTCAGATGTATTTGGTGCATGTATCCAGCCTGAAGAAGAAAAGGCTCCAGGGAGACCTCATTCCAGTTTTTCAATACTTAAAGAGGGCTTATAAAATAGATGGAGAACAACTTTTTGCTCAGGCAGATAATGATAGGAATGGTTTTAAACTAAAGGAGGGGAGATTAAGATTAATGTTAGGAGGAAATTCTTCACTCAGAGGGTGTTGTGGCACTGACACAAGTTGCCCAGAGGAGCTGTGGATGCTCCATCCCTGGAGGTGTTCAAGGCCAGGTTGGATGAGGTCCTGGGCAACCTGATCTAGTGGGATGTGTCTCTGGCCCCTGCAGGGGGTTGGAACTAGGTGATGTTTAAGGCCCCTTCCAACCCAAATCATTCTGTGATTCTATGTTAATGTATTCTGCTTCTGTGCAAGGCAAGTCAGTGTACAGGATTGCTGCTGTAGCAGCACTGCTCTCTGTTGGTTAAGCAGCACGGTTAATATTACAGTCCAATGCGCAGGTGTCCTAAACTGGCTATGATGCTTCTTTGAAAGAGATATCTACACCAAACAGAGGATGGAAACAGCCTTAAGTAAAATAAGTAAAATGTCTCTGTGTTAAAAATACAGAAATCTAAATGTCACCCTTGGTAAGGCTGGCATTGCAAGTTTGGTGCAGTCTGTTGAAGGGAAGGCAATGAAAACAGGAGGAAAGAAATAGGAGGCATCTGTCTGAAAAGAGGTGGTACCCAGTTCTAACAGCACTAAAAGATGAAAAAACAACAATCTGCATCAGCCTGCATGTGCAACAAACTGTAGGAACAAGAGAAAGGTGTTCAGTTTATCGGCATGTAGCAATTGCTTTGGGGCAGGGTACTTGTTTTTTCTTATTTGCTCTGCCTCTGGCCACTCACCGGTCATCAAGGTGTTGTATGTTTGTAGCCATCTATTCTGCCATAGCAGTAGCCGGCATGTGGTGGCTCACTAACGATAGCTGCTGTACTGATGTGATCTGGCTATGGAACCATCTCATCCCATCTCAACTGAGCTTTCAGCCTCACCAAAGGTTCTTCCTTGATATGCTGGCTCTTGACCCCTTTACAGAAACTGTTGTGCTTATAGGCAGCAGCATAATGAAAGACTATCTCTGAAAACTGCTGGACATTTTGGAAGGAAGATACTTGCAAAAAAAGGTGAAATGATAAGAACCTGAGAAACAAATAAAGGAATGATACAGTATATTTTGTATGCTTCAACGTTATTCTGTGCTTTAAAGTTATTCTAATAAGCAGAATTCCTGTCTCCCTACTGTTAATTAGGCTTATTTTTCCTGGTTATCTGTTTCTCTTTTGTTCTGCAAACGATTTCCTGTTCACTCCAAGTAATTTTGACTCGTAAACGAGTTTGATTTTGACAGAAGACTAGAGGTCTCAAAGCTTTGAACTACCTACAGTTTTCAGATCAGTGACTCTCTTGAGGAAGTATATTGTTTCATTGATAAGAATTAAGTGGAGAAAAAGATGGTCATGGTGGAGCTTGGGTTTACCTGCTTTGTTGATGTGCTAGGTGACTTGCCGAAAACAGAATCAATTGTTTCTCCTTTCTTAATAGGATTTGGAGGGAGATGGGAGGACAGTGGGAGGAGTTTGGAGGATGTGGAGGAAGGACTTAATATTGCAAAAGTGACAAAGAATGCATAGGAAAGAACTGAAGGGACTGTAGAGAGGGACAGAGAATACAGTCATAAATCTATGGGAAGGATTTAGTTAGCCATACTCCTTGTGAAAGATATAATTTAAATGCAGAAAATTTCTGAAGTCTTAGATCTTTTCATTAATCTCCAGGTTAGCACTTTAAAAAGGCTTGCCATAAATACAGCAGTAGACAGTTTCCTCCCATTGGTGCAAGAATTCCCTGTATTAGATTTTACACCTCCATTTTTTTTCTTTCAGAATTAGTGTGAAGCAACTATATGCCACATGCACGCTTCTCTATTATAGGCAATCCCCAGGAAGCTCATTAAGTTTTCTTTATGGCTCCTATGCACTGCTGGAACCATACCTAAGTGGAGTGTCTGACTGTCAGTGATTAGATACCACGATGGTATATACTTTAGAAAATATCATAGTTGGCATACAGAAATAGACAAATATAACAGCACTGCAGTGGGCCATTTATTCAACAGGAATTTCAGTTGCATAAACAGTAACACTTACACAGTTCCTGACACTGGCTTCCAGTTTCAATAGTAAAATTATTTCTGAAAGAGCTCCTCTGTAACCATACTGTACAGCAGAAATAAATATATCGTAAATTCAAAAAAAAAAATGTGGATGTCAGAGATGAGCAGGTAACTACTAGTTTAAAAATTTACTGTTTATAATTCTATTTTGAGCATATTGGTGTAAAATACTTCTCTAAGGCAAATACCCCTGTGAGAAAGATGATATTGGTGCAATTTTTGGTGGGTAATCGAGGGAAAATAATATTTTTAGTAAAATATTCCAATTTAATATGATGCTTATTGTTAAGACATAAGTGACAGACTGGAATAATGCCTACAGATAGTCTATTCTGAAACAAAACATGCCTGGTCTGTAACTCATAACAAGATCTTTTATTGGTGCTTGTGCTGGTAATCATGAGAAACTGATGCTGTTAGCAAGGACTACTACTTTGATAGTACTCTACTAAAAGTACTATGGTAAAATGTTCTTTTCCTTCTCCCTTTATTTTGTTTTCTCTTTCCCCCCTTTCCCAAGATTTCTGATTATCAGTTAAAGTTCTTGACCCTATTTTTCCATGACCAGTTAACTTTTCTGTTTTGCCTCTCCTTACTTTTTTTCTACAGCCACACCCTATTGATTCATTGCGCGTTGTTTTTTTTGTTTGGTTTTTGTTGTTGTTGTTTTTGTATTTGAGTAAATGGGTTGACGTTTCATACTAAAGTTATAGTTTCCAACACTTATGAGAAAACAGTAATAAAGCCATGATGGTCATAAGATCGTAATGTGTATGCTTTGTAATGTTATGAGCAACAGCCTGTACCAGTCATACTTGAAAGCCCTTGTTAAAAGTGAGTTAACACATTGTATCTTAGCACCCACTAGTAGTCTAGCAATGCCACTAGTAAGTGCATGCTTCTACCTGTATCAGTTGGACTCAGAAAAGAGAGAATGTTTAAAATGTCAATCCCCTTTTCCCCTTTTTCTATTGCTTGGTGCGGTCTAAGTAGAGCTACACATGTAATATTCTGATTTGCATTGCAGCTCTCTGTTTTATTTCTTGTGAGAAACAGCTAAATTCTGGGTGACTTTCACTGCAGCCTTACACAATGAGGTGTGAATCGCACCAGAACCATGTGTGATGTAGCAGAACCATACATTCCACAGATTCCCTTTCACAAAAGGTTAGTACTATCATTTTCTGAAGAGATTGTTACCTCATTAATAGCACCTTCACCATTTCAGCTGGACTCAGAATGACTGCTGAAGCTGAAGGGACATCTTCACTGGTACACGTGGACAGAACTGGAAATGCTCATGCCTTTGTTCCTCTATACCATCCATCTGAGCAGAGGGGAGAGCAGAGGTTACAGGCTGCACCTCGCTGACCCCACAGCCCTGGGCATGGCTTGGCTTCCACCATACGTCAGAATAACAATGAGCTGCTCTAATTTCTCTTGGCAGAAAGAGCTCCCTGGAGGCATTTCTCTGTTTCTGAACACTTTGCGTTAGTTGCAGACACTGTTAAGATACTCTCTATGCCTGTGTCAAGGATAGTGAATATGTTGCATAAAGCACTTTGCTCAGAGGCCTGTTAAAGGCACCTTTATGTCTCTAATGGACTAGAGCAGTGCATGAGGGATTAATCAAAGGACAGAAATGATTCCCCTTCCTATTTCAAGAAATATTAGTATCTTACAGACCTTATTTTCATTTTCTTACAGCAATTCAGTAGCCAAATGAATGCTTCAGGACAAGTCTCTTACTACTCAGGGACAGTAAAGGATGGGAGCTTTACTGAGGCAATATATTTACTTGTTGAAGAGTATCTTCTGTCAATTCCCATTTTCTTCTTGTTTCTGAGCTTGCCTAGGAGCAATTCTGGCAAGTTCTGAAGGAAATCACCATGGAAGGTCACTATGACAGGACTCTTTAAGAATGTCTCAGAGAGCCTTCAGTAGAAGTTAGAGGAATATATTTTATTACTCTAACAGTTTCTACAAAACAACAAACTCCCAGTAACAACCTGTGTACTTGTGTGATGTTTTTCCATATCTGAAACAAAATTGCTAATGATCCAGTCACAGCATGCACCATCTCCACTGTAATATATCACATACTTTGGAAGCAAGTTGATCTAGATGAAGTAGGCTAACTCTTTCTATTTGTTTACTAACTTGATTAAAAAAAAAAAAAAAGAAGAAGAAGCCACTGAATTACTCTAAGAAGCTTTTAAAATTATCATTTTAAATTACTTTAAATCCTTCCCCTTGTCCCTCATCTATGATATCCCTATACGTTCCCTACTTTGTAAAATTGACATAGCTCATTTTCATCCCATCATGTATGACTTTTCTGCAATCAACTGTAGATGAAATCAGTTTTCCAACCTCTATGAGAGAGAAAATAAGCATTCTTATGCTTTTCTACTTTAAGTGACAAACATAGTAGAGGTATAGATGGTGGAAGTTCTATTCATGTCTCTTTCCCTTTGTTCTTTGTTTCAGTGAGTTCTAGTTGTCCCTGACCTGCTAATACCTGATTTGAAAACCAAGACAAGAAATGAACTCATGATGGGTAAATACTTACCAAATCATTTACATGTTTTTATGTACTTTGTTTAGCATTGTTGTCAGTGTATGTTTCCAGAAAAAATGTATAATAAAGTGTGTCACCTACTATGTTTCTATTATAAGGGACTAAGAGCCATTTCTTAAGAGACTGGTTCATCATCAAATTAATGCACAAGAACAACAATATATATATCTCTCTCTCTCTATATATATATAAAAGAAAAGGATCAAAATGTTGGCTGAAAATAAAGTTGCCTATGGAAATGTTCCTCTCAAAGTAGGACTATCACCAGCCCTAGATCAGGTCAGTGAAAGCTGTCTGCTGAAGTCTGAAGAACCTCCAAGGACTGAGTTTGCATTGCTCTGAGTACTGTTAGCTCATTTTCAGCTAGGCATCCACAGACACTACTCAACCTTTTCCAGCATAGTTGATACTCTTCAGGTTGGCTTCCAGCTTGTTCTGACACACAAGGTTATTCTGTCCTAGGTGCAGAACTTTCTGCTTTTTCCTGTTGAACTTCAATTGGCCAAATGCTTAAGCTTTTCAAGGGCTTTCTGGACTGACTGGGTAAATCTCAATTCTTAGAGACTGGATTTCTGAAATGTGTCAGAAGTTCAGACTTAGCCAATTTGACCACAGTAAAGTAAGTTTATTATTACAGTGAGTGTCTTCACTGTTATAAAGACATATCAGCAGTTAATTTATTTCCCCTTGATGTAAAACATTGTGAACAAGAGTGTTCTGCTGAAGCAGGAGATCTATGCCTGATCTCACCCCATGTGCTCTAACTTGACTTATCATCTATTCTGTACACTTTCAAAGCCCTGAGTTTTGTCTTCCTCATTTGTTGTACTGCAATCAATTCATATCAGGCTAAACCAAAAGGTTTCACCTAGTCCAAATCTAGAAGAGGTGTTCTAGATTCTGGCTAGTCCATTTCAAGTATTACTGATCTTGCAGGTACAGTTAACTCACAGGCAAATTTATTTCAGAATCATCTTAACCAGCAGCAACTTTAAAAAAACTACTGCATTAAATTCTGCCAGGAAACAGTGCTGCAGATTCTGCTAGTAATTATTGCATTTTATTATTTTGTTTCATTGATCAACATAAAACTATACCTCATTTTCAAATGCATAAAATAAGAACAGTGTTAAGATTCTTAAAAAAGACTTTCTAAGGTCTATTTTCATGTTTTACTCCACCATCGAATCATTTCAAAATCATTGAAAGCAAAGGTGTTATGCTAGTGTAAAATCAATAAGAAGGGAGTTGAAAGGGCCGTATTTTCCACATGCAGTGAATGAGAAATGAAAGAAAGGTTTATAATATCATAAACCTTGGAACTGTGTCTGGTGATTATCCTAGATATGGCCTGCCAAGGTAATGACCACCATCTGCTGCTGCCCACCAGTGTCCTGAAAATACAATCAGGCTGCTAGTATTCACTGAAGTTAGCAGTAAAGTAATCCTCTCAGTTTCAGCTCTTAAGATTACATGTAATTGTGTGTAAGATGCAGTCTCAGTCTGCACAGTTTTTTCAGGTTCTCAAATTCTGAAGATTGAAATTGATCATATTTGCCTTAAACTTGCTGTTCAGCTTCCCTCTTTGTATTTCATTGCTGCTTTTGTTTTTAAAATGCTAAAACTTTTGTTTTTAAATTGATAAAAACCAAACCAAACCAAACAAACAAAACAAAAACACCTGCACACATTTCTGTGCATTCTCTCTGGTTCATGGATTCAGAAGTGGGGTGTTTTTTTTTTTTTTGTTTTTTGTTTTTTTTTTTTTTCATGAAGCAGCTTTGAACTGAAGTTAATCTATTTTCTTTATGAATTAAGACTGCTTTTAAAACATAAAAAATATTTCAAGGTTCTGAGGGAGCTTCAGGTATACACACACATCTCAAGGAAAATACAGAAACTAAGACAAAATGTGATAAAGTAATCTGCTGAAGTGAAAGTAGGGAGAAACAGCATAGAAAAGTTAGAATACAAGAAGGACATGAAATAGAAAGGAAGAAAGGTCGTAAAGAATACAAGGAAACCCTAATTCAAGTTTGTCTGTTCATATGTGCCTATAACTTTTCAATGCAATAGGTTACTTTCACAAAAGATTTCATTAGTAAAATGAGCAGAAGAATAGGGGGGAAAAAAAGAACAACACACCTCTGTGAGTTCCTAGTACTTCAAAGTATAGCAAAATTTTAATATATTCAACCAATAGCTTCTAAAAATAGAGGAATACAGAATAGGGGAAAATGGGAATATGAATAAAGCAGAAAGGAGAGAAGTGTAGGGATTCTGTTTTGTTTGCTCTAGTTCCCCCACTTCAAATGGATTAAATTATTAAAAATTAAAATGCAAAATCACTCTCATTCTCACTTGGTTTGTGTGGTTTCAGCTGAACTGGGTAATGGAGGAACCAATTCTTCATCTGTTTTTGGCTATGATATAAGGGGTCTCCCCTAATCATTTGGAGTGGCTTGCTGCAGTAATGATATATTCATTATACTGCTATGAGCAGTTGCACTGCTCGTTGAGAGAATGCAGGACAAGACAAGCAAAAAAAACACCAGAGAAGGATTTTTATTTATTTATTAATTTATTTTTGTCAGTGTGAAATGACGCATTTTGGCTTCTGTGGATGAAAACAAGACTCAGGATCTATAGTGATATTAGACACAAACTAAGGATGAAAATAAATTCTGTTGTAAGGTATTTCCCAAGAGATAGCTATCCCAATTTTTGATCAGTGCTCAGAAAAGGGAAAAAAGGTTTAGCATTCAAGCTGAACTTGACCAAATCATAGAATGTGTTTGCAAAAGTAGGATTATGAATGTTTTACAAAAATATTGTTGATTTTTTTCACTTATTTGTGAAAGTATCATTGGGGTGCAATGGAAGATGTTATGTTAATGACAGCGTTACAAAGGAAAACAAATACATTGGCCTTTTGAGCAGTAACAGGCACTGAAGATATAATTTCCACTCCATGACACAGAAAATCCTGTTGCGTATATAAATAGGAAGGAAAATAACAGCTTACATATTATACTAAAACAACCTATTAGCCTATATTAGGGACTCCCATGCGTAAGCTTAAAGAGAGCAAGAGGGTTATAAATTCCCTTGCCTACCTCACTGCCTCCGTGACTGTTAGTCACACTGCTTTTCCCAAACTCTCCTGTGTGCAGTGTGGAAAACACAGCTGATAATACAGACAGAAAGAACGCACAGCAGTTGCCTGTAGCAGCAGGAGGCAGAGGGCACAGCAGAAGATATTCTCATTGGTATTGGTCTTCTGAGACAGCTGTACCAGCTTTTTTTTCCTTCCATCTTAACTTTCTACTCTGTGCTTTCCTTCTAATTATAAAATAATAAAGGAATTTCACAATGGTTCTGTGCAATCATCTCGAGGTTTTAGTCCCAATTCTCTTTTTGCAATATTTTTATTTCAGCTTAATTTCCTTCTCTCCAGTGATATTACTTCCCAGTTATACAGAAACAAAATTTTCTGAATTATCTTTATGGATAAAGTATAGATACAAACTCAGCTAAATGTATATTAAGCAATTTATTGCGAGTGCTGCAGTACATATCATAAGGAAGATGAAACCTAATGTGGAAAAAAGACAGTTTGTTGTAATATAATTCTGTTTCTACCTTTACAAGTGCTGAGTGAAATATGGCACAACGCATAACTGAAGACAAAGGTACAATGTAATAGATTTATCCTTACACTACTCAAGTGGAACATCCATGAAAAAGATAAGGGTCCTAACCTCACAAGTTATATAAATGATAAATGTGCTATAATATTTGCTCTGTTTTCTTTCTCCTTTGATAATGCTGTATACAGTGGCCATTATCTTAAGATCTCTATCACAATACTTTATAATTTATTTTATTGTTATGTTGCTGTGCTGTCTTTATAAATATGTGCAGTGTATTGATATCTTAAATTAAAATGCTAAAATTCTCATAGCATACCTACCAAATGAATAGCATCTTTACAATGCTATTTGATATGCTGAAGCCTAATAGTCTTTCTTGTTCAGAGTCTGTACTCATTTGACATAAAAACAAATAATTAAAATAAATTATAGCCTTAGAGTCTACAAACTAAGGAGACAAACAAAAATAGCTGTGCGAGAGGGAGGTTAACACAGGGATATCTGTTGACAGCGTTATGAAGACCTCAAAGGGATTCATACATTTGTCTGCCTGCAGTGATATGTGTGAGGAATTCCATGTCAGATTGTTAAGTTTAGCAGACAGGATTTCCAGTAATAGATTTTCAGAAATGTGGTTACCCAGGGGTATTGTGTTCTTCCCAATTACTAGAGCATTCAGTGAGACTTTGGCCTTTTTCTTTTCCACTTGTGTGCGTGTTTATGCACATAACTGTTGGGTTTGCTTTTGTTTTGTGTTTTACTGCTTATTTGGTATCGCACTCAATGTACTGAGAGAGATTTTTGCGACCTTTAACACAGCTGCCAGTCACTTTCTATAGGCGTCTGTGAGGATGAATGCCAGTTTTTCTGATGATGATGAGTGACTCTCATAGCCATTGTCATTTCACCTCACAGCTTCTTTTAGTTGTCTTCCGCTGTTGTTTTTCTCAGTGGAAAATTCCCCTGTTCTGGAAACTTTATACCTGAATATTAGAAATGATGAAGGCTTTGAAATGCAGGAGGCTCTGCTGTGTTGAATAGCTAATGACCATGAAGTTTCTACTGCAAGGAAATCATTATTAACAACCCAAAGCTCAGTTTGGGGCAGGGTATTCTGTGTTGTGTGCTCCAATATCTGTTTATTGGTGCTCATAGTTTCAGAGGCAGGAGCCAACTGAGGTGATGTATGAGTAGAAACAAGGAAAGAATTTTAATAAGGAATGCTGCCTGGGCCAAGTGGCCTTCTCTGTACTTTAATATGCCTTGTGGTCGTCTTGTCTCTAAACACATCAGACTATAAATAGCTTAGTTTTCACCAATCTGCTACTCTTGCAGAAGAGAAAAGAGGCCCTAGGCAGGCCTACACTGTCTTGCTGGGAAAGAGCAACCCACAACAGCCACCTCAGCATATGAGCTGCTGAGACAGCTCTTCAGACCCCATCCAGATCACAGCTGTCCTGCCCGTGGAGCACCTGATCAGGGTGCATGGCCTATGCCACCCTCCAAAAGGTTTCCAAATCCTTTCGCAGCTATGCGTATAACCTAAAAAACAGTTTTGACAGCTGACAGATAAAAAGATTTATGTGGCAGTATACTGACTGAAAAGGAGAAGACTGGAGGGACCAGGACAAACTGAGGTCTGTTGTGGTCTGCAAAGGAAGTACCCCCTTTCAAAGGATGTCAGTAGCTGTGCCAGAGCAAGCAGCTGAACCTGATCCTAGTCTCTCATCATTTGAGTGCCTGAGTAGATGATGATATCCTGCACGATGACTCAAATCCAGCCTAATTCAATATCTGAAAGTTAATTGTTGTTGGTTTATAATCCTTTGATTTTGTAGGCTTCTTTGAATAAGGCTGGTAGCAAGATGTCTTTATTTCTACCCCATTCTTTTTCTGTCCCAGCTGCTTTTCCCGGATGTATTAGTCTATTAAAATAAATAAATAAGAGAGAGAGAGAATAATAAAAAACGTGAGGTGATGAAGTTTCCATGGCAAAAAAAAAAAAAAAAAGTAAATCCGAATTTAGATGAGAAAGATGAGGAAAGTTCTGGCTGAGTTTTGATTATTTTAAAGTTATTAACTTTCCCTCAACTAATGTATGAAAATGAAATTTTCGCATTTAAAAAGGAGGTAGTACTTTAAATTTGATGATGATTCTCTTCTTTATGGTGTTAGTTTGAACTCATATCAAACCTTTTTTAATGTGAATTAAATAATTTCAAGCTTATCAATGAATGGTATCATATTTAGCAGCATATTTACCATGTTTACCTCTTTGGATTTGAAATAATTGAATGAGGTATTCAGTTACAAGACCAGAAATCAGAAGATTTGGAAACAGATTTTAGACTTGTCTGAATTCATCTTGGCTGTTGATGACTCCAGAGTAGCTTACCTAATCCATATTATCTCAAGATATGGGCTTTACAACCTCTTCCAATCTGTTTTTTTCCAATCTGAAATCCATTTTTTTCCAATCTGAAACAAAACAAAACAACAACAAAAAAAATTAAGAAGCCACCCCAGTTTTATCCTTTGCAAAATAAGATGACAATGATTGTTACATATATACATAGGACGATGAACATAGTTATCCCTTGAATAGTGATATTGAACAATGGAATTTAAGATTTGCAGAAAACATCTGTGGAAATAAACTCCATATTGGAGTGATATCTAGAAATATCTTGCAAGGGAATGGTGTACAATAAGCAGTTTGATTTGTAGAGGCCAGGCCTGTTTTGCCCATGTTTTCATCCAATCTAGATCACAACTCTTTAGGGATAGATACCTTTCCCTCCTTACTGTGGTTGCTGGACACACTGATAATAAACTTAGCTAAAAATGCTAAATTTCTGATGACATGGGAATGTGCATAGAGCACAGTTATTGCACTGCATTTGCCATTTCTTGGCCTATGAGTGTCTTTGTAGAAATGAAAGGTGATTTCAGTTCTGAAAATGGTGTTCCTGTTATTTCATTGTGCTGAGCTTTTCATGCAGTGTGGTAGCTATGAGAGGTAAGAGAGCCGTCCATTTTGGAAAGAAAAAGCTGAGACCATCCATTTAATGTCACTTAGGACCTATTACAGCAGGATAATTTGGTCATTTAGAATTTTAGATCAAAGTATAAATAGTTTGGAGCTACACCACATCCCAGAGGTGAGAAGATGGAGACCATTTGCAGTCATAATACCAGATGTTTAGCCATTGCTATAAATTCAACAACAAAAACTGAAAATAAAAAGCAAGCTGTTAACTGAGGATATTTGGAGTCATGTCACAGGTGAAAGATGATCTAAAATGCTATTTCATAGTGCAATGCAATAGTGAAATTAGCACATGTCTATTATCACTGCTTGTAACTCTGCAGGAAACTAATGGAAATAGCTTAATCTTTTCAAGCTCCTCTAAAAGAAATACAGGATTTCACCTGTTGCTGAGTTTTTACTTCTCTGTTATTCCTTGCCAAATTCTTACTGCACAGCAGTTTTGTATTATTTAATGTGTTGGCTGTGGATTTAATAAATAACTGTAGAGATGAGTGATCCAGTCATTCGTTTTTGGTAAGTGACAGCTATAGTGATGCATTGTGATGATGGTTAGAAAGAAGAAGGGTGCAGTCTTAAAATTCCCTCTCTTGAACCAGTTTCAGGGAGTTCTCCTTCCAAAGCAGTAAAAGCAAAGGCATTAATTATGCATTTTCATTATGACAGAGCCAACATCAGCAGTGACTAAAACATAATTTGTTTAGGTGGCAGTTCAGGCTGTTCTCTGATCAAGTTTTGTTTCCTACAGAGAGGCATCAGCCTTAAATTACACAGCAAGTAGGCAAGAGAAAGGAAGCAAACAATAAAACACTTCCCAGAAGGAAAAAAAAGGAAAATTTGTCTCTCATCATCCTACTAAATACATAATTCTCTATTTTTGTCACTTAATGAAAAATCAGGAAAGGGGTTCAGCTTTAATTAAAAGGAGTATGTTTTCTATGGGACTCTACAGAATTATATTTTAGATTTCTAAGAATGGGTTGCTTTTAATGCAAAGGAACTTTTCCACTGGAAGGGAGGAAAGGATGATAGAATGAAAAATCCCTGAGAAGTACTTATACGACAGAAATGAGGGATATCTTACTACTTTGTCCTACTGTAATCCGTAGAGTAATCTGGATTGTCTTTAGTAAGGTAGACACAAAACAAGGACCTGTATGTATCAGACAATTTAACTGTACAGGCACGGCAAAATCTATACAATTAAAGATCAACATGCGTCTTTTTGAGGATATATATATATATATAAAGCTAGAGTTCAGTATAATGTTAAGCATGGACATAATTTTACTTTATTTTCGACTTCAGCAGATCTATTATTTTGCATAAATCTATAAAGGCTGTTGTGGTTTAACCCGGCCGGCAGCTAAACACCACGCAGCCGTTCGCTCACCCTCCCCCCTCCCTCTCCGGGACGGGGGAGAGAAATGGAAAGTGAAGCCCGTGAGTTGAGATAAAGACAGTTTAATAAGACAGGAAAATAATAATAACAAAATAATAATAAAAATAATAACAATAATAATACAATGATGATAATAGGAAAGTAATAATAGTATGTACAAACAAGTGATGCACAATGCAATTGCTCACCACTCGCTGACCGATGCCCAGCCTAACCCCGAGCAGTCCGGCCCCTTCCCCCCCAGCTAGCCACCCCTATATATTGTTTAGCATGACGTCAGATGGTATGGAATACCCCTTTGGCTAGTTTGGGTCACCTGTCCTGGGTCTGTCCCCTCCCAGCTCTTACTGCACCCCCAGCCTGCCCGTTGGCAGGACAGAGCAAAAGGCTGAGATGTCCTTGGCTTAGTATAAGCACTGCTCTGCAACAATTAAAGCATCGGGGTGTTATCAGCACTCTTCTCATCCTAAGCCAAAACACAGCATTCCACCAGCTACTAGGAAGAAAATTAATTCTGTGCTAACTGAAACCAGGACATCTATCCACCCCTTATTCCATACCATTTATGTCATGCTCAGGTTACACTCTTTTCCATACATTCTAATTAGTCACCTATAGTAATCATGGTAGTGATAACATACAGTATAATATACTATTTAACATGGTACAATTCAGTTCATGGGCTATTCTCACCCAGTATTAAATCTCCTTGAGGTACACACCGGACCTCTCCGTTCTTTTGCATCACCCACCAAGTGTATCCAGGTCCCTGAGCGAAAACAATTCCACGAATAGGTTTGCCTTTTCCTGAGGCAGGAGTAGCCCAGACTGTTTTACCCAGCATATTTTTTACATGCACTACAGGAACTTTATCCCCATCTACAGTACGTAACAGGTTTGATTGGGCAGGTCCAGCTCGGTTGGTAGATCCCCTAGTATTGACTAACCAGGTGGCCTTTGCCAAATGCGTATCCCAGTTTTTGAACGTCCCAGCGCCCATTGCTTTCAAGGTAGTCTTTAACAGGCCATTGTATCGTTCAACTTTCCCGGAGGCTGGTGCATGATAGGGGATGTGATACACCCATTCAATACCATGTTCTTTGGCCCAAGTGTCTATAAGGTTGTTTCGGAAGTGAGTCCCATTGTCTGATTCTATTCTTTCTGGGGTGCCATGTCGCCATAGGACTTGCTTTTCAAGGCCCAGGATGGTGTTCCGGGCGGTGGCATGAGGCACAGGATATGTTTCCAGCCATCCGGTGGTTGCTTCCACCATTGTAAGTACGTGGCGCTTGCCATTGCGAGTTTGAGGGAGTGTGATGTAATCAATCTGCCAGGCCTCTCCATATTTATATTTCAGCCATCGTCCTCCATACCAAAGAGGCTTTGACCGTTTGGCTTGCTTGATTGCAGCACATGTTTCACAGTCATGAATAACCTGTGCTATAGCATCCATGGTCAAGTCCACCCCTCGATCACGAGCCCATCTGTATGTTGCATCTCTACCTTGATGGCCTGAGGTGTCATGGGCCCATCGGGCTATAAATAATTCACCTTTATGCTGCCAATCCAAGTCCACCTGAGCTACTTCAATCTTAGCAGCCTGATCCACCTGCTGGTTGTTTTGATGTTCTTCAGTAGCCCGATTTTTGGGCACATGAGCATCTACGTGGCGTACTTTCACAGCCAGGTTCTCTACCCGAGCAGCAATATCTTGCCACAATGCAGCAGCCCAGATGGGTTTGCCCCTACGCTGCCAGTTGTTTTGCTTCCATTGCTGTAACCATCCCCACAGGGCATTTGCTACCATCCATGAATCGGTGTAGAGATAGAGAACTGGCCATTTTTCTCGTTCAGCAATGTCTAAAGCCAGCTGAATGGCTTTCACTTCTGCAAACTGACTCGATTCACCTTCTCCCTCAGCAGCTTCTGCAACTCGTCGCGTAGGACTCCATACAGCAGCCTTCCATCTCCGATGCTTCCCCACAATACGACAGGACCCATCAGTGAACAGGGCATATTTCTTTTCATTCTCTGGCAACTGGTTGTACAGTGGGGCTTCTTCAGCACGACCCACCTCCTCCTCTGATGATATCCCAAAGTATTTGCCTTCTGGCCAGTCCATGATCACTTCCAATATTCCTGGGCGACTGGGGTTTCCTATTCGAGCCCGCTGAGTAATCAATGCAACCCACTTGCTCCATGTAGCATCAGTTGCATGATGCGTAGAGGGGACCCTTCCCTTGAACATCCAGCCTAGTACTGGCAATCGGGGTGCTAGGAGGAGTTGCGCTTCAGTACCGACCACCTCCGAAGCAGATCGAACTCCTTCATATGCTGCCAATATCTCCTTTTCAGTTGGAGTATAGCGGGCCTCAGATCCTCTGTATCCCCGACTCCAAAACCCCAGGGGCCGACCTCGAGTTTCCCCAGGTTCTTTCTGCCAGAGGCTCCAGGTGGGGCCGTTCTCCCCGGCTGCAGTGTAGAGCACATTCTTTACATCTGGTCCTGTTCGAACTGGCCCAAGGGCTACTGCATGGACTATTTCCTGCTTGATTTGTTCAAAGGCTTGTCGTTGTTCAGGGCCCCATTCAAACTCATTCTTCTTACGGGTTACTTGGTAGAGCGGGTTTACAATCAGACTGTAATTTGGGATGTGCATTCTCCAAAACCCCACAACACCTAGGAAAGTCTGTGTTTCTTTTTTGTTAGTTGGTGGAGACATAGCTGTTATTTTGTTGATCACATCCATTGGGATTTGACGACGTCCATCTTGCCATTTTATTCCTAAAAACTGGATCTCTCGTGCAGGTCCTTTGACTTTATTCTGTTTTATGGCAAAACCGGCTTTCAGAAGGATTTGGACTATTTTCTTCCCTTTCTCGAAAACTTCCTCTGCTGTGTCACCCCACACAATAATGTCATCGATGTACTGCAGGTGTTCAGGAGCTTCCCCCTGCTCTAGCGCAGACTGGATCAGCCCATGGCAAATGGTAGGGCTGTGTTTCCACCCCTGGGGCAGCCTATTCCAAGTATATTGAACTCCCCTCCAAGTGAAGGCAAATTGTGGCCTGCACTCTGCTGCTAGAGGGATGGAGAAAAATGCATTAGCGATATCAATTGTGG
This sequence comes from Anas platyrhynchos, assembly GCF_047663525.1. Classification (NCBI taxonomy): domain Eukaryota; kingdom Metazoa; phylum Chordata; class Aves; order Anseriformes; family Anatidae; genus Anas; species Anas platyrhynchos. The sequence continues at coordinate 41,865,252 of NC_092590.1, read as the reverse complement.
CGTACCACTTGGCTGCCCTCGATTCAAGTTCATACTGAAGTTCCAGCATGTCCGGCACTGCAGCACTCAGTGGTGGCGTGACTTCGTTCAGGCCACGATAGTCCACTGTTAGTCTCCACTCGCCATTAGACTTTCGCACTGGCCATATGGGGCTATTGAAAGGTGAATGGGTCTTGCTGATCACTCCTTGGCTCTCCAATTGACGAATTAGCTTATGGATGGGAATCAGGGAGTCTCGGTTAGTGCGATATTGCCGCCGGTGCACAGTTGTGGTAGCGATTGGCACTTGCTGTTCTTCGACCCTCAGCAACCCCACAACAGAGGGGTCCTCTGAGAGACCAGGCAAGGTAGATAATTGTTTAATGCCCTCTGTCTCTAAGGCAGCTATACCAAAAGCCCACCGGAACCCTTTTGGGTCCTTGCAATATCCTCTTCTAAGATAGTCTATGCCAAGGATACATGGAGCATCCGGGCCAGTCACAATGCGGTGCTTTTCCCACTCATTCCCAGTCAGACTTACTTCAGCCTCCAATACAGTCAACTGCTGAGATCCTCCTGTCACTCCACAAATATAGATGGGCTCTGGTCCTTTATAGCTCGATGGCATTATAGTACATTGTGCACCGGTGTCTACTAAAGCCTTATACTTCTGTGCGCGTGATGTGCCAGGCCATCGAATCCACACAGTCCAATAAACTCGATTGTCCCTTTCCTCCCCCTGGCTGGAGGCAGGGCCCCCCTAATCCTGGTCAGAATCTTCTTCGTTTCTGTGTTTGAAGGATTGTCTGCTGGAAGTTGGAGCAGCAAACTTTTCGGAGAATCCTTTTTTCCTGATTGTTTTCTTTTGCAACTCACGTACCCGTGCCTCTAGGGTCGCGGTAGATTTTCCATCCCATTTTCTCATGTCCTCTCCATGGTCTCGTAAGTAAAACCACAGGGTGGCACGGGGTGAGTACCCACTATATCGTCTTCCTTGTGTGGATGAACGCCTACCCCTGATAGCTGAGACACTGCTTTGTACAGGTGCGGAGGAGAATAATCTCTCTTCAAGTTGGTGAAACTTTTCAGAAAGTTTCTCCCAGGTGTTCTCTTTCGGTCGTTGGACACTGGTTGGTTCAGGTTGGGGGGAAGATAGATTCTCTTTAAGTTGGTGGACCTCTTCAGACAGTTTCTCCACAGCTGAGACGCAGGCCTGTAAGGAAGAGGAGAGACTTTCTTCGTACTGCCGGAGTTGTTTAGCCGCTTCATCCACTGTGGGTTCCTCATCCTCTTTCCAGGCCATTACTGCCAATGAGCTGGCATATGATGATGGTGCACTCCGTACAAACTTCCGCCACATGGGTCGTGTACACTTGACTCCATCTGGATCTTTGGATGTTTGTGTCTGGTCTGGATCCTCATAAATCACTTCCCGTACGGCTAATTCCCTCAGGTACTGGATTCCCTTCTCCATAGTGGTCCACTTGCCTGGTACACATAAAATATCTTCCTTGAAGGGATACCTTTCCCTCACAGCTGAGAGGAGACGCCTCCAGAGGCTGGTGGGTCGTGCTCCATCTGCAATTGCTTTGTCAATGCCGGCGTCTCGAGCAAGGGATCCCAACCGTCTGGCTTCCCTGCCGTCTAATTCCACACAATTGGCTCCAGAGTCCCAGCACCGGAGCAGCCAGGTGACAAGCTGCTCACCTATACAGCGACCAAAATCTTTTCGCACATCTCGTAGCTCGCGCTCGTTTAGGCTTCGCGTAGTTACTGTTGCTCTTTCGGCATCCTCATCTTCCTCCTCCTGAATCCTTGATGGCCCAGCGTCGTCATCATCTTCGTCATCTCTATACTTAGTTTTGGCAGAAGCCTTACCTGGATTGGCAGAAGACTCTCTGCGTTCTAAACGACTTGAATTTCTGTACCATATTTTCACCTTCTCTACAGGGGCAGCTTGCACTGCTACTGCTCGTTTCTCTGACTTTGTTACAGGGTCTGCCACAGGGATTGGAATACCCTCTGCAGGGTCAACTTGCACTGCTACAGCTCGTTTCTCTGACACGGCCACAGGAGCTGGAGCGGCTGCAGGAGCTGGAGCAGTTGCAGGAACCGGAGCTGTAGCGGCTACAGGAGCTGGAGCTGGAGCTGGAGCAGTTGCAGGAGCTGGGACTGGAGCAGCAGTAGGAGCTGGAGCTGGAGCGGCTGCAGGAGCTGGAGCTGGAGCTGGAGCAGTTGCAGGAGCTGGGACTGGAGCAGCAGTAGGAGCTGGAGCTGGAGCGGCTACAGGAGCTGGAGCTGGAGCTGGAGCAGTTGCAGGAACTGGGACTGGAGTAGCGGCCGGAGCTGAAACTGGAGCGACTGCAGGAACTGGGACTGGAGCGGCTGCAGGAGCTGGAGCTGGAGCGGCTGCAGGAACTGGAGCTGGAGCGGCTGCAGGAGCTGGAGCTGGAGCGGCTGCAGGAGCTGGAACTGGAGCGGCTGCAGGAGCTGGAACTGGAGCGGCTGCAGGAGCTGGGACTGGAGCGGCTGCAGGAGCTGGGACTGGAGCGGCTGCAGGAGCTGGAGCTGGGGCGGCTGCAGGAGCTGGAGCTGGGGCGGCTGCAGGAACCGGATCTGGAGCGGCTGCAGGAACCGGATCTGGAGCGGCTGCCGAGTCCACCGTAGGGGTCACAGTGGCCGTTGGATCTGTCACAGGGCTTGGAGTGGCCGCAGGGTCTGTCACTAAGTTGATAGCAGTATCAATGGCAGCTCGATAGGCATGAGCCAGGCCCCAGCACGTTACAATGATTTGTGTTACTTTAGAACTGCCAGAATCATGACACCTTTTTTTCAAGCATTCTGCCAGTTTTTGAGGATTTTGCCATTGTTCAGGGGTGAATTTCCAACACACTGGGGGTGCCAACTGCTCTAGATGCCTGCCCATATCCGCCCATACTCCCTGCCACCCACAACTATCCTGCCCCCGGGCAGATCTCCAGAAGAGCTTCCCAAGTAGTTGTTTAACTTTAAGCAGAACCTGAAGTGCATTCATGAGGCAGAACAACAAGACTATGGTACTCTGAGTATTCCAGAAATATTCAATATCTTGGAGAGCTATTGTGACAAGCTCAGGGGATAAGAGGGTGGTGAAGGAGGAAGGCAGAGTGACCCAGGAGGATACAGGGGTGGTGAAGGAGAAAGGGAGAGTAAGCAAGTAAGGAAAAATACCCTCCCCTTTCCCCTCCACAGATTGACTCCTTAATGGAAAAAAACAATAGGTATAATTGCTAATAGTTTCCAAGATACAGTTTCCAAAGTACAGAGTCGACGATGTTACTGAATACAAATAACAAGTTAGAGTCATGACCACATATTTCATCGTCTCATAAGCCATTGCTACAACACACAGCACCATAATGATCTGAAACCAGGGCCCGGAGAGGATAAACAACACGACAGAGAGTAAATACGGAAAATAATGTACTATAATACTCAATTTGGAAAACAGGCGCAGCAAAGTTGAGATTAAAGCAATCAGCATTATGACAAGTGACTATTAAGCAGGTCTAATCCTTACACCAATTTTAGTTTAACACACTCTGGTCAGATCTGCCGTTATCTCAACCTTTCGGGCCCCACGTTGGGCGCCAAAAAGGCTGTTGTGGTTTAACCCGGCCGGCAGCTAAACACCACGCAGCCGTTCGCTCACCCTCCCCCCTCCCTCTCCGGGACGGGGGAGAGAAATGGAAAGTGAAGCCCGTGAGTTGAGATAAAGACAGTTTAATAAGACAGGAAAATAATAATAACAAAATAATAATAAAAATAATAACAATAATAATACAATGATGATAATAGGAAAGTAATAATAGTATGTACAAACAAGTGATGCACAATGCAATTGCTCACCACTCGCTGACCGATGCCCAGCCTAACCCCGAGCAGTCCGGCCCCTTCCCCCCCAGCTAGCCACCCCTATATATTGTTTAGCATGACGTCAGATGGTATGGAATACCCCTTTGGCTAGTTTGGGTCACCTGTCCTGGGTCTGTCCCCTCCCAGCTCTTACTGCACCCCCAGCCTGCCCGTTGGCAGGACAGAGCAAAAGGCTGAGATGTCCTTGGCTTAGTATAAGCACTGCTCTGCAACAATTAAAGCATCGGGGTGTTATCAGCACTCTTCTCATCCTAAGCCAAAACACAGCATTCCACCAGCTACTAGGAAGAAAATTAATTCTGTGCTAACTGAAACCAGGACAATGTATTTTAGCACCTTACTAAATCAAAGACCCCAAAAGAATACTTTTTTTATTTGCTTTTAATTTTTGGCTGCTGTAAAGAAGTGTTGGTTGTGATTTTGTAGTGTAATTTGACTTTTAATATCATATTCCCTGACTGCTTCAGTCCTTCTGTATTTGATGTGCATAAAGCGAAAGCAAATAAAAGCCAATTTCTTATTATCTCCATTGCTTAAAGGAGAAACAATAAAAAATAGGATGAACTATGTGCCATTTAACAGGAGTATCTTCCTATTCAGCATTGTTTCCCTTCCACTGGAGTTTCCTGGCAATTTCAGGTGAATGAATAGGCAGACAAATTCAAAAGTGTACATCATTTACCCCATGTGCAGCAAATGTTCCTTTGGAACTGCTATTGTGCAAAATTAGATTCTTTCTGAATACAGGTAAAGAACTACACGCAATAAAAATGATTGTGAAAAATGTTGTGTGAGCTCAGCAGGTTTGATTTTAATTGAAATAGTTAATATTTGATTAAGATACTTCTGACCACTCAAACTTTCCAAAGTGATTAGATACTGAAAAGTCAGTGTTAAATATTCCTTTGAAAGGGAGTGAATGCAGCATTGTCACCTTATTGCAAGCTTTCAGCTTAGTGCAGTTTATTTTATGATTTAAACATTTAGCATGCTTAAATTATAAAATTAATCATACCATTAACCTTAAAATACGGTGGTCTAAGAGCAGGTTTCTGAATACATGTAACAGATAAATGGTCAAGTTGCATTGCTGTTTCCCAAATGGAATAATGTAAATGCGGATAAAATGTTATATAAAGACATTAAAAAACAACAACAACAAAACACCTTAATCTTTTACGTGTGTTCTCAGTTTTGTTGTTCTTAACAGGAGCAAAGGATTAGTATGAAGATGAGCTGACGTGGTGGCCTAAGATTACATCACCTCAGGTCAGAATTTTGTACTTATTGAAGTGGCAAAGCCTGCAAACTCCAGTGATATATTACGAGTATGTAATGGGGGGGTGGATGATGTACAGGTTGCATTATACATGGACACACTCTTTTGGCTATTTAACAGGTAGAAACTCTAAAATTAAATATTTAGAATATAGTCTGTATTCCTTATGCTACGTTCATACTTTCCTCTAGAGCATTCCATTGAATTGTAACTGCGTTTGTCAATCTGCATTGAAAATGACTTTCAAAGGGTATGTCTGTATTTCCTAGTAATGGTACGCTATGTACAAGCAGGCAGAAGAACTGCCTGCTTACAAACAGCAATTTTCTCCTGAGCATTTCAGGACAACAAAAATAAATCAGGTTGTCTTTCAGGCATTCCATTGCTCTCTTCCCAAGGCAGAGGACAACTGGAGGAGCAAAGCAGTTCTGCTGCTTACTCACCTATCTTTAATCAATGTAGTCAGACAAGAGAAATCATATGAAACAGTGACAGAGAAGTGACAGATTTGATTCTGAATAGAATGCAAGAAAGGTGGTTGGCCAAAACCATGCTTGAAGGATCCAACTTTTAATAGGAATTATTAATTTTGCTTTGTCTGGTTACACTCCTGAAATGCAGAAATGGGTGGAGAACAGTGAAGTTACAACCCTGAGGTTCAGACCATCAGATAATCTTGTGTCATGTGGCAATGAACATATATTACAACCAGTTTGTCATAGCTAATCTTATTTTGTCTCTCAACACACTATTTCAATGTAACAGATAATAAGACAGAGTTGCAATGATACATGCTAGTGATTTTGCTTCAGAGACAGGAAAAGACTAAATGACTGGATAGAGGCTTGTAGGTGTCTATGTATGCTGGTTGGTGTATATGTGTGCTGGTATGTGTATGCAATCTCATCTGATGAAAATTGATAATAATATGGCAATGAGGTAGGTAAATGGGACAAATAAAATGCAAAATGCTAATTTTGGAAAATGAAAAAAAAAAAGTAAAAATAAAAAAATCCAGGCCCTACTGAAATCTATGGAAAAAACTCCCACTGACTTAGGTAAGGGCAGAATTTCAACCCATATGCCAATACTGAACTGTTGCAGGATTATAGATTGAGAAATCTTCTTCAGTTACTTACTCTCGCCTAAAAAAAATTGTTGATGCATATTTCAAATTAAAGCAGTGGATGGAAGAACCTCCATAAATAATGCAAATTCAGATCAGAAATTAAATATAATTCAGCACCATAGTTATTTTTTAGTACCATCTTTAGTTCTTTTTAAAGTGTTCTAGTTACTAGAGAATTTCTATTGAGAAATTGTTCTGAAGTATGTGGCAGTTAGCTGTGATGACCAAATAGTCTCTCTCTGATTATCTCTTTTGATTGGGGTAGAAGATTGCTGCGTTTGTGGAGGCAAGAAACTGTTCAAAACAGTTCTTCTTTCTGTACTTGCTTTAGCAGGCAAGAGTGTGAGTGTTAAAAATACAATTGCAGTGATAGAAGCCTGCCTGCTGGAGCAGCTACAAAGTGAATTCCTATGTCACTTGGTTAATTTTCTTTTTGTTTAGTTTACTAAATATATACATATATAAACTATTATCTTGCTTCTCTCTATTCATAATTCTTTACAGCTCTTGCTATATTCTGATAGTTCAGAGTCAAACCAAAAAGAACCAGACAACTTCAAAAAGTATGTTCGCTTTTTTGATGCTGGAAACTGAAATTAATTGATTTTTTAAATGTTTTCATTATTTTCAAATTTTGTTTGTGAAAAGTGACTATTTCTAGAAAAAAAATTGCATCCTTGGTTTTACTTTCCCTCAAAGAACAGAGTTATTTAGTGATAATATGTTATGTGACATTTTATATTCTGTTTGAAAAGCCATCTTTTATTTAACAGCATTCTGACAATGTTTTAAAGATAATTTATCTAAAGTCATTGTCATTTATTCACACCATTAAAATACCATGCAGGCTTCATGAACAGGGACACTAAGGTGATCTTGAAAGTTCAAAAATACACTTTTTGCAAGAGCAGCTATAATACAGCTGCACTTGGGGAACAGTTTTGCTCTTATGCCTTGTGTTTATGCAGTTTTTATGACCTTAAGGAAAGATCTCAAGCTGATCCATAGTTGAAAGATTATTTTCCTCCTCATAAATATGGCACGTAAGACTGACTACCCTGATTTACTGAAATCACTGAAAATGTCTTCAGTTTCTTCATGTTACAGATCAAAGCTGGGCAGCAGGGAGAGCTTTCCCCCTGTGTAAATGTTCTAGTTTTCATTTGGAGACATTAGGACTTCCTGGGAGATGCCAGACTGAAATGGTTTGGATGTGAAAAGCGTTATTTGGTTATTATCCAGACAATAGTGAGCCATTATCTAAATTGTTCTTTTTTGGGGGGGTACAATGAATGATGGAATCTTAGCAATTTCCTTTCCAAACCCACTGAAGTGGACTAAGTTTTGGACTAAACACTGTTGTGAGCAGATTGGAGACCCAGATAAAAGAAATTAAGAAGAGAGGTTGCTCTGTCTGTTCCTCTCTGTAATGTGTATACTTGAAATTTGAAAATCTGCTGCTCCAGATTCGCTGCTTGTTTCACAGACACAGTCATTCTTAAGTCCCCTTTTAACTTACTCTCCTCAGCAGGATTTCTTTTGCTTGCTAATTGCCAGCAGTGAAAATGTACGGAGCCAAATTGATGAGGAAGAAAAGGTTTTAAAACCAAAGTGGCTAAAAGAATTCCAGCCATTGCAAGGTGGGAGTACAAAAGGTTTTGGTTTTTATTTTATTTTTTATTTTTTAATTTATTTATTACAATAAGGAAAAGGTCTACTAATTCTACTGATGATAATTTAGCATCTCAGGAAATATTTCTGCAGATTCTTACAGTTCTAGTTCTCCCCTCTGGGGCTCTTTAAATAGGCACAAGATAGACAAACAAAATAAACATGGCAACTGAAACTTCTAGATTCATGTTAAATAGTACATATTTGCTATTTTTTCCAGCTCTGAATCACACTTGAGTGATTGGCTTGAGTAGAATGGCATGCAGTCCCCCTTGGTGGGGATAAAGATGGACACATATTCTAAAGCTACAGGTGAGTGCATTTCTTCCTCCTCCCCCCAATCATTTTAAATAGATATCTGTAAAATACAATGATAGATCTTAAGAAGTAGTTGTACATTTCAAATTTTCTGCTGGGAGAATTTCTAACAATTTTTCCTTTTTTTTTCTTTTTTTTTTTTTTTTTTTTTTGCGGGGGGGGGGTATTTTTTGTTTTTGTTTGTTTTGTTTGTTTTTACTTGGCGCATTACTTGCTAATATCTATATCTATTAACTGAAGTCATAGGCCAAGCTGGTATTGTTCTAAACGAAGACAGCAGTTGGCTGGCACACTTACAATGAGACACAACATTAAAACAAAATTTTAATTAAAAACAGCATTTTACAGAGAACTCTAATATTGCAGAGGTAAACTGGTGAGCCAACCAGGTTTTACAGAATTCTCTAGTATGTCAAATTTTCCATATTTCTAATATGTAGTTATATGTTATATGCATATAAATCTATATCTCTAAGGCTCCCCACTCTTGAAATAAGGACATAACCCACACTTATTCAGGAGACTTCTAGCATGACAGGTTTAAACCAGACTCCTTACTTAAAATTGTAAGATATGATTCCTGGATGAAAACTCAAGGGAATGTGGAGTAAAAGCATATATTTGCTATTCTACTGCATGTGACATTCATGAGAGCATTATCAATCATCGGGTCAAGTTTCATTCTGTTTCTAGAATGGGTTCAAGAAAGAACTGCAGGAGTGATTTAAAGTTAAGAATACATGCTTTCCAGCAAGGAATTAAAGAAAGGCCAGTGTACTCTTCTAGTACCCACTCAAGAATGTCTCAGCATGCTGAATTACAAGAAATCCTAGGAGAAATTTGAATCTAGTTTCAAATCAAAAATAGGACTTCTTTGTAACAGGATATAATGAATTAATGAAGCAATGTTATTAGGGATATTACAATTGAGGTCTGTCAAATTAACTTTTAGGGACCTGTCTTAGCTAAAACAAGAATGCTAGATTTCTTGCAAGAATTGCACCATGCCATTTTCTGACATTCAGAGCTTTCTGTGCTTTACTCAGTGAAGTTGAGAAGGTTTTACCGTATCATGTCCCTTTTTTACTCTCCAGTATTTTTCTGTGGCTACTTTTCTGTGATAGGATGATCACTTTTTGTTCCAGGAGATGAACAAGCTGAGATGCTTTAACTCTTGCATGAGAATTAGAATGAGGTCTTGTTGAATTCCTTTTGGGTTTGTTTGTTTTTCCACGCTCACTTTGAACTTTTGTATGTTTGAAAACAAGACACAGATACTGTGTATCTAACACAAGACTTGTTAGCATAGTGTATATATTCTTCAGCTTTAAATTCCCTTTTTGTATAGCCAAAGATTGCATTGGTCCTTTAGCAGTGGCAAGCTTATACAGCAGTACTTGTAGCTCATGAATCCTAAACGCTATTTTGTCAGAATGGGTCTTTCTCATAGCTTGACTGTTTTGTTCACATACTTATTTGACTGAATGTTTCTGTAATAAGAAATATTCATTGGCAAACAGATCAATCTTTGATGGTTATTTTACTTGTTTACTTGTTTATTATCTTCAAAAACTTATGTAAGCATGGCAGAGTTACTGATCATTTTATTTTAATCTGAGTTACTAAGGAAAACTCAAAAGACCGCTTGTCAAAAATGGTTCCTCATTAGGATCTGTTGATGGTTCCTATCAACATTTCAATTTGGTTCAACTTGAAATCCATTTTATTGCACAATCTATTCATTCAATTTATAAGTTTTCTTTAGTTAAGTAAAATGATTTGAAGAGTGCAAATTAGTGGAGATGACTTTACCAATCAGGCCTGCAATTGAAAAGAATAAGAGTAAGATTAAATGAAAATACAGGTTTTCATAAATGAAATTATGTTCATGAAAATACAAGATTTAAGCATAGAGAAATGTGTTAAATACCTTTAATTATTTTTATGAAGCTTGCTCCTCTTAGAGTCCTAAATAGGTATTTCCATTATTTGATTCCAGATCCATCAAGACAATCACTTACTGGTTCTCCAGGGACAACTGTCTTATCCCGTAGTTTTTGGATATTGAAAGGGATAGATATTGTTCCCACACACTGCAGAATCATGCTGGTAAGTTAACATCTCAGAAAGCCATAGAATATTTCCATCTTCATTGAGAGGCTGATATGCTTTCCTCATTAGGACAATTCCCTGAAAGGAAGCTGAAAAGTCTTGTGATAGGCTGACAGTCCTCTGAGTAGTTGTTAAAGAATGCTTCTCGGAGAATCAATTATTCCTGTTCTTTATGTGTAGTTTAGAAAGCAGAAGAAAACAGGAATGTACAAATATTAACGGGGAAGATTTAAAAAACCATTAGGTCCTAGGTCACACAACTTTTTCTCCAAAGGTCCCCAGAGTCTTGGAGAGCTCTGGTCAAATGAAATACCAGGTGTGAGGGCACAAACTGGCCTTTACTAAGCTATCTCCCCTCTTTAGGGAAATATGTGGTCTGTTATGTGTAGTTGTATAAGAAAAACATGGACTACTCTCTCCGCACCCCTGACAGCCTACAGAAGTGCCATCAGCAGTAAACGAGCATGCTAAGAAATCACAGCATATCTTACTCTGCTCTGAACCAATGAGGTATGGAAGGGGATGTAACTCCTTCCCTAAGCTCTTTTGCTGTGACTGAGACTGTTAATTTGCCAACTCACACAAAATGCTGAAAGGAAACTCCAGCTATCCCAAGAAAAGGAAATGCTGGTAATTCCTCCAAGATCTCAGTGGGCAAATTACAAATTTAATTTAAAATTCAACATGCATACCATCATCAAAACCTACTAGATTTTTTTTTTCCGTATCAGGTAAGTTTAAATTCTTTTTTTTTTTTATATGGATTTACAAAGTGAAGGCAAAAAAAACACATAGTAAGAGGTGAGAAGCATTCTTGCTATGTGTTCAGAAATGAACCAGAAATAACACCCAAGTTGGGGAATTATTTATAGAAAGCAGAATCTGAAGAGAAATGCCAAGAGATGTCAAAACTGATTGAAACATGCAGTCTTGACAGCTCTGAAATTCACAGGCTGCCTGCCAGAATTTGTGCATGATGCTTTAAATTCTTAGCCACTAGGTTTGGCTATCAGTATGGTGTAGGGTGAAGGAAAATAAGAAATTATGAAATGTTTGTTACCTTTCCCAGTCTTGTGTAATATATACTATTAACCACTATATACAGTTGACATAATGCAACTAATGCAAGTCACTGAAATACCATCCTTTTCATTTAGGAAGAAAAAAAAAAACACAGAAAAAAAAAAAACACAACAGTTTAAAATATATTTCAAAAGGATTAAATTAGACAAGTTTCCTGTGCAAAGTTGATTCTTGATTATGATGCTGAATAATGATTCATTCTTATCATTGTAACACTCCTCCCAACAAACAGAATTATACAGAGAAGAAGCACCAGGTGGGAATGATATACAACCACATGTATTCTCCTGTCAGGGTACATGAGTACTATGTCTTTGCACTGAAATCTTTGAAGTTACACTATTATGAAAAATGTATAATAAAAAGAGGATGAAATAGTTTTTTTTTTTTTTTTTTTTTTTTTTTTTTTTTTTTTTTTTTTTCCCATTATAGACATAGATTAATTGCAGTTCTGTAACAGTTGCCACATAACATCAAGGTAACTGAAGCATATTACATAAGCCTTGCAATGCCACTGGCATATAAATATTATTACACTGCTTTTAATTTTTTAATCTACCTTATTGTTCTCCTTTCACAAAAAGGCAAACTGAATTGTACAATAGTTAACTGACCTATTTAAAGTTGTACAGTATCGTCTGTACAGTGGTACATCTAAAACTAGATCTCAGTTCATCTAACCCTGATGTCTGCATAAAGACCAATAAAATTACTTTCCTTCCTACAAAAAGAAAAATAAACAGGCTTCACACAATGACATATATATAAAAGATGATACATATAAAAGATTTGTCAGATGTAACACTGAAGTCATTCTTTCTTATTCAAGACCCATTATATTCCAAATCATCCTAGAGACTTACACAAAAGCAAGATACATTCCTTGTTCTTGTTTTCCTGTAAACTTTAGAAGAAAAGTATCTTAAATAAAAATAGGAATAGCAATTACCATTCTTCTACAATTTTAATTTGCATCAAGAACTCATGTAGAGATAGATAAAAATAAGTACAGAGATATGTTAGGAAGTATTCATCTGGTTTCATTTACTATACATTTCAAACTGGCGTTTTCAAAGAATATCAGTTATCTATTCATAACCATTTCTTAGAGTGGAAAAGTATAATAAGGGCAGATTTAGGAGTAATGCATTACAATTGCAAAATAGATTTTTCTACTGATTTGCTCCAAACAGAAGACAAATTAAACACTTCAATATTTCAATAATCATCAGAAATACCTTTCCAGTTTCAAGACTTAGATATGTAATCAATTTTATCTTTCTTTAATTATGTTTCATAGCATAACCTTCCGCTGACAGACTACTCAAGGCTTATGTCAACCAGAATAATAGGTTGCACATGTTATTGATTTAACTATCACTTCTAGAAACTGATCTTATGGTTTTATTAGACTGTTTTTTACAGTTACTTTAGGATAAGCTAATTCTACACATCTAAACAAATATAGATCATGTTCTCTTGAGATGTGCAATCATTATACCTTCCTTGTAACCATCTGTAATAATCAATTGAAATTACTGAGCATTCAAGTAGATATTCAGATGCCTTATATTGGAAGCGTTAAATATAGAAAGATGTAAGTTAAGAAAGTGTGTGCATATGAGAGTTCTTTATACAGAGCCATTTTATCTGAGAAGTGAACTCTTAAAGCTGTAACTACTTTCCATAGAGTTTCTGACTCATACAGATTTTGTTCCCCCTATTTCAGTTTCAGTTCATTTTCAAGAACTAAGGACATTGCTTAGGAACACTGAATGAACCTAAAATGCATGATGCCATGTATATAATCACAGTCATATTATTGTGTTCATTCTGTTCATGGCACTCAGGCCCCTGCTAAAACCCTCATTTTTAGTGTTCACATTGAAGCAGGCTTTCTTTTTCTACCCATACTTCAGTAGCGTCTGTGCAGGTTGCCCTCTGCAACTGGCATAGTTTGTAAAGGAACAGAAAATCTCCCAGAAGGACACCTCAGGGACTGTAAACTAAACACTACTTCTGGATTGTCCTCTGGCATATCTCAGTTCTTTTTATAAATAAGGAGCTTTTAGGGATTGCCTTCAAATATCAGTTTTGTGATTAACCTTAAAAAGCACTTTATCACAGTACAAAAATCATTGAAACATTCAGAATAGATTCATGACCAGAACTAAACAGCTTTCAGATTCCTAATAACGTCTTCTGCTGTTATGATTTTAATTTGCATAGATTTTGGTTTTGATTTAATTAATAAGGAATAATTTTCAAAGCCTTAATTAACACCATGATAAAATTTATGGTGTTTCTGAGATATTAAGGAAATAGTGTCTTTTTCAGGTTAACAGTTAGAACTAGCATGCAAAGGACTACCTTCTACATACGGCATACAAGTCCTCTATACCTGCTTAGAACATATGTAGGAGAATGAGGCAAAATGCTAAGCACTCAGAGTATTGAGTATTCTGAAAAAAATGTTGCCTTTGCTTGCCTACTGCAGCTGTGGGTACCTATCATAATCACCCTCATGCTGTAAGGATACAGCCTAGTCTCCTGGACTGGTACTGAAGTACTTAATCATGCAATTGGCCTTTATCCTCTTGCAGTGAGGTAGTCTCACTGACGACCTCCAACAAACTTTCTAAAGGTTATACAATTAACATTGTCTGTCCTGAGTGCAGAAAGAGGACAGTTGAAAGGATACAGAAAAAACAATCTGGACAGAATTATTAGATATACCTAATGGTTACATCAATATCAGCCAAATGAAAATTCAGTATCATGAATGTGCTCTCCATGATGAAGGGAAATGGTGAATGATCCTCTTATTTGTGCTGGGATACAGGTCAAGAGGGAGCCTAAAAAAGAAGATTGCTAGAACCAATTCTGGTAAGAAAATTTCTGATGTCTAAGACTAATTGTAGAGAAAATAGTATTTTTAAAGTGCGTTATATTGTATCCTTGAAAATACAGTAAAACTCATTTTGTTTGCCATAGTTTTCTTTCTTCTTTGGTAGATATGTTAAAGATTTCAGATTTTTATTTCCTAGCATAATTTGAAGGTTTTGACTGATTTTTTTTATTATTATTATTATTATTACATTCTTTTTGTTCTGATTTAAAGTTTTTCAGAAACTAAAACTTTATGTTAAACGTTGCTTTTTTGAAAAATTTGATTGAAACTGCCTTAGTTAATATTTAAATATCTTTTTTTCTATACTCAACTCCTAATTCTGTGCTCAATAAAGTAAAAATAATAAGAATTTTGTGTTGATGTATACCTGTGTTTTCTGTCTTCCTTCTGCTTTTAAACTCCTCACCTGTGTGCTCTTGAATAAGGATTCAGACTCCTATATTGTGGATTTTTGATCTTTATCTCCAGGTTCATGTGAGCACACTTGTATCTTGTACTATTTACTGTGTGCCTACAATATCTTTCTGCTATATGTAGATGCTCATTTAAATCTAAGAGATTGTAATTAGTAAATAAATTTTGCTCCACTGAGGTGAAGAGATGCCTGTCAAATTATACAAGTTGAAGTTGTTTCCACTGAAAGCATGAAATGCTGTTCTGCTGGGCTGTTTAGGGCTCTAAACCCAGAAACAGTTTTGATAACCCTTCAAGCTCAGGTGTGCAAATGGTCAGATGTATAGTGGTGTTTACATGCCAAGCCATACAAACACTTGGCTGACTCTGTCAGGCACCAGTGTCTTCTTTTACAAAAGACCAAGAATCCACAGCAATGACGTACCTTTAAGAACTCTTCCATGATTACAGCCGTTTTTCGTCCCAAAGTCTCAGCTCATCTGTTTCTCTCATTTGAAAGTTCTGGGGATTTCTGACGGGTAAGGAAAAGGTGAATATTTTTAGTTTCATTTTTTATGTTTCCTATGTTTAATTTTCTTCATTTTTTTTTTCCTTAATAGAGTTGAATAATTAATGGAGTTCCTGCCTCCTAACTTTGTAGTACAAACCAGTGAATCATTATAGATCTTTCAGTGTTACTGTTAGGAAAACTGGGAACTACCTTCAAAAACCTCCTATTATGGGTAAGTAATTTGATTTCTCTTCCCCATAAATCATTCTTTTTTAGAATATAAAATTAAAGGGATTTCTTGACATTTACCTACCTTTACCTAGGAAGAAAACAAAACTGAAAGACACTTCTTTTATGTTTGTTGTACTAAAACTTCGCATATATTTTCAAATTAGATGTCTACAAGCTTTATAATAAAAATAAAATTAAGAAAATAAAAAGCTATTCTGTGAAACACTCTGAAACATAATTTCTTTCTTTGCAGTTACTATGAGATGCTGATGAAATGTCAAGAAGATGATGTCTGTCTCATCTTCTGAATATAAAGTTCTTGACAACTGGAATCTTCTCATGTAATAATATGTAGGCTTGGTTTGAACACTGCTTTCCATAACATTCAGAAAAATATGAACTTTACTTCTGGAACTCAACAAGTGTTGAGTTCAAATATGAAAATATTTGTATTGACTTCCAACTTATTGCAGCACTTTCTTGGAGTCAGTCTCACTGAAGTTACTGACAAAATTTTAAACACTTAAACAACATGTACAATTTTGTGTTGTTTTATTTGCTTATACTTTTTGCTTACTGCTGTTTCTGGTTTAAAATAGTGTTAATAACATAGGAAACAGGTTTACAATGGTCAAATCACAGCAGATTTTTTCATACTTTTCTACATTGATAACTTCAGCAAAATAGCTACAAATATATTGGAAATCAATGTATGTAGCTTGTAGATTTGCTTCGTGTTTTCATATTCTAATTCATTCTCTTGTATTTCTTCATAACATTATTTAAACCCAACAATGTTCTTATATTGGCAAATTATGATACAGATTTTATCTAACCTGCTGTAACATCTTGTCCCTTACTAACATCTTAAAGTTCACCTTATTGTTTGATTATGTAGTGGACTCAGAGGTATGTTAATTGGTTTAGAAAAGTGAAAGCCTATGTATATATAAGCCTATTCTTTAATTATGAGACCTAAATGTAGCTGTATATATTGTACGTATACATTATATCAATTTATTCAATGTCAGTTGCTTTAAGAAAATTCACTTGCTTTTCATCATACCAGAAGCCTTTCTGGTTCTTCAGCTCCCCCTTCTAAAATAGTATTTTGAAAATATCTTGTAAGTTTTGTGAATAGGTCAATTTTCATAGCTCTTTTTGCTAAAAATGATCAAACTGAACAAAAATGAAATCTGAACTCAGATTGCCATGACAGGTTGTTGTCCATGAATTGGCAACTGAAAGAATAGAAAAGATCTGTGAAATGTATCAGTGGCAGTAATCACTATTTAAATTATGTTGCTTCTTTCTAGGTAGTGGGATTGTTTTTTTACAACTGTGGAAGTGTTATGATAACTAAACAATTTAAAAGTTGCATTAAAATTGTTCTTTTTTTTTTTTTCTTTTTCTCAATGTGATAGGTGCTGTGCTCTAAAGAACAGACAAGGTTTTGCATAATCATGCTTATTTTGGTGTCACGTACTGCTGTTTTAGGCCTGTTCAATATAAAATCTGACTTTTAAAATGTAGATTTCTTAATTATTTTTTTTTACGTCAATGAAATACAGATAATAGCTTGTAGGATCTATTAATTGCTGTAAAGAAAACTAAGAGGAATGGAAAAATGGCAAGACCGGTGAAAGCAGTGAGGTAATCAAATAGAAATGCTCTTAGAAATACTGACCTTGTGCTAATACATAGAGCATCAAAAGGGTTTAAAAGGAAAATGGTTATTCATAGTTACTTATTTCTGTTTTGCTATCTTTTCTATGAAATAGAATTTTTGTTTAATTTTGGAAGTTTTACATAATTTGTAGCGATCTTTCTCTGTCCAATGCTTCTTCAGGGACACTTGAATGATAATTTTATACCTCCAGACTTTGTTAATATTCAAAGCAGAGTTACCCAGAACATCTTCTGTGTAATTACTAGTTTCTAGATTTTAGAGTTCCATGGATCCCAAGTATGATTTCTTTGGTAAGAAAAAAGAAAAATCTGTAATTCTACAAATCACAGTACAATTTAACAAGAATTAAGTTGATCTTCAATATCTGTCACTAGAAATCTAAAGCACAAGTTAGTTTATTCTGCTTGAGAGACTTGGAAAAATAAGTTGTATTTTGTGCTACATTTTGTTAAGAACACTGTAGTGTAATATTAAGTAATATGTAAGTAAAGCTGAATATGTGGCCAGAGTTGAGAAAAAACTAGGTCTGCAATATAGAGAGAGTGGTAATTAAAACTTCTGTTTGGGGTAACAGAGAGCATTCAGTTAGTGCCTGTCTGCTCACTTCTGTTATTTTTAGGTACTTGTTAGGTCACAGATCAAATGTGCTAGATATACAATAGATAAATTTTAAACTTGAGCAAGGCAGATGCATAATGTTTTACTTAACTTTTATGAAATGCGTCTTAGATTACATTTTGCTGGGGTCCAGAAAAAGATTCCCAATAAAGGAATCTTATCTTAAAGAACATTCTGTTAACTGGGTATTCATATTTTTTAGAGAATGAATTAATTTAAATGCAATTGAAAGGCATTTTGAAGACTACAAGAACTGACCAATTTCTAAACAGATGCAGTTACCTGTGGTGCAGTTACAGTTTACCTATAGAAGCGTATATTTCACTCTGAACAAGAACGCTGTGTGCTTCTCCAATGTTTGACACTGCCTTCTAGCTCCTAGTAACAACAATATTTGGAGTCAAAAAGCTGACACCATTCAGAAAAATTGCAGTGATCCTAATGCAACTCATTGCAAAGGTTGTCTCTTAAGGTCCTGAATACCCTGTATGGGATCGGTATTTGAATGATGTTTCTGACTTTGAGTTGCTCAGGACACTGGTTGGTGGAGTCCCTTGGGAGGCGGTTCTGAAGGGCAGAGGAGTCCAGGAAGACTGGGCGCTCTTCAAGAAGGAAATCTTAATGGCACAGGAGCGGTCCGTCCCCACGTGCCCAAAGATGAGCCAGCGTGGAAGAAGACCAGCCTGCCTCAACAGAGAGTTGCAGCTTGAGTTTAGGAGAAAAAAGATGGTTTATAATCTTTGGAAAAAAGGGCGGTCCACTGAGGAGGACTATAAGGATGTTGCGAGGCAGTGCAGGGAAAAAATTAGAAAGGTCAAAGCTCATCTGGAGCTCAATCTGGCTACTGCCATCAAAGACAACAAAAAATCTTTTTACAAATACATCAACATAAAACAGAGGACTAAGAACAATCTCCAGCCTTTACTGGATGCAGGGGGAAACCTAGTTACAAACGATGAGGAAAAGGTGGAGGTGCTTAATGCCTTCTTTGCCTCAGTCTTTAGCGGCAATACCGGTTGTTCTCTGGATGCCCAGTACCCTGAGCTGGTGGAAGGGGATGGGGAGCAGAATGTGGCCTTCACTATCCATGAGGAAATGGTTGGCGACCTGCTACGGCACTCGGATGTACGCAAGTCAGTGGGGCCAGACGGGATCCACCCGAGGATACTGAGAGAACTGGCAGAGGAACTGGCCAAGCCGCTTACCATCATTTATCAACAGTCCTGGCTATCAGGGGAGGTCCCAGTTGACGGGCAGCTGACAAACGTGATGCCCATCTACAAGAAGGGCCAGAGGGCAGACCCAGGGAACTATACGCCTGTCAGTTTGACCTCAGTGCCAGGGAAACTCATGGAGCAGATTATCTTGAGAGTCATCACGTGGCACTTGCAGGGCAAGCAGGTGATCAGGCCCAGTCAGCATGGGTTTATGAAAGGCGGGTCCTGCTTGACGAACCTGATCTCCTTCTACGACAAAGTGACGCATTTGGTGGATGAGGGAAAAGCTGTGGATGTGGTCTACCTTGACTTCAGCAAGGCTTTTGACACCATATCCCACAGCGTTCTCCTCAGGAAACTCTGCTTGTGTCTTGGACTGGCACACGCTTTGTTGGGTTAGAAACTGGCTGGATAGCTGGGCCCAAAGAGTCATGGTGAATGGAAGCAAATCCAGCTGGAGGCCAGTCACTAGTGGCATTCCACAGGGCTCAGTACTGGGGCCATTCCTCTTTAATATCTTTACCGATGATCTGGATGAGGGCATTGAGTGCACCCTCAGTAAGTTTGCAGATGACACCAACTTAGGTGCATGTGTCAATCTGCTCGAGGTTAGGAAAGGCTCTGCAGGATGATCTGGATAGGCTGGACCAATGGGCTGAGACCAACTGTATGAAGTTCAACAAGGCCAAGGGCCGGGTCCTGCACCTGGGGCACAACAACCCCAAGCAGAGCTACAGGCTGGGAGAGGAATGGTTGGAAAGCTGCCAGGCGGAGAATGACCTGGGAGTGATGGTGGATATGAGCCAGCTGAATATGAGCCAGCAGTGTGCTCAGGTGGCCAAGAAGGCCAACAGCATCCTTGCTTGCATAAGAGGCAGTATGGCCAGCAGGTCAGGTCTAGGGAAGCAGTTGTCCCCCTGTACTCGGCTCTGGTGAGGCTGCACCTCAAGTACTGTGTTCAGTTTTGGGCCCCTCACTACAAGAAGGACATAGAGGTGCTTGAAAGAGTCCAGAGAAGGGCGACAAAGCTGGTCTGGAGAACAAGTCTTACGAGGAGCGGCTGAGGGAGCTGGGTTTGTTCAGCCTGGAGAAGAGGCTCAGGGGCGACCTTATCGCTCTCTACAGGTACCTTAAAGAAGGCTGTAGCGAGGTGGGGGTTGGTCTGTTCTCCCGTGTGCCTGTTGACAAGACGAGGGGGGAATAGGCTAAAGTTGCACCAGGGGTGTGTTAGGTTGGATATTAGGAAGAACTTCTTTACCGAAAGGGTTGCTAGGCATTGGAATGGGCTGCCCAGAAAAGTGGTTGAGTCACCATCCCTGGAGGTCTTTAAAGGATGTTTAGATGTAGAGCTTAGTGATATGGTTTAGTGGGGGACTTGTTAGTGTTAGGTCAGAGGTTGGACTCGGTGACCTTGAGGTCTCTTCCAACCTAGAAATTCTGTGATTCTTTGAGAAGATTAACTCATCTTTTCATTTTACTCAGTCTCATGATATTTTTATGTTACTGTCCACCCACTAGCATACGGTATTGCTATTGGGTTGAGTCTGAACTTTCTATACTGTTCAGTTACAGAAAATGTGGTACATCTGGAAAATTCTTCTTCCTTTTATTAAATTAAAACTTGTAGTTACAGCGCTCGATGATTAATGCCATATGTGATGTTTTGGTTTTGCAAGTCTTTCAAAGCTGGGGGATTTTTAGGAAAAATAAAGAATCTTTTCCCCTATTTTTATTTCAACTTAATAGACTTTATTCTGCCAACCAAGAGAGGATGACAGCCAATTTAAAATGTCAGATCCTTACCTTCATTTTGACAGTTAACCAGGTTAAAACTGCCTTAAATCTCACCTCACAGAAGTAGCTCATAGAGATGAGTGCACAGACTTAAGCAGAAACCTTAAAAAAGAAAAATGAATGTGGATACTGCATTTCTACTCATTTTATTTTTTTTCCTAGATTGGTCCTTTGGTACATACTGTAGCACCACACACTGAATTAGCTGCTGAGCAATGTTCAGGTCAGATAGGAAACTGAAAACAAAACAAAACAAAACAACATGGTGGCTTAAATTTGCCCAGGTCTCCCATTCCTGGACTACACGAAGTTTTCATTCAGCACAGCAATAAACATGGGATTTGCTTACACTGTCTTCTGCTACCCCCTGGATGTGCTTTGAGCATCACGGATCCTGAGGTGCACAGGGCATATCTTGGACAAGGTGAGTCAGTTTTCTTTCTTTGCACCGTGTAACATAGAGCTATGGTTATTGAACAGGAGTATCAGGGGTTCTGCAAGGTGGGGCACAAAGCATTTGACCTTTATTTCTATTATCTGAACATTTTAGCTCCTTGCAAACCACCCTGTGTTTTCCTGGCTAGCAGTTCTCTGGATTTCAAATGAATCATTGACCAAAAAAAAGCAGATCCTAATTACTTAGATCCTTTTTTGTTGTTGTTGTTCTCTGATTGTTTAACGGGTATGAAGTGTTACTATTGATTTCCATGGGAACAGGAAAGGGCGTGTGTTATCCAATGCATACTGAAAATCCTATGACAGTTACTGGAAGGAGAAAAGACATGCTAACTCTCTTTAAATTGCAGGATGTAAATTGTGTATTAGAACAATTATGCCTCAGGGTGAATGTGTAAGTATAATGATACTGAAACTTGGCTTCTTTTCAAAATATACAAGTCTATGACAGTTTGGTATTGAAAAAGATAGTGATTCACATACGTAAAAAAAAAAAAAAAAAAAAGCTGAGCAAAAATGTCAAGGTGTGACAGAGGGCAAGCTCAAATTACTTCTAATAAGAAAAAAAATGTTAGTTTTCAGAAGAATAATTTCTGGGTCTCTTCTTAGGAATATATTTATATCATTAAAATATCATTCATGTATTAGAAGTAATTATAAGTTAGATGAAATAATTTTTAAAACTTGGAAATATGTAAGGAAGCTTCCTACTCTGCACATTTACCACACATGGAAACAGTTTATAATATGGCAGGTAGGAGTTAATGGTCAGTTTTCTTGCTGGAAAAGGATTACCATGGAGTCCCACTGGGATGTATTCATCAATGATCCGAGAAAGTGAATGAACAGTGAAGTGACACAGTTTGCTAAGTTATTCAGCATAATGAAGACAAGGGTAATGACAAAAAAGATGCAGAAGGCTCTCTCAGGGACTGATGGTAAAGTAGAAGATCAAGTTCCATGGTGCTATGCACAGTGTGATAAACATAGGAAGAAAAAGAATTGTAACTTAACATACATAACACTAGGTACTGAAGTAACTCTTGCACTGAGAATCCTGTTGCTGAGTAGTACAAGAAAATGTTATATGATATTCAGCTTAACTTTCCTCTATAGTCAAAACCCAAATACTTTATTTTCAAAAAAGAGAGAATAAAGTGGAGGACATTGTTGGCCACTATATGTACATCTGCCACATGACCTCAGTTTGAACACTGATGGTCTGCTCCACCTTCTCAGCTTTACAGTAAAATGTAATAGTATAGAGATAGCATAATAAAACTCCGTAAGATACAAAGAAAGGTGGTGAGGGTAAGGAGAGGTTGGGACAGGTTTTGTTGTATGTATTTGGGAAAATTCAGTTATGAAAAATGGGGAAAAGGAGGTGGGAATAAAGTATGTAAACAATAAGGTACCTGCACTGCTGTGCTCACACAGGGTTAGTTATAACTGACCAGTCAAAATCACACTGTTTTCTAGACCATATCAAACTAGCTTGATTATTAGTTTATGCCAATATCACTACACTTACAAAATATATGTATATATAATTTAGGACAAATTGAAGAAGAAAAATAAACAAACATGCTTTTTACCTTATCTCAATTTTTATATTTTTATGTATCTTTGATCTCTATCTTCCACCCCCCTCTACCCTCGCTTTCCCCCTCCCCCCCACACACACACACTTTTTTTTTTTTTTTTAAATCAGGTTACTCATACCACCAGTTGCTTCAGTTCTTTTGTGGAAAATGTGTTTTAAAGCAACATGAAATACGTGCAAGACCCTGAAATATATGAGCTTCTTACTGCTCTTAGACTTAAAAGTCAGAGTACTTTTTATCTGCAGCTGAAGAAAGTGGGACTTAAGATACACTTAACTATGAAGAATCTAGATTTATTTTCAGGACTGGTTGAAATGGTACGGGTTCAGAAATGCACAGTATTGCTTTGATTTTTAATTTTACTTGGTTTGGAGAATCTTTGAAGTAGGTGTGGTTAAAAACTAGCCTAGAAGGATGTGTTAAGAGCAGCTGCACTTGCCATCAAATGAAGATTATGTGGATATGCTTAGCTGGTTCTGGCAGTGATTGCTCTTGAAAATCACCATCCGTCTTTATTTTAGATCCATGTCATTATTTTATTTTGCCATAATGAAGATTTTTTTGAATATATTAAGCTTATATCTCATTCAGTTACCAGTGCATTATTAATTTTTCTTGGACAACATGTTTTGCTTGAATGGGGTAATTTCTAAAGAGGCACCGTTCTTTGTGCTTACTGTGATGCTTTGGTAATGTGATGGTTTTACTAAACCATTGTTTACTGGTAGTACTGAGAATGTGAATGGATGTTTATGGTTAGTACAGCAGTGATGGGGCCAGAAATTCTGCTCCAGCTGAGAATCAGATCTGGGGGAGTTCAGTATTCTTTGATCTTTTCTACATATGAAAGCAGTATTTAAAAGTATAATGTCATCCATAGTCTTATTTAATCAATTTGAGGGGAAAATAATAACAGCATTAAATGAATTCCTGTGTAGAAAATTGCCAAAGGACTTAAGCCCCAAATGGTTTGAATTTCAATATAAAATTAGAAATAGCTGCTTTTCACCCATTACAGCAATCTTTCTCTCAGCCTCCCAATTCTGCCTCTGCATGGTGTGTAGCTTCAAAACAAGCTCTTCTGGGTATTTTAAATCCAGTTTTTATGAATCCTGTTTTGAAGTTACCTATACACCAACCATTTTTCCAGCTTTGTGTTAGTCAGCCACTCCTTAATTGAACAAATGGGGAAAATTGTGTTTATTCATGTCAGGTCTATTAATATCGCTCTTATTCATCTACATTGCCTGCTTAAACATACATTTATTAGCATGAAAATTTACAATGAATAAGATATAAACTGTCTGAGTGGTAGGGGAAGGGACAATTTTGTACATTTAGCTGCTTACATATACATTCACAAAACCTAAGGTGTAACAGTATGTAAAAGGCAAGGATACTTTATTCACTATGTATTAATAAACCCAGTTAATAGTGTATATTTCTTTAAAGAAAAAAATAATAATAATTTGAATAAAGCTTGGTACTTAAATTCAGCATGATCAAGTTTCATTTGGTGCCAAATTCACTATTGGATTCATTCTGCAATGGCTTAAAATCAGCTCAGGAATGATAGAAATGTTCTCCACTTTTAATGAAAACCTTCCAAACCAACAACATTAGATGTTCTAGTAACCTTCTTTTGAGCTGTGGATCCTCAATGGTTTTGTGTTTCCTTGCATCAGTGTAAAATGTCCAGATAGGGCTAATTTAGTCTGCTTCATTCAGATAAATGTTATACCACTGCACTAGGAGACTTCACTTTATTTATCATGATTTGCTACCCCTTTAAGCTCACACTTGCTTCTCCAGCTTCCTATTTAATCATTTGCAGTTTGAATCCTACTTAGTATGAACTAATTGGTGTGTGAAGTGTTATGCCAAAAAGGCACTTTTAATGACTCTCCCAAACATGTATAATTTCTTATACTTCCTTTAAAAAACTTCTACATATTCAAAACAGCTGTTTCCAGTTCAACGTATTTAGCAATACAAACTTTATTAAATATTCCAATTTAATTCTATTCCATACTAGTTACTAGAAGTATTCTGGGTTTATTTTCCTTTCTATGCCTTCCTTCAGAAACAGACCTGATGGTCTTCTGCCTTTATAAATAAAAACATGTCAAATTGTCTAAATGTGATAGCAAATGTTCTAGACCAAGGACGTAAGTAAAATACAATACAACAGTCCTGTAAGCACAAGATCAGCTACAACTATTACAGTTTGGATAGATTCCCAGGATCGCATATAACTTGAAATAAACAGCTGCCCTTTCACAGATAAACTGGTATATAAATAGATAAAACCAACCTCTGTGCAGTGCCAGAACTTGAACTGTGCAAGCATCACACATGAGGTGAAAAGGTACTACTTCATTTTGGATTCCAAAATGTATCTTTTTTTTTTTTTTTTCCTAATAAGTTACAAAATGAAGTAAATGTGACCTTCAACGCATAAGGGCCAAATAATTTCAGCAGATGTGCAATTACTAAGAACTACAAAACATTACCTTCAAATGTTGCTTCAGACAACAAGGAGAGTTATTTCAGAATGGTAGAATAGTTATTCGTGTATTCAAAGGAGTGCCTATGCTTCCCAGGCTGATGAAAGAGAACTGAAGGTCACTGCTTATGCAAGGTGTGGCCTCTCAGAGACAATACCAGTATTTTATTTTGAGTGAAAAACATTCTGATTTGACAAAGGTCATGCAGAACAGCTCATTTTTTTCTGGAAAAAAAGATTTTATTTATTATGCTACATATCACAGGATTTAAATCTTTTCAACCTTGTGCTAAGCATGTTTCTTAGGTTGTATTTTCTATTGTCATTCACTTATTTGTAGAAAATTCTGTAAGACAGAAATGTCCTTGTCTCTCTTTTTCATAGAAATTTCATTTTCACTGAGAAAGAACCCTTGGATGTATTAAAGATTTTGTTTTGCTCAAAAAATGATAAGAATAAGGTAAACATTTCACTCCTACTATTTTATATTATTTATAATAATTGATTAGGAGAAAAATGAATAACTTTATTTTATAGTTCTGTGGCTCTCAAGTTTTCCTTTGTTTTCCCGTATGTGTATTGAACCCTTCTTTTTCATCAGCATGATGAGTTTGCATACATTGTATCGGCTCATGAGCTTGCATAAATTGCACAGCACAGTGGAATGATATAAGAGTGCACATTTTTAGAAACTTTGAAATAACCAAAGCAATTGTGGACCTTTAACCATACAGCAAGCACTTAGCTGAAGACTAACTAGTTTCTTTAACTGAGTCAGCACTATGTGAATTTAAGTTTCTTGCTTCTCTAAGAAGGCTTTAAGTTACTTATGAGTTGCATGTGTAGCTCACAAAACTAAATCACAAGAAGATATGATTAGTTGACATAAGTGTGGTTTAAAAAAAAAAAGTCACACTTCTCTGCACTGAAGCAGCATCAGCACTGTCACAGAGTTTGTGTGCAGAAAAGAATGGCCATGGGGGTCTCCTGGTCCACCCCTCTTCAGTCCAGTTTCCTGTATGACTGAAATCCCTAAATATTCCCAGGGACCTGAGGGCACTGCTGATTCACAGTCATTGTCACCTTTGCATTATGAATAAAGAGTCTGTGACATTGATATGATATTTTCTGTGGAATCTCATTAAAGACTGTGTAAGCTGGAAGCTAGCGCAAAGAAAGATCCCCAACATATTATCTGTGGTGAAAATCACGTTATTTCCCCCAGTTTATCCCATGCTGGAATCCTTTCCATATCATAACTGAAACTTTGTTACTGATTCCTTTTACAAGATGTTTAACAATAACATAAGCTTCAGCTGAGCCTTTTATGGAAGATATAAGGTGTTATACATAATCTTCTTAGGAGCTTTGCATTCACTGCCTTATACAGGCAGAATAAAAACAAAGTTATGTCGATGTGATAACCAGGAAAAAAAAAAAAAAAGGTTATAGCAAATTAAATATTTTTCTAAAAAGCATTTAATTAACAACACAAGTTACAGTAGTTATTGTTGGTCAATTAGAGATGTAATAATTATTCCTGCTTAGCTGATGAGAACAGGATAAGTAGGCAATTACTGTTAAAACAAACTGAAGTGCAAATAAAATCAATTAAAACGTATATTATGTTAAAATAAGTAAGTGGTAACTAAAATATGCAATCATGCCTTGTGTTCATCTTTACAAAATACAAGTTAAATTGTGTTTTAAAAATTTCTCAGTATATGCCCATCTGTCCCTCATTCTTTGCTGTCAGTTGCCCCAGTTTTGTAAAAATAAATAAATAAATAAATTGGGCTTTCAGAGTCTGTGAAATTCTTCTCAAAGAGAAATTCAGGATCAAGTGAGGGAATATTTTCCAAAGATTTTTATCATTTATTAGAACAGAGGAAACAAAATAATAGCATATTCAAGAATGTCTGCCTTATTCTGTTCATAAATTATTCCCAAACAGACTGAAATTAAGGAATTCATTCTTATTCAAAATTACTCAAAAATAGATTGTGCAAAGATAGACTAGCTGTTCACTAGCTCTTTTTATAATACTTACCTAAATCATATTCCATTGTTCCTTTACTTTGATTAAATCACTAAAATATTTATAAATCTGTTAAAGGGTAATCAGAGATCTTCCGGTGTTGAGTTCTTGAAGATATTACTGGGAAGAAGAGAATAACAAATCCATCCATTAATGAAAAATAAATTTGATTAGCAAATATTTTATAAAATGTAATTGACAACAACTTAACTTTTCACTTTTGAAAAGTGCCTCTGTTTGATACAAAGTAATTTTTATAATATTTGAAATAATTTAAAGAGAGACACTGACTCTGGACTGCACTGCAGTATATTTTCTGTTGCTCAGCTGCTGTAAAGCGATTACAAAATAAACTCCATCTGCTCCAAGGGATAGCTTTAAAACATGTTCAGAAGAGAATAAGTACTTTACACATCTTCTAAGGCTTGGTTTTTAGGGATCAGATTAGGGGTGAAAGTGGTCACAGCCAAAGTGCTTTTACAGGCATTGGGGTCACAGTGCAGCCTACGCACAGGAGGGTTTTAGCAGCTGTCTAATTTAGATCAGGAGCACGGACTCTTCCCAAGGATGTGAATACTCCCCCTGAAGAAGGGTTCCACACACATTTCTTTGAAGGTAATACTGGCTTAAATGTCCTTTAACCATTGCTTTCTGCTCCCCTTGCTGGTGTGCTGATACAACTTCACAGCTTGGTAGTAAACTGGACTGGGGAACTGATTCATTTAAATAAACAAACAACAATAAATTCCTCCCCTCCCTCCTGTGGCATCACTTACTATCTAAAAACAGAGAGCTACAGTGTGTTAAAAATATTTTTTTTTCTGCAATATTATCTAAAAATATTTTATAATAATGGAATCATATGCTAGATTCTTATCTTAAGGTCAAATTATGTAATTTTTAGATGACATTTCCATTGTCATAAACTTTAAGGTAGCTGTGCAAAAACATTTTCCAACTGTAGTGAATTCTTTTGAAATGAGGCTCAGATCATTTTATTTAATTGTTCTTTTTTATTATTATTTGAAATGTTTAGTATAATTATGTAGATCAGATAATGGCCATGAGTCTATGAAGTCTATTCTAAATTCTAACATCAAATACATCCATTGTTTTATTATTTTCCATTCACCATTTGCAACTTGGGAGGGGAGCCATAGATTATACAGCTCTTTTAGTTTTCCAAATACTTTAATGATGCTCATCCTGTTCATTTTTTTAGAAGCTGCAACTTAGAATAAAGCCACTTTATGTTTATGCAAAGCCACTCGGTTTATGCAATTGTATTCCCATCATGGGAATACAGAGCATTGCAAGTACATTCTGTATAACAATTATCATTTTGTTGGTATGAAGATGATGTGTATAGACCCCATTGTATTGGATACTGTTGTTATTTATCACCTTCTTTAAAAATTTATGTGTAAAATTCACAAGTGTAAAAAGCTAGTGAAAGGTTGGGTGGAACTTATTTTATTCTCCTACCAGCAAGTATAAGGTTTTTCCCTGAAGGTGCTAGGGAGAAGAAAAAGAAAAAGAAGGAAAACACTATTTGTTGTTGGCAACTAAAATGAGAAAGAGCAAACTTTGGGTTCTTCTGGCCTTTAACCATTGCATTAGCTGGCATCAAGAATTGCCAGAATCCAAGGACACCTTCTCACTGCACTTTTCATCCGAGTGATCTTGGCTACCTCAGGTGGAAGTCTGGCACAATATATTCTGAAATGAGGAATCAATCCTTAATTTAGCAATAATATCTAATTAAACTCTTGTAATTTAAATATGTAGTCATAAGGAATGCTTTCCTAATTAATGTACTGGCAAGAAAACTCTTTCAAGGAATGCCAGACAGGTATTTTGAAGGCATATTATATATATAACTATAACTATATCTGTAATTTGTTAATGTGATGCTGGAGAAACTTCTCATTAGAAACTCTAGCAAAGCAATCTGTACTTAAAAATCTTTAGCCTAATGGAAGTTGAAGCACTTAAAAACCAGATGGAGAAAACTGAAGGGAATCCACGAAGAAAAGCTCATTTAATTCCTAAGGTTCCTGTAATTTAGAAATATTAAAGCATAAATCTAAATTTTCGTAGTCTTAAAATCATACCCAACCATCCCTGTATAACTGCTTGTTGAAAACCAAATTTAAGTTGTTTAAGCTTAACTTTCTTAAAAACAATCAAACAACAAAAAGTACAACTCTGATGTTTATATATTGCCATGGTGGTAGAAAGCTTAATATGTCGAAAGAGAAATACTAAGTCATCTAAGTGTTATAAAGCACAGTCATTGTGCATTTTCTGATTAAACCAATAGGTGTAAGCAATATATATAAGCAATTTTCTTGACACAAATTCAATATTTCCATTTGTACCCTGGATTTTCCACAGTGAAGGTGTATCCAAAGAGTGTATCTAGTGCAACAGCAGAATGTAACACTATTCACAGTATTCATCATTATTATAAACATTATTTAAGTACTTATCTATAGATTAAAGCACCCACTCACTCAATTTAATGTCATTATTAATAGCTAATAAATAACTTACCTAGCAGTAAGATTCTATTGATTTTTTAATTATTTTTTTTTTACTAGTGTCTGACCTTTATCTGTGTTCTCCTGGGGGAAAAAAAAAGTATAGGCATATTCTAATGTTTGTAGTAATCTGGTCATTTATATAAAACTGGAAGCAACATTTATTGCAAATTCAAAGTTCTGACAGAAATAAATTCTTCGTGTGCTCTTCCACAGAGAGGTGGACTTTTTGGCTAATGCTATTGTTATTCTGTGATCCCCAAAGGATTTTTCTTTAGAAGTGAGGTTTGTGGAGTGATAGTTAGCCATGACAGCTATAGACTGTTCTTGGATAACTCAGGTTTTTGTAGGAAGACCTGTCAGAAGCCAGACAGGTTGAAGTATTTCACAAGCTGTCCATTTTAAGTAGCGACTCAGGAAGTAGTAGTGATAAAATTTATAGTTGAGAAAGCAACCTGCTGTGTAGTCTCTTGGCATTTTAGAGCTAATCACAGAAGAAAGACACTCTTTGCGGTTGTATTTTTAAGAGATCAGAAACAAGTAAAATGAGCAGCCAATAACTTCCTTTTACACTGTAAATTACCTTTTATTTTTTGAGGGGGATGTAACACAGAGAATGAATGCCTCCGTGTGCTTTGTGTGCTTTCAAATTTTGAGCACCACTGTTTCACGTGCCACACTGAAAGAAACTGTGCTGAGATAGAACCATAGAGTTTATTTATTTGTTTGTTTCTTTCTTTCCAAAGGGACTTCTGGAGGTAGCTGATTCACCACCCTACCCAAAGCAGAGTCAACCTGAATGAGGTTGTTCAGTGCCTTGTTCGGTTGAAATTTCAGTATCACTAAGCATGCACATTCCAGTGTCTTCTAGACTGTTCAGTGGCTTTCTACCCCATTAGCAACCTGACTGTGCATGGGGGTAAGAAAGTTGCATCCCACGTGCAAGGCTCTACATTTTCCTTCATTGAACTTCATGAAGTTATTTCAGCTTGTCAAGTTCCCTTTGAATGGCAGCTTTACCCTCCAGCTTTTCAACCTTCCTCCTGATTTAAATAATTTTATATTCCACCATTTGATTAAAGTATTCACAGAATATTTTTTGAAGGTGGGTATCATAAGAAGCATTCAGGAAATGAAACTGTACCAGAGGAGTATAGCATGAAATGTCCAAGGTGATGAAACTTCGGTAATGGTTCTATACAGTCAAAATATAATGGGAAAAAAAAAAATATATATATATATATATGTATATGTCTTTTCACAGAATGAAATAAAATTAATATATAGTGTGTGAACTTACAGCTCTTAGGCAGAAACTCAATTCAAATTCCACAGCAGAAATTTTTGCAAAAATTAATAGCAAGGTAAAAAAGAACTCAAAATATGTATGATGGTTGCCTGGGGAAGAACATCAAGATCGAGTCACTTGTAAACTCTGTATGTATTCAATACTTTCTTAGATATTATTTTCTTAGAGGTTTGTTAATATTTATCATATGTGAGTCAATATCAGTATACACTCCATTAATAGGAACTTCTATATAATAGAAAATATTTAAAAATATAGCTACTTTCTTTCTTTTAGATACCTGAGATTAAGGGTGAAGCAACTGAAGCCACTTCAAAAGAACAAATCTTCACTGGGTGGGTGGCAGTTTTCTTCTGTATATCAGACCTTTTAGCATGTCTTCTGTTAGTGAAAGCAAACTTTTTTATTTTTTTTTTTTCCCCAGAAATCCAACTTTGCATTTAGTCATGTACATATACTTATCAACATAATTCTCTTTTGACATAGACCTTTAGGAAAGACCGTTATTTTCAGATTTGATTTTTAAGGCAACTGAAAATTATTCTATTCTGACCCTCTTTTATCCAGGAATATTGAAATGTCTACTTTCCAGTAAATTAGTCCAGTAAAAAGTTAATTAATAAATAGTAATTAGCAAACAACAATAATAACAGAGTGATGATAAGCTAGATACATTTACGATGAAATGAAGAAATAAGAAGTGAAATCCTGCCTATTTGATAACTGGATGTGGAATTTCTTTAGAGAATATTCTCAGGGGATAGGTTTGAAAGAAATGGACACTTAAATCTAAAATGTAAGGTGAAGACTACAATAACAAAAATTGTCATTAAGCATAAACTTTTTGACTTTGAAGTACTTGTATATTCTCTATAGACTCATGTATAAATAAATTCTGAAAGTCTGTATGAATAAGAGATGGAAATACATGATGTTCCATAGTTAAAGTGTATATGCAAACTTATGTTTCAATATTACATTTAGAAGATATGATATCGCTTAGTACTTTTAAGTACATATTAAGTTCATATTATACTAAAGCACATGGACATATACATAATATAGTAGGAAAAATGTGTTGTTAAATAAAAATGCTGCTAGTTGTAAACACATTGATATGCTCTTCCAGTTTAAGAATATATAGAAGAATATAAGAATAAAGTTTGAAGGAAGCATTAGATAATTTAATTTGAACTCTTCTGTACCAAAGGTATTAAATTTTATCTACTCCCAGGTATTCTGCCCAAAGAAAAGGGAAGCTTTATTTTAATTTCTCTCCTAGTTAATCATCCTTACTGCATACAAAGGTACATGAGTATGTCCTTATAGTCTCCAATGACCCAATCTTAAATCCCTCAAACTTTCCTTCACTTTCACTATTTTTCATCTCCATTACAATAAAATCATCTCACCTGTATGAGGATTATTTTTTTTTGATACAAACTACTTCTGCTTCCATGGTACTTTTTTTTTTATATATACCTTTTTACAAGAGATAAAAACTAACCTTTAAGAATTCAGTGTTTTCTTGTTCTTCACTTATAACTCCATAATCAGGCTATCCCTGATGTTTTTCCTATAAAGGCAAAGAAACTGAGATCTTTTTTTCTCATTACAAAAATATGATCTAGTATTTGTGACAGCTCTCCCCATCTCTCTCTCTCTCTCTTTTTTTTTTTTTTTTTTCCCTAGTTTTTCTTTTTTAATGTGGATATGAGATCAGGATAAAGCACTTGAGCATCATCAGTGCCACCTATAAAGGTTAACACCACATAACTGCCCCTGTCTATTATTTCCAAGTTTAGAAGAATATGATAGCTTTATTTTAATTTCATGTTTTCTGTACTTAAATTTGTTTATCCCATATAATCTCTACAATAGACTTCTGTCCTTGGAAACCTTAGATCAGTCCCCTGTGCTACAGGTAGAACTCAGATTCATTTTCATTAGAAGAAAACCATTTCTGTTTCTTCTTTTAAAACTCATTCTGCTGGAATGAGCTCAGAGTAACAAGGGTAAAGGGATTTTTAAGGAAGGCACGCATGCTTTCTACCCCTAATCTAAACGTAGACAGCAGCAAAATGGAAGCTGTGCAGTCACGAGTAGCAGGACAGTGTGCTCAATAAGCTAATAAACACTGCTGGGATTTCAACCATGCTGTGAGGCTGACTGCATCTGCATGCCTTTTGAATCAGGGCTAGCTTGCGTCTGGCTGACTCAGAGCAGAGCCAAAAACAACAGAAGTCAAATAAATGTAACTATTGTAATCCAGATCATTCCAGATGAATGTGAGGCCTGATTATAATTATTTACCACTCAACCAATAATTGCATCAGCCATAAATTTTAGCAGCACTGATTTTGTGCTTACTTCCAAATCATTGCCCAAAATATTGAGAAACATTTATCCTAGAGTGGTCTTGTAGCATAGTCCTGTATCATTCCACAAAGCTGTATGTTTAAAGTGCTTGACTCAAATTACTTCAGAAGTATGCACCTATATATGTATATGTTGGAAGCGTGTATATATATATGTATGTATGTATGTGTTGTTGGAAGCATTCTGTAGTAGCAAGAGATTCTCCTAGACTACTATTTGTAATTTGTCTAATGGTAAATTTAGACAAATTGTATCAGGTAACCATATACAAATCTTACAAAAAATGTCTTTTTTTTTTTTTTTTTTTTTTTTTTATCCTTTAAAGATTGTGAAAAGAGCTTGCCACACATAGGAGTCAGAGGAAGAAAAGATGTACTCATACTACCAAGTTAAATTTCCAGTTCTGACAGTAAAGACTGGTTATTTAAAACTATTGGCCTGGATTCTGGCATCCAGACATCAGTCTGAAATGGCAAAAGCATGGCTAATTTTATGTCCTTTAGGATTGTTCTAATTTATAGTCTTGAGTGTTGCTTGGATCCCTAGAAGATTGCCAGAATACCATGTACTCTGGGCACTCCTCCCTCCACAGGACTCCCTTTTCTTTGAGATAATTGAAATATTTGAAAATAACACTCAGGTCTTCAATTATGTGGTCAGTATCCCCAGCTGGCCACTTAATACAGTTTAGGTTTGTTTTTACCAGTAGTACAGCATAAAAGTATCTTTTATGCAGCCGGATCTTGACCTGTTTTTTAGAAAATCAATTAAATATTATTTGTTAATTTCATTACTGCTGTCTAACTGATGACTGTGCAGTCTTGCTCTTTATAGTGTATAAAGAACATGCACCAAAACCGAATCTCTGCATAAAAAAACACTGGTCTGAAATGGAGATGGAAGAGTAATATCAAATAATGACTGTTTTATTTTTGACTCTAGACATTTCTAGCTTTTAAATATCTGCTTAAGAACTTGTCTTCAGAGATATCATCAATAGGGAAGTATGCAGTGGTAGGTCTTCTGGCCAGTTTTCCTGCACAGGTTTAGGTTCTCAATGGCAGTGTCTGGAGGACATTCAGGGATAAGATTATCACTAGCTCAGTAATGCAGGCCACATTAGACCACATGCAGACCCAGCTGCCCTAATTTTAAAGGTTATTCTAATTTGATGTAAATCTTTAACTGTCACCCCCCCCTTCCCCCAGAAAAAAAAAAAAAAAAAAAAAAAAAAAAAATTCATAATATGCCTTGCATTTTAGTTTTATTTGTCATTCACTTTTGTACAAGATGCAACTTCTTTTTTTGTGCTTTCTGGTACACCAATGTCTTCTCAAGTGACACTGATATTAAAACTGAAGAGGCTTTTTCCCCCTGTTTTATTAAATCCAAACTTGTAATGCCCCTTTCTGATTTCTTTTTGATCACCAAACAATTTTCAAAATTACTGAATCATAGTCATGCAGCTAAACCAGAAAAAGATGACTGTTTCTTATCTATGAAAAGAATAATCCGAACCAAGGAAGATATTCAAATGCTGAGGCTAGACCCTGACCCCAGTGCTCATATTAATGAAGGGGTATTCACCTTATTAAAATTAATCCCATGTTTATGTCACTACCTGCCCCAGAAGGCATTTCTTTATTTTAATATTTCGTATATTTCTTATTCTGTACTTTTAATTAAATTTTATCTTTAATAAATCAATTTTTGCTGTGTTTCACCCCCTACTATGATTCTCTAGAGAAGTTGGATGATATGGACTCCCATTTCTTGACTGTTTATGCCCACTTCCAGAGCGAATCCGCTCTGACTCATTCTCTAAAGGCAAATGTCCACATTTTATACATTACCAGAAAGTTGAAAGAGAAAAAGAATTAATGTAAGAAACTGCTCCCTCTTCAACCGTAGCAGATGATTTCCTCTGCTCTGTGACTATTTTCAGGATAATTTTTACTATTTAAAGTTGGCACTGGCCCCGGCTGAAAGAAATATCAGAGCACATTCTTTGAAAAGTACCTACTGTTTGGTAAATATGAAGACTTCTCGTACAATTGTAGCATATTCTTTTGTGTTTTAAGTAGAGGACATGAATCTAAGGAGATAAAAATTTTCACAGTTATTGGTGCATGGAAACATGTATGAAATACATGACATCCAAATTCATCTATGTAAGAATTAGACATCTACTCTTGATGGGTCTCCTAGGCCCTCTAATGCATTTAGGGTAATAAAAAGTAATAAATTAATCCTGTAAGCCTCTGTAAAACAACAGAGAGAATCAGCCTTTGTGAAAAGCTGTCTACCTTAAATAATGCTAAATATTCAAAACGTTTTCCAGAATGATAAAAATCTATACCTTTCTGAAGAATGATTAAGATAACTAAAATAAGATCATTCCTTTCTATCATAAAAAAAATAAAAATAAAAAAATCAAGTAATAGAACATCTTTAAAAAATATATCCATGGTGAGGAGGAAGAGGTGTGTCTCAGACACTAACACCAGTAAATTTACCTTTCTATCCATACTGTGGAGTGATTTCAGTTCATTTTGAGGTATTTGAACAATCTGGATTTTAACTGTCCTGGATTTAAAATGTCCTGATACCTATAGCAACATAGGATGGACCATAAATATCTCATTTATTTTCTTATGATGCTCTAAACTTGTTAAACCTTCCTTTCTATCCCTCACACCTTTGTTCTGACTAGGAACATGGTGATAATGAAGTACTCATAACAGAAGAGTGATGTTAATCTTCTATTTGTTGCTGTTGATTCTGGACTTTATTGTTAGTTCTTTTTAGTTTAATTCTCATAACAACTTTGTTCATTGTTTTATATTTGGCAATGCTTGTCCAGAGATGAAAAATGCTTGAAGCATAAGAAACATCACAGAGACTGTCAATTAATATCTCATTAATAAGGAAAACAACAGCAAGATGAACAAATAAGCAAGGAAAATAGGAAAGTGGAAAGGTGTTAATTGAGGAAGATCTGAAAGACTTGAAAGATCCAAACATAAGGAATTAACAAAGCAGTTAGTTTTTTCATGTGAATTCATATGCTTATAGGTTTGAGGAATTGCTCCTGCACGGTTGTGATGTTGTGAAACAACATGAAATACGCAGGTATAAGTGAAATCAGCAGAATGGGGAAAGAGAAAAGATGGACAGTCAGGATTCTGAATTAGTATAGATGGAAGACACTTGGCTGCAAAATTTCATTTTCAGATATAATTGAAAAAAAATATTCCAGTCATTTCTAGTAGCTGAACACCAAACCAGTGACATGAAACATAGAAAAAAGATAAAC
This sequence comes from Anas platyrhynchos, assembly GCF_047663525.1. Taxonomy (NCBI): domain Eukaryota; kingdom Metazoa; phylum Chordata; class Aves; order Anseriformes; family Anatidae; genus Anas; species Anas platyrhynchos. The sequence goes on along the minus strand of NC_092590.1, from coordinate 41,828,250 downwards.
AACATTTAAGACCCCTGCTTTCCTTCAAGGGGAGAGGGGAGTGAAACATGTCCTAGGTACTTGGAACCCACTCTAAATATTTTACATTGTTCTCTTGACCTAGCTATGTTAAATGCCAAAAATGGATGAACAGAATTAAAGATTTGCAAACATTTTTGGAAAATTAGTAGGCAAGTTGGGAAGAAAGGAAAAGTAAAAAATAGAGAAAGAGAATCCTTCTTGTATAAATCACACATCTCTTTTAAATCCAGTTAGGGCAATCATAAAAGTAAATTCCTGTGAGAAAACTTTCAAGAAACAAGTTAGTGTGCCCAGTGGAAGTTACAGGCAAAAAGTTGGACTAGACCTCTAGCTACTGCATTATAAGCCCTTGTTGAATATTCCAATTAATTTAAATCATTCATTTTGTTAAGGAATTTATTTTACACTGCTGTATAGGTCTAGCTATGATGAAAGAATACAAACACAAAATATGAAGCTTATTATGATGCATTACGTTTAAGAGAAATTTTAATTTGTCTTCTGTATGATTGCTATTATTAACATAACTATCCATTATTGCATGCACTTTTTCATCTTATTTTCACTGAAACAAACAAAATAGTTTAAAGATCTTGTGATGCTAGTATTTTTTTTTTTTAATTATAATCTTGAAAGTTTTTGTAAAGACAGAAAAAAGCTATCTAGTTAAGACTGGCACAGAAAGAAAAAATGAACATGATTATTTTTAGAGCTGGTCCCTTGGGTTGGGTATGGGCATTTCAGCTGAATGGAGAAAAATCTTGCAGTTCCAGAGTCATGCTTTCTTTCATATTTTAATTTCCAATGCTGTCAAGTTAAACCATTCTATTAAAACTAAATACACTGAACTAAAAAAAAAAAAAAAAAAAAAAAAAAAAAGCAAAACAAAAGCAGAAGACCTTCTTCATTAACCACAGTGAATAAGGTGTACAGTATTTTTTCCCCAAGACCAATTTATTCTGTGAACCATGCATGCAAGCTATCAAAAGCTGTAAATTAGTGGTCACCTCAGGCATTAGAAATAAGAGCTTCTTTACAGGAGCTCCCATGGAGTCAGTCTTTTTCATCTTTGCTAATTAATGCTTTTTTACCATTGCCTTATAATAAATAATTGAAACTATCTTGTAGGACATGATTCAGAAAAGAGATAGCAAAAACTTTAAACTAGATCATTTTCAAAGAAATCTTTCTCTGATTGGTTTCTTCCGTAAAGCCTTGAATAATTAGAAAATAAACAGTTTTCTGGCTTTAAAAAGTCTTTGAAACTCTGTATTACCTGAACAACTTTAATTCACGTGCATATAGAACAATGTCTTACTGGTACTGAAAAACAAACCAACCAAAGATTTCACTACCTGAAAAATCCAGGTAAGTTATAAAATACTTATCAGTAGTACAGTAATTGCAGAATTGTACTGTGTAAGAATGCTGCAATTATTATAAGATCTTCTAAAATGAGGAAGCAACTTTTAGTATGAAAAGAGTTAATTTTAAATCTAGTGGATTGTGTGCCTGTAAGATTTCTAACTAGAACTTCAAAGTATGTGAATATATTCTCCCAGAAACCTCTTTCACTCCTGTCAGCTCCTATCCTGCATTCTGGAGCAACATAACATTAGAGCTATTAGATTTTACAGTAAATATGAAGTTCGCTTATGATCACAGAGTGATGATGCAAGGAATAAGCAGAACACACAGCTCACCAACCAACCAGCCAAGGCTTCACTGTTTTGCTATTTCTCAGTAGCTTTTAAAGCATCCCACTTTGTACTAATTATGTGCTAGTATTAGCTTTCGAATACTACAAAAAACAGCAATTATTTGTGTATTTTGAGCTACCTAAGGTAACACAATCACAAAAGAACATTTTTTACAGTCCCAGCTCTCACCTGCACTTTTGTATACTCCATAGAATTCTATAATAATTAGACACACCTGTGTAGCCCTCATTTGTGCCCTTGAAGAAGATATTTGTGCCATACAATGATTGCCAATATGAAGACTAGTTTGATTAAGCTGTGTTAAGCAAACATTGAGTGTGCTTTTTTCAGGATTGGTCCACAGAGCTTCACTGCAAGGAAATGCTATAAGAATAAATATAATTAAGGAAAAGAAAAACTGAACAGCAATTTGATAACCCTTTGCAGAATTTAGCAAGGTGTCTAAGAATGAAATGTTGACATTTCTACAGTTACTTTACATATAAAAGAGGTACCTTTCATAAAAAGCAAAGCACTTACTTAACATTCCTTAAAGGTGGATCTAGTATTCTTCATTAGCAAAGTTTCAATTGCCTTTGTCAAACTCATCTTCCCTGCAAAGAAGGTCTCTGTCAACTGTGAAATCCACTTAACATAATTAGTATTCTGTTAGATTTAGCAGAGTCTGTGAATTAGAACTTTAACAAAAGAGAATGTCTACTTGGTTCTTCATCATCAAACAAGTGGAGCTTCCAGCTCCTGTGGTACCTAGATCTAACTCCTTTTCATTTCATGCAAGCCACACTTAGAGTAAGGATTAATATCCCTGCTCAAAAACTTTATTTTCGATCTTACAACAAAAGATGGCATTTCAAAATGTTTGTATTCTGATTCATAGCAGGTGTAAATCTCATATTCTTCACAATCAGGAAACAGTTTCATTTAAATTTATATTTAAATTTTCTAAAGATGTTATTTTTTTGTTTCAGAAAAATTGTTATTTTTTGATTGTTATTATATTTGTTATTTGTATATTTGAATTTGTCATGGAAGCGGCAGCCTACCATTGCAGTAGGCTATTTACAATCTAAAACTGACATGCAATAACATTTGAAGTATTCTAATGCATATTTTATTTTTAACATCTATCACTGAATGTTTGCCACTTGTTGATTGGAATATTTTCTCTTGTCTAAATCAAACAGATTTTTATTTATTTATTATTTAAAGCATGCTGGTATAAAGCAAAATAATTTTGCTATCATCAGGCCTGCACAGACTTAGAAACAAAAGGTCCTAAGTAATTTTAAGCAGATATAAAATTTGGAAGACGATAGAAAAACTGGGGAAAGACTGGGTTATTCATTATAAGGTAAAAGAAGATGCAAACAGGAAAATAGTGAATCAATTTGCTGCAAATATTTACTGTCTGTACACTAGCGCCAGAGGTATGGTGAATAAAAATGAGAAACGAGGAAATATTAATACACTATGAAAATGTATTTTTTAGTCTGAATTTATGATTTAGCCAGCATAACAGAATTTCATAAGGCAAGTCTTCTGACTGGAACATATTAATATTAAAACCCAATATCTTATTGATAAAGGTTTGCGTAAAATGAAATAAAAATGTGTTGCCCTGTGCTAACATTACACATGGACTCTTTGAATTGCAGACTATAAAATGAGTTAGTATTGTTAGTAATCCCTTGACAAAGAATGGCTTCTTTTATCATTTAGCTGTCCAAGGAAGGGTCCCTATCAGGTATATACTAGTTCATACTGAGACATGCAGGCTCTTAACACTACCCATGCTAGCTAAATTCAAACTCAAATGGCTGCCTGTACTATAATCTCACTTTCAGTACACCATGTAGGCATACTTTGACATCAAAGTGTTTTCTCTTTGTCTTGTAGTGACACAGTTTGACACTTCGAAGTATGAAACTGCTTCATTACAACATATAAGAGACATTTTTGACTTAGAATTTCTGTTTCAGTCACTAGGAAGGATTTATCTACATGAGCATGCTACTGGGAAATGAGGAAGTGTGTGAGTCAAGAATTAGGAACATACTGACTGGACATTCTTAGTCTGTCCTGAAAGCCTTTCTGCAATTTAGCTAAGATGTGCTTCTCAAGTGGTATAAAAGTAAAATGTTTTTAATAAGAAGCAGTAAGAGCCAGACTAGAGACTACTATATTTAATTTCAGAAAACAGGTTCAAGTAAAAAAAATTCTCTTGACATGAGTTAAGATGACAAAAATATGAAAATATGACAGTCCTATACTACTTAGTGTGAGTTTGGAATTCTGAATTTCAGTTTTTCTTGAAATTTGATAAACATAGTAGCCAATGCTCTTGTCAAAGCTTTCACATTCCCAGTTGTCCAGTGTATGTCCTCTATATTGCCAAGCCACAGTCTCTCAGAGTAATGTTCAGGGAAGGAATTATTTTGTGCGTTCACACAGTTGCCCTGTGGTGCACTTACTTCTGATAGATTTCTTTAAGCAGCTTTCATATCTCTGCTGACGTACACATATAGCTTGCCTTACTATCTCATTTATGTATACTTTTTAGTTTTAAATATACCAATACTTTTTCCTAAGTGCCTGCTATTGTTATGAATTGTTCAGGTGGCTTTTCATAGCTATGTTAATGCATGCACAAATGGTGGGAGAGAAAGAGGGAGAAAGAAAGACGGAGTCCATCTTGCCATCTTATTTATGTATTTATTTTCTTTTAAACATAGTTATATTTTTCCCTAAGTGCCTGGGACTATATATGCAATAAACACTATTAATCAATAACCATGCTCAAATCATTCAGTTCCTTCAGCACAGTGCTGTGAAACAAATGTGAGAAACTAAATATACCTTGTAGAGTGCCCTGTAGTTCAATAAATCCAAGGTCTGTCTGATCGCGGAGACAAGGTAATTTTAGCAATTGACATCTCATCTTCAGTGCTCTCCCTCTGTGTCCCTTCATCTTCAACTGGAGAATTATGAACCTTTTTTTTTTTTCCCCACTGCTTTTGATTTATTGTAACTTATGACAAGAAATAGGAGGAGAGATAGTTAAAGCAAAATAAACTTAAAAACAAGTAAATGAGAGGAACTCAAACTGTTGCAAGACTGGTAAAGTAGACTACCACAGATAGTGTAATTTTGACTCAGGAAAAGATCTCAGACAAAGACAAAAATTATGAAGAAACTTAGTGGTAATCTCAAGAAAATGCTGAAACACAGAAGAAAACTAAGAGAGAAAAGCTATGTAAGAGGGAAGAAAGAAGAAACTGTCAGGCATAAGTAAGTACAGCTGCATGTCTGAAGTGTCAGTGGTATTTCTGATCATGTTTTAATTCTTGTACTGACTTTGCACAGTTAATATTGTATTCAGTAATACTCCATAGTAACCCATAAATCCCATAAATATAGGAAACAATATTAAAAACAGTTTCTTCTAATCCAAAGCTGAGAAGAAATAAATAACTCTGTTTTTCAAAACCAAGAACCTAGCAAGCATTCGGTATTATAAAAATACATTTTGATCAGTTTCACTTTTACATAGTATAAACATCTCAGGTCAAGTTTCAGACTATGAAACTGAAAAACTCATGCACAGAGATTCTTGTCATATTAGAAGTAAGAAATTGTGTATCTATAGTATATTTAATAAGTACATTAGTAGAATAGGCCTGATAAAATAGAGAAAATCTATCACTATTAACAATCAAATTTATTTATAAAAGCTGTAAAAAGTGACAGTTAACAAATGTTTACCAGTTGAATTTTTGGGGGGGGGTGGGGATAGACAACCTATGTTATCGTTAAGGAGTTAGAAGTTGAAATTATGTGGGCTTTCACAGCCTTTGAAATGTAGTCCCTTTGCCAGTGGTCTTTAACTGAGAAATGGAAAGTGAAGGCAATGACTTCCCCTCCCTCAAGACATATATCTATGCTAATAGTATATTGGTGAATTTGTGGGAGAAAGAGAACAGATATATGCATCCCTCATGTTTACAAATTTATTTTTACTTTAAACATACTTTTATTTTTCTCTCTGTGCCAACTGTGGATGTGAATTGTTCAGGTTGGTTTTAATATGCTAATAACCTTCTTCATATGCTTGTATTGCAGTATTGCTCAGGAGACCCAGTCATGGACCAGGCCTCTTTGGGCTGTGAAGGGTGTATTAACTCAGAAGAAATTACTGGTGATCCAAGTAATCTGATTTTGTCTACGTTTTGTTATGTCCTCTAATAAGAACATTGTCAAAATCTGCTCTTCATGACTAGGTTTGGAATTTGAATAATTTTTTTGTTATGGCCTAACGTTTAATTTAGCTCTAGAGTTTAAAAGAATGTATATTATTATATATTTTGTGGGTTTTGTTATTTTGTTATTTTATTTTTTTAACAGCAAGATATACTTGTTTGTGAAGGTTTTATTGGAAACTGAATAATTATACCAGAGACAATATACTGCATTGGCAAATCCATCTCTTATTTGTATGCATGCAGCTTGATGTTCTTCTATGGGGTTTGTGTTTTGAGCACTGCAGTCTAGATGTTCAGGTTGATATCATTCAAACAAAATGGAAAGCCGAGAACTAAAATGCCTGCTTATCCTCAGGGATGCCACAACAAATTAGTAAGATGATCTGGTATTATAACAATGCTTTCTGTTGTTATGACAGTTGTCATATTTAAATTCTTTATGAGCTTTCATTTGGGCACTATCATCAAAATTCTTTGTACTAGCTAATTTGCATTTGAGGTAAATCTCCCTTATTTCCCAGTTCCTTCTAGTATGTGCCAGCCTGTTCCCCTGTGAATTAGAGCATCCTGAGGACAACTCAATTTTCTTAGAGACTTCCTGTGTTCCCAAGGCATCCTTTTGGCAGCAGCTGATGATAGAGGCACTGCAACCATCTCCACTTGTCCCTGGCTGTGGTGTTGGTGGTACTGCAGAGAATAAAGCAACTCTATACCACTTAAGGATTAGGCAGGAAAATCATCTGAGAGCTATTTTATTTGGTTTGCAGCTGCTGTATGCCTCCAGCAGGGCACAAAGTGTCTATAAAACAACATGTGGGGCATTTGAGGGGGGAGGGGGATGCGGTTGGATGTTGTGACTGTCTTTTTGTATCTTTTTTTAAGCTGTTAAACAATGCATCTGTTAATATTGATCACCAGCCTGACTAGCTTCAGATTGAAAATCATTAGATGATACAACTATCATTCCTAGTCTCTGAGTCACTTCTGCTCTCAACTCTTCAAAATATGGGTTGGTTTGTTGGCCCTTGGGCACAAGATTCTTCAAATTTACATTGCATTTTTTCACTTAATTTGACAAAAAGTGTATCAGTCAGTGAAAAGTTCATTCTAAAGTTATGAAGAGACCATTCATTAGTAGTTGCCTTTAGACAGTGTAGATAATGCTATCCTATACAGCTGCATTGTGTAGCTCCTTCCCTCAAAATAAGTCAAAATAAAGCAGCAAACCCCAATCTCACCCTGAGATCGTGCACTGACTAAGCCAGTCTTGCTAGACAGCAGAAGCCTGTGTAGACTAACAAAAGGTGCCATTAGCTGATTCTCATTCCACAACCAAAGCAAATAAAGCAAGAGCTGAAAACAAACAAAAATATATTAAGCTGACAAAAAGTCTCCAGTGGGAAATGGAAGACAACTAGAAACAATGATAATAACATTTTCATGTGCTTTCATTACATGAGCAGTTTGGGGATGTGCTGCACAATTCAGAAATATTTCATATTGCTGTGTATATGCCGTAATTGCTAGTTTACAAATACGTCAGATCCCTTACCATGGAGACTTTTTTTTTCATTGCAAACAATTCTAGATCAGATGTTTTCCATTTGAACTGTTATAAGAAAATAGTGCAATCCAGAAATAGTACTAATTTTCATGGCTGCACTGATGAGGATTACTGAAGCATGGTATTGTTCTGGCATTTATCAATATGTAATCTTAATTTCCATAGTTGATATGAATTAGTCTCACTCTACATTAACTCCGTACAACATAGGCTATATATACTTACAAAGCTAAGTATAAACCTGGGACAGTGGGTGGTTAAAATGGACACTTGCAAAGATGCTCGAGTTAAATAGTAATTACCTTTCTTAAAAGTTTATCTGGTTTAAAATCAATGTAAACAACTGATTTTTTATTTCTCAGTGTTTGTATGCATTGTGTCAGTAGTCTGAAAATCTGAGGATTTATTATAACAAAAAATCTTTTTTATTATTAAAATCTGAATAATTTTGATATCATTGTGTTTTTCTAAGTTTGGGATGGTAGATTTTATATTAAAAAACTCAGAATTGGCACCCTGGAACAGTGGTTACATAAAGATTATATGTCTTCTTTATCTGATTTTATCTCTAGAAAGAGAGAGGCAAAGGAAGGCTTTTGCAATGAATTGCCACCGCAGAGCTGGAGGAAATACATCAGAGGATGCTGGACAACCAGTGCTTATTGAGCAGTTCTCCTCATTGAATGTTCAATGAAGATTAGGACCAACAATGTATTGTTTAGGAGGTATCCCACCTAGAACATTTATTTTTGTATATTCCCTCATGGATTTTTCCAGACTTTCCACATCCCCATCTCCATCAAAAATTAATGCTATCCCACCATGGTGAAAACTTCAATGGACGGTCTCTGAACAGCAACAGTTTCCCCAGCCCATCTCCACTTACAGAACTTCAGTTTGCTTTGTGAAACAGACTCAGACCTTGAGAAGTGGAATGTTCTGGGTGAAACAAAACTAGAAGATGCACATTCCAAGAGGCTGCCTACTGTACGTCAGCCACCCCCAAATGCTCAGTCCACAGGGCTACTATGAAGTAGCCCTCACAAAGCACATATAGTGTGAATATTGAACTCTCAACATGAACTGTTTGGCTTTACTTGTGTACTGTAGCATTTGCCCTATTAGATATTGCTTTTGGCTGGTGAGATGGTACCAGCACCAAGACTAAGCTTAGAACTTTGGGTATTACTGTGTAAAGATTAGGGAATTTCTTTTACATAGTCACAATATGAAAAAAAAAAAAAAAGGAATCTTGGAAAATCTTAAGAAATTTTAGTCTAATTACATCACCAAACAGTGTCACAAAATATGTTGGCCCCCCTACCTTCATATGATAAATTAACAGACATTTGTCTATGAATCCTTCTGGTATTAATAGAATTGATCTTTAAACAAGATTCTGAAAACAGTCATTTTCATTTTCTTGCAATGCCAAAGCCATACATTGCAGAAAACACTGCACAATGTCTGAGTAAACATTTTCTATAAAACATGCATAAAGATTCATATTTTAATTGGAAACTCTAACCCAGTAGGGGTTTTAGAAATGGAGTAGATTATTAAAACAAAGATTTGTTTGGGCTGGATTGTTTGCAGGAGATTTAAAAAAAAAAAAAAGAGGTTGTGAAAAATATGAATGCATATGAATGCATTTATATTATTTTAGTTTTCTCTTGCATTCTCTGTAAATAGTCTGGAAACACTATCCTGTTAACACATCCATTTGCTGTAATACAATTACTATATTAAAATTTATGTTGTTGATTTAGGGATGTCTGCTAAAACTGCCAAAGCCTCCCACTTGAACCTTCTGTCACCTTATGCTATTTAATGTGACATGATTATCTTAACTGATTTTGAAATTCATATACAGATACACAACACATTTGAATGGTTTCTTTTTTATATAGACAATTTGCATAAGATGGCATTGATATAACATAATTACGAGAAGACTGTAAGCAAAATGCTAAACATGGACATAACTGTTCGGTACTGGAGAACTGCCAGCCAGCAACCCCATACTTCAAAGAAGCTTAGGTCTCCAATTTGTAGCTTAGGCTTGGCTATTGCCATAATGACATATTTGTGTTTATCCTATCATATTGCTTTAGGGTCTTCCCGTATGGACCTGAGGACCCCTCCATACTGAGCTGAGAACAAGTTCAGAAGAGATTATTTTGGCCCATGTCCAGAAGTAACGTAAAGGACTATGACAAAACAGTGAAACTAAGTTGATTATCATGATAAATATTTGCTGCCTAAATAATGACAGTCTCAGAGGCCCAAAATATTTTAATGCTTATCAGTTAATAATATGAATGCAAAAATAGATAACTAAACATATAGGCCCGACAATCAGTAATTGTCTTACAGTATTCTCCTTCATGGCAAATAAGCAGTTGCCTTATGTTCGGGGAGTGAGACTAGCACAAATATTGATGAAAATAAGGAAGCAAATTTGTTTGTGAAGATGCAAACTGCAAGCAAAGATTCATTATCACAGTAACAGTCACAACCAAGATCAAAATGTGAGGTTTGTTCAAACTTTGAAACGTTTCAGACTTACATCCTTGTATTTCACTCACTCCAAGGCCAAATTATGAGGGAGAAACAGTGGAATATATATATATACATATTATATATATATATATAATGAGAATCAATCCTATTCTTATATCAATCCTATAAATACAGTGCATAATAGTCTAAGTTTAAAATCCAATTGTTTTGAATGTAAGAAATGCACTTACCAGCACTGAGTCCGTGTAACTAACCTTCAATACCATAACCCAAACTGAGAATATTAAGCATTGTAGTTTTTTTTATTTTTAATGTTCAACATTGTGCTTGTGTGCTCTATACTTTTCTAATATATAAAATATATTTAAGGATGTATGGTGGAAATATATTATTAATAAAGAACATATTGTTTTATATCCAAGATATTTAGAGAATCCTGTCATTAAAATATATCAGATTTTGAAGCAATTCCTTTAAAAATTAAAATTTTCTTTCTTCTTCTTGCAGTCAGAAGGCCAATACTATTATTCCTTTCATCACTAAATGGTAAAGATTTCATTTGTACACTTTTAGAAAAATGCAGAATACATTAGAAAATTATACATAGAGACCTGAAATATGCTCTATTATTTCCAGGAGTGGATAATGGCTTCTTAAGTAACATATGGTAAATGTACTGAAATGTTATCATTTTAAAAAATCAAATTCAATATAAAAGGCAAATATAATTATTCAGAGTTCAATAATAAAAGTCTCTATCTTCATACGTGAAATAGTAAAAGTTTTTTAGTTTGAATCTTCTGTAAAATTAAAGGTGTTTTCTATGGAATCCTGGACTTATAATTATTGCAGTTATTATACTAATTAAAAAGTATAGTGAAAGTAACTGTTTATAGTTATATAAAAATAACTAAACTCTAATACAGCAAAGATTTAGGAGAAAAGTAAGATGTCTAAATAGTTTCAATACTCTATTTTTGTGAAGATTTCCATTTTAGATTCATCTTGAGCAGATACTGTCTATAAGGAAGTCTGTCTGAAAATAAAGACCTGTATATGAGAGCACTATTTTTTTTATCAGCTGACTAACCTACACAGATTATTATTATTTTTTTTAGCAAGATCAAAAGCACTGTGGAAATGAGCTTTTTTTTGTTAGGGAATTGTGTAAAATTTAAGCATGATTTGAGCATGAAATTAAAAAAATATATTAGTATATAAGTGTTGGAATTAACTCCTTTAAATAAAGCCTACATCCATGGCAGAGCTTTTCTTGGAACATGAGGCGCACAGGAATGACACTGTCAAGCCTTCACAGCAGCAGCAGCACCATGGGAACTTTAACACTGTATGTGCTCTTCCTCTAGTGAGTGCAAATGATAAGAAGCTAGGAGTGTTTTTTGTTTAGCAGAGAGAAATACTCTACATGAATATTCTGGCAACCTCATTTTTTAAAAGGAATCCTGGCATGTTTTGATTATAGTTTAATTTAAAATGTCGGTCTTTGAAAATTGGCATAGTCCTAATAAACTATCAGTGTCGTTCTAGATTTACACTACCAGCTGAATATTGTGTTGATTCATAAACTTCTCTGTGCTTACCCAGTTTGATTTGTTCCAGGTACTTATGTTGCACTAGGACTCTGCAGCCTGGACCATTCTGCAATACCAATCTCAACACCTATGTTTTAGACGGTGTTGTGAAGAACAGTTCGGCAGCTATCCAAGGTTGACAATTCTTCTCTCACTTTTCTCAGCAAAAGCAGAGGCAGGTGAGTAATGGTTAAGCTCAGGTTTGTGTCCTGAAGTACTGCTCAATATAATGAGAGAGATTGGTAAGCAGCATTGTTCCTTTGATGCCGTGGTAAGGAAGAGCCTGGGGCTGAGACAGAACTGAAATGGGACAGAATTGGGATGGATAAGCAAGAGAGGATATGAGAGGATATTCACTATATGAAATCCTTATATATATATAAAGATTGGACTATATGGAGGAAGGATTCACAGATACAGAAAATATGTGGATGAAGATTAAAGATCAGGGGAAAAATAACCAAAACAGAAATCCGAATAAAGAGGCAAACAAAAAAAAAAAAAAAAGAAGAGCAGAAAACTCAGAGTGCAGAATATGCTTTAGGTGATACCCTAAACCTCATCAGTTCATCAAGAAAATATAAAAACTTTATGCCCCCTAAGAAAGAATACTGTGGACTGGAAAATTATTTATCTTTCTCCTAAAGATCTGTTTCTGTTGTGCAAGACACAATAGCCAAAAAAGAAACAGGGAAATGCCTGTACTGAGGTACGTATACCTCACCAAGTCACCTACTCCAGGAAATGTGGAAGGAAAACAAAAAGGCCACAGTCAGCCACAGCAGCATTCAAATTTATAAATGTTTAATCCTTCAGCCTTCATAGGTTCTGTATTTAAACATGCATTTTTAATTGACCCCAGAAATCATTTCATTTATATACATTTTTTTCTAAATCTGGGGCCTACCTGTGATTTTACAAACAACCTCCAGAAACATCAGATTACCGATGCTCCCAATTGAAGCTGCAGTAACAACTGTAATCTGAACAGGTCCCTTGTAGAGAGCAGAAATACAGGTCTGCGGTGCATTAAAGCATCATGCACTGCCAGCCTAGGACCACACTAAAACTGTTCTTAATGATGCAGGTAGTGTCCTTTGCTACTTCAGATCCTTTCTTACCTGTTTCTTCAAGGAAGAAAATCTCAACAGTTTAACTGCAGTAGAAAGAAAAGGATTTGCTTGGTAGAGTAAAATTATGTGCAACTGGATAGTTTGAGGCTGAGGTCATAGTATACAGTGGAAGTCTTTTAAAGGTAGTTAGATTTGTGCTTCCTTTTAAAGGCTCTGGCAGGATTTCCAAAAGCAGATGCGGAAGAGTCCTCCACAGTATGCCTGCCATAGTTATTAGCTTCTTTTCTGAAGCTTTAAGTACCTACAGAGCATCTTTAAAATCTAGTCAACAGTTCCTTTATCTTTTTGGTGGGGTCATTCCTATATGGCAATGTGCCTGCGATTTACAGGCAGTATCCTTGATGGTAGTCTCTGGAAATATTCTGAGCATTTATGGAAGATGAATCTTCCTATTCTCTCTAAAGCAGTTTTAATAGGACACCGTGGGAAAAGTTTCATGATTGCTGCCCTTAAAATGAGCATAAACATGGGTGCTCAAAAATAATTCTTAGCTATCTTAAAACTTTAACAATTTTCATCCAGAAGAAAATCAGCTTGTTTTATATATTCTGTATGGTATACAGGAATCAGTGGAGTCACCTCTGGGGCAAAATTCAGCAGCTGTTTAATAGTGGCAGCAATGCTGCAGAACAGTTTTAGGCCATGAAGAGTAGAAGAATAACTTATCTAATTGAAACTGTGTGGGGAATTTAAGTAGGCAGAATGTAATTACTCAAGCTGGAAGTTGGCCATTCAAATATTGAAGACTTTAAAGAAATGTTAATAACTATTCACAGCTTTAGGAATATATCTTCAAATCACAATTTTAATAAGAATAAAAAAGGAGAAAATACATTTAGCAGCTTATGTTAGGGAAATATTGTATTAACTGTAGAGGACAAAAATGAAGGTAAATATTTAAACGCATGTGTTATCATGGGATAAGACTTTGATGTATCAATCCTATCTCCACTAAAGCCTCCTACTATAAAAAATAAAACTCCCACATTGAAGTATGTTTCTGCTTTGCTTTTGCTATGATAAATAGCTACCACAAAAAAAAAAAAAAAAAAAAAAAAGCATAAAACATGGATAATAAAGGATGTTATTTAAGAAAATAACTTAGGGCAGTGGTTTTAATTTCAAAAATGTACGAAGGATGGAGCAGAGCACTGATTTGTTTTGCATTAACACTTTAAAAATTGTCTTTGTGATAGATTGTTTGTATACTAGATATTGTATTGTATTAGTGATTGCTAGCCAGTGTGGTTGTTCCTGAAGATCAAAAAAATTGGCAGAGTTAAAAAAGGTCCTATATAATTATATCAGAGGATATATATCTCTCTATATATATGCAGTGTCTATTAGATAGAACTAATTTACAATGATAATTTCTACAGAACCTAGCTCTCTTCACCGTTTCACTCTGAACGTTTGTATAACAAAATTTATGTACCAGGTTACTGACAGTGATTAAAATTTTAGCAAGCTTATTCATTATTTTTTTTCTTTACAGTTGTTTCCAAATAATATTTAAAATGCCATTTGAAATCTGTTTCAGTTTGGATGCTTAGCTGATGTTTAGCTGAATCTGCAGGATGACACAGAAGCCTCAATTGGCAATGGTACTTACATCTTCCTCTGCTAGCCCCACCAATAGTTATCAGTCATAACTGTGCCAAAAAACATAACTTTATGAACCCCTCTTAGAAATGCTAGGCTATGAATACTAGTATGAGTATCTTTCATCTGGTACAGTGCAACGCATTCCTGCGCATAGCTACTGGTTTGTCCTGAAATTATCAGAGTTCTGTTAGAGCAGCTCTTTGTCTCAGCTTATTATGGCTGAGCTGACAAGCTTTACTGCTGTTGGCCTGATCATGATGGGTTTAGAGATTGCTGCCTGGTGCCCCAAAATACACCATAGACAGGCATCAAATTCATTTTAGGCTTAGATACAATTAAAAAACAGTAACAACAAAAAACACAAAAGGAAGCCTACAGTGCAAAGGGACAGTTAAGCATTTTTGTTGGAGATTCAAAACAGTCAGCATACTGAGTAAGGTTGCCTGCAGGATATAAAATTAGTGTGCTTTTTACGTATTAGCTGAGCAGTTAAGGACCAGAGTGCTGTTCCTGCCTCATGATGAAAATTTCAAATCTCAGCTTTCCAGAATATGCCCAAAACACTAGCCTGGAGGCTAGTCTACCTGTTTGAGTTCCTGATGAGGCTGAGACTACTTACTGTACTGCCAAGAGAGCAAGGTTTTTGGAGACCAGAGAGCATGCTTGTACTTGACAATGCAGAAATTTGGTGCTTTTGGGTTTTCCCCTTGTACCAAACTGTCCTTTCCAGCGTTCTGCCAGATGAGAGCTATATGAGTTCCTCTATGTAATCATGCTCACACTAGTTTCCAGTCTGAAAGGAAAACAAGTGAGAGAAAAAACATTCAGGACAAGAATCAAAATAAGGAAGGTTCATTGTCAGTACCTTATTCACTCTCATTCCCCAGAGTTGTCATCAGTCTGCCTTTAAGTAACTTTCCAAGTGCACCTGTGTGCTTCCCACATTCCCCAGTAACTTTTGATAATTCCTGCATGGTTAGTTGCAACCAGATTTGGCAGAAGGTCTTGGAAATAATTACAGCAACTAGAGTTTTTTAGCTGTAGACAATCTGTCCAGAGAAAATTCATACAGTTGTGAATAAACACTTTACCGGACACAGAGATCCCAACCTGAGAGGGAGGCCTCCTATAAACGCATGTACAGCAGGAAAATTTTCAACAAAGATTTAATTTTCTATCACACCAAACTAGATAAGAACAGCAACAACAACAAAATGAATATGGTGGAAAACTTCCTCTTGTTAGTGCTGTTGGTCATGGAACTTCCTTTTTTCCCCTTTTTTAATATAGCTTAATCATCCGTAATTGTTGTAATAAGACTCCCAAAAGGTAATAATGATATACGATGGCAAGTTTTATACATTATGATACATGTCCTTTAGGCTTTATAAAGGCTCCTTGTGATGGGTTTGACAAGCTTCCCTGAGGCAACTGAGACTCCTTTACATAGTTCATTAGCTGAAAAGAGCAATGGGCTTCAAGGTGCTTTAAAAAGATTAATATTTTTTCAGTTCACTGTTCATGGGAAAAAGTGCAGGTAGAATAATTCAAGGCCAAATTTGGCTTTGATCAGGAAAATTTGTATTTCGTGGGAAAAATAGATATATAGATGGTTACATAAACAGATGACTCTTCATAAGAACAGAATGTCACTCAAACAAGACAATTGTTGTCTCTAATTTTAAAACAGAAATAGTTTGTCCTCTTTGTGCTAGATGCTAACTTCACACTTTTCTCTCTGCAATCACTGTTTGCAACTGTTATATCAGAGAACACTTATAATAAGATAAGAACATTTATAATAGGATAACCTAGGACAGGATAATGAGTGTTTCTCAGTCACTCAGGGAGAAAGAAGTACAAAAACCTGATCCTCGTTTTGAGCTGTACTGTCTCGTCTACAGCTCAGCCATTAGTAAAGGCCTGTGCCTTCACATATTAGCATAACCTTTTCTTGTATTGTAGGTCAGAGAAAACTCCCATTTAAAATCTTCCTCATTTGTCAAGACAATTTCTCTTTTGACATCATCCAGAAGGTAGAAGCTCTTATTGCCATCTCTCTACTATTTTTGCTGGAAACAGATTATGGGAGCAGCATCCATAGTCTTCCACATAATTATTCCCCTTTTGCCTTGCTACCAATCTTGATTTCTTGAGTGTGTCATTTAAAATGAACCACCTGCTTTTCCCTCAGGTGTTAATCCTGCATAAGAGTCTCCTTGGTAGAAATCATTACAAGATACTAGACAATGCCAATAAAACTTAAAATTACTATTATTTTTTTACACTCCTTTGTATCCGTCTTGTAAGTCTTATATTTATATATTTATTCTTAATTATGGTTTTATAATAATGCTGCAGGGCTTCACGAGTGATTGACTGCATTACTGGCTAACATCAGTTGTCACTGCTAATACCAGCGTTCAGAAAGCTTGTGGTGATTTATTTTAAACAAAAGAGTATACAAAAGTAATACATACACATGTATGCAACTTTGAGATGAACTAATAGCAAGAATTGTGACAAAAGATATCCCAAGGAATTTGTATCTATATGACTTATGAAAATATTCTGTAGTTATTAAGAGACCATACATTAATATTGGACAGGAAAAAGTTAGAAATTTATATGCTAACTAACAGGCAATTTTTTGACATTTGATTTTTTCTTATATTTATGTCATAATCAAAATGGCTTCAATAAATTCTGAGCTTTGGTTATCAGATAAACTGTAATCCTCTTCCTTTCCATCAGTCACTGTTTGATTATATTTTTAAATAGTTTTAATACTGGGAAAAAGAAAAAAAAAAAAAAACTCTTAGAAAACTTGCAATACATTAAATAAATACCTATATAGCTAAGTCAAGCCTGTTTAAAAAAAAATAAATGAATACATTCAGCTTATAAAACAGTCTAAAACAGCCATAGGCTTTAGCATTCAGTGGGACCATTATGCACCACCACTCAAGATTTTATAACAGTAAATCATTATGAGTGTCAATGGTTTATAGAGATCCCTGCCTTTCAGTTATGAATATTTGCATTTCAACCAAGTTTTCTGTCAAAACAAAAATTTTACTTTGCTAAAGATCAGTGGCTGGAATAAAAAAGGTCTCAATTTTTTATTTTTTATTTTTTTCCCCAATGGCAGTTTCACATGACTTAATTTTAAAAACTGATATGGCTAAAAATTCTTCTGTTTTCAGTACATGAAAATGTCTACACAGTGTTTGTTTCAGTCCCAAATGGAATATTCTTTTAAGCACATCTGTGCTACCATCTACTGGAAAGGTGAGTAACTGTGTAACAGCAATCACTGTTTCCATCAGCTACAGAGCCTAGATTAAAAAAGAAAAAAAAAAAATGAACCTTCCATTTCTCCCACAAAAATTATATCTTTACAGTGTGCACTTTAAGATGTACTGACACTAGAAATCTCTCATTGGTAATCTTTTGCAGAGATCAGGTTGAACTAGGGCTGGGTAGTTTTCATGAGGATATATTTCAGCCAAAAATAAGATATTCTTTATCATTTTCTTATGATAAGGTATTGCACGTCAATAGTTCTCTTTCTGCTTTTGAGATAAGTAAAGGGAGGACAGCAAGTGCGTGTGTGTACAATTACATTCCTCAGGCAAATGAGGGACTCAGAAAATTCACCAGAGCATGGCAGAGACAGGTACTGTGCATATTATATTACGAGCTTCTGGACTCCAGATCTCAGTTACATTTTCTCACAATTCTGTTATGCCATTCTAGGATAGTTAGAGCCACCTCTGCCAAGACTGGTGAATTGTGTTCTTGTTTAGCAAGAGGAAGAAACATCTTCTAAAGTGAGATTAGATTACTTCTTTTATATACATAAGTCTGCATTCTTCACTAAGCAGCTGTGCATACACACATACACAAATGCAAACAGAATAGGAGTTTTGCAAATAGTGCAGCTGGATACCATCAAGGGAATATGAAAGCAATCTCTAGCTGCCTTGAATGTTATCAGCCTCATAGACAATTACATCATTCCTGAAACTGGCCACACACAAACATTGTTACCAGCTTCTAGGCAATTAAATAATACTTGATACTGATTACAGACTTTCACAATTCTTATTCTTCAGAAATATGTACAGGCAGACACAGAGAGACATGTGCAGGATTGTAAGATGAGTGTACATAAATGAAAAGCAGAGGATGGCAGCAGTGTTATTAGTTTCTGGATATGAGGAAATGGCTGTTCTTTGTACATCTATTTAAAACTGTATTTAGAATACTGAATAGGAATTATTTTAAAGAAGGTCATTGTGTTGTTCACACATCAAGGACAGCTAAAATAATCATCATTTGTTAAAATAACTTTTAGATGAGAAGCTATTAACAATATACAGTGTTATTAACATAGATCATTTCAGTACATGGAAAGCAACAAAAAAGCGTTGCCAAGAAATATTTAAAAATATGTATTTGGCCAATCCTTTAACAACCTGGGTAGAATTTACCTTTGATTTACCTTTGTTCTTTTGCCATCTACCAGTGAGTGGAAGAAGAAACCCATCTTTCATTCAGAAGCCATGTAAGACCCATTTTGCATCATCAAAAATCAGTTCAGCAGCTCCAGCAGCTGCACTTTGAGTCCCTAAAAGCAGTGATAATTATTTCCAGAAACAACACAACAAAACATGCAGTGCTTATAGGATGATGTAGAGTGAATACTACTTTCCACACATGTACTTACCTTGATGACTTAAGGACAGAGCCTGAAAAATCTTCCTACTGTAAAAATGGGTTTGGGTCTCAAAAAAAAAAAAAAAAAAAAAAAAAAAAGCGCTTTTATTTATTTATTTTTTTTTTTTAAAAAAAGCTAACAGTCCCATCCTCATACTAATCACAGACTTTGAATAATCCTTCCTGGACTTTCACCTATTCTGCAGTGTTTTACAACACAGGGAAAATACAGCACTTCACGGCAAATAACATACTTCACTTTTTCATAGCATTCCGTCAGCTTTAAACTTTATGTTTGCATGTTTCTGTTCAGACTGCAGCAGTATCAGTTGTTTCTGTCCCTAACCTGAGGCATAAGAATGTTCTCTGATTCTAAAGAAAATGTAGATACCTACTCAGGCCACCATTCAGTCTCTTTTCTATGTTGTACTTTTTCAGCTCTAACATCTAACCAGCCTTGTCCTGAATTCATCCTTTATGCTTTCCTTTCTCCAAACTGGATATTACTTCTCATTTCAGTGGTCACTTGATGACAAAGCTGTATGTTTTCTCTTCCGTTAGTATATATAAAATTAACTTCTCCCTCTTGCATTTTTTTTTTTAACAAACAAACAACA
Organism: Anas platyrhynchos; assembly: GCF_047663525.1. NCBI lineage: Eukaryota > Metazoa > Chordata > Aves > Anseriformes > Anatidae > Anas > Anas platyrhynchos. The sequence goes on along the minus strand of NC_092590.1, from coordinate 41,808,493 downwards.
ACAACAAAACAGCTTGCTTGATGGGCCTGCTGTGTTCCACTCTAGTGTTTCATCTTAGAAAACGCTCTTTACTTCCACTTGCTAATATTCATCTGTCTTTACCTTTCACCAGGTTTTATCATAAACCTCTTATATTACCGAAGAATGCAAATACCAAATTTACTGGCAACACTATTCACAGATATAATGCTATTCTGACTAATAAATCTCTCTTACAATTTTTCCTCTTTTTTTTTTTTCTAATTAGTCTTCCCACTACCTTCTCCCTGAACTTATATGAAAAAAAAAAAAATCTTAACAACATATAACTGATAGTTATATCAGTTCTTCCCTTATGTACATCAACATTGTATGTGTATTTCTTGCCTATCCATCTTTTACATCTTTTAAATCTATAAACTTACTGGACCAAGCTTTGTTTTTTCCCTACTTGTTTGCACAGCTAGCAAAACCATTCTCTAATCCTAGGGGAGGCTGTTGAATACTGCTATCAAATAAAGGCATCATTGTTTCACTAGTTCACTGCTGTCAATGAAGCTAAAAACTACTCTACTTTTTCCTTTTTTTTTTTTTGTTTTTTAATGCTATGCTGGGAGAGAAGGAAAGGGAAGAGAAGAACCTATCAGTTTTATTTTAGGCTAAAATCCTAAAATCCATGTCTAGTCATACTTAGATTGGGTGTATCTGTTTAATCTGAACCACTTGACAAGACAAATTGTTTGGCTGATCTACACGAGGGTTTGTAGAGGAATGAACTGAACTGCTGTCTGAGAACAGGATTAATTTCTCTGAGAAATTCCAATATATATGTAAATTTCAACATAGTCATTTCCAACATGTAAATGGGAACATGTACATAGAAACATGCAATTTCTAATCTTCTAACAGCAGTTTGGGGCTATCCTTCAAACTGTTCACAGGTTTTTGACAGTAACTTCCAGACCCATATATATATGAAATAGTTTTGACCCAATATGGGGAGGTATTAATGTACCAGTGCAAGAATCAGTACAATCCTATCATGTTCAGAATGTTGTTGTTTTTTCTTTCAGGCATAGGTATGAAGTACAAAAACACTGCCAGCATTGTTTGTTCCACCCACAAAAAACAGCAACAACAACAACAAAAAACACCAAAGAACCCCCACAACTCGAGCCCATTAATTTCTAAACTGTGATTACACTCTCTATTTGAGCAGGGGGCTCAGCAGGAAGAACAGTACCAAAACAACACCCTACACCCACTCCTGGGCTGCTGCTGAATTCATGAATATTGCAGAAACATTTTAACTTGATGAAAAAGAGAGTGAAAGGATCAAATAAAAGCACTGAGTAGGAAAAACAGTCCTCTAAGCCATTCACAGTGGGAGGAGAAAAATATAGAGAAAGAGAAGAGAGGGCCTTTTAGACTAGAGAACGTTTGAGATTGGAATGACATGATTTCTTTCTGTCATTATTAAAATTCATTGTTTTTAAAATAGCACGTTTATACAGCTGTTTTTTTTTTTTTCTTTGTTTTTTTTTTTTTTTTCTTTTTTTTTAAGCCAGTCATGTAAAAAATGGGGGAAGGTAGTCTTTAAATTACCTATTCCTGAACATTAAATCAATCCTATCAATCCTATTTATTGTTCTTTCTGTGGCAGGCGTGACTGGATCTAAGAGTTAAGAGTGCCACCATCAGGACGACTGGTGAAATGGAAGCAATTTTTGTGCAGGTTGGTTATTGCCTCTTTTCCCAACTTTAAGGTTTACTTGCAAAAATGCTCTCCAAATTCTCCTGTCTAACCTTATCTGACCAATTAACCAAGGAGGAATGATTGGGTTATTTACATGAGGTGAAGATATCTTGGAAAGTTTGTACTCCTTTTGTTGTTTTCTCACAAATAACAAGCACATGGGTGTTTTTGAAGTTTCACGTTTTTCCATCTGTGGTCTGTGCTGGTTTTTGGCTATTTCTTTATTCACAATGGTGAATAAACCAAGCCTTGTGTCCCCCCCCCCTCCCCCCCTCCCCCATTTTGGTCATTTAGTTTAGTCTTTGGACGGAAGTTTCTTTGGTTTCATTTATTCGTAATCAAGAGAATAAATTTTCTTTCATTAATCTCGATGGAGATCAAAGACAAACATGCTGAGAGCTACCTTAACCTCTAAATTGGCAATATAGTGTAAGATCTCAACAAACATGGCAGGCTCATTCTTCATGCTTCTCTCATGCTGGTCTTGAAATCAGAGACATACAAACATGTTTTATTCTTACACAGAATAATAATTAAAAAAAATCAATCAAATAAGTGGATTTCATTAAAAAGTTCGTTAAAAGTGAAGCATACTGCAACAAGCTGAGTAACACACTAGATTTTGCCTTGGGCAACAAGCAGAATTTATTTACTTTTTGTCCCCTTATCTTCCAACCTACTAACGTCAGACTGTGATGGATGAAGTGAAAAGACTTTCTATACCAAAATCTGAATTCTCAGTAAATTGCTGACAGCTGGTGTCATTCCAAATTAGAGATAGGCTATTACTAGTGATCAGTTTATTCTCTGACTTTAGTCGTTTTGACTGCCTGCAAATTATTTGCGAATTGGTTTTTATTCTTCATGTGCATTTGTTTGTAATTGATTTTTGTTTGAGATAATGTTTTTGTGGAGAAATGCTAATTGTAGGGAACTTGTTTTTCTTTGTATGTGCTTTGTAGTACTTTTACATAACTCATCTTACTATTTGCATTATAAACAAAAGAGGTTGTTTTCTACTTAGCATTTATTCTCTAGTATATTTTTGAGAATTTGTTTTATGAATGTTTAAGTTTAAATGATGACAGAGACATATTTGCAATATGAACCATTCAACAAGTCTTTTTGCGCAAGTATCCTCAGCTCTTTGCCTCTGTGAGAACATTCTTGTAAAAGAAACCTATCTGTCAAATGCTTTAAGACTGGGCAATAGAGAAAGGCCATTGATCACAGCTAGCACCACAGCCAAAGTAGATTTTCTTTGCAAGAACATACAAAATAACATTATGCTTCATTTGTGTAATTCTAATTCAGAGAACTCTTTTGCTTTATCAGCTTCTTTTAGATTTGTCAGCTTGCTAGGCACTACCTGACGACATCAACAAAGAGAAAAATTAAAGGATATGTAAAAACAAAATAGCATGCCCATCTCATGTAATATTATTCCTTCCTGATGTGAAAAGGATTGTCTTTCCATTTTTTTCTTCAACAGATAGAGATAATCTAAAGAAGCAAATAAGCAGTAAAAATCTTCATATCAGTTTTCTGATTATTATTATTCACTCCCTGTCTCCTTTAGGCTATAACTCCCGTATATTTGATTTTGTTTTCTAAATCTCATATTTTTGGCCAGAAATAAGAAGTATGTGAAGGAAAGAAAGACTGAACAAAATTATGTTGTTCTATGTTATTTAGATGATTACATACACACAAGTAACTTTTCTGTGATCCAAGGAAAATGAACTTGATTATCTGGAAAAATTTGGTAGGGAGGAGAGGATTTCCCCTACTTTCTGCATCTTCCTTGAACCAGTTTTTTTCCTTACTCATTATAGGACCTTTTGTTCAAAGAGGTCTTGTCTGCTTACACACTACCTTTATTTTGTATTTCACACAACACAGAATTCTTATTCATCATTATTAATCATATTCATTAGGAGAAATAGTCCCAGAATAAATCGTATCTCCCAGACCATTTTTTTTTCAGTAGGTGAAAAAATTTTGGATCCTCTCTCTCTCCCTGCTCCCTCGCCCCCCACTTCCAGTTAGATCTATAATCTGAAAAAAGCCACTTTTACCATAAGTGGTAAAAGATGTCAGAAATCTCAGGAGACTTTTGCCTCATAGGAAGAGACAGGTCTGTATCAAAAGTGAATCTATTTAAAATGGACTTTAGTTTGTGGAGATCTCATAAGCACATCTCTAATCAAAATGGAGTAATTGCTCCACCAAAGTAGCATTCATACAAAATATACATTTCAATGCAGCTGAGCTTGAGAGAGAAGATTAAAATGATTTCAGGAAGGGATATGCATGATTCAACACTGAGTAAAGGAATAATCTTTAGAGAACACAGAAAAGTGGCTCTTCTCAGAAGTATAATTTCTGCTGCATGCAAAATGCATTAACATGAGAAAAGAGGGTTGTGATAAGGTTCCATAATACTGAAGCTACGTTGTTGTTTTTCTGTTTGTTTGTTCTTCTGCTTTTTGTGTGACAGCAGTATTTATTGCCGTAGTGATTTGCATTACATGTCAATATGCATGCACCGTTCTGGGGCTTCCATGAATCAAATTCCTCCTTTCATTTCTCAGGTGCCACAGTGTTAGCTGGACTTGTGCTGCCTCCATTCAAGGCTGACAAAATCAGCAATGATAAAGTCACCCTTCTTTTTCAGTGTACATGCAAAACGTCTTTGCTAATTACACATGATTTATCATTCTTCATGTACTTAAGACATGTAGTTTTCATCCCTGTGAAAACTGTGCCCCCTTATAACATCACACGGACGTGGAGGAATACTACTATTATTTTCATTTTACAGAGGTGGAATTGCAATAGACAGGCAAAATGACTTCTCCAAGGTTATGCATTGAGTCTATAGCAAAGCATGGATTATGTGAGATTTCAAAGCTTCAGGCTACCACTATAACTATTTTACCAAACATTTGTCTTCTTTTCAAGAACATACTACATTCTAAAGAGAGAAGTGACACAAATCCTTAGGGGAAAAAAATTAATCCTAAAGCACATATTTCAAATCTGTATATAACATTATGCCTACCATACAATTTTTCCCAGTACGTTTCTGAAGCTTTAAGAGTATCAAATATCAGTCATGTGCTAGTTCTTTTCTTTTTTTTTTTTTTTCTTTCTCCAAATAAATTAAATTCGAAAACAAAACCACACACAGAGCAAGTCTCCAGCAAAGCAGAGAATTACCTGTGTTTTCAAAGCTTCAGGCTAGCATTACAGCTATTGGACAAAATATTCATCTCCTTTTCAAGAACCTTCAGCATCCTGAACAGAAAAGTGATGATAAGCTACTGCAAATTTAAAAACAAGTAGGATTGTTGTTTGATTACTTAACTGCATAGTAAATGGAAACATTAAGGCATGAAATTTTCATATATTTTAAACAGTGTTTGATCAGGGGTTTAGGTAGGTGATACTGAGGTAGGAAAACTAGGAGGAAATTGTCTTACATGATGTTTATTTTTAGTAATTCTGTTTTGTTCATCTCTTGTTCAAAGGGAAGAGAGAGACCTTCAAATTATTACTATGTAAAGGCATTATCCTATTCACTCATCATATTTGCTTTTTGATTGTTTGTTTTTGATTTTTAACTTCAGAGTATTTCAGTCTGACAAAGCAGACTGTTTCATAAAATTGTGGGTAAATTCTATCACTCTACAGTATAGGGATCAGAAAACTTAACAGCTCGTTTTCAGCAGATAGCTTTATAAATGGAAAGGGAACAGGACAAGCAAGATGAAACATGCTTTAAAGCAGGTTGGTTACTGTTTGCAAAAGTTATGGAACACCTTTTAACAACTTTTATTTTTATCTTAGATTTAGTGGGAGAACTTGGGTCCTTCCTTTTAGAATGAGAGCCGTTATTGAAATAACAGAAGATTGGCAAGCTGGAAATAGGAAAAGAGAATGGATAAAATGCACAGTTCTCTTTCAAACTCCGAGCTGGCTATAGCATAAGTGGGAGGAAAGGAGAAACTACAACAACAAAGAAAAACATTATGATTCAGATGTTTACAGGCCAATTTCATAGTCAGTCTAGTTCTGGGCTGTCTTTGTCAGAGCTTTGACAGTCATTTTTTAATTTGACAGTCACATTTGCACATCAAGGCAAAATGTTTGCTTTACACATTTAGTTCACTACTACATTTAATTGATGTTCACATTCCAGTGAAATTCTTAAGTTCATGTTAATGCAGATCTCTACGATTTATAGTCTTTTTTTTTAGGATCTGCTCTCAGGTTTAAGAGCCCGACCTTAAGAAGAAAGAAAGGACATGTGAGTAAGATAGCTTTCCAGGACAGTTGTATTGGGTGTTTCAGACAAAAAGAATAATACAAAACTATATGAACAATCTTAGAAAACAAATAAATGTTTATATATAAATAAAAGCAAATTGTTAATGCTGTTTGACTTTGTCGCTAAAGTGCCCTATCAGCTACTCTCTAAAGTGGCCCTCCCCACACACTTGCTTGATGAATATATAATTATTTACATCAAAATGAGACTCACTGTACTGTCTTCTGTTGAAAGTATCTATCAGGGGACTTCCATAAAGAATGTGACATAGGAAGTCAGTCTCCATGGTCAACGTAGTCTTGTCTAGTTTTATAATCAATTAATAAAACTAGATTTTAAAAATGACAGAGAAACCCTCTAAGATAGCCACTGTACTACAAAGCACTCCTTTGGGATATCACAAGATGCTATGCATCAGTCAGGTAGATTGCTTTGAAACAGTATTTCTCACACTGCAGGAAAGTGTTTTCATTGCTGTTGTTTGAGTACAGAATTCTCTTTTTTCTCTGTATAAGAAATGTATAAGAAAACTTGACAGCCTCGTGCAGGAGACAGCAAACTGTCTCACTTGGGAACAGAGCTCTGTTGTGTAGAGTAACCGTGGACTAAGCGCTCAAGTGCCATGGAAAGCATCCTGATCCTCACCCCCCCCCCCCCCCTTTTTTTTTTCCTTATAGTACTCTTTCTATAGGCCTCTATTTGTCATAGTGTGCAAGCCAGAAATGGTAACACAACTGGATAGCAACCAAGAGTCACAGGTTTGAATAGTGAGGAATCTGTGGAACTCTTTTCTTACAGAACTACTGTCAAGAAGAATAAAATACATACGTTTCTATTTTTCCTTATCAGTTCCTTAACTTCAAAATAGTTGAAGGTATCTAAGTGATATGAATAACTGAATCTGTATGCTTTCTTTGCTACCAAACTTCAGCTTGTCACAGACAAAAGTTATGGACACCAAAGTTACAATCACCTGAGTAAACAACAGAAATTCTTTTAATTTTCTTGTCTCTCTTGCTGTGGTATGTTGTAAATAAATTAGGAAAAGTGAAGAACAAGAATATTTTCTAAGTGTGACTTCTTAAAGATTGCTTTCTGAAGTTGAAAAATAAATTTCAGAAGAGGTATCAATATTACAGTCTGAGACAAGAACTTCACTATCCCTTTTTTAGGTCTGTCTTGTGGTTCAAGTCGCAGCAGCATATCAGAAAGATTTGAACTAGTTTTTCCTGATACCCCAAGCGAGTTTCAACCACATCTCAGTTAGTTAAAGCCTTGCTGATTGCTTCGGGTGACATGATTCCTTCAACAACAGGTTCCTAAGCCTGTTGTAATCCATTGTATGTCTCCAGAGTCACTTATTGAAAAAGCTATTTTCACTGAGGCAAAGTGGTTTTTGTTAATAGCAAACTTTGCAAAACTGCACTCAGCTGGGTTATGCTATATATAATTGAAACTATATTTTTCCTTTCAGTTTTCCTCATGGCAGCAGAGACATACCTCATCACTGTAATTAAGTCACTATAAATATACATTGATTGTTCTGAAACCTGTGGTATGGTATAAAATCCCAGTATTACTTTGCTTGAAAACATAGCTTTGACATATGACTTATTATTAGAGTGTTGTACGATTAGTAAGTATGCAAGATAGTAAACTATTTAGTATAATACTCTCAGGGGAATGGGGGAGGGAAGAGAGATAAAACCAAAAACTTGGTACTGTATCCTCTGTAGTATTGATTTTAGTAAAATGGTTTAGTGCTTTCTGTTAAAGGGTAAAATATTCTTCTGTTTTGTTTTGGCTGTGAGAATCAGACTTTTTGTCTATCTAAACTACTGAAGTTGAATCTGCAACAATATTTAAGTAGACCTTAAAATCCAGCACCTTTTTTAAGAAGTTCTGTGGATTTGACAGCAGCTGTAAGATGCAAAATGCAGGGATGTGTATCGCTGGCAACAAAATAAAATAGTATGGGCAGAAATTTATCATATATATCATGGAATTAAATATCCAGGACTCGTGTGTTTTGTCTGAAGGTTTTAGCAGGCTCATACTACCTTAACATAAATTATTTATTATTATTTATTTTTAATTATTATTATGAAAGTAGACAGATCTCTTGGTGCTTCTGGATGTTATCCTATCATCATACAGAGAAGACAGGCTGATTGGGAGCTTAGCTTCAGCTCCTTGAAATCATATTTGGCAAGGAAGCACAGAGAGATGAATGCTGTACCTTTTAGATCTTCACTTACCACAGCTTGTCTTGCTTCTTTTCCTTCTTTCTTCTGCTGGAAGCAGTAAGCTGAGGAATTGCTTGGAGACATGAGTTTCTTCTACAGTCATGGGCATCGGAAAGGGTTGGCAATTTGATTAGCGGACTCACATGTGCTATTTAGGATCACAGACAGAATATGATCCAGTAAAGGAGAAAGTTTCTGGCCTATGTAGATTTCAAAGAATGATAAAGATGTTGGAAGGGACAATAGATAAGTGAGCTCTAGCTCCATCTAGCTCAGACTTGGAAAACTCCAAGGGTATGAGGCTAAATCTGTCTGCAGCAATGTTGTTTCCACAGCTTTCTGGGGCACTGTATGGACGCTCCTAGAGTAAACGAAGGTTTTCCTGATACCAAGCAGAAATGTTACAAGCCATAACTTGTGGCTGTTGTCTCTCATTTTACCATCTGCCACTACCAGGCCTGTCTGTACCTCCTTGCCAAGAGTTATTTCAAGGAGTTGGAGCATACAAATGTGTCTGTATCATCTGCAGTTTCTACGAGTTAATTATTTGTGGCTGATCTTTCTGCTGACTTTTTCTTGTTTCTCAGTGGTTTCGCCAGCTTCTGGCTTGATCAAGCCTATGTACAAATCTTACTATATCCATTTTGGTAACCTGGACTCAGCAAATTTGAAAAACGATATTAGAGGTAATTCATTGAACTGTAGAGCTGGCTTTGGTTTGTAGCAAAGAGGAAGCAAAGTGTTGGATTCAAAATAACTATTTCAAATTATATATTTTGCAGATCAGTAGAAAGAGACTGATGTTATTCCTCTAAACATTTTCATTTTTTCACTTGTAATATCCAATTCTATGTTGTGTTATTTATTTTTAAATGGTGCTCACTAGGTATTTCTGCAAAAGTAGCATAATTATATGCTTTTAAAGCTGTGCATTATTGTGCCTAAATGCTGGGAAAAAGAATGCTTAAAAGGCTCTTTATAAAGAAATAGGGTTATTTTCTGGCTTTAGCTGAGAGACATGCAAAGACACAGTTAAACACCAAAAGGTTTGAATCCAATGTAGCAAAAAGTTAAGTGTGACCTTAATTCTAATGATGAATTTAATTCATAGCAATATCTAAAGGATACTTAAATTTAGGCCTTAATCCAGACGACTTATTTTTTTTACATTTTTCAGTAGTTGATGCCCATGTAAAAGTGCCAGCCTAGTGTCAGCTTTGAATTTCTGGCCCTTTAAGTCACAAACCTCACTATTTAACATTCACTTAACATCTGAAGTAATAATAGCAGTAATACAATGTCTAAATCTATAATACAATCTATAATATAATTATATATATAATATTATAATATAATTATATATTATATATTATGATATATATATATAATTTTATATATATTATATACTATATATAATATAATTATATAATAATTAAATTATTATTCAGTATATATTATAATATAATATATATTATAATAAATAATTGTATATATTATATATTATATATAATACAATAATATAATAACTTAAAAGTTGATAAATATTGGTCAATTCTATTATGTACAGCTGTTTTTGTGAATTATGATAGAGCATCCTTAACCTGGTCATTTACAGCTTTGGTACCACTCCACTGAACTGAAGATGCTGACATCTTTGCAGTTGACAATAAAAATAAAATAAAAATAAATAAATAAAATGGGAACACGTCATCAGAGTACTAAACAGCTAGCTTAAAAAAAAGGGGACTGAGAACACTTTAAGAATTATATTGACATTGTTCTCTACATTAGTTTGAATACAGAGAGAAGTTAATTTAATATGGTAGAATTACATCCATACTACTGAACACTAAATCTTGTCTCCAGACTTTCTGGAACTCTGGATGCTCATTCAGACAAACCTGACCGTCGCTTTCAACCTTCAAAGTTAAATTAATTGGATACCACATAAATAACTTGGAGTTCCTACGGGAAGAAACAATAAACTTGTTTCTTTAGAATGGATATGAAAACTTTTTTTTTTTTGAAAAATGAAGTAATGTATTTGGAAAAAATAAATTTATATATATGTGTGTGTGTATATATATATATATATTTATTTTTTTTTTCCTCTAAATAAACAGTACTAACATCCCCAAAGATGATCAAGCAAGCCTTTGGCTACTTTTTTTGCACACTGCTGAGCCATTGCAAGCGTTCCCAGTGGTGATTTATTTTAAGTCTGCTAAAGGCATGTAGTTTCTGAAACCTACTGAAATCCTTTTGGTTGAAGGGTGCTATATAAATATAGTATGTTTTAAAATATTATTTTTTTCATGTCAGTGAATGCATGCATATATTCAAAATCAAGCAAAGATTGCACTGGGAATTTTCCTATACTGATAGGATATTGTCACTAGCATCACAGTGGTTATTGAATATACACATATTAGAGAAGACAACTGAGATCAGAGATGATCTCAAAGTCAAATTCCAATCAGTTCATTGCATCTCTTTCTCGGAACAGGAGAGATCCTGTTGGTTTGATCAGTACTGTCATTCGCAATACAAACACACTCTTTATAGCTGTTTATACTTACAGATTAAGATCCACAGTCTACTTTCCTTTGCAGCCCATTTAGGGAGTATATGCTGCATGTGCTTTATGCTTTTTATTGCACTTTTCTTTTTTTCTTTGGCTAAACTAATCATGTGTTGATAGGAGCTCCTATTGCAGTAGAAGAAACAGCCGTGCACTTTGTAAAGTTCAGTCATTGAGGGATGAAGAGGAAAGGAATGATAAAAAAAAAAAAAAAAAGGTTTCACTAAATTTCTAATCATTTCTGTGCCTTATGAAATCTTTGCACTTCTTTGAAAACCAAAGAAACATCACTATATTCATTCCTGTCTTTGTGAAGAAAATGCTAAATGTCGCTCAGCAAATCCATTTTCTCTCTTCTTTCCACCATGAAAATATAGTACGTTATCTGTTCACCTTAAACAAGAGGTATCTGTTCTGTTAGAAAGATGTCTAATGAAATTTTCCGTTCCAAATTTTGATTTTTTTTTTCCACCCCCATGGCAGATATGCACCTTCAAAAGTTATGGTAAAGTACTTTAAACTCTTATAAGAGACATATTCAACCATTGTGAGAACGTTTGCAGGTAGCTACAAGGTTCTGCTTCCTGAAAACCCTTCATCATCACTGCTAGACCTTGCAATGTTGTGTGTTTTAACAAAAATAAATTAGTTGACCTGAAGAGCTGAGTATACCATACTCAGACCATAACTAACACAGCTATCCTTCTGTTAACTCATTGCTGAGTGGAGGTGCTTTTTATATAGTAGTTTAATGTAAAAACCTTCTCTAAACATGAGAGCTGGGTGCCTGAGACCTCTTAATCCTGTTTATCCCATTGGTTCAGAGAATCCTAATTATCTTGAGCACAGAGGGAAGTATCCTGCCATTATTTTTGTTGAAGTTGTTCCATTTTATTTATATGAATTTGCTGGCCAAAGACTACCAGCATTAGATTGGCTATGGAACCAGTAATAGCTGTCTTGATACTTTATGTCCTTGATGTCCTTGTTTGAATGATACTGTATCTATTCACATACTGCATACTGCATGTAAAAATACATGAAGATATTGGAACTTAGGTCTCTCTTAATTAAAAACTTTTCATGAGACAGGAGTTACATCTGAAAGAGGTGACATCTAATTTCTGCAGATTACATAGGTGGCATTCTGGAATTCATGATTATGTCACTAGCTTACCCTCTCCTTGAAGTATTAATTCATGCACATTATCTTTCTAGGTATCATTGATCATGGTTGTGATTTTTTATGAAAATTAAAATAATAATAATTATTTTTTTTTTAAATGTGATAAAATACTATACTAAGCCATAAGAATAGTGAAGGACTTGTTTTCCCAAATTCCCTTGAAGTTCTTTGGAAACAGCTTTCTCTTTTGTCACTGGAGCTGCCATTATTCTAGTTCACAGTGCTAGATCTGTAGCAAAGCTGCTTAGAGTGTCCCTTGTGGTTGTAAATCAGGAGTAAAAATCTGTAGTCATATACTGACAGCATATTTTTAGGCAGGAATAGATAAAACCAACCTGTTTATATAAACCTCTATTTTCTATTCACACAAAATATGGTTTTACAGCTCTAAACACACAACTTTCTTTAATTTGATTTAAGGTTTTATATTTCATCTGATAGTCACTGAATTGTATTGCATTGTCTCAGATTAGTACTAAATTCTGAGCTGCCATCAGCAATGGGGAAGTCTTAATTTTATCCATCAGTAGAATGAGAAGAGAGAAAAATGTATTTAAAGAACTGAGACAAGAATACTTTGCAGAGTTAAGGCTTCAAGAAGGCAAAGGGAATTAGTTCTTTATTCTTTCTGCTAACAATTTGCAACCTGGAAGAGTGAAAAGTCAGTCATTTAATATTGTGTCAATACATGTATCTCGTCTTTCACTGTAATGTTATATCGATGTTTTTGCATGCTCAGAAGTGGACCTGCTAGTGTAACTTATCATTACATGAAAGTTGGGAGGATTTAATAATAGTAGTTTGATTCCAAGGTCTTCTGTGTAATTGGTTATCTTTTCTGTAACTCTTTATACATCTTCAAATTGGTAGTGTTCAATTTTCACTTGTAGCATTTTATATTTTTTATTTTTTTATTTTTTATTTTTTTTTTCTCTGAAAATAATGTGTTCTCAACACTCATATCTTAGCTTTTGGAATTAAAAGTAGCACAGAGGCAGATCCCTTCCCATATACTAATGTGATAATTTAGGGCTTATTTAGAAACTCTTGTTTGTTTGTTTTTAACTTTAGTACAATAAAAGATGGTCATTTAAGAAAGAGAATTTTACATCTAAATCAATTGCCTCTGGAGTGACATATTGAGGTAAGATGTTTTGAGAGTTTACAATGTTATACACTGACAGCATATGTTTTTAAGACATTTGTAGGGTGGCCCTTGGCTCCTCATGTTTCCCAAGACTGTGTTGAACACACACCCTCTACACACTTCTCTGTGAACTCCAGTTTCTCTCTAACACTGGGACTGTCTCTTCAGTCCATGCAGCAGACGGGAGGGAGGGCCATGTGGAGAGGCAGAGGCAGCATGCTTACAGAACAAAAGTGACTTTAGCCAATGTCTGTTTTTCTCCTTGACAATATTGCTGCTGTTGTGAGGAATTAGCTTCTTCAGACAGTCCTATCAGGACTGCAAGGTTCTCAGGCTTGAAAAGCTACCAAAATGGAGTGCTCAGCCATGCCTGGACTCAAACTATTGTTTTGTAATAAAAGTTATAAATTGAACCTCGGCAAACAGTCTTAGTGAATAAATGGTGCAGCTGATGCTATATTCTTTGAGCAGCAGAAAACTTAGTAGTGTGTGTCTCAAGAACACCAGCTAACGCATAACCCAAGGTCTGTACTGTTGACATCTTGCACCTTTGTTCCCGTTTTGCCCAGTGTTTTCATTTGCTGACTCCTGTTCCCATTTGTGTTGGCCTACACCTAAGGAAGTGTTTTCCTGCAGAGGCAGGGCAATTCAGATGCCCTCTTCAGAGCATAACAAGATTATAAGAGGCGTCAGAGTCTGTTGCCTCTGTCCATTGTTTGCATTAATTTGGACTTAGTAATGATGAAAATCCTTTTTCCCTATTCAGTTGCTGGACTCTTAAAGCTGTCAGCTTGTCCTGGTTTGAAACAGAATTTCAGTAAAACCCTCCTTGAAAGATTGCAAGAAATGCTCCTAAGCCAACTTATTGTCATTAAACATTTAGTAAGAAGATTCAGTTTAAAATGCCACTAGTTGGCTACCACTTCATTTAATTAACATTGATTCTGAAAGCACAATATAAATTTTAGTGCTTTTTTTAATCACTCTTTCTTTATATTCTGGTTGCACTGATTCTAAAGCTTATATGATTACAATCACCCAGCTCAAAGTAAAAGGATTTTTCCTGTGCCTTCCATTCCTTAAATTGTTTTTAGATTTCCCAAGGGGCACATATTGTGTAAGATTATGATGATAAAGATTTTAAGGCAATTATATTCCTTTAGTTGGAAGCTGAAGTTAATGTTTTTGAAGGCTGTGCTCCCAAGAGCCCCGATAAAAACAGAAGCCATGATGCCCTCTTTTACATCTTAGTCGACCAACTGTCAAAAACAAGGCAGAAAGGCTAGCCTATCTTTGTGAACCACAAGTCAATTTTTCACTTAATATATCTGCTTTTGGTGGAATAGAAGATGTCTATAACAGAACATTAACAAACACTGTAATTTGCTGGGGTCAGTCAGGTCTGTAGCTTTGTGACTCTGAGCTCTCTTAAATTATGCTATCAGCTTTCAAAACCTTATTAGGTTTAACCCATTTCGGCGCCACTGGCTTCTCGGAATCACCAATACACCTCTAATCAGAAAACCACAGAGAAGCCAATCTGCTGCTATCAGAAACCTCAGTACAATTTTGTGTATTAATATTTCAGAAAGCATGTAGGAACACATGCTCCCTGCTGAGCATTACAACCAGGCAAGCTACAGTAACAGTGGAGACAGATCGCCAGTAAACCTGGCCAGAGAAACTTAAAGCTGTCTCTTGTCTGACTGTGGATTTGGTAACCAAAGAAGGGGAAATGAAATGGGTTATTTGGCTTGCGATTAATAAATTCCCATAACTGCCAATTGAGATGACACACGTAAGTTGCATTTCTTACAGGAACAGAAAACACCTAAAACAGCATCTAAAGGCCACAATTTTTTGCACTATTACCCTATGGCTGACGTTACAGCCCCCACCCCCCCTTTTTCTTTCCCTTCTCACCTCTGGTGAAAAGACATCCCTTCAGCATTTCCCCCGCGTTTCTTATACACAAGAGGCTGTGCATGGAACAGGTCGTTAATGTACTGAGTATTACCACGTAAGCCACAGAGAAAGAAATAAAGAGAGGAACAAGATACCTTCCTCCCATTAGAAAATTTGTAATCAAACACAAGAGAAGCATATCTGACAGCTGTTTGGCTGTTTTTCTTAGCGTAGCCCTGCAGACCGAGGAAGCTACCAGGGCTTGGAACTTAAGAGTGGGGCCTTCTCCCTGTGGGCGTCGCCCTGGGCAGTGTGAAGCCTTGAAGGTGTGATGTGAAGAGGCCCTAAATCTGGCTTGGTTACCTTAGGAACGGTGCTTTCTTTTCCTCTCAGATCATAAATGGGGTTCACAATACTTTGCTGCCCCACAGAAAGGCAGGGACCTGTGGAGGGTGCTAGGGGCCCCAGCCCAATCGTCTGTGGCCGGTAGCCTTTGGCCCAGGTGCCATTAGCGGCCAGTGGTGTGGCCAGTTGCTGGTCCCTGTGTCCACCCTGGGCACCCCATTTGGCCTGGGTTCCCGTGTCTGCCCTGCAGCGCCACTAATGCTGGGGGGAGGTGGAAGGTTGTTGTAGTGTGTGGGTAGAGCCCTGGCCCTGAGCCGGCACCCTCTTTCTGTGTGCTGCCTGGGACAGGGTGGGGGAAAGGGACTTTTTTCTATTTATTTGCTGACTTTCTTCATTTTAGAACTGTTTTATGTGGGTATCAGCAGCTACAGTGAGGGCTGGACAGGGCGGTCAGAAGCACTGAGGGCAGCGGTGGCACTGGGCACAGCCCAGAGCTGCCCATTTCCACTGCTATTTGCATTGCACTAAACTATGCTTTAAAAAAGAAAAAAAAAAAAAAGGAGTCTATTTCAGTGACTGTTGTGATATTTTGTGAGGTGTTCTGTGGAGCAGGTGATAGAAACAAAGTACCAGCTGTTACTTGGCCCAGCTTTAACTTGATAGGAAATCATCTCCTGAAAGCTTCCATAATAAAAAGTAAACTTAAAAATTGGAGGAAAATATACACATATACATGTGTAATTTAGAGGGCCTATATAATGCTTTAGTGTTTAGAATTCCATCATCTAGCCTGCTTTTTTTTTTTTTTTTTGGTACTAGATGGTGGAAGTTAAGTTATTTGGGTTTCTATTTATGAAACTAGCATAGTGATATAGTTTTTTGTTGTTGTTTTTTTCTTCTGTGCTACCTCTTTCATCTCAGGCTTTATAATTTATTTATTTATTGTTTCTTTGTTTAATTTCCTGAAGACCATTACTCCGAACATGCTTTTGTTCTTTGGGATGTCTGTAAGTATGCTGTCTGGAGAACATAACCGAGTTTTACACAGAAGCATTGACTTCATTGGTCATGGGGATGTACAGACCAACAAAAATAGTAAAGCTACCATTTACATTATAATCAAAAAAATTAGCAATTTATACTGTGAGTTGTGCTGATTCCAGGGAATCTAAATCCAAGATGTTACCAAAAGCCACTAAAGCTTATGAAGCTCTACTTTATTGATCTATGTTGACACTAATGATACTTTAAAGGGATTATCCGGGGCAAATCAAAAATGCACGTGGTGTTGTAAGAGCAAGAGTTGTTGGTACTTGGTAATTTATAATTCTAAATTATCTGTTGGAGTAGGTTGTGGTCCACCATATAAAAACCTAGGTTTGTTTTGAGTACTAGTTGTTCTGAACAGCAACAACTTCAAGATGGTGTGTTGTGCCTGCTCTTTGACTTAATATTTTTATGTGATACAAAGTAGAAAAGACTTAGCAAGAGAGACAGATTTGCTCTGAACTGGTAAACAGCTTAAAATGTTTTAGGAAACTCTCCTAAGAGATATGGCTGAGAAGTAGAGATCTCTCACAGGTTGCATGAACAGTTTAACTTCTGAGCTATTATATAAAAGGTTGTTACTTGCACTTCTCATTTCTGCTTTAAAGAATAAGTGACTAAAACTAGGTGATCTCAACAGACAAAACCCTTCAGAACTGCATTAGGTGAGGTGATCCATTTTCATCAGTGAATAATCTTGTAGGATTTTTAGATCCTGTTTTACTGCCTGCACAGGATTTTTATCAGGAAAGACCTTTCATTTCACTTCTTATAGGTCAGCACTTTCTTTGGCCTTATCCAGGTATTTGATAGTTCATACACGTTCTGTGTGCTCCCAGAGTACTGTCGATGACTCAGAGTTTGCAAATTTTTATGCAATTCTTTGCATATGCTATGATCAGATGATTTGAAAACATATTCTTGCTGTTTAATTTCCTTTGTAGTTTTCAGAATGGTTTGAGAGTTTTAGTGACCCTACAAAATCACTAATGTCAAAGCATGTCATTGAGATGTAGAAGAAAAATGAAGACGAGCTTCTACAGCAGAAACTAATGTGGGGACAGCACAAGGAGGCTATGAACCTTATGGGTCAGACTACAGTAAGCTACTTTATGTGCCCATTTCCCCTGTACATACACAGGTGAAGTGATTGCTGTTGACTGTGAGCAGAATTAGGTTTGTTCATTTCTATGCTCAAAGACGAAAGGGTGCAAATAGTAAATCTTTGCACATAAGCAAAGTTGTAACTTGTACCAAATTTTGTTACGTACTGATTCATGCTGCCCATGATTCAATTTTTGTATTATAATTCCTTATCTGAGAAAACAAAGATGTAAGAACTAAACTTTTTGAAAAGAATTTTCAAGATAAGTGTTCAAGATTTAGTATTTGCTATATGTTTATTGATCCATTCAGCACTTAGTATGACAGTGGCTAAAGAGGAAGCTTTTAGGCACTAATTCATAATGTCAAAATGCATAAGTAATACAAAACTTCTGATAAAGAGTGGTATCACTGTGTGTGTGTGTAAAAAAAACAAACAAACAAAAAAAAAACCACCCTATTGTCAAGCTAACTTGACATTCTTAATATTTTGCCATTTTAATGTATGATCACAGAGCAGGAACATAGATTTCCTGTTCTCAGAGTAGCAACCTGTTCTACTAGGGAAAAAACATTTAGCTAAATGTTTTTTAGAAACATTTGCCAAGATGTAACTTCCAGGAAATGCAATGAGAAAGCCGAACAAAGGGAGCCTACTTTACTATTAGTTGCTTGTCGTTGTCTGTTTTATTGCTAAAGGCAGTTTTAAAATGTAGAATTGGATCTACTAGTGCCATTCTGATTAGTTGGAAAAGTAAGATTCTGTAAGTGGGAAGTTAATCTTTAATTTCACAATTATTCCACAGCATTATGAAGATAGCCATCTTACTTTCAATCTAGTGAAAGATAGATAAAGCTGTCTTACGGTATTATGATCTTTGTTCTCTAGAATGTTGCTGGGTCAGGTGTAGCGGACTATAGCTTCTCACTGAACAAAGATGAACCACCTTCTAATCTTTATGCATAGATTTTCATGACAAGATTATAGAAATCCCCAGATCATCCAGTTGTCTAAAGATGGATGACAGAAATTCTGACTGAAGTATACAAGGAATGTGACTAGCTATGATTATAATTACAAAATTAATTTCTTGCATATTCCAAATACAAGCAAGTAAACCATTTATTTATTTATTTATTTATTTTTACTCACCTAAGCACCAGTGGGCCTGTTGGCATGAACATGGATTAAAAGATGAGACAAATGATGAAATGTATGAAATCTCTGATACCTGTTTCCTGGATAAATTAATATCTTGAGAAAAATCTATGTCTAGTTCTAATCTGATCAGTATGACTGAAATAATATTTCTTCTGAGTTAGACTGCTTGTGTTGTTCAGGAAGAAGAGCTCCAGGGAGTGTTACACCCACCATTACACCATCATGCAACTTAAAAGCCTTTGAAGTAGCAAATATAAATATAGTTAATGAGAAAAAATATTTTAATAAAAGAAAAATCAGTAGACATTTGCATACTTTTATAGAATTGTTCAGGAAATACAATTCTAGATTGGAGAGAGTCCAGGTATAAATGTTACTGGTGCTTACCTTACAGAAATTTCTTATGTTCATATTGATTTGATAGCAAGCTAGTAATTAAAACACTTGTTGAAATAGTCTTAAGATAGACATTTTCATGCCTTCAAGCCATGTAATAAAATATATTTTTATCAGTTAAGGAAAACATTTGCATTGCTTTTTTACCCGCCCAAAGAAGCTGGGTTATGACAGACAGTCTTCATTATGCTTCCATGTGAATTCAGGCAGAATCTTGATTTGTTGAATTAAAAGCCTGGGCAAACTTGTCTTTTGTTACAATGAGGATAATTTCTTCTTTCAGATCTTTTTGTATCTTGAAATGTCAGCATGTCTAGACCTTGGAGTTTGTAGGGGGCAGGTGGCGGGGGCAGGTGGCGGGGGTGGAGGTGGGAGGGGTGTCCTCGGGTTTTTGTGTTTTTGTGGCCTTGACTTATCCTTCTAACTGGGTTCTCTTGATTTGTTGATGAAGCCAGCTTCATCTTCCTAGAACCAGAGTGACTAATATTGTTTCTTCCATCAAAGTTTCTAAGCCACAGTTGTGTTTTTTTTTTTTTTTTTTTCCCTAAGGTGCATTTTAATTTATTCCACTTTCTTTTTCCTTTTCTTTCTTTCTTTCTTTCTTTTTTTTTTTTTTTTTTTTTTCTTCAATTCCTGCAGATCTACCTGAAATTCATTTCCTTCCCCAAATACTGGGAACTCTTCTTTTAAAGATCGACAGACTTCTTTCCCTGCTGATTAGATCCCCCAACTGTCTCGCTAATTTGCTTCCAACAATGCAAACCTGATGAAAATCAATGAAAATCTTGCGGAGATTAACAAAAGGGTTGTTTTTCAGTCACCTTTCTGGAATCAATTGGAAGCCTTTCCAATTTCATAATAATTTATAGTGATTTCAGAAGGAGTCTGTATTTGATTACAAGAATCCCGAGAAAATAGTGCTGGTGAGGTAGTGTTTTGCCATGGCTTTGTGTAATGCAGTTATTAGTTAAAATTCAAATTTGTGATTGTGTCCTCGGTTATTAGTATTTTTGTGTACTTTTTCTGTAAGCTGAGTTGCACTTCATAAGGAAAAACAATGACATCGGAAAAGCACTTTGCATGTGTAGTTGTACACATGTGGATGTACATCAAAATTATGTTGGTGTCTAACTATTGGGACAGAAGTTGGGAGGTTAAAGACTAAATTAGGTGTAAACCTGCCCTTGTAGATTTATTAGACTGTAAAATTGAAAACCAGACAAGTAAAAGCATAGAGTTTTGGATTTGTAAAAACTTAAATAGCTAGTAACTTGGTTTTTGCATTCTGGATTCTTATCATTGGTGTAAACAGGGACATGAGCAGTTTCCATATATCTGAGAGCATGGAAACATTTATATATTTAAATCAGTAAATATGCCTCTGAATGTTTACAAAAATAACGCATACAGAAACAGACTATCATTTGCTTTTCGTAATGGGTAAAAAGGTCTGTGGGTAATACCAGTTCTTCTCATTAAAGCAATTTCTAAAGAAGTTTTTTTTTTTTTTTTTCTCTCTTTAAAACTAAAAAGAAAGCCATTGCTTTGAGGTAATGCATTCAGGACTGTGTGCAGCTTAGGCACAATCTGTTTTGTTATTTTTCATAACCTTCATATAGGTTTATTTACTCTGCAAAAAATGTCTTTTACATGGTCTGAAAGTCAGGGTTTCATACAGGTACCTAATTTATAAATTATATTTCTGTAAAGACAGGCTCTCTTCATGCCGCTGATAAGTAAAAGCAATTTCAAGTAACAGAGGCATTGTTTTTTTCAGAATTTTTAACAATCTGTCAAAAAATATTTTGGGAGTTTTAAATAACAGTAGAAGTTTAGTATTGCAAAGTTTCTAATCCTTTCCATACTATGTGTCTAAAGCAGTTGCCTGTCTGGTTTTTGATTCTCAATCCTCTGGTCATTTTTAAGTTTTCACATCATATTTTAATGTATAGAGGTAGATTGGACCTTCAAAATTTGTGAGGCTGTAAATACCTATGTGCATCTGTAAATGTATTCTTGTTGCTACACCCTGACCATAGGAGGATACCAAAAGTTAGAATGGTTCATTCTTTTTTTACTTTTCTTAAATCCTAACCCCCTCCCCCCATTTTCCCCAGTTATGACTGGAAAGCTAGTGTAGAGATTAGGATTTATACTTTAATTGTACTGTGTGAAATAGTCCTTTATGATGTGACTTTTTTAGGATATTGTAATAAAACTACTTTGCTCTTGCAGTGCATGTGACAGTATATGGTACAGCATGGTATGGTGTCTGGTAGGGTATTTTACAAAACAAACTCAAAATCAATGAAATAAGATTACTTATTTCATTACTTATTAGTCTTTGTTACTGTAGATTTTCTTAGCTGCTTAAATGCCACAGCCAACTGTTGGTTATTTTAAAACTGATATTTCCTGTTTAAATATTTTTACTCCAGAATAACAGCTTTGGTTTTTTGGGACTTCCTGGAATTTGTTGACTTTCATTCACATCAGGGGAAATTGAGTTGTGTGCAATACTCCAACAAAATTGTTTAGTATTATTCATTATTACCTTAAGATAATGTAACTAAATTTAGTATCTGGCAAAAGTCTGAATAACTGTTAATGGTATCCTGTCAGAGTGAATCAGAAACTCAATACAGGACAGAGCAGTAAGTGTTACTCATTTTTAACATTGCCAGCAGAAATAACAGAACAAATGGGAAGGTGCAGCACTGCAAGTTATCCATTTAATTGGCATCACGTAAAGCTGACCTTTAGGTTTCAAAAGCATAATGTATATCTTGTGTACACATCAGGAAGAGAAATAAATGAAATTGACGGGCTGGGCTCCTCATTGTAAAAAATATATATAATCCATTTTACATTGACACATAATTTCTGGAGATTCTGGAAGCCATCCAAAATCTATTTTCATATTTTCAGACAAATGGCTGACACTTTAATGATCAGCTATTTAAGGTCAACAATTTAAAACAGAGTGGTCTACTTGTTCCAAATGAAATTTAATGTTTGAAAAGGAGTTTAATGGTCAGCTAGATATGCAGTATCTGGATACATAATTTGACCTCCTAGAAGAAACATGTCTGCCTATGTATCCATTTATTTGCATATCTCATGATGTTAACAGTGCCATAAATGTTGGTTGATTTGATTAAATGCATTTATCATTCTGTAATAGTGTATGCAGTGTCTTGTGCTTTATCTAATATTAAAGTTTTACTCTCTGAAAGGCAAGCTGGTTATAAAATGCTCTGTCTGCCTCAACATACTGAAAGACACATGGTATGTATACCCAAATCATATATCAGATCTTGCTTTTCTAATTAATAAACATTGTGGCAAAATTTTGCTCTCGGCATATTTTTTCTTTGGCTATGTATGTTTTTAACAGTATGTTCCAAATGCTAGTTTGTCATTTTGTATCATCATTCATTATTTCATAACTTAGTAATCACAACAGATTTTTGTAGGTGTACTGCCTACTGAAACACAGTATCTTGGTCAATAAAATTTAAATAAACGCAAAGAAAGCATTAGCTCTGTTTAATATAATTTTCAGCATTACATATAATGGAAACAAAGCTTTATTATGCTCCAATGGTGATATACAAAATAATACATACAGCAGGTTGAAGTACAGTTCAGAATTTCACAGAGTTCTTAACAAGAATAAAGCTAAAGCTTTAGAGAATTAATTGAAACATTGGATGTAGAGCGCTTGGGATTATCTTTCTTGATCACGTGATTGAAAAAATATTTCTTACACATGCTTTCTTAATACAAGATCAGAATAATTACAGCCAAGTAAATGCCTCAAAAAATTGTGTTTGTACTGAATAAAATAATATGTTAAATTGCCCTTGCCTGTGCTTAAACTTTCTCTTTGCTTTCCCAAGCTATTTTAATGAGTTGCTTAATAGGAAGAATATTTGTGGAAATAACTGCTTTCTCTTAAGGGTCTTCTATAATTGTTTTCGAAACTATCAGTCTCAAAGGATAGTAATCACTCAAGAATTATCATTATAATGATAATTTGTTGGGACAGTCACATGCTGTATGTCCGGTCCTAATTAAAAACATGATTAAGTATCTCTGGACACCACTTTAAATGATTTGATAAAAGTTATTCAAATATGCTGGCTAAAACTGCCACCACACGATTGAATAGAACAAAATGGGTGAAAGGTGAAAGCTCTGTCCATATATAGGCAATTCAATAGACCAGTTCCTTTATCAGCTTTCTGAATAAATGGAATTCAGTAGCCGTGCAAAGGGATAGTGCAATGTCACTAGATTTTTGCCCGGAGCCTGGAGCAAAGCTACAACTTAGGCCTGCCATGGGTATCCCTTCCAGATGTGAAGTGGCTGTGGTTTGAGCTGGGGACTGAACCAAGTGGCATCCCAAAGGCCTTTCCAACCTAAATTATTCTTTGATTATATCATTACCAGCTCCCACTCCCATAAGGCAAAAAAAATCACGTTAGTGAATTTGCATTATTCTTTTGAATCTGCCTCTTTTTCCTTGGTTGCTGTCACACAAACTCAGCTCTGAAATTAATATTCCTACTGGGCTGTTCTGCTGATGGGACTTGCAGAGACAGTTGAGTGTCATGAGGCTTTGCGGAAACCACTTACTTTAGCCACAGTGACTATCAGTCTTTTGTTTTTAATGGTTGAACAGCACCTTTTGTTAACTTAGTATGAGGTACTTAATTTTTCTCCTGTCACTGCACACCGAGGGGCGTAATCACGCCATTTTAACTGAAGGCATTTTATGTAAGTGCCCAAGTTAGGATCTCAGTTGTAGGTCATGGTCCTGCAACACCTCATGCCTGCATGTACTGGAAACAGGGCTCACAGTCCTGGCAGCCTGAAGCTCCCTCAGACACATCACAGTCTTGTACAATACAGTACCTTGTGGCAGTAACTGGGCTATCTGTAAATAAGATAAACTTTGCAAATGTGTCCTTCCCAAAAGACTTTATTAGCTTGGTCAAAAGGGGAAGAAAATGCTTCAGTAGAAAAAACTGCCTGTTCAGGCCTAGTTCTATATGATCCCCTGTTTACAGAGCTGTTTTCAAAGATGTTGTCCACACTAGGAGGGTACTGCTCTCAAGTTGTACTGTGCTGACACAATGAACCTGTCAAAATCATTATCTGTTTAGTTGGTGTGTGTAGAAGTGTGAGCCCCATCATTTCTGGCGTCTGTTCTCAACCTTCTGGAGCAGGGCGAGGTGGACATGCAGCACAAAGCATTATCTGTTAAATCCCTTTGGTGCAATTGCCAGAAGCCTGTCTGGCTGCACCTTCAAAGCTCTTTGAACAAAGAGGGATCTGCAGTAGGGTAAGTGACACAAGCTTAACTAGCTGTGTTCAAAACAATAAATGTGTACAATCTTCTTTGCCTTGAAGAGATGAAGAAAAACACAGGAGAATCTTCCTTTTTGTTGTATAGAATGAATGAGTAATGGGTTAAAAAAAAAATAAAACTTGAAATAAGAACAGAGGGTTTGATTAAGAGGTGATACTGTTGCCATTCTTAGAACATTATTAGTGAAATGGAGAAAATCCGTGTAGGTAAATATGCAAAGATACTTGTAACAAATCTTCCTTTTATATGTTTGTGGTAGGTCTTGATATTGAATATGATTTTTTGACATGATTGTATGCAGTTTGCTTAACCTCTTAATATTAAAAGGATTAAGAGTTCAAATGAAAGAAAAAAAAAGTTACTGAATTTCCTGTAACCTCATATCTTGTTAGATTTTGTACAACCTTTTCACAGTGGATGCAAAACAAGGTTAGATCTTAATTATCTCCTTGTGTGCACTAGCATCTTATAATTTACACTTTGCCTGGGTGTAAATTACAGTGGGTTTCAGAACATTCTCTCAGGAGTGGATTACATGAAGGAAGCTTGAGAATGAGGCCATAAAGTAGTAAACTCTTAATTCAGAAATTGAGTGCTAGTATGCCACTTTTGTTGAAGACTGTGTTGTTTTTTTGTTTTTTGTTTTCCACCGTCAATTGGGGAAAAAAAGGAAAATGAGGAGCTTACTTGAACTGCCTGAAGGGGAACGTAGATGAGGAAAGAAGGGGTGATTCGTTGTTTCTTAGATTGCGTCTGGTACAGGCAGTTGACTCTGCAGTTACATCCCAGTTGTGCTTTACAATTACTACTGCTGCACTTTATGCATATGGAGGTACCTGAGGTACCACTAGCTTAACTATCGGAAGCTGTAGTGAAATTGTGTATGTCATAGGAGGTAATGTGTTAGTATCACTGAACACATCAAGCAGATCGTGCAGGCTGAAGAACAAGATGGTGCTTAATTACTTAATTATCGCCTTTTTTTTTTCTTTTGTTCACCCAGACCCTGTTAAAGTTCCACATGGCTAAAGGAATGCTGAGGGACATACTGTACTAAGGAAAGTGCAGCTGCTGTCTTATGTTTGTGCTGTAGGTTCTGTTTGTTTGTGTTTTTTTTTGTGTCCCCCCCTCCCCCCCCCCCCCCCAGCACTGTGAGAAATAGTCATCTTTATTACTGGAAGTACTTTGTTCTTTATTTTCATCTCATATCTTTGAATTTTGATTTGAATAGCTTTATTCTTAAAAAAGGGACTTGCACAGCCAACAGGTGTTGCTAAAAGTGTGCAGAGAATTTAGTAATGTGTTCGGTGGTATGTCTTGGTCCCGGGTAAAATTTGTGGCTCTTGCCAGCTCTTTGCAGTAGAAGAAGCTCATGATTGCAGAAAAAGGACTTCAGTATCATAGAGTTAAGCAACATGCTTGTGAGTAATGTTGATAAGACAAAAGAGGAAACTATTTTAGACTGCTGAGGAACTAGTAGCTACCAAATAGATTAGCAGCTAGCATGCAAATGTGAAAAACAAAGTATAGCATATTTAGAGAAAGCAAATTTTAGAACCATAGAATTTTGTACATTAAAAAAAAAAAAAAAAAAAAAAAAAGAATAAACAAAGTTTAAGAAGTTAGAAAATTGGTATATGAAGAATTCCTAATATCATTGAGAGGAAATGAATGCAGATTAGCCAAGTGGCAGTTTTGAAAAAGGAAGACACTGAAGGCACAGTAATGGTCTGTTCTGGTGTTAAAAAGGAGAACAAGATACTAAACATATATTTACAAGGGCCCTTCAGTGACCTGAAAATTGAAACAAAATTGGACCAGAATATCAAAGGGGATATTTATAGAAATGGATGTAAAATAACATTAACAAGTACAGATAAATTAAGGAATAAGGATTCTAGAAATACTCTGATATTACATTTGAAAATAGGGAAAAATAAAGGGAAAGCATGGCTCTGCCAACTAAATGAAGAAGGAAATAATGTATGAAATAAATGAGCCTGTAATGTTTAATGGCTTTGCTTTCTAGCTTTTTTAATTATTGGTGAGTATGCTCTCAAAGCAATTACTATTAACTATTAGGACAATGAAAATAAGAATAGCAAAACAATATGTCCAGAGTAAAACTGGTTTGTTTATTAGAGTAAATAAACTACATGTCTAAATAAGGACAATGTGATGAAACATACAGGTAGCTATGGAGTTAGGTGAAAATTTTTGAATTGTTAGTACTTCAAAATGATCATAACATCTATAGGGCTTTAGATGAATGACAGTAATACAGTACATTTACACAAGCAGAGGAAGGAAGATTAAAGCTTTGAACAAGTCAGGCTAATGTTGATAACAAGGAATACTTATAAATAACTTACTAAGCCATTTAAGTTTCTAAAGGTGAGAAGAAACAGCCCAAAAACATTATGTCAAAACATTCTAATTTCTTTCTCCACAGAATGTTTGCTTTAATGGGCTTATTAGGGAGAAGAAAAGTTAAGAATTATTGTAATTACAATAGGGGAAAGAAGGGGAAGTGTCTGTGTTGAGTCTGTATTAAAGTTAAATGTACAGTGGTAGAAAACTGTATTCCTAGAGTAGCTCCTACAGCATAAACTGGCCAACATACAAGTAGAGTATATGTTGTTTTTTTGTTGTTGTTGTTGTTTTGTTTTGTTTTGTTTTTTAAACATTCGTTACTGATTTGATTAGAGAACAAAAAATATTCTAGAAGAAAACTGAGCCCTAGTTTTTGTACTTTTGCGATTCTTGTTAGTTAAGGCAAAATTTGAGATGTGCAAATGAAAATTGTGTTTACCTTTGGACATCTTGCCAATATGAAATATCACTTCCCTACATATGTTGGGAATTCCATCCTAGTAGAAGAATATATAGATTTTTTGTAGTGATTTTGGCAAAAGGGGCATGTCTCTTCCTTCTTGTTTCTTTTACTGTAATTTAGGTTTACAATTTGCATGTAGGTTTACAGTTTCTTTTACTGTAATGTAGTAGAGAAATCTGCTTTATTAAATTTCATTTGGTTTTCTCAGATGGGGGGAACACTCCAAAACGCAAGGAAGGATAAGATTACCTGTCAGTTAAAGTGAGAAACTTGTACTGACTTTTTTTTTTTTTCCCCATATTTTATCCTAGTTTGTAGTTGTTTATATCTGATCCATATTTAAATTTCAGTAGGTAGAAAATCTGAGTTGTCTGCTGGAGTCCTGAGATTAGCAGTGAATCCATTTTTGCTTTCACTGTACAATTATCTTAGAATACACAGGAAAGCTTATGTCACACCTCAGTAGCCCAGCAGGTATTTGAAATGATCTTTATGTTATAAGCTCTTGTAGCCTTGGCATGCTGTTGATGCAAGAAGTATCCTCTCTCTCCTAAACTACTGATCTGGAGCTTTAAAATGCAGAGGTTTGCAGAAGCTACCGTTTAATATTAGTAAGTCTAGGATCACAGTCAACATGAGAAATTGCATCAAGCAACAGAAAACACTTTTTTTCATCAGCTGTAATTGAAAGCCTATTTTGCCTTGATCCCTGTACTTCCACTGCAGTAACTCCAGCTCTTCCTTTATTCCCTTTGAAGTTTATTGTTCTGGAATGCTTCCAGCTGTGTATCTATCCCTTTTCAGCCAGGAGTCCCAGCTTGTCCTTGTGTCCCTTAATTAAAAGAACACATATGTTGTTTCCTGGTTAACAAGTGTATGTATTCATGTTGGTCAGTCACCAGCTCTGTCAGAAGACACAGCTAAGTACGGACATCACACTTGCCTTTTCACATTAAAACCATTTAATGTGGGTATGTTCCCTACTTCAGTTTTTCAGACTCCTACCAATTTTTCCACAGAGCATGTAGAAACTTCATCTGTTCGATACCTCTATCATTCTCTCAAACTAGGCTAAAATTGGCCAATAAATCATGACTTACTAAGGAAAATAAGCACAGAATGCAATTCCAAAAAAGTTTGAGGAAACTGGTTTTAAAACTATAACAAGCATCAATCCTGCTTCTCTCTTTTAAAAGAGTGAAGTAGCATTACTTCATTTTTCAGGTTAGATGCTTTGCAAGTCCATGGCTAAAAGTCTGTCAAAGTTGAGACCTGAAGCCGTGTGGAAATGTGTGACTGATAAATAGATTGTACCTAAATTTGTAGCGGGTAAATACCTGTGGTTTTTGGTAGTAGATTGTGCCTGAGAAGCTGGCAGGGGTCTTTGACTCAGTGTAAGCACTGTTCAGCAACAACTAAAACATCAGCGTGTTATCAACATTGTTTTCATCCTGAATCCAAAACACAGCACCATACCAGCTTGATGATGTTTGTTGGTCCCTTCCAACTGAACTACTCTATTCTACTGTGAAGGAGCCAAAACCAGAACAAGCTTGTTGGCCTAAATATCTTATGCATGTGCCATAAGCATAAGCTATTTAGTTACTTAATATTTCTCTGGCAATCCTTCCAAATACTCATGAAATTTTAATTTTTTTTGGTGAGTTATGCATTTGAAAAATATTATTACTGACATATTGTGGATTAAATTTATATAACCACTGGAAAAGAGTAATAAAATACTATAAAGTGTTAGGCCATTCATCTGCTAAAATATTCCATATCTTGGTTAACTTTTCTTATTTTTTCACGGGAATGATATCTGTCTGTTACCACTTGTACCTCCATGTTTTCTTCTTCTGTCAAAATTATCACTTGTAACTCTCAAGTTTTCCTGAATTGTAGGGATTTGTACCTTACTTACAAGAGCGCCTTGCTTAGTGCCCAACTAGACTTAAAAACACCCTTGTCAGGAAATCTGGAGAATATTTTGTCAGTGATTGTGGTGTTGTCATCAGTTTACAGTAATTTACACTTAAATGACCTACTGATGTGTTTCAGGGGAATGTGGAATACTTTTAGTTGTGATGGAATTTATCTAAAATAATAGCTTCTCCCTATGTGCCAGAAATTGTATGTCATAAAGAAATCTGTACTGGGGGATGCAGCAGATCTGTGAGATACTTGGGAGCACCCTAAACATTTTCAGGTTAGATCATCTTGATCTCGAGTATCTAATTTGCAATTTGTTAAAACAGACAATGATACTGGATAGGCTTCACATGTCTGCTAAATGCATTTCACTGCACTACCTGGATTTCTGTACTATTTCCCCTTTTCTCATGCAGAGCTCAGTAAAGTCTTTTGACTGTTTCAAAACAGATTGCTATCTTTGTAATGGTGCTGAGATGCTTTGAAAGAAAAAAGAAAAATCTGTCTTTATTTATTGCCCACAGAAACTGCATACTTTATCATACTTAAGTGTGAGCTTTTACATTATATATTCTACAGCTTCTGCCACTGATAAGCTCAGTACAGACACAAATATTGCTTTGAAGGAAGTGTCTCTCACCTTTTTGACTGTTACTTGTGTCCCAGGGGAAGATGGCAACTGTATGGAAGGAGTACCACAGAAGGGAAAAGCCCTCCATTTCTGATCTGAATGTGCCTCCTGTGTGTATTACAAAACAGAAGAGTGCACTCTAT
This sequence comes from Anas platyrhynchos, assembly GCF_047663525.1. NCBI lineage: Eukaryota > Metazoa > Chordata > Aves > Anseriformes > Anatidae > Anas > Anas platyrhynchos. The sequence goes on along the minus strand of NC_092590.1, from coordinate 41,778,387 downwards.
AAAATAGAAATGTTACGTTATGCTTCCACAGTGGGTTGCCGGGCTCTTTTGTCATTGCATCCAATTCACTAAAGCTAACACATATTCACTGGCTTTTTTTTTTTTTTTTATTAACTCATGTGGAAGCCAGAGAGATTGTTCTTCTGGCCCCTCCACTCTTACTAGTATCTTACTGGTATGAGAATTGAAGACTAGCTAGACTTGAAGGCTACCTGCTAAGTGTTGGCTGTGCTTCGAAGAGGAAATAGTACAAGTGACAAGTGAAGGGTTATTCTGATACAGGCAAAATATCTCAGTGTCCTTTTCAATGCACTGCATAATCCATTTTTAATGCCACCTCTGCCAAGTCTTAGAAAGAAATACTTTCTTACAGTCAATCTTTAGTGAACTGGTCGTCAGAGATGTTACTGAGCAAACCCTTTTAGGTTATCTCTGAATACTTCATGAACTCCTGGAGTGCTAACTTCAAATCTTGAATTAAACAAGGGATCCAAATCTCTCAAACAGACTTATAAATTTATAATTTGGAAATGTAAATCTTACCTACAGCTAATCCAGATTTGATTTATGAATAGCGTAGGTTAGGAAATACAGTTTTAGGAATAGAAGAAAAAAAAAAATTTTTTTTTTTTTTTTTTTAAGTGTCAAGGGTGTTTTTTCTTAGCTCTTATTTTTTGTCAGGTTTTGGTAACATAACCTCAGAGCTTTAATATAAAGAAGCAAAATTTGTGCCAATTTGCTGATTTAAATATCTGATATAAGCTCTCCTTTGCTTTGTAGTAGTAATTTGTGATGAAGAAAAGGTTACTTTTTGCTAGTGGAAATGTCTTAAGTTGCTGAGCAATACATTAAGGTTGATTAATAGCAGTATTAATATTATGGTTGATCAAAAAAAAGACAGTTTTCAGGAGAGGTCTTGAGTTTCAAGGTAATATTTGTAAGGCAGCATACAGAAATGGAAATATTAAGTCTTTTCAAGCCATTTTTTTGTTTTGTGTTTATTTTAGATTTAAGGGAAGTGGTTGTTTTTGTGCTTATGATGTTTGAATAGTATGATAACTCATAAAATGAAATACAGGGATTACTTTGGATGACTCTGTTCTCGGGCAACTGGATTTTGGCCTCAAAATATTAAACATACCCAGGCTACCATCTTTTAAAAGGTTATAAAATTAGGCATTATAACTATTTCGTCTTTAATATTCTAGTAATATTTTGCTATATTTATGGAAAGTAGATGTACAGGTTAAATGCTAGAAGTTTTGCTTGTATTGAGTGATTTGTATGTTTTGTTTAAATACTATTGTATGAAAACAGTATGATTTATAGGAGCTTGCTGATATTGAACTTATTTGAAGAGGCAAACAAAACGCCTGTCTGGCACCTAAGTAGCCAGTCTGTTCAAAGATTCTCTTAAAGATTGAAAGAAGGTAAGAATGGTTTTTACAAAGATCAAATAGAGATGTTTTGTTAGAACTATGTCTTACAGCCCTCCTTTTCTATATCACTCAAAAGTCCTTGCAGGAGGTTACATATGTATATAAATGCACTATTACTCATTCAGGATCATGAATCAGGGACACTCTGGTGTTGCTGTGTGGTGTGTCTGGTGACTGGCACTGTTTTCTCTTCCCAAACTAGCCCTTGAAACCAGGTGAAGGTCTACACTATAAATATATTCTATTGCCCTTTGGATGTACTCAGTGTATAAAGTAACTTTTTTTTTTTTTTTTTTTTTTTTTACATAAAATTTACATAAAATTTATACAGGTGCAGATAGCAGACAATGGAAAACAAACCATTTGCAATATATTTAGCTCAATTTTCCACTCCCCACTTTCTATGCATACAGTTTGCAAGTTGACAGATGTTTTACAGAAGTTTTGTAGGCTGCCAGTCTGACTCTTCTGCAAACCTGTGGCATCAGATTGCACTCATGGCAAGCAATTGCAGTTTGGGAGATACTTTTCAATATATATCCTTCATATCTTTCATTTGCAGGGATTCCCTTCCTCTCTTCTCTTTTAAGGATGCCTTAGTCTTTAATATTAATAGAAATCCATTTGAACTGTTCTTTGTGCTTTAGGAATAGAAGCTGTTGGACAATGGTAGATGCAGTTGTCACCTATCCAAGTAGGTTTAGGCAGCCCAGAAATGTATTGTGAAGGCGATATGACAAAAAATACTCTTTCTAAATGGCCTGAATAATGTTCAGTATGAGAATAATACCTTTGTGTGTATTTCTGACTTTTGTCAGAATATAAAGATGCACATTGCCAGTCATTCTTACTAAATCTCTGTCAAGTGTTAAGACAAACACTCCATTACTGGCTGTCGTTGGAGACATGATGCTTGGTAGCCAGTCATTTTAGTGTGATGCCAGGGCTGAGGTTCTGACTGATCTCCTGAGTGATAGGACGTTATGTTTACTGTAATCATTTAATTTTAAAGCCACTTTCAAATATCAGTTTCTTAAGTGATGAAAAGAATGCTATTGCTAACACATCTGTTTTTAAAAGTTGAAACCTTTGCTGTACTTTCATCAGTTAGAACACAGATTTGTTGAAGGAGCACACTTACAACTATTTTCCACGTGAATATAACCAATAATATGTTATTGTTGTAATGGCGATGTTCTTGTGTAGATGTTGGGGTATGATACTAAGAAGTGTAGAGCATTCAGATAGTAATAGTTTTTAAAACTGGAAAATAATCGAGTAAGTCCCTAAGTCATAAAATGTTGGACATACTTTGTTAATTAATGCTTAACCCTCTTTGCGCTACTTGTAAAAAAAATCTTGTTAAAATAAGTGAAAAATTATTATGCTTTTTTTCTTTGTTTATACACAAAGAGTTTGTCTTGGGAGAAAAACTGAAACCACATGATGAGTAGAAAATAGTAAGCTATCTTCACTTTCTTAATACTCAAAACTACTAACTTACTGCATATTTTGGTTATCCATGCTACAGAAAATAGGATCGTCAGGCCAATTTTTTTTCCTAAGTTTTGTCTTTGTTTCTTGTAAGTCAGGTAAACAAAGTTAAAGATTTGCTAAGCCAGCAGTGAATCCTGAGAAAAGTGTGACTTTCTAGGATGCAGCTCCCATTAAAACCTTCCTTTGGAGTAAGACAGATGTCTGGGAGAAAATGGTAGCTACTATTGTGTTGATCTACTGTTTTTCTTCTATTTTTTAAATGAAGCTAAAACTACAGTTAACTAAAAGGAGGTCTTAGCAGAACAAATACAAACAACTTTTTAAACTGTGCAATTCATCAAGAATCAAATACTTCCAGTATAAGCATAAATAAACAAATCATTAGGTGTAATATAATCATTAATAATAATTCAAGGCCTCCTTTCCACGTTGCTTTTCCTGGGAATACACCTTTTCTTCCATTCTGTTCTGCAAGCCTGTTAGTTTTAGTTTTATTGTTCATGTAACAGCAACATCTGCTTCTGTGTGGACCTATGAGGCAAATATGTGGCCTTATGTCTTTCTGTAAAGAAAGAGGAGTATCTTTTCTTTGTATTTGGCAAAGAATGTCAGTACTTACAGAAAGTGTTTTTTGTTTTTGTTTTCTTTTGTTTTGTTTTTAATAAATACTGTAATGGAGTTAAATTTGTTTAGCTTTATATTGAAAATCTATGTAAAGCATGTTATGAATTCAATATGTAATTGTTCTATAGATGAGACTTCTGTAATTCAGGTTTGCAACAGTGGAGCAGGTGACCATCTATTCTGCTGAAAAATGAATTTCCATGCTGTACTGTTCACCTGAGTAGGGACTGATGCAAGTTTGAATATTAATGCTAGGATGAAGACTTGAACTTTTCCAAAGAAAAATAAAGATATTTTAATTCTTAATAGTCTGTAATTAGAACTCTGAAATCATTCATTTATGTGGTCCATGTCTGTCAACACTAAGAAAACCATCTGTATTCAAACCATCAGTATGATTTGCTGTATTTCTTGTATTTGTTATGCCATTGGTGGCTTAGAAACCTTCTTTGTTTTCTTTCTGAAGGCTTTGAAGTTTAATTATTTGCTTAAAGTAACTGTAAATGTTTTAAACTGTGTACTAGCAAATTAGTAAGCAATGGTATAAGGTTTTTTTCATTATGAACATATTGAACTCTTCTCTGCTATATTATTAAAATAGCATGGAAGCATACTCTTTTATGTCTGAGCAAATGTAAGATTCAAGTCCTCAAACTATTTTATTGATTTTTGTTTTCCAGATGTCACATGAAGAAGTAAGATTTTCTTTGGTTTTAGGTTGTTATTAGCAAATAGGTTGTCGTAATACTTGCATTAAAAAAAATAATAACTAAAATTAAAACCCAGCAGCAGGTGGGTTTTACAAAATAAATGGCAAATTTAATTGGATAGTAATAACTGATAAGATACGACTCAGATATAACTATATGAAGCTTCTGGTTTGTGAACTTGAGATATGTCTATATCAACAACAACGAAGTGCCAACCTGTACTACTACTTTGACCCTAGTATGGTACACGTATTTTGGAATTGCATAAGAAGTCTAATAATAAGATAAATAGATAAATTCACACGTAAAGGACTGAAGTATTCCTTGTAGACTAAAAAACTGGTTCAATTTCTCCCCATTTCAAACAGTTCTCTTGCTGTTTTGAGATCTGCCTTTTCTAAATAACTGAGCCAAGTAATTCTTCTGAACTGTTAACATACATCTATGGTCTTCCAGCTTCCAAGCCAGCCTCACCTTCTGTTTTCCCACACTCCTTAATAGCTGTCCTATAAATAAATAAGTAGCATGAGTCAAATTTAAACCAATTTGCCTGCTGCCATCTCCAAACTAGTCAAGTGCCGAGAGATGGGTCAACTTGACCATCTGCATCGGATGAAAAAGCACAATGAACAAAGCTAAATGTCATTTATTTCCTTTGATGAAATGACAGCCCCAAATGTCTTGCTCTGTCCCTGGGAAGCTTCACGTAAACATTGAACAAGAAAGGCAACAGAGTGGAATGATGGAAAAACCTGCTCATGAGAGTCCTCTGGGCAGATGAGCAATTGTCCAACATCACCCTTTGAGACCTCCTGGAGAGGAGAGAACAGAGTCACTACACTGATTTTTGGCCATCCTTGCCAGTGTCTGCAGATGAGTCAACAAAACTTAATGGTTCATGTTAACAAAGGTTGCTGACAAATCTACAATAATCAGCGTGGAAACTCGACCTCTGTATTTTGCCAAGAGGAGATCATAGACCAATTAAGCCAGTGTAGTCTTTGTATTTTACCTAGGCTGAAAGCCAGATTGAAAAGGGTCATGGAAGTCAAAGATGCCAGATGGCATAACAGCTGTTTAACATAAACTTCTCAGTCACCTTCTTCACTAGAGCAGTTTAGACAGGGGATGACAATTGAAAAAATCACCAGAACGGAGCTGTCATCTCAAATACAGGTGTATCTGAGTTTTAGAAGAACGCTGGCATTCAGTTTCTCCATGTACTGGTGAGAAAAGTAAAGTCGATAACACTTTTGACTATTCAATTTTATATCTGAAGAATAGTTTAATCCTGCCTCATTTTACTTTGCTTAAATGCTTATCAGGAATGTGGTTTAAATGTCCAGAATTCTTGGAATTGATCCATATATTTCTTAGCACTAGAAATGCCTTTTTTTTTTTCTTTTTTCTTTTTTTCTTTCACTCTAATCTTGAATCAGAAACCTGGATAACTTTGTCAATCTGAGGAATACCTGCTGAATATTATTTTAATTTTAGCAGTTCAGCTGAATAAAACAAATCCACATCTTTCCTTAAGGTAGAAAACAATCTGCTCAGTCATACCAATCATGCTACTATTTTGCTGAATTAATTTATCCATAATTATATTTGAGAAATCTTCTTTTGTAATGTTTATTCATCACCAATTTTCAAAACACAGAAATGCATGCAGTTGCTCAAATTCCTTATTCTATGACTGTGGAAAGTGAACTTCTTAAAAAATAGGTTCCGATGTCAGAGTATTTCTCAGATAAATAATGAAAAATTTGATGAAATTGAAATGTCTAGGTTCCAGGCTGTTTCAGCCCACTGCATTCTGAGGTGCTCTGGTCTGGAAATGTCTATGTATAGTTGGTAAATAAAGCTAGATTGCTGCACATGCTCCAAAAATTTACAGCTCTAGCTGATAGATGTTTAAGGTCATGTAAGAAATAGGCACTTAAACTGTAATTTCTAAAGTTTAAACCTCTTTAAATCTGCAGAAAGAACTAATCTATTAGGCCTTGTGATCCTCCAGCCAAAACTAACACTGACAAATAGCATTGAGTTCAACCCAAAACATAGCAAGGAAAGAGGTTTTCCCAGCTCTTGTAAAATAGTCTATTGATTAGAAAACCCATCCAAGCAGCAGAAAGCTGGGCTTAAGAATTTCCTCAGTATGAGGGAGAATGGACCGACCACATCCATTTCCGATGAAGGTGTCCAAACTGCAAAGCCTACAACACTGCAAATTGAATCCCCTTCCCCGTTTCCTGTTGTTACGGGCTGCTGAATAGAGAGAAATAGAGCTTGGGGTTTGAGCAGTGAGAGTGAACTAGGGGTTTTGTAAATGTCGGCTCATTGAAGACAGTAAGCCCGGTGGTCCCATTGCAGCTTCAGGGATTACTTGTGAATTTTACAGTTAAACAGCTAACTGAAATGCACAAGAAGCATTCATAGTGGGGACCTGAAACCAGTAGATGGCTCTGTCAGAACCTAGGTCAGACTGGTGGCCTGCTGAGGTGTGGTAACTGAACAATAAAGGGTGAATAACTTAAAGGCCACTGAAGTTATTTGTATTAAGTTGCTTCCTGTAGTTACATTACTGTAGGTAGAGGGTATCTTTTGAAAAACATGAGATGTAATCTAAAATTTTCCAGTGAACAACTAGCATAGAAATAAGATAGACTGTCAGATGGTCTATACTTCCCTAGCTATGTGAGATTGGACATGAGTAATACATAGACACAGTTTTATGTTAAGAAAACTGTGCTTGGCAAACCAAACATTTAATGGGTATTCTCCTTGTTCTAGGCATGTATGTGCAGAAGTCACCAAAAAAAAAAAAAAAAAAAAAGATTCCTAGACAAGAAAACGAAGGGGAAAAAGTCTAAAAGACGTTTGCTTTCCTGCCTGGACTGAAAGAAATGGACAGAGAAGTACTGACTCTCACTTACTGGTAAGTGGATTGCTTTTGTTTGTTTGTTTCTTCGAAATTCCCTCTAGACTTTACATTACTGCAACAATTTGAAGAACTGCAGGTATGTTCTTCCTTTTCTCCAGTTATCAATGCCATCTTTACAATAATAAAAGTGAAAAGAATGATTCACCTTGATGATGTAGAGAGCTTTAATACTCTCCTTTTCCTTTACTTTCCTGTGGAGCTAATAAGTATCAGAAAGGGGCAAGAGATGACAGCTTTTGCACACGTGCATTTATGTTTTCAGCATTGCCTGTGTGTTCAAAAGAAAAATCACTGTGGGACTCTTTTTTTATGTGATGATCTTTTGTTGCATCAATTGAGAAAGGAAGTAATCACTTGGGAATAGCTACTTTATACAGGTTCAAAAGACTCCCAAAAGAGAAGAAAGTAATGCTTCTCTATATAATATAGCAAATGCCAGAAAAGGTGGGTCATTCTCACTGCAAGCCAGAGGATGCATAAGGCCAGATTTAACCCTTGTTCAAATCCAGTGAAGTTACTCAAGTTATCAGAGGAAACTAGACAATCATCAGAGGACAAAAAATACAATATTAAGAGATGTCTTATGAATTTGTGTCCATTTCATGTTAGTATTCACAAAGGTTGTCAAAGGCTATTGACTTGTCAAATGCTGCTTACTAACCTTTGTCCTCAACCAAATACTTATCAGGTCCATTTCCTTTCTGTTCTGTAGAAAGTAATTGTTTTCTTATAGGCTGGAGGATATTTCTAGTCCCAGCCTAGAGAATATGGGCTGCTTGTGGAAAGGCTTAGTGCAGCATGGACCTGTAACTTGACAGAGGTCTCTAGACCTTACTCTTCTGGGAAGAATAGATAATCTTATAAACCTGATTTTACTGTATGTGAATGCGAGTCATTTTTTCCTACCTGGTCTGCTAGTTTCTGGCTTTATCTAAGGTCTACATAAAGGCTGCCCTGAAATCAAAAGAATAATTAAACAAGAAATAAATGCTCTGCATGCATAGGTCAGAATGGAAATCCAGGGACTGGTAAGGGAGGATAGCACAGATATGTATTTATGGAGATGATATGTCCCAAGTCTTATGCAAATGTGTGAGGCCCTGTGGCTTTTGTTAAAGCCCCAGGTCTTATGATAGGATTTTCAGAGCATGTAGGAGTTACTTAATTCATATTTGGTTGGAAGCACTCACTTTTATCACTGATTTCAAAGTAAACAAAGGTTGCCTAACACAAAGTGTTTTTGAAAGCTTAATCACTTTTGTATAAACTTTTGGATGTGATTTTAAGGTAAAATTCAGAAGCATAACAAGGTAGTACATGAATACAGTATTGAAGAAAGCATAGTTATAAACAATGCATTTTAAACAGAACATACGCTTGTATATATCTGTGTTCAAAGATTTATTCTGCTATGGTGGTTTGAATCATTTTTATTCAAACACTTAAGTAAAATTGTTCAGTAATTACTTTCACTATTTTCCTATCTTGTACGTGATCTCAGAAAATGTTACACTTCACAAAGTCTTACTCTAGGAGGTCTGCTACCTACTCTCTTTGTGTTAGCAGAAACAATGATGAGAATGTATTTAGCAGTATTCAACAGTTTGCCTTCAGACCTGCTGCCTATCCAGGTGGTTGTGTGGTTGTAGGTTCTGATAGCACCTTTCCACTTTATTTCAACTGTGTCAACAAAATGGTCTCCTAAGTGCTACCAGCCTTGTGCTGGTCAAAGGATTCTAGTGAGGGATTATTTGTGTTGTATTTTCCTTCTACTTTTTCTTGAAGAAAAGTACTTTTCTAGTTGTTTTAATCAGTCTTCTAGCAGCTTTTGTGTTTTCCTGCAAAAGAGAGCAGTGTATTTAGAATGCTTTTCATAAACAGAACAATTGCTATTTTATTAAAAAAATAAAATAATAATGTATTCATAATGCTGAAACTTCTTAAGTGTATTTTCCTATATGATAGTTTTGTGGCATTCAGCTGTAGTGTACAAGCATATGACGAATTTTGCCTCTACTCAAATATGTAGTTCTGAAACTTTTCTCAGGTAATTAGTTTTAAATTAATGTATCACTTTAAATGTCTAGTTTATTATGTCTGCCTGCTATATTTGCTTCCATGTGCAGCATTAGTGGTCATAACTCTGAAACTGCTGGATAAGCATTAATTTTTAATTATTTTTTTTTTTTTTCTGTTAGAATTTTTAGAAGGCTATCCAAATTTATGCTTGATTATTTAAATAATATTTACACTTGCTACCACTTATTTGTTTATTTATCTTTTTGAAGAGATATATATGTTCAGGGAAAAATGTTGAGCAAGGAAAGTCTCCTCAAGCAGAGGGTTTTTAAATATTGAATTTAAATATTAAATTCAAGATTCTGTTGTGTCTTTTTATTTGTTCTGTTCTGTTGTAAGATTTTGTCTGCTAGCTTTATCAGTTTCTGAATGTAGAGATAAAAATGTATATTTTCTCCTTCCGTCATTGTGTACTAATTACCAGCTTGAAATAAATTTGGTAACTTAGGTTGATAAAATCTTCAGCAATTATTTTGATTTTTACTATTTCTGGTGTACATTTTTTCTCAGCTACAAAAATGTTAACATATTCCCCAGGGTTTTAAGAAAAAAAATGTTAGCCCTGTACTTCTGTGTGTACTTCTGTGGTAAAGGGTATCCAACAGTAATTTTGACTGTTTGCAATTTTCAACCCAGCTGGTTGTGAAGCATCCACACTGAGTGGAATGAAGCCAGCACCACAGTTTACAGCAAGAACATTCCAAACTCCTTGAGTTTCTTAATCACTGGCTTTTACTCTGAGGTATGCAATACTGTTTTCACTATGCAAGTGCACTATAAATTTGTCCCAAAAAGCAGTGTAATGAGTATCAGTTTTACTTAGTTGTTTTGGCAATTCAATCTTTACATGCTGTCTTCATTCTTCAAAACAGAGCATTTTTCTACTTTGTGCATGATTTTGGAAAGTTATGTTCCTGTTTTGGACAAACTTTCTGTATTTGACATCTTATCACTTGTGACTTATCTGTCATTATCTGTCTGTATCTGACTGGTGTGAACTGTGCCCTAATGATCAGGCAGTAAAATGGCAGATTGCTAATCATTTCTTGTTTGTACCACATTTCCTCCTACCTTGGTGATTATAAGGTTTATTGCCACTGCTAGGTCAGTTGCCATCATTTAAAGAACTAAATTATTTCTCAGTATCATAATGCTCTTAGGACTAATTGCATGGGGTTTTCTTCTCCTTTTTACATGTGGTAATCTTTACATGCTTCCTACAAAACAAAATAATGGAAAGTTTCTGTTACATTATAGTATGTATGAAACTCATTGGGATTGTTACTCTGCACACGCACATATAGGCCATACACTCAGAGACATTCATTTTATAGTAAGTTGCTCCATGATCATAGTCACTGGAGATTGTTCTGTGCTTCTCTGGGACTGAGGTTGTTTACAATGAGCAATGGGAAAGTGCTAATCCTCCCTCAGAGCTCTCCATCTGCAGAAGCAGATGACTGTTCATTTCAGAAATTTGTCCTGATACAGGGCAGAGAGCACATCTGCTTAATCACCCAAATGGCCCATTTTTATAAACGGATGCTTTCTTTTATAACTATCATGCATATACACAAATACAGACACAAACTCCACTGTAGTTTCTGTGATTGATTTCATTATTTTAATGGGTGATAATCCACATTATGGAATAACATGGATCTTTTAGGGTAAAGCTTTTACAAACCACTTTATTAGAATATGCTACTTACAATAGTAAGTTGTAAGTGTACTGTTGTTTTCTCTTATGTGTGTGTGTGTATAGATAGATAGATAGATGTATTTGCATACCTGAACAGACAGACATCTAGCAACTTTTTATTGTAAAACATATGTAAAGGAAGAATTCTATATAGCATGTATTCTGTCCGACCCAAACAGACAACAGAAAGGTGGAGTCCTTTGTTTGATAGACTGCTTCCAGAAGCTCGGTCCCAGTACCCTACACAGTTTCAATACTTCAGTGCCCAAAAGCAACATTTTTAGTTGAAGGAACACTGGGATAATTTTATGCAGATATAATTAAGCTATGCAGTTTTCTCGCAGCCAGTACAGTGTTGTTTTTGTTTGCTTGTTTGTTTGTTTGTTTGTTATTATTATTTTTATTTTGTTTGTTTTGTTTTAGATGTTATTTCCCCAATGCTTAGTCACTGGAAAAAATTACTAAAAAGTATTGGTATGCATTTCTGAAAGAATTCTGGAAGATTTTCCATATATTAGACAAACATTATAATACAGTGCAATTTTCATATTTTAGGAATATTATAAAGAATTGCATCATTATTTCTACATTGACAAGGTAGCCTCAGGCAGTCAGATGAACCTCTTACCTGTAACAATGAGAAACGCTATATGCAAAACAGTTATATACTGAAACTTTTCAACTTTTTGAGACCTGCCCCCCCCTTTCTTAAGGAGTGCGCGTGCAATAGAGTTAATTTTCATAGGCAGAGAAATATGGAAGAGAAATGAGACAAGCGTTAATAAAGCCTCAGACATACAAAAATGTGATAGTCAAGTACCTGTGCTGACATCCCAAATGAAGCTCTTAAATTCTTAACATGGTTTCCCTTCTTTCTCAGTGGATGTTATGTCAAAGCTGTCTTATTTTGACTAAAATGTTTTACTTGCCACTCACCGAGGTGATCGGCTCTGGGGCAGACGCATTCTGCAGCGGAGAGGGGGATCAGACAGGCAGGGCTAACTTCTCCGGCACCGAGCCCACTTGGTGCCGCCAGGACCTGACAGCCCCCGCGAGGGAGGTTAACTAGGCGAGAAGGAGGCATAGGCGGAGCCAGCAGCGCGCCCTCCCCGGCCGTTCATAAGCTGCCCCTTATCGGGGACAGGACAAGGACGAACAAGACAGGCAAACAGGGTGTGGCGTGGCAGTTAGCACAGGCAGGGTGAGTAGGAAGGGCAGAGCGCGCCTCCCCGCCCATACGAACACCTCCTCTAACAGCGATGTACTGCTAGCTCAGCTGCAATGGTGTATACCAGGCACAGTGCACTCTCCAGGAAGTGTGTACGCACCCAGACCGACTGCCCGCTCAAAACTGCGGCAGTTCAGGTCTCCGTGTGCAGGGAGTGCCCAACCCTGTTGTTACCACCTGCGGGGGGCAAAGAGACTGTGTGCGTGAGGTGTGAGCAGGTAGACGACCTGGTCCGCCTCATGGCAGAACTCAAGGAGGAGGTCAAGAGGTTGAGGGATATCAGAGAGTGTGAACGAGAGATAGACTTGTGGAGCGACTCCCTGCATGGCCTGAAGGCCAGGTACTGGGGTGAGACACCCCAAATGGGGGTGGATCCCATGCCCTGTTGCTGTCAGGCAGAGAGAGGGGACCTAGGAGTCGAGGAGGAATGGAAACAGGTCCCTGCTCAATATCGCAGGCGATGCCCTCCCCCACTGTCCCCACCTTCCCAGGTGCCCTTACGCAACAGGTTTGAGGCCCTGGAGCTTGAGAGGCTGGTAGCTGAGGAAGAGGTAGTAAGTCTACCCAGGAGGATGCCTAGGGCAAGGAAGTTGACTCCATGCCTCAGGACAGCCTCCACCAAGACAGAAAGAAGGGTGATTGTTGTGGGCGCCTCCCTTCTCAGGGGAACAGAGGGACCTATTTGTTGGCCTGACCCTACCCGTAGGGAAGTCTGCTGCCTCCCTGGGGCCAGGGTCAGGGACATTGCCAGAAAGCTTCCCAACCTGGTTCGCCCCTCTGACTATTACCCTCTTTTAATAGTCCAGGCTGGCAGTGATGACATTGAAGAGAGAAGCCTGAAGACCATCAAACGGGACTTTAGGGGACTGGGACGGTTAGTGGATGGAGCAGGAGTACAGGTGGTGTTTTAGTCCATCCCTGTGGTGGCAGGGAGGGGTACAGACAGGACATGGAAAGCCCACCTGATAAACACGTGACTCAGAGGCTGGTGCCAACACAGAAATTTTGTGTTTTTTTGACCATGGGGTGCTTTACTTGGCACCTGGCCTGATGGCCGCAGACGGGTCCCTATCTCTAAGGGGAAAACAGATCCTGGGCCAGGAGCTGGCGGGGCTCATTGAGAGGGCTTTAAACTAGGTGAGAAAGGGGACAGGGCTGAAACAAGGCTTGTTAGAGCTGTGCCAGGGGGAACAATGGCAAGGCTGGGAGAGAAGGCAATGGCCCAACTGAAGTGCATCTACATTAATGCATGCAGCATGGGTAACAAACAGGAGGAGCTGGAAGCCATCGTGTGGCAGGCAGGCTATGACTTGGTTGCCATCATGGAAATGTGGTGGGACCACTCTTATGACTGGAGTGCTGCAATGTCTGGCTATAGGCTCTTCAGAAGGGACAGGCAGCGTGGAAGGGGTGGTAGTGTGGCTCTCTGTATCAGAGAGAGTTTTGATGTTGCGGAACTTGAGGCTGGGAATGATAAGGTTGGGTCCCTATGGGTTAGGATCAGCGGGAAGGCCAATAAGGGAAGCATCCTGGTGGGGGTCTGTTATAGACTGCCGAACCAGGATGAGGAGACTGATGAGGAGTTCTACAGGCAGCTGACAAAAGTTGCAAAATCGTCAGCGCTTGTTCTTGTGGGGGACTTCAACTTCCCAGATATATCCTGGAAGCACAACACAGCCCAGAGAAAGCAGTCTAGGAGGTTTCTCGAGAGCATGGAAGATAGCTTCCTGACGCAGCTGGTTAGTGAGCCTACCAGGGGAGGTGCCCCCACTAGACCTTCTCTTTACAAACAGAGAAGGACTGGGAGATGCGTTGGTTGGAAACTGTCTTGGGCAGAGTGACCATGAAATGGTAGAGTTCTCCATTCTTGGAGAAGCCAGGAAGGGGACCAGTAAAACCGCTGTATTGGACTTCCGGAGGGCCGACTTTGAACTTTTCAGGACACTGGTTGGTAGAGTCCCTTGGGAGGTGGTTCTGAAGGGCAGAGGAGTCCAGGAAGGCTGGGCGCTCTTCAAGAAGGAAATCTTAATGGCACAGGAGCAGTCCGTCCCCACGTACCTAAAGACGAGCCGTCAAGGAAGAAGACCGGCCTCTCTGAACAGAGAATTGTGGCTTGAGCTTTGGAGAAAAAAGAGGGTTTACAGTCTTTGGAAAAGAGGGCGGACCACTCGGGAGGACTGTAAGGATGTTGCGAGGCTGTGCAGGGACAAAATTAGAAAGGCTCATATGGAGCTCAATCTGGCGACTGCCATCAAAGACAACAAAAAGTATTTTTACAAATACATCAGTGCAAAACAGAGGACTAAGGAGAATCTCCAGCCTTTACTGGGGATTGAGTGCACCCTCAGTAAGTTCGCAGATGACACCAAGTTAGGTGTGTGCCTTGATCTGCTCGAGGGCAGTAAGGCTCTGCAGGAGGATCTGGATAGGCTGGACCGATGGGCTGAGGTCAACTTTGTGAAGTTCAACAAGGCCAAGTGCCAGGTCATGTACCTGGGGTGCAATAACCCCAAGCAGAGCTACAGGCTGAGGGATGAGTGGTTGGAAAGCTGCCAGGTGGAGAATGACCTGGGAGTGATGGTTGATAGTCAGCTGAATATGAGCCAGCAGTGTGCTTAGGTGGCCAAGAAGGCCAACGGCATCCTGGCTTGCATAAGAGGCAGTGTGGCCAGCAGGTCTAGGGAAGTGATTGTCCCCCTGTACTCAGCTCTGGTGAGGCTGCACCTCAAGTAGTGTGTTCAGTTTTGGGCCCCTCACTACACGAAGGACATGGAGGTTCTCGAGCGCGTCCAGAGAAGAGCAATGAAGCTGGTGAGGGGTCTGGAGAACAAGTCTTATGAGGAGAGGCTGAGGGAGCTGGGTTTAGTCAGCCTGGAGAAAAAGGAGGCTCAGGGGTGACCTTATTGCTTTCTATAGGTACCTTAAAGGAGGCTGTAGAGAGGTGGGAGTTGGTCTATTCTCCCACATGCCTGGTGACAGGACAAGGGGGAATGGGCTAAAGTTGCGCCAGGGGCGTTTTAGGTTGGATATTAGGAAGAGCTTCTTTACTGAGAGGGTTGTGAGACATTGGAATGGGCTGCCCAGGGAAGTAGTGCAGTCACCATCCTTGGAGGTCTTTAAAAGACATTTAGATGTTGAGCTTAGCAATATGGTTTAGTGGAGGACTTGTTAGTGTTAGGTCAGAGGTTGGACTCGATGATCTTGAGGTCTCTTCCAACCTAGACAATTCTGTGATTCTGTGATTTCTGAAAACCTGGCATTTTTCCAACAGCCACAAACCTTTTCCATTAGGACAAATGGTTCAGCGAAGAGTTTAAGTGGACACCACACTGTCCACCCTACAGCACTCACAAGGAATGAATAGCAACTATGTAGGGCTCCTGGAATCTAGCACATCTATCCATACTCTGAGTGTATTGTATGTGATACACAATAACACAGAAATACCATGTCTTGATGAATATTTTATATTGCTCCTGGTATAAAATATTAATTTGGTTATTCATTTGCTTGTAATGAGCTAAATTAGAAACACCCATGTTTCTGCTTTTTACCAGAAAGGCTTGTTAAAGATTCCACATATTAACTTGTAGGCCATGTTTTTCTTTAGATCCCTGTCCTCTGTCCTCAGCCTGCCTACCAAGTTGCTGATTTTTTTATCTTCTATTTTTGCTTATGTATAAAAAAAATTATAAGTATCAGGAAGAGTTGTATAGAAATGCAGTTGAGACTGTGGAAAATACCCAAGAACAGGTTGTCATTCTTATTCGTCCCACTTCAGACTGGAGCAGATGCAAAAAATTTCCTATCTACTTGTAGTCACAGTGTGAGACCATCTGACATGGCCACTCCAAATGACATGGAGGCCTGGCTCCTTCATTAAATGCAACCACAATTTAGACTCAGGTAGTATTACAGAGTCAAAGCACTCATTTTCCATCAAGCATACTCAAAGGAATATGGAAAGTACAGGATGAAATTGTCAGAACAAAATGAAGTAAAGTGAGAGAAAACATATTGGGGAATGGAAGAGTAATTAAAAGACCAAGAGGATGCTAGGTAATTGGCATTAGAATGCAAGAGGGCATGAAAAAGAAACAGAAAAGGGTAATCAAGAAGATGAATGAAGCGTATGTTAAGACGTAAGACATGAAGTACAAGTGTTTAAACATTACCTGTGTGTTCTGTCAGATATATCTGAAGGGGAATGTTTTATGCAGTCATATTTTTAAGTTTATGACTTAGTAATTACATAGCTTGACTGCTTCAGAAAAGTGAATTAAAATACAGTATTTAAACTACTATGAGCTGCTATCTCATCTGCCAGGTGTTAGGCATTTTATAGTAGCTTGAGGACTCTATTTATATGTATTATATGGCTTTAAATATTGTACAGATGTGAATACAATCACATCATTTTAAATGTGCACATTCAATGAGGCATCTGCGTTTTCCACAAACATAGTAATTGCATAAAAGAGGGAATTGTGAATGAATTCTTGGGTCTGTGATTTTAACATAAATATGTGGTAAATATTGTTAGTTCTCTATTAAACATGGGACATGGGCTAAATACAATGAGTTGAGAAGAAGTGTAATTTCCAAGTGTTTTGTGTTAAATATCTAATCAGCATGGAAGATTCAGTCTAAAGCTCAGAATATAAAATTAATGTCTTTCATTTTATTTTTCTAATATATTTTTTCAAAGTGCAATCCATTCTATTAAAAAAGACAACAATATATAAACCAAACATCCCTCACCCCCTGCATTCCTAACCCTTGTTCCCAAGAAATAGCTTCCACTGTCATATTTTAGTAAGAAGACTGAGTTGACTGCAATTCTAGCTTCAGTAGCTTTTCAGGATACATTTCTACAATGTAATTCAGTGTTTATAAATTACTGAAAAATAATTAAAATGCAGATACTTGTGTATTTTAGGAGTGATTTACAATGCATTACTGTCACCTGCCAGCCTCTGGTAGATGAGGGTGGGTTAAAGTATCTACTTGTTCCCTGCTTCCTGAAATAAGAACCTGACTTGGATCACAACTCCTTTTCAAACTGCCTTATACTGTTACAAGTAGATGCAGTCAATCATGCAGTTGGGCTGTTGTTTCACTCGCTAGGTGTATCCCTCCCAGATAAGAATGCTGTATTTTTGTGTGATTCCGTTTCTTTGGTTTGCTGTGTAGCTTCTTCGCTCCTGGTTTATAGTGGAATGGAGCAGGCAGAAGTACATGGTTAACTGGCATCAGATGGTAAATTCCTCTGTGCTATAGCTTGGCGATTTCAAAAGAAGATCAAATATGTTAATTGAAATCATCTTCACTTGTTTCAAGCCAAACATACAAAGCTTTTATTCTGAAAAGGAATAGGTATGTTCATACTACTAAGTACAGTGAAGAAGTAGATTGATGTGCTTTCCTTGCATTTTTCAACAGTTAGTTATGATCCTTCCAGTTAGACTCTGAGTGTAACTGTACAAGTATAATTGCTATTAATTGCTGTATGTATTAAACATGAACACAACATGACTGAGCTTGTACGCTAGAGCTTGAATTCCTGGTGCCACGGATAGACCCCTTGTTGTCTTGGGCTGCACTGTTCAAACAGAGAATGTTTGCTGCAAAGCTTATCTTTGGCCTCTATGCCTTTCTTTGTACTGAGGAGAGAGCGTTTGTCTAAGCTGCATGGGAGATGTAGCTTTATTTAATTAAAAAAAAAAAAAAAAACACAAAAAAACTATTTACTAGGAATGTTTTACCATGATGTAGTCATATGTAATGACAAATACAATTCCACTGTTGAGGTCAGGTCTTTTAAGCGTAGTTTGTATAACAAGCAATGTTTATCAAAATACATAGTTCTAGGAGTTTAAAAACAATAAATGATACACTTCATTGTTTTCATGCATGTAGTTTGCATTGAAAGCAGTCAGAACATTTATTTTAAAAGCCTGATTTCAAAATAATAATAATAAAAAAGCTTTAATCTGATGTGTAAATAAACAAATACAAGCAGTGGAATATGAGAGTATTTTTATGACCTACGTTGCTGTAGCTTCAAGGATAGAGCTATGGATCGGATTTTTGTTGAATCTGTACCTACAGCCTATACTGCTACCAGATCAAGATTATTACATTCATACATCTATTTGGTTATTTTGAGCAGATAATATAATTTGGAAGCACCTACTGCATTTTTATTAGAAGTTAATTTATTTTTTTTTAACAAATTCAGCACATCCTGCTGAGGAGAGAGTTATTATTACTACTGTAAAATCATTTAGAATGCATTTGCATGGCTTAATTGACCTTGAATAATGCAAACTCTTCCACTCCGACTGACATGAGATGGAAGGAATAGGCAGCGAGACTTGCATAATCTTTCTATTAAATTCAAACTGCCAAAATGAAAGAAAAACAGACTTTGAATTTCTCTCTAAATCACTTTCCTGTTTCCCTAATGACACAAAGATACAAAAAGAATCTCAAAAGAAGAAACAATTATGCCTAATTTCAAGACATTTAATAATGACTTACATTTTCTGTGGTTTGTGGAGTTCTCCTTTACACAGATTACTGTTTCAACAACGGTAGTTACGTTATTATAAGTTCTTAGCAATTTTTAAACTATTTTTCCTGTTAGAGGTTCCTACTCACCATGTTATTTCTCAGTGTGCCTTACAGCAATGCTGAGGTTTGTTTGTTTGTTTGTTTGTTTTTGAGAGTCCTAAGGAGCCTTATATGTTGATTTACATATGCATCTGTTCCCGGTGTGTAAGCCAGTTGTTTCCACAACTTTGTATGAGATGGTTATATTTCCGTCTAACTTGTGATGTCAGAATTGGGAACTCTGGTCTTCAGATAGATTTTTTTCTTCAGTAAATTTCTCCGTCACCTTCATTTCTTCATGCTTTTGGTTTTTACTTGGTGGCCTTAAGCAGTTGTCTTAGCTATGTTAAGGAGACATTACAACACTTTCCATTATTTCCCTTTTGTGCTGGTGGAAAAGAGTTTCTGGTTGATAACTTCCCAGCTATCTCTCCTGAATATCCCCTAGTTTTTACTCTTTTGTTGTTGTTGTGGTTTTTTGTTTGTTTGTTTGTTTGATTGTTTTTTTTTTTTTATTATTTTTTAAGACATATTTTTCTAGGCAATGTCTGATAAATGGGCTCTATAATTATATCTTAGGAAAGAGAACACACAACTTTATTTTGATTTTCATTGTTTTGTTGGGTTTGGTGAATTCTGTGGATTGTTTTTTTCTAATTCTTAAGGTAGGATCACCTTGGAGCTCCATTGGTTACTGGCATTCTAACTACATAGGTATAGTTGAACAACAATAATCCAAATATAAAAGTTACAGAATGCACTTTAAACTTTCTGTTACTGAGCCACTATATAGTGTAGAGGTGAACTGGGCTTTCTTCTTTCTCCTGTATTACATGCCTTATTCTTCAGTTCCTCATAGTGTTTCCTGCTTGATGAAGTCTGATATGTGTTTCTAGACTTCTTGTATTAATAATCGTACATTTTTTTCATTACTGTCTTCTGTCTCGTACCTGAATAGTATCATTTTTTTTATTTCCATTGGCAGAAAACCAGCTCCATTTTACAGCAGTAAAAGCTATCGGACAGTCCACAGAAGAGGTGTGGCTCCATTGCATGAGAAGTGTAGGGAAAGACTTAAAATCTGATTGAATCTGTCATCAAAATTATATAGCTTCTACAGATAATTGATTTTTTTTTTTTTTTTAAGGGAGCTTCCTTTTCTCTGCCAACCTTATTATAAAGTTGGAACAGTACTGGGGCTTCAGAGCATACTGAGTTGTTCATTTCATGGTCCTTGCACCACAGTTCTCCATACTGGAAGCTGCTTGGGACTGTGGAACAGTGGAAATCTTGTGGCCTTCCCATTTAAGGAAGAAAAACACAGAATCCTAGCCCATGTATTCATTTAGGACTAGTTCATCTATTTATTTTTTCTTCAGTTCTATCATCTTTCTAATTATTGTGAGTCTTCCATCATCCTTTTGCTGACATTTCAGTAAATGTTAAATAACAAAGATTAAAGAGCAGCCAACACAAGTGTGACTTTAATTAAACTATTGAGCCAGGATATTCATTCTGAATATTACTGAACTTGCATTGTCACACATTTCATTGATTTAACTGTATTTAAATGTAAATTTTGATTCTACATAGTCTATATCATTTTTAATCAATATAATTGTGTCTTAAAATATATTCTTGGATCAGTGTAAGAATATATTTTTTACTCTAGATTATTTGGACCAATGAAAAGTATACTTTGAACCGTCTATATGCTTTTTCCTTCCACTGATAACATATAACTTGGTGGCAGCACTTCTGGAGTTTTAAGCAAATACCATGAGTCTATGTGAAGTACATGTGTGAAATATAAATAAGTGTTTTTTCCCAATGGAAAAATTGATTCCATTTTTTTTTTTTTTAAGAACACTAAGTTTAAATGTTCAATTCAAACATATAGTAACTTATGTGTCGTATAAAAGGAAAGCATTTTAAATACATTCAGATAAAAGGTATGTGAAGATAAGGTGTGTGATAGAAGAAAAGGTGACCAGTTACATATATGCAAAGTAATATGTTTGACTTCTCATTTTAAAACATCAATTTTTGTTTGAAAATGGATCTAGCCTAAAAGAACCATTTGAACTCCCAAATAAATAAACCAATTTCTTTCAAATAGAATGACATTTGGCATTTATTTAATATTATTTGGATTTATTTTTTAAGAAAAACAAACAAATACAACATTGCAGTTTTACCCAGACTATTTTATCTTGTTTACTATACTGTTTCATTCTGTATACTACTGTATTCTATGCCACAGTATAATTGAGTTGCCTGATTTGGAGACTGAATCAAGAGTCCATTCTAGTCATATTTAATGAAAGTAATATGTTAATTTTGTGTTGTATATCTGTATATTTTATATCCCTGAATAAGGAATCAGAGTCAGTAAGGGAAACTGTTTGCTTCAGTTCTTTTAAAAACAAATAGAATACAGTAACCTTACTGCTATTTGTGCATTTGATGAAAGCATCAAAAATACTGAACACGTGTTCAGTGTAGCTTCGATAGCTTAAGCACTGAGTGATGGGTCTTGGTCAGTGTATTTGCTTCGTGTCCTTGCTTTCCCCTGTTCAAGCTGATAACAGCTGGTGTCAGAGCTTCAGCAGCCCTGAAAACTATCACTCCATTTATGGCCACTCCAGCAAAATGAATCTCTTCAGACATGAGTTTAAGGTTCATCTATTTCAAGTACGCTGCCTCTTGGGTTAGTGCAGCTTCTGCATCTTGTACAGCTGAGTAAAAAGTATCATACTTGGAACTCAACTGGGTGTTCATTCAACTGAAGCATCTATTAGCACTTTACACTGTTTGATAGTTACTTGTAAATTATTTGATAACTGTTGAGAATGTCTTTACTAAATACCTTATCTTTTTTAATTTTGTACAGGGAACACCAATACCATCAGACTAATTGAATATGGTCCATTTTATGTGTTGATTGAAACCTTTCAGACTAGGTTAATAGTTTGGCATCAGGTTGTTTGTCATACGTGGGTTGCCTGGGGGGAAGGCTTTCACCTTTCTTTCTGTGAAAGTTCATAGTGGAGTGAATCATAGAATCATAGAATACCTCAAGTTGGAAGGAACCTACAAGGATCGTCGAGTCCAACTTCTAGCGCCACACAGGTCTACCCAAAAATTCAGACCATATTGCTAAGAGCGCAGTCCAAATGCTTCTTAAACTCCAACAGGCTTGGTGCTGTGTCTATGTCCTTGGGAAACCTGTTCCAGTGTGCAACAACCCTCTCAGTGAAGAACCTCTTCGTGATATCCAGCCTGAACCTCCCCTATTGCACCTTGACACCATTCCCATGGGTCCTATCACTAAAAAGAAGAGATTGGTGCCTGCCCCTCCACTCCCCCTCATGAGGAAGCTATAGACCACTATGAGGTCTCCCCTCAGCCTCCTATTTTCCAGGCTGAACAGGCCAAGTGATCTTAGCTGCTCCTCACATGTCTTCCCATCTAGGCTCTTCACCATTTTCACCCTAGTGAAAAGTAACCTGTCAGGAAGCCTGTATACCTTGCAATAAACTTTTGGCAGACAAAACGATTAATAACCCCCTTTTTTTTAAATGGGAGTAATCAAAGTGATTAAAACTAGTGTATCATAAAAAGTAAGCAAAATTGTTCAAATACTTGTCGTATTAACAGTTGCTACTTATATTATAAATGCAACTGACAAACCATGGAAACAATTGATAATGTACAGTTAAGACAGTTAAGAACTGAATGTCAATGAACTGCAATAGTATAGGTATCAATTAAGTTTAAGAAACAAATGAGTGAGAATCTAAGCAGGGTTTAGTCATACATATACATCAAGAACAACTTGGACCTTATGATACACTTGAATCACCTTGCCTAATGGTCATGATATCACAGGACTCTGCCTAACTTTCTGAATGGCAGTGTGGCATCAAGTTTTTAAGTTATTCAGCTTTATAAAAGCGAGAGCAGACATTTGCCTCCCCTAAGCTTTCAAGTATACCATATTGTATGCCTAGTCCAATACTGACTCAATCACTAGCCTTGCCCAGTAGGCTATAGTACTAGGTTCAGTGGTATGAGGAAAGCCTTCTCTAGGATTTTGATAACCTTGCTGAACTTGAATTCCCTTTACAGGTGACATCCCACTGACCTATAGATACTGTAGCTCATCATCCTAGGACATTTTTACAGCAAATGGAGAAAAATAAGCATATCTGAGATAAGGTTCATCTCATTCTGAGGTACATGTCTGAATGTATACATATATCAGGTCACATACATCACACAAAGTGCCTGTTTATCCTCAACAATTTTAAACAGAACTTAGGGTGATTAGCTCGGAAATGGATGTCTCTAGTGTAACAATCAGGTGAGATAAATCTTAATATCCATGAACAGCTATGCGCTCCGTTAATGACTTTAAATAAACAGACTATTTTGGCAAATATATAATCATTTTCAAAATATTTATTACCCTACTAAGAGCTTTGACTAAGGAGGGTTGTATTTTTTTTTTCTGCTGTGAATGCTTAGCTTCCAGTTTTACAATAATGATTGCACAGGGATGACATCTCTAAGTATTACATTGTTTTACATAAAGTTCAGTCTTGCAGTAAACCCATTTTTAAAATATACTCCCTGTCCTGTTAAAGTCATCTCTTAATAATAATTTTGTCCCATCTGCAATAATTCTATGAAGATACCTAAAATCACAGTTTTCTTCTGCTGTGCTGGAGCTGTTCTTTCATATGTATGAAATGACGAATAAAATTCTCCCTTAAATCTAGATTTTTTTGGCAGCTTACTATTAGAAATTGAAGTTCTTGCTAACACACAATGAAAAGAATAAAAATAATTTAGAGTTTTTCCCACTGAGAAATATCTCCAGTGTCAGTGATGAAAGGATTGTTCTCAGGGAACTGCAGAACAATTGTCTTGCAGCATTTGTTTAAATTAAGCCTATTTTATTGGCCTTTTGCACCTCAGAAGGGCTTCTGAGATTACAGTGGGTTGAATTTCTGTCATGCTGTGATAAATTCATGTGGTCTCATTTTCACAAGCAGTGAACAGACACTGCTCATAATGAAATCCATGAGAGCTGTGTATAAGAGTACTTCTGAAATCCAGGCCAATGATTTGTAGTGCCATCTTAATATGCCTAGACAAATTTGTGGGATTTGAAATTTTCTCTTAAAAGTCTGTACGATAAACCACTTCAGGCTAATGAGAATGCTTGAGGATGTTGTGACATGCTTCTCTAAGCAGTGTTGTACACATGCTTGTGCCCCACCCCTCCACCAAGGCATGAGGAGCAGAAGACCATCTGAGTATTCACACTGAAGTATGCATGTTCATGTTGTGATGCTAGATTTGGACCTCATATCTGATGGACACATTGCCACTATATAAATAGTCCTCCTACTGCTGTTTTCATATGGAAAGGTATATTAGTGATGGGGAAAAATTGTAAGTGTTTTTGTAGTAAAGTCTTTATAGCCAGTAATTTCAAGCTGGTTATAAAATAGCTGCTGCTGAAATCAGTAGTCATCATGGTCGCTTCAATTTTGTACTGTCTTGAAATGTTCTCAAAAGATCCAATACCCATTAGCCTTTTTTTCAGTATTAGTTTGTCAATTACAGTTTACACCAGTTTTTTGCTCCGGTATGAATGTATGGTTATATGATTTTGGTATTGAATTGCTGAAAGCTGTGCACTATAACACATTCAATTAACGCCATTGTAAACATTCAGAATTACATACACCCTAGTTTCTTCTTCCTATATGTTTTTGCCAGCTTCCCAGGACTGTATGAGAAAGAGGAATTTAAAAAAAAAAAAAAAAAAAGGAAAAAGAAAAAAAAAGATACTTCATTATTTTTCTCTTGTTTACGTACCATACTTACAAAGTAATTTCAGTTTCTCCATAAATTATAGACTGACATAGATTGTCTGATGAAATCTTTGTAGACAATATGACAGTAATGTATATAGCACTTCATGTGGTTTGAGATAAAGAAATACATCTGGGAGGAAAATGTTTGTTTACACTGAGAACCGTATGCCGTGATGCGGTATAAAGTTTTTCTAAAATATAGACTTCTCTATTGTACTTATAAGAAAGAAAGCATTATTTTGCCTTTGTTTGCTCTATTAATCTTACATACTGTATTTAGTCTGTCAAAACTTCCTTTTAGAGGTTTCTCCATGACTGGTGAACGTGACACGTGAACCATAAAAATGAGACTCTTGTGTATAGAGTTATTTTGTGGTAATGTTGATTCTTTTGTAGGTTCAGCTAATACAGCTTCACAGGTCAGCTGTGGGTTATAATTGAGTTAGGTAATGTCCTTGTGGCTTTGAAACAGCAGATCATCAAGGAAAATGTTAACAACTGCAACACAATGCACTAAGATCAGTCATAAGTAACCATAGTTTCAACTACTTTGTGTAGTGTTTCATCTCTAAAGGTGATATTAATTGTTAGTTTAAATGTAGCTGTGTAAGTGTATCGAAATACATATATATTTATAGAAATAAGTTTTGTGGATGAATAGATGCCATTACACATGCAGTTGCCTCAGTTGGTGCAAGTTTAATCAACATACAGTCAAGCTTTAGTTATTCAGAATGAAGATGGAAGAATCTGTTACAGGTACAGAAAATTTATATTTTGGTTAGCCGAGGATTATATTAAATTTTGGCTGTGCATGGAAAATACAATGTTTTAATGAATGCAACATGATGTCAGGGAAGGGCTTCCCCCATTCTACAGGAAAAAAAAACATTCAGTTTCTTATTTGTGATGCACTTTTAGAGACTGAACAGGAGGCTTCTGGCAGAAATAAGATATAGGCCTTACTGGATGAGTCCTCAGCTCCAGCAAGGGTCTATTCGTGTGATAAATCTTACAGATTTTTGTGGATTAGTTTCACTAGTTTTTAGAGAAGCACTGCAACAGTGCCTTCAAATTTCTGTTGCCATGGTGTGGTGAACCTGTAATGCAAGTTGTAAGCAAGAAGAGCTTCACCATGAAAAGCAGAAGTTTCAGTGCTAGTGTGGCAGGGTGGGACTTCAT
Source organism: Anas platyrhynchos (assembly GCF_047663525.1). Taxonomy (NCBI): domain Eukaryota; kingdom Metazoa; phylum Chordata; class Aves; order Anseriformes; family Anatidae; genus Anas; species Anas platyrhynchos. The sequence goes on along the minus strand of NC_092590.1, from coordinate 41,752,476 downwards.
TATACTGGGAAGAAAGGAGATTTCAATCCTTACCATGATGTACAGCATGGCTGCTTCTGAAATAGTACCTACCCTGCAGGCAGGGAGCACACAAAGTGTCACTCCCTGCGTGCTTCCAAAGTAGGACTACCACTGAGGCCTCTGTGGGGCTTCTCAGATGAAGGTGCTGTGCAGGCTGAGCAGGTGTCAGAGGGTGGGTATGCTGGTGGGTCTGCCCAAGGGGCTGTGAAGCCCCCAAGCAGAGCAGCACCCACCCCTTCACCTGAGCTCGCTGTGCTCTGCCGGTATGGCTAATCTTTGTAATGTTGGGGTCTTCTGCTTCAGGCAAAGCTGTGCATACCCAGCTGTGATGGAAACAGAAGTTAAATCATTACAACAAAGAAAAGAGTGGCTGTAGCTCCTACCTCAAGGCATAGTGCGGTCTGGAATTTGTCAGTTGGAGTCAGAGCTGCATCACACCAGGTAGGATATCTTGCTAGGCTTTAGATGCTTGGCTGTGGGGCCAACATAAAAATATCTGACATGAAGTCAGAGACCTGTCCTGGAGGCAGAATTGTCTGGCTGTAGAGATGAAAGTTGTTATTGCACTTCACGTTGGGCCATCCTGCCCTGAGGGCAGAGACACAGTGTTGTTTCGGACATCACAGTGATCCCTAGACGTGCCTGCTGTGCCCAAAAGTCTTGCCATGGGAGCTGCTTCTACAGTAGGGGTTTTCCAGTAGTACACTAGGAAATATTCAGCAAAGGAATATTTTCATGATTCTTTTGAACTGTGTGGATATATGCATAAATACCCCTATGTGCTTACAATTCTCAAAAACTCTGAGGAGAAAAACAAGGATACATTTTTGTTTGTTTGTTTGTTTGTTTGTTTTTCCCTCCCCATCTCCAAAATGTTTTTTGACTGTGTATTAATCAGGATACTATGCTTGCTTATAGGCTCAGCCTGTCTTATCTTATGTAGTGTGGGCTTTGTTCTGGTGTATATGTGACTTTACTAAAAGAAATGATAAGTTTGAATGAGGGATATTTATGTCTCTGTGTATTCCTCACACTGGTTCTCCTTTAGTTTTGTGACCTGTGAGGTCATGCTGTATATTGGAGATATCTGTATGCAGACTTCCAGGGTTGAGGAGAATTAGTTTGCCTTTATTACATGGTCTGTGTTTCACAAAAAAAAAAAAAGCTTGTTAGGGCACGACTGCTGCTTTTATTGTAGAGGAGAGAATAAGCTTTCCTCGCCTCTCAATGTGTCTGTACCATAAGGTTGCAAAAATCCTTGTGTTTGCTTGCTTGTGTTGGCACGGCACTTTTTGGGGGGCAAAAGTGCTCAGATTATTTTATTAATTAATTGCTTTCAGGGTCTGAAGAAAAGTTAGCCATTAGGAAATGAAGACTAGACATGAATTGTGTAAAATATTTATTTTTTGTTCCAATATTATAAATGAATTCCTTCAACTGGAGAAGGAGATTTAAAAAAAAAAAAAAAAAAAAGGGACCTGGTTATCGTATTGTTTTGAGTGTTCCATTTACATTATTTCAATGAAGTTCTAATGAAATTGCAAAGAAATAACATTAATCTGGACCAGAATGTCTGATCTGAATGTTTATTTTTATCTTAAAATCCATGCCTAATACTCCTGATTCACGGTGGTGCAGGATCTGGTCCCTATAATTTGAAATTCATAAATATCCATAAGATCAGAGTTACAGCATTTTTTATACCATCTCCTTGAAGTCTAAGAATTGGAATGATTATCGAAGTCTGTTAACAAAAGAAAGCAGTTAAAAATAGGGTGAATTATTTGGGCTTTATTGGTATTCCATAGACACATACATGTACATACTGTAGAATTGATCTCAGCAATTGAGGGAAGGATAAGAGAACACAGTGTTTTGAGGATGCAAATATTTTCCAGTATTTTTCATTAGCTACTAACAAAGAAGCAAATCTGTGTTGTAGCTAAGGGAACTATTAATATTTGAAAAATTTAATTAACTTTGAACAGTTTTCTAAGGATTGTCTTTGAAGTATGACTAAGAAAGCTGTCATTTAAATGGTGGTTTGCCAGCCAAACAATTTAATTGAGATAACCGGCCAGCCAAGGGAGACAGTAAAGATAGATATATGCAAAATATAATGTAATTTAGGAATGCAGGTAATGTTAGTGACAATGTAAGGAATACGTGGAAGGCATCTCTAGTTCATACGTTTAATCATAAAACATTGTACCAGGTGTATCGTGTACCTTGTCCTATACAAAGTTTGTCCTCTGCATAGTAAAATGGCTTTCTATACTGTTCTAAAGCACTTGGTCCTGATTGACATAGGACCAAGCCAAAATTTATCTGAAGTACTCAATACTGTAGTCATGTAGAGGATCTCACTTTACTATGAAACAGTGGCATTGTGTTGTGTTTTTTTTTTCCTCTTTGTAATGATTTAATCTCTAGTGCTATTTGAGAGACACATAGGAAAACATGTGATGCGCATTTAAATAGGGACTTAAGAATTAAGTAGTGTTGTCCTACTGGAGACAACATAGTTCTGGCATAAGACATAGTTCTTACATTTTTCACAGGCCTTAGGTAACCTAGTAAAACCACCGTAAATCTTTAGATTTTCTTAAAGGTTTTAGCAAAAGTTAAAATTGCATTCCAAAAAGAGGAAAAGATCAACCCACAAACTGTCTGCTTTGTGTAAAAGCAAGCATCTTTTTTTCCTGCTCTCTACTTCCACCTGCTGAAAATGTTCCAGTCTCTAACCTAATTAGCTCTTTACTCCTCTTCAGGCCAGCTGTAGGAAATGAAATGGAAATGATAGTGTGAATCAAGTTCAGGAGGTTTTAAATCTGATCAGAATCTCTGTTTGGCTACATCTCATGTCAATGCCTACAGTAGTAAGTTTCTTAAAAAAAAAAAACAAAAAACAGGAAATTGCATTCTTGAAAATTAAGTGTCCAAGTGATGCATCTCTGTTAAAGAATATGTTTTTTTTGTTTTGTTTTGTTTTTTTTCTTTTTTAAATATGTTGCCACTATGCAGCTGTGGGTATGTTACAGTGTTCTGTTTGTGCATGTTGAAATGATAAATGGCTGTTGCCTTGTCAGTAAGGGAGTGTGAGACTTGGTTAGTGTGTTGGAAAATATTTGTTTCTTGCTGTTGGATTCAACACGTTTCTCCTCAATTGTAAAACTAATTTGTGTTTTTCTCATTTGCATTTAGTTTTAACTAAAACTTGAAATTCTTGTGTAAATTCAGGTTTCAAGTATCATAATCTATTGAGAAAAAAAAGTCAAATATTTTGAGACTTGTGATAAAAGTTGCAGTACTTGTGACTATAAGGTAAGTTTCTAGAAGAATATTTCTGGATAAGTGTTTACTATATTAATAAACATTCTAAATAGGTTTCATAATATGGGCTATTAATTTCAGTGAAAATGTTTTTTCTGTAAGTGATTGTGAAATGAAAGTGAGTATTAGTACCCAAAGTATTTTTCAGTATTTAACTGATTTGCAGCTAAATGGTTATGATGGTGATTAGTAAATCATGAATCTCTACCCATTTCTGTATGTTTTAAGACAGTGAAAATATGATCTGCAACTTTGTGGTTTACATTCCTACCGCTAACAGCAACATCAGTAAGGGTCAGGGCTTGTTTTTTGTTGTTTCTGTTTGGTTGGTTGGTTGGTTTTTAAACTGGAGTTACAAAGCTTCCAATATGAATATTGTTAAAATCCATTCAAACACTGAATAATCGTAAGGCAAAGTAGAAGTCAAGACTTCTACTATTTATCTGCTATTTGTAATGCTCAATTGATCCTTAAGAAAAAAGATGAAGAACATGCAACATATGTATTGTCTCCTAACCCTTAATATATATTCTACAAAGCATTAGTGGCTTTAGAGATCACAAATATTAGAAACAAACCCATCTAGCATCCTGTCACTGTATCCTTTCTCAGTTATTTCTCAGCATGGGATTTTTCTTTTAGTATATTCTCCATTTCATTGCCAATTTTAACTAGCTTAAAAAAAGTGTATGTATGTCTTTTTTTTTTTTTTTTTTTTTCCCAAATCACATTTCTGATTGAATATCACTGTAAAATTGCTTGTTCCTTCATCTAAATTTACATTCTCCTAAATTCATCTTACATTGCAGAATCTTACATGGCTTGTACCATCCCTAATGTTATAATCTTTCAGTCTCAGCTTTGTTTAAATGTCCATAGCTATGTCCAAAACTTTATCTGATTTTTACAGTCTTTTTCATCATATATTTATTATTTATGTTTATAGTTTTTATTTAGAAGTGGCACTTCTCATGTTTAAGAATTGTCAAGGCTTTTCTGCAGTTTATATAATCCAGATAGAATTTAAATGAAGTTTCAATCAGTTACCATTATTCATTGCCCATTTATTGCTTTCTCTGCATCTCTAGGATGAAATAGTAAACTGTAACTTCTAACCTCTGTTATTTGCCTATAAATAAAGCCCTTTTGGATCTCAGTGTTTAAAGACATTCCTTGTCTTCAAACATTGTCTTGACAGAGAACAAAAAAGACAAACTGTTTTTCTTCGTGAAAAATGTGTAACAAACAATTAAAACCAAGAGGCCTTTCTATAAGTTTGATTACCAAAGTTGTGTTCTGCATATTTGTAACTGTGTAGGAAACCTCTGTAGAAATTCTTAACCAAAAGGCTACTTTCTGTGGTGCAGTTTAATTTTTGTTGTATTCAGGTCAAATGAGGCAAAGAATTGGTGCTGCAGTACTTTCTAGTGATTAAGCAACTGAGATACAAGCTATAAGGTGCTAAAACTGGCAGAAACTATTTGGTTTAGTCCTTTTCAGGTAAGAGAGCTGAGAAAGATCTTAGCTTCTTGGTCCCAATTCTTAGTTACATTTGACTCGTCCATACTGCTCATTTTCTTTACTTCTCTAAATTTCAGTCACGTATTTGGAACATATTACTTTGCAAATGAATAACTTATAAGCACATTTTCAAAGTATTCTTTTTCTTTTTAATGAAAAATGGTAAGCCATGTATCTGCACTCTTACCTGCTACATTAGATTGAAAATGAAGAGCAGTGAGAAGGTGTTCTGTGAGACAGAACTGAATGATACCATAGAAAATGCTGCATGTAGTATTTCAAATTTGATTTCTAGCTTGGAGGGGTTATTATTATTATTACTTTGAGGGGAAGAAAAGCGATTTATTTTTCATGCCCTAAATCTTTCCTCTTCATCCTCTTATTATCAGTGTTGGCAACCACAGGAAAAAGTCTTTCCATCACCTGGTGATCAGATTGTACTGCTTTTAAACAAATTGTCCTAACTGGGTTCACAAAGATTTTGGCACTTGTAGTGCATGAAGCTAACACAAACTTGTTATTGCTTGTTATTACCCACACAGAGATGAGAACAAAGATTTTAGTTTGAATTAGTTGTCTTTAAAAAGCCATCTCATGTAACTACAGTGTGAGTAGCAGAAACATCGTAATACATAATCATTAATGCCTGTGAAAAATTAGGAAAACTGGTATTTGGAAATGATTTTGCTAATGCTTTCTGTGCTGTTTCTAGCATTATTTCATTTCTTATTTATTATTGTAATTTGATAAAGTATCTAAAGAAATATATCAGTGACTTACACATCATTTTTTAAAATGTTTTGATTGAAACAATTTGTTGCCTGTTGTGAAGTCCTCCTTTTGCAATTAGCTCTGGTAAAGGTTTGCTTATTTATCTAAGATCTGATCCACCATCTTAAATGAAGACAGATAACAGGAGCAAAAAAAAAAATAAATAAAGAAATTAAAGCTCTTTCAGTGAGTGTATGTTTGTTTTGTGAAAATGCACCTGGTGATTTAAAGTAATTGAATGAAGGGAAGATGAACGTAAAGCTGTTTCATATGCAAGGAACCTGGCACAATAAATAAATAAAGTCCATTCACCAGAATGATGGAATGATGTTTGTTATCAGAAATTTTGTTCAATGCTCAGTTTGCTAATAGTAAACCGAGTAGTGGCAAGTTAAGCCTTGAATACAGTGACCCATTTGCCTTATAGAAATGCAATCACATGTGGTTGTTCTTGCAAGTAGCTTAACCTGGTGAATCCAAAGAAATAGATTACGTGTCATTTCTGCTCATACTAATGAATTTTGGAAAATGGTTTCTATCAGTCTGAAGAGGAAAAGTATACTGTGCCTTCCAGCTTTTCGGTAAACTAATTTTATTAAGTTTTTCCAGTACTGTTATATATGTTACTTCTATCAGCCTGTGTAATCTTTGAACTCTTTCCTATAGTCTACTGTGGCCACCAAGAATTTCTGTACATACCATTGCTTTCTGTATGTGCCATAACTTTGATCAGAAAATAGGAGAGAGATGAAATAGGATAATTTAATGAAATATGTGAGATGCAGGACATTGTTACATAAGATGAACTGGATCATCTGAGTTTATCCTCAGGCCTTAAACTCAGACTGTATGAGAAATGATAATATCCAGTACCATGCAAATAAAAACTCATAAAATATCTAGTTTCTCAAACTTCATTTGCCATTTCAGTGAAAAACTATATAAATGAGAGGTATGGCGATACTAAATTCAGTTTTGAAAGGTCAGACTTATATAAAATGGTAGGCTCCATAAAGTATTTTAGATCTGATACAGTTCTCATAGTCAGTACATGTTAAATGATACCAGAGAAAAATTAATTTAGAGAATCTGCACTGGAATAAGTACTGAATCCCAAACAGCAAGAAAAAAAGTTAACTCCATGGCTTAACAAAGGGCATCTTGCAGTTAGAACATAAAGTGATGGAGAAAATACTAGGGTGCACCAAAACCAAGTGGTTTTGCTCCATTCAGAGGGAGACCATTGTAAAAATAGCCTTCTGTTTTTATGATGGTCAAATGCTTAACCTGGCAGGATGGGTTTTTGCATGTCTTCTGATTTTAGCATATTCATTCTGATTTGCATATACACATTTAACACAGAAGGTAGAAGGTCATAATGATTTAGTTAATTTAAAAGCATATGGTTTACTTTTAGAAGTAATTAGAGGAAGTTGCATTCCAGAAAAGGAAAGCAAGTTTCAAAGTTGAGTTGAAGAGAACCAGTTTATTTATATCTGTTTAATATTGAAAACTCAACTCTAAGATATCTAACTAACACTCATGTTCAGGTAGGGGAGATCAGGGTAGATGAAAAGGCAACGTGAGTATGAGGGACTGAAGATAACAGAAGCTGAATTGGATCATGAGCTTTTTTTTTTTTTTTTTTTTTTTTTAAATATGTCTAAGCTATCAACCTGCAGTATATTTTAGGGAGAAGAAAAAGAAACGAAGTCCAGGGTGTGAGGTTTTATTCCACTAGAGCAGTGGGACAGGTCTATCATAAGGCTGATCACTAGGCACAAACACAATCACAGTTTTCTTTTTGTTTAGAAGCAATAGTAAACATCAGTCAGTTTTAACATATTTAAGAAGATAGCCCACAAACATACTTGTACACTTTATTTCTAATTTCTTTCTTCCAGTTGCATATACTTGAAAAACACTCTGCAAACTTTTTAACATACCATTATTTTGAAATTATCCCTATTCCATTGATAAAGAAATCTAGTAATGACTTCAGAATTAGAGAAAAAGGTTCTAGAAACTCATGTTACTTTACAATTTTGAGAATAATGCTGTTGGATGAACATTAAGAGTTAGCAACAGTGAGTGTTCCTCCATCGATTCAAAATGCTAATCTCTCATAGTCAGCCATTAAAAGAACATTTTATAATCAAGATGGTAGCTCTTTATTATGGTGTTTAGGTAATGGGTTGGAGTTTTTATGACCAATCCTTAGTTTAGAGATTTAGCTATAATAGAGAGTGGGTACAAAATCCTTCTTTAATCTTCTGTCTTTCACAAAAATTATGACCAGTGTAGGATATTAAGATAATGCAGTGAACTTTATAACGTTTTTTGTGAAAGTCAGTTTTAGTAATAGGAGTTACACAAATCCACTTTCTAATCTCAGGTTGGTAAATCAGATATTTTCAAATGATGAAGAAAAAACAGTTCACTGCATGCTAACCTTTGTAATATATAAGTGGCCTGGGTTTATACATACTGTATGCACAAAATAAAATCTTTCATATTTGAAAAAAAAAAAAAGAAAAAATGTTTTTGTGCAGTAGATCAAGTGCCTCTTACATTTCTCTAAATGTAGGAAAAAATGCTTTTTTGTTTTCATAATTTCTGGTTGCTCAATTCAAATATTATTGTGTTTTCTATTTTAACATCTATATGTGTGCTCTTCTTCTTTTAAATGACAGGACACTCCAGATACTAGTCTCAGTAATGACAAACCTAAGTTTTCTACCATGCTGTGAGAGAAAATTATAGTTGTAATTTGATAACGTTGTCTGATAATGGAAAAGATTGACTCCTTGCTAGTGTAGAGAGAAAGTTACTGTTCTGGAGTTCTGGAATCTGTTCATATTTGCAAGCTAAATCAAAATTAAGTGAACTTAACAGGTTTTCACTTACTTTTAAATGGTTGTACTTTTTTTTTTCCTTAGTTTTCATTTTCGTATTTTCTCATACAGTTTTTGTCTGCTTTTCACTAGTAGCTATGTAGCTTGATTTCCATCATTCTGATGATTGGAGGCAGAAGTAAATCTACATAAAAATAAAACAAAACACCTTAGCTAATTTTCCATAAGCTTAACAATATTATATATATATTTTGTGACTGAAGCACGTGTACACGCAAAAAGAAATAATCTTATTTTCAGTGAGAAGAAAAGTAAATTTTGCAAAGGAATTAATAATTTTAAAGATGGGAAAATTCCTAGATGTGTGAAGTGCATGTTATCTTGTCAGACGGTAGCAGTAGTGCCTGGAAAGCAATTAAAAAATGGTTGAGTGACCAGAAGTTTGGCTAAACTTTTATTGTTGTGTGATGTCAACATGAAATATAAAGATATTCTCAATCTTAAAATAAAAATAATAGTAATCATTTGAAATTCACAAACCTTAAAAGCATTAACTTTTCAAAGAACTAGATCAGACATGCATAATAAATGGTCCAAATTTGTCACATTTCTGCACTGTACAGGGGAATGGACTGCAGGAACTTCATACATTCACAGTAAAAAAAAAAAAAAAAAAATCAGTAAGAGGGGAAATACCTGTTCTGTTCAGAGTTCCTGCGTTATAAGACTCTCAGGGATTCTGTGAGCATGTGGTATTGAGAAAGACATGCCAAAGACGTTAGATTGGTTTGTAGTAGAGTTAAGAATATTCACGCATTCTGTTGGGTATGTATTTTACACATGGTATAATTTGGAATCGAATTACAGGGTGAGCTACAAGTTGTGAGAAAAGAATTATAATGATTCAGACTGGTGCAACTGTTCTCTGGTGGTGGGAGGCAAGAGAAATAACAATATGAACAACAAAAAAAGTCTCTCACGTGGAAAACTGTAAAAAAGAAATCTTTGAGTTATAGTCTTGTACGCAAATAACAAAGGTGAAGAATGCGTATTTGGCAGAAGAAAAAAAATGAGATAAATTGTGTAGTTTGAACAGTTATATATAGTTTTCTGATGTTTAGAGTGAGAAATGGTATATGAGAGCATATATGAACATAAATATCACTCTAGGGAGTCTGTAAATGTTGCTGAGAAGAAAAATTGGTAAGATTGTGAAAACATTTAATGACAAAGAAAATGAAACAAGGGAACAGTGTTTGGTATTATGTATGCATAGTTGCTGAAACTAGGTGTATAAAATACAAGACCAAGCTTCATTTGTGAACATGTACTTTGATCTGATCTATATTGCAAGCAGTTCTTTTATCAGTGTATTCAGTCACTGCATAAAGTAACTTGTATTTAATTAAAATTTATTTTTAGGTGCCTAGTTTTCATTTGAAGATATAAAGAGGTGGAAAATGAATGACTTCTGGTAGCTTTTCACTGATGGCTAGTTTGAATTTGTCTGGCTTTGGCTTCCAGCTTCTGAGTTGTGTTATGCCTTTTTGTGCTGGAGAACTGTAGAACCTCCTCTTTTCTCCCTTTGGAAGTGCTCATATGCTGCTGACAAGTTACCTCTCATATTTTCTTTGATGTGCTGAGCAGACTGCCATCTCTGAACATTTTTACAAACATCAGTGAAATAAATTTTTACCTACCTCTGAATGGATTGAGATTGTTTTGTGTAATGCTTGTACCCAACATCATCTACCATGCCACCATTTTTGTGTTCATCACCCATTTTTTTTATAATTTCTTACTGACTCATATGTTGAATAGTATAATCCATAAATTTAACTTTCTAGGAATCTTGCTTATATTTATATTTGACTTATGACTTTTTCTTACTAGTTTTGGCAAATATTTGCTTCTATTCTAATTTCAAATTACTGTAGGATTTGGCAGTATTATGGAGTGCTAACACAATATTTAAGTTTATTTTTTGGCCAAGCAATATATGCTGGTAAATGAAGTTTCCTATAATTTCTTGGTTTAAATCATGATCTGTAGAAACTAAATATGTTGTTTTATCAAAGAAAAAAATGGGTTTGGTTAGAGTGGACTATCAGTCCCTTTAGACTTGTGTAAGGATTTTCAAAATTATTATTTTCTTTAGGTCTCAAGATTCTCACAATGCCAGTTGTTGTATTGTTATTATATTATTATACTGTCACCTGCACATTTTTGTCAGTGTTGTAGACATACCAGACAATTTCATAGTTAACAGTAAATCTCTTAAAGAACAGTAAATTCTCTTTAAGAACAAAGCCACTACATGGGTTCAGACTGTTGGCTCATCTCTTCTCTTAAGAAGTTATTCTTCTCTCTTCACCAGTGTCCAATAAACAAACAAAAAAGGAGCAGAGCAAGGTTGAATAATCCTTTCTTGATGTGTCCAATCAATGGCATATTAGCAATTTCCCAAGGAATTGCATTCCAGATCACTGTGCTTAATTCCCACAAATAGATTTATCATGTCTTTCCCAGAGACCTTAAACATCAGGTTCTTGTTGTATTTGGTGTGGTATTCTTTGGCTGTACTTTTTATCAGCTCATAGTTAAGATTGCATGACTTCCTTGGACTACTAAAATGCAAGAGAGGAAGGTAGAGTTATGCTTTCTATTCCTTGTTAGTATTAATTTTAAGGTTTAATGACAGTGCTGTTGTGACCTTTCTTAATGTTTTTAACAATAATCTTAAGATTAATGCTTCATTTGTATTTATTTTTGTAGTGGATGGGTAGGAGGAGATTGTCTATCTTTCTATGGCTTGTATAGCCTTTAGAATATATAAAATATATCCTAAAAATTACAAAATATGCTGAGGGGAAAATGGAGTTTCTACAACTATAAAAATAATAATTTTTGTAATTATATTTCTCAATATAATTTCTCAAGCAAAACAAATCTAGCATGCCCTTTCAGTCTCCTCTTATACTTACTGTATCTTTCTTGACCTCCTTCGGTGTTGTGTGGAAGAATTACTTAGGGAGTGGAGAAAATGAGTTCTTAAAGAGGTAAGAGGGTAAATGGCACTCAGAGAAATCTCGTGTTGCAAATCTTGCCTCAAACGGAGTCTTCTCTCACACTTGGAATTGCAAGCAATAAAAAGAGGCAATAAAGGAGCCTACCCAAAGGCATCTTCCAGCAGTTTGAGAGTCTGACCAGTTGTTTCACAATTATGAGAATAGTTCTACTTAAGATTAACCGAAATTGCCCCCACATCACCAAAGATGTAATCAAAGCAGCAGTTGTGATGGTAGTAAATCTCCCTGGGCTACATGACTGGTGTGGGCTTTCCTTTTGGGCCATTTAACAATTGCAGAATGGTCAGAGAGAATAGGAGTTTGATGAAATCCATCAGTGTCATTTGATGCAGCATCTCCAGGTACTGAGAGTATGTATGCACTCTTCATACCTGCCAAGTAGTTGACTTCTGTTGGCTTATAAAACCTAAGCTTTTGCTTCTTTGACCTCATAAACTGTCCTAGAAGCTTGACATCCTTTTAAAAACAGCATGGTCTCATTCTTGAAAGTTGACTGATGCTCCCAAATTAAAACTTGTAAACTCACCATGAAAACAATCAGATGATTTTTTTTTTTAACCTATTTTCATCATCACCTACTGTGATGATACCAGTTGAAAATATGGTATGTTCAGGTTCTGTTTCTTAAGTTAGCGGCATTATTTATTTAATTTTGAAACAATGGCTGCTGATGTCTAGTTCTAGGCTTCTGTTTAATTGCTTCCAATGAATATTGTTAGTGGATTTTACTTGACTTAATCTCCCTACATCTTCCAAGCTGAACTTTTTTTTTATTATTATTATTATAAACAGCTTTTCCAAGTTAAGGAATTATTTCTCTCAGTGGCTGCAGATTGCATTGAAAGGATAGCATTTTACTAAGTTTTGTCAGTTTATTATTCATGTATGCTACTGTGCTATCTGCATTTTGAATTTATTTTTGTTCAAAAAGCATATTTTTCTAAGGATTTTGAATAGGTGACACTTCTATGATATTTGTAGTAAAAAATAATTCACAATGCCATTAACTAACCTATAAACTGTTAATTGCTTTAGCTTTTAAGTGCAGGGTTGTTATAGGAGCTCACAAACCAGCTGTATCCATACATCTATAGGTGCAACTCTTGACCCATGTGTACCAAAAAAGCTAAAGTTAAAATGCTTGCTCACATGGTTAGGAAAATAAAACGTTATATTTTCAAGTGAAGATCGATATGGAGGGAAAAATAAGTCAAAGTAAAGCATAAAAATAATTTTAAATTTTGTGAATATGGATATGAATGGGCAAACCAATGAGAACCACGAGGACTGGGTAAAAACCAGTATTATTCAATAGCAAAGTGATATTTTGAAGAATACTGTGTATTTAGTCTGTTGTAAAGGAGAAAAAAAATAGAAAATGCCAATGTAACTAGACGCTACACTTTTGGGAAGATATCCTAGATTTATATATATTTCTCATTTTAAGACTTGTGTAATTTCATTTTTACTAGTCAGAAAATGGAATGCTTGTTTTCTCTAAGGCAGAAATGCTATGTCAGTCATCTTATTTACAAGCTAGGTGAAGAAGGTATTTGAAACATCAATGAATTGAAAGTGTTGCCAAAGTATGCTTTGAAAATGTCAATGCCAAATTACAATGAAGAAATAGTAGTTTTGCAAAATGAAGTGGCATTGCATTTCCTAATGAGAATTGCTGTTGAAAAAAAAAAATCAATTTAATTTAAAGAATTATCACTTCAGCTTTCTAGACTTGAAACAAAAATTACATTTTGTTGTGAAGAAAAACAAGTAATTTTTTCAAAGGATTTTTAATTGAATTCTTTAATATATATGAAGAAAATATTTGCAGCATCAACAATAAGTAAAAACAATGCAAAAGTGTTTTTTCTTAAAGATAAGAAAAATAGGAAAAAATACAGAAATTGAATTATTAATACTTTTTGTAAGAAAGCATACTTTTTTTTTTTTAATAGGATATCTTTCTTTTCATAAAAATCGTGACTGTAAAAAATATAATTTCAAAGTTCTGATTGGAGTGGATTTTTTTGTTTTGTGTTTAATCTTTCACATGTTTAATCTGTTTCCTGCAGAGTGTTAGTATAGGCAAAAATACTTTGCTTTTCTAGCATGTAACATATAGATACAGTTAAAATACAATTGATTAGTTCTGGAATACGCTTTAGAACATAACTAGATCAGACTTAAAAACTTCCACAAAACCAAATGAGTCCAGAGTATGCAAATGTAGACTGCTCACTGGTCAGATCTTGCTATTCTGGAGATTCATAAATTCCACTAGCAAACACAAAACTGCAGTGCAAAGGATTGGGGATATTTGGTAATAAGTAGCTGTCAAGCCAAAAGATAGCAGTTATTATCAAAACCACTTCAGTTCTCAAATAGAATTTAGGAAACTGATTTTAGGTTCTTGTTATCTAAGCATCTTGACTCTTGTTCTAACTCACTCTCTCTATATCTGCATTCCTGGTATTTACCTAATATAGTTAATGTAAAAAAAAAAAAAAAGGAAAAGAGATCATTCTTTCCTCCTGCTTATGAAGAAACTACTGCATACCATCATCTACTGGCTAATTGAGTCTAGGAGAAAATATGTCTCCCAAATTATCAGACAGTGTATATAACTTCCACTGATTAAATATTTGCTAATATTCAGCAACCACCTGGGAATATATGTGCAAGACTATTTGCAAAATGTGTTACTTTCTGACCTGTGAGTAGAAACATTGAGAAATCTTCAAGTGCTTTGTTGTAATGTTATAATGAAGTAAGTTGTCATAGAACATATATAATAAAAACAAGCATTAGGTGTGCTTATCATTCTCAGAGTATTTATAGATATTTTTTTTCAGTTGGAGAGGAAACCTGAATGCACTGAATTGAGGTTATAGTTATGGATCCTGCTCATTTTGTGCTTTGTTACTGTGACTTTACCACCTTGAAGTCAGGCTTCATGGTCTTCATAATAAGATTGGACAGTGTAGCCTGCTGCTATCTGTGGGTTCAACAACACGATGGCGATTTGATCAAGAAGGCAGTAATTACACCAAACAAAGAAATTAACAAATACATCAATAACTTGGAAAAACAGGTTATAGGGAGAAGCCTGACCCATCTGGAAGTAGAAGTGGGGCATGAAATGCTGAATAGAGTTCCTTGAAAGAAAAGTAATCGTATTCCACTGAAATTGGGATAAAATGACATTGGGATACGTGCCATCTGTTTTTCATGCACTGGAAGGTAACTGTTCCTGCTACTGAAGGAAGAGATCCCAAAAGACAGGAATAAGGAGGAGCATGAGAACTGAGAGAACAAATGCATGTCACGTTCAGGTTTCAGGAAGTCTGGCATACAATTAAAACCACTCTTTTATGTGGTCTAATATTCAAAAAAGTTGGAGCCTTGTAAAGATGACATGAAACATTGTGGATTTTCTTCAGGGATTCCAGTATGGACCAGAAAGGAGGAGGTTTATATTCAGTAGACTGTGTAAGTAACTGCTGCTTCCCAGGCCTTGAACTTAAAAATTTCAATATCTCTGACTTAGGATAAGAGAGTCTTGTAGATTCATGGGAGTTGGAGAAAGTTAGATTCCTGTCACAGTTACAGCAATAATGAGAATGTGTCTGTGCCTTACACACAGTCTTGGTGATTTGTTACATTTTCTCTAAGCATGTGTGACAGGGTTCTCTATTCACCCTGTATGACAGGGTTCTACATTCACAGTACATAAGTTCAACATGTGTAATACATTACAAATCCATTAATGTTCTGGGATGGTACCAGAGATGAGCAGAGACTCTCAGATGACTAAGCATTGCACCCCCAGAAAGGACTGTGAATGAATATGTGCATGCAGAGTGGTAACCTATAGAGCTTTATTTAGCGACAGTCTTGCAGCAGTGAATTTGAGACTATGAATAGCAAATGGACGCCCTCAGATTTGCTTAGATCCATGCATCCTTTTACATGGTCCAAAATTAGTGTAAGAGACTTTAATATACTGTGACTGAAGAGTTAGATCTCTGTAATTAGGCCTGCAGGGTGTGTGTATATACACATACATGTATATATGTGTATACACATACATGGTAATAATTAAAAGATGCAGTCTGCATTTTGAATTATACTTTCCTGCCTCCTTTCTAGGAAGGTCTAGGTCAATTAGCTCTCAGTAATCACAAGTATGTATGAATGAAAATGCTATTTAAATAAAAGAAGAGCCGATGCTTAAGGCAATTTTTAACTAGCAGTCTCAAATTACCACCTTTGCTAATAGATTTCATATGACCTTGATCAGACGGTACTTATCCCAGGTGAGTAGTGCTTAACATTACATATAGTCCTCCTAATGAAATTTAGCTGGATTATGATATATGATCAGTGTGAAGAGAATTGTTGGTTAACAGTTAATCAGTTAATGAGATTAATCAACTGCTAACAATTAAAAAAAGATATCTGTTTAGTTTGTTTTAATATTCTGCTAAGGTTAAGTATACGAATACTTAACCCACTTGACCTTCCCATCTGCAAAGTGTGGAAATGGCACTTTTTTCTTCACTTTGTATTGTCCAGTCAAGTTCCAGTCATGCTATTAGTATGAGCTAAATATATCCCTAAACAATCTGAAGACTTATTAAAGTCAAAGAGAGCCTGACAGAGCCAGGTATTAATTTGTGACATTAGAAACTGTATTTGGGAGACCTACTAATTAATATGGGCATAAGGATAGACAGTACTCCAGTGACACTGCAACATCTGCATTTGCAATTTGTATCCAGGTAATATTTCAGCTCTCTTGTACAATACGATGAAATTCCAAAGTGCAAGCTTTGTTAAAAAAGCAAATGAAGTTATAGCAAAATGCACCTAACCTTGTTCTTGCATCTAGATTAAATAATATAACCTGCTTGAGGAATGTTTTCATCCCCCTAAACAAGTGATTCACAAGGGTCTGCAATAGTTGTGTCATGAAGAAAATTACATATAAAAAGACTAAGAATGTAATTCTACTATATAGAATCCATTTTACATTCTATAAGAGATCCTTAGCACGTTATCTTTGAAATTTTTGACACTAAGTTAATTAAAAAAATCTATTAAAAATTGTATCTCAATTGCAGCTTCCAATATGTTCTCACTTATCAGGAGGAAAGAACAGTCTCTTGCAAAAAATATTTTATTGTTCTTTTGATGAATTATGTTGTATATTTTCTTGGCACTATGGAACATTCCAAAAAAAAAAAAAAAAAAAAAATTTGGGAAAACTGTTTCTTAAGGGGATGTGCAATGATTTTTTTGGGTCCAGAGCAGTACTTAATTTTGTTATTTCCCTGAGGAGAACAATTTGATGAAGTAGTTCTCAGAGGCGGTTGTAAACCTATTTTGTTTATGACACTCCTCATTCTTTCCAAGTTTCCTAAAGCATGCCTTTTTGACCTGTACAGTTGTTCATTCTTTCATGTGGTTCTTAAAGAGATTTGTAATGCACAGTCTACATTCTAGTGGTATGAAAAGTTGTCAGTTTACAGATGAGGAAACCACAATAATACTTAATCATATAATGTTTGATACGCAACCAGCTCCCAGGGAGATGCAGCTAACTCCGTGAAGTAGAAATGAAATATTTGTGATCAAGCTAAAGTACAACTCCATAAAATAAACCCAGTGCACAAGAACTAATAGTATCAACGTAAATGTGTGATTCTACTTGCTTCATAAGAGGACTAAAGGAAAAACATTTTTCAGAGCTTTTACAGCTGTGAGAAATAGCACTTGAAAGAGGAGGCAGTAGAGAACAAACTGTTAATGAGTTACCAAAAATTTTAATTGAAGAAAAAAAAAACAAATTTTAAAAATCTCAGGAAGAGAAAAGTATTAATCTAATATAAATAGCAAGCAATAAAGTTCGAGAAAAAAGTAATTCACTATGGTAGAGTGGGTCATCACTGAGTTCACTTTTTTCAGTTTGGCAAATATAACAATTTACTTTAGTCATACACAGTATTAAAAAAAACAGTGAACTAAATACCCCAGTGGGACATGGAAAACTCTGTTCCTGTTGCAGCACTGGAAAATGTGAAAGGGAATTATATTGTGAATAAAAGTCTAGCTATGTGTTTCAAAATAATAGATATGTGTTAATGAAGACAAATTGTGTAGTATAAGATTTTCAATTTGATAGTGCCCTTCTGTTTTTCACTACTTAGCAGGATGTGCTACAGGCTTAGAACAAGTAATTAGATTTTTCAGATTTATTTCCAGGCCAATGTTTTCCCAGGGCTGTGCATTACTTTATAATGCATTGCTTTGCCCTATAACTCTTATCGTAGGAAGATGTAATTATTTTAGTTTGGTGTAGCATTGGGGTACCAGCATTCTGTGCCTTGCATCTTTTCTGTTACTACTTAATGTAAGTATTTTTGATCAAACTGCCTTTTAGTAACTTGTCGGCTTTCAAACTGCGTGTTCCGATAGCTTCAGTCATATGTTTTCATTTCTGAGACTTCTGCAAAGTGTTTAAATCCATTATATTGTGGACTATGGCTATTATTATGTTGGTGATATGGCTAATATCTTCCAGAAATTGCATTAAAAAAAAAAATGTGTACAAGAATAATAGAGGAAACGTAGACAGTACTAGAGTTAGCAACAACTGTAACTGAGGCACAGCCTGCAGCCTCAAAAATTCAAATTCTTATAAGTCAATTGATGATCATCCCAAGGGAATCCCTACATCAGAAGAGTAAGAAATTATGTAAAAACAATCAAATGTAAAATAAACTGCCCTGTGAGAGTTTTTCAAGTTTCATATTCAATTGATGAAATTATGCTTTTTCAGCGCTGTCTATAAAAAGAAATTAGTTTGAGGTTTCATTTGAAATAAATAATTAAAAGTTACTTTTATAGATAGATCCCCAAGCCTAAAGATAGTCAAGTAGTTTGTAGGCTTGAAAGAGTGGTCTGATGATCAGTGAAAAATAGATTATTTGTGGAGGACAAAAAAAAGTTATTAAATGATTAAAATATTGACTTTCAAGGTGCCTCCCAAACAAATTTCTGATTTACTAGCCCATGGTAGATAGCCCATGGCACATTTCCAAATGCTTTGCTGGGAATATACTCCTATTCAGTAAGACTAAAAATAAATAAATAAATAAACTACTTACCTACTTTGAGATTTGTGTCCACCTGAATTCATTAGAGGCTTTAATGTCAGAATATTTAGCAATTTTTAATGTGTTCTTGCCACATGAATCTCCCAGAAAGTCAGTATGAATTCATCAGAATCATAGTAGGTGTTTCTTTCCTTATCATGTTTTCCCTTAGTTATCACACACAGAGTGCATCAGCTTTAATATTATATAACACTCTTCCATAGAATCTGCATTCAAGTGCTATTTTCTTAAGTTATTCTTTTATTTCATCCACATTTCCCAAAACCTATTGTAGATCTCCAAGAAACCACAGTAGGACAGTATTATTAGATATATACACAAGACTCCAACCTGGCTTTCCTTCTAAGTAACAAAGAAAGAAATTTGTTTTATTGAGTTTAAAGATAAAACAAATCCATGTGGTTTGGAAGCATTAATACAAGATTAAGATTAAATTATTTCTGTATTTCCAGAGGCTACTTTAATTTCTTGTGCCATGCTGTATGATGCATAGTTATGGGAAACGGTGATAGAATTATTTAGAATCAGCCAACATCTTCATAAATAAGAAATGATGCATAGCTCCCATGGTTCTTTTCATAAAATGATGAAAGTTAACTGGTTTCTTCTGCAAATTCTATCTTATATACACACACCATTTTCTGATCCATTTTATTTTTCTGATCTATTTTATCTTGCATTCTCAATGAGATGATTCTTTTTATTATTATTATTTTTTCCTTCTTGCTAAATAACAGTCTTGCAGTTTGCTGCTGTGCAGGTGACAAATTCCTCCTTGGTTATGCTTCAGTAGAAAATGAAGCAAGCCTTCATTCTTTGTTCTTAAAGAAATTTGAGATTATTTGAAAAATTACGTGAACTCAAGCACATCTGTTTCTGTTAGAATGCGATATTTTTTAGCCTAACACTAAATGACCTAAGCACCATCAGCTGCTATAGATTGTACTTGGTGCTGTGTACAGAGGGTGCATTGTAAAGTGCATCTTGTGTCAGAAAGGTCTGCCTGTCTTTTATAAACGTTGGACCTGTTAGTTTAACACTTCATAGGGTGAGTTGGATTCTCATTTACATCTTTTCATCACTGACAAGTTCAACAAGAAGAGGAACTGAAGTCGGTTGTGTTCACTAGTCTGGAAGTAACATGTTAAAGGTTATATTCATTACGGCACACTATGTCAAAAGGCTGGAAGTTACTAAATGTCAGCTGTGTGTAAGATTATGACAAAATTAATTAGGGTGAAGAAGACTGGTTATGGCTCACTGCAAATGGCATTGCTGGATGAGTTTAAACAATCATAGCGATAAAGATGACAAAGTGCAAATCTATCAACTAACACTTTATCATCCCCAAATTACTTCTTCTCATCCTTGATCTGGATTGAAGAGTGTATATTCTGTGAGTCTCCTTCAAGGAAAGTTTGTCTAATAAATGAAGTTGGATAAAAGTTAAACTATTGTCTGATGACTTTTAAAGATAATATAGTGCTCTGAAGTTAGACTTTAGAGATGATCTAAATAAATACACTTTGACAAGAAACATCATTAATACATTGTTTACCTTAGAAGTAGGGATTTTGGAAAGCAAAGGTAGTTTTATTTAAAGTAAAATGAGAAGTGCATAACTGTAGGAGAAAAATTTATTTTTTCTACTATTCTGATGAAGTGATATTTTCCAAGTTTTGCATATTTCTCCTTTAATGTATAGAAGGAGTTCAACCTCTCACTGTCAGTAGTAGGTAAGATTTTCAACTGACTTTTCTGCATTTTTAGAATTCATGGTGAAGCAGAAGTATTTCTAAACTAAATATGACTAAACCTATAGTGCTTCCCACATCTCTTCCCTTCTCCATCAGAAGGTAGACTGGCTTAGCACTGTTATAATTTACATCTGTTGTGAGAGCAGACCATCTTGCATCAAGACTGCATAGTGGGTGAGTACAGTCCATGTTTCAAGGTGCTCCCATGTAGTATTTTCTATTAACAGGAAGGTGTTCAGATGTTTCCAATCATAATTGCTGGAATATGTATCTGCCTCTGTTCAGAATTATTTATTTATTTTTTTAAGCTTGGCTTTAACTTTGAGAACTAAAATGCTTTATGTAACATTGAAAAGATTATTAACTTTACAGGATTCTTTTTTTCTTCTCTAGTTTTGTGATGACTTTAAAGCCAGTTACTGGAAAAAATAATGTTTGAGGTTTTGGGTTTTATCAAAAAAAAAAAAAAGCAACCTGACTTTCATCTGAAATCTGGGAGTATATTTTTAGCACCAAAACTTATGAAAGCAACGTAAGATGCCATTACCAACACTCCTCCTAACTCTAGTACAGCTAAATCCAAATTTGACAGCTTCTGCTGATAACATAATATTTAGAATAGCGTTTTGAGTACTTCAGGCTGATGAGGCTATTAAGCACATAAGATTAAAGCATATGAGCATGATGTTCTAACAGAAAAGCTAGAACTTACTACATATCATGTGCTTTTATATAAATGAAAGGAAAAGTGGGCTAAAAATAATATTCTAAACAAAATGGTTTAGAAGAAAATGGAATACATGAGTAATACAAGTAGTCTACTGTAGGTGTTGGAAAAAAACCTTATGCTTAAATTTTCAGCAAATGCAATAAAAACAACAAATTATATCACCATGAGGACAATTACATCTGCTAATGTTTGGAAATCCAAGTCAAAAATTTTAGAGTAATTTTTTATTTTATTTCTGTTAATATTTACAACCATATGCATATTGTTATAGAGTTGTTACAGACAAATCAATCATTAATATTTAAGTAGTCTTGACATATATATATTTGAGCATTGCACAGATCATTCAAGCCTATTTTTATCTAATTTCTGTTATCTTGTCAATATTTTACACTTATGCTAGAATTACTTTTTGAAACAATTTATATATGGACCTTATCATTGATACTGCAGGGGTAAGCATTTCATTCTGCTACTTTGATTAGTCCAAAATGAGGTGAAATGTATAGGTATGGGGGCCCTAATTTAAATTATTATTAGTTTAATCTTCTTGTGTCCTTAATCAGGCAAAAAGTTGGTCTTCAGTTTGACAGTGCCCTTTAAGCACTAGTCTAGTGCTTTCTTTAGCTGTGCAAATGTAAGGTCAGAATTGGAGAACTCACAGAAGATGATTTCCAAAACCCTATCTATAATCCTTCTACCCTTCTTTCTACAATATCTGAAGATTTTCAGAACATTTATACTTGCCATGTTCTGTTTGTTTGCCTGTTTCTCCCTGGTGTGTCACTAGACAATTTTACTGTGGCAAATTACTGTGTCAAGTATGTAAGTTCTAGTCATCATTTCAGACAGAGCTGTCTTGTTAGAAATTGTAGTATACATCATGCTCTGATTAAAAATACTAAGTGTGTTGAAATTCAAAAGAAGTTACTCTGATTGTTTAGAAACCATGGATATATTTTGTTTGTTGTCTGTGAGATAGCTGCAGGGAGAATAAAAGCAGTTACCTCTAGTTATCTTGATTAGGAGTGGATTATTTTGAGATGGGAGCTGGATGGAATTTATCTCCAAAGGGATGTTACCTATTTTTTATGAAGCTCTTGAAACATGAGGAAATAAAATGGTATGTTGACCTCAGAAGGCTAGCTAGTCTTCATTTTGATCACAAAGCAGTGTTAATTACATGTATGCAGTACATTATAGATGGGAATCTAATCTGCTCCTTCTAGTCTTTGGTATTGTTTCTAGTGTAATGTTTTCTATTATCTGTCTTTAAAGTTATAAGTGGGAATTTTAACTGGTTTTCTTTTTTTCTTTTTTTTTTTTTTTCCCCCCTCTCCACTCACCAAATGTTAATCTCATCAGTTCTTAAACCACTCACCACAGTCACTGAAAACATATGTATTTAGCCTTTTCATGTTTTTGAGTACAGACATTTTCTGTATTGTTTCTTCTTATTATTATTAACTCTAGTTTGTACATTCTTATAAGAGGAATCTTATTTCCTAGTTCTCTATTTCCATTGCTTTTTCTTGGACTCTGTCCAATTTGCTTGTATCAGTCTTGAAGCTCAGTGTCCAAAATTGAATATAGTACTTAACTGAGAAGCAGAAAAAGATCATTTCATATATTCTGAAGACTGTCCATTCAGAGAAATGTTTCTGCATTTTTTCACTACAGCTTGTCTCACATGTAGGCCATTACATCCCTTGGGTCATTTCCAATAAGATGGTGTTTCTTAGACTTCTGTTTTTCACCCTGTATTGTGCAGTTGGCTATTCCAACCTATGTAGTTCAATTATTCTGGCATAAATTGTGTACCTACACTTCTCAGTTGTTGCATGCCATTTTTTCAGATAATTTTTCTGATTTGGAGTAATGCAAAAAAAAAAAAAAGATTCTGGAAGTCGTTAAGAAAATTTAAGGGGATAATGTAGTGTAATGCTCTTGAATTTAGAAATAAAATTATTTATGGGATGAGCTTTTTGCTAGGAGATTGGGCATTATACCTTACTCATGACGGGAGATCAACCTCCCTTGACCTGATACTGCAGATACAGTAATGGAGTTGCCCAGCTGGATTACCTTTCCCTATCTGCATGTGTTTGAACAACCTACTTTACTCTGCCCTCTGCAATACTGATTTATCACTTCTACTGTCTTCAAAAAAATGGGCTCCTGGTGTGAAAACAACTCAAAGGTAAAATCAGTCTCAACTGAACTAATTCTGTAAGGATTTCTCTGGGGGGGAAGGGGGAAAAAAGTGGAGTATGTTGACTACCTCTATAATTATACTTCCTTATGGTCTCATCAAAGACCCAAAATTACCTTCTTTCCTATCCCTTTCCTGTCCTTTCCCCTGAAATACTCATTTTTAACCTTTTTGTAATGATAAATACAATGATTTTATTAGTAGCGGTAATGATTAATAAGAAACATGACAGGAAAAATGTGTTTTTCATCCAAGTATATTTGCATTATAAGAAGTTTTCAGAAGGAAAAATGACACCAAAATTATTCTATGTTAAACTAGTGATTATAGGTTAAGCTAGTGTTGTGAACATATGGTACAAGAAATCTATCTGTATAAAAAAAATCTAGAAACTTAATTTAATGTGATGTTAATTTTCCTTCAATGAAATGCAAATTTTACAATTATGTGTAGACACTACAGAAATTCCAAATTCATATTCATTAAGGAATGACCATGCATCTAATGAGTATAAGCCTGCCTAAATGCACTATTTAGAATAGAAAATAATGATTGGAAATTCAGTTGGAAAGGATCTTTCATGATCATCTAGTCCAACTGCCTGACCTCTCCTATATTTAGAAGCTGGGTTCCAACTCTCGAGAAGTAACAACTGGTTTTACCTTGTGAAGGTGCTTTTTATTTATTTATTTATTTTAGTAGTCTAGAGACAGCTAAAAATTCTTGTGAAAACTTTGAGATGTAGAATATGTAGCTGAGATAACTCATTCTCATTCATTGCAGATATACAGGAAAACTTGACTAGAGAATTTTGTCTGTTAGTTCAACATTTATTTTTATATTTTGTAACAGGGGGACAGAGTAACCTGACTCTGTTAATGTTTTTTCCATGCTATCTAATTTAGAAACACACTGGAGTTTGTTGTCTCTTTTAAAAGCAATGAATTTCCTTTGCTCTCTTAAAATCTGTAAAGCTTTTGCAGATCTGCTAAAGATCTGCAAAAAAAAACCAAACATCTTACAAGAACGAATTCTAAAATTTAGCAGTGTGTGTATGTCAAACACATACAAAGACAGGGATTTCCTATTAACCACTTAGGCATGTTTATGGAAAATGTTATGTTAGGAATGTCTGAGTTTTAGAATTTCTCATTGGGTTTAGTAATTTCTCATTTTAAAATTGTGTGGAAGTTAGTATAAAATATTTTGCAGGTCAAACTACAAATATTAGTATAAAAATGTTTTGTATTTCAAGTTACATATATATTTAAGAGGAATGTGGTGAAAAAAAGTAAATTTGCATTTGAATCACAAATTTTGAATCTGTGATGATAATCGCGTTTTAGATGAATGACTTTAACAATATAGTTTGTGGAGACCATTTTAATTTTATACTGTATATGGGGGAAAATAGAGGAAAATAAGAACTGCATAGAATATTTTTCAGGTTAGGCAGATTAAATAGTGTTTCATTTGTGAGGTTTGGCTTAAGCATAAAATTATAAAAATAAACTATAACATTATAAAAAATAAAATATAATTATAAAAAAAACTTTATTTTGCTAATTGAAACAAGAAAAACTTGATAATGAGGTTTAGGTTAGAAATTAGGATGCATTTCCTCTTAGAAAGAGTAGTCAGGCACTGGAATGGGTTGCCAAGGGAGGTGGTAGCATCACCACCAACATTTTCTGGGGTGTTCAAGGAAAGGTTGGACCTGGTGCTTAAGGAAATGGTTTTGTGGGTGGTAGGTGGTTGGACTAGATGATTTTGAGGGTCTTTTCCAACTTCGATTATGTGATTTTTCACAAAGAATTCATATTGATGAAAATGCCTTTTTTTTTTTTTTTTTTTTTTAAATAAAGTAGGATTTTAGGAAGACCATATATTTCCATATAACCACACAAACCTGAAAATAAATGTGTGTAACCTAAAGTTGTGATTTCTATAAAGAAGAAACCACCTGCTTCAAATTTTACAGCAGAGATAGCAGTAGCAAGTGTAACAAGATTTAATTAATTAATATCAACTAAACAAAATCAAGCTAGAATGTTAATGTTTATAAAGTCTTTGAGATCTTCATGTCCCAGAACAAAAGACATTCAAAGAAGAATTATGTGGTGTGCTTTCCTTGTTAAAATAAAATACCTAACCATCATTTTAAAACTTTCCTAGTGTTTTAATTTGATTTTGCAGCTGTTAAGTATTTTGGAATGTTTACCATGCCATTGGATCTTTCTGTCAGCAAAACCTTGCATGTCATGGGGCTATCCTGATGAGGACAGTTTTTAAATAAATAAAATCATCAACATAAAGAAAAGCGTTTTTTTCAGGGTTGCTAAATACGCTGTTGCTGACGCAGGACCCTAAGGAATTTGCAGTAGAATATTGAAACCAGGTAGCCTGCACGTCGCTGTATTCAGCTACAGTAGTAGAGAATAAAATTACTATTCATAATGCAAGTGCTTTATCACTGTTCTTGCAAAAAAACTCCCATGAACTTTGAGACCTTGAAAACTAATATGCCAGAAACAATAGTGGTGAGATGGGAAGTGAGAAAAGGTAATTATTGAGCTGTTTTTAAATAAAAAACCCTTTTGGGTCCTTGTATCTGGAAATTTTATGTGTATAAATATATATATATAGAGAGAGAGAGAGAGAGGGATGCACGCACAGACACACACAAAACAAATCAAAGAGAATTTGCTAGTTGGAGAGCCATCAGAAAAATGTATTTTAAGTCAAATCATTTTAGACTAGAGGGAATATAATTTGGTGTTTCACAGAACCTGTAGAGTTTTATAAACAGTATCAGGAGTTTTGATAAAATAAATAAAAATGTAAAGCTATTTCAGATAAAGACTCCTTTTTCCCCAGGGAAATTATTTGGCTTTCACTAATGCTGGGACTCCAGAGAAGAGGAGGGAAGGAGAGATGGTAAAGTGGTAAGGAAAAGATGGGATCGACATCCAACATTCCCATTTCTTTGACTGGCAGTAATCTGACCCTCCTTAGTTATGAAACTCATAACAGCAAATTTGTACAACTATAGGTACATGAAACAAATTAGAATAGTTTTAATTGGAATTGGACATCCTCCAATTAGAGGAACTTATCCTTTTCTCTGATGCCTATTTTACTTCTGTTTGTTTTGCAGCTGTTTCCCTGTTTTCCTAAGTCTTAGGCATACTCTGTGCTGTCAGGCAGTATTTTCCCCTTTATATTCTTCTTGAAGAAGGGAATACACACATGGGAGCTGTGTGAAATGGGACAAAATTCACAGGCAGATTTGGATGGAGAAGGGAAATGTGTTGCTTTTGTTGTAGAAGTTTGTGTATAGGTCTCACCTTCTTTTGCCTTGGCCATGAACCCCAGGAAACTGTTCCCTTTGCTTCCAGCTATGAGTTTTGTTTATTTGTTTTCTTTAGACTGAGCTGTCATATCAAATTATCAGCAGTTTGTGATAAGTGTCAAGAATCTATTTTATTTTTTGTAGACTTCTATGCCTAAGCATACAGATAAAGGATGCATTTTCTTACATCGTGAAGCTCAGATGTGTGTGTGTATTTTGGACAGAAAGTAAGAAGCCATGCATTAAGGCAGCATACTTTGGCATTTTAAATCCATACAATTTTCCAGTTGATGGTGTTTGCAAACCAGGGAGAATTTCATTTTTGCATATTTTCTTCCCTCCTGTCACTTTCTGATTGTTTGAAGACTCTTCTGTTTTATTAGGTACCAGTGTCATGATGCATTAATTTGTACCTTTGCAAATATTGAAAGTTATAAGATTTTGTTAGAGAAATACCTAAAATCAGATTTGTAACATTGGTTAGACAGGATTAAACTTAACCTTGCAATCCTGTTGGCCTTAGCTGACCACAGTGCAGATGGAAGTCTTGACAAAAGGAAATGTTGACACCAGTTAAATCAGAAGTTAGAATGGGAAAATATTTTTGAAGGAAACATGCAAATCCTACTCCAAATATTATTTTGCAACCAGAGCCTCAAAAAGCTTTTCAGATGGATACAGCTTAAGTTGTTGTATATTGGCAAACTAAATGAGGAAAAAATAAGTGCAGAATTTCAGGTAGGATTGCTGTCTTTGTGTTTCCTCACATGTTTATTTATCTTCCTGTGTTTAGACTGTACTTAAGAAGAAAAATGTATCTTTGTTTCACTTTAGAATACAGATACTCATTATATTATATTTCAAATACAAAGTATGCAAAAACACCACCACGCAAATTATTTGCTGTTAGAAGACAAAAAAAAGCCACACACAAAAACAACAACAACAACAACACTTTGGTCCATTTGCTGCCTTGAAATGCCCTCTAATCTAACCATTAACTATTACAGAATTATATTTGATAGTGGCTCCACCAAATGAACCATTTTAGATATGAGGACTGTTTGTGCCAATTATTACTTCTGTGCATTTGTGTCATTTAAATACAAACAACGCTGAATTTCAGCAGATTACATGCTATTCTAGATAGGTTATTACATGAATGTTTGTATTCTTCTTAGTTAGTTCCTGTTTGAGAAGGATATGTCTGTGATTTAATATTGTTAATATCTTCATAACCTCTCCAATAAAGCTTTAGATTAGAACTACTGGAATACAACCAATATCTTAATGAAGAGACTGATACTTCAGTAAGATTGGTAGGCCTTGCAGGAGTGTGTGAAGACTTTGTAATTGATAGTTATCTGAAATCTGTGCTACAACAACTGTCAAGTCAATTAAAGAACATAGCAATATGTAATTAAATATATTTTGGGGATCTTTTCTCAGTTGCTCTTTTGTAATTAGATGTGGTCTTGGATATTTGCATGACTAAAGTGTTGCCTTAAAATTTCAGTTTTTGTTTTGCTTGAAACTCTTCTGTTACTAGCAAATGCCCAACAATAAAAAGGTCTTCATGAACACATCTCAAATGTGGAGGGGACTTGTGGATGCTGATGCTTATCCAGTTGATTAATAAGAGTCAGAACAGGATCTCAGTGGTGGTGTATTTAACCTTCACCTCTTTCTCTCCATTCTGTGTAGTGTACTGTCTTTTCTAATCTGCTATGAGTTATAATTTTAGATGGTAACAAAACACATTGTCTTGGCAAATCTACTTAACCACTGAAGTCTAGTAATGGTGCTTTTGTTTTGTGCAGCAACTTTACTACTTCTCCCCTTCTCAGCTTTGTAAATAATCTGAATAATTTGTATCATCTGAAAAGAGGCAGTATTAAATATACATTCTAGCTGTAAAGTCTGAATATGTCCCACCATACCCAGTATATCCTTGTGTTTCACTGTCTTTTATATGGTATGTGTATATTTGTGTGCACACTGAGAAGCATCAGACATCCACTGCAGAGACGATTTAATCTAGTCATACAGTAGTCCAACCAGTTTCAGACTTCCTGCCTTAGAAACTGGGATACCCAATTATTCTACAGTATGATCTTAAAACCAGAGGAATGACCTTCTCTGCTGAGACTTCATATGTAACTTTTTACCCAAAGGCATGCAAGAGAAATCCTGTTGTGGAAAGCAATTCCTGTGGTGGGTACTATGTGCCTGCTTTGTGGGTAGCTTGTTCCTATGGGTGGGTTTTGTGTAGACTGCTTTGAGATTACATCAAATCATTTTGAGATTACTCAAAATCAGTCTTCTGAATTATCTTTGTTGTTGTTGTTTTGTTCTGTTCAAGATTCAGAGACTGACTGCATTGGTTGTGGTGAAATGACTGTAGAGTTTCCTTTGCATGTCTTGGGAGAGCTATCTAGCTATCTTCTCTTGATGACCTCTTATGACAATCTCTTGTGCTGTCCACTACACAATATGTTATCTGAAGGCTTGCACTGATAGTACTGTTTTGTTCACGCTCTTGTGGGGGAGAAAAGAGACATCCTCTTAAATGACATCAAATAGACCAGTATGCGCTGGAGTTAGCTCTTTAACATTTTAAACAAACAGTCAAAAAAAATGAATAGTGTCAGCCTTTCTGAAAGACTGTAGTGAACTGTGGGTCTGTTTAATAAAAAAAAAAAAAAAAAAAAAAGGCAATCAGAAAAACCTTGTGAACCAAAATGGAAATTCCCCAAATAAAGGAGAGAAAAAAAAATCCAGTGTTTTTGGCAAAAAGGAGATCATGCCTTTTTTATTTTTATTGTATTTTTATTTTATTTATTTTATTTTTATTCTCTGTTCTAATGAGTTCATTTAATAACATGCATGCTCTTTCTTCTATAATGTACTGTTTTGAGGGATGTAGCACCATTTTGGATCACAGGATCACAGAACCACAGAATCGTCTAGGTTGGAAGAGACATCCAAGATCACCTAGTCTAACCTCTGACCTAACACTAACAAGTCTTTCACTAAACCATATCACTAAGCTCAACATCTAAATGTCTTTTAAAGACCTCCAGGGATGGTGACTCAACCACTTCCCTGGGCAGCCCATTCCAATGTCTCACAACCCTCTCAGTAAAGAAGCTCTTCCTAATATCCAACCTAAAAAGCCCCTGGCACAACTTTAGCCCATTCCCCCTTGTCCTGTCACCAGGCATGTGGGAGAATAGACCAACTTCCACCTCTCTACAGCCTCCTTTAAGGTACCTATAGAAAGCAATAAGGTCACCCCTGAGCCTCCTTTTTCTCCAGGCTGACTAAACCCAGCTCCCTCAGCCTCTCCTCATAAGACTTGTTCTCCAGACCCCTCACCAGCTTCATTGCTCTTCTCTGGACGCGCTCAAGAACCTCCATGTCCTTCGTGTAGTGAGGGGCCCAAAACTGAACACACTACTTGAGGTGCAGCCTCACCAGAGCTGAGTACAGGGGAACAATCACTTCCCTAGACCTGCTGGCCACACTGCCTCTTATGCAAGCCAGGATGCTGTTGGCCTTCTTGGCCACCTGAGCACACTGCTGGCTCATATTCAGCCGACTATCAACCAGTACTCCCAGGTCCTTCTCCAGCAGGCAGCTTTCCAAGCACTCCTCTCCCAGCCTGTAGCTCTGCTTGGGGTTATTGTGCCCCAGCTGCAGGACCCAACACTTGGCCTTGTTGAACTTCAGTTGACCTCGGCCCATTGGACCAGCCTTTCCAGATCATCCTGCAGATCCTTCCTAACCTCGAGCAGATTGACACATGCACCTAACTTGGTGTCATCTGCAAACTTACTGAGGGTGCACTCGATGCCCTCATCCAGATCATCGATAACAGTATTAAAGAGGACTGGCTCCAGTACTGAGCCCTGGGGGACTCCACTAGTGACTGGATAACAGGCTGGGAACTGTGATTGCTAAGGTGCATTTAATACAACATAGCAGTAGACCTGCACTGGATTTTTTTATGCCAGTTTTATTCTCTGGTTTAAGAAATGGAAAATGGAAAATTATATTTGTTTATAGTGTGTGTGTGTTTAAAACTGGCTATATATCCATTTGCACACAGGTAGGCCTGTAGGAGATCAGCCTGTGGTTGGTATGAGCAATGTTTAACACAAGCTGTGAATAACATCCGATTCAGTTTGCTGGGAGCAATTGTGATTAGACTTGTATATAGGCGGGCGGAGAGAAGAGGAATGTTGGAAAAACTCTTTTCAGTTTCCCCCAAATAAACCTTGCCATTAATGGTAGTACTGACGAGGTTGAACTGCGTTTCTGCATCAAAATATAAAAATGAAATTCCACTTGTGCTTGCAATATTTATTTAGAGTACTTGATGATCTACTCCTGGAAATATGTAAGAGAAAATTGTTGTGAATTTAGAATCACAAAGCGGTTAAGTTTGAAGAACACCTTTGGAGATGATCTAGTCCAACCTACCTGCAGGGTCAACTAAATCTCAGGGCTGTGACCAGTTGGGTTTTGATCATCTCCACAAATGGAAACTCCATACCTTCTGTCAGCAATCTTTTCTAGCATTTGACCAGCTTCACAGAGTGCCTTAGCTATAATACGCTATATAGAAATATACATTATATAGAAAAATACAGTGTATAAAAGCTAAGAAATACCATTTTATGTCAACTGTGATGTGCTGTCCTCAAAATCAATGTTACAGAAAGCATGCATAGTTGCCACATCTTAAAGAACAACATGTTTCTAAGAAACATTTGATTAATTCTGCAGAGTAATATCTTCAAATTAATGCTATCGTTTATGCCACAGGAGGTATATAGAAGTGCTTAGTTTGCTTTATGAGTAGCGATGACGGTTTTGTCATTTTCATTATTTTCATCATTTTCAGTAATGCCCCATGATTAGTTTAAGGAATATCCTAATAAATAGTAGAAGTTTAGATGTAGCAAAAACTGAATTTACTTACTCTATTACAGTCAGTAATTTATTTCTTTTTGCCCAAAGATCTGGGTTTGTACCGATTAGTATAAATACAAATGCCATACAAAAGAGGCACACTAACAATTCTTCTTCATATGTCTGTACTTTACGTTACTTTTTAAAAAATATATATATTTATCATAAAACATGTTTAGTTGATTTATACAATCATAGAATGGTTTGGGTTGGAAGGGACCTTAAAGCCCACTTAGTTACAACCTCCCTGCCACAGGCAGGGACAGACCAGGTTGCTCAAAGCCCCATCTAGCCTGGCCTTAAGCAACGCCAGGTATGGGGCATACTTGTACATAACATCTCTGTGTAACCTGTTCCAGTGTCTCACCACCCTCACAGTAAATAATTTCTCCCTTATATCTCATCTAAATCTACTATATTTTAGTTTAAAACCATTATCCCTTGTCCCGTCTTTACACTCCTTGATAAAGAGTCTGTCCTGCTTTTTTTTGTAGCCCCTCCTGCAGGTACTGGAGGGCCACTATAAAGTCTCCCTGACACCTTTTCTTCTCCAGGCTTAACAACCCTGACCCTCTCAGCCTGTCTCCATATGAGAGATGCTCCAGCCCTCTGATCTGGCCCTCTTCTGGAATTGCTCTAAGAGGTCCATGTCCTTCTTATACTGAGGGCTCCAGTGCTCCAGATGGGTTTTCATGAGGGCAGAGAATTGAGAAGAATCAACCCCCTCAGCCTACCAGCCATGTTGCTCTTGATGCAGCCCAGGATACAATTGACTTTCTGGGCTGCAGGTGCACATTGCCAGTTCATGTTGTGCTTCTCATCAGGGCTGCTCTCAATCTATTCCCCACGCAGCTTGTATTTGTGCTTGGGGTTGCCCTTGTCCAGGTGCAGGACCTTGCACTTGGCCTTGTTGAACTTCATGAGGTTCACGCAGGCCCACCTGTCAAGGGCCCTCTGAATGGCATCCTTTCCCTTCTGTGTGTCCACCACTCCACACAGCTTGGTATTGTCAGCAAACTTGCTGAGGGTGCACTCAGTCTCACCATCCATGTCACTAGCAAAGTTGTTAAACAGTCCCAGTGCCAACCCCTGAGGAATGCCACTCATCGCTTATGTCCATGTGGATATTGAGCCATTGACTGCAACTCTTTGAGTGCAACCATCCAACCACTTCCTTACCCACTGAGTGGTCTATCCATCAAATCCATGTCTCTCCAATTTAGAGACAAGGCTCTCATGGGGGGGACAGTGTCAAATGCTTTGCACAAGTTCAGGTAGATGATGTCAGTTGCTCTTCCCCTATCCACCAGTGCTGTAAACCCATCACAGAAGGACACCAGATTTATCAGGCACAATTTGGCCTTAGTGAACCCATGTTGCTTGTCACCAATCACATCTTTATTTTCCAAGTGCCTTACCATAGTTTCCAGGAGGATCTGCTCTGTGATCTTGCCAGGCACAGAGGTAAAATTGTCTGGCTTATAGTTCCTTCTTTTTTTTCTTCCCCTTTTTAAAAATGGGGGTTATGTTTCCCCTCTTCCAGTCAGTGGGAATTTCACTGCACTGCCATGGCTTCTCAAATATGATGACCAGTGGCTTAGCAACATCCCCCTGTTCCTTCAGGACCATAGATGCTTCTCATCAAGTCCCACAGACTTGGGCACCTTCAGGGTCCTTAGCTGGTCTTGAACCTGATCTTCTCCTACAGTGGGTGGTTCTTTATTCTCTCTGTCCCTGTCTTTGCCTCCTGGGATTTGGGCTATGTGGTTAGAGTTCTTGCCAGTGAAGACTGCCAAAAAAATCTTCATTGATACTTCAGTGTTATTTCTAATATGGTTAGGAAGCAAGAATATTTGACAGTTGTTTCCCTATTTTCAGCTTAAGTGTAAAGCTGAAATGTTTTCTGCAAATTAAGCTCTAAAACCCTTAGAATGATTATGTTGACAGTTTCAAAAAATATTTGCAGTGTGGAAATACATCATGTATATCTGAGTCAACAGAAAACATATTATACCAACCAGGAGTTAATTCATTTTATGCTCTTACCTACACTTAAATAATGTACTACCATGGGACATTTTTTATTTTGATAAAAATGTAGTTTCAAGAAGAAAACTGTTTTCTGTTTTTGTTGTTTTATTTTTATTTGTTTTTAATAAATCAGTTACTTTGTAAAATATTGAACATTTTATTATTGTTATGTGGTCTGCATATTCCAACATTATAAAAGGTAATGAATGCTTTTTGGTTCCAATGCTGTATCATAATTTTTCAGTAGTTATTCAAAATCAGAGTATGGACAATTAAAATAATTTTCATGTTTACTCTAACGGAACTGTTATGAAGAGAAAACAGGAAAGAGAGAAGGTTAGGAATACCACAGTCTGTGCAATGTATGAATTCAGTTCATGTTACAGAAAAGACTTCTGGTTCATAAATAAGAGCTGGTTTAACTGTTGGCAGTTTAAGAAGGGTCAACATCAAGAATTGTCCCTTATTTTGGTATTGCAACCTCAATTTTTACAAAGAAAAACCTTCTTAATTTGTCATATACTTCATAAAATGTACCATTCTTGGTGTCTTTCACAATACATATATGAGTAGTAGTTTTTATAGATAAAATTTATACACTACCAGCCTGCATCGAAGAACTTGAAATAATGCAATCATAATTAGCTTCAGTATCTATTTTATTGCAACTTTAAATAGAGATTAAATGTATTGAAATGAAAAAAAGAAAATGTAGCTGTGTTCAAATTACCTGAATTCTACCAGTGTTCCTGAACCTGGTGCTTACTGTGAACAGCATTTGTGAACTGATTGTATCTTGATGGATCCCACTTTACCTCAGCTGTTTATTTAAAACATCTGGATTGCTTTTTAGAGGCTCTCAGGAAATGCTGACCTTTTCTCCATTGACCAAATGCATGAATTTAACACAATATTTCCCTGGGTGAAAAAAACAAGCATAATGTGTTGAGAAACATAAACATTTTTTACAGGTTTTCTTGCATATTGTAACCCCAAAACTGAAACTTTTAAGTGATTTAAATATATCTGACTTAATTTGAGGAATTATAAGACGTTGTTTGTTAGGATTAATTTATTTACTTTTTTTTTTCTCTCTAATTTTTGAATAGAAATTTAGAAAAATCTTTATATAAAGCTTTTGAGACTACTGCTTACTATTTAACTATAATTTTGTCTTTGTAGTTTTGGTCTATAAAACCACTGTATCTTGTGACTAGCTGCATCTGCAAACTCCACAGGGAGGGCTGGGGGGAATGTGAATGAACTGATTCTGTCTAGAGGTACTTAGCCCAAAAATACTGGTAGAAAACCTCTGTTTCAAGAGTGAGATTATTATAACAGTAGCTTAGATAATGGGTTGCAATTGCTTTTAGGTATGTTAAATGTTATTTTTATAATTTTGTCTAGGTTTTGTCCAGGGCGAAGGGATGCTGTTCACAGTAAGACTAACCTTACTGTTTCATGCAGGCTTGTAATACTATTTGTATAAGCATTTGCTCTCTTCCCAAAAGTATTTCATCAGCAACTGTAATCCATACTTGAACTACTTAGGGCAAGAATACCCAGCTTCTAGGTGACTGAGATCAGACTGAGTTAGAGAGTTTTGACTAGGTGACAGAAGTTAATGAAACATTGTGTTGCAGCTGGATAGAAATGTCCCAGGCCCAGGGATCAGCAGGTAATTTTGATACAGAAGATCAAGAATGGGATTATCAGTGCATAGTTGATATTATTTACCGTATTTGACATTTCTGTTTGAAGGCACACCTTAATTTCTTTTTGAGTTACTATATTATTGTTCATTTCTGTATATTACTCCCAGCATAGTTTGTTTAAAATGGTGATCTGTCAAAATGAATAATAGTCATGTGGAAGATGGTGATTTGGGTTACTTTCTGAGAGGTGCAAGATTTCTGCAGATAGCATTTCAGAATTACGTAGAGGCCTCATCCAAACTGAAAGTGTTAGAGAACCTAATTGTATTTTTTTTTTCCCTTTTACCACAGTTAGAAAACTTTTTGGTCTGTTATCTGTGCCATACACTTTTTTACTACTTTTGCTTTCTTACCTGTTTGAAGGGAATAAGACGAATGGTGTGAGAAAAGATGAGTGTTCAAAAATCAGTTGTCTTGAGGCTCAATATCTGTTTCATTGAGCCTTTTTATTTGATCAGTGCTTTATCTGTTGCACACACATCTGGAGAACATCTGGTGTTTATGAGCAGCTTCATAATTTAGAGCTGTAGCTTACACTTACATGCAGACTGTTGTTCAGATATTTTACTAAACTATTGTTAATAAATAAAATGTTTGTTACATTTGTTAGTAGTGTTTCTGTCTGGCAGTATAGTGTGTAGGCACATGAACTTTTTCTAATTTGGATTAGATCTGCATTCCGGATCAGTCTGCCTATGGCAGAAGGGTTTTCTCCTTTGGAATTTACTTTGATTTCTTGAATATATCACAAATGAATACAAATGTATTCTGTATTTAAATAATTAATTTTCATAACTAGGGAAAGTATTAAATAACCTGAGTGTAGCTATGTAAAACAAACAAACAAACAAAAAACACTTTTATTTGCCTTTATTTATGTATAAAATGATTTGTCAAAATGTGACATTTGTGTGGAAGGTGGTGATTTTGACAGTAAAAATTCTGAGATTATGAAAGATGGTAACAATAATCTTTGTGAACAGTGAAATTTAGTGTTGTCAAACTGAGTGCTATTTGATGAGGATATTCCTCAGGAAAAACTTTAACTAGCATAAATTTATTGTATTTTAAGATTCAGAAATGCATATATGCTTATATAGCATCTTGATATATAGAACCAGAAGAGATAACTTTGCTGCACACGACTATTTCAGAGCCTTTTTTTTTCATCAGCACTTTGATACAAATTTGTAAACACCTCAACTATTCATATAAATACGTGTGTTCTGTAGAGTGAGAGAAACCAAGAATATTCAACTTCTAGAGAAAACTGTGAAAGTGTTCATGCAGCATAGGAGCCTGTTTGAGAGGTTCAGGGATTTATCTGAGGCAAAAAGAGTAAGGACTGGTGAAGTGATTGGTTTAGAAAATACAGTGTAGCCATAGATTATATTCCTAAAAAATACAGAGAAAAAAAAAATGCTTGAAGTTTATTCATAAAGTTGAATTTAACTAAGAAATATCATTACCTAACTGTACGTTCTGATGCTATCATAACAAGGCAAAAATATAAAAGTAGTTCAATGCTTCATTTACTGGCCAATGTTGCCATCTGTATTTTAGTAACTTATTCTTCAGATATTCCAAGTAGTATGTGTACATGCATGCACTCTTTATGACTTTGTGGATAGGACTCTGAAATATATGTGAAGATTACAGGGGATCCATTATTGCTAAGTCCATTTCCTTTGTAAATATTGATCTAATTGAAAAATTCAGTAACCACAGCACAAACATTCAATACTGTATCTCATACTCAGATAAAGAAATAATGTGGTTAAGTTTGTTTTTATAGTTCCAGCATTTTGCTTACCAAAACCAAAATTAGGAAGTATCAAGGGTTAAAAAGAGTATTGCTGTATTACTTAGGAACAGTAATGAAGAATTAAGACTTGTTCTGGAAATATATGTGTATAGATAAAGGTTTTTTGTTTGTTTAATAAAATGATTAATGGAGTTTTGCAGATAGTACACTCAAAGCTATTAAATAATTGAATTTATATGCAACATAAATACCAGGTTGCCATGACATTATAGATCCTTCAGAGGCTGTTGGTACTGAAACTGCTGCTATTAAGAATGTGTGCTCTAAATAGAGATTGCATTATTGTTTTCCAGATGACAACAATGAATTTTTAGAACCTTTTTAATTAGTTTCTTAACACTTTTTACAGTAAAATGTCAAATAGAAGTAAATTAAATATAACAAAATGAGTTAGAAATGTTTGTATGCACACAAACACTAATAAGGAAGAGCAAGGTTACAAGGAACTATGACTAATACTTACAAAGAATTAAAGGACAGCTCATAAATTGTCTTATTAAAAGGTTTTTTTTGTTGTTTTGTTTTGTTTTGTTTTTTTCCCCTTCTGTGGAGTTGAAACTCAGGCTGAGAAGCAGTACTTCTGGGAATAGAGTAACTGTGAATGCTCCCTGAAGGCCTGAAACTGAAGAACCAAATCTTTATGGCTTTACCTTTATATCTCTCTTGGCTTAGAAATCAAATCTTTTGCAAACCCTTTAATGTCAGATTGAAAATGACACTTATGCAAGATTTATTAATTTTAATTTAACAGCAAACAAAACTTTCTCCCAAACCAATTTTAAATACTATCTTTTTAAAACCATAAGGAAGGTAGTTCTTCATTTTCTGAAGGTAAGACCTTTGATGAGACAGTCTTGGTCTTTTATAATGTGCTTTCACTTACAGCACTTCCCAACAAAACATTTACTTGCTTAGGGCTTCCTAACTGTTGTGTGCCTGTGCAGCTTAAGATAGACATCATTTTCCTGATGAACCCATAACATTTATGGTCTTTGGAATGTCAGAATTGATCCAAGGATGATCATTTGCCTTTGGTCAGCTAAAGGAATAGTTTTCAGTCGCAAACATTGTAAGCTTTATCGTCGTATTTCCATTTCAGCACCCTCCTTAAGATGAATGTGCCACAGGCACAGACATTCCTATCAGCCATTTTGCTGGGATCTCTGTATAGGGAAGAACATTGAACAGAGTGCTACAAATTCTTCTCATGCACTGCAGTTTCTTGTGGCAGGTTTTGCAAGCATGAACTTTCTCCCTTCATATCTAGCAGAAATGTGAATTATCATGCATGTTAATTTCTGCGTTAAAATACAAATGGTATTGCTGTAACCTAAAGGCCCTTATTGGAAATCTTGACTGCTCAGGAGCAGCAGATCCTTTGAGGATGGCAGTTCTTGGCTGCCTTGTGTTGGCCATATCTTTAACAAGGTGGTCAGTTCAAAATTATTTGCTTGTGGGAAAGGGTTTTCGCCTCAAACAGCACAGAATGTTGCAAATTGGTAATGGTGTAGGCAAAGTCCAATGAAAAACTTTTGTAGGCAGGGAATGGCATTTTGTTTCAAAACAAAACCGATGACTTACTGATCCTCACACCTGCATACCCCTGAGCACTAGGACATGTGTTCCCATTTGCTCTGGCTGGCACCCAGATGCCTAGTCCCTTGTACCTGGACAGCCTGTCCAGGTCTGTCCCTTTGACACCAGGGAGCATGAGGTTGCTAGTGCTGAGCCCTGCTGTCTCCTTTCCCTAGGCCCTACTGGAGGGTGCCCATGAGCATGGGGGATCCTCTGTGTCCCCTGTCGGAGCTGACCATACTGCAAGCTGTACAGATTTCCTTGCTGTCCACCTGCCCAGCTGTCCAGAGGAGTCACATATGAGGTGTGCATGGTTCAACTAAGTAGCTTAGAAGGACCTTACAAGGGCCCTTAGATAAAGCTAAATTTCTCTGAGGTTTGCAGAGATGCTATTGGACACTCTATCCTATCAAACTGCTTCTGGGCATTTTCATGGAAGTTTCCGTCAGCCTTGACCTTCAGTAGTTCTCTTAACTTCTTCAAG
Source organism: Anas platyrhynchos (assembly GCF_047663525.1). Classification (NCBI taxonomy): domain Eukaryota; kingdom Metazoa; phylum Chordata; class Aves; order Anseriformes; family Anatidae; genus Anas; species Anas platyrhynchos. Next base: position 41,713,050 of record NC_092590.1, on the reverse strand, counting down.
TAGGGTGCTAGAACTAAATGCTTCTTCCTGTGAAGTCATTTATTTCTTTAGTGGCAGCTTAATAGGAACTTTCAACAGGGACTGCTGTTATGAGTGTATCTCCTTGGAGGGATTCATTTTGGACAGACAAATCACAATAGCTACAGCTGAAGTCTTTGCACTCTGACTGATAGTTAATCTAAAAGGAGGCTTTTAATTCTGTTTCTTTTGGAAGATCTATCCCTAAAAGACATGTACTCATTTGTTGTCCTAGACACACAGGAACACAGTGAAGATGCAAGGGATATGATTTAATTAGGCTTCAGCTCTACGAACTCATCTGGGAAGTATCCAGCACTAATTCTGACACAGCAGGTCATGATTCTTCTCTGGTGGAAGTCTGGATTATTTCCTGATTAATGTTATGGTCCACCTGTTGAAGAAGTGACCTGGTACCAAAAGCCTTGCATACCACCAGGATGCTGACGTTTTTTAATTTCTGATGCAGCCACTGTCTGTGTCAGGGTGGGAGGAAAAGGGAGGGGAAAAGTGCTATGATGGTGGTATGAGGATTAGATTTGTTATCTTGTCTTGAGAAGTTAAAAAATTAAACCAATACACTTTCTGAAAAACAGTCACTCGTCACTGCTTTATTAGAATGCTTAGCAATATTTTCCAACATCTAAGAATAAAAGCTAGTCTATGCCAACTTTGCTGTAGGGAGATTAAACCATAACTGAAACTAAAACCAAGGTCCTGATCATATTTCTTTGACAGCCTGGAGCCAGTAAGCAGAAAATAGACATTTCCTTACATGTCTGCTTTTTCCCTCAATGTAACAGAGCAAGTAACTGCTAGGTATTTGTTTCCCTCAAATAAATAGTTATTCTGTTCCCGTGGTTTCTGCACCCCCATAGCTGTTTCTATCTGAACTTTTCTTTTAAATGAAGCAATTTCAATAGTGGCTGTTGTGTTTGAAGTTTGTACTGTTAACTGATAAAAAAAAAAAAAAAGGCATAACAATGCTAGGCTGCAGTTGTTTTATTATTTGTATTATTATCATTACAGTCTTTGTGGAGGATGAGAGGAATGTGGAGCAGATAGTGACTCTGAAAGTGATATACTAAAATTTAGAGTAGGTTTACTGAATGAAATAGAAATTTAAGACAGAATTGAACACTCACAAAACTCTGTAATATTTAGACATTTTATATTGACTTGAATTTTGTGACACTTTTTATGTCTTCATGAAGAAAAACTTACTTTCCTAAATTAACATAAATGCCATAGCTTTACAGAAAACACTCAAAAGGAAAGGCAGTATTTCCTACAGAAACAAAGTTTCAGTTTAAATAATAAATAAGAAGACTGTCCTCCACTAAGTTCATAGAACTAACTCAGTGGAACTCCTATAATGAGGGTGTTTGCTTTCTACAAAATTCTAGTTTAGGAAATATTTTGGTTCATTAGAGATAACATCTGGTCAGCCCTAAGAAGTTTGTCTTACTTCAAAAATGTTTTTGTAGGAGACTCTTCACAAAGGCAAATATTTCCATTGGCAACTGGTTCTAAACAGAGGATAATGGATTCATCTGTCGAGGGAAATAATATACATATTCAATCTCTTGCTCACAGAGGTAATCAGGGTTTCACATAAATGTGAAAAGAAGCTAATATAACAGATGTCTTTAAGTCTGTTTAATGCTTTATCCATTTTTTTCAACACTAGGCATATAAGTGTTGTATATATGTAGCTTCTAATACTGACACAAAATTTAGTAACTCAGCATAGAATTGGTTCTGCTAAAAATCCTATCAATGCTTCTGTTGCACATACTAGTTTTTTGAGGACTTTCTTTCATTTATTCCTCCATTTGTGTTAAAATGCTCAAGACAATATTATTAGTCTCACACAGAATCTTGTCATATATCTGCCTATGCCCATTGCTGGAACACTTAGCTTGGTGATTGCAGAGATAGGTACATTGGATTCAATTTTAAATCTGTTTCATCCATTGAGATTTAGCTTTCTATTCTGTGATCTTGTGTTTAAAGGTATCTGGCAGCAAGAATATCAAATTATCTGTCAATTAGATAGCTTTCACTGATCCTAAATTTTGGCTTGCTGTTGAAAAATGTGATTTTAATCTATCCTATGCTTTGCTCTTTTTGCTGGATGTTACTTTCAACAATAGTTTGGTTTTGTCATGTCACAGCCTTTTTTTTTTTTTTTTTCCTTTCATTTTATAGGATTTCTTTAGTCCAACACAATTGTAATTCATTCTTCTGTTAGTTTTCACTGCTTTACTAGATTTTTTCCCATTTACTGTCACTGTATTGGTATTACAGAATGGAATCCCTTCTGTTATATATAATAGTAGAGTCTTTTACCAAGCAGAATAATCTGTATGTGTACATGTAATATACAGAGACGCCCATTTGGGGAAAACATTATCAGTAGGTTATTAAAATTGTAAAGTAAGGCATTTAAAATGTAGAAAATGCCAAAATGAAGATTTTTCATGCAGCCTAATTGTCCTCTCTATGTATATTATCCTCTTTAATTAGATGATTTGTCTCTATTTTTCACTTTTATAGTCAATGCACAGGGCACACTGCATTCCTATATGTGCAAATATTCACAATTTTGTCAGAATCATCCAATAGACATGATGGTGGTGTTGGTGGTAGAAAAGTCAGCAGCTACAGCATTGCATGTGAATGTAGGGCTCTCACTCGTTGGGGATTCATGTAGTTGTGTTAGGAGTGGAAGAACTCAGTGGGGAGCCTGGCATATTGTCTGGGGAACCTCACCTGAGAGTCTGGGTGTACACAGAAGCATGCCTGTCTGAGGGAATGGCATTTATTTTGCCTGCTTCAACATGTTTCAAGGCTGATAAAATGACACTCACCACTAGGGAACAACCAGCAAACAACTACAGTGGAGAATTTCCAAGCTAGTTAATACTGCCCTCATTTTAGAAGTGTGGAAGTGAGACCCTGAAAACTTTTGTACACAAAGGTAGTAAGCCACAGAACATAATTGTCTGGAGTAAGTGATATTGCATGTTTAAAGAATTGCCCTCCTTGTCTTTGAGTGTAACTATGAATAGTCCATAGTTCCATCAGATCTCTACCTCCCAGAGTAAGGACCCTGAAAAATGAATTAATGCATCCTTTCAATAACTTGGATTCATATCCAGTACTAAATGGCAACTTCATGGGATAAAGTCCAAGCTTCTAATACAGTGTTTGGCTATATTAATGCTTCAAGCAGTTAACAGCACAGCCTGTGAGATAAATTGGTGTCAGTAATTTATTATTTTCCTTTGTGTACATTTGTTAGTATCTCAGGAGCAAGAAGCTTATTCTTCCACTGAGACAAAAAACAATTTCCTAGTTAATGGAGGAATTTAGTTACTCTTGAACCTCATTAAATTCCAAAATCTGGAACAGACTTTTACTGTCTTTGGTTAATCTCTGATACCATCTCTTGACCTCTCATATTCTTGACCTCGTCTTGCCTCTGATTTCAGCAGCCTTCCCTTTTTCTGTCAGTATTGCCTTATGATTCCAGTCCCACCCTTTCCCAACTTCATCCGTTTCTTAAATTTGCATGAATACATATATATGTATATGTATATGTTAAATAAAACCTCCTGGTTTTGCAGTGAAACAGAATTTGTTAAAATTCAATAGGGATGGACAGAATTTTTCATTGTCATTTTCTGCTTTGCTAATAGTTTCTCAAAGCAAAATTCAGATGCTTTTTTTTTTTGTTTCCCCCAGTTCTAATCCCCATTTATCAATTTTCATACTAAAACTATTGCTTTGTGAGCTTTGCAGTCTTAGCATTTATATTGTGTGCCTCTTTCTACTCTTCCTGAAGCTAACTGTTCAAAAATGCAACCATGAAAAATATGAGAAACATATGCTAGCATCATTTTGAAAACTACCTTGTTTACCTTATCCCTTTTAAATATAGAGAAGAAACCCCTGTAGAATTCTGGTATTTAATAAATGATATATGTAGTGAATAAGACTGCTTGGAAATAGATGGTTTATTATTAAGTCCATAATGAAACAATAGATATGTACTTACTGCTCTGGGGGTTTCAAATCTCTCTTCTTCATGGTACATGCCGCATTGTAAAATATTATGTTGTTATGTTTTGCACTTTGTTGTTTTTGTTTGTTTGTTTTTCTTTTCCTTAATAGTTTTGATATCTAATATCTCACTCAGATACAGTGGTCTCATCGTTCTGTTGAGAAACTTGAATACAGCAATTGACCTGAGGTATTTTGGAAATACACATAGTTATGTGAAAAGGATGAAATTTTCCTACACCATGTTCCTAAGTGAACATGGCAACTGCAGATGTTTCCAGTTCACTCTTGGATAACATGTGCTCCTTTCAATTAATGCATATTACTAACATAATTTGAAGCAAGTCTTTAGTCCTTAAACACATAATTAATATAAGGATCAAATATGTCTAACTTCTGTCTCTTAAAAATTATGCATTGACATGTTTCCCAAGTATGTATGAAACCATAATGTGAAAATCAAGAACTGTTCAATGCATGATTTTCCCATGTAGCATGCATGTGTGTTAGATGCATGATTTTCCCATGTAGCATGTATGTATTAGAGCACTATATAACTCTAAATGAAAACATGCTAATTTAGGATTGTTTAAAGGTAGCACAGAGGAAATAAAGAGAAAATAAAAAATCTCTTTATTCTTAATTTTTCTAAAACTTAGTTAACAACCTAGAATTATCAGGAATTCTTGCCTTTACTCACACTGCCACCCCTTGAAGCCTCTCATGAAATGTCACGTCATCTTCCCATCACCTTCCACTCCAGTGCCACCTCCCAAAGAAATTATCAAAGATGATTTTCTGGACTGTAGTGCATAAATTCATTCTGTTTCCTACTTCAGGTTTGCAGGTTCTTTTCTGCACCTGTTCTTCTTTCCCTAAGCAGATCAGTAGTTTGCTGTTTATATTTGCATGGTGTATCCATTGCTTCTATAAGGGAGGATTAGTAAAACCAGCTGATACTATGTTTTGTTTGTTTGGTTTTTGGTCTTCATTGTTCTTGTATCCACTTTGAGCTTGTGCCAAAAGTATATAATAGGGTGTTACATGCTTGTCAGACAAGTTACTACACTAATTTGTGAAACAGTTCTAAGCAGGATTATCAAACTAGGACTCGTGACTTTTTTTTTCTAACTAAATCTTTAACTTTATATTTTTTTCACATTAGTCAGAAAGATCAGGAATGATGCATTATGGGAATGGATTCAGTTCTGGTGAGATGAATCCTGGTGTCTGCTTCAGAAGGTTCATTGCCTTTTAATAAGTAGCCTTTCAATCTGTTTGAAGTATTTAAAATCATTTCCCTCCCTTTAGAAATAAGTTTTGCTGCTGAATTGTGTTATACAGAAATGAGTCGATTTATGTAAATGACTTTTCTGCATGGTGGAGATAAAATAAAAATAAAAATAAAAAATTAACAGTTTCAGACATCTGTGACTGAATTTCTAAATGAAACAACGGGACTAGTTAACTGAAAAATTTGAGAAAAAATAATACATAGTCACCTTTTAATTCTTTAAGTTTAAATGTAAGCTGCTATTTCAAAATGCAGGACTAAATTTAACACCTTTGAAGTTTTAAATCGCCATTTTGCTTTTAAACATGTCAATTGTTTGAGTTAATCAAACTTTTTTCTTTGATTTCCTGATTTCCAGTTAAATCAACAAAACTACATAATATAATACTATTCTTGGGCAGTTCTTGCAGAAGGAAACTACCGTACCATTGGAATGTAGTATTGAAAGTCTGGCAAGTACCAGATTAGCATTTTAAAGTAAAAAGCTCCATCTTGTTTCTCCTCTGTATATTTCTGTGGAATTTTCTTCAAAACATAGAAGTGCCTGATCTAAGGCCTAAGGCCCCTGAGTCTTCGGTGAAAGTACCTTATTTTTTCAAACACCTACACCAAGCATGTAAGTGTTTGTTTTCAAGAATTTTGAAGTGTTTAGAGGGTGCTTGTAAAATAGAGCCACTCAAGGACACACAAATTGGCTTGGGAGATTCAGAGATTCAAAACTAATAATATCATAGATATGTAGAAGTAGTGTGCTGTGCATACTAGTTGGCTCTGATAATAAGTGGAAATGTTTAGTTCAGGCACAGTGTTGTACTAGAAAAATGCTTTATGTCTAGAACAGAAGATGTTATGTCTGCCCACTCCAGTGCTATGATGTATTGCTCATTAAGACAGAGTTGACTCATGCCCAGCTCTATACAGTATGTATAGTACAGGCTGTGGCATCTCCTTCTCTGGAGATATTCAAAACAGGCCTAGACACAATTTGGTGCAACATGCTCTAGGTGACCCTGCTTGACAGGGAGGTTGGACTACATGATCTCCAGAGGTCCCTTCCAACCACTCCGTGATTCTGTAATGCAGTCCTGTTACACTGAGTATGTTACACTACTTGGATGCTTATCCAAGTCCTTTAGGTCTTCAGCTTTTATCTTCTTTCTTGGGAGCTGCCCCATCAAGCATTTCTTCATCAGTCTTTCTGTTGCTGATGTTTCATCATCAGGTTTCTCTTCCTTGCTAGTTTCCATCTAGGAATGCTCATTCAACTACAAGTGAAATAGGCAACTGGAAACCTAAAGCAGATTCTATTTTTGCACATATGTTACGTGTTTTCCTGCACTCTAAGAAATTCATGGATTCTCACAGATCTAGTCCAGAATTAGTCTAATGATATGTTGATGGATTTTTTTTCTTGTTTTTCCTTCTATTTTTCCTTAAGCCTTAAAATGTCTTCTCCAGAGCAACTTTTTCCACATAGAATATATATTTTTTGCAAATTACTGACCACCTTTTATGTGTAATGAAAATGTGTAATTTCAATGTGTAATTGAAAACTGAAAATGTCTCAACAAGTTCAGATAAATACATTAGGATTACTTTTCTCCCATCCCTCTGAATTTGATTTGAATTGTTTCATTACCTTTTCTCTGAACAGAAAATACCTTTTCAAACAGCTCAGTTTTCAGGGTGATAACTTAGGTAGGTAAAATCATTTAGCTACATTTTTATTAAAAGTTAACTAAAAATTAACTACGTTTTTTTTTTTCATCTTTTTCATCAAGTAATTACCTATCCACTGCTGAAAAAAGTAAGTCCATTAAGTACATCTTGGGAAAGATAACCCATTTTTAAAACCATATTGTTACTCCTGCACAATCCTTGAGAAGATAAAAAACAAACAAACAACAACAAAAAAATACAAGAGCAATCTTTTAATTATTTGGCCTCCTCCAAAATCAACATAAACACAAAGCTATCTGTTTTCAAAAACATTTTTAAAATCATGAAAATAGGTGAGTTCAGTTTGCCTGAAAAGCAGTATCTTTTATCAGTCCATCTGGAAAAAATAAAAAATCAAGTTTTAGTAATAATCACTGTATTATTCTCTCAGAATATGACTGTACTGCTCAGACAGTGTAGCTGAGCAAAGATTTCAGGGGAAAAAAAAAAGTATGTAGAAGCTACCAAAACTATAAAGATAGGTTAGACTTCTGGTCTTATATTTTACTGAAGACCACATTTTTAATATATAGAAAACTAAAAGCTACTTACAAGTGTCCAGTAGCCTGGACAACCGTGTTGTGTGGCTCCTCTTAGACAAAATATGGGAACAAGGTAGACAAAACATGGGAAATAAAATATATAATTCACATTAGAAGCAGTAACTCTTCTGAAAGGTTTTTTATTTAGTAAAACAAAACATCAGAAGATCAGCTATTTTTCAGAGAAAGCTAGGTACATGTACATTGAGAGCCAAAAGCAGCAGCCCTAAATCTGATAGACCTGTGAGACTGAGTAACACATGCAGGGTTTGGCTTTAATCAGTATCACTGGGTTATTTAGTCAAGGAAAACCTGCAGAATCTATGTAGAGTGAATAAAGCCTGAGGCTGAAACAAACACTGCAGTCACTACAAAGCTTTTCCACAATATAAGAGGAAGAAAGTTTTTTTGCTTCTTTTTTTTTTTGTTGTTTGTTTGTTTTTCCTGACAATATATTAGGGTCATCAGGGCACTTTAGTAGGGCCTGTTTCAGTTTGTGGTGACAGATTTTTCTGATGTTAATGTGCTGGAGGCACCTAGATATGGGAATATGCTTATGCAATTTATAACCACTAAGTTTGGGCTGATGCTACTTCATTTTTGTTTTCTGATAATGAGTAAAATCCCTGTTGAAAGGGACTGCCAGTGAGGATAGAGTGGTTTGTGCTGTCCTCGTCTGTTTATGAGAAATTGTTGTTTGTTTGTTTGTTTTTCTTTACACAAATGCTCAAAAGCAGTCACACAATAATAATCTTTTCACAATGTCACCTTTTTAAGGGAAGATGGTTGAAGACAGGTAAGAGCAACATCTCCCCTCTCTTTTTTATGCCATTTTATGATGTGATTAGCAATGGAGACCATCATCTATGCTGATGTGAACAAGGCTGTGCTTATGATTTACTGTTATTGTTTACCCTTTCCTGTTTTATTTCAAACCAGCGTGCAAGGAAATGTGAAAGGACTCAATGGGCATAAATCAGTCATTCCCAAAGGGAAATCATGTGTCAATCCAGCCATCACCTCTAGCAAGTCATCCAGGGAGCCTGGCAGAAGGGAGCAGCCCCAGGGCACTCTGTGGCAGGTGTAGCAGCTATACAAGGGACATCTGTCCAGCCATGCTGAGCAGATTCTGGTTAACTTGTGGAGACAGGACAATTTTAACCCAGATTAAAATGTCTACCCACCTGTGATGTCTGGGAAACTGCAGCATGAGTATTTCACACATAATACATGTTTCACAAACAAAAATATATTTTGTAGATTTTGCTTGAAAGGATTTATCTTCACAGTAACTGAGTTGTTAACAAGAGTTGTTAACATTAGGACGTAATGCTTTTTTTAGGACATCTCAACAAATGTGTAATATTGAGTAGTAACCGGACAACAAATGAAAGAGAAGAAGAAGGAGTAGAAGGTACTTGCGTGGCCTTAATTTCCATGGCAATTGACAACAACCACAATCCGCAATGATTTCTAAGTGCCTTACACCATTGACCCTTGAGCCACAAAAACAGGATTCCCACATTAGGTAAGGGGAGTACAATCCCTCTCAAAACACGAGAGTCTGGGGACCACAACTGAGTACTGAAAATCTTAAGGCTAGGATGTTCACATACCAGAAGGGAAGCTCACATTTTAGCACTAAACAACTACCTTTCGAGGCAGGCTGGGAACCGGTTCTTTTTAACCCAGGGTCCATTTCAGCATCTTCAAAGCTAAAGAAATGGTTGACTGCTCTGTTGAATTGTGCTCCAGGCAGAAAGACTCACGTTCCTATTAACAGAAAGAGCTTAATACCTTGCTTCTATCCTAAAGAAGAGTTTTGGATTCAAACGTACCCCGTCCAAGATGAACAACTACCTTAACTTTGTGGGGTTTATATTCTGCATAAGAGATTTGTAACGTCAAGCTTCACAGCTTCTCCTCTGGATGCAGGAAGGAGGCTACAGATGTAGAAAGGGACAAGACAACTTCCAAAACTAAATTGCATTGCCACAAAACTAATGTAACGTATCCCTGCAAGCACAGAAACTCCTTTGCAAACCACCACAGATTAGACATTAGGGCTAAAGAGTGTGGAAAGGATTGTTTAACAACTGTATGCATACTGCCAACTCACAGTCAAACGGAGATGAGAGCTTGAGATCCCAACTGTGGCTTGGATATGTTGTGCACCATAGAACTTCCTCCGCAGAAGATGTCTTGTTTGGAAGCGCAACTCTATTCTGCGCCTCTATTGTATTGTCTAACTGGCTTCAAAGTTTTAAGGTCTATTGCTCCTTATCACTAGTAGAAATAACCTGACAAGGGGCTTAGTGGTTACAGGTGACCTAATGAATTAACTACAAAAGGTGCACAAGGGTCATATTTCTGTTAGTCATTCTGTGAGCAAAATTAGTACAGAGCCTGTTAAAAAAATAAATACAAATAAATAAAAGAAATGAATAAAAAAGAAAATGACCTTAAAGGCAAACTTGCCATCATAGATTTTCATCTGTCTAGTCATGACAGATAAATCAGAATTCCTTTTCTTGATATTAATGTTATTTACATTTTCTTCTCTGAGATCCCTTCTTTATGCAGGACTTTTCTAAATCTAGCCCCATGACCTCTGAGTACACTATTTATAGAATCATAGAATATCCTGAGCTGGAAGGGACCCATAAGGATCATCAAGTCCAACTCCTGGCACCGCACAGGTCTACCCAAAAGTTTAGACCACGTGACTAAGTGCACAGTCCAATCGCTTCTTAAATTCAGACAGGCTTGGTGCAGTGACTAGTTCCCTGGGGAGCCTGTTCCAGTGTGCGACCACCCTCCTCTCGGTGAAGAACCTCTTGCTGACGTCCAGCCTAAACCTTTCCTGCCTCAGCTTAACACCGTTCCCGTGGGTCCTATCACTGGTAATTACGGAGAATAGGTCAGCACCTGCCTCTGCACTCCCCCATGCGAGGAAGTTGTACGCTGCAATGAGGTCTCCCCTCAGCCTCCCCTTCCCCAGGCTGAAGAGGCCCAGTGACCTCAGCCGCTCCTCATATGGCTTCCCCTCTAGGCCCTTCACCATCTTCGTCACCCTCCTCTCGACGCTCTCCAGCAGTTTAATGTCCTTCTTGTACTGTGGTGCCCAGAACTTCATGCAGGACTCGAAGTGAGGCCGCACCAGCTCAGAGTGGGACAATCACTTCCCTTGATCGACCAGCAGTGCCGTGCTTGATGCACCCCAGGATATGGTTGGCCCTCCTGGCTGCCAGGGCACACTGCTGGCTCATGTTCAACTTGCTGTCAACCACCGCCCCCGGATCCCTCTCTGCGGGGCTGCTCTCCAGCATCTCGTCACCCAGTCGGTATGTATAGCCAGGGTTGCCCCGTCCCAGGTGCAGGACCCGGCACTTGCTCTTGTTAATCTTCATGCGGTTGGTGATCGCCCAGCTCTCCAATCTGCCCAGATCTCTCTGCAAGGCCTTTCCATCTTCATCTGAGTCTACAACTCCTCCAAGTTTGGTGCCATCAGCAAATTTGCTCAAAACACCTTCTAGTCCTACATCATTTCAGACAAATACAGTCTACATAACCTGAACGGTTTCAGCACGCTTGCACTCTGCCAAAAGCCAGAAAATTGGACCTTCATTTTATGACCAGATGGAAAAGAAAAACAACAACGACAAAAATTAAGAGAAGGAACTTTTGCTTCACCTAAATTTTATTATTTTGCCACAGTTTAAATGGGCACTGCCTCTAACTTCACAAGAATGAAAGAGAAGCGGTCATCTTTCTACCTTGTCAGCTACTGGCAGACCTAGAGAAAGAAAAAAAAAGAGTTTTCGTACTGCCTACTTCAGATTTCTTTTTTTCAGAAAATATTAGATACAAATAGTGGAAACATGGAAAGGAACATGAAAAGATGTGATGTAACTGTCATCTTTCCTGTTACGTTAAAGATTCCAGAAAAAGTTGCTTGATATGCACTGGGACCAAATAAGCAAGCCTACATACATGTATGTTGTTCTTTTTTCTTGTTTGCTTTTGTGTCTGTTCCTTCACATAATCTCTAAGCTTTATCAACAAATGATAGTAAATTGCAAGCTTTCCAACTCTGTTGGTAGATAACATTTACTGCTTCAACAGGTTTTCTTTTTCTAATAGACAAACAAACAACAACAACAAAACCTTTGTTTCTCAAGAAAGATCTTTGTCTCTTATCCTTCTCCAAAAACTGGTATTGACTACATTGATAGGAACTGAGCTAAACATTTTTTTTTTGTTATTATTATTATTATTATTATTTTTTACTTCTGCAGCGTGCCATGTAAATGCCTGCCACTACTATGAGCTATGCATACTTAGCATTGGTTCTATTAATATTGGTGTGCAATAAAAAAAGCTGTAAATGCTGGCTTAATAATTATATGTTACCATCTAGGTTATGGGTTTTATGGAATCTGCAGTTATAACATTATGAAGAATTATACAGATCTTTAATTGCACAATTTTTTAAATTATGCAGTCCATGAATATATTTTTTTTCTTTTCTTTTAATGCTTTATACTACAGTAGTTAATTTTATATTTCTGTAGTTCTGGAAACCAAACTGATTCTTTTAACAAGTCTCCTGAAATGTTTTTTTGGAACAGTCAAGTTGTGAGGTTTTCTGATTTTTGTCTTAAACATTTCTTTCATAACTAAGTTATGTGCAAAATTACCCTCAGTTTTAATATTCAGACAAATCTAAGCTTCCTACTGGTGATAAATCATATGTTTGGTTTGTGGAGAGAAGGAGGGAGCAAGTAAGTTGTTACTGCATAGGTATCAGCCTGTGATACTAAAGGTACATTTCTGTGGCTTTCTACACAGCAAGCAACTAACTCCTCAGGTTAGTACTCCAGGATTAGATTCTTGCACAATCCAACCCCTAAGGGGAGCTCCCTACTTCAAATGTGTATCTCACAAGATTGAGCTCAGTGAATGCTTCTCTTCTTTTACATTTAGTGACCAAAACCCAATGGAATAGTAAGCGCAAGAAGGCACAAATACCTTGTTTCAATGGTTGTATTTTTTTCATGCTGGTAGTCGCAGTCGATTTGGAGAATGAGTAAAATATCAGCTGATCCACTGACTTTTGTAATGTCAGTACAAGGTGTTGTAAACATAAGCTTGCTGTAGTACAGAGTTTTTTAGCATTTGGAGGGTTTCTTCCTCTATGTACTGAGCTATTATGACCCTCATGAAAAAAAATCAAAAAGGCTTTTTGGTCTGATGTTTAGATGGCAACTGTTTGTAGCTCATAGACTACCAAATGTGGACTTCAGTTAAAAAGAAAAAAAAAAGATGTTTATTAATTCTGATATGTATTTTCAGATATGAAATGTAGACTCTAGTGTGTTTAAGAGGGAATTACTGTATTATTTGCCTTTCTGAAAATGTTATCTGTGCTTGATTCAGTATTGGTTTCACGGTTAGTCAGTTCTGTGCAGCCAATTCCCATAAGAAGAGTAAAAAGAGACAGACGGGACTAGAGGTCAGTCTAGGTCTGAACTCATGTACCTTTCTGGGAAAGAAAATGACCTTTAATTAGCAAAATCTGCATTTTGGTGAAAATATATTCTACTGTGTAAAATGGGTGAATTTTTGCTGTCGGCATATAGTTTTGGATACAATAAAAATGTTATTCACATCCAACAAGAGGCTGAAAAACACTTTATTTTCAGTGTGTGTCAGTAAGAAGGGGAAAAGCATGTGGACAAGATATAGTTCATTTGATATTTTTTGGAAATTTCCCAAGAAATTGTGATTAGATTACATGAATTCTCTGAAGAGTCTGTTCCTCTTTCTCTCCCTTGTTATCAATTATGCATATAATTGTGTACAGTATGTGTACTTTTTGTACTGAGAAAGTGACCTGGAGGAGATCTCCTTTTTCATTGGGAAAAGAAGCTAAATACAAGTAGCTTAACTCAAGAAGTTTTATACTTTGATGAGTTTGGATAATGATTTACTTGTTTTGTAGGTGATAGGGAAGAAAAGTCACTGAAAATATATTCAAGCTTGAAGAAATGCAATGGCAAGGAGCAAAAAGAGAAAAGATTGTAGAATAATTATGCTTAAATTCACTTTCCTCTGCTTTAACAGTTATGGCCAGCCTTTCTCTAACATGCTTTCAATCACAGTCCACAGTGGATGAAGGAAAATCCTTTTTGTTGTGCTCTGAACCTATTGAGCTGTAATCTCAGAATACTGATAATACCGATAGATAATACTAATCTCAGAATACTCACAGTCTCAATCTATATTTTCTGGATTAAAAAAAAAATAATAAAAAAAAAATCCTTGGAATATCACTTCTGTGCTTCTCTTTGTAGAAGGATGGACCAGGATTTTTAAAAAAACTGAAGTTAGAAAAAATGTATTTTGGTGAAAAACAGCAACAGATGCCTGATTATTCCATTGGAACCTTATTGGCATTCATTCTAAATCTCTTCTTGATGTAATTTAACACAAATAATTAAGAATACGTCAAATAGAGTATGAAAAATGTCATTTCTCAGAGGTAAGTTTATAAAGTAGTTGAAAGTGGTATCATGATTTTGCTAGCTGAATTATTTGTATACTGCAAGTATCAAGCCGTTACATATGAAGATGAAAAACACAGTAATGTTTTTATCATTTCTGTATATCAGTATAAGCACACAACTCACCTTTCCCATCCTAAACAAGAATATGTAACAATTGTTTTCTAAGATGCTGAGTCAATACTGTGTTGCAGATGAACAAAGTGTACTGCCTTCAAAGAATCATATTAAATTAATGTGACTTTCTGTAGGTAATGATGTGTTAGAGTATTGGAGCCAAATTTGGATCAGAAACCAAGCAAATGGACAACATTTTTAATAATGAATACTGAGTGATATTGAAACTGCTAGAATTTGTGAATAGACTGTATGACAAGAGGAAGGAGAAGTATTATAATACACTAGAGAAATAGCTTATTTTACACCATTAGTTAAAAGAAAATTAAATTATTCACTGATATTTAGGGTGTTAGAGGAAGTTTAATTTATTCATACATATTAAAATGCTAACGAATGGTTAATGACTAACAATTTTTGTAAGATTAATAACTAATGGTGTAGCTGCTATTCTGCCATTAATTCTGGGGGCTCTTTATTTGCTATTGTTTGCTCTTAAATCTACTAGACTTTTAATGGAAAATAGCACAGTGTATTGTCTGAATAAATGAGTTATGTTGGCATCCTTTGGGACCTAAAGAAAATATGGGTGAATAGTTGAGTTTCAGGGATGAGCTCTTGGTCTTTAGCCTTTGTTTGCTTTGATTTAGGTACCCAAGTCTTTTCATGCATCTTATTGTTTCTTTTTTTCCTTCTTTGGGAAAGTGGAATAACAGTGTTTCCACATCTGTTAGGATGAATAAATAACTACTAAGTGTTTGTACACTTTCTTGCAAACAACTTTGTACTTGTTACCTAAACCTTGACTATTCACTACTATGGAGAGAAAGGATAGGGTAAACTTGGTGTGTTTTTATGAATTGTTAACAGATTTTCAAATGCACATTCTCCTAAGTTGTTGTGTCTGCTGAGCTCAGCTGTTGCAATCAAACTGATTGTTTGTAACATATCCTGGGTGACAGCCTGTATTGCATATTTTGTCCTGTCCTGTTGCTCTAAGCAGTCTAAACAGAGATGTAGGTACTACATTAGGTACTTGGCAATCAAGGTTTGTTACAGGATAAAGCTCTTGGGTTCTTTTCTATAGCATCACCCTTAAAGAGACAAAGTTCCAAAAGACTTCATTTTGCTTTCTGGGACCCCTCAAAAAGAAAGGGGTCAAGACACTCCTGCTGACCATGGACAACAATAGACTACTTTTCTTTTACCTGAAACAGATTTAAAAAAAAAAAAAAAGATTCAAAACTCCCCAAAACATTTAGTGTGCAACAGATACCAAGATATTTTTGAGATATGCCTATTCCTGAATGTCATATTACGTAATGATACTTGATTGATACTTGATTTAAATAGATGTGTAACTTAAGTTATATTAATTATTTATTTTTTTAAACTCAGGCCTAACTATATTGTAGAACTTAGAACTTTCAGAAGAGGGCAATGATTCCTTCTCATTTGGAAAAGAGAATATAATGGAAAATATAATACAGGATATAAAATCCTGAAATAAAAAATAAAGAATTCCGTATAATGCTATAAAAAATTCTTAATGCAGGCTTCCATTTTTTTTTTTCCCAGTTATTCCTTCACTAAAGAGGAATAAACTATGTTAGAACTCTTCGATATATTTTGCAACTTCAATAGGACTAGTTGAATAGATCTCCTTTTTACTTGGATTATCGTATTGAAATCATGTTCCCTGTGAACTGAAATCTCATATTTGTTAACAAAGGGGACTGGCAGAGCTTTTTAGAAGTTAGAACCATTATTTTGAAGTCTTGTTCTATCTTAGCATTAAACTGCTAGAGCCAATTATGATATGTCACTGTCGTGTCAATTAATGCTTAAAAATACTTGAAAATAACTGTAATTTAAGAACATGATAGCAATTCGTTAATATTTTATTTTTCCTTTTTAATGATACCCTAAAAATTAATCCTTAAAGAAATAAGAAAATGCTTGTTTAGTATTGGTTTTAACATATTCCTTGTATTAGTGAAGTCCCTAGACCTGAATAATGATTGCACCATAAAGTGGCATAGCTTTCATTAATTTCAAAAGTCTAGCTCCAGAGCAATAGCTGTATTGTCAACTTCTGTTCCATCAGACTGTAGCTTCCTAGGAATATTAAATAAGGGTGGCTGAAAATGTGTGAGAGTCACAGGAATATGCACATAGCTTATTAATTACAAAGAAGCAGTTCATAAACATTACTGAAAAGGAGTTGAAAAGATAATGATAAAACTAGCAAGAGGGTAAGTCCAAAAACTGAAGGCTAATGACTAAAAAAGTTTAGTTCTCATTCATTTGGACAATGTTGCCATTTGAGCTATTAGTATGCTAGATAAATGAACATCTGTGAGTTGGCATCTTTTAATGTAAAACCAATGACTAAAAAATAGACAAGAAATAAAGCAGTTTTTCAAAAGGATTTCTGTTTAGGTTTGTATTAGAGTTTGTTGTTTGTTTGTTTGTTTGTTTTTATTTATATATATATATATATAGAGAGAGAGAGAGAGAGAGAAGAAAATATGATCTGCCAGACTTGTACCAGAGCTGAAGTATGTTTGTTGTACAATCTGTACATTTTCACAGCTCAAATTGCAGTAAAAAGAATGGAATGAATATTAGAATCATAGAATCATTAAGGTTAGAGAAGCCCTCCAAGATCATCTGGTCTAACCATCCCCCTACCACCAATATCACCGACTAAACCATGTCCCTAAGCACCAAGTCCAACCTTTCCTTGAACACCCCCAGGGAACGAGACTCCACCACCTCCCTGGGCAACCTGTTCCAGTTCCTGACTGCTCTTTCTGAGAAGAAATGTCTCCTAATTTCCAACTTAAACCTCCCTGGGCACGACTTGAGGCTATTCCTCCTAGTGCTATTGCTAGTTATCTACGAGAAGAGGCTGACCCCCAGCTCCCCAGAACTTCCTTTCAGGTAGTTGTAGAGAGCAATAAGGTCTTCCCTGAGCTTCCTCTTCTCCAGACTAAACAGCCCCAGTTACCTCAGCCGCTCCTCATAGGACTTATGTTCCAAGCCCTTTACCAGCTTCATAGTCCTTCTGTGGACATGCTCCAGGGCTTTTATATTAGAAGTTACAGAATATGACTAATAGCCTTTAAGAAAGCTGAGCATTTAGTGAATACAGGTTCAGCATGAGGTGTGGCATTACCTCCCACAAAATATGGTTAACATTCTTACTTAACTACATCTAAGATTGTCCAATGGATTCAAAGTTTAAAGGTCAAACTTTGCATATAGCTGCTACTAGAGCTAAAACTGTAAACCCATGATTTATTACATCTATTCATTAGGAAGGTTATGTAGAGATTTTTCAGAAGTAATTGAAAACTTTCACATTAGACTTTGTGAAAATAGGAAATGAAACGTTGATGAAATAGGTAAAAGTTAGTTACATGACATTCTCATTTCTTCTTGTTCCAGTCCTTTTTCCAATGAAATTCAGCACTTTTACCTTATGACTATTGAAACTTTTTTTTGGTAGCAATCAGTGGCCTGAACAGCATGGCATTGCTTCGCTGGTTTGGTAGGTTCTCAGATTAAAAGATATTTGAATTTTTATTTTTTTTTTCTTCTTCTGGGTTGTCTCCAATTAGAATATGTCTGTAAAGTAGTTTAGAATAAAATCTTCAAACAGAGGTCCAGGCTGCAGTCAGCAGAACTATTTTGATGGGTAGCAGCATGACTTGAAGGACAGACACAAACTGAGGAGATTTCAAAGGACTGGGAAAGGTCACAGAGAGAAGAATGGGCTTAAAGGTAAAAAAAAAAAAAAAAAAAAAAAAAAAAGAGTGAACAGAAGGATGAACTGAGGAGGTGAAGAGGACAATAGCTCTGCAGAATATAATATACAGTGAAAACTGAATCCATAAAAGATGGAAAGCAACACCAGAATAATAAAAATGTACTGCCTGTGCACTACAAAGTCTGATGAAAAAATAAAGGGGCAATTCTTTCAAAAAAAAGCCTGTTTGAAGACAAAGTGAGGGTTTAAAGAAAACTTCTGTAGATCATGATCAGAAAGGTTAGAAAACATGGGAGTAAAAAATAAAAGGGAAGTCTGTGAAGTAATATAATTGACAAGGTTGACAGCCTCTGTACCAAACTAGTGAAGATAATGAGCACGTGGAGTTACATATTCTTAAATCTGTTGAACAAATGTAGTGCTTGAGGAGGCAAAACATATTAATGGGCTTATTTGTAATGTCACTGACCATGGAGAATTTTGAAGGGAAGCTAAGCTTTTCTGACAAAAATCACAGTCAAAATAAAGCAAAAGAACAACTCTTATGAAGAAATTATGTGGTTGATTTTAAATTTGTCAATATTAGTTTAAGTAGACCAAAATACTAAATATACATAGATACTGAGTCATTCCAAGTGCATGATGCTAAGATACTATTCACTCTCGATCCTTTTACTTACATTTTCTTTCTTCTTTACAAGGTGCCTAGAATTACAACTACTCTTAAAATGACTTGCTGACTTCCTCTTCTGATAAATAAGGCTAGAATACAAAGCAAAATTCTTCTTTGACCCTTCATAATCATCTGTTTTCATTCCCCTTTCCAGCTTTGTTTCTGTCAGCGTCCCTAGAGAACCCAGTTTCGACACAAAATGTTTGTCATCACTAGATTCTGAATACTGTGAATCTCAATCATTGCTGTTGATGGTTTAGCCATCAGAACGGTTATAAATATTTAAGAGCAGGCGCCATTAGACTAATTAGTGTTATGTGCTGTAATCATTTCACATGTGGACCCTTTCTAAGTTATCCTTTTTTAATAATTGACACTTACAATCTGTTAAAATAAATAAAATTCTGCTCTACAAATAGTTTCTTTCTATTGTACTAACACTCTCTTTAATTGAACTATTTACTGCTGTGACCTCAGGATTTGAAAGATAAGTCTTCAAATGAAAAATCCAGCTTTCTTCAGCAGCCTGTTGGAAATACAGATGTTAAAACACAGATGGTTGTCTACAGACTATTTCTTACAGTTCTGTAGTTAGTAGGCTGATATTTGTCAGTTATTAGTACTATTGAATATAGCCATAGGTCTCCTCAGGGTAACACAGGCCCATGGCTTATCATGGGCCAAAAAATAATGTTCTTAGTACCCAGTCATGTACACTGCAAACTGTTAAGCTTGTGTTCTGCTGATGGCTGCAGTGATGGTCGACCTTTTTGCTGATATACAGGATTTTTAGGGATATTATTAGTTTGTGTAATGAAGCTGTTGTCGACATGAAAACTTTGGTACAAAACAAAATGATTTGAAATGTGGATGATTTTATTGTCTTGCAATATAGTTATCCTTCTCAGGAAGAGGCATTCATCAGGATCTTGTCTGAAGAAATTTGCTTTGTTTTTTACAACTATTCAGTGCTTTTGTTCTTTCACATAAATAGAATAAGCTTGTTTGAGATCTATCATTTCTTCTGCAAGCAACATCTTCATGGCATTTAATAATACCAGTCACAAAGTACTCAGCAGTTTGTTCCTCC
Source organism: Anas platyrhynchos (assembly GCF_047663525.1). Taxonomy (NCBI): domain Eukaryota; kingdom Metazoa; phylum Chordata; class Aves; order Anseriformes; family Anatidae; genus Anas; species Anas platyrhynchos. The sequence continues at coordinate 41,693,188 of NC_092590.1, read as the reverse complement.
ATGTTTGGCTTTCAAAATCACTGTTGAACTTTTATAACTGAATTCAAGGGAATCATTGCATAGCCTACTTTAAGAAGTCTTACCAGCTTACCTCTTTTGGTAGAGATAAAACAATCAAACATAATTTTCCCTGTTATGTGTCAGTGAAAACCAGCTGGGATTCTCAGAGGAACCATGTGGAAAGGGTGGGAGATCTGCAAGGTCATAACAGGAGAACAGGTAGAATTTGCGGTCAGAAGTGATCATAATATGTCACAATTTGATGTTTTTGGGAGATCTGGGATACCTCTTGAATTTCACGTGCCAATATTTGGTGTTTAAGTTTACATGTTTTCTAAGGTTTCAGTCTTTAAAGAATCCCTGTGCAATGTCTGACCGTGATTTTTGTATGCCTTCATTACCTTAGTTCTCCATGGATGCACTTGACTAAAATTTGAAGACCTTCATTCTGAAATCTGAGCTGTGTCATTACAGTGTGTCTTGTCAAATGATAATTTAAGTTATCACCAGATATTTCTGAGATAGGAGGTAGTAAAATAGTTATACATGTCAAGTTATACATGCCAGGCATCTTAGAACTTTCTGTTGATAAGATCTTGCACTCAGAAGAGTGCCTTCTTGGGAAAGGGCTGAAATGGTAGAATGAACTTCCTCATGAAATAGCAAAAGCTGTAGATTTGTTTTGTTCAGTTCAATCTTACATTATTCCAATGTGTTCAATGAAGTAAAGACTAGGAAAATAAAAGGAAAATAAACAATACCCTATTAAAGCCCTTCTGTAAAAGGATCTTTACAAAGTAGCAATCTTACTTCAGGTTTCCTTATAAATCTATAAGTTAACACACACCGAATAAAAATAAAATAAATAAAAACATAAAAAATGAAGCCTTGAGAATAAGTGGGTACTTTAAAAGAAATGACGCCATCTTTTACCTGTGGACTTTTATATAATATTTCCATTGGTAATTCATTCTGTGAATATTATGCTTGTATGCCTGTGCACCAACTAACTGTTCAGTAAGTAGTACAGGTGTATTTGAGTGACATTTAAAAAATAAAAAATAAAACACAAGAAGTGCAGTGAAGCTACCACTATGTAACTAAAAGCAAAATCAAGATATTTTATTACCAGGATTGATGAGGCATGAAAAAGAAATAATCTGTTGTGATATACAAAGCATGTAGTTTTCAAGGCCGACAGATGAAAAAATTCTTAATACGAATCAAAAAAATGTCTTTTTTGGGGGGGAGAAAAGGGGGTCCTTTCCCCCCCCCCCTTCTCCTTTAGCTCTTAATATATTGACTAGATCATTAGACACCCCTACTCTTAAATCACAATCAATGTTTAATATATGTTTTGTATCATTTTTATCAAACGTTTTCCAGTTAAATTTAACAACAACTGATTTGTGACAAAACCATGTGAGACTAAAGCAACAATAAAAATTCTATCAAGATGCAACAGAACAGTTTTTAAATAATTTTTCTATGAGTTCGTGAGATCAACACCAAGGGAGGTGAAGAAAGAAGGGAAAACAAAACAAAACAAAACAAAACAAAAACAGATAGCAAACATCAGTGTTACCGAAAGTTACAAATTTCAAAAGCACTTACTTTTTACTAGGCAACTTAATCCTAGTTTCAAAGCTGTTAAGAAGCCTAAACCACATGGATTTTCAATATCACTTAGGGCTCAGTTACACAGAGAAGTTCCTTCAGGCCCATATGTTACTAAGCCTCAGCTGCTATTCAGTAATTGCCTTCACTTTACAATAATTGTGATTTAGTCACAATAGTAGGCTGAGTTATCTCAGCCTACAGTTAGAACACGAAGGGGATTTCACATGGTGTAGGCAACGATTACCAGCATCACTTGTATCTAGTAACTTCTTCGCATGTCTTGTTCATGTATTCTAAATTTATTTTTAAAGAAGTTCAGTTTCAAAAGAGGGAGTAAATGCCACATAGAACTTTTTAAAACCATATTTATGGTATTTATAGTATAATATTTGTATATTTATATATTCATATAAATATATATATATATACCTTTATCCATATATATTTATATATAGATATTTATTATATATATCATATTAATGGTATCAATAGACTTGTATCTTTAATTGCTTTCTGAAAGTAGGATTTAGAATTAGATATTTATTTCATATGCTTATTATACAAGCTCCTCAATGTTTCCTTTTAACTCCAATATTTTACTCAGTATGTAGGAAAAGGTAAAAATCTTTATGTAAGGATAAAAATACTGTGCAAAAAAAAAAAAAAAAGTTACATTTCTGCCTGATGTGGACAATTTGTTTTTATACTGTTTAACATTATTATTTAAATCTCTATTATTAAAAACAGTCTAAAAGCTTCATCAGAAAATAAATGTTTCTTCCCCTTATGAACTGCAAAAAATTAATTTTCTATATGGCCTTTTAGCTGTTGAGGTTTTTTCTTTAAACAAAACCATGAAAACCAAAGATTGTGTAATGATGGATTTGAAAAATAATGATACAATATACTTGTTGAAAATAATGTTGATGCTGAAATGGGAAGTATAAGAATCATTGGAAACATTATGGAAACAGGCAACATTGAAATAGATTGTTCTGTTCCAATATGGGAAATTTATGAATATATTTTATTATGTGATTTTATAAGGTTCCTTTCTTCAAAGTATTATAGTTATTTCACTTAAGAAAATGTTTTAATCCTATTTTTTCTGCATTCTAAGGTTTTTTGTTTGTTTGTTTTGCATCTATGCCACTTCCAATTTCCATTTTCATTTTTTTTTAATGTCAGAAATCACAGTGAATCCAAGGAGATTCACGCAGAGATTACGTGTAAAATTCCCTCTAATTCTAGTTCTGATTCTTGAATAATGGTAAAAAATGTATTCCAGAAAGACAAATAGTAACGAAGTAATAATAGTAAAAGTCTTAACACCCATGTCTTCAAGCATGAGTAACACTCTTTGGGAGTAAGTTTTGCACAATTTCAACCTGTCAGGATCAGTCAGGGGAGCAAATAAGTTCAGGTTTGGGTTACCATGTTACTGCCATAGTCTGACAGGTCTGATGTTTTGTGTGGGCTGGATTCTGAGTATCTCTTAAACCAAAGACCTAAGATAGATTAATACTGATCCTGATTAGTAGAATAGTTAGTTCTTAGATCATTTCTTTTTCACGCATATTTAAATATGGAGTTTGAAAGTCAATGTTTGTAAAGGCCTGATTAAATTCAAAAACGTGAGAGATGCTGAAGAAGTGGTCTGAGGAGTGGTTTTCAGTGTGGTTATGCTGGTGTCAGCTGTTACAGATTCCATTGTAGCCTGACCTGATCCTTGGTGTCAACTACAATTAGATTAATTACAATTTCTACAGAAGGGCTTTAAGTACAGAGGATTTAATGAGTTCATGTGGTAGTATGATAGCGAAGCTGTCGTGTGTGTATTGGTACATGGCTGGATGAAAATAATTGATGTCCTGTCTTAGTTGTCAGCTATCTTTCAGTTTAAGCATATGGCATGTGACTAAGCTAACAGAAGGGTGATATGTCACTGTCAGCATTTGGGTGTGCCTTTTCTCTGTGCATGGGATACCTGATAAGACATCAACAAAAATTACGGTAGGCTTGGGGAGCTGATTCTTCTCTTGATTAATTACACTAATTGAAGTTAAAGTCTGCGCACACATCAAGGGCAGAACAGAACCTTCTTAATTTGTCTCTTTCAGCACACCTGGCACCCACTCTTTGTGGAGAAGTTCAAATGAGTGTGGTCACATTAACATTTAAGGTTCATGTATAGGATACTAATAAATTCTGTCATCATATCAATTTTGGTAGGAGTCATTTGTTAGGGAAAAAAAAAAAAAGGCTCAAATGCCATTGGATTCTGCTAAGCAATTCCTGAAAATCATACTCCATAATGATAATAGCAGTGACATCTTACCTACTTAACTGGTTGTATTAAAATTCAAAAGTTTGGACTACAGTTTTTACCACACAGGAAAAAGTTCTCAAACCTATCAGTAAGAATGGGTCAAGTTTTCTGTTCTGTTGGCAATTAACTGATTCTTTGCATATTGAAGAAAGTACAAGTCTCTGTATTGACCCTTGAGTATGACTGGGAAAACTGAACAAATAGAGCAATTGTTTTGTTTTGCTTCTAAATGTGGAATCAGTTTTAGGGCCCCAGAGAAAAGTTTTGGGAATTTATAATTGCTGAAGATTTGTTGAAGAGAAATGAGCTCTTGTCAGCTCAAAATTAATGAACTTTGTATTATTCCGATTTAGGCTACTTAGATAAAGCTAAATAAACCGCAAATAATTATCTGTCATTTAAAAGTTTTAAAAAATATATAGATAATAATTTCTTCTCTTTCCTAACTACTGAAGTGGGAAAGATCATCCTCTTTTATAGATCTTCTTGATAGCTGTAGTCAAAAAGTTGTCTAAAAGATTAGTACTACTAGTATTCACATCCTATGTACTTATGAAGAATGCCTAAAACCCATTCATTCATAGCATAGCAGGTAAGCGAGATCTTAAGGTGAATAATTAAAAAGTTCAAACAAATACAAATAACTGCTTACCCTGGAGAAGATACAGTTTGGGAATAATCTCATCAGCATGTGCAAATGGCTTAAATGTGGGTGCAAAGAGGCTGGAACTAGGCTCTTTTTAGTACAGGACAAGGGGTATAGAGTGCAACTGAAGCACAGGAGGTTTCATCTAAATATCAGGAAACACTTTCTCATTGTGCAGCTTACTGAGCACTTGCACAGGTTGTCCAGAGAGGTTGTGGAGTTGTCATCCTTGGAGAGATATAGAAGCTGTCTGGACATGGTCCTGGGCAAGTGACTGTGCTCAAGCAGGGAGGTTGGACCAGATCACCTCCAGAGGTTCCTCACAACCTCAACCATTCTGTGAATGAAGTGAAATGTATTTGAGAATAAACATTTTATCTTCTGAGGGGCATAGTATTTCTTTTCTTTGGTAGAGCTTAGCAAGGTCGCATTCATTGATCTCTGATTGAAGAAACTGCACTATTAATCACAGAATCGTCTAGGTTGGAAGAGACCTCCAAGATCACCTAGTCCAACACTTCAAATGAGAATATTACAGTTAATTCTAGTTAGTTTTATAACTCTTCATTACAGTCTTGTTGAAGATGAGCAAGAGATTTATACGTGTGTGTGTCAGGTCATGATATTGATTCCAAGTGAGGGGTCTTAGTGCCAGTTTTAGAATTTCCTTGCCTCCAACTTAACGATTTGTGAACTAATATGTCTGTGGAAAAGAAGGCTTAGGGGAGCCCTAATGGCAGTCTTCCAGTACCTGCAAGACAGAGGTAGTATCGTTGCAGAGGCGCATGGAAGGAGGACAAGACTCAGCAGGCATAAATGAGAGATTTCAACCAGACAGAATAAAAACTTTTTCACCTTCAGATAAGTCCAGCAGTGTAGTGGGCTGCCCAGAGAGGCTATGCAGTCTCTTTTTGTGGAGGTTTTAAAACCAATTGGATAAACCTTTGAGCAATGCACTTTGACCTCAAAGCTGACCTTACCATGAGCTTTTGGGTCTCCTGGGAACCCTTCCTGCCTGAATGAATCCATTAGATTTGAAAATAGAAGAATGCTATCATCCATTTCTCTCAATCAGATATATCTTAGAAGCATAAAGATATTTTCAGTTATTTTGTGTTTCATTTTGGAAATTGAGAATTGTACCAAAATACTTCTGTTACTAGACATCAACACAATCTTGTAAATCATTACTTTACTATATATTCTTTATGCATAGTTTACATGGCATGATACTCCTGTTTTATGGCTGTTGAAAGTTGAAATTTGGCAAGACGAGATGTTTTCTTGAAGGCTGAAGTGATACTACCCATTTATCTTGTAGCCATTTCCTTAAAGATTGTATTCATGTGACTGACTAAATTACACTATCGAGGTTAAGGAAAATCTTTGTACCAAGAAACCTATTCTAAACATAGCATTTGAAAGAGAAAAAACGTATGCTACCTTACTTTAGGGCTTTCATGATACAAGCACATTATTCTGTCAATGCTATGGCTGTTCTGTTTAAATGAATCTTTTTTTTAAGAACAGAAAGGATTGATATTTTGATGTATATCCTCATAAAAATTTTGCTTACTTTCACCTTATGCCTATTGCTTTTGACTGGTTGAAGAAAAATCTTTATAAATTAACTTTTAAGTGCTTGAGCAGTGAAAAATCAAATTTCCATAAGCAGATTTCAGTAATTAATTTCAGCAATATTTTAAATTTTCCTTACCATTTGTTAAATAACTCTCTGGGATACTGTCTGCTCCCTGTGTACCTATTTATAACTCATGAAAAGTTTGCCTCTGAAAGTTCTAGTTTGTTAAAGGCAATAACATTAAGAATTTTTTCATTCGAGTACTTTTTTCAGGCCTACCAACTGTTCTTGCAAGTCTTTACTGAAAAAACATAGCAATTCATTGGAATCCTTAAAGAGAAATCCTAATGTTGGACACTGTTTTAGTAATGGTATCATTAGTAGAGGCGTTCTCAAGTTTAGTATGTTAGCATTCCCTACTTACAGCTTTATTCTAATGCTTAAAATGAGATTTTAAAATTTCCATGCATGTTAATGCTTGTTTTGTGTTTTTGTTTTGTTTCTTTCACATTGGAAAGAAATTAAGAATGGTATTGCAAAGAGTACTAAGTAAAGGAGGGTGCTTTGTTGGACAGATGTTAAGATGAAATTACTATACATAAAATGTTAAATTTTATTAGAAACATTTTCATAACACTGCTTGCAGTGTTATTTTATTTTTATTTTTTATTTTAGTTTTTTTATTTTTATTTTAGTTAAGACTTTGCTTCAGTTTATTTAATTATTTTTTTCTTTAAAGTTACTGCATGGCTACTTGACATTTTTTGACAACCTTCTGTAGTGACAAGACTTAAAAACAGTCTGAGAGAAAAATTGACATGAAATCCTGTACATTGAGGGAACCAAATAGTTGGACAACATGGAAACCGAATGCTGTGGAATGTGAGTTAATGGTAGGAGGTAGGAATTATCTAGTTTTCATTGCTGAAGTCAAGTGTAACACACCACAAATTGTAAAAGACCACAAATTGATAAAATAAGGTATGTTAATCAGACTAGTATGTACTCTTCTCTATTTAAGGAGTTGGTATCTATCAGCCTTGCTGTTGGACAATTAAGTGGCAAGAAAAATAATCGCCATGCCTGCTGCAAAGTTTAGAAATATGCCCTCATTTAAACCTAAGCCAGAGATAACAAGTGCCCTGAAATGCCTATAACAACAGTAATGTCCCTTGGGTTAGTAGCTCTCTGCTTTTGCTTTTAAAACAGGTAGAAAACTGTGCCCTGCATTTTTCATGTAGATGGGCTGATTATCTAGCCATGGAATCCAAGACAGTTTCAATCTTTCTGGTTTCTAGCAGAGGAACAGAACACAGTATATAGGAAGACTGCATCCATCGAATTCCTTCTTTCACATCAGGACATGATTTAGCAAGGCAGTGCATTGATACTTTAAATGAGTGCTTGCTGCACAAATACTTAAGTGTATTCCCCTATGCATATATTGTTATACAAAGGAGTTGGTTCTTACAGTAGATATAAATTGTTCAGATTGTAAACTGGTAAGGATTTATAGAGAACAAAGTATCAGTGAGAAACTATGCACTTACAAGTTCAAATCCAGTTTACTGAGCATTAAATTTTCTACACATGCAAAAGATGTTGTAGTTTATTTATTTGAATGGGCTTTTATATCATCTACAGTATCCCTACATGGAAAACGAAGGTATGAGAAAGAAGGGAAAAAGTCCATAGTAAAGTAATTATATAAGGAGTAATATGGAGCAGTGATGTCTTTAAAGATCTAGTCAACAATGGCAATAGAGAGGGCTATAACTCTAGCAGTTGAAATGTAAAATGGAAGTTAGAAAGTAAGTGAAAACTTGAGGAGTAATTAGCTAATACTAAAAAAGAAAATCAATGAATGTATTTAAAGCAAGAATCCTTTTGCTTCTGCTGAAGAGTTGAAAGTAATTATAGAAGATGAGAACATTACAGGAAAATACATGATTTATTTACTCCATTGAAAACAAACACCCTTCCTCATTTTCTTGGAGCAACACAAAGCAAAACAAACCAAACAAACAAACAAACAAAAACAACAGCGAAGGCCTACTAATAACCAAAGGTAGATTTATTTATTTGTTTGCTCTTTAATCTCTGAAGAAATGTTGAAGAAGAAAACAGATTCTGATACCTGTCAACTACACATGGAGCTCTCCTCAGATAGTACCAATCTCAAAGTAACATCCCACCAAGAATAAAAGTGCTATGCCAGTGTCTTCAAAGAGGTCTGGGATTAAGTTTGTATTACCAGGCTATACAGCAAATAAAGGATAAATATGTAAACAGCATTACAATAAATACAGTAAACGTTTAATGAAAGGGTGTAAAATCACAGATGGAAAGCAGTTCTTTTCAATGCTCAAATATTAAAAACTGAATGTAGTTAAGAAAAGGGGATAAAATAGGTTTAATGTGAAGGGTAAAAGCAGTTCCTGTCAGGAAATATTCCTTGGGAGGAATAATATCCCAAGGGGAAATAATGATACACATATCATTTAGCACTACCATAATTAGGTTGAACAACACATTCTAAAATACATAGTAATGAAGAGTAGAAGTCTGCCCTGTCAGGCCATTAATTTGTATTTGCTCTTCTTAATAAACCTCTTCTGTATTATGTATAAATACTTGATAGCCTAATACTTCTGTTGCATGTAGTACTCACACATATACAGTGATCTACATGCATAATTTATTTAACCATGCAGAAAAATAAGCCACAAGTATTCACAGGAAGAGAGTTAATCAATAAATTTTGGAATATATCATTGTGAAAAGGATGCTGTGTTTGTTGACTTTAAGATTGTCCAGGATTTAATTAACTTGATTTTTTCAAAGATGTTATCTGAAAATCAGACTCACCTAGATATGCGTTTCATGCATATAATTTGAGTTTGCTTGAAATGATGTTGATATCAGTGATCAGATAATGATGCACTTATCTTGTTTCAGATCTTTATAGTTCAACATTGATGATGTATTTCTTGAGTGGCTTAAAATCTAGTGTAAATAAATAGTTTTCACTAAATGTAATTGTCAACCTCAAAATCCTAAAGAAGACACAAAGACTTCTAAGGAACTTCAATATTCTCCTTTTATTGAATTAACTACTTATAATCTCTTCTCAGATAGAAGAATAACATACCAGGCTTGATTCTAGTAGCCAAAATCTTCTACTTTCTCAAATGAAATTTTTGGTTTGTTTGTTTGTTTACGGTTCTCAGAATAAGATCCCAAAGACATAATGAACGTGTCAGACCCCTGCAATTATAATCAGGAAAAAATTAAAGTAAGGATGTCTGAATAACTAAGAACCAGACCAACAGAACAGTTGGTAAGTTATACAATTATCCAAATGCATTTTGGCTTTTTTCCTGAAATTAATAATAATATTAAAAAAAAATAAAAAAATTACAAGGATAGGATATGGAACTCATAATAGAACTCGTCAGCAGGTCCAAAAATGAACACAGAAAGGTGCATAGTTTTAAGTTTTTGTAATCTGGATCTGCTCCATCTATATTAGTTTGGATTTTTAAAAGCTTTTTGTAAATTTTATGAATGCATTTTTTAGAGTTATGACAGAGGAAAACGGAAGAGGTTACTTTCTACCCGGGGTGCCAGTACTTGCTTATGAGGGCTATAACAGATTTTATCCAATGAAATGGCAGTTTGAATGATTTTTTTTAGTGTTGAGGTTTTCCTACTAAGAGCCTGCCAGACTGTCTGGAGCAGGCAACCTCAAAAAGCCTAGAAACAACAACAACAAAAGATTAACTATTAACAGTGGAGAAGCCTGCTGTGACTATGTATAGCAAAGCAACAGAATCCTTAATGCTTGATACATGGAGTGGGATGGAGTATGGAACATTTTTTTATTATTTTTTTTCAGGTATTTCAGTGACTGGAATCATAGAGTATCACAAGCTGGAAAGGACCCACAAGGGTCATTGAAGCCAACTCCTGGCTCCACCCAAAAACCCAACCCTATGTCTGAGTGCACTGTCCAAACAATACTTGAACTCAGGCAGGCTTGCTGCCATGACTGCTGCCCTGGGGAACCTGTTCCAGTTCCTGAACACCTCTCAGTGATGAACCTTTTCCAAACACACAGCCTGACCCTCCCCTGTCCCAGCTCCATGCTTATCCTTGGGTCCTGTCACTGTCCCCAGAGAGCAGAGCTCAGTGCCTGCCCCTCTGCTCCCCTTGTGAGGGAGCTGCAGGCCGCCCCTCAGTCTTCTCTTCTTTAGGCTGAACAAGCCAAGTGACCTCAGCTGCTCCTCATATGCCTTCCCCTCTAGAACCTTCACAATCTTTGTAGCCCGCCTTTGGACACTCCTTGATAGTTTTATGTCCTTCATATATTGTGGAGCACAAAGCACTTTACTCAATGTGAGGCCACACCAGTGCAGAGTAGCATGGAAATCTTGAAGGGAAATATCATGTTGTCAGTTCTGTGAACCTATAGAACATTTAAAAGTTTTGTTTTACTTGATAGTCTCAAATCCTATTTTTATCAAAATTTGATTTCGACCAAATGCTGTTGCCCAGCTAAGGAAAAAAAAAATATGTCTGGGTGGAAATACAATAGTCTCTGCTTTTCTTTCATGCAGAGGAATAGTCAGAGACATTCAAAGCTATCAATAAGTCAAATATGTCCCTTCTGAGCAGGTGTCATAAATGACAGCATGAAACAGTGTCTTCAACCTGCTGACCTTTGAGTCCAGTTACTATCAGACTGCATTTTGAGAAATCTGAAGAGTATTTCCTGACAGTTTGTGAATCTTTACCTATCTGAAAAATTGCACTGTGTGAATGCACAGAGTGATTTCTGAAGCTGTGACCTAATATTGTGTGCCTATATTATGACTTAAACTCAGTCTATCTAGTATCTTTACAGATATTTAGGAAAACTGTAGGACAACATACTTAGTATACTGGCAGAAGTACACTGACATACTAACAGCTTGTGCCTATAGCTGACTAGATTTAAGTCAAGGAAGCAAAAGGGTGCAGAAAAAAAAAAAAAAAAAAAAAAGTCAGGAAGAATGATGAAACAGCTTAAACCTGTTAAACCTGAGCATTTTAAGAGAGGAACAAGTTGTCTGTTAACCTTTTTGAGAGGTAAACATCGTTTCTTTTGCATCCTCCTCCTTTGACAGCCAAGTAGATGTGGTCTGCTGAGAATTCCTGTTGGATTATGCATCTGAAGCATCATATGTGGGAGAACAGCTCCTCTGTGCTTCCTGGGAGAGCTTGGTTTGCAAGATAAATGCCTGAAACTGGGATTCTTGTATGCATGCCAAGAAGCAGTATCTAGGAGCCCTGACAGTTTGCTGGTGAAAACTCAGGAGAGGTTTAAAGGCTGCGATTTAATTTTTCATCTAAATTGTTTGATCAATAACAATTTGAAGAACTTTATATATATATTTATAGAATCTAAAACTCATAGGTCCCCTGAACCTATGGGGTCTGGATCTTAACAGTTTTTCAGAATGTTAACTGAATCTCTTATGTATCAGTGATTTAAATGTAGTTTATGCAGTATAGTTTTTAGAGAATATCACATGGAAGGTCATTAAAAGATACCAGCAATCTGAATTATTTCTAAATGATCTGCATTCTTATTTGTACAATAATGGGGCATCTGTGGTGTACATACTTGCTGGTAGTTAATGTTACAGTATCATAGTTAGTGGTGATATGTGTAACATACATCACATAGCACAGATCTTAATATTTGGAATTTTCTTTTGAAGTGTGAGTCTTAAATTGTTCCTTGGCAGAACCTACAGGAATAAGGGATGACATAATTCATGGTTTGGAAAGGGATAGTCATTGTCATTTAACCAAAAGGACATAGATATCTAAACTCATTGCTCCTTCACATTCAGCAATGTACTTAGAAGCATTCTGCATGCAAATCCATTTACAGGTATATCCATTAAGTACTTAAATATCAACAAAACAGAAAATCAAATGCTTCTATGGGCAAAGGATGTAAGAATTCTGTCATTCGTGTAAAAAATATTTATATGATAAATTGTCAGACTAAACAATGGTTTGCATTGATCTAGAATCAGTACTATTTCTCCAACTAATTTTAGGCAAGATTGTTTATAATATTCAAAGAAATGTTTAAATATAGAACTGTACCTCAATACCATGTGTCAAGTAATTGACAGGTCAGTGTTAATTCAGTAACATATTTGAGGCATAGCAATTTACTAGCAAGTAAATGATAATCAGTGTTGGAATACTTCATTCCCACAGAATATATGAAGTTATATTTAAACTCATGTTGAGGATGAGTACTAACTCTCTAAACCCTTAAGAATGAAAAGCACTGCTATCAGGAGTAATTAACTTTTAATTGTTATTGGTGAGTTCTTATATATGTGGCTTTGTCAGATCTTGTTTGTTCCTTCTATGTGCTTTCCTTCTTTCCTGTTTTTAACATCCATAGTATTTTATTCAGAATTTATCAATTTTGGTTTCTCAGATAAAATAGCTAAATTAAATTCACAGTTATTAAAAATAGAAGCAATATATAGTATAAAAAAAAAAAGGAAGCAAGAAGGGAGATTCAGTGCTTACTAGTATACTCCACTTTTCTAATTCCTCCAGTATATTTGAATTGTTCCCTGGTTTAATTCTACTAACTAGAGTAAAGAACACAGACAGTCAACAGATGCTGCACAGAAATTGCTTAAGAGTGTTCAAGACCTTATCCCTTGGTGTTGATAACAGATCAATATCTGGCCAGATTTTGTGTTCTTTTCAGGGGAATACAATGATAGAAAAAAGCTTATTACTTTTGTAAATAATTATTTGCTTAAAGACTCTGCCCCTTCTAAACCCCATTGCTTTTTGAGTGTCATACACAATCCACACTTATCTTTGTCTCTAATCAATAGGTATTAGATATTCATCCAAAACTACTGTCTGTGTCATCTCTTAGGTCTCTATTCTTGGCTATGATGTCCTGATTTTTTACCACTTTAGGAGGACTTTTTTGTGTGTGGTGAAGTTTTGTATTCCTTTTAATTTGGTGCAACGGAAAAAACATGTAAATTAAGAAGTGTAAGAAACATGTTCATTAAGAAGTGTAAGAAAAAAATGCTGTGATGTGCTAGAGCATTCATCATGTCACTCTCTATCAAAGTTTGGAGGCTCTTAGTTGTAAAGCCAAACAAGATTGTGGCCCATGAGCTGAGGTCCTCTCTAAACAGACCTTTTTCTTCTCTTTGCTTAAGCCTTCCAACACCATTGAGGAGAGAGCAAAAAGATGAAGGAATGGTTTGGGTCTGACAACTTTGTGCTACAGAGCAGCAGCTTCGCACGGAGCAGAAGGTGGTGACCCTTTCTTCATAAAGGAGAAATATCTACAGGCAGAGCCCTGTAAAGGGCCTTCAACTTTTTCATTCTTTTCTGCCACTTTCTGTAATATCTAGCTACCCTGAGGAAATGTTTCAGATTTCATTTCTTTTGGATTGTTTGTGAAATGTAGAAAAACAGATGTGCAAGTTAAGGTAGACTGTGGTATGGGAGTCCTATCTCTTGTTCAGCTGTGGTCCAGTCTCATGGGAAGTGGGATTTATCAGTAAATGCTACTAAACTGTACTATATATGTGTGGCTTTATTAAGTGATGTTTGGCTGCCCAAAGCACTTGGGTGAATGTATCTCTGTCTGTGAATACTTTTTTTTTTTTTTTTCCATGTGCCCACTTGTGAAAGCTACTGCACTCTATGCTCTCAGAATAATACTTCTTAGTCAGAAAAGAAGTTAATGAAAGTAAAGTCATTCTAGAGGACATTCTCAGAAACACAGTATAAAATAGAGGGGAAATGCCAGGGAAAGCAAATACAGTTTGTTGTATTCAGTCAGTTTCATTTTCAAATGCCACCAATTGTTGGCATTTAGCCATTTGTTAGAGAAAACAGATTCCTCGTCTCAAAGTCCTAATGATGTAGTAGAGATTAGAAGGGAAAATTATAATTTATTTTGTGTAAAGTCCAAAGGCAAAATGCACTCGAGTTAGAAAAAAAGTTAATAATAATTGTCCTATTTCAAGCACTGGCATTCTTCAGCATGATGATGGGGACATATTCAGGAAGAGGAGCTAATGAGCTGCTGTTTTCTAATCAAAGCAGAAAAATCTAGTGGCAAAATGACAGACTTTCCATTTCAGCGTCATTTACAAAATGACAAAAGTAGCCCATTGCCTACTCAGTGAGGAAAAAATTACAAAGTTTATTGCTAATAAATATTTTTGTTGTTTTTCATAATGAACCAGGTGTATGTATTTAATTCAGTATATGTTATATAAAAAGGATATATTTACCATGTTTCTTACAGATTGTTGATTAGTCAAAGAAGACAGGTATTGATGCTCTTTTTTTGTCAATTTTTTTCCAGTTGAGAAGCTTTGTGTTCCATATGTATGTATATCTGCGTCTATCTGTCTTGATTAATAACAGATCCATAATTAACAGTAAAATTTCTGTTTTATTAAGAAAATAGACAGAAAGTGTTGAGAAATACTGATATGATCCCATAAGGAAAAAACGTGCTGTCAAGATGGTACGTTTAAAAACTACCCCCCAAAAAATGCATTCTGAAGTTTGAGTGGGGAGAAACAAAAATGAAGAACAATATAATAAACAGAACACCCTAGGAAAGGACTGTTCACCTAGTAATACATTGTTGCAGAGAAGGAGCTGACAAGAAAAATAAAATAAAAAAAAAAATTTGTTCTGAAAAATTGCTAAGAAAGCTTGACTCCCTAGATCTACTTTAAATCTAAGCCATTCTCCAATAAGTACTCTGACTTATCATTTGTATGCTCTATCCCTGCTCTGCAAAGCTCTACAAAGCAGCAGGAGAGCATAAAATATTTTTTTTTAAGTCATCTGCTCATATATTTCACAAGTAAATTGTCAGGTAAACGAGACTGATGAGTAAAACAAACAGGAAATCCTGGGAAAAAGCATCTCTTAAGGCATTTTGAATATTTAACTAGCCAGAATTCCTTTCACTTACTAATATTTTATAAAGAAAACAGTAACTTTGTGCTTTAATTTTTCTGAGATTCATACCCAAACTTAGCAATAGAAATAATGTCTACCATAAATCATGCTGTGGTAGCATTCGCAGGAGGAGAAACAGCCCTTGAACAGTTGACATTATATATACATTGACATGTATATTTCAAATAATAATAGCAACACTATCTTTAAACTGGAATAGACTCAAAATTATGTTGAGGATATTTTTCTTCATGTGTGTACAAATATCAGTTTTCCTTCTGTGAGAGAGTCAAAAGAAAGGGTAGTTCATGAGTATACATGCACCTTCGGTACCAGGTCAGTTCCATGTTGAACTTTTAATCTATTGCTTAGTTTCATTCAGATTAGTCAGAGCAAATACTGATTTATGACATATTGCAATGCGTATGTTAAAGGAAGCAGCCTTAAGTGACTGAACAAATTACATCTGTAGTAAGGAAATGCTTCAATAGGAATTCTTCCTTTAGTTGGATACGTTAACACTAGAAAACAAATCCATAAGAATTTTCAGATGTATCTATTGTTTTTTTCCTTTACCAGTGGTAAGAACTGTTCAAACAAGTTATGTGGAATTAGTGAGAGAACCTGCAATTTGATTTTGGCTCATGCATTGCTCCAGTAAATGTTAAATTTAACTGGGAGGGTGGGGTGTCTCCTTGCTGCTTGGCTTGATTCAGCTGAAGTCTTAGGACTTAGCAATGAGGTAGTTTAGATGCAGAAGGAGATTTTGTAACTCATTCCAGGACAAGATTTCATAACTTAGAAGAGCTCTCAGAGTTTTGTTCATCACTCTTGTTCAGAGTTTCATCACGTGCTCAGAGATTGGCAGCTGAAAGATTTGAGGTTTTGAGGGGAACAGTTTATGATATATTTCAAGTCATTTGCTATTTTTTCTTCTTTCTTGCCAACTTTGTTTTCTGAAATAAACACTCACTTTGCTGCCTGATTGTTCTTGTGATTTGCTCTTTTAAACTTCACTTGGATATTTTAACTTTATTGCTGTATTATAATTTTTTTTTCCCAATGGATGGCTGTCAGAGCAGCCACCACTTCAAATCTAGCCATTTTTTAGTCTCAAAATAAGTGTATCTGAATGATTTTTAGATTTGCAATTTAGCTTCAAAGAACACAAAATGCATGGGGTGGGAGAAAAACAACTGTCTGTGCTGTATTCACGTTTAAGAATTCACTATTTTATTCATTGGGTAAAAACAAAACAAAACAAAACTGCGTGTTTTGGAAGTCATCATCTTTGTTTCAAAAGCAGGTTTACCTTTTGCTTATATACAAATACCTAAATTAAAGTATTGAGCAAGTATGGATACACTGATGATTACATGCCTGGTATGAACTGTTCTACTCAGAAGGAAATGGCTTTTTGCGCCTGTATTTGTCTAGACAATTTTATTATAGAGATCATAGATGACTTTCAAATATATTCTCATGCATGTATGGTTTGTATGGAAATAGTATGTATGAAGGATTGAATTGATGATATTTAACTGTACACTATGTGAAGTGTGTATAATATGTTGGCACAAGTAACTATGGTTAAAATGTGAGTATGAAAAAGATGAAACAAAAAACAATCTTTCCTGTCACACAGCACAAATGTGCTTCTAACTGAAACCAAAGTTTTTGTAAAACCTCTCAGAGGTAAGTAATTTAAAATGGAGGTAGCATTAGATGACTATTAAATGTCTTCAATGTGGATGTTTCACCTGATCAAAAATAGTTTACCAGTTTAAGGCTACATAATATCAAAAAAGGTACCTGCATTTTGTTGTGACTTCGTGTCATCTCTGTTTTTGTTTGGTTTGGTTTGGTTTGGTTTGGCTTTTTTGTGTGCCATGGGAGCTTGTGAAGTCCAAGTCCAAGTATGCTGAGGTCTGCTTACCAGCATATTATGAAGACATCTCTTAGAATAACTACGACAGAGTAGCCAAAACTGAGCACATAACCCTTCAGCATTTCTCATCCCATCAATGTTGCTGTCACAAGCTTATCTACCAAATCCTTGACCTGCTTGAATGCAGTAGTGAGAGACCCAAAAAATTAGAAGAACATTTGCTTTGGGGGAATGGAGACATCCCCTTTTCATTCATTCCCCCCACCATGATAAGGAAAAGAATTGCACTGATTAGAGGCATGGCAGTCCCCAGGGGTCAGGCTACAAGGGTAAGGTGATTAGTAGTAATAACATACTGTTTACATCCTATGTAGAAGTGATTAACCTTGGCCCCAAGCAGCTACCAGTAAAATGTCTATTCTGGGGTGAAGTATCTCACAATGCTTCTTTGAGACATATTTTGTGCTACACAAATAGTAGCAGCCAAATGCAGTGAGAAAGTCAGATATTTCATATGAGGTAGGGAAGCAGCAGAACTTCAAATCCTCTGCTAAAGGGACTTCATAGAGAGTATTACAAGGAAATGAGAGAAATGAAACAGCAGCTGCCTACATGGAGGCACAAATCACTCAAAGAAAATAAAACTGAGCCAGTGTGGCCACATGTATGTCTGGAGAGATATTTAGAGTTGCAGCCCAAACACTTAGGTTGGGGAAGCTGTGGAGGCTTCTTAATTGCTCTGAAAGATACTGCAGAATATCAGCATTTCAAGGACCACTAGGCTTCAGGAGCCATTCTTGGCAATGATCCTGGGCACCTTATAATTCACAAGAACAGATAAACTTAGATGACCAGGTGACACCCTGGGAGATCAGTTTAAAACTAGTTAATGCTAAGTTATGCTTTTGTTTGTTTGTTTGTTTATCAAAGACTGAGTTACCAACTCAGGACTCCAGCTGATATTCAGATGTTAATCCAGCTCAGGAAGAGACATGCTGGGGGGTATGTGCATAGCTGCCTGCAGTGCAATGAATGGCACAAGATGTATGTGCCCCAGGCCATTTATCTAATTTGTACAAAATCCACATGCACACATAAAAGGTGAGAAAAGTCAGTTATTTGTAACAGTAAAATAAATCTTTCAGTTTGAAGTTCCACCTTTTAATTTTTATCAGTCTTGTACATCATGTGGCGGCCAGATACAATGAACTGTAAAAACTAAACAAAAAATGTCTGCTAGATTCTGCCAGCTAACATCTCAAAAAGAATGACACCTATACAGCGAGGAAGCTAATAGCACATATATTTACCCAGTGCATTGTAAAAACACTGAAGTAATTTTTGCATGTCTATTTTTGCTGTTTCCCATGGACAATTTTTTTGACATATTAGAAATAGAAAAATTTAATTAAAATTGATAATACTGAGCCAGCTGACGCTACTGGCCTTCTTACTCAAAGACTGCACAGTTTTCAGGAGCAGTGCTACAGAAATCCAAGCTAGGAGACTGTAAACTGGTAGTAAATGAGAATGGCAAATACTGTGATGGTAAATTCAGAATGACAATATTAATTAGGAAAATTTATTTAAAATATGTTTTCCTATCAATCAATTCCTTTCTGTTAATGTGCGTTTTCAGATTTACCTACTTAGAAAAAATGCTGAACAGGTTATTCAAAAATTAAGTTAGAAAGAAATTCATATGTTGAGAATAGGTATAATCAAACCTACCAAACATTATACTAAGCTATTTTATGCCAGTAATACAAATTATGCTTGGCTATTTTATACCAGGTTAATGCATATTAACCTGAATCTAGTCATATAGATACCTGAGATGGAGTATGTCTAGTTCTGACTTTTTGTCTGACTTTTTGTCTCAAAAATATTTGGAGAGTTAGGCAGTCTGATTTTAATCCAAATGTTAGATGATGATACATTGATTTTTTTCTACCAAATCTATCAAAATTTCATGTCATACTGAATTAACATGTCAGTTACAGAAATATAACTGTTTATTAAATATCCTCTTTTCGTATGTAGAAAACAGTGATTTGATGATACTCATTTATATTTGTTCATGTATGAATATTGCCACCTTTAATTCTTCATTTTTTCTTGCCTTTTAAAAATTTTGAGACTAATAAGCCTGTAATTACATGGTTATCTTTTTATATGTGCATTAGTTTTTCTATGTTACCTCATTCTCACTCAGTATTACAAGTCGTAATGGAAAAGAACATTAGTGGTTGAAAGTGTTTCTTGGAAAATTCTCACATGCAAGTTTTCTAGAGCTACTGACTGTTTAACTGTTTCTGTAGAATGAGAAGTATTTCTTTATCACTTAAAACTCGTTCCTTTCTGCAAATGCAGAACAAATGTTATCTATAATGACTGGTTATCTGGTAGCTGCAAGTAATCTGCATGTATCTGTGTGTTAACACTTTCAAATTTTCAATAGTGTTTGCTACTGCCCCATTAGATGACAAATATTTTTTTGACTTGTTGGAACTATCATTTGCGATTCAGGTAAAGAAGAGCATTTCCAATTTCAGACAGGAAAATTTGGATCAACTGTTATCAGGGTGGTTTTACCATCAATAACCATCTCAGAAAGAAGTGCCCAAGTTCCTTCAGAAGAAAATAAAAACAAACCACAAAGTTTTTCTGTTTCCCAGGCTCCTTTACCTGCAGGGAAAACCATCTAGCAACTAATTTATATTATTGGTTTTGATTGCTAAAAGGGAAAAATGAAATACTCTAAGTCTTGAAATCTCAGGAATGATTAGAAACCTGTGAGTCATTTTCTCATTTCAGTGCATATTTTCATAGTAGACATGACTGCTTTTCATTCTCTCCAGCAAATTCAAAACAAAGCATTCTGGCAATACAATCATCATGCACTGACTTTCAGTCATTGAGTAGGCAGAGTTACCAAGTGGGTTTTTTTATTGTTGTTGTTTGTTTGTTTGCTTTTTTAATGGCATATCATATCTTGTCTTCTAAATGTCATTCAGGAACCAAAAAGTTTGCTGTTCATGGTGAGAAGCATAATCATGAAACTAAAAGACTGCACCTGTTAAGAAAAAGGGCCAAGGCATTGGTGGTAGCAGTGGTATACAGAGACCTGGCTTGACACAATGGCAAGGAAACATCAGTGAACATCATGTACTCTTTCTAGAACTTGAATAAATTCAACTATACATGATGAATACAAAAGAATGAAATAAAAATCTCTAAACATTTTGAAGTTTGAGGAATCAGTATCTGAAGGTTTTCTGGAACTTCATGATATTATCACCTTCTGCGTTGAATTAAGTCTGTACCCTGGTTCAAGATACATTTGGATTGCAGATGGAGCTAAATTTTGTTCTCTTGTCTTAATAAGGCAATTTATATAGTTTTGTGGGTTTTTTTTTGTTTGTTTTTGATTTTAAATCTATAGTTATCAAGAGAGAAAGAAAAAGATTTCTGCATTTATAAAAATAGTATTTGCTAATGCTAACAAGTGTGAACATAGCAGCAGCAGTTCAGTGGAAACCACCAAAACTTCTGATTGAATTTAGCATCAGGCTTGTTTTGTTAGCTACAAAGTTTGTAACAGGTTTTGAAATCTGTTTTCTCCTTGTAGATAATCATGTAGGTCATTTCCAATAAGAAGTTAGTTCAGTTTCAGTCATTGTGGTGTATCAGTAAGATTTTTTTTGTGTGTGATTTATACTTCTGTCTTCAAGCAATGGAACAAAGTGATTGGCTTAATTTAATTTAAATGAAATTTCTATTCCTTTGGGCGAGATTTCTAAATTTATTTAAGCATTTTAAAATGCCTAATGTCATTCCTACCTTTAGGCTCTGCAGATACCTGTAGAATGCTGGCCTAAAAGCTTAAGTCATTTCAGAAAATAATACTTCCATTCTAAAAGACTTAAATGTTTGAAAAATTATTATTGCTTACTGGAAACCATGTCTGCTAGCCCATAACAGTGAGATCTTGTGGACTTGCAGTAACCTGAACACAGGCAAAAATATGGTATTTCTTTTAACACTTTCTCAGCCATACAGCCCCCAGTGAAATATCAATAAACCTTCCAAATTTAGTCAAAGCAATAAAAGTTCTGGATGACAAAACAAAATGGAAGATATATAATCTTGTACAAGATAAGGCACCATTTTGTTATTGTAACCAAAATTAGCTCTTCAGTAATCAGCTTCTGGGTCATTTCCAGCAACCTGAGTGACAGGAGCAAGAATATAGTTATCTTTCACATCTTGGACTATTAATTAACTGTCAGTACTGCATGGATCCTAAATAATCACTAAATAAGTCTGCTAGTTTTCCAAGTATGTCACTGAATAAAATATAATGTCAGTTCGTTGCAATAAAAAACAACTAGCTTTTTGCAACATTAATCTTGCTCAGTGGTAGTGTTTGTTTGTCTTCTTTTGTTTTTAAGGGAAGTAAGTATAAATACTTGTTCCTGATGAATAGAGATGTTCACTACAATAATTTGTTAAGCATTTGTTTTAGGGAGAGTGAGCTTGCCTAGCAGCTACTCTGTAATACTGATTTTACAGAAAAACTCCTTAAGTTATTAAGTAAGGTTCCCACTTATTTCAAATAGCACCTTTCAGTAAAATAAGGAATAATTCATGACAGTGAGAACAAACCACGTGTATTGTACATGAAATTCATGTACTATTTAATTCAATCAATAAAGTAATTCATAACTGAATAAGCATCCTGTTTGTTGTGGGCACTGCAGAAAAGAATATAGCCAATGCACCGAATAACATCATCTTAACTGCTCCCTGTCATATTAGTTTAATGAAGAATAATGTTAAATGGGTTTTTAGGACTGAGTTGTGGAAGTGTAAATCACAGAATGATAACAAAAGCTTGCAGGTTGCTGCAGGACAAAAACACCACATTTATAACATTTTAAGGAAAAAAAATTAAATACGGTTCCTCCTTTTTTTTTTTATTTTTTTATTTTTTATTTCTTCTTCATTCATTTTGACCTTTTTACAATGTTCCCCAGTATTGTGCTGACTTCTGAGTAGAAAAAATTGCCACTTACATACCTTGCCAGAGCCCCTTCTGATGAGAGTATGTATAACAATGTGAATCAGGTTGCCTTAGTTGATGAAATCAATTTTGCTACTTTTTTATTCTTTTAGTGTAGGGAATCTACACAATTTTACTAGGTCTTATTCTTTCTCATAAGCTTGTACTGGGGTGGGAAGACAAGGGTGGGCAGGTGACAAGTTTCATGCCACTTTCAGGCTAAACTGCAGTTACTCAAGGCACAAGTTAACTGCCTGGAATTGGTACCAGCAAATTTGAAACAGAATATTTAAGTAAATTCCAACTTTATGAAGAAACTCTAATAACCAGTAATACTTCTAGAGACTATCAAAGATGGTGATGTATAATGTAGATGTTCAAAAATAGCACAGATTACACAGGTATTTCTAAAACGATAATTTGACCATATAATCTGCTGGATGTTTTTCCTCTGGTAAGAGGAAATGAATAATACATTAGATTACTTGTATGTGTGGTAACTCAGAAAAACTCATAGTTTGTGAATATTGAAATTCTACTTTATTGCATTTCGAAACATTTCCTTAATTGTTTATAAATTGTTTACAAAATTATAAAAATTGTTTTTAATTCACTTTATTTATTTATTTATTTATTTATTTTCCTTCCCCTGTTAATTATTGTGTGAATGGTTAACAGACTAGAAAGAATTTTTGTTACTATCCATGAAAAAGCTCTGTTTGTTACCATTCATAAAATGCTATGGTGCTTTCCATGCACATATATTTTGGTTCACATAAGCCAATTTGGCACTTTGCTAGTTTGAACATTCAGTTTTGCTGCACAGAACCTCAGGTTTTGTCTAGCATGAGTACTGCTTTAGAGAATGCATTTGGAAATAAATCTCTCTTTCTCTAAGAAGCAAGAGACTGTGGTAGAGAGTCTTTCTTTCTCTCCATCTCTCTCTCTCTCTCACAGTATATGTATATATGTATACAAATGGAAGTGTATACATGTTTATGTATGTCCTTGTCTGCAAAAACCACAATTGCCATTTTTTTTCCCTTTTTTTTTTTTTGTATATTTCTAGTTATCCCTTTCTAAAACTACATTTGTTTTGTTTCCTTAAATAGCCTCATAAATGGTCTGCAGCAATTTGTCTTCCACCTGTTACAGACACAATGCAAGCTTTCCCTTAATTTACTTGACCTGCAGCTAAACCTTCCCCGATCTGAGATAGCTAATCATTTCTTATTTTGCCTTGTACACAGTGGTTTCATTTCCTTGTATCATAATCCTTTCCTCAATTCCTATGAATATTTATTCAATATTTCATTATCTTGTGTATAATCAAAGTGACAGTATATTTGAATACTGAATGCTGAGGCACGTAAAGCTGCAGTGCCTTGGTAAAATAGTGGAAATCCTAATTTTATCTGAAATGTTTATTCCAAATGTTTTTTGAAAAAGGAGAACAGGATAAAAGAATTAAATTCCATAATGATGCAACATCTAGCTGACAATAGTTACAAGAGGTCTAAATGTCAGAAGCTGCTACTTTTCTGCAGTCTCGCAGATGAAATTTCAACTCCAGCAGGGCTGTCTGTTTCTGTCACTATGCAAAGAAGCCCTGCTACTGTTTTAACAGGGAGACTTTCGGGTTTGTCTTTTCCAAAGATCCATTTGCAGTGGGCTTATCCCCAGTAAGAATATAAATCGACACCATATTTTTAGAGGAAAATGGTCACTATTATGGATTGTTTAATAATCATTGTTAAGTAGAAAAATTATAGCAACAGAGAATCTGATCTGTGTCATACGTGACATAGGAGCATTAGTCAAAGTAATTGTATGAATTCATTACAAAATGTGTTAACTATCCCCTGCTATTACACATTAGTGAGATGCCTACATATGGATAAAAAGGCAACATTTGCTTGTGGTGTTCTAAACTGCAATATGTTAATAATTTATCTTTCTTTATGAGGAAAAAATGGAATAATTGAATAGCCAAATGGACTTGCGTAAATTCTGACTGAAGAGAAATATATGAGCTTCAAATTAGGTCCCAAGGTACATAGCTATCCAAACCATAAAATATGAAAATCATTTTTTTGATCAAAAGCAAGCCCTCTTTTCCCCCTCTCCCCTCCATAAAATATGACATTGCACCATATAATTGCACAGGAAATTAAAACTCTTTTCACAGGTTTAATAATAGATGAGATATAGGCTTTGAAATAATTGTTTTTATTGAGCTCTGCCATTTTCTAGCACAGCATGCAAGCTGTGGCTCACAACTTGCACCTTTGACACCTCAGAGATGGATTAGCAAAAACAATACGGGGTTCCATTTGGAGACCACAGGAAACAAACAGGTGCCAAAAGCACAAGGCTGTCTCCTCACTTTTTTTTTTTTTTTTTTTCATTCCTAGTGCTTGGCAAAAAGCTTCTTAGCTAGCTGCCTCTGCAGTTCAACATCTTCTGGAAGCTCCCACCTGTTTCCGTACCTGCAGATCTGTTCTCCTCTTCCTGCAAAAAGCACTATTTTGATGTTCTGACTGTTCTGGTAAGTAGCCTTACCAGAGGTACAGGCCCAAAGTGTAACTTCAAACAGAAGATAGCCCTTGAACTTGTCACCCTGAACCTGTACAGTCCAAATACTATATAACTTCATATCGTCTGACACATGTTGCATAATTGAACACAGATATTCCTGAAATCCAAAACTATGAACCTAGGGCTTTTCTCATCTCTACAATGATGTAAAGTTTTAGTAACATAATGATGTGGTCAGTTTCAACCTTAGTTCCAGCTTGTCAGGCACTATGGTGTTTAAGTTTTTTTTTCTTTTGGCTAAGTCTTAGATATTACTCATTATTTACTTAGACAACACTTTGGAGGTTGTCTGAGAGAAGGTAGATTTTGTTGGGCAACTGTTGTGTAGGAGCAACAAGGCCTGGCTCTACATTCCAGTGTAATTGTGAGTATTCATTCCTAAAGTTGTCTAGAAAAGGAATAAACTGTGACTTTTAGGATGAAGTTAACATCCTTTATAGGAGGAATTCCTCAAAATCCTGATTTGTGTGTGTGTGTGTTGTTTATAACTGGTGTCTTTGTTTTGCTATGCTTTTATTCCCTGGTTTGCAAGTAGAAGCTGCTGAAGAGAGGGTGTTACTTCAGAAGCAGAGGAAAGAGAACCTTGGGAACATGAAGCAGAGGTTGGGCTGGCAAAGATTGATGTTGCTTAGTAACCTTCAACAGGGAAGCACTTAAACAAAGTTTGCATACTTTAGGGCAAAGGAATGGGTTTGATTCTTGTTTGTTTTTTTCACTGATGTTAATATTCTTGACTTAATATTTTTGCTTGGTGCTCATCTGAGGTTTTGGTCAGCAGAAGTCTGTTTAGCTTTTTTAATAAGGGTGCAAGACAGGAAAAAAAATGTTTTCTCTAAAAGTCATTAAACTTTTTTTTTTTTATATCACTGTGAATCCATACAATTGTCTATACCCATCTCTCTCTCTCTCTCTCTCTCTCTTTTCTCTCTCTCTTTTTTTTTTTTTTTTTTACATTTGGTGGCGTCATGTATAACGCAAAGAACATGTTTATATTTTCTTGCCCTGTAAAATGCGTGAACACCTTAGATCTTCTCTTGTATGACTAGATTTGAGGTTGGCCACTTCCAGAGAATTTTATTATGATTTGCGAGTCCAAAATTAATTATGATTGCAAGTCCAAAAGTAGAAACAATTGGAGGCTGGCAATTTAGAGTGTACCTATGGTGCAGTGACAGCAATTACACATTACACTTCATCATAGGCAAGCATCAAGTAGGAAAGAACCCAGTAGTTTACTCTGTTCCTGGGGTCAGTCTTACTGTCTGTGCTGAACTTCACTGCCATGATTGCCTTTATGTTGGTACTGGTAATCACAGGACAGTAACATATGTTCAGGCTCAGTCAGAAGTGATCCAACTGTTTTTTACTTGAGAACCAGAGATCAAGAGGACATTTTGCATCTAGGAATACATACATACACAACACACACACATATTATTATATTCTTGGAGGAAGAAGGAAGATCAATTATTAGAGAACCCTAATGGGGAGGAGAGTTGGTAAACTCTGTTAGGATTTGGAACTTTTCAAATCTGAAAGAAAGCAAGACTTCAAGAAAAGCCGCAGAAAAAGTGTGTATATGAATTAGCATCCTGGATTGGATTTATTATTTTAAACTGTTTTTCTTTTGACCCTGATGCTTACTTTCAAGAAAGATATGTCATTTTTAATCATCCATGTTATGGTTTCCAGAAGGAAGAAAAAAGAACTCTGAACTCAGCTTGTGCTTTATGTCAGTACTGTAGTCCTGCAATTTAGAGCAATATATGTGAAAGGGAATTGTGCATATCTGTTCTAAGCTTATTAATGCAGAAGTATCTGGAAAAAAATGTGTGAAATTCTGCAGGGACCCACACGCATTACCAAATTTGGAGTGAATGTAGTAGACCCTGATTTAAATAATCTAAATTAACGTGGTGTGCTGATTTGTAGTGCTTGACACTGCCATGTTTTAGCCGGCCTACAGTTATTTCCTATCCAAAGATAACATGTCTCAAAATATATATATATTTTTTATCTAACTAAAGTGGGTCATGGTATAATTTTATTTCAGTACGGTCTTATCTACATACAGACAGAGCTCTGAAAATTTTTTCATGCTGTGTTAGTACGTTTCAGTACATTTTAACAGCATCTTAATAAATGTACACCCCACAATGACTTTTCAAGAACCGTAACATTAATAATTTGTAAGCTTATAAAATAAAATCATAAAATAAAAAATAGTCAAGTAGGATGTGTTTGATTCCACAACACACAATCTGAAAGTATACTGGTGTCCCATGTCACTAGGACATCAAGGCAGAAAAGCATGGGGATTTCTTTCCTCAGAAAAGTCACAAAGCAAGTGATAAGGTTTTGTAAGCTGTACACTCAGAATTTTGAAGGTATGTATATTCAGTAAGGTTTGACACAGCTGAATGAGTATGTAGCATCAGTTCAGTGGTGTGTTGATTCTCATTAGGTGCAACTATCAACTTAGCAAAGTAGTTTATGAAGAGGTTGAGGTCAGCTGAGGTCAATTACCTACACTCAGGACAGCTGATACTAGGGATAATTGCTTCCTAGTCAGATTTCTGCTGTGAGAACTTGAGGCCAAATCAAATGCTTTTACACTTCTGGCTGGGCATCTTTTGCAGAGTATTTTATACTCCAGGCTGTGTGGACAATCCATGAGTTAAAGAAGTAAGATTGAGACTTAGTACATGAGTGAATAGTCCCGTGTCAATGATCATTTCTATTCTGAAATCATTTCAGGGATTGGTGTTAAATCAGTGCATTATTTATTTATTTATTTATTTATTTTGGTTTTGTTCACATAGTGCAACAGTAAACACAGATTTTTAATTCCTATTTGTTTCAAATAATGAACATGGAAATGGATGAAAATGTACTTTCACCCATTTAAGGAACTATAAAGAGATGATGAATGGTGAAAAGATCAATCTTTTTGTGTCCCAGGTAATGCAGACATACATCTTGAGTTAGCTGAATCTATCTGAATCTGAGATGCTGTTGCACTAGTGTACTAGGGCAGGAAACAGCACGGGCTCAATCCACCAAACTCTCATAACATATCCAGGCTCAGGTGGCAAATATGATGGGCTATGTAAGAAGAAGGAGCTACTCAGTAGTTTGCTACTCAGAAATTGTACTGGGGCTTTTCCTTACTTTTGTGATTCTACAGTCAGGTGCAGACCAAAGTATGAGGAGCAACCACAGTTTAACACCATCAATTCCATGAACACATCAGGTTGGAGACTGAGAGGCAGGGCGTAAACTGCATGCTGATGGAAGACAGCCATAAACATCATTTATATGAAGCCCCATGATTTCATATAAATGATGTTTATAGCTTTTTTCTTTATTATCATCTCTTTTTTGAAGAAGCTCAGCCTCAGACTGGATCTTGTTGCTTGCCACTAGGAGGTGGCTCTGCAGATGAGAAATGGGAATTTGTCTTATGGAAACAAATCACAGAGATTGTCACCTAAGTGACATCATGACCTATAAATGACATCATGCATTTGTCTAGACAGTTCTGTAACATCCATCTTTGAGTGTGAATGTGGTTCCTGTTTGTTTGTTTGTGTTTTTTGTTTTGTTTTGTTTTCTACAACTTCTGGTAATTATATTTGCTCTTGGGTTTGTAGATAATAAGTAGATTATTTTAAAAAGTAGGAAATTATAACAGGTGAACTATTAAAAACAGGTTCTTTGAAAACTTAAGCCACGAAAGTCCCTTCACGCTGTGCCCTGTACTGATACAGAAATAAAGCAGGTCCCTAAAGGGGTTGTAACTCAAAATAAATATTCTAGAGCATTTATTATCTAACAGACAGTCCGACCTAAATGTCCCCTGTAAATACTGGTGGGCTATGTACAATGAAGCAATTAATTTTCATGCACGGACTGCTTCATAAGAAAGGTATTGAGGTCTCAATGAGGCAGCCCACCTAAATCTAAAAAATAAAATAAAATAAAATGTAAAATAATTAAAGGTAATGTATCTGCTGAACTGAGAGATGTAAAAGTACATGTGGCAATATCTTTCATTTATACTCCAGCCTCTTCAAATTGCCTCATGCCGGTATACCTACTTCAGTTACATAACCCTGCTAGTTTTGTTATTAATTCGGAAATATGCATTTTACATCACGTATCTCCAAATGTCTCAGGTAACACGCAAAAGGGAAGTAAAACACCTTAAAAGCTACACAGATCATTTAAGAAATGTGTCATGGTCTTCTCTACTCTTTCTAAAGCAGAAAATATGAACAGATGCTGCTGCTGTGCTCATCCAGAGGGACTAAAGAATGACTAGGGAAAATCCAGCAGAGAAAACCCCAACGAAGGCAGAAAATAAAGTTTAACTGTGCCATGTGAGATTGGATGGTGTTGTCACTGACTAGTAAAAACAGACAGAGGTGTCAGCACTGCTTATCTTCAGTCTGACAAGCTCTTGCAGGTGTACAAAAATGCCTAAATTTGGACTGGTAATTTGACCTGCAGTGGTAACTCATACACCATTTGGGCCAAGCAGATATAATGATGTAGACCAACATCTTGCATCTGTAATTCTGGAATAACATCCTTGGTTGTAGTGACATTATCCTAGAATTGCCCTTTGTAAATAAACATGATTTTCCTTGCAGATACAGATGATGATGATGATTCTCTTTCCTCTCTTTCTCTTTTCAAAATAAATAAATCAAATAGCCTTAAAAAACAAGTACTCATATGAAATTTGTATAGATGCAATCAGTTTTAAAACGTATATTAAAGAATGAATTTGGAGAAAGAAGTATGTAAGAGAAAGTTGTTCAACTTTTAGTTGCTGGAAGCTACAAATTCCACTGTGGACAAATTCAGCCTGTAAATAAAGTTGATATTTTCTTACAGAGACAGGAATTAAATATTGAAACAAACTATGTAGAATGTGTGGCAGACTCCTTTTTGGCTAAACTTAGTCTGGAGATTGTTGTTACTAGTGGTACTGTAAATCATTCAAAAGCTGTGGTTTTAAGGTAAGAATCAGCTGGCAAAAAAAAATATTTTATTTTATTTTATTTTATTTTATTTTATTTTATTTTATTTTGCATAGAAAGATAAACTTATGTGTCTGTTTGGGTGGATGGGTTTACAAGTGTTTCAAATGGTGGTTTAGTCAGTTTTGTAGATACCATTTTGCTTATAAGGAAATAGATGGCTTTACAATGTTTCCTGAAGGCATTTAGTTTTAGATCTGACACGTTGCCATAGACATTTTGATCTATACCCACATGACGCTTTTTGAGACTTCTGTGTCCAAAATTCAACACGCAGGATTAACCTGCAGATCAGCTGTGGGAATAAATATTTTGTAGAATTGTACAATAAACTATATATGTATTGCTTTTCCAATTCGTGTGGAGGTTTGTGTGTTAGAGTTTAGTTAATGGGTGTATACATCTGTTACCACTGTATTTACACAATAACAGAATAAGTTGTATATTAGAATTTCAAAAGTGAAAACCAGAGGAGAGAAAGTCTACACTTGATCTATGTCTTTGAGTTTGATAAATTAATTGCTGTCAATAGAAACATGCTTTAAAGAGGTCTGGATTTCCAGATGAAGTTCCATGTTTTTCTTTACTTGTAGTTAGCAGAGAAGTGTAGAACTTGAGCCCTGTGTGAACAAGGTAGATACTTGACCCTATGATACATATATATACACCTCTTTCCCTTTTTTTCTTTAGGGAGATGATGTTCTGATAGCCAGCAAAATTATTATTCTAAGATGGTAAGGTATGCCATCGTTGGCATCTGCCTAATGATGTTTTCAATGATGTTCTCAAAAGTGAAGGTGGACAGAGGCAAACGATAAACTGCCTGTTTCATAGTAGGTAGGTGCTGCTGATTAAGGTAAGGTCTAAAATGGTGACATTCTTCCAGTTATTTTAATCTAGTTCAAAAAGGGATGAAGCTGGTCTTGTGTCTATTTTATAACTCTTTCTCTGGATACAATCTGTTTGAGCTGGCTAAACTCTGAAGAGCACATGTTAATAAATAAATTAATTAATTAATAATTAAAGTGGCTGACTGGTTTTGGCCTTGCTGCCTCATGTGTAGTTCCACCGAAGTGATGATTTACAATTCTTATGGGCTGTGAATGTTTTGTTCTTGGGGCTCTTCAGGTGAGGCGACATATGATAAACAATTTCTAATGCAGTGGCTATGATTATTTTTTGAGAACATGAATGTAAATATTATGTCAAACTGGTATTACATGGACAATGACAAATTTTAAAATCAGACATTGTTTCAGGATAAATATTGCAAAGGTTTTTATTGTTCATATTGTTCATATTGTTCAGCTGATGCTACTTTACCAGCATTAGGATTATTATTGTTTTGAAGTAAAAATAAGCGATATATAATGTAGTTCCCTTCAAGTTTTGATCATCTGGTTATTTATACTGACAAATTACAACAGATGATATGACTGTTTCTACTTCCATGTGTATCTTTGAAAGTCAGGCATCTGCCAAAGACAGAGCTACCATAATATGGATCTGGTACATATGGAAGGAAGGAAGGCAGGCAAATAGTGACTGAACGTCTGTCTGTAGTGTTGCAGTTAGCCCAGTATCACCCAGAAGAAAAGAAAATTAGATATAGTTACATCATTTGTGACTACAATATGATTGGAAGTGGTAATCAGTTTAGCTAATGCAATGAGATTTTTAAATCAAAATATTGATAAGTATACTCTCCCTTTTTAAAAGAGAAAAGTAAACAATTAAGAAAAGGGCTGTGGTGTTAAATTTGAGGGATTAGAATGGGTTTCCACGAATTCAACACTTAGACTTGCCAAAGCTTTCTGTGGAAACTGTGGAAATTATTTACTTGGTAGTCTTTGTTTCCTTTGCATGGAATCATAGAATCGTAGAATGGTTTGCATTGGGTTAAGGGATATTAAAGATCATTTAGTTCCACCCCCGTGCCATGTGCAGGGACACCATCTACTAGACCAGGTTGCTGAAAGCCCCATCCAATCTGGGCATACTTCCATCTTCTGCATTTAGAAATTTTGGAATTAAGTAAAGAAACGGAAGAATGTCTCAGTCTGCAGCTTAGGCAGTCTGCCACCCTTGTTTCCTGGTCTTTGGAAGTTAACAGCCTTGGCCTTCCTTGCCAGTGTTTAGGCTCCATTTTGATGACACTTTGTGCATGTTAAAAACATACTTCTGGGAGATAGAAAATGTTAGATTGAGAGAGATTTATGTGAGGTTCTGTTATCATAGAACTAACTATACACACGTTAACTGTTAAAAAAAAAACAACAAACAAACCACACTCAGCTCCATGTAAAGGATTTATGGTGAGCGATATTCTCAGTGATTAAGAGATTCCCAATGCCTAACTTCAGTTACAATAGCTTAATCTCCCTTAGATGTTTTTATAGAAGAGACAGAAGGAGGTGGAGAGAGAGAGAGACTACAGATCTGAATTCAACTTTAAATATTTGAAATCACTATTAGGAAAAAAGTTCCTAATTCTGTACATTGATTATAAAGGTTAAAATGGGGGTGTCATCTTCATTCAGCTAATGACAGCTTTTTTTAGTAACCCTCCTATGTGTCACTGTTCACATACACTCCACTGTATTCATATCACAAATTAAAACACACTTAGAACTTATTCTGTTTTGACTAAGATGAAATGAATAAACAACATATAATACCCATCATATAAATTCTAACTATCTTGTTATGAAAGTAAAGACTGTTCTTGGTTTCTTTGACAGTTTTATTTGTGCTGAAGATGCTGCCTTAGGACATGATTACAGATTTCCATTCCACTCTCCAGTTTTATGAATTAAACAAAACAGCAGAAACAAAACAAATAAAAAACCTCGATAGACTGATAAGGCGAGTGTGTAGAACTTTAAATCACTAAGGACAGTAACTCTTTAAACTTACTGTGCACAATCTATTATATTTACATTTAAAGTGATTTTTTTTTAACTCCCCAATTCTTTTCTATAATGCACATTTACCACAATGTAGTTAAAAAAAAAATAAAAAAATAAAAAAAAACAAGTTTTATTTCATAGTATTTGTTGGAAACCTCTTAACTTATATTGAAAGTACAGATTCCATTCCTTCTAGAATGGCTGCCTGTTCATTAAATCTAAATCACTAGGCAGACACCTCAAACAACTTTATTCTTCAATTAGAAGTGGTGAAAGATTTCTGGGATGGAGCACTTGCTACATTTGGAAGCCAGATCTACTGCAGATAGTAGTAGCATTGCAGCTAGAAAGCTGTCTTAAATGGACCTTTTACAATACCTGTAACATAGAAATTGAATAATGAATAATAAAGTATAATATGTTATGTATTTCTTGGTATTTCCTAATAGAGCATGTGCATTAACCATTTAAGTATTGTCCTCCTTTGAAGAGATGTTCTGCAACTTTTAAAATGAAAGAGGTATAATTTTAAAGATTCAAATGAAGGAGAGCCTAGATATAATGCAGTCATTGTTTTAAAAGTATCTTCCCTGTAACCACCAAACCGGGAGAGTTTTCCATTTTATACTGGACAAGAAAGGAAGTGAACATCATTTAGATGTGTGATTTTTTTTTTGTTTGGTCTATTTATTTTCATAGTGTCAGTAATAAAATGTGGAAATACGTATTTGCATAATTATGTAATTACTTGTATTACACTTTAAAAAGTGTTAATCAGATTTTTTTTATGTTTAAAAAGAACTGTGAAAGATCATGAATTTAGACTAGCCAAGGATATTGCTAATCTTTTGGGTTTGTTGTGAGCTTTGTCACAAAGCCATCTGTAATGTCAAATGGTTTCTCAGTACAGACCTTGTTTTCAAAGGTGGTATTCAAAATCTTTGTGACTGTCATATCATTTAACTATGCAATCAAAAAAAAAAAAAGTGAAATCATATCTGCAGTGTGAAAAATCATAAATGCAGTGCAGAAATCATATAAAGTAATTGGTAGCGATGTCTTTGGAACTTGGTTTTCATGTTATGATAATGTAGTTCAGTTTCGTTGGTTTTGTGATTTTAAACAGAACTTGAAATCTGAAAATGCTGAAAATATTTTTCTTTTTAAATCTTTTTTTTTTCTTGTGGTTTATCTTGTATCACTGGTGATGCACTACATTGCTGTCAATAGTGACAGTTGCAGTTACCTGTTGGAGGGCTGTTCTGAAAATAATATCAAGCTGATTTTTTTAACTACAAACCCCAAAACTTTTCTTACATGCATATTATCCTTACTTATTCAAAAATGTTGGTCTTAATTTTCATTGTCTTATTATAGAGGCATCTATCTAGATGTAGATGAAAGATGGTATTTTCAAGTGTTAGGTTTACTTTCAGATCCAGTGAATATAAAATCTTAGCATTTAGAGAAGCTTTATGTTTGAAGTAGTGTAAAACAAGATGCTGAGCTGTACCAGATTGTTTTTCATCTGCCTTTGTGACAAGCTGTGGAAAACCTTGATTTCTTATTCTTTAAACTAAAAGTAGTAAATCAGTCACACAAAATTTATAGGTGGGTTCAGGCTTACTCATAAAAGTTAGCAATATAACTTTTACTGGATACTAAAAATCATGGACCTGATAGTCACGCATTTTATGACATGATAATTTCCCCTTTCCCTCCCAAACTATCTTGTTGTGCACAACCAGTGACAAATATTCTCTCATCCTTTACTGTAAAATAAAACCATATTACCATCTTTTCCTTTGAATTTTTTTCTCTGTCCCACTAGTCCTAACTACCTTTTTTCTTAGGTATTTCCCAATTTATTGGGGAAATTATATATAGTGTGTGTATATATATATATGTATATATATTTTTTTTTAATTGAGAGCATGAGAAAATGTTTTTTGACATATTGTCTCTGTTACAACAGGGACTATCTAATTAAACTTCTGATCATATCTTATTTCAGATTAATTTGAAACTTCAAAAAATGGTTAAATCAAGTCATGCTTTATTGCTAAGAACACAAAAATAGTCCATCTCTATGAGTTCTTAGAAACCTGTGAGAGTACTGTGCTGCCTAGGTAAGCAAATATTATATGATTAATAAAATCTTTACTTTCCAAATATTTTTGACAATGTTTGCCATCAAATGTTCTTTAAAAAATCCCTTAAACTTCCAAAGAACTAAGAATAAAGATGATTATATTGATTATTCCAAGCAACTGCTTGGAATAAGAAAAAAAAAAATGGGATGAGATTAAAAAAGAAAAAAAAAATGATGAGTTACTGTGAGGTTTACTTCTGGGCATGCAGTAACATGATCTGAGACTTGAGCTGTGTATGGAAAAGGCAAATACCTGAAAACCTACAGATGAGGCTTTGCAGGCTGTGCTTAAGATTCTAAACATAAAGTGTTGTTTCAGTATGAATAGTGATGGGGCAGTACAATAAAAATAATGAAATTCAAAATTGATAAATACAAAGTAATGTTCTTGTGGAAAAGTAGCTTTAAGTTTGTAAACAGGGGTAAGCTCTAAATTATCTATTCATATCAAAGATGAAATGGCAGTTTGACAGTTCTGTGAAACCTTCAGTTCAAAAGCAAACAGAATTTTAAGAATATTAGATGAGGAATCGATACTGAAAGAGAAATCATCCAATATTTCCCATATATTTGCCCATGTGACAGCAGCACTTTGGTCATTGGTCATTGTTCCTACATTGCTCCTACATTTTGAAAACGGAAGCTTGAAAGTATATAGAAAGAATTATAAGGATTGTCAAATTATGTGATTGCTTTCATACAAGGAGAGTTTACTTGGACTGTAACTTTTCAACCTAGGAAAAAAGAAAGTAGGGTAGGACGTGATATATGTTTCTAAAGCATGTTTGTTTAAAAATAAATAAATTTAAGTGATCACAATCCAAGTAGTACTATATCAAATGAAACAAACAACAGTTTTGAAACAAACAACATGCTTTTAAAACAGCCAATATGCTTAAAACAAACAAGTACTTCTCACAGCAGTGGAATTAAATTGCACAATGTATTTTGAAAGCCAAAATTCACAGAGGAAAACATTATCACCATGTATGATATGCAAGAGAAATGCTGCCACGCAGGGTTTTGAAAGGTGGGAAGGTTTTCTGAAAGTAGTATGATAGGTATTTTTTTCTTTCTTTATAGCCTCTTTAGGCATCCATGCTGGCAAGTCAGAGACAGGATGCAAGTCCATACGTGCCTTTGTTCTAACTGTTTTACTGTTTGCATGTGATAAAATGTAAATTTTATATATATATATATATTTGCCATTATACTTTGAAAGGCTCTCACAAGAATAATAAATGATGAACCTTGACATCAAATATGATTAATCACTAAGAAAATAAGTGAATGGTAAATATATCATATGAATCCTAATATTTCTAATTTTCTACGCTTTCTCAACATTCTTTCTTTTGAGAAAGAGATTTCTTAAAGTTCTTTGAGAAAGTGTAGCGTGCTACACTCTACACTGACAACTGTCCAGACTCTTTTTCTTTAGTATATAATGTATTGAATAGTATGTGTTTCTGAATATAAATACATGTTGCTATTACTGCTATATGAAGTAAGCTTGGTATTACATGGCTTTAGTACTAACTTCCCAAACAAATATTTAGGTAATTAGAACTGAGAATACTGTCATTCCTAATCCTTTGACTTTTCTTGTGCACTTTATTCCATGTTCCTACCACAATTGTCTGTAATATGATTTCAGAAGAGACACAAAACTGAGAGCTCTTTTCAGCTAATAGAGATGAGCAATGCTGCTTTCAGGAAACCAGATAACTGGAGAACAGATGTGAAATAGCTTCATTGACCATCTCTTACCCAGTTTTGGCAGATGATTGATTTTTATTTTTTTTTTTCTTCTTCTATTTCACTTTAACTTTCATTGACTTTTATTTATTTATTTTTCTAAAGATTACTGACTTGTGTCTTAATACTTCATTATGCTGTAGTCTCAAAAATCAAAGCAGTCAATGACTGCTGGAAGTGTCAATGTCAAGAGCTGCTTAAAAGCTACTTTAAAAAATGGCAAAATAAAATCCACAGAGATAAATATAAGTCATTTTTGCTGTAAAACGTTTCCTAAGCTTTCCTTTATTTACTATGTAATTATTTTGATTACGTTGTGTTAAAATTTTTGAACTACAAATTTTTGAATCTTGCATGACAAAATAGGTTTATTTTCAATAGTCAGATCTCATTAAGATGTTTCTTTGGACTGAGCATCTGAATCAAAATTTAATAATTTTTTTTCATTAGGTGAAAATGTTACTTCTTGTTTCTTAGAGAGGAAGCACATTTGATAGTAAGTGTTAATAGGCAGGAAATAGGTCTTAGATTTTGTAGTTATACTGCATTTCTTTGTATGAAAAGGTTATGGAGTTCAGAGATGTTGCCTGCCAAAAGTTCTGGAGTTGGTATTCTTTAGTTGTCCTTTACTTTGATTGACATATGTTGGAAAGCCTATAAATAAATAATTGAGGTTCTTTGCAAGGTTCATTTACTGTTAAGACCAATATGTGCCTTGCCAGAATGTTTGAGAGGTAGGTTGCTTTCACTCCCAGTTATTCCAAGCTATTTAAATACATCAATAGGAACTTTCTCTTCACTGCTGTCCTCAAGTGTAGCTGTTCTATTCTGCTTCTTAAAGAATAATAAACAATGGGAAGGGTGTCTTTTATGTAAAATACTTCAACTATTCTTGATGCATTATTTATTTAGGCTAATCTTTCTAAATCAAAATATTGAAGCATTTAGAGTTGCACTCTAAAATTTGTATCAGCTGCTACCTTTGCTTAATATTTGTAGTGTAAGATGATTATGAACACAGAGATTGCTGATGAGGCAAAATTTGAGGCTCTTATCCTTTAAGATGCTTGAATTGCTTACAAACCATGTTTATGAATGCTACTAAGGGTCACACTTAGAAAGCTGTAAACGTGATTTACACAGAAATGAGCAATCATGTTAATTCATTGATTTAAAACTTGTTCAGCAAAAGATACAGTTCTCAGTACAAAGATGAAACAGGAAAAATATATGCAATAGCACTAATTGCCATCAGCTTCTTAACCCTTTCAGTGCAATAACTAACAGAAGTGCACTCTCAGTTTTTAATGAATTTCATTATCCAGGCATCCTGGTCAAAGGAATGCAAGGAGGTATTGTCTTTTTGGTTAACAGGAGCTGGTACTTTTGCCTTCATACCCTATTAATAGTGGGTTTTGTGTCACCTTTTGCCATTCATTGTCAGTCAGATCTTTTTGTAACTTGAAAGCCTACATATCACTTAATAGATCTACAGAGCTGAGACAAATGTATGAATTTATATAATGTGTTGTTTTTACTTTTTATTTCATTATTTTACCCTTAATGTTCCCAGGATGCAGTGAGAAATGTGACACAGACACAAGCCACTTATCTACAATAACTCTTATTTTCTCATTAAATTCTTCACACTGGCCACACATTTTTCATTTATTCTTAAACCAGTTTGCCTCAGTATATCTATATCTTACCTATTACTGAAGCAGAAGCTGAAATGAGTTTTGGATCAGGCCTAGTTCTTTTAGGACTATAAAAGGATACATATTGGTTTAAGAGGAAATGACATCAATTCTGGCTGTTTACTTCACTGGGCTTACATGTGTTTACCTGTTAAAGCCAGTGCAGGGACTTAGTGCAGGGTTTCTTCCATCTTCCATCACCACTCCTTAAGCAAGGAGTAGCAAGTTATCCTGGCTGAAGCAGTGAAATAGCTGAAGGGCAGGAACATGACTCCATCCAATCCTCAGCCATCAGCTTTGCCTGGAGGTGACAAGGAATAGAAGAGATTCTGAAAACCCAACAGTTATTAGCATGCATTTTGGGACAACCATGAGAACAAGGTGTACCTTGTTCTCTGTTCTCTTCTTGTAATCCTGACTGCTTTAATTTGCTAAAAGTAGCAGTTCAGCTGCTGTAGGTAGAATAGAGTTGACAGAATAGAGTTATAGCTCTTTACATACGTGCATACATACATGTATTTAAATAAACCATTAATATTCTCTGTTGTAGGACTTCTTCCCATTATCTCTCCTTATCTCTCCTTATCTTTTTATATTGTAAAATCTATGCTTTAATAAACTGCTAAGAGAAATTCTACAATGTCTCATGGACAAAGGAATAATTATTCATATGCATAAATCCATTTCTTAGCTACTAAAACTGGATAGCTCCTACCTGTTAGTTCCTTCATTGCTACATGTTCTTTCTTTGTTTAAATATTGTTCCCTTCAGATGAACTCTTTGATTGTAAGTATGTAGAATGTGCCAAAGCTGTTAAAATACATATCCTCTGGCATATGAATTTTCCAAGAATAATGAATTTTGAAGAAAGAAAACACCAGGAATGGAAAAATAAAAAAAGTGAAAAATTACATTAGATATATCTAACCCATGTGTTCTCAATTTATGCCCTCAATTAGTCAGCTTTATTTTATGGTAGTAAATGATTTGCTGTCATACAATCTTGTCAATGTAACCTTAGCTGAGCAAGCATCTGAATGGAGCAGAAAGACAGGTAATCCACTGCAGCCCCGTTCAGCCCCTCACATTAGGAATTTATGTTCCCAGAGCACACTTAAGACCAGGTAAGTGTGATGATTGGACTGTGTTTTCCTGCAACTTGTCTGTCTTTTGGAGGCACAATGTAGTTATTTTGATTGTTAAATTTTCTTCTTATTATTATTATGTCAAGTTTTAAGACTTACATCTGATTCAGAAATGACCTGTTTATTTATATATATATATATATTTGGCATTTTTGACAGCATTTTAAGAGTGTGAGCTACTCCTGTAGATTACAAAAAATACCATTCTCTTCTCTAACATCTGCTATTTTATAAAGCGCATGGTGTCACCCTGTAATGTAGTAAGCTGAGAAAGTTTATCAGTGAACTCTGAACCATCATTGTTAACATTCTCCATGAGCAAAAGAGCAGCTTTGATAAGTGCCTGTGCTCATTTGACTTTGCACACCAGCGTTCTTCAAACTGAAAACTAATTTGACTAGTCTGTGTGTTTCTGATAAACACAGCAAATTCTAACATGGTAATATGTCATTGGCAAATATCCTGTAGCTGAAAACAAACAATTGAACAAACAAAAACAATCCCACCAGCTCCCCTCCTTTACCCTAAAGTTTCTCTATGACAGGAACAGAAAAGATGAGTTAGTAATTCTTCTGGCCCTCTTCTCAAGATACAAAATAATAAATTCAGACATTTAGTGATGAGCATATAGTTTGTGAGATGCATCTCTTCAAAAAACGTAAACAAAATAAAAAACTGTAGTCACTTATTTTTCCCGTGACTAATGATTATTTATATTAGTATAAATACAAATCTTAGTATTAAGAATAGAATTTGGTTATTACTCATGTACTACTGTGGAGTTGTCTGCTCCTACTGACACATTTAAACATGACAAAGGAATGCCATACATTCACTTGGAAGAGATCCTGCAACCTAGAAATCCTCTTCAATCCTTCATATGCTCAGCCTGCTGACCTGGCAATCTTTAATGAATATTATGAATGTCACTACCTTTTCCCCAGTGCCAATATATTCTCTTATGGTTCTTCCCAGTGTTTTTACTTAAGCAGTGTAATTCTGTGTTCTTTCTTGTGCTTTGACTCTTTCTACAGGCTGTGGTGAGCAGCCCTAATATTTTTTTATCAGTTATATGACAAAAAGGTCATACAGAAGAACTATTGATGTTTTTGTGGAGTTGCTTAGTAGGAAAGTACTACATTAAATCCATGTTCAGCATCAAGAATCTTTTAAATTTTGGCATAAATTACTTCTTTATTAGTAACATAATCAGGGTGCCATAATTTTTAGTATGTATTTTATCACTGTATTATCTGCTTCAAGCATAGAATTATATTTGGTACTCTATAATTAGGGTTCTGTGTAATACCTTACAAGAAAAAGATGCATAATCAGGTGTTAGCTGAAGCATATGCTCTAGTAAATATATCAGATAAACTGTCTGTTAACATTTTGGAAAACTTCAAGTAATTGGTCCCCTTCTATAAAATATAAATTATATATATATATATAAGTGTATATATATATACATATATATATACACACAAATATATTTAAAATAGCTATGTATTGCATAAAATCTTCAATTTAAATAAAAGAAAGATTCTTAACTTTTTTTTTTTTGACTATGTATGTGTCTGAATAGAAAAACAAAGTGATAAAAAATCAGTTATTGAACACTTATTAAAAGTTCTGAATAGGTGTATTATTGTCTACAGTTATTTTAATCATTATTTTAAGTTGAACTGTGATGAAATGAAAGTGAGTGAGAATTCAGTTTGGTCTGCCACTATAGATCCAAGAAATTCTATTACTAGTCCCTATTCATTTTAAAAAGTAAGAGGGGAATAAAGCTGATTTAGAACTCTCAGATTTGAGCTACAAGAAAAATAAATAAATAAATAAAATTGAATGTACAATAGATTAGGTTTGTTATTCCTGATATGTTATTGCAGAAGGTTGTAAGTAAATGAATAAATAATATATTGTCAGAGTCTTTGACTACCATTGAAAAGATGTCAGAGATTCACATTAGAATTATTCCTTATAAATCACAATAGAGGAACACAACTATATGTTTTCATGCATATACCTCTGATGAAAGTCAGAGTAGACATTGGTGCAGACATTTTCTCACATTATAAGACAGTTTTCTTCATTTCATAATCCTGAGGGGGTACAAAAAATGTCCCCTAAAAAAAGTCCAGAACAGTTGTAATATATCAAAGGTGTTCATTTCTCAGCTCAGTTTTTCAGATAATTTAATGCCTTTGGAAATCACATGGAAGTTTTGACTGAGATGTGGCATTAAACTGCATTTTAAGTGCCAGCAGAAGTTGCAGCAACATCATTACCTGAAGTGAAGAACAAGGAGAGCATTCTACTGAGAGCAGCATTATAGTACCTATAGGAAGGAAATAATTCATGAGTGCTCTTCATGAAATTAGCTTTATACCTCAGTTCTAGAATAAAAGATAAAATTTTGTACAGAATCTGTCCTAAATCAGTAGAAAGCTGCCCTCCTAAATTTCAATAACTGTCTAGGGTAATCTTCAACAGCTTGGTGCTGTCAGAGTTTGTACTAATAGTTATAATGTGGAATCCTCTAACCCAGAGCTTATTGCTACTTATCCAACATGGGTTTAAAATGAGGTGACATAGTAATGAGTTGAAACAAATTACTTTTATAACTTTCACACTGCTTCTAGGCTGAGGCAAGCAATCAAAGGAAAGCTATTGTCTGCTTTTTGGAGATAATTGTAACGTGTTCCATTTGATTGAATATGGCTGTTTGTTAAAATATTACAAGAAAATATGTAAGTGGTTTTCATTCTTTTCCACCTCCCCTTACTCTGTTTGGTTAGACAAAATTACTTACCTGACTTTACCAAATAATGGTTATTATTTTGCTGATGGAAAAAAAAAAAAAAAAAAAAAAAAAAAACCTCTCTCTGTTTCATGAGTGCTTGCTATTATAATGCAGCCTAAATATTAGAATAATTTTCAGCTGTGTGTGTGCTAATGCCAATTGGTGTGGCTTTAGTTATGGCACATCATGTCATACGAGTATACTTGCAGACACTTTGTACTTACTGACACAACAAAGCACTGCCATAAACAGTTTTGACTATGCACTTGGTTCCTCTCTCATTTAAATTACTGGGAAAATGAGATTGAAATGGTATATTCAGCATGATCTGAAAGCAGATACTATACATGACAAACCCTTTATACTGTCATTTTTGCAGAAAGAATTTGACAGACAAGCAGGTTTTACATACATGTATGCAGGAATCTCTAAAAGAAGCACAAGATACTCTTTCAAATTTGTGGACATGTAAAATTTACTGTTTGTGCCAGACTTGTGAATAATCTTCACAGAATGATTTATTCCACATACTTAGCTGCTTTTCTTCTTATGGAACAGACTGTAGTTCCCCCCTAAATTATTATTATTTAGTGTTTCTTTTTCTCTGAATTTTGTTTTAGCTAGTATGAGTCAATCCCATCCAGCATACTGGATCACTTCAATGATTGTTCACTTCAGGTTAATTTCCCTATTTTGTGCCTGGAAATCAGCTACACAACTTGAATATAAACATTTATAGCATAGCAATGAATTGGACCCCTCTCCTCAGAGCACATGGAGCAATGCAACATCTCATACAGTTGCAGACCTCCTTTTGTCACTCTTTCTGAATGCATTATAGAAGAGAACTTGCACTTCTAAGTGTGCCTGAAGTTGGGAACTGTAACAAGGCCTTTTGTGGCTCTGAAGTACAGAGCTTTTTGGAAGTACAGAGCTTTATGGAAGGTTTGGATAGCAGATTTGGCAGTAGGCCTTGGGCTTTACCAGAATGTGGTAAAATTAAAAACAAAATTGTGTACTCCTGTGCCCCATGTATACTTTTCTCAGTAAATTCAGGGTTGCAGGTGAATACATGCAAATTCCAGATCTTTTTCTATTTCTCACAAGGTGATGTATTCAAACCTTGCATTCGTTGCCCCACAATAATGGATATTCATTCAACACTGAAGTCTTAGCTTTATCTGTGTTATTTATTTAGTCTGTTTATTTACGTATTTAATCATTTGCAAAACCTTTTCCATCCTCAGTAGAGATGTAAGATAGTGCTTCAGAGGAGGCAGGAGTCTGTCAGCTTACAGTTAGATTTTACTTTGGTGTCTATGGACTGGTATTCCTATTAATATAATAAACATCTCAGTAACCTATAGTGATAACCTAGATAGGTATATATGATATTAAATTATAGATTTTGCTGTTTGAAAATTAACATTTTGAATGTTAATTACATGGGTAATTCTAAAATAATTCGGTAAGTCCTAACCCTCTAGAAGGTAGCATCTTCCTGTCTGTTGCTGAAACTATATCAACTCAGTATTTTGTGATAAGATTTCCCACTTTTGGGGGGATGTGGAAGGGATTTTCATATTTGAATTCCAGACTACAGTGTTCTCACATATTTTGAAACTAC
The DNA here is from genome assembly GCF_047663525.1 of Anas platyrhynchos. NCBI lineage: Eukaryota > Metazoa > Chordata > Aves > Anseriformes > Anatidae > Anas > Anas platyrhynchos. Next base: position 41,649,278 of record NC_092590.1, on the reverse strand, counting down.
TTCTCCAGTGGAGACTGTGAAATGTAGTCACATTTAAGGTCTTCTTTTAAAAGTGGGATTCCTAGAATTCCTTCTACAAAACCTCTATTCAACCACACAGAAGAAGATTTTTTTGCTGTCTGATGTCTATTGCTTGTTGTTAGAAAATTTTGTTTCCAATGTGTCCTTCCCAAAGCTTGACTTGAAATGCAGTGTTGTTAATTAGGACTATACAACTCTGGACCTAACGACCTGACTAAAAATAAGTTGCAATGAGCAGTAGCACCTGGGAAGAGTAGAGGAGGTGGAGATGCTATGTGCAGGGGCCGAATTGCCATCTGGTACCTGATGTGTTGACTGGTTTTGGTAAGTGTCCTGTTCCCTGTGTGGATGATGTTGATAGACTTGATTTGTGTGGTTATCAAGTGTCAGTGTCAGACAGCAGTAACACAGAAATCTTGGAATAGACATTGCTATCCATTATACCCACCCAGCTTAGAAAATTGCTTTTAGATTTTGTGTCACTAAGCGGTGAGAAGAGCAGGTCCAGTATATATCAGCACTGCTTTAAGGAAGCAGGGGAACCTATACTGATTTACGCCAGCTTTACACTTACAGCCAGTCTGAAGAACTAATAAGTGATACTGGGTTTATACTGACTCATTCCTTTGATGGTACAGAAGATTGCAACTTAATAATAATAGCTTAAAATACCATAGTTAATTTAGTTCAAAGACTTTTTTTTTCTAGTCTGGTGGTTGATAGTATTTCCCCTCTTCAAAGGAGGAGAAAATAGGCAACTCCTTCTTCAAGAATAAAATAATGAAACAAAAAGGCTCACAGGAAGAGTTTCAAAGACACTTTTATCTGAGCTGATACTAACACTCATGAAACTCTTAGCAAAACTGTCCTTCAGAAAACAAAGAGAAAAAAATCCCCAAAACAAAATTAAAAAGAAATCTTAAAACATTTCTCACTCTTTCTGCCTTCAGTATTTCATAGGGAGATACAGAAGTATTTTACTCAGTCTTTTTCTGCTCTACGTGGCATATGCGTCTTTTAGTTCTTTAATTTTCTTTAATTTTCTTTAAGTTCTTTAATTTTCTTCCACAACATCTTTTTCCCTGCAATTTAATGATTCCCAATTTCCTCTGTCATGCCATCTAGTTCCCTCCAAGTCTGTGAGACATTATTATTTTCAGACACATCATAAGTAACAACAACATGCCTATTTTTTTTAACTGTATGTAGCATTTTACAGAACCACTTGTTGCACAGTTTTCTTGATGGTAAATAGGGTGACTCTCCTGAGGAGACAAAAATGAGTAATAAAGTAGATAGCGTAACTCAGTTATCTTTACCACTTGAGGTTAAATATGCAAAATTCAGTCTTTGTGTATTTGTGTTAACAGCAAAAAATACTAGGATCAGGTATTGCTGATGAAGTTCTTACACTTCACGTGTAAGAAACTTCCCATATCCTATGTTCCTGACTTAGAGAATATTCAGAGAACAATGTTCTTTGTGTATGGCCTCTGCAATCTCCTATGACTATCACTGGGCCCAAAAATGAGATCTTTCCTTTAATATTTTTACAGAGACATGCTACAATACCTGTTCAGACTGCTTTGTGCTTTCTTACTCTCATTCTCATTTCTGCTTTATTCTCTAAAATCTCTTAGCTTTCCCCAAATAGCAGTTGAATTCATCCATATACTTGGACTTAGCTAGCTCCCAAAATAAATAAGAGGGTGGAGGAGCAGAAGGGAAGTTTGGTGTGTCTGAGTTATCAGATAGTTACTGTCACAACTGCCTAACTACATAAAGGAGCTTAATGGTTCTTTACATCTGTCCTAAATGAAAAGTGACTGTTAACACCCACTACTGTCAGCAATTCATAAGAATTTCCATAACCTATCCATAGCATTAAATATTTAATCAGGATTGTAATAAATAAGTTATGCACATGAATCACAGTGCGGGCACTCACACCTATACTGAGAAATAAAGAGAACAAACAGACTTCTAGAGGACTCAATGTTAAAAGGAAACCCACTAAAATAAGGAAAATGAAATAATTTCATTGTAGATGTGAAACGATTCAAAAAGACATGAAATACAGTCATAATGAATCATAATAAGAGACCTCTTAATTGAAAATGGATTATTTTTTCACAATTTCATTACACCTAAAAACTTTGTATTACTTTTACTATGCTATTTTTCTGCTTCAGTCACTAGACATTAGACAACTCATTTACTTACAGTTTCCAGGCAGCATATTAATTATTACTTGAGACCATTTGTTCACACTCATACTCTATTTTTCTTTTACTGTTATTCACTTTTGTTTTCCTTTGCTGAATCTGAAAAAATATATTTCATTCTTTCCAACCTACAGACTTTAAAAAGTTTCAAACTGAACATGATATCCTCAGTGGTAGGTTTTCTACATATTAGAGCAGGAAGTCAGTAGGGTGGCTTGGCAGCCTTGTTTTGTATGAGGCATCAACCTGCAGAAAGAAAAGGAAGTTAGGGAAGAGGTGTGAGGATTACAAGTATTATTGGGTAACTGTAGTTACCCAACAAAAGAAAAAGATTCCAACTTTCTGGAGTTCATACCTAACTTACCTAGCTGGGGATGTACATAATAGTTTTGTAAACAGGGCCCACGTTGATTGGCAGGTTCAGTGGCACTGTACAGAGAAGGCACCTGATGAGTTCACTGTTCAAACATAGCATATATCCTGTGAACATTATTTCCTCTTACTGATACTGGTTACTGAAAGCAAACAACCACAATTTCAGAAAAGACATGAAGAAATAATTAAGGGGACTTCTTCGCATCTGGATGTAGTAAAATATATGTGGTACTGAACTAGAATATTAATAATCATATTAATCTTCCTAAATGATAGATAATTAAATTGCTGTATGACATGATTTTACCAAAACCAACAAATGAACAACAACAACAAAATTCATAAGTTAACATATACATGTGTATATATGATATTCCTAAAGTTTCGATTTTCACATAACACATAATGTTGCTTACACAGAAAAATGATGTTTAGTGGGAAACATTGGCCACTACCTCATTTTGATGCATAGCTTAAGATTCTGATTTGAAAATGGGATTGGTGTCTCTGTTTCATAGACTGCTGAGTAATTGTAGCATTCATACTTAGCACAATCATCTCTGCCATTTATAGAAGATTGTTGGCCATTGCTTTTGAAGGTAACAATAGCAAAAGGCTGGTTTTGAAATTTTGTCATTTCCCTGTTTCTCTTACCACTGCCCACACATACTATAACCCTCACACCTAACTGCACATATCCATTCTGGCAAGTAGTCCTAGGTGGTTATTAAAATTTAAAACAATGTAAGAAAGCAGGCAATTATTTCAAAAATGCCTCCTTTGTTCACCAGGCTTGCTTTGGGTAAACTTGCATCAAGGGAGTAAACATGGGTACCAGTGGTGGTGCAAACTGTAGAGAATATCACAGTCAGCTTAGTGACCCTTTGTGGTGAGCATGTAGTGGCTGTGAGTGGAAGGCAAGTGGGAGAAAACAAAGGAGGAAGGAACAGAACTTTTTGTTGTAGTTGTTGATCTATAACCGAGTAATTTGTCAAAGTAAAAACAACCCGTGTTTTCTATTCCCACCTCTTCCAGTGGGAATCTAATGGGGCCACCTGTCAGTCAAAAGGGGTCCTCAAAACGCATTTGACAGTTGAAATGAGAGAAATTAATAGAATAAATTGTGTTGGTTTTGTTTTTCTTATTTAATTGATTTGAAAGAAAAGAAAAATGCTAAATTCAAAACCTTTTTTATCAAAAGTTAGTTAGTGGAAACTGTCATTTCTCTATTTCTGGAATGTGTATTTAAGAGGATCTTGGGAGGCCAATATCAAAATACTACTACCTTCTTATTTTTGGTATAATTGTTTTTATTGTTCTGTTGGTAATTTTCCTATGTCAGCTTCCTTGTCTTTGAAATTTATTTTATTATTATTATTTTTTTAATTAAGCTTTATCTTTATAATTGTGTCAAACTCTTTCCTAAGGGACCTAAGGAGAGACTTATTTTTACCTTCTTTTTAAAGAGCAAGAAGATGATGCTTCCTCAAAGGACTTTGTTTTCATCATTAAATATTTAGAAGACAGAGGGATGATGTAAATCTCCAAACAAACAAATGTCTCAGCTTTACTTTCAGTTAGATTTCTACCATCAATAGTATTAAAGGGTATTTGCAGATCCTTAGAGTTATAGGTCTAATTAGCCAAGTTAAATTAAAATATGAATCTCTGTAGGATAATAGATTATTAGATTATCTTCTCAATATTGACAACTAGACTTACTTCTAGAAGGACTTTTCCCTAAGCAACGTGCTTAACTCTTGTTATCCCGTGTCCTCAGGGTTTCGGAACTAAAGATGATTACAGCTGATGAGTCCCAATAATGAAAGAATACCAGAGGTTATTAGTTTCTGATTAAGTAAAAGATTTTTCTTTGCCCAACTGCTTTCTGTTGTCCATATTGTAAGCAGGAATAGATGGATAAGCATCAGGAAAAAAAAAAAAAAAAAGACAGGTAAAACAAGAAGAAAAGCTGATTTCCTTAATCAAATAAAGCTCCTTGGTCCTTGCAAGAAGAAGCAATTTATGGGCTTTTGTATAATTGTATTTTTTGCATTTCTTCCATCTCTGCCTAACTGAAAGAAAGAAACAAAAGGCAAAACAGAAAAAAACACCACCACCACCACCACCAAGAACATTTTGTTAGGGCTAGTGTTTATCATGAGGAGCATTAGAGATTCAGGATTCAAATTTCTTTATAGAGGTAGCAGTAATTCATCCCTCCATTGTAAAAATTGTATTCAAGGTAAATGAAATTTAGAGACTTCAACTTTAGTTTTGTGTGTGTGTATATATATGTATATATTATACATGACCTGATATAAGTACCCTACAGATACTTATAAATGTGTATACCATTTTTTGTTTTTCTCATTGTTGTATCTTATAATCAATTTATGGATTCCATGGGTTGCCTAGGGAAGTGTGTTTTTGAGATAATTTCTGCATCATTCTATTGTCTTCAGTGTCTGAGAAGAACTAATATCTAAATTAAAACTTGTTTATATTTGGATTTTGTAAGAGGATTAGAGATACGTCAGAAACAATTAGGACTCTGAGGGAAAAAAAAAATCACTGCATTATTGCTGTATGATTAATATTTGTTTTTATATTAATAAAATCAACAGGATGGAAAAAAATAGTTTCCATGAGAAAGAAAAATGTATCAGTCCTCTATAAGTATACAGAAGCAACTCTGACGTCATTGGAGTTTGATAGTTGCGTATACTTCAGTGTACTTTCCAGAATGTGCCTAATTTTTTTTTGACCTGTTCATTTTTTTTAGCCAAGACACTTACAATGAAATTTCAGAAGGATTACTTGAACTGGATTTATTCTTTTCAGAGGAATATCTTTATTTCTTAAATTTTTATTGGTTACTGCAGGAAAAAAAAAAAAAAAAAAAAAAAAAAGAAATTCTCTGAGAAAAAAAAATGTCCCTTCATATTTAATGAAAATATTTTAAAATTTGTTTCTCTTGTTAAAACAACTTGAAATGGAAAAAAATAAATACTATAGTCTCTCTATTATTCTTTATCAGTCCTCAAAATCATACTTCAATTTTGCAGAGATTTGTGATTAGGAAACTAAAAGTGACCCAAGGCAGAGAATAATTATATTCATTATGTTCCAAAATGAGAAAAATCCTGTCTGCACTTATAAAAGATGTAGTCTTAAAATATGAATTGATATCTATGACTCTACACTTGAGGTAAAGGAGTAATAGGTTTTTTTTAAAGCTTGTCTAATACTGAATTTAATGGGATGATTTCATTCCTCTGTTTGCTATAATGGGTGAAACAACTGTGTTTTTTTTTAATATACCTTATTCATGAACCTATTCTAGGAGAAATCGGATGGTACTGCAATTACCTGGAAAAGTTATAATTTATTTTTAGAGACATAAACCATGCAATGACTTGTGTCTGTGTAGTACTGAATTGCAAGTATAACTTTTATGGTGCAGTAATGGCAAATGCCATTTTTCAGTTCACAACAATACTCTATATTTTGAGGCAACTGCACAACTGACACTATTCCCCTTTTCTTTACCTTGAAGCAATTATCATGTCATATTTGGTGTATTATATTCAGCATGTATCAAGGTAGATAGAAAACAGAAAGTTTTTGAATTTGATATGCTTCCTTCTGTGAGTTTAAAATGCTGTGAAGTTGAAAAAAAAATAAATAAGACTTCAAAACACTGAAAGTGAGATTTTTTTAATGTTTCGCTAAAACTCTCTGCATATTCTTTCATTGCCGGAGGGAGATAGTTAAAAGAGTGCTTTAAAACTAGAATCAGACTTACTGGTTTTGCTCTGAGTTAACAGAGGTAGTATTGCTTTTTTATTTTTTTTTTTCTATGGGACATTTATATTTGAAAATATCATTATCTTACGCCATAGTATTGCTAGTATAGTCTGTTGTTCAGGGGCTTCATTCTACAATGACTGCTAATGCTTAAGTTGGTATGTTAGGAACATTCCTGTTAAAATCAGTAGATGTAATCAGAGAATTTTAAATTATGTGCATGTACTAAAACTTTGAAGAGTCACGTATCTGGTTACTTGTGAACACTATCATTTTCTCTCTTTCTTCCTCTCTTTCCCTCCCTCTTTCCCTCTCTCTTTCTTTTTGGTTGAGATCTAACACTTGTTTTCAGATTTCCTTAGATGAGAAATTTCTGTGAGGCTTCATTTTTCTCAGCAGAAGCACCTTTATCAATGGAAAATTAACTGAACGTCAATATTTGATGAATAAACAAATAACAAGGTCTACTGACCACAGGAACATTATTTATTTCACAGATGTTCCAAATTATATTCAAATTTATGTGGGCAGTGTGCCTCTGCTGACAGGATAGAGAACAAGGTGTATTTAAGAAAGTATTTTTTTGTCTTCATCATATATTTTAACATTAGGTTAACAATGATCTGATGGGCTATGAGAACATCTGAAGCTGTAGGAAGACTCACTGATTTTAAACAAGGTCTGCTTATGTCTATTTCCTGTTCATGAACACATCTTTCATTGCGCGTACATTTAGCTTTAGTACCCTGGAATTCTTTCATTGCCAGCCTGTGCTCAAGACAATAAATCTGAGGCTCTGTGTTTCTTATGTTGATCAATGTAGCCAGTGGGAAAATATAATGCTTCCCTAGGGCTTTGTGCTTGTAAAGTGGAAACAGTGGGAAAAATACAAAATAAATGAACTCAGTGAGATGTAAGGACAAGTGTGACAAGGAATGATTCATAACTAATGAATTCATTTCAATGTTGACTTTTGGGATTGAGAAATTAACTGAGAGGAACTGGATATTGCTGTGCTTAGATGGTCTCAGTACTAGCTTCTCCCTCTAGGATATTATCCTGGCACTTGGCTAGACTGCTAGCTGGATGTATAAAGAAAGCAGAGTCTTTGGCATAGTCAAAGTAATGTCTATGAGTTGTTGTAATGTAGGATTCACTGCTTGTTACTTCACTACTACAAGCCCCATTCACACCATTTTCTGTACCAAATCCATTCCTTTGCTGGTTTAATGGTATGACGTCCTTCCCATCCTGTCCATGTGTGTGCATCTGCCTTTCCTTGTATCAGAAATTCTTCATTGTCCTTCAGCGTTTGGTCCACAAAGAATAAAACCTTCCTCTGGAGGTATTGTGAACTTACTTTTTTTTTTCTTTACTTTTTTCTTTTTTTCTTTTTTCCTGAAGATGTCTTGGTAAGGACTGCCTTCTCTCAGTTGGGCGCACTCTCAGAAGGCTGTCTTTGACCCCTGGTTATAGTTAACATGTATTCTAAGGAGTTAATAATCTATGGAAAGTGATAAAAACAAAACAAACAAAACCACACACACAAAATATGGTGTATTCCTGTTTTGTTGTTTGTTGTGAGATTATGAACAGTTTACACTTCAGTTTTTGGAAAGCTTTTTTTTACTTGTTTCCATGACATGGGATTTTGTATTGCCATTCTTAGTGTGTCTTCCCTAAAGACAGAAAATCCTTTTTTTTCACTTTTCATCCTCTGCCCACAGAGCTGATAGATTTGGTCTTTATGCTGTTTTGCTGCTGCACTGCATTACATTTTTCATTAAGGAGGCTGCATGCGGCCAGATATCTAATTAATGACATTAGAAGGGCACAGGTTGAGGGAGAAATGGAATACAGTTTCTGATGAGGTCAGGTTGATGATTACATCTAATGTTCTTCAGGTGGCCTTGCACTAATCCATGGGAACAAATCCCATATACCTTTAGAAGAGAGGCAAGCAGAAACTTGTAAGGGTACATATCCAGGATGTTCACTGAAATAATACTGTTTTTTCTTTTCTAGAATAGTACACCCTGCTACTTGGGAAACAGCAAAATGCCAGTCCTTTCATGTGATACTATGGTCAGTACACTTTCTGTCTTGAAATTCCACTTCATGTTGCCAGCAATGCATTCAGACATTGTTGTGTCGTGTTGTGCTGTGCAGAACATTTCAGGCTTTTAAGGGGAAAAGGGTGATGGTTTCCTGGTAATTTGCATCTGTAGCTTGCTGCCTGTTTATGGTTTGGAAATTACTATTGCATGGCTCAGTCTAAATGAGAAATGATGCTGTTAAAAAGCTTTACTGTAGAAAGGAGAAAAAAAAATATCTTTAAAAGCTATGCTTACATTAAAAAGGCTTTTTAAGTATATATGTATATATGTTGGTCCTAACTTTCTAGATTTGTTGTACAAAAGGATTTCACAGATTTTTACCTTTACAAAATGGAAAACATTTCAACAATTTAATTGCACACACCATAAACTTTCACTGTTTTTTTTTTTTTCATTATTTAAGTGCCTATCTTGTCATCATTTTGCCTTTTTTTTTTTTTTTTAATCATATTACCAAGTGCTCAAAACCCACATTCTCTCTAATATTTTCTTTTCTGTTTTGATTGTGTTGATTGTATGTGGTAAGGCATGTGGCAAGGCAGATAATTAAAGCAATGGTGAGGGTAGCAAGTGACCTGACTTTCACCTATGAACAGTTACTGTGGAAAGATTGCTGCATTGGTCCTGCAAAGTGCCTGTGTTTTAACCAGGCAAATGGAAGAAGGAGTTTTTATTCAAAACAGTGGTTACAATTTTGAGCAACTGGTAAAAAAAGAAAAAAAAAAAATAGCAAGTAGGATATGGAAATAGAAATCAGAATAGATTCTGGTTCATATCCACCCCTTACAAAAATAGGCAGAGGGGGTGTATGATTTGGCTTGCACCCTGAAAACAAGACGGCAGATATTTAGCATTCCCTTCCCTTGTAATGCTGTGAAACTTGCTGCTCTCTCAGTGGAACAGTACTCAATGGAGATGGAAGAGGACTGAAGGACTCTGAATCATTTATGTACTGCTTGAACAGATTTCCAGCAAACAAAAGAGTTTCTGATGACAGGTCCTTTGATTCTTCAGAAGGAATCATTAGTCCCAGTATTGATATTTTTATGATTGTTGCCCATGTTGACATGAAATTAAGTTGTATTCTGGCATCCAGTCCAGCTCTTTGTGGCTTGGGAGCTGGAGTATGGTCAGACATGTTTTCTGTCTTAAAAGTGTCAACCTCCTTCTTTTACTCCTGCTTCCAATTTCTTTATGCTGATTGCGGCTCTACAACATTTGCATTTTGCTCAGGCAGTGCTGTTGTCACTGTTCTTTTCCTGTGCCTTGTCTTACAAATTTATACAAGGTGCATTTAAGAAAATCTTTTTTGTCTTCATATATTTTAACATTAGGTTAACAAAGATCTGATGCACTATGAGTACAACTGAAGATGTAGGAAGACTCACTGATCTTAAACAAGATCTGCCTATGTCTGTTTTCTGTTTGTGCACATATCTTTCAGTGTGCATACATTTAGTTTTAGGACCCTGGAATTCTTTCATTGTTGTTGTGTTGGTTTTGTTTGTTTTTGTTTTCTTTTTTGTTTTCTTCCTCACCAGCAGGTAGGTGGAAAGGAAGAGTTCTCTTCCCCCTAGTAAAACACCCAAGGTACTATCAAAGTGTTGTAGTTTATTGCAGAGAAAAGCAAGCCATACAGACAAACAAAGCCTAGCTCCCAGCAAGCAGTGGAGACTATGGAAATAGCTTACTGAAAGAGGATGAGGTATTGTAAAAATTGTCAGATGGACCACCAAAGTGCTTCGGCACAGAAAGGTAAGGCACAAGAACACAGTTGCAGTTTAATTTTCTCAAGCAGAATATGATTTGTAGGTAAGGCAGGAGTAAAACTTTTGGATTTCTTTCAGTTAGCCAGGCTGCTTTGTGTTCATGCAGGTATTTTTACATTTGTGCAACTGGCTTTCTCCAGAATGAATAGACTGTCTTTGGTGATTTACACAGTATTGTCAGTCTTGGCCAAAATATGATTTGGAAGACGGTGTGAGTACCTGTGACAACTTGAAGTACCTGAACTGACAGCTTATGCCTTGTTTACTGTTGGCAACTCTTGTCTTTCTACATGACAGAAACCAAAGCCTGTTCTGAATGGGAAGACTGTATACATACTTGTCTCCCCTCTACTTTAAGTTGAAGCGTGCAAGAACTGGTGGTTTTCTGCTTTCTGGTGCATGCATCATACTGTAGTACAGGCACAGAAACTCTATTACAAACTTAAATTTTTAGTGGGGGAAAAAAAAAAAAAAGAAGCTATAGTGTGGCAATGGAAAAGATGAAGGGAATTACTGCTGTCCTGGATTGATACAGTAGCAAGAAGGAATTTGTCAGACAAAATGTCAGGAGATCCTGTGAAGAAGTGAGCAACTCTTCAAGCTATGAGAGAAAGAAAAAAATATTTTTAAATTCCTGCAGCTCAGCCTGGGAGAAAATTCTTTTGTAGCCCCAACCTGTTTAACCCTGAATGCATGAATAATCTTGGAGATACTCAGCTCTGCTTCTTACCTTACAAGACTGGTATTCTCCACAACTGTATTAAAGTAGGAACAAATGAGCCAACAAACAAACAAAACCTTCATGTTTCTCAGTAAACCAAGGAGAGGCTCCTATAATTAGCTCATTCTATTGTATAGCTGTATGACAATTGAGTTAGCTATGTGTGTGTCCTATTACCGTGCATTAAGTTAATAGATATTCTATGTACAAAATTAATGTTATGTTGCAATATTTGTGTAAGGGGAAGAATGTGACAGACACTCAAGTAAAATAAGTCTTTTACTTTTTTATGTCAATTTATTACTACTTTTCCAAGTTACCATATACGCTCTGAAACAAAAATGATTTCTAAGCATTTTGAGTTTTTCACAGTGTATTTTTATATACAATGGGTAAGGAAAGTTACCTCTTTATTCTGTGTTTAATTGAGAAAATAAGAGATTGAGTGGATGAGGGATTGAGGATGCCTACAAATTATTAATAAATGATACTTTCTTCTACCAGCAGAAGGGTAGAAAGAGGAGGTAGTGGGGAAGATCTAGGTATTTCTTTTGCATTTGGAGGACAGAAGTTTTTAATGACTTCTCTTTCACAAACTTTACTGATTCAAGCTAGGACAATTTAAGAGGTTATCACCTCTAGCTGTCCATCACATCCATTGAGTGGCATTTACAAGTCCCGAAACTAGATGAAGAGCAGTGGGTCTGGTCCTAAGGAGCTGCAATTCAAAATCTAGCATATTAATGCAAAACATCATTGATTTTAGTCCATGTTAATATATTGATCTATGAACTACCGTGGCTGAGAGCTCTGATTCATGTTTCCCATTGGATTTAGCAGCATTTAGGGGCACAAGCCAATTCAGTCATCCTAGCTAATTGTAAGGAGAGGCTAGAGACTAGAGAAGGCCATCAAGAAGTAAAATGCTTATCTGACTAGCCAGAGTCATGGCAGTTGTAGTCCCTGAGTGTATGCAGAAGAACTTTGGTTATACTTTTGGGAGGCTTTGCAATGACCATTCATGTAACAAATGTGAGATGGGTAGAGGGAATGTTGACTAATCTCTGATCAGCACAGTGGTTAAATGTCGTCATAGTACCAGCTTTCAGTAGGTTGCCCACAATATTAGCCTTGTATCTGTGAATCTTTGAATGCCTCTTTTTCTGTTTCTTTTCCATACAATTGTGTTTAAGTATCTTCTGGATACACTGGTGATAACCTGGTGAGTGTAGCAGCAGCAGATTGAATGCCAACAAAGGCAAAAATTATGTTTGGTTAATTAAATGGTGTTTCTTGCATTGACCTTTGGTGAGCTGCTGGTTTCAAGTTCAGGCTGGTATAGCATTCTTGATGATAAGCCATACCACTGAAGAGGCAGAGCAAGGTATTAAAATCGTAACTTATCCACTCTATTCCAGACATGTGTCCTGAACATGTTTCATAGAGTATATATAGCTAGAGATTCTGTGCTTGTAGGCTTCTTGCTTTTGTGTGTGTTTGGGTGTGTTAATCAAGCCCAGTGTTATAAAAGTTAACACATTACAGTTCAGCATTGACAAATAAATCCCAAAATTTAAATTCCAACAGTAATGACGACTTACTGCCTCCTCCATATAGTAAATTTAAATCTATGGCATGTGCCTTTTTGTAAGGAATAATTTTAAGTAAAAATAGACACCAGATTCAAATTGTCAAAATCTTATCAAAACAATTCACATTTTACTTCTTGGCTTGTTTTCTGAAGTATGATCTTAAGTAAATACGTATAAATTGAAAATAGTAAATGTTTACCTTAATGTAATATTGACATTGGAAGAATTTTTTGCATTTAAACACATAGCTGTTTTAATACAAAATTGTGTTACAGATAACCTGAAACCAGGTTACTGGTTATTCCAGGTAAACTGGAATACTGCTTATTTTTTTTTTTTTTTTTAACTTTTCTTTCTCTATTACATTTAAAGGTGGACTAGAAATACTGTTCATTTTCCACTGCCTGTTTACATTGTAAATCTAAACATATTTGTCTCAAACACATGAAGTATTCCAGATATCTTCAGAAATACTTGTTGGTATCTTCAAAAATACTTAGGAAATACACGTGAGAACAGAGGAACATTCAGGTTGAAGTAAATGAAATATTTGTTAACAATGTTCTTATTTTCCTCAGTAGGCAATAAGGGTCCTTTGTGAGGCTTGAAATCCCATCACGCATCATCATCACAAAGCTATTGTCGAAGGAATACCATGAGAAAACTGGTTATGATCTAACAATTAATTTGGGTAAGTAGAAGGGTGTGGAAGTACTCAGAATTATAATTGCCACTGTCATGAATTTCCACTCTATTAATTCAAGGAGGTAACAATCTATTTTTTATCCAGCACACCTGAGGTCAAAGGGAGTTCTTGTCATTCCTGTTGTTCTTGTTCTTTGTTCTTCTTGGTTACCAAACTGCAGTGACAAAGGATGAGTTCTTAATACTGATTTTTACAAATACGCTTTCCAGTTGTTAGATATCACAACAGATATGGCTTTGCAATAATAATAATAATTAAAAAAAATAATGAATTAAAGAATTCTACTTCATAGAACGTTAAATATTTCATAAGGTTAAAAAAATGAGGAAACAGTGGAGTAATAGGCCTGTATTCATTGAAAAAGGCTTTTTCAAGTTATTCTCAGAGTTTTTTCTTGAGGAGAGTTTTCCTCACACACACTAAAACATTTACAGTTTTTTTGGCTGGCATGGGAGGAGTCTTAATTGGAAATATCACTATGGACTCTATTAAATTAGAATGATGTGAGCATCTACTTATTTTAGACTTCACATAGTAGAACGCTGTTGTCTTTTTGATTATGAAAGTTAATCTTGAAAGGCCCAGCAAAACTCAGAATTCAGAGGCAAATACTAAAAAGAAACTCATAAATACTATGTTTTATTTTTTGTTATTGTGATTTAGAGAAGAGTGGACTTTTTTATTTTATTTTATTTTATTTTATTTTATTTTATTTTATTTTATTTTATTTTATTTTATTTTATTTTATATTATATTATATTTTATTTCTAATGAGAAGTTTCTCCTTTACATTTTGAAATGAATAATCTGCACTTTTTTCATTTTCTAATATCAGAACATACTGATTATATCACATCGTTATTTGTTTCAAAAAAACTTTTTACAAGTCAGGCATAAAGCCAAGAAAATCCAGACTCTGATAATGAGGTGTAAATATGCATGTATCTTTGTGAATAAAAGGTAAAATAACTTGTTACCTCAGAGAATGAGCATATGTATGTAGGCTTTTAACAGAATAGCCAAACTACTGTAAATCTAGTTTTCAAAAAATCATTTATCTAATTACACTGTTAGGCTTCTTTAATTATGTTAGAGCCTCATTCATGGAATTGTTATTAGTTTAGAATTAAGATGCACATGATTTTTTATTGCCCAGGAAAAAAAATCTGATTTAAAGTCTGAAGAATAGTGTAAAGAAATTCATTGCAGAATTTTAAAGAGGGAAATCACGAACTCTGGGAAACATGATATATACTGTATATTTGCTTGTATAAGAATTCTTGAGGTTCTGTAGTTAAACGTGATTCCAGTATTAATATATGTATCAAGAAATATACATTTTCCATCTTCTTATGTAAAAATTACTTTTTAATTCAACTTAAATATATGTATACCAAATTAAAATTTGTATATAATTTTTGAGTATGAAAATATATTTTTATTCTGTGGTATAGAATTTTACCAGAGATTTTGAGAGAAAATACAGATTCACCAGATCTGCTGGGGAACCTGCAGAAACATATCTGCAGCATTTTCTGTTGTCAGAAGTCAGTGTAAAATAATTCAGTATATAGATAGTGTGCTCAGCACCTCAAATGCAAATGTTCTTTTTCAGCTTTGTCTAGTAGGCTCTTATTCATTTATTTTTTTTTACCTTCTATTTTTTTGTTATGATCTAAGAAAGATTTAAAAACATTAGTAAAGGAATGATGTGGTTCAGTAAGTCAGGTATTTTGTGCTGGAATCTCTGAAAGTAAACCCTTCTGGTTCAGATTTTGAATGCTTACCCCTAACAAAACATGGTCATTTTTGGTTTACATACAGCTAATAGAAACGTGATAAAATAAATTACTCTGGCTTCAATGGATGCAACCTGGTAGTGAATGAAACGTGAGCCAGTTTACCCTGCAGCAAAATGTGGCTGGATATCTCCAGATAGCGACGGCTGGCCTGTGAAGGAGTTAAATATATACACATGTATTCATTTTCTTTTTTCAGAATTACACTTCTCTACCCCAACTATAAAGGCAAAAAGTTATTTTGCTATTCTGTTTCCTTTCAAATTCATGCAGCAGAACAGTTTGCTTTGTTAATTATTCATTATGGGGAAATCAACCATGATTTTGAAGATTAAAAAGGAAAGAGTAGGAAAAATGTAATGTTAACTAACTTGTGAGCAGAAGGTTCAGGGCCTATCAAATCAGAGTCTGTACAGTAAATTAACTCTCAAAACGTAAAACTTCTTCAGATGGAAAGGGCAATGATGAATTGTTTTAAGCAAGAATTTAAAACCAGAGTCTCCTAATAAAATGTCCTGACCCACTGAATGTTCAACATTCTGCTGATATCAATTGAGCAGAAAGATTACCAAATTTAAAATGCACTGTCCAGATGATTGGCTCTTATTTCCAGCATATACACATGGTGGAAATAACTCTTATCAGCGTGCATATACATCAAAACTACTGTGTTTTACAGGGCTCTTATTCAAAAATCTGGAGCAAAACTGTTACCCTAAATTATTGTTTAGAAACATATTAACACAATTGCACTAGGTGCAGCAGCTGTTGAGGTTCAGTAAGGAAAAAAAGAGACTTTTAATTATGGTACAGCAAATATATATTACAACTGTTTAGTTGCAAAGATTATTTGTACTTGACTTGTTTTGCTTATACATAATAACTCTGTTGCAAATAAATAAAATAGATTACAGCATTTTCAAAAGGTGGAAACATATTGAAAAGTAATGTACAACTCAGACAGCGGTTTATAATGTGAAGATATTTTTTACATGTGAAAGATTTATTTTTGTTGGCTTTGACTGAAGTCTGATGAAATGAAATGAGTAGACTTGGTATTTATTTTCATAGCCTGTAGGTATGCTTGGCATTTTTGTTGACATTTGGAATCAGTTTACACTTGTGCAAGCCGTGTAACAATAACCTGTAAAGATGCTGTACTAGCATATTTTCAATTAATCATGAAGCTATGCAGGTAAATTTTTATGAAGACGTGCTTTCCTCCGAAATCAAAGTATGCTAAATCTCTAGTATCCTTACTTTATTTAACATATAATAACCATGTTCCTTCATCTGTGTGGGTAAAACAGAATACTGCAGGTGACAGTATGATCAAGGCCAACCAGCATGCAGAAATAGTATCATACATGTCTTGTTCTGCCACCTCAAAAATAACATTAAAGCTTATTTTCTTTCTGCTTTCTTTCTTAGTTGGAACCAATATAGTGTTGCAAG
This sequence comes from Anas platyrhynchos, assembly GCF_047663525.1. Classification (NCBI taxonomy): domain Eukaryota; kingdom Metazoa; phylum Chordata; class Aves; order Anseriformes; family Anatidae; genus Anas; species Anas platyrhynchos. The sequence continues at coordinate 41,632,688 of NC_092590.1, read as the reverse complement.
GAAAATAACTGTTATTAAACTAGAACAGTACATACTGTCCATGCAGAAAGATAGCTGGAGTGATATCTAGACAATTGCATAAAATATAGCATGCCAAGAGAAATTTTGGAATAACATGAAGAGTCGAGTATTCTGAACTAGACTTCATAGAAAAAATCCACCAAAGTATTTCTTATCTTATGTGGAGAACAAAAGCAATGGGAAAGAAATATGGTGAGTGCACCTATCATCTATAAAGTATCAGTAGAATACCAGCATATAATATAATCATTTTGCCTGGTAATCTGGAAATTTTCTGTTTGTTTTGTTTTGTTTTGCTTTGCTTTGTTTTTGTTTTTGTTTGAAAATGAATGTACATGCATTATCTAAATTAAAACAAACAAACAAAAACAATGCAATATCTTAAATAGAATTAGAGTAGAAGTGAAAATATTTATTAGAAATCCTGAAAACTAAAAAAGTACTAGACCATAAAATTAGATGCTTTCCATTAGCTTTCTGGCTTTTATTATGGTATGTCCTAAAATACATTGGGGTGGGGTAGAAAAAATGTCACATTCTTTCTTTTAATGGAAGTGATGCTTCTTAGTCCACAACAAGAAGTGGCATGTTCTCATGGTCTGAAGAAGAATGGTACTACATCCATCATTCAGTTCCTTCTTGCTGGGGCCCCAAAAATTGTAAAATAACTAGTGCATAGCTACTTGTCATAAAATCTTTGCCCTTTTTGGCTAATTATAGTTATTTTTGTCTTGCTTAATTTTTATTCTTTTTCCTCTTCCCTCACCATTGCTTCATACTGATCTTTTGGCTAGAAGATGTCAACTGAAAGGTACCAGCTTTTAACCTTTATTTTTCCTTTAATTAACTTGCACATTTTCAACCAGGTAAGAAAACCTAGTGATGCTGAATTAAAACCGTGTCTTCTGTAATGTTCGTAGGTGCCTAATGAATGAGAACTTCTGCCTTGAACATAAAGCTCCATTGAATTCCTTGATGTAACAGGAAAATTAAGAAGTTCTGGTAGAAGGAATTTGTTTAATGTAATACCTGGTAAACCAACAGTCATGTAGGAAGGGGGTTATAAGCATAGGAGTTATCAATGTGTATAGCAGCAACTTCTCGGAGCCACAGTGATCCTCGGTTGTTTCAAATTCCTTGAAGAGCTATCTCTCTTTATGAACACTACATTGTTTACATCCCAAGAATGTTTAGATCTATGCCACTGAATTTAGATATATGAGCCATAATATTGCCTGGTTAGACCCAAAAAAATGCAGTTGTACGTTCATCTAGACTGGTTAACTTACCACTTTGTTTTCTAAGGTGTGAATCTGAAGACCTGCATGACCAACAGTCCTAGAGTTTGTTCTAGATTTGAGAAGGCTTTTAAAAAAACTTGTTAATCAGAGGTGAGCAAATGAATTGTCAGTCAAATATTTGTACCACTCAGCAAATTTAATGTTTTGATTTTTATCTAACTTAAACAGCCACTGTTGAGCATTCTGCAGAAGCTAATACATTGTGTTTGTATTGGAAACTGAATTAGAAGGTAGCATTGTCTCTATAAAAGCCCAAATAAGCCAATGACAAATCCTGAATGCACTTTTTACACAGAGCATAAAATTCACACACTCAAAACTGATTGATTAATCAAACCCAAAAAGTACTGTATGAATGCAAGTGTGGAAAACTAGTGTGCAGTATTTTTTCCATATGCAAAATGAATTGAAAATTGTTTATAAATCCATAGTTTAACAGTTTTAATATATGTCTTGAAATATGTGGATGGGAGAAGGTTTACATGATCAGTATATATTAGTTAATAGTGAAATGACTGAACAAAATGGAAGGTTTTATCCCACCCTGTTTTGCCCCCCATATTCTGTCCCATCCCATACCCCTAAAAAAAAAAAAAAAAAAGGTAATCTGAAGTGTTCTGGAGAAAATCAACAGGCACCTTGGAAAAAGTTGAAGGACACAGATATAACTTTCGTTTTCAATTATACAACTTTTATTTTGGTAGAGCAAGTGTATTTCACTGATAAGGATGACTTTTAAAATATAATTGAATATTTAACTTTTAGTATATGCATAAGATGGTTTATTATTCCTTCCCATCCATAATATAGAGCATTTTACATCAGGATTACATTTTTTCAGACCAGGTCTTTTATAATCAAACTTGTTTCACAGTTTAATCTTATCATTATATTGCAGACCAATACTCTTAACAGTTTTATTGTTAATCAAAAGTTGGCAAGATTCCGTATCATGTAGCTTTTCCTTGCTTCAAAAACACAATATCCTGAACCAAAAAATGAAAAATGAAAAAAAAAATAAAAATGTGCTCTAATATTAACAGTTATTCTAATAGTAAATAAATAAATAAATAAAACATGATGAGATGTGGTGAAAAATATCTCTAGTAATCTTACTGAAGGTTATGAAATTCAGTGACTTGTGGAAATGTTATTTGTAGTTCATTTTATTGGATAACTAAACTTGCATATTAGATTGGTGTGAGATGATAATCCCTTCACTATGAAGCTTTTTGCTGCATTTGATTTTATGGCTAACTATTAAAATCAATAATACTGAAAACTAAACTAACAAACACAGAGGCAAAATTTATTCTACTATATCAATTTTGATATTCTTGTTTGTCTGCTCTGTTATTCTTTCTACAATAGAATATTACTGTTTTTAATGTTTGCAGATGAATTTGGAGGAAGGAATTTATAATAGGTGGATAGATTTGCAATACAAAGGGTATTACATCTGCATAGCAATTAGAAAAGTTTCTCTCTGATTTTCAGACTGGGAGGGAGGGAGGGAGAGAGGGAGAGAGAGAGAGACAGGATCTTCCCCCTCTAGCCTGCGGGAAGTTCCACGTGGTCCTTTACACCCAGCAGAATGAAACAAGCTCCGATAATGAAAAGGTCCCTCAAAGAGTAGATTTGGTCATGAACACTGGTTGCATATGGAGCTCCACAACAAAAGAAAGAAAGAGAGTCACGTGTTCATTAAAATAATTTAATGCTTTTGAACAACATAGCAGAGAAACTAATCTGTTCTTGGGTATTAAAAACATCATCAGTTAAATAAGTTCTTTCACACACATTACTTACTTCTGATGGCCAACAACTTCTTTAATATACATGTATTTAAGTCTCCTTAGTACAGTTAAGCAGTTTTGTTAATACTTGGTAAATACTCGTGGGGAAAACGTCACAGTTTTTTCCTTTGTCTGCCCCAAATGGCATTTAAAAGGCCAAAATATAATCAATGTAGGTGACAGTATCTTTTTAGCCCTAACTGGTATGACATTTGAGGTTACAGATGGATGATGCATCAGATATAAGTACAGATGTTCCTGACATGTTTCTGAACTTGTTGGCTACCAGATTAAAATTTTTAGATCACAATTAAAGCTTTTGTGATAAAATTGATATCTTGTAGTTGGACTGGTGGCACTGCTTATGACACATAAAGAATCAGTACCATTGCACCAAATTAAAGCCAGAACACTGTTGCAACCATTCTTGAACTTCTAACACTATAAATCCATCATGGGTAACACTTCCTCAAATGATTATCTGTGTTGTTTAAATTTGGGAGCAAAACCGTGTAAATCTAAAGTGTTGTATACCTAAAGGCTATAAAAAAGAAGTCTCTGACCTAGCATTGATAATTTGAGACTTGGTTACATTTCTTCTTTTAATTCTACACTGTCAGATACAGCAAAGCTTTGTAGGTCATGAAGATACTGTCTTAAATAACTTTTAGATAAGCTAGTCCATGCTTTACATGTAAATGCAAATGCAGATATTTATGGATAGTGTACTTGATACCTCCATAACTAGTAGTGGCCTTTCTGCTGCATTAAATCATGAATGTTTTAGTATAGCCAAAACTATTGTTTCTCGTTTATGTATGACATTATAAAAGGAAATGAAGTCTAAACCTTTCACTATAAGTGAATATTTTCTTTGAGAAACTGTGTGCTACCTTCTCTGTTACTTCCTGATCTGTACTGTAAATTTCAGTATCAAATTTTGAAAGCTTCAAAGTGATTAAAAAAAAAACAAAACAAAACAAACAAACAAACAAACAAAAAAAAACAGTTATTTTGTGGTTCACTAAAAGGATGTTTTTGGCAAGAAAAACTAAATTTAGACAACTGCAAGTCGGCCCAAACTAAACCTTGTAAAAATTTTATGGACTATTAAAAAAACATTTGCTGTTGGAACCTTGCATCTGGAATGTAATTGGTAGTCATAATCTGACTATCTATTGCATCTTTTGATATGAGAATACACATTTGCATTTTTTCGGGTGTAATATAAAGTTGTAAGTTAAGAGAATTTAATGTGTTGTGCTACAACTGTGCCATGTAATTGTGTTTTATTGTTTATTTGCACACAAACACAGAGTTTGTGTGACACTGTGACATGCCACCTACCTAAATTTTATACAGAAAACAAGACAGCAAAGCTGTTCATAAACATGTACAAATGCATATATTGATATGAAAGAAAAACATCAAAGATTAACAGGTCAGATTTTTTTTTTCCATTTTTAATGATGGCTTAAAGAGACTCCTTTGATGTTAGTTATTCCTGTAGGACTCTTCAAACCAGAAATCTGCACCAGCCCTATTGTCTTAAAGCTAGAATTGTTCATGTCTATCCACCCTTCTCAAATTGCTATAGCTCTGATGATTCTTTTGATTCTTATAATATACTGGGGACATTTCTTAGTTACCAGAAATGAATTACCAAAATAGCACACAGAGATTATATTAACCTAGAATAAGCTGACTTTAGGCTATGCAACCGGAATTTACCTGAAGCTTTGACTTCCTATTCGGGATCTGGAGCAGGGAACACCATGGACTCCTGTGCTTAGGCTGACCAGGATGAAGCAGAGAGGGCCCTCTTTCACCTTTCAGTTGCAGGATGAGCTGGTGCAGTGGCAGGCTTGCAGTGCCAGGGCAGCTGGGTGGCCATCACCCTGTCCTTCCATGGAGAGCAGACCTGGGAACAGCATGGCAGGTCTTCAGTGTGGTTGCATTTCCAGGAGCAGGGAAAAACTGGTTGCTCCTTGGGTCAGATCTTTTGGAGTCAGTTCCTTCAGAAGTGCCATCCTGTATCATTTAGCTTTGTGTATGACTTCTGTAAAATAATGTAAATGTATCTGTGGCACCTCTCTCGTGCATCTAAAGCAGTGAGTTTGCTGATTGATGTATCTAATTGTAGCTTGACAATGTCTGTAGGGCTGAGTCTGTGATTGGCAAAGCTATGAATTTTAGTTCCCTTACACTGCCTGAATCACATCTGTACTATCATGACCTGACAATTATTTAATCAGCATATGGTATCACTATCTATCTGTTTATATGGTTGTAATTATCATATATGACATTCATATAGGCTCGTAAAATACAGTATGAATTTTAGATTATGTGAAAAATTATGAACAAGAGAAGTATTTTAATCAAATGCTATATTTAGGTATGGGAAGTAGTTGTATATATTATTAACCTACTATTTTAAGTGAATTAGTGAAATAATATGTATTTATACTACTGTAAAAATAATGTCTGATGTATTGAATATTTATTACAGGTGAATGATACTTCTGAATGATCTCATCACTTATAAATATCAATAAAATCTTTCATTTAACAACTCAATTCAAATGCCTTTTATTCTGCTGAATAAACATAGAGCTCACTGATATTTTATGAGTGATGAGAATGTTCTAGTGGACCTCATTATTCACAAAATACCAATAAACTGAACGTTTATTCAGTTCAGCAAACCAGAAAGAAAACCAAACTGTGAATTTAAATGGTATGAAAATAAAGGGATATAAAAATAAAAGGATATAAAATAATGTCTTAGTAACCACACATAGTCAAGAAGAATAATCTCAGCTTTATTCCTTTAAACATGAGATTGCTTAATGTTTTATTGAGTTCCCGTTGATTTAAATACTGCTCAAGTATATAAAGTTAAACACGTTCCAGGTTCAGCAGGGGTTCTTAACTCCTATTTACATTCCTAACCTCCTGCTGAAACCATGTGATTAGTCATTTGCAGTATCAGACTGCTTCATATGGTTTTCAATACACATCATTTATTTACCCTTCTGATTTCAGATATAAAATTGGCTTATTTTCAACTCCAGGTTTTCAGAAACAATGACATGTTTAGAAACACAAGTCCTATGCTAAAAGTTACAAACTATCAGTGCTTCACATTTTTATTTCTTTTTGTTTCTTTTTATTACAATTGCACATACTTATATTAGCAAGAGGTCCCTTAAGAAAACTGATTTGCCTCAAAGGAGCTGAAGTAACCCTATATCCCTTGTCTGACCAACCACTATACAGTTCACAATTTATTATGTGTACTAACCTGCATATAGAAATGCCTGAACATAACTCAAGAAAAAATCTGATGGAAAAATCATTATTTACCCTCAAATAACTAATTTCCTACTTATTTTTGCAATTCTGTCTGGTAAAAAGCTTGGGATATCCACATACACATTAAATGGAGCTTTCATAGAGCAGCGATGCTTATCAATTTCTTCTTTCTCCCTCTTGATTTGTATTGTCAATACTTAAAAAGGGAAAGAGAACCCCAAGGCTTAAGGGGGATGAGTTGCATGGAACTTTTGATCTTCCCATCTCTAAATGTTTTTGAACTGTTTGCATTTTGATAGCAGGTAATAATAAACCTTTTATTTCCTACTACACCATCTCTGTCTGACTTCTTTAGTAATAACAATGATAAAGCTCTACGTCTTTGATCCTGTTGTTACTGTTGCATGGCTAAAAGCATAATCTTCGATCGCATTCCAGTCAGATGACAAGTGTCTTGCTTGCTGATTTCAAAAAATAAAAGTTTCTTTAACTTTTAGTGATGAGAGAAATGAAAAACTGCTTGGATAAATGTTTATTTTGCAAAGCACAGATTTAAACTGCTTCAATTTAATTTTGTTTTCCTTTTACCAATATTGCAGAACGCAGTTTCAGATATTTCTAAAATATTGCTCTTTTTACGTTAGTATAACAAGCTTTTATGCTTGTTTGTTTTGGTGTGTGTGTGTGTTTGTTTTTTAGTTTTGCAATTTTAGTTTGTTCTAGTCTAAAAGTAGTTTAGGAGAAGAAGACAACCTCAAATTCTATTCACACATAATTCAGTTTTGTGGTTCTGGTCACATATTTCTGTAAAGCTATCTTTTAACTTACTAAGGATGTGAATAATCTCATTTAAGGGGAAAAAAAAAATAAGAACAAGAAATCATTTAATAATGAAACAACAGTAACATCAAAAAACAACGTAAACTGACTTTGTAATGCTTCAGTGGACCCATCTCTCCACTAAATAACAAGCTAATGAGAAATTTGGTGAATTATTCTGTTTTTCAAATACATGATAAAAAAAACTAAATCCCTGGAACCTGATTATAACTTAAAAAAAAAAAAAAAACAAAAACAAACAAAAAAAAAAACAGACAAATATAAACCTTACATTGCTAGCACAGCAATGCAAGTTACATATTGCCGTTAGATCAAGAGCAACAGAGAGAACTGGTATTTATTTATTTATTTATTTATTTATGTATCAAACATTCCTCATATTATTTTTTCTACATGTTTACCTGATAAATTC